>NC_143167.1:7742500-9027500 GCF_047325235.1 Durio zibethinus | reverse complement strand
TGCTTGATTAATTTTAAGAATTTGCATGTCTCTTTTTTAGTGATTGGTTTTTGGTATCCCCTTTCAAGAATTTCAATAGGGTTACTTTGGTCACCTTTTTTTACCTTTTTTGGTTTTATCTTTTCTAGCCTTATCCACCATTTTAGGTGAATAACATCATCACTTCTAGTCATGCTTTTTACTCCAGTTATATCTGTAAAATTAATTGCAGTTTGATTATTATCCAATCCTTGAGTCACCACATCACAATTGTATTTTCATAGCAATGTTTTGTTACTTTGATATGGAAAAAGACTTGGGACTTTGATTGTCAAAATCAATTTTTGAGTAGGGTTTTCTTGATTTTGAATTGGCTTGTAATAGATTGTGAAAGGTTTGACCCAAACCCTGTAAGATTTTTCATCTCCTACTAAATTCACCATATCTTCTTCAAATTCCTCATAAAACTTAATTTGAGAGGCATCCATCATCTTTTGTAGCTTTTGGTGAAAAGTATCACAATATTAGATAGAATGCCCCAAAGACTAGTTCACATTTATCTTGTCACAATAGTCTTTGTGACTTAAATGTATTGGATAAATCATGTTTGCTATAACTAGAGCTTTAAAAACTTGTTCTAATGGAGTTTTGACATCATCGACACTTCTTTTAATATGGCAAGTTTTATTACAATTTATAGCATTAGTGGTTTTAGTATGAGTTGGTAGAGGATTCCCACTGATGTTTGGTCCCCCAAAGGTATCGAATTTTAACACACTCTGGTCAATGAGATGTTGCGCTTTGTATTTCAAAGTAGGGTAATTTTCAATTGAGTAACCTATATTTCCAAAATTATAGTCACATCTGGTAGTAGCATCATACTTTTTAAGGTATTGGGCTTTAATGGTGCCAAATAGAAAGGTATTTTGGGGTGACCTTCTACTAACTGAAGAAATAGTTTAGTATAGGTCATCGAGATGGGATCAATCTAGATCCTTTCTTGGGTAGCTCAAGACCCTTTTGAATAACTAGCTTGTGCATTTGGCTGGGCAGTAAGAAAAGGGGTAGAGCCATGCATGGGGTTATAGGTTGAAAACTAGGTTAATAAGTAGGTGGTGTGGGATGGTAAGGATAGGTATTTGGTGAAATGTTATAAGTGGGATGACAAAGGTCTTGGTATGTGGGGTATATAGGATATTGACAGTACTTTTTGAATTGTGGCCCTTTATGAAATACAACCTAAGCATCAGTTTATTTCTTTTTGAGTGTAGCTTTTTTCTTTACACTAGATGTTTCACCCCATTTTAGCTTTCCATTCTTGATAGCATTTTTAATAATTTTCCTAGAGATTACCATATTAGTAAAATTCTTGGTGGCATTGCTAATCATTCTCTCATAATAAGGAGCTTTGAGAGGATTTACAAATATAACTGTGATTTTTTTTTCAATAGGGGTTGAACTTGGGCAACCATATCCATCCATTTATAAGTATATTCTTTGAAACTTTCACCAACCTTTTTCTCCATGTTTTGAATAGCCATACGATTTGGTGCCATGTTTATAATATACTTATATTATGCAATGAAAATCCTTGCAAGGTTTCCCCATCCACCGACACAAGATCTATCCAATTACACATACCACTTAGTTGTTAAACCAGTAAGACTATCTTGAAATACATGAATAAGTAACTTCTCATTATGAGCATATGCAATCATTTTGTGATAGTATATCTTAACATGAGTAATAGGGCATTTGGTCCTATCATACTTTTTGAACTCAGCACTTTAAACTTTGGTGGAATCACCACATCAGGGATTAGGCAGAGTCCAATAGCATCTATTGACCCATAAAAGTTTATTCCTTTAATGGCTCTAAACCTCTCTTTTATGTAATCTATCTTTTGAAAACCAGAGCTTTTTTTAGTTTTAACAGGGCTTATCTTTAGCTTTTCTTGTTACTTGAGATCATCATGATTTAAAACTTGTGTAGGATCGAATGCCTTGATGTCAAGAATAGGGAAAATGGGAGCATGAGTAGCAGTTGTTGATATGTCAGTCTATATATAAGGATAACTTACAGTGAGTGGCATTTGGTGCTGGGCCCCTTAAGATGCATGTGCTGAATATGAGTCAAAGCAATGAGGGTATAGTGGATCAATCTCATTTTGTATCACTACTTCTTTCACCACTTTCTTCCCCTTATGTTTTTCAACAATTTGGTAATAGTTTCCAACTGCCCATTCAGTTTTTCTTGTGCATTTTCTAGCTTTTAGAGGAGAAAAGTGTTTTCTTCTTTCATAATCCTTACTTGATATCTAGTGTTGTAGTGCCTCAGATTGTTTGAAGATTGAGCTATCCTTGAATCTTGATTTTCATAATTTTTAAGAATTAGGATGACTTATTATCATGCACTTTGGAAAAATGTTTATGTATGAATGTATGAATGCAATAAAGAGGATTTACCATAAAACAATTGTTAACAAAGAAAATCTTTATTGAATTGAAAGTTATTTCTAACCAAATCCAATGTTACATCTATGAAAAGTCTAAAGTTTATTACAGAAAATAATCCCTAATTTGTTTATATTGGCCTTGCATTTCATTAAGAAAATCTAGTAGTTCGTAGCCATGTGCTTCCACTAGTGGCACCCTTATCTTTTATTCTTCAACTTTTTCCACCATGTCTTTAGCTTTATAAGTAGCAATGGTAATTTGATCAAGTAAGCATTTCAATTGATTATGCTTTCTCACATATGCCTTCTTTCCTTACTTATATTTTTCATTCACAATAGCCATTTGTGTTCCAATTTCAACCACCACCCCATTGAGTATTTAGATGTGCTTTTGTGTTTCGATGAGTGCTTTGTCTTTTTCTTGCATCTTTGCTTGCAATTATCTATTTTCTTTCAAAAGTTAGGCTAACTCATGATAGGTGGATGACTATGTCATGTTGAGATAAAAAAAATTCTTCCATTCATCCATTTCTTGTCTGAATGCTTGAACCTTTTTGTCCATTCTTCCCTCTAACTCCTTTTTTAACCTTTTGTTTTCAAACTCCAATTTATCTTTTTCAACTTGAAGCTTTCTTTTAGCGGTTTCCATTGGTAATAGGGAATCAAGAGGTGATGATTTCATTGGGCCATTTGGAATTGTTTCTTTAGGGATTTTAATATCTTTACCTTGCCTAATGTGCCACACAAAGTACTTAAAGGTAATTTCATTTGAAAGTCTCCTCCTATCTCCTTTTGAGGCAAAGCTTACAAGGTTTCGACTATCTTTATGGAGGCATCAATTTCAACAGATAAGAATGCCATTATACTAAGTCTGAAAGTTGTTGGGATAAACTATTCATAGCCATATTGTCTCTGCACCATGATAGGAGAATAACTCATTGCACCTCAAAGGCCTAAGAAAGGAACCCAAAGCTTATCTTCACAACCATACAACACTGGTCCATAAGGCATCCAAAAAGCTCTTCATATCACATTTTGGCTATTGAGCTTGCATAAAAATAAGATCCATGCTTCCTTGGATTTTTTTATAAGCCATTCATTTTCACAGAATTCCTTAATGGGAGTGCTTGTAGTAAAATATGGCTTACAAAATTTACCACCATTAGTTTCAATATGACATTTCATCCAAATGATTAACAATTGAGCACATCCAGTAAAATGGCCCTCTCTATTTCGGTGACAATGATTTAAAGATCTAATAGTCTTAGCCAAAATTGTAAGAATAGGGTTAATTTGCTAACCAAGTTGATCAAAGAAATCCACCACTGCAACATCAATATAGCCAATTACTTTTGGAAATACCATCGTCACATATAAAGACAATGCCATCAAATTCATTCCTCTTTCAGTGCCAAAATATTTGTATATAAAGTCACGAACAATGGACCAAAGAATACCAACACTTTCACCTTTGCCTTTTACCCAATTATCAACAGTTTGGATATCTACAACCATCATTTGAGCAAGCTTTTTTTTGTAACCAGCCTTTTTATTTTTCCAATATACCTTATTAGGATTGGGGAGATCCAAGCGAAGAAAAGTTGAATATTCTTCAATAGTTGGCACCATGTGAACCTCATTAAACACAAAGCAATAATATAAAGGGTCCCAAATTAAACCATGGCCTTAATAAGTTGATCATCAACATGGACTAAAATGAGTAATGCAAGGTCCCCAAACTTCTTTTAGAAAGTCTCCTTAGCAGTGACACTCCATTGGTTCCAAATACTAACCAAATCGCCAAGATCATTTCATTTGAGATTGAGATGGATTTTGGCAGGCAGAGTAGTTACATAATTGGCTAGCTAACAATCACCTCTTTTAAGCTGAGCTTCCTCAGACTTTATTCTTAAGCACGTAGGGAACTTTGATAAACTCTCCATGGATGTAATTAAAATTATTTTTTGTTAAGATTGTTTTGTGGCAATCACTCCTTATATAAATCTAATGCTGCATGCATGCATAAAGTAGAGAAAAAAAATGTTAGTTAACATAATATAATATATACGAGGAATAACAAAATATAAAAAGTTAGTATGCAAATATATGCAAGAAATAACAAAATATAAAAAGTTAGTATGCAAAAATATACAAGGAATAATATAAATTTACAAGAATAATAATTGTCTCATTATGTGTTCTATTTAGGTTTTTTTCTAATTAAAAGGAGAGTAGGGCTCTAGCCTAGGTTTGGATCTTTAGGGTTCATGTATATGCTGGGTTTAAAGGCTTGATAATCTAAAGGCTCCCAAATTGTTCCCTACATCATCATTCATTATAGACTAGTAAGGCACCTCAATCCTGATCCACCATTATAGGCTCAAACATAAAGGGTTCAATTTGAGTGGAAGTTTTCACTATCTCACATAGAGGTTATCACCTCACAAGAGTATAGATACTTGCTCCCTTTTAATAAAGGATAAAGCCTAGGTATAGAGCTTATGTATAAATGCAAGTGTGGTATGTGTAAAGTAGACCTAGCAATTTTAAACACGGCACAGTGACATGACATAAATATGATACAAAAATATGATACAAAGGTGATACGACTTAAAATTGTAACAGTAGCTATATATGGGTTTAACAAAACAAAAAAAATTTGTATTTTATAATTTTATGTCAACATAAATTATGACATACAATTTTCGTATAAAACACGGTACGAATACATGAATTTTAGTATTTTACATGATAAGAATACACGAATCACTAGATCTAATGTAAATGGACATGTCGAGTAATCAAATAGATAGGTGTGAATAAAAAATAATATCTACAAAATAAACAAATAAGAAATCACAAACAAATAGGTTAGTTCACATGAGAATCATAAACAATTACATAATAAAAACTATCAAAGCAAGGCTTAAGATAACACATAAATAACTAATAGCTTGGCTCTCTATAGTCCCTAGTGGAGTCCCCAAACTGTCATAACGTTTAGGTTGGGAGAACCTACCTATTAGACATAAAAGCTATGGAGTTATCACCAATCTTTTTTACCTAGGTGTGATTGGCCACCTATATGAATCTATCTTTTTTAAAGTTGTCTTAAGTGTAAACTAAAGGTCCTTAAAAAGAATAGGTTATATTCTATGTCAACAGAACTAAGCTTTGGGAGTCAATTACGTGCAGAAAAGGTATTAGCACCCCTTTACGCCCAAAATTGGTATCAAGTTAATCATGTATTACATTATCTAAACCTTATCAAAGATGGTTTTATCATGCAAATAAATCAATTCCAGTCCTTTTATTTATTTACAAAATATGGTGATATAAAAATTCTATTAAGATATCTAGCAATCATGCAATAAATATGATACCATGTATCATGCAAAAATTATCATGCAAAATATATTATTCATCTTAAAAATCATTCATGCAAACATATATAATCATGCAATAATATAAAATGCAATGCAATAATACCATGCAAATATATAATCATGAAATCAAATATAATCATATAAATATATTATGTAGTTAAATATAATCAAGCAATTATGGTCTCAATAATATAGAAACATGCAAATATATTAGTAATTGTGCAATTAAATATAATCATGCAATATCAAGCAAATATAATAATAAATCACACAAATAACATATTAATAACCATGCAAATAAATATATTAATAATATGCAATTACACACATAAATATATTAGGTAATCATGCAAGTAATAATAAATCACACAAATAAAAATGTAATTAAATAAATTAAAAATCATGCAAAAATGTAATTAAATATATTATAATGCAAACATGTAATTGAATATATTATAATGCAAACATATAATTGAATATATCATCATGCAAATAATAATATATAAAATAATCATGCAAGTAAATATATTAATATTCCTGCAAACATGCAATTGATGAACATGTAATTAAATAAATTATAATGCAAACATGCAACTAAGTTAAAAGTCAAACAAATAATATATCATACTAATTATAATAGCATGCAAATATAATAGACATACAAATAAAATATCATGCAAAATAAATATAAACAAAATCAAAACATTTTCCTTTTTCTTTTCAGCATTACATTATTTAAATAATATCCAAATTAACATAAAATAAAATCAAACAGAAAATCAAACCAAACAGAAAGATAAAATTAAATAAAATGAAAAATAAAAATCAAATAGAAAATAAAAATAAAACAAAACAGAAAATAAAAATCAAATAAAACCAAAACAAACAAAATCAAAAAAAAGAAAGGGGAATACCTACAGTCTGGGTCAAGTCAAAGCCAGGTCAATATGTGGATCTTAGGCAGGTTGGAGCACAGATCTTGAGCCCCTGAAACAATGTCATTTGGCTCAGTATAAAAGGCAAAAAAAACATGATTTTTCTCAGAAATGCTAGAAATCTTTTCTCTTTAGTTTCAAAACGTCTCCCTTCTCTCTAGACTATTCTTTAAAAAGTTTAAACCAATACAAAAAATGGTGCCAAAAAATTCAAATGGTGCCAGGAAGTTCAAAGAAAACCCATAATCAATCGTAAATTTCAAAATTTGACCACCGTGAAATCCCACCAATTGTCGTAAGTCCATTGGAAAAATTTAAATTCACTGGAAACATTAAGCCTAAACCTAGAAAACCAAAAAAATTTTCAAAAAATACTAGATATCCAAACCAATTCCAAAATCTAAAGCTCCAAAAATGAAACCAAATTCCCAAAAGAAATTAAACTAGAACTCAAAACAATTCCAGATTTAGGAATTTAAATCTTAAATCCTAGAAATCAACGGTCTCTAATGCCTTCAACCAATTTAACCCAAAACCTAGAAGTTAAGAGTCAAACCCTAAGAAATTAAAAATTACCAAAATCGATTTCAAGACTAAATTGCAAAACAAGATCAAACTAAAAATCCTAGAAACAAAAATTTCAGAACCTAAGCACAATTCCCAAAAAAACCAAAAGCTCTCAAATTTTAATTGCTTTGATTATTTTTGTTTACTTTTGCTTACCGTTCTAATTACCTATTCTTTCCTCTTCCTTGATTCATGGATTGGGTCTCTTTTATGGTGATTAATCCCACCTTAACTTGGAAAAATCCGAGATTTCACAAAATGTTCAACAAGATTTTCAAGATTTAAATTTCCTGTGATCTTTCCTTTCCTTCATTGAATCAAGATCCAAGTTTTTCAAAAATTGGTTAATAAATAAATTCCCAAATCTAGATTGAATTTAAGGATTTTTTATTTCTAAAAGAATCGTGATCTTTAATTTTCCATATTTCTTTTATGGATTTTTTTTACTTTTTTTTACTAAAATTAAAATTAAAATTTTAAAAAAAATCAAAATTAAAAATTAAAAATTAAAAGCAAAATCAAAATTAAAATCAAATTAAAAATTTTGGGCTTTTAATCATTAGGTTGAAAACTCACTTTCTGTATTAAAGCCCAATTGCACAATCGAAACCCATTTTATTACCTAAAAATTTTTCGAATAAAATGAGGTGTGTATACTCATACTTTTTTAGGATCTCATCCTCGGAGGCTTGTGTTTATTTTCCAAGAATTAGGTGCATGTAATGCAAATGACAAAATATTAATGCTCATATTTTATTTTCCCTTTTTAATTAATAATTCTTTTTTTTTTAAGTTCATTAGTTTTTTTATTACTTTTTTTTTAGAAAAGGAAAAATTTCCCTAGATGTTGATGGCCCAAATGCAATCCAATTTAAAACTCAAATTTAAGGCCCAGTTACTCTAAAAATTATATAAAAAATAAAAAATAATTAGAAAAAAAAGAAAGAAACAAATTTCAAGGTCGGCAACTAGGGCACTAGAAGATAGGTTTTGACTCTGTCAACAACCATCACCATACTGCACTACCCTACACCCTGTAACAATAGTCTTTCATAACCTTACATCACCTATAATTTGTCTATTATGAGAATTCACCGATTAAAAAATAATAATTCTTTTTTATTACTTTTTTTTCACTAATATCATTTAAAAAATTCTTCTCATGTAGAGATTTTTTAAGCCTCACTATTCAAACAACCTCAAAATCTCATTATCGAGAATTTTTTTTTAAATTATTGTTTCACCTTAAATTTATACAATAATACCATTATCCATAAATAAATTTATTTCCAAAAAATGTATACTTTTATAGATATTTTTTATTTTTATTTTTTTAAGGAAGTTATTCAAATTAAAAAATAAGAATCTTTGTATTGAAAAGTGCTTCTAAGTATTCCAATACTTTGATAATTTTTAAAAGCTTTATATCACCTAGAAAATTCTTGAAAATTAGTACTCGGACTTCATGAAGTCCCATCATCAGAAAGATTTTCATTTACTTATTAGACTTTCATAATAAAAGTCCTATACTAATATAATTACCCACAAATAAATTTACTTACCAGAACATATGCTTTTTATTTATTGATTCCTATATAATTTTTAAATTAGTAATTTACATTAATAAGCATTAAAACAAATAAATGCAAAACATAATTAAATAAAGGAACTTGCCCAACTAAACTTTTGAACTTAAACCCAAAACCATTCAAGCAATGGGGTCCAGATTTACAGCCCAAAATGAACTTAAGTGGATTGAGCCTCCCTTGTGTCATGGGTCAGATCAGCAATGCTGGAGTGGTGTGGGTTAGTCTCTGGATTAGGTCAAATAAATGGGTTGGGCTTAACCTGTTTAGTTCCTACTTTTTTTTTTTAAAGCTATAAAACCTTAAATTTTTTTTATTTCGTTTCTTCTCTTTCTTCAAAAAATTCACTTTCTTCAAAAAAAAATAAAAAAAATAAAAAACTCTTTGTAAACCCAATTTTTGGTGCTCTTGCACCATTGCCACCACCACTTTTCATTGCCGATATTATCATCGGTCGACCCAAATTTTGCCTAAAGCTTTTCCTACTCCCTTCTTTTCATTTCTAACCTTAATTTTGCTTAAAATCTAACCAAAACTCTTAGATCTGAAATCCAAGTTTGAAACTTCAAATCATCAAAAACTCCTCTCCCATCATCTGATTTGGTCAAGACTGTGATACGTTTTCCTTCTTTCTTAGATCTACCTTTCACCATTGTTGATCAACCAAAAATCTTTTCATTGTCATTAGCCTTTTATGCTGCCATTCCTTCTTTTTTTTTTTTCGGGTGCTGGGTTCCTCACATGACGGCTATGGTTATTTTGGTTGAATTTTTTAAAATTTTTGGTTGTGATAGGTTTCAAGTTTTTTTTCTTGTGTTTTTTATGGGTTTGTTTTTTAGGTTAAAGGGGCTATTTAGGTGTCACTTGAAGGGTTGTGTTTGGGATAGTGCAAATGGTTGTGGTGGATGATAGTTTTTTTTGCTAAGATTTAAGGTCTAATAAGGGAATGGATTCTAGGTTCAATTTGTGGGTATATAGGTTATACTAAATTGTTATTTGCATGGGGTGAATTTTGTGAATGCCAGGTCAAGATAGTGGTGGCTAAAGTCTGGTCGATGTTGGTGATATATGGTTTAACTAGTAAAGGTTTTGGGACTTTCATCATGGTTTTTGGGTGATCATGGGAGAGTTTTAGGTTGGCTAGGATGGCACTAAGTTGAAAATAAGAGTGTTTTTTTTTGTTGTTCCCTGGGACTCAAAGATTTTTCTCTTCCTCTCCCATTCTGTTGTAAATTTATCTTAGACTTTTTAATCTGTAAATTCTCATAATGGACAAATTGTAGGTGATGCAGGGTAATGGAGGACTATTGTGAGGTGTAGGGTAGTGGAGTAGGGTGGTGGTTGTCGGCAAAGCCAAAACCTATCTTCTAATGCCCTGGTTGTTGACCTTGAAATTTGTTTCTCTTTTTTTTTTTTTCTAATTAGTTTTTATTTTTTATATAATTTTTAAAGTAATTAGGCCTTAAAATTGGGTTTTAAATTGGATTGTGTTTGGGCCATCAATATCTAATTTTGATTTTAAAAATGTTCTAGGCCATTTTTTATAAAATTTTAAAAAAAATTTTGGGCCTTTATAATCAGATTTGGACCTTTTGAATTGGGCCTTTAAACCTAAGCTCAAAATTAATCCAATAATTAAATGAAATTAAATTTGAGTTTATACAAAAGAATTAAAAAATGATTAATTTGAAACAAAGGCTAATCAAGCTCAATTCAATAAATCTAACTTGAATCAAAACATTCAAATCAAGTGCAACAATTGAATAAACTCAAATTGATTCAGACAAAATTAGATATTTACATATATAATATTATATTGTAAATATTATAAAATATGTTAAGTTATCTATATTTTAAAACTTAATAAAAATGATAAAGATAAAAATACTAAAAATTAACTATAAATATAAATATAAATATTTATTTTTTAGAAAAAAAATTATCTGCATGGGCTTAAGCAAAATTTGAGATTTAAATTGTCAAGTTGGACGGGACTTGAGCAAGTAAGTAAAGTGTTGATACCTTCTCTAAATCCATCCGAATCTAATCTTATCTGATAAACATTTTTAGGATCAACGTATCTATATACTATATAATTTACATAACTTTTGATATATATATATATATATATATATAACTCTCAAAATTTTTTGATGGTGGTTTCTTTTTTTTTTTCATATAGAGGAAGTCACAACTTAGAAATAAAAAAAAAGGATAAGAAAAAAGGTTGCAAGTGTTGTGATTTGAATTCTAAATATATTAGATGTTATCTTTTAAAAATAAAAATATTAACTACTTGAATTAGTCTCCATGTTTAAATTATTTGATGGGGTTGATCATTTATAGTGAAAACTAATCATTGTTTATAGATGATTTATGTTAACAAATTAATCTCTAATTTATCAACAAAATAGAATTACTTTCAAGTAACAATTTCCCTAATTTTTTAAACAAATTCATTTTTAACTACTACTTTAAAAAAGAAAAAACAATGAGATGAGTACAAATATGAAAGTTCTTGCAATTTACTTCAATGCCGATGAGTTACTGTTTCAACAGCAAAAGGAAACTTTAGTGCCTTTACCTGGTTCAAGTCTCTCATTTAAATTCAATTTTATGAGGATTTTGCTCAAATGATGATTTTTTTCAATACAATTTTTAAATTTTGGATGAAACAGGATTATGAGTTTTTTTTTTTTTTTTTTTGTAATGTTTATTTTGCTTACAGAAAATATTGGCTATTTTTTAAAAAAATATTTCTTTAATTTTCTTTTTCCTCCTCTATTTCTTTTTTATTAGAGGATAATAATGCATAATTTTCAAGAGATAATTACATAGTTAATGAGCTAAGCACTTGAAACTTAGAGAACAAACCTAAATCGTAATGCATTTGGTGACAAAGTGCATTAAAGTTTTGGGAATGATGCATACTTATATGAGGATAATGCATAATGTTTTGCATAATTCTCTGGGGATAATTAGCGAACTGAGTACTTAAAACTTAACGTACCAACCACATTTGGGATAATTCATGCCCATTTATAAAATTAAATAATATCCGAACAGAAGCACCAGTTCATTTTTTAATTTTGAAAATGAGTGTCTTGGGGTGATTTTTTAATATTACTATTATATAAAATAATATTTTTGCATTAATAAAATTATCAATTATGCATTTAATATAATACTATTAATTAAGCTTAAAAGAGGCTTAATACATTTGAGAAAGAATCATCCCATCTACTTAAAAAATAAAGGAAGTTTCTACTATTTTATGGATGATAAAGCAATTGGGAAGCAGCAAAGGACGGTTTCGTAAGAGTAAAATTTCATGGATCGCCGAAGAAAGTTTAGGTTAACACTGGGTGCGTTCTAGGAGCATGCTATGCTGCTCATCGGAGAGTCCGATCGAGAACCACTGATTGCACAAGGCTTTGGTATCCGTATGTCAAGCCTATATATGGAGGTAGCTAAGGAAATGGGATTCCATGGTTGGAGACAATCAATATATGTATTTGGATACAGGAATGCCCCTCCATTATCACTGATGTTTATATGTGCTTATTGTAATAGTTGTTTCATCTAATTGAAATATTCAGCATTATTTCAAAAAAAAAAAAAAACCTTTATTAACAAAATTAGCAAAACTTAATTAATATGTAGGATACTTAAAAGAAATATAATACTACATAGGCTTGACATAAGTAAATTTTATTAATTGTGCGAATAAAAAAGCATAATCATAGACAAATTCCAAATATGTTAGCAATACCAAACTCCGAATTAAATCTAGCTAGGCCTAAACCTAAAAAAACTTCTTTAACTAATTTAAAGTCCATGATATAAAACCCTAATAATTTTCTTAATACAAAACCAAACTCAATTTGAATTATCACCATCAATCAACCTCTTCTATTCATTATTGAATGTGCCAAAGACTTATTAACACAATTTGAATTATCATCATCAATCAACCTCTTCCATTCATTCTTGGATGCACCGAAGACTTATTCGGAGTATCAACCGACAAAATATTATCTAAATTTATCAACGATTCAACGTAAGTAACACCATAAAAATCTAATTGTGAAGCAAAATCAAGATTTGCAACACTCCAAATATCATCTTGTCCTCCTCCATCATTTGAATTTTTCAGTGGAAGAGACCTCAAAGGATGTGAATCAACCAGCTTTGAAGAAGTCCCATAACTAAGATTCATGGACGCCGAAAACTGATCACCATCTGTATGTTGAAAATTAGTAAAAGATCCATCGGGTAAAGATTGGTGCACAAAACTGCCAATAGTGTTGGAATAATCCATCGAATCAGCAACACTATTATAATCGAAATCCAAAGTCATTAACTCATTTGTATCTTCATTGTGAATCAATGGAGATCGATCCTCATCTTTAGATTTCGTTCTAATTGATTTATCAACTTTCTTGTAAATCCTACATAAAACCCAATCATCTAGCTGTAATATATAAAAACAAAAAACTTATCAAGAAACATGTAAAAATATAAAACTCGAATTAAGTTTTGGAAAAAAAATAAAATTTAAGTACGTACCCTCATGTCATTGTAAACCCTTTTGCATTGAGGTGGACCGTTGACTCTATATTCATGCATAATCCAATTAGTCTTATCACCTTTGGGAGGTTTTCCTCTGTAAAAAACCAATGCCTTTCTGTATCCAACTATATGACCTTTAAATTTGACCTCCCTGTCAGCACCTGTGGCCTTCCAATACCCATCTCCTGCTGCACGATTAGGCCGTGTTCCATTTCGATACTTCTTATCTCTAGGAGTGAAAAAATACCATTCTTTTTCTCCGTATTGCTTATATTGCTCTAATGGTCAAACAAAATTTCACATCAATTCAAATAAAACCATCAAGAAAATTAAGAAAAAAAAGTTTGCCTTCAATTTTAAAACAGATTAATTTCACAATAAGCAATTAAAAATTTAAACTCTAAATTTTTAAGTTCAAATCAAAAAATAATTTCAAATTACCTGCAAGCTTCTCAGGATTGTGACGATATAAATTAACTTCCATGATCCGATTCTGAGGTAAGGGTTCGTTCATAACTTTCTTTTTCAAGTAATGAAGAACGAGTTCTTCATCAAGTGGACAAAATCGATATCCTGGAGGAAATGAATCCAGATAGTCATCATCATCGTTGCTCTCAGTACCGTTTACAATTGAGTCCTCTTTCTTCGGGTTCTCAGCAATGGCCAAAGCATCGCTGGATGATGCAGGCTGTGGTGGCTTTGTAGTGCTGTCTTTAGCCTCTTTACCAAGACGAGGTTTGAGTGTCGGCTTGCGTTTCTCGACAGCTTCCATAGTCAATCTGCTGAGAAATGAGGATTCTTTTCAAAAGATATTGACGTAAATAAAAGAATTCTAAATAGAATCAAATTAATAAATATATTGGGTTTGTTTCAATTATCTAAAAAAAATCTTTGTTTGTTTTAAAAGATTTTGGATGTATATCAAATCATATCATATCATTATCCTACCAAAAAATTTAAAATCAACACTTTTAATTTTTATTTGGTTTTAAATATTTAAAATTTTTTAAGATAATAATGTGAAGATTAATTAATGAAAGAATAAATAATACAATCTAAATTATGATATTTGTAACTACTTAATGGGTATAAGGTGTAACGACAAAATTAACTAATAACTTAATTCAATTCTACTAAAATTTTTAAAAATTTATTAAGATATATTAGTAATTAACTTTCAACTAGAAAAAAAAAAAAGAGATTCAACAATAGGAAAAAACCAAATATATTATTTTTCCTATATTCATTCATGTATCCATCTTAATTTTGGGAATTGAATAGATTAAGTATATATTAAAGTTAAAAAAGAATTAGACTTTCGTTAATTACTATAGCAACTTTTACTGCCAACAAAAAAAATGTTTTGACAAAAAACTTATATAGGTTTGAAAAAACTAAAAAAATGTGTATAATATTTAAACATGTAAATACGAATTATAATATAAAAATTTTCATATTTTACACGTATTTAACATGAATAAACATGATAAAAATATATAAATTGTCGAATCTAACAAATAATTATTGGCATGTTTTTTATCTTTAATTCTTTGTCAAAAGAAAAATAAAATCCAGTAATTGACTTATATTACCCTTTTGAATTTCAACTTTGTCCAGCTTAATTTACTTCATCAAATTTGATCTGCAAGAAGTATTAGTGACCAATAAAGAAGTTTCGAAGCAAGAACTACAAATACTTTAAGTCTACATATAGTTTAAATTATAATATAAAGAGTTAATTAAAAATTTTATCTAGGGCATCAAAGGAAATATTGGGTTTAAACCCATATGTTGATGAGCATTTTTCTTCCTTTTTCAAGCACCATTGATGGACATGTGCTTAATTATATTGTGACCAACACGCTTACACAATCTACATGCCCCCACTTGCTTTTCTAGTTCTCTTGCACGTTCTCTTCATTCGTTCTCTCTTGTGACGTCCGCTTAAACTCCTCTTGGAACATTTTGAAAGAATGGAGTAATTAATACGTTATAAGCTTCTTCCTCTAGAGGTGACATTAATGTCCTTTGGAAAGAGCTCCTATAAGCATGATTTTGCTCAATATCTTCAATAGCAATATCAGCCTGAAGTTTTAATTCATAAATCTCATTGGAAATATTGCAAAAATTTATGCAGTAAACTTCAAAATATAATAATACAATAGCTTACTAGTTTGACAAAATCCTTCAAGCATGAAAACATGATCGCGAAGATAAGTTGACACGAAAAAATGTTTGATTTTATTTATGCCTTTCACTCACATGTTTGTTGCCTTGAAAATTGTATTTTTGAATCTCTTGAGACCTATGAAATTCAAACTCTCCGAATAAATCTAGTCTCAGCAAAAAATTTTCCATATTGCTTGCGAAGAAGAATCGAGGCAAAAAAACCACTAAATTTGGATGTTATGCGTCATAAATATGCAAAAACTATGCTTTGTAAATGGCAACTCATTTGCAATTTTATATATATATTTGAATATGACGGAAAGGCTTTCATGCATGGTGATTGTAGGACTTTGTTTTCAAATAGCTTTTATGGTGTTTTTGGCTGTGAGAATGCTTTGGACATAACGATAGCTATTTTTGGTTCTCACCAGCTTTCATATTTTGATCGGTCTTATTATGTATGTCCCGTTATATCTTAGCTGGACAAATATAAAAGCTTCATATGAACGAGCAAGTGTTATATAGTGTCTAAATTTGAGCTAGAAAATGTAATGTAATCTTATAAACTATTAAAATAAATAGATACCTTCATCAACCATTGAAAAGTGCTTGTCGTCTCATTTTTGAAGAAGTACCACAAAAATAAATAAACTATATTGTTTTTTCTTGCATGTTAATACCCCCCCCCAAAAAAAAAAAAACCAAGGATTTCATAGGCATAAACTTTGTAGGTAGTATCAAAGACAACCACATCTCCATATTCTTTTAATTGCAAGAAGAAATAATTAATGCAGTTGTTCAAATAAAATATTACACTCTTAGTTTTATTTATTAGAATTCAAATCTTAATAATCTAACAATTTCAAATATTAAAGATAAATAATATAGACATCGTTTTTCGCCTATCTAACCATAGAACTTAATTTTATTTCCTTTTCAACCCATATGATTTATTAAATTACAATTCTATCACCGAGAGAGGAGTGATTCATTTATATTAACATAAAACTAAATTGATTATACATTTTCCTACCCTATTATCTTATTTATATTATAAATTCAATTGTTAAATTTTAAATTTTATTTACGTAAATCATACATGTCTAATTTTAAATAAATTGAAAATATAAGATTGATTTGAAACCTTGCATAATGCAAAGTGAATATGAATAGATTATTAAATTTAGTAATCGGTTTAAATGGATATTTACAATAAATTATATAAAAAATGTCAAACTAATTAATTTTAATTCGGTATATATAATGTGATCCCTCATTATATATATATATATATACATATTTATTATTTTTTTAGTTTTAGCTTTTACAATTCTACGTCTTACATTTAAAAATTTTTTGACATTTATTTGTACTATCCATATGCTTAAATTTAAATTAAACCTACAACATTTCTATTGGTATGCTAATAAAGTAAAAATAAAAATAAATTTTTTTTTTTATGCGTGATATTGATTCATTGAACTACATAAAAAAAAAATAATACTCTATTATCTCATAAATCTCAACATAATACTCTCGTACTCTTTTCTCATAAATCTCAACTATGTATCTCTTACTTTTATGATATCTCATAATCAAAACTATCGCTGCTAATCTCAATATTTGATCTGTCTTATAAATCTCAACTCTAGCTCATCTGAATATTGAACAAAAATTTATTAGAACCTCCAACTAATGGAATGTTCCTTGACGATCCTTTTTTTTTTTAATTTCAAAAAGAAAAAATTCAAACTTAAGTAATTTTAAGCATGAATATATGCGCTAACCATTTGAACCAAGATGTTTTGATGCAATTAATTTTGATACATAAAAGGCATCAGTATGAGAATAACAAAGAAATTACAAATTTTGGGATTCAATCTTCAAATTTATTGAATATCAAATTTTGAAATTCGAACTTCAGATACTGAATGATTACTTGAATCAATGGAGTTCTTTTGATCATATAATTGACAACTAATAAGTTGTTATTCGTAAATGCTGCTTTCTGAACAAGAGCTTTCTCTTTTTTTTTTTTTTTTTTTTGGTAGGCAAATAAAAGTTACAACTGAGAGCTAACCATACCATAACCAATTCTTTCCCAACCCTCAAAATTATGAACCTTACCATCCTTTGGAGAGGCAACTACAAATTTCTAAGTCATTCAAAAAAAAAAATCCTGACTCAAAATAAAAAAATATTACAGATGTTAATATTTGATCCCCAAGATGCCACCTCAATAATTGCATGAAGCAGTTGACTTCCTATTCATATTTCAACTCACTTTGGTACATATCATTGAATGAAGAGCCCAGTGGAGTGATTACTTCATCAATTATTAAAGAAGATAAATGTGAAATTCAAGAGCTCAGAGTGAAACTAGAAATCTAGGTTCGTGCCATCAAAACATAGTTTTCACTATTAAATCACCATTTTTCCTAGTCAAATATCTGAAAGGATTATGCTTAGAAGCCAACTGCAAAGGGGTACAACATCTTCATTCTCAAGTAAAATGAAAAAATTAAAATTAAAATAAAAAATAAAAAACAGCCAAAGCAACAGCAAGCTAACACCACCATTTATTTATTATAAAGCCTGCAGGGAGAGCTAACGAGACTCAAAAATTGACAAATCCCTTTTCCTTCAGGCTTTCCACTGTTTCCTTGAGGCTCACATCCAAAGGAATGAATTCTATGCCCAAACTTGCTGCTTTTTCCTTTGACACCTGATATGTTGGCACATAAGGCTTGTCATCTGCACATCTGCCAATATTTATCAAAAGGACACTGCTTGAGCAACGATAACGTGTAAGATATTTTCTACCTAGGACTGGATTTGATTATTTGAAATATTGCAAAAGGGCTCAGAATCAAACACGAAAGGTATACTGCAAAAATGGTAGTAGTAAAGGCAAAGGATGCGGAAGCAGATATTAAAAGCTGGCCGGGATAACATGATAGCCTTTTGGCTTAAAAACTTACTTTTCTGGAAGTTGGAAAGAGGGATAGAGTTCACGTAAGATCTTCACAATTTCTGAGTAATGTGCAACTCTCTCAACTAAACAATATCTTCCACTAGCAGATGGAATCTCAAATGCCTGGATATGTGCATTTGCAACATCTTGAACATTGACCCAACCAAAAGTTGCATTTGGGAATGTTTGCGCTCCTGCAGAAAGAATAGAGGATAAAATGGAGATAATAATCCCAGCAGGAGTAACTTCAACATATGAAATTCCTAAAATTAATGCATCTTTTGTCCACAACTAAAACATTTTGCAAACCATTAATGCAATAAGCTTTACTGACCATAAAAAATGAGGGGAATGATCCACAAAAAAATGTTCAAATTTGAAGAGTAAAAAAATTAGCAGGCACATAAAAACCTGGGCAAAACACTATTTGTGTAAATAATTTGTGGTAATTTGATATGTTTAAATTCATTGATGATGTCACTAAGAAAAAAAGAATTGCTCCCTCACTTCGCCTTTCACTCCCAAGGACTCCAAAGCTTAATTGGTTGCATAAAGAAATGAGAAACCAGATTCCACCCCCTCCAACTTTCCTTTTTCCTTTATGAAATATAAGAAACACATTTACAAATTAAGAGGTAGAGTGCGGCAGAGGCATCTTTCACTCATTAAGAGGCCCCAAGCTGTGGAAAGCTTATTAAAGTGTTCTATACAAACCAGAAAGGAATAACTTCCCTGTTCTGTTCATGTGGCCTCTATCCAGCTAGAATCTCTAAGATCTCTAAGTTCCCGACTGGTTGATACTTTTGCTATTTGCTTTTGTTTTATATTCATTCTTTTAGCTTTTGCCTTTTGTTTTCTATTCGTTTTTTGCCAAAAATAAATAAATAAATAAATAAAATAAAAATAAAAGAATAAATAGCAAATAGCAAAAGCATAATCCAAACAGAGCCTAAGTGTTTTGAATGCATTACACACCATCCAGCTAGAATCCCTAACCATGAATTTCCCTGTTCTCACATTCTCACAAACAGGTCAATTTCTTTGCCTTGCACCTTCTTAAGTTTTTTCAGGAAACAAACTAAAAAGAAAAGGAAAATTACTCTAGCATTCTACATTCCTTTTAAAAGGCATGCAAGAGTATAAATTATGTCTAACAAACGACAATCATATTAAGAGACTAGAAGTTAGCATGGTTATAATAACCAAAGTCCTCGAATGAAAGATCTTAAGAGATTAGAAGTTAGCATGGTTATAATAACCATTTTTTATTATGGGATACTATGCCATTACTTATACAGAAATTTGAGCTGTGAGCAGTTGATTTAAAGACCTTTTATTTAAGCATTTTCCAGAAAAAAAAATAAAGCAGATGCTTAATAGAAATCTTGATTTGTAAATAGCAGTAGTATTAGCATCTTCTTTTATTATATTTTTCCTTTTCCCCTCGGTAAATCAATAGACATTTACCAGGGAAAACAACAGGAAAGACCAGCAAAAGGCAGTAGCAATAGAATGGAAAGTATTATTTATTCCTATAAAGACATACAGGTGACGTGTATTTTCAGAAGATCATCAGAGAAAGTTGTCATTGTATTTTTCTATTATTTTCTTAATCACCAGGGTAGAGAATACTTACCACTAAATATGATGCAAATAGCAATGTTTAAGTTAAGAAAGCAAATAGTAAACTGGCAAAAAGTACCTTTAATTAAGCTTAAAACTGCTGCAGCACTCGTATTAAGGGTTGGCTGTAAAAGAGGGCCGATCACCATAGCAGGGTTTATGGCAACCATGTCAATGCCCTTCTCTTTTGAAAATTTCCAGGCAGAATCCTCAGCCATGGTTTTTGAGACTACATACCAAAGCTGAATAAAAGATATTTATAGAACAAAAACATTAATTAATTAATTAATTAATTAGAGGAACACAAACTATTAGGATTGTAGCATGAACAAATTGTATAGTGCGACAACATAGAAACTGAATGCATATTATAGCAGCAACAACTAGCCAGTTCATGCAACCTTGCAAAATTGTTCTGGAAAGTTATCAATATCCTTAACATGCTAAAAGGGTATTAAAACAATGGTCACAGGATTAGCTGCTAGAATAAGATTAAATCTTATACTTAGCTTGCAAATTGATGCATTGAAGCAAAGAACCAAAAGAGTAAAGAAAAGGCATAGAGAGCCTATATAAGCATGTGCACATAAAAGGGGAAAAATAAGTAAGCCTTTCTCCCTTCATGCTGCACAAAATATTAAAACTTGTTGAGAAGAATTCTCGCAATTTGTTAGAGTACTATCTTCGGGCCAAATCCTAAAATATGGAATACGGTGATAAAGAGAATCAACTTCTAATTGAGAAGTAGCCTATTACAAGTCAAAAAGGGTCAAAGTTTCCACTCAATATCCAGCCAATCAACAATTCTTCAAAAACACAGTAGTTCCTATGAGATAATAAGCCTGTTATGATTTAGATCCTAATCTCCAGATGCTCACATCTGTTCACCAATGATGCCACAAATGATAATTCAGAGAATTAGATTAGCATGCTGGACAAAATTTAGCAGTCAAATTTAAATATCTAATACTGGAAATCTATAGAAATTATGGAATTGGAACCCAATCTGCAATTTGATAGAACAAGCATTCATACGCTTCAGAGTTCATCAACTAGCTCAAGTTCACATTTTATACAAGCTTGACCTATCATCAAGCATTGATAAAATATTCAGTAAACAAAACTGAGAATAAATTGCTTCTCAGAACCTTAGAGCATCAAGACATTGGCTGGTGATGCATACTTCCCTCTATCCAACTGTAACCATAACTATAAATAAAAATGATGAAAACTGTAAACAGTATCTTCATTTAGCATGATCTTATCCCTGTTAGTTGAACAACTAAAACTATGGATATTTGTAACCACAGCACCACAATGAACAATGATGTTTGCAACTAATATACTTTCATTTAATTTAATATCCACATAGTCACATACAATCCTTTTTTTGTTTTTTGTTTCTTTTTTTCCCATAATTATTTCAGTATAACAGGTTGAAGTTCCATATAAAACACAACCCTGATCTCAATAGGCCATTAGATGTGATAGCACACATACACACCTTTAAGCCCTTACAGTAATCAGGATCAGTAAACCAAGTTTCATCAATCACAACATCTGGAGTTCGAGGTTTTCCATTGTATGCAACTGCAGCTATAGAAGATGTTAAGACCACACGTTTGACGGAGGAGGTCTTAGCGCATGAGTTCAGAACATTCAATGTTCCCTTCACAGCAGGATCAAGTAATTCTGCCTGATATGAAGAAGGAAGTGTAAAAAACTTATTAATGGAGTAGAGATATAAAAGTTACAGCTCAGCCAAGAAAAAAAAAGGTAGCTAGACTAATTTTCACAAAAAGAAATGATTATATTCTTAAAATATTACAAACTGAAATGCTTGAAGGATGTCACTCTCGTAACTGACCACCATGGTTCTACTAGTATGTATGTCATAAATCTTATACCATATACTTCTTAACCTTTAAAAAAAATGGAATGTTTCCCTCCGATAACACACCTACTAGCCAAGGGTAAATAACTAGTTAAGAAACATGTCAGCATACTTCTCTAGTTATAAGCAATGCAAAAACAAAATGTTCAAAAGTCTTTCCTGAATATTTTAAGTTTGAAGCGCCAACTAAGTTTCTTCTTTTTCACTTAGTATCCTCAGTTCAGATACTGACCACTAATAGATAAAGACAATTTTATAAGAACTTTAATTTGTGAAATGCACTTCTAATGAAATTGTTTTGCTACTTAACCTACAAAAATCTATTGAACGATAGAATCTGTCATCAAACTTATGACTTGTTATCATCATCAAAACCATGCAAAAACAGTTTAAAAGATCCAAAAGAAAAAAGGAACTGAAATGTTCAAAAACAAAGAAACCAACTGCTAGGAGAGAAGTACATTCACAAAAAAGAGAGCCTCAAGAAAGTAGTTACAAAAAAACTGTACAAACAATCAGAATTTGTGTATGGTTGATCAATCTCTTAGCATCAATCAGTTTCATTTTGTTAATGTTCGAAACTATTAAACTTAAAATATGTATAATGAAAAGCTTACCAAACAGATGATGGTATACAGAAATAGGATGCACTTTAAAGGTTTTTCATTTTTTTTTTATGTAATAATACTTAACATAATGACAACTTTCAAAGAGTTGTATTCGAACACAATATATTACATACAACAGGAAACAAAGAGTTATCTAGATAACGGATTCAAGTTCAACCTGTGGATCTGTGACATCATGATAAAAGGGAGATGCTGTGTGGAAAACACCTTCACAACCTTCAACAACAGAATCATAGGAACCTTCTACCAATAGGTTTGCTTTAAACAACTTCAGCCTGTCCTCAGCACCTTCAAGTGCAAGTAAGTGTTGTGTCTTTCTTGGATCATCTATTAAGCAATAATAACTAATTACAATTATTCAAATAGTTTAGGAAACATCTAGGTAATACTTATAAGGACAACAAAGAGTAATGCAAAAGAAACAAGGAAAATTACTCCATAATTAGTCATTTACACAAACAATACAACGCCAAAAACAAGATGTTGTCTCATGCTAAATAGAGGATGCCCATCTAGTTGCAAGTTAGTGGCATTATAATCTCTCTAGATTCTAAACTTATTCTTTTTATATATAAAACTTTTTACTAGGCTTGGTTGGTAGGAGAGAATATTGGGGTGGAAAGGGGTGGGTTGAAAAAAAGGATAGAGAATTGATGTTTAAATATACTTTTTTAAGGTGGAAAAGCGAGACAGGAAAGAAAATAGCAGCCATTACAATTTTCTATGCATGCTACAATCGTCTCAAATGAGAAAGATTAGCAGAGAAAAAAAAATGAAAATATGTGATTTAAAAGTTACAAATTTACAATGTTATGATCTTCATTCTTGGAAATGGATAATGGTAAAATAATATGATCTTAATTTATATTTCTTCCACTTTCCAATCCTATGAAGCAATGGATGAAAAGAAAATTATTTTTTAATATTCTTTCCATTCAACTACCAAGCAAGCATACTAGTAGGGAAAAAAA
Source organism: Durio zibethinus (assembly GCF_047325235.1). Classification (NCBI taxonomy): domain Eukaryota; kingdom Viridiplantae; phylum Streptophyta; class Magnoliopsida; order Malvales; family Malvaceae; genus Durio; species Durio zibethinus. Next base: position 9,003,760 of record NC_143167.1, on the reverse strand, counting down.
ATCCTTCCTTTCACTTTTCACCTTTGCAGCATTTCACATTTCTATCTTTCTTATCAAGCAAATTCTAAAACTTTCAGCGGCTGGGAAATTTATTAAGAAATCAAAACATTTAACTCATATGTCCATGAGAATAAAAGACATCAAATTTCAATCACCTCAAAACTAGTAGAAACCTGAATATCTAATCCTAGAAATCTTATTCTCATTAAAAGATGTAATCAAAGGATAGAAAAAGGGGAAATTGGAGAAAATGGTACTTTATTGTTTTGCATGCAGAAGTGAAAATCACAAGAAAGACCATACAAACATATAAAAACAAAACAGAACAAAATACATCAGAATTCAGATATTAACAAAATAAAATGAAAAAATGAAAAGCAAAAAGAGATTCAAACCCCAGAAAGAAAATGAACAAATGATGAAGATGCAAGATCATGAAACAAGGAAGAGAAGGAATGATGTCAGAAGAAATGGGAAAAAAAATACTGACTTGGGTCACGAACAGAGGCTTTGACAGTGTAGCCACGAAGGAGAAGCTGCTTAACAAGGCATGAAGCAATGTAACCAGAGGCTCCAGTTACACACACGGTTTTTCCTACCCCAGTGCTCATTTTTTTTTTTCTTTTCTTCTGGGTTTGCACCCTTTTGTTGCTGGCAATTGCAGATTCTTATCTCTTTCTTGAGAAATTAGTTCTTTGACAGTTACGCTTTCGATTGCTGTATTTGCGTTCGGTGTTTGCTATATTTAACAACGAACCTCGTAAATTAACCCTTTAATTACTGCAATGGCCCTCATCATTTTAGGCCTATCCCAATCGGTTCAACATTTTTTCTTTTTTTTGTTTCTTTTTTAAAGTGCCTCAAGCAATTAATTAAGTTGTAATTAAGGACAAATACTGGGATTGACTTTAGTAAAGCTGAAAAAGGCAGTGGCAATAAGATTAGTTATTTTAACTATAAAGATTTATTAAAATAAAGTTGATTTTTGTGAAATTAAAAATAATGATAATAATGAGATTAATTATTATATTAATGAGATTAAAATTAAAATTGAGATATATATAAGTATGGATGCAAACTTAGCATTAATGATAATATGAATTATAATGTGAAAAAAAAGTAATTATTAAGGGCATTAAATTAAAATTTGAGTATAATAAAAATTTTAAATTATTAATTATTTATGTTTATAAATAATTTAAAATTATTAAAATTATTTTTATGTTAAATAATATTTTTATTAAAAAATTAATAATAATATACTTACACAAATTAAAACTTAAAAAAGTAATATTCAACTAGTTATTTTTTGTATTTATGAATATATAATTTTTATATTAAAATTATAATTATTTCTTAAAAGATTATAATACATTTATTCATATAAAAAATAACTAATGTTTATTTAATCTAAAAATATAGTAATAAATTATTTTATATATATTTTAAAGGTATTTAGTATTTAAAATGTTTATAATTTTATTTAATAAAAATATTTACACATTATTTTCTATTAAAATAATTAAGATTTTAAATATTAAAAATTGTAAAAATACTTTGAAATATTTATTGTTTAAAGAAATAATACTTAACTATCAAAAAATTATAAATATCATTTGACAAAATGATATTAAACATATGAAATATACAACATAAAATATTAATACAAAATAAAAAAAATTAGGAATTAAAAAAATTAATAATAGGCAATATGGTCGAGGTCCAGTTAGGGTGGGCATCTCAATCCATCTCCGACGGATTTCAATCCGATCTGATCTTATAGGATCGATTTTTATTTTTAAAAAAAAAAGGGTCGGATTCGAGTCGGATAACACTAAGAAAAAATTAAGTTTGAGTTTTAAATAAACCTGATTTGACCCAACCTCTACATGATATTATATAAAAATAATTTTTAAATAAATTTTTTATTTATATAATTATATATTTAAATATTTATATTTAAAAAATAATATTTTATTAATTTTTGATCGAATATGATTTATATAATATCGAATCGAATTTAAATTCATATATTAAAAAATAAAAAATTTTAAATCAAATCAAATTTAAATTTAACGAATATAAAATTAAATCAGATCAACCCCCCCCCCCCCCCCCGGTTGTCATCCGAGGTCTAGTTCAGTGCTTCACTGGACCCCTATGCCTCCACTCCAAATTTATTCCTCCACTGCAGTGTCACCTCATTGCTTATCATACGAATGATTTCGAATGGTAAAATTGCAATGAAAAAGTGCTTATTCGCACCGTACTGGGAGACTGATCAAATCTAAATGGGGCCTGAGTACTTTAGCGTCAGTGCTAGGATACCATTTTCAATCCAAATGTTAATGATGAGTGTAAACAAAAAATAAAATAATTATTAAAAATATAAATTAAAATTTATAGATAATAGAATTTATAGTATATATTTGACAGTTTTAAAATTAATAAATAATTTAAAATATTAAAACTATTTATATATATCAAATAATATTTTTGTAAATAAATATTTAAAAAATATTTATACTTATATTTTATCATGTTATGTGGAGTGGAGCTTAATTAGTATCTTAATAATAATTATCCTTACAAAAAATAAATATTTGGTCAATTTAATTAAATAATAATATTAAGTAATGATATTTGAATTTTTTAAAAAATATAATTTGATCACTCTAATTATGCTTATTTAAAGGGCCACCAGTTTAAAACTTTTTTTAACATATAATTATATTTGCACTTTTAAATTAAGATAGTCGAATGCTCTATACTTAATTTAAACTGCTTTTTAAGAGGGTAATCAACTGCTTGATAGAAGGCGCTCGGTTGCTCTGCTGAGTAAACTGAAAGTAAAAAGATCCAGTTGTACATTGAATGGTTTCTCCGTATGTTGATAAAAAATAACAACAATATACATTATTTGATGCATAATTTACAAATTTATCCATGTATTAATTCATATTTGAAAAATGTTTAAAAACTTGTCAAATTATTTTGGTGATATACATATTACATGTATGGATGACAATGGATCAAGTTGAGTCAGATTTTTGCTCATCCCGAACTTAATTCCACTATATACATATAATACTCCAACTCAATCTAATTTTTTTTTTAATTTTTTCATACTTAAATTCGATCTGATCCAACATTATATAAAATCATACCTAATCCGATTCGAAGTTAATAAAATATTATTTTTTAAAATATAAAATATTATTTTTAATATAAATATAAAATTAAATAAATATAAATATATTTATAAATATAAAATTAATTAATTAAATAAAAAATAATTATATATATCAGGTTAAGTTTGTCTAAAACTCGATGTTAATCCGATTCTAATTTTTTTTTTTCTATTATCTAATCGATCAACTCGACATTCGATTTTAAAAAAAAATAATTGACCTTAAAAAATCGAATTAGAACAAAATTCGTTGAAAATGAATCCAATGGTCTTCCCTAATTACATGTAATTCCATCACCATCCGATGGAGAGGTTACTTTCATTGGGAGCTGCAGGATAAGATGACAAGTAATTAGAGAATTAAATTAAACATTAAAAATAGAAATTTAACTAAATATGAAATTAATTAAACTAAGTAATCGTATGGTTCTAAAAACTTTTAAATAATAATGATTACACTAAAGAAAGTAGCTAATCATAGTAACTTAGATTAACAGTCCTTTTAGCAGTGTGAGAGTCTTTTTTTACCGTGGGTGAATTACATTTTATTATTGGATCTTTAAAGATTTAAAATGCAATAATAAATTGAAACGCACTGACACGGTGAAAGAGACTCTTTTCACCCTGCCAAAGGGATTCTAGATTAAGCTAACAATTCAAAGTGCAAATCCTTATTTCTTCAACTAACTCGCCTTAGCAATAATGTCAAAACTAATAAAATAAAAAACAAGTCTCAATAAGCGATTTTTCCCATGCCAACTCAAGTGTATTGGCTCATCCTACCTTACTTATCCTACTATTTTATGTCCTCATGACATGTTTTAGCGTCCAATACAAGTGAAAACCTCAATTTGCTACATATGACATATAAAGGCACAAATTCATAATTGGAATGCAACCAAAGAAGAACTATTATAACAAGAAGCTCAAATGTCCAAAACCGTGAAGAAAAATAAAGTTCTCGACCTTTTTTTCATTTATCCTTTGATATCTAAAAAAGTTTAAAAAAAAAAAAAAAACAAATGAGTTATGACTATTACTACTCAATTGCATCATCAAATCACATTGAAGAGGACAAAAAAGTGATTTGCATGTTCATGCCATCAAAATTTTATAAAATACTAAAATTTTAATTTTGATGATTAAGATTTAAATTTTGACAATCTCAATTTAAGAAAAAAAAATGATGTTACAAATCAAAGCAAAAGCAAGAAAACATGGTACTCTTATAAAGTAAGATACATGTGCGAATTATGCTACTTTTGGTTGATGTAAGCAATCAAAACAAGTTCACACATTCCATCCAAGATTATTTTTAATTTCAAAATCATAGTCAACATATCTTGGTGTGTTGCTAATTTGTTTGTCTATAAGCACTTTAGAATACTTTGACTTCGTTGTTATTATCCTGCCTTGAAAAGTTTATGGTTCGAATCTCTCTTCCCTTTGCATATATTCCAAATAAAAAATGGCAAAATTGAATTGACCCCGACCAACTGACAAAAATTAAGCATTTATTCTTTCGAGAATATGTGACAATTTAAATTAAATGACCATCAATCATATATATATATATATAATTCAAATATTTTGTAATAAATGTCAAGTCATTTTACATAAATTTTAAACTTATATCTTCTAATTTTATTACATTAAATATAAACGACTTTTGGTTAAAATTTTAATTTTAGAACAGTTATTTATTAAAATTTATTCAAACTTTAAGTTTTCTAATATTAATGTTTTTTACTATTGATTTTTTTTTTATAATTTCTGATTTTTTATAATGGACTTTTGATTTTGTTGTCTAACTTTTTAATGAATTTTTTACTTTTGATTTTCTTCTATTTATACTTTTTAAAATTATTATTTATTAAAATTTATTGTAACTTTTAGTTTTCTAATATTAATATGTTTTACTATTGATTTGTTAAAATTTATTGAAATTTTTGTAATAATGCCAAGTCATTTTGCGCAAATCTTAAACCTATATCTCTTAATTTTATTATATTAAACACAATAAACTTTTGGTTATCTATTTTTTTAATAAATTTTTGACTGTTGATTTTCTTTTATTTATGCTTTTTAAAATCATTATTTGTTAAAATTTATTGAAACTTTTATTTTTCTAATATTATTAGTTTTTGACTATTGATTTTCTTATAATTTATGATTTTCATCACAATAGACTTTTTGTTGTCTAACTTTTACATGGATTTTTGACTTTGATTTTCTTCTATTTATGTTGTTTAAAACTATTATTGATTAAAATTTATTATAACTTTTAGTTTTCTAACATTAATATTTTTTATTATTGATTTGTTAAAATTTATTGAAAATTTTTATTTTTTTTATGGATTTATGACTTTTGATTTTTTTTTATTTATGTTCTTTAAAACCGTTATTTGTTAAAGCCATTATATAAGTGTATTTCATGTTTGTATTTCATTTTCTTTTCCAATACTTGTTTGCATAATACTGATCATGAGGTTTTTTTTTTTTATTGTGTTTATATTTTGTAATTTTATTATTTTTAATCTTGATTTATATATTTTTTGGGCATTTCAATTCTATTTTGTAGCCAAATTGATGTAATTTTTAGTTTTTGCATTATTATTATTTTCATAATCCATGATTTTTTTATGTCATTTCAAATTTGCCTTTTAGCTAATTGGAGTACATCACGATTGATAAATTGATTCTTGAAATAGATGATTGGAGGATCAAAATTTGCATTTGTCGATTGTGGGATGTTTATAATTGTAAAACTAAACAATACATTAGCACAGAAATGGTGTTGGTTGATGAAAAGGTATGTAAACAAGATTTATTTTTGTTATACTTTTGTTTCTATTTTCATTTCTTTGACTTATTTTATCATTTTGTTGCTACCTTTTTAGGGGTTTTATATTCATGCTATTATTTGGAGTCGTAATGAATATCAATTGAAAAATAAGATTCATGAAGGGAGTTTATATTTTATAAACATTTTTTTGTTGTAAAAAATAAAGATGATTATCGAGTAGTTAATGTGAATAAGAGTATGATTCATTTCCATGTTAATATGGTCATTTAAAGAAATTCTTGATGAATAAGCAAATTTTCAACGACATGTTTTTGAGTTCATAGCTTATGATCGTTTGCATGAACGTTCAACTACATGCTTAACATGTTACTTCTTTGATAATTTATTATGAAATTTTGAGTTTTTGTTTTCTTCTTGAAAATAATTTTTAATTTAACTTTTCATTAAATATTATTGGTGCTGTTATTGGCATAGATTTATCTCATCATCAAATTGTTGGTAACGAGTCTGTAAAATATATGGTGTTATGCCTTCAAGATTTAAGGTATTATTTTTGTTTTAATATTTTTTTTATATTTGTAATGTTATAAAAAGATTATTCATTTAAAAAAAAGTAAATTTTATTATTATTGGAATTAAATTTTATTTAATCATTTTTTTAGTGAAAGGTTTACAACCATTAATTTGTAAGACAAGTTTGTTCTTGAATTTGAAGAGAAGCATTTAGCTTTGGGAAATGAACCTTAACTTATTATACTTAATTCTTTGGTTGCTAAGAGTTTTCAAGGTTAGTCAATGTGTAAAAAATTATGAAATTAATCTCTAGCTGTTGTAGTTACTTATATGATTTTTAATAATTTATCTAAGTTTGTTAGTATTTAATAAAATTTTTTCAGGTGTGACGTCATTTTATTTTTCGAAGTCAACTAAAATTTACATGGACAACACTATTTCTGATATAATTCAATTTAAGTGAGGTTAAATGTTAGTCCAGTGTGCCATTTTTATTATTTAATTTTGGTTTATTATTTCTATTTTTTTCAAAATAGTTTGTGTTTTTAATTTTTAAAAAAATTATTTTAGGAAGATTTCGATAATTGAAGATTTGCACAATAGCCGTGAGTTGTCAAGCCAATTTGATTCTTTCAAGATCAAAAAAATAATTCTTGAGATGAAACAACTTTGTCAGTCTGTTACCAATAAGGTTACCAATTTGTACTATGTCTTATTGTTAATAATTATAGTTTAATTTCTAGAGTGAAGGTGATACATTTCATTTTAAATTGTTATTATTATTATTTTGTTACTTTTTGAGGTGAATCCTATTTGGTTACAACTTCAATAGTTAGAATATGAATGTGTATGGACGGTGGTGCACATCTTGTGGTGGACATGTAAGAAAGATATTGTCCCTATGGATAGTTCTATGTAGGGCTGAGCAAACGATCGGTTCAGTTAATTCGATCCTAAAAATTGAATGATCAACTTAACTAACTTAATCTATTATAAAAATCAAAACGATCGATGTATATAAGGAAAATAAAATAAAAAAACAAAATTAAGGTGATCGGTTTTGGTTCATTTCCTTGGGTTAGTAGGTTTTAGTTTTTGTTTCTTATATTAAACCTTAAATGTAATTCATGTAAGGATATTTAAGTACTCAAATACTCAACACATAATCCAATAAGTTTAAACATTGTTGATAATACTCAAATAATAATACAAATATAATACAACATAAACACAAACTTAAATAACATTAATAGTCCATAATTTATCTAGCATTAGCAATCCATAAGCACAAACTTAAACACAAACTTAATTTATCGAGCATTAGCAGTCCATAACTAATAGTCCATAACAGTCTATAACATTCTGGAAACACAAACTAACAGTCTATAAACCATGATAACAATCTATAACATGCCACTAACAGTGATTAAGCAAGCTTGAAAAAAAGAATAAACTATTCAACAATAATACTCAGCCAATTATGTTGAAGAATGCCCACTGCCAGTGAGCTTGCTCAATATTAATCATAAGGCAGTGAGCTTTTCTCAATAACAATACTTAGCAAAAACATAAATGAAAAATAATGAAAAGTTTATTCATATTTCCTCAATTTATCAATACATTTTACTAATCAATTATGAGATCCAATGCAATCATGGATAAATTTAAACATACATAAAAAAAAGTTAGCTACAAAGATTTAAAGAAATAAGAATTGAAAAAAAATAATGGAAAAATAAAATAATTACCTAAATCAATCTTATCAAATTGTTCCACTTCATTCTTTATGGCATTTAGATCAAAATTTGAAGATTCATGTAATCAATCATGAGCACAAATAAGAGCTTGCACAAGTTTATGAGTTAAAGAACTCCTATATGCATTAAGCACATGACCATCAATGCTAAAAGTATATTCAAAAGCAACTTTGGATATGGGAACTGTCAATACATCACGAGCTAGATAGGAAGGGATAGAAAACCTATGACTATTGAGTTTTCACCAAATAAGAACATCAAAGTACACCCCCTCCTTAACAGCATTAGACTCTTCATTCAAATACTTCTTCAATTCTAATTTATTCTTTTCTCTACCTTGTTGCTTCCTAAACCTCCTAAACTCAACCATAACAACTTATGAGTCACATAGATTTTTAGTTCCAAGTTCATAGGTGGATTCTGTAACTTGACTCGCATGGCTACTTTTACTAACTTGTTCAGATTGAGGTTGCAACATGTTTTTGTATTCATCAAATAACTCACCAATTACTTCTTTCATTTTTTTCATCATCACTAAAGTTTGATTATAAGAATACATCTTTATAAAACAAAACTTCACAAAAGCAAGTTTTTTCCTAAGATCAAGAATGGAGGCAATATAAAGTAACATATTCATTTTCTCCACACACCCTTAATATTTATCATACTTATCCTTCATTCTTTTAGTCATTGCACTCAACTCAACATCACCATTCAATTGCCAATCTTGTAAAATACCATAAACACTACAAATATCTTCAAGAAAATTATTAACAATGACATATAAAGAGCCTAAAACTCTAATTGTAAGGTTATAAAATTTTTATGAGAAAAGGCATAATCTTCTCATTTTGATCGAGTACCTCATCTCCCAATACAATCTCACTTTAATAGTAAGGATCAACATCATCTAAAGCCTCAAAAAGCCTTTTAAACTTTTGAACTTGTTCAACATCAAGTAAGTGGAATTCCACTAATGCTAACATCCAAGCATAATAAGCTCTTACTTTAAAAGTGTTCATTGGCATCACACTCTTTAAATTTGGCCAACCGAGAAGGTGATTGTTTTACATATCTAACAGCCCTTCTAACATGAGCAACAAATCTCTTATTTTCTTTAACCCATCACTCACAATAAGATTAATAATATGAGTAATGCATATTAAATGAAGATATTTGTCTCTTACAATACTAGTTCTTACATTGTTAAATATTTTTCTCAAGTATGAGATTGCAACATCATTGGAACTAGCATTATCAACTGTAATAGCAAAAACTTTATCAATCCCTCAATCTTGCAAGCATTTTTCAATTGCCCTACCAATAGCCTTACCTTTATGACTAAAAATAAGACTAAAGTTTAATATCTTTTTATTAAGTTTCCAATCATTGTCAATACAATAAGCTTTGAGATAGATATAATTGACTCTTTACAATGAGATCCATGTGTCAGTGGTAAAAGACACGCTTATAGAAAATGATTTCAAGAATTACTTTAGGGAAGCTTTTTCATTCACATAAATTTGATAACAATCCTTAACAATAGTCCATCGTGATGGTACATGAAATCTAGGACATGCAATAGCTATACAATGCCTAAATCCTTTTGCTACCATAAATCTAAAAGGTAACTTATCTATAATTATCATTTTAGGTACACCTCTCCTAATAGCATATTGATCAAACTTTCAAGTACCTAAAGACCCATCTCCTTCTAAGCTAAAAACTAATTTTGTTTGGGAAAGATCACCACTAACATGAGAAGATTTCATACAAGAACCCATGTGATTCTTTAATACAGATGTTCTATTTTTTTAAGGTAAGTATAAAATTCTCTATCACAATAATTGCATCTAGCTTTGAGTTCACCTTTGTTATTAGTAAATTTGGTGAAGTGGTCACATCTGTCCATGTGTTTGGTTGTCTCTTTTTCAATTTAACAGTCACAACTTCATTTTTTGTTCCATGTGTATCTAATTGAGGGAACGATTGAGTGTCCTCTTGTATAGAATTTTGATCAGTCATTTCATTTGACATCTTCAAGAAAAAAAAGTTAAGCTATATATAAACATAAAGAAATGAATAGCATTTCTAGGACATTTAAGCAATTCAAAATAATTCATCAAGAAAATAAGAAATGCAAACATATAAACATAAGGAAATGAATAGCATTCCCAATGCCAATATGTATTCCAATGAATCTTCATGTGGGGATGTGAGTGGTTTTTGTTTGTGTTATGTGTGTATTTATTTCTGGGTGCCTTTTTAGTCAATAATTGCAAATTAACTTGTGTAATCAATTATTTCCCTTTTTTTGTTTTATCTTTTTTTCTCATGCATCAATATAGCTTACCTGCTACATCACCAATTGTATAGCATTGGCAACCACAATTTATATTTTAATTCTTTTAGAATTTGTTCTTTGTAGTGCTTTGGAGGATGTTTTGCCTAATGATGCCATTCAATAGTATACTGATGCTTGTGTTATTCTTGAAGATGGCAAAAAGGAACAAATGGCCTTTAATCTATATCATGTTGCCACTAGTATTGATATAAGACTTAAGAAGTAAGGGTTTGCTTCTTCTTAATAAATTTATAATATAATGCTTATATTAAATCCTTATTTATACAATTAAGAAAAAAAAGTGATACCCTTGTATGCCATAGGCTCGAATATATTCTTAAAATTAGAATACTACTACTTCTTAAAATAAAAGAGGAAAAAAAAAATAAAAACTAGACCATAGATTTTATTTTTGCAAGCATATGGTCATTAATTCATAGTTAAATACATATTTTTATTGCTAAAAGATTTTTAAATGCATTTATATGGCTTTTTCCATGTTTGGAACTAAAGAATTTTGGTTAAGTAGATTGGTGCTTATGAATTATGATGTTATTATTTGCCAAGCCAATTTTTGACCTTTGTGTATTGTAGGATCTAGTGAATATTTCCTTTTTCTTTTGTTTTGGCCAGTCACTATCCATGTTTACCGTTAGCAGCATGCCTAAACTTAACTCAAATTGAATTTAGTTTTGGAAGATTTTTTAAGTTTGGGGTCGATTCAAGTAAGAAATAAGACCAGTCTTTAGCTTTGTAGGAACAAGAACTAAATTCAACAACTAAATTAAAGATGAGAATGATCTAAAAACCAAAATTTCTAAGGTACTGACTTGCTGATCTCTTAAAGAGAAGGCAAGAACAAGATGAGATAAAGATAGCAAACAAAAAGACTAGAGCCTAGAGAGATTGTGAAAGGACACGAGGGTAGAGAGTACAACATGCACAAAGCGATGTAACAAGCAGTAGCAAGGACATGACAGATCAGAGTGGTGAGAATGAGATGAGAGTGGGATTTGAGAGACAAAAAAAAAAAGGAGAATATGTGTAGCAGATCAAAGTGTTGACTATTAAGATCGATGTGCAGCAGTCAACAAATCTAGGAAGGGAGATCATGAAATTTAAGGGAGAAGAAAAGATAAAAAAATGTTGATAGTGTAAAAATGAGTACCTAGGGTTCAACAAGCAAAACGAAAATCCAAAAAAATGGGTGATTATAATTTTTTTTTATTTTTATTATTTATTTTGTATTAAATTGGGTATTTCAATTTATTTGATTTCAAATTTTAAACCTGAAAATGGATCGCTTTAACCATTTAAACCAAGAGGATAACCAAAATACCCATGTAGCCTGACTTAACCGAATCGATTTACCTAAAAAATTAAGTTTTTGTTGGGTTTTCTCCATTTTAACTAAATTTTTCTCTCCCTTAGTTCTATATCATGTCCTAAATGCAACAAACTTGTTCAATATCCTCAACCAAGGTAATATATTGATTATGTACATTAATAAAATTTTCACATTATCCTAATTGGTTATTATTGACATGGTTTTATAAATTTCATGTTCATGTTGATGTTGAATATTTGAATGGGTCTACAACATTTTTCTTGTTTGATGATTTTGTTTTCAATTTTTTAAAAGTCACTGCTGATGAATTAGTGTCTTCTCAATCAAATATAAAACATGTTTCATCTTTTTAACAATCAAATGTAAAACATGTTTCATCTTTTTAATCTCTTAAATACTTATACTTATTTTCATTAATTCATTTGGTAAATCATTGTTTATCTTTTTTGAAGAAAAATACTGATGATTATGTCTTACCTTATACGTTGAGCTATCCCATTTGATCTAATTTTGTTTTTGAATTAAAAGCTATACATCAAAAAGATTATGACAATTTTGAGTTGTTAGCGAAAGGAAAAGACCTACAATTGCATCTACCAAGTTGGAAGCGTTTGTAAGTTTGTGTATATATATATATATATATTTATATGGATATATAATTTTATAGATGATAATTGTTTACATGTTTAATCTTGGAGTGAAATGCTATATAGGAAACAGATTTTTCTAATTCATTGATAGATGGTTCAACAATTAAGCATGTTAATGAAGAAGAAATTTATGAAATAAACTTTACTTGTAATGGAATGGTGGATCCCCATTTACATAATGTTACTGTTGTTGAGCAAAAGGTCATAAAGAGGAAGAAGTAATGGATTTCTTTTTATTACATATATTTTTCTTAGACTTTATCATGTTTGCTTATTTATTTTTTTTCAAGAAAAAAATATTGTTGATTCTGCAACTTTGGATGATTCACTTACTTTTAATGATGCTAACTTTAATGATGGATAAGTTTTTGTTTATTTCAATATATTTTAAAACATTCTACTTTATTTTTGTATGGTTTCATTTGGATATTTTGGATGTTTCTCTACATTTGACGTTTCTTCTTATATTTGATTATGCTTATTTGAACACTTAAATAATATATATGCATAAATTTAGTGTATGTATATACAAATATGTATAAGTTTTCTAAATTCTAAAGGTATCTCTTTAAAAAATATATATATTCATATTACTTTATTGTTTCTTTATACATTCTAAATTTATACACTATTTTAGTATTATTTTATTATCTTGAATTCTTTATTTTTTATTTTAATTATAATATGATCTTTATTTTTTATATTTTAGTATAAAATATTCCTTATTTTCAGTGTTTAATTTGATTTAATTTTGTTGGACAAAAATCAAATTTTATGATAAAAGAGATTCCTAAGAATTTAGGAAAAAAAGCTCTTATTAAGTGACAATAAGGTATGAAAAAACTATTAATGATGATTTAAGGATATTAAAAATGTTAAGAATATATATGTTAGACAACCAAAGGATTATACAAAAAGTTAACAAATAATGGCAGGTAATCAAAAGTCTATGGAATATTATGTAATAAAATTAAGAAATTTAGGTTTATAATTTATATATAAAAAAAATTGATGTAACCAAACATCGTTCCATTTAACTTGACATTTAGGTATAATAGAACCATAAATAAAAAAAAAATAAATTAATAATATACATGTTAGATAAGCAAAAGTTTATAAAAAGTTAACAAATTAGGGTTTTAAGAAGTATAAATACAAAGAAAATCAAAAGTTAAGAACTAATAAATGTTAGAATACCAAAAGTTTATTGTATTTAGTTTAAAGTAAGGAAAAAAAAGTGATTTCTCACTATATTAATGTTTATTATTTTAATCATATTATTTAACTTAAATTATTTTTAAAAGGACAAAAATTAATACATCTTAAATCCCAATTTATAATAAATAGTTATTGAAATTGTCTTAAACATCAAAATCCATGTATATATGTCATTTGAAAAAATAAACCAAAATGTAATTACCTTATCCTTAATTCCTTATGATAAAAATACAACTTACATTTCATATAAGGATGCTAATGTAAAGATTTTTAGACTATATTGATTAGGAGGTACCATTTATTTTGAAATTAAATGTTCACGATTTTAGTTTTTGATGAAAAAACAACTTATTTGAAAAAAAAAATCATTACTTAGGTGAAACTCTAATTTTTATTATTAAGAATGTAAGTATTTTTATTCAAACTTTGAAATTTTTATATCATTAAAAAAATTTTAAAATATGAATATTGCTATACTTTTTATATCCAAATGTTAAAACAACAATATATATATATATATATGAAATTAATTAAGTGAGAAAGAAAAAATAATTACTCTTTATCATTGTGATGGAAGATTGATTTTTTATGAAATTATTTTTGAACAAATTAGTTTTACTCAATGTGGTAATTAAAGTTGAATTTCAAGATAAAATTTAATTTTAAATAATATGTTTAGGAATGTGGACTACTATTCTGGTAAAAGAGTGGGAAACAACTTAAAAATCAATACAATATTTGACAAAATAAATCTACATAAATTACTTGATAATAAATTTGTTACACATTTGAATTTATGCATCAAAAATTGACAAAGAAAAAAATAATACATATACTTAAATATTAAATAATGAAACATATTGTTTTATTTGTATTATTTATTAATGAAACAAAACTTGGTAAATAAGAAAATATTGATATTACTAAGATAAGTGCTACTTAAATAATGTGATTTATAATCTTATAGAGTTTTAGCCATGAAGCACAACTTGAACGTGCAATACAGTTCTTAAAATGTGCTGGTCCAATTGGATCATCCATTTGCCAATGGTGAATACCAACCTCTTGACAAAAAGGATATGAAACAAATTTAAAATGCATAAAAGGTTCCAATGTCATATAAAAATAATAGATAGTCATTAAGCATAGATAAATTTTATAAAAAAATAAATATAAACTACTTAAACCATTCCTATGCCTATGACCAAAAAACCATTACTAATGCCTTAAATTTTAAAGCTATAAAAGGATTAGAAAACACAAACATGACAAAGAACGCATTGAAAAGCTTTTGCCTTACCTTACTATCTATACTTAGAAAATGAGTGTCTCATATGATTGTGATCGATTACTAAAATTGAAAGTGAAAGAAGTCAAATTGAAAAATCAATTAATCCAATACTATATTTCTTTCAAGTAGTCTTTGACTAATTATGATTCAAACATTTAAAATACAAGATTCATGAGAAATGTTGCTATGTTATTATATTATTTTGATTTGTTGCTTTGTTTCTTGAAAATTATTACCATAGATTAAGTGGGATGTTACTTTAAATGTCCACTTTCAAAAATCAATAAATAGTTTATTGTTTCTTTATACTTTATGAATTTCTATAGTATTTTAGTTTTATTTTGTTATCTTGGTTTCTTTATTTTTTTATGTTAATTATAATTTGATCTTTTATTTTCTATATTTTAGTGTGAAATATTCCTTTTCTCATATGCTTAATTTGAAAGAATTTTCTTGAACATATATAAAATTTTACGATAAAAGAGATTCCCAATAAATGAGAAAAAAAGTATGCTCAAGTAATAATAAGCCATGAAACAACTATTAATGATGACTTAAACCTATTGATAATGTGATGCTTAATTATTATGATTTCTATATACCAATATTCACTATTTTTTGAAAATTTTTTATTAATTTATTTGGTATTTTTTACTTAAAAAAGCAATGCTAATGGTGGAAATTTTTTGTAGTCAAAAGCAATATACTTGTATATAGTATGCCTTATTAAAGTTAAATTGTGTTTTTAAAAACTTTGGTAATATTTGAAAAAGTTTTCAAACTTAAATCATTACCATTTTAAATTAAATTTTTAAGTTCAATTTATTTTGAATATTATAGACTATAAATAAACATAAAAATTAAAATGATGCAAAAAAATCTTAATACTCATATAATCCTATAAATAAACATAAAATCAAGTTATTATCTTGCCATGTGTTAATAACTCATATATGATAAGGCCACATCAAAAAAAATTCTCCATATGTCAAAAAAGAAATGGTAAAATATTCAATTGCTATTCTTGAATCCTAACACAAAGTTCAACTATTTCAACCATATAATGGGTCTTTATTTGTTTGTTATTATTCATGAATACCATTTAATGCATAATAGTAGAGATAAGTATCCAAAATTGTTGGCTATACATTATTAATAAGTATTCTTTTATTAAATAATAAATATCAAACATTATATAGCATTTGATTTAACATTATTTTCATTTTAGATAATTGGAAATACTCACCTAAATGCTAATATATCTTCTATTCCACATATGAAACATATTTAGTAATCCAAACTCTATAAATGTCAAATTTTGAAATAATAAAAAAAGTGTATAACTTGTGTGTTGTATTTTTCTCAAATCGCTATCTTTAATAATTTCTTCATTTTTTGAGTTTCAATTAATTTTGAATATATAGACAAATTATATATTTTCATATATTACACAATGATGGTTAATCAATGTTTGTTGTAACCTATATTTTTAACCCAAGATGTGAAAATATCTCTTCATATAACTCTAAAAAACAAATAAATTTACATTATTAGCTATTTTTTTGAGATAATTGAAAAGTTTTAAGAAGTAATATTTATTACAATTGGGAAGCAACTCAATTCGATTTAGGTATGGGTTGCTAAATTCTGAGATTGACCATCAAAATCTAGGTAATTACACCAGAATTTTGCACCCAATTGTTGTCAAACTCTTGCTCCTACTTTTTCCTCTATTTTTCTTTTCAATTACTCTATGATTGTTGTGTCATTTTGTTATGTAATTTAAAGGTCTATTTATATGGCATAATTAGAAGAATTTCATATTAATTCTAACTCTAAAAATTAAGATTATCATGAAAAAAATAAAATTTATCTTTGAAAAGTTTAACTTCAAATTTAATCAGAATAAAACTACATTATCACTAGCCACTTCTTGTTAATTTATAGCCATTCACTCTTTTCTTCAATTATTTTTTTTGTTGTTGAAATAACCAGATAAATTTAAAAAAATTAAACAAACATAAGGAAATACAACTAAAGATAAATAACAAATAAGCAAATAAAATAAGTAATAAAATAAAATAAAATAAAATAAAAAGGATAAATAAAAAAATATATAGATAAACAAAGTAAAAACACAATTTTGACAATTAAGTTTAGGTCAAATCTGAGCCCAATTAATTTGGGTCTTTGACCCTAAAATTAAATCGGACCCAATTAATTTAGACCTTGGATTAAATTGGGTGTCTATAACATTAATTAGAGGAATTAAAAAGTTAAGAACAAGTTACATTGGAAAAATTGAACAATGTCATTTAAGCTATCTATCTATTATACTATAATTTTTTTTTCGAATATTGTAATTTATTTATTTTATTTTATTATGCAAAATATGTTTTATTCATGTAAATAAATTATTATAACCATCATAAATATATAAAAAGATTAAAATAATGATTTTAAAAAATAAAAAAGAAAATTTATAACAATTAATTACAATAATGCATAGTATTTTGGTAAAGAGTTTATAATTATATTTTATGCACTGTTAATTTATAAATATTAAATATTATTAGAATCATATAATGATACTTTATAAAAAGATTAATTTTAAAATTTTAAAATCTTAAAAACTAAATATACTTAATTTTAAAAATATTTTTTAAATTATTTTTTATGAAATATTATTATATGATTCATTAATAATGTATAACATTTATACATTAACAATACATTAAATATAATTACTTTTGTAAATAATAAATTAGTCATTTTACTAGCTACTATAATCTTAGAGTCAAAAGAGATATTATTCTGTTGAGTGGCTGCTATTGAAGATAGGTGGGGTTTTAGTCTTGATTATTTAAATAATTGTATGCAGAAAGCATCATAAAGATTGCTGGAAGATGTGGATCTATCTTTTTTTTTTTTGTTTTTATGTCTAAGCAACTATTTTATTCCCACTGTCCCCCACCTCGCCGCCCTCGCTGTCTTCCTTCTCAATAAAGCAGAAGTACATGTGAAATTTGCTAGAGATCTGATAACAACATAGAAATTGTTACTTACAGATACAATGCACTAACGTTTTCCATTATTCTTTTTTCTTTTGAGAAAAAAAAAAAAAAAAAACCTGCATCATATAATTTCTTCAAATATTAAGTGACAGTTAAAAAAAACGAAGAAATCGAAATGTTACATGTTGGACTACTTTTAGTTTCAGTGATAATTAAATTTAATTTTATATCTATGAGTGATACGGTGCAAATATACATAAGAAGGTATTAAACCTAATTAAAAAATATATATATCAAAATATTATGAAAATTTTCAATAAAGTATAATTTTTTAATAAAAAAGGTGCAATTTAGAGATAACTGATAAAAAAAATTACAAGTATTAAAATAAAAAATTTAAATTTATCAAATATCATCTCCTAAAAATTATTACATAAATCAACTACAAATGAGGATCTAAATTTGAAACCATTCTCTCCAAAATTATATATTATTGGTGTGGTGGGGTTTGTTAATGCAATTATTCCCATTATGATAAAGGTTTGAATTTTCAGTCAAACATTTAACTTTTCCAATTGGAGATAGAGACAAAGTAAAGGGACTTGTTGGACTTGAAATGCAGCCACACACTCCCATATTTATTACAATGATCGAACCACTCCTTTCCATTCAATTGCCAATTTAATAAGGCTTTTCTTCTCTCCCCTTTTCTATAATATTTTTTCATCCATCTCCAATTTTTTCACTTTGATCAATTTGAAGAACATGAAAATAACATCTCAATTATAATTAATATGTTCACAACCAAAAATTAATGCTTATCAACTACAGACATATACATCTATAAAGCCCATTTCAGTTTAGGTTGAATATTTCTCATCCAATATATATCAAAGCTCTTTGGTTGGTGTTGGGTACGGAAGGGCTATTCAATAGTGGCTAGTGGCATGGTTCTGCTAGTGGAATAATTCCTCAATCTCGCATTAAGGTCATCCCCTTCGCCATTTTATCTCTCACCCTACTGGTCCCCGCCCATGCATTTAGACACAACTCACAACTTCCTAGACATAAAGCAAATTTACTAGAGTCTCCAACTAATAATTGTCCAAGAAACTATTCTCATATATTCTAGATTTTCGCTGCTCGCTTCTTTTTCTTAATCTTTTCCGCCAAAATATATTTATTCGAGGTTCCAGCCCTGGTGGCGAAGAGGAGAATCTGATTTCATGGCTTCCCAGCTTTTCTCTCTAAACCACCCAAAGTGCACCCTACATCAGACCTTTCAAGGTCCCTTGCGAAAATACAACTTGAACCAAAAGACCAAAAATCTTTACTTCCAATACAACCCTTGTTTTCCAAGTTCCTCAAAGGAGGCCATCAAATGTTCAACCTCCTTGTCAAGTTTAACTGATCCACAGCTAGAAGAAACTTTAGTGTTAGAAGAAGACGAGAGGTCTCTTTGCCAAATTTGGAAGGAAATTCAAGGCTGCAACGACTGGGATGGACTGCTGGACCCCATGAATCCTCATCTCCGCAGAGAAATCATCCGCTATGGTGAATTTGCTCAAGCATGCTATGATTCTTTCGACTTTGATCCTCACTCCAAATACTGTGGTTCTTGCAAATACCAAGGAGCCCATTTCTTTGAAAAGCTTGGGATGGCAGACCGTGGCTACCAAATCAGTAGATACCTCTACGCGACCTCAAATATCAATCTCCCAAACTTCTTCCAGAAATCAAAGCTAACCAGTGTATGGAGCACCCATGCAAACTGGATGGGGTACGTAGCCGTATGCACTGATGAAGATGAGATCAAACGGCTGGGGAGACGCGATATTGTCATTTCTTGGAGAGGTACAGTCACATATCTTGAATGGATTTATGACCTCAAAGATATTCTTCATCAATCAAATTTCACCAAGAACCCTTCCATTAAAATGGAGTTAGGTTTTTATGACTTGTACACCAAGAAAGAAGACACTTGCAACTATTGCTCATTTTCAGCTCGCGAACAAGTGTTGGCTGAGATTAAAAGGCTTCTTGAATACTATGATGGTGAAGAAATAAGTATTACAATTACAGGTCATAGTCTCGGGGCTGCTTTGGCCATAATAACAGCTTATGATGTTGCGGAATTGGGGCTTAATCTTGTTAACGAAGGAGGGCTTAGCGATAAAATACCAATTACAGTCTACTCTTTTGCTGGTCCTCGAGTAGGCAATCTTAAGTTTAAGGAAAGGTGTGACGAGCTAGGAGTTAAGGTACTTAGAGTGGTAAATGTGCATGATAAAGTACCAACAGTGCCAGGGATTTTTGCTAATGAGAAGCTTCAATTTCAAAAATATTTAGAAGAGGCTGTATCTTTTCCTTGGAGTTATGCCCATGTTGGGGTTGAATTGGCATTGGATCATACCCATAGCCCATTTCTGAAACCAACTAATGATCTGAGTTGTGCACATAATCTTGAGGCTCATTTACACTTGCTCGACGGCTACCATGGCAAAGGGCGACTATTTTGCTTGGCTAATAAGAGGGACATTGCCCTTGTTAACAAGGATAGCAACTTCTTGAAGATTGAGTATGGGGTGCCACCATGCTGGCGGCAGGATGAGAACAAAGGGATGGTAAGGGATAGCGATGGGCGTTGGGTATTGCCGGAAAGGCCGAGAGTGGAGGTCCATCCACATGATATATCCCACCACCTTGAAAAAATACTGGATATTGCCTCGGGTTCTTCCCAACTGAAAGAAGCATAATCCATCATAATGACTAGACACTTACCGAAGCATGCTCAATTATGAATGTCGTTTTTCTTTGTCGTTTTTCGATTATTTTCTTTAGCCCTACAATTTGTAAATCTTATACTTTTTGGAGGCTAGTAGTAACAATTTGCTTGTCATAGATGTGCATATTTACTCATGCAACTTTGATTTTATGAGAATCATATAGCTTTTGTCTTTGGAAAAAAATACTCAATTGTTAGAATTTGAAGACATTTTTGGAAATTTTATTCTTAATCTTGAAAATGAACTAACGAAATCAAATAAACAAACCAATGAAAGAACGAGCATATAATTAAATAAGTTAACATAAAATTAGAACAAAATTTTCTACTAAACCAAGACCTTCTTTTTCTCATTCAAATCTAACCACGTTCAATATGTGCAAATAAAACAATAGGCAATTCTTTTTTATTAGAAGTTCACAGTGTTCACTCACCCATTGTGCCATTTTCTTTGATGTGATAATGCGAAAGACAGAAATGTGGACCTCATTTTATTCTATTGGACGATGTTAATATGCAAAATTTTAGTACTCTGTTTTTTTTACCTCAGTCTATAAAATAAAATAAAAAAACCGTATATTAAAAGAGACAATAGGTAGCATTACCATCAAGTAGGGTCCGCATTACAATGATTGGACCATATAATCAAACTAGATTATTATCTAATAACTATTACCTTTTGTGAAAAGGCAATTAAAAGCAAAATTTCTTTCTCCTCTTTTCATTTGTCAATATCTTTTAGGTAACATTTGATATTTTTTAAGATTATTATAATAATATAATTGTTGGGATAGTTTTATTATTAAAGTGATTTTAATATTTTTAATTTAAAATTATTTTATTTGATTAATAATCATTAATTTTTAAAAATTAAAAATTATTATTTTTATATTACTAAAAATTAAATATTATTTTATTTAAAATATAAAAGTAATCATATATAGTAATAATTATACAAATTAATAATTTTAAATTTATTTAAAAATAATAATTTGTAAAATATTAGTAAAATATATTTATTTTATAATTAAATATAATTAAATTATTAAATTAATAAATATATTTTTTGATGGTAAATTAATTTTTGTAATATAAATTATGTAAAAGAATATTTGAATTATAAAATAAAACCAATCTATTAAATTTATAATAAAATTAAAAAAAATTTATATTATATAAAATATTAAAATAATATACAAATATACAAATTATTTTTTAACTTGTTAGAATGAACATTAGTTTGAAAATGTAAAAACTTATAATATAAAATAATTATAATTTTAAGATGCTGTAAGTTTTTAATTTATATATTAAATGAATAAAATTAGCTATTGATAATTTTACGTATCACTTTTTTTTTGTGAAAAAAATTTTTCATTATATTTTATATGAAAATTAGATCATTCTCAATAACCTGATCAGTGATCTAAGATCACTACTACGTAAGATCGTTGAGTGTTTATTAAACATAATGATCTAATCATTATGTGTAAATCATCATAACTTTTAGAGTAATCACCTCATACCAGTATTACCTAAATAAATTAAGAGTCCATTTGAATGGACAACTAGATTAGTTTCTATAATATTTACAACAATAATGGATATGAGATTAATTATTATAACGGTGAGATTAAAATCAGTGATGAAATATTATTTGAATACAAAAATACTATCGATGAAATGAATTGTAATGAGATAAAAAAATTATCATTAAAAATATTAAATTAAAAATTATAAGCAATGAAAATTTTAAATTTAAATTATTTCATAATTTTAAATAAAAAATGATAAATAATAAATTATAAGGACTTTTTTTACATCTTTGCATCGTGAAAAACAAAAAGAAAAAATTGTAATAATTCCCCATTGCACCAAAACGGGGTAAAACTATAAAAGTGCCAGAATGAGATAATGTAATAATGATCATCAATAATATTCTTTTTTTTTTTTTAACTTCCACAGTTATGTTATTCAACAATGACAAATTTTAAATTCTCTTCAATTCTTTTGTATTTTAGTTTAACCCTAAAATTAGTTAAAAGTAAAATCAAAATTATAATTTTGAAACCTCCCTAGTTTTTGTAACAAGCAACCAAGAGTTCATGCCAAGTTAGAATTAATCAGCTCAAGCATACATTTCACGTGCAAGTCTGAATCATGAAGATACCCCACCAAAATGCCCTCTGCCAAATGGCTTAATTTCTGGTATCATAATAAGATATTTATCCATACTCAAAGGGAACAAATTAAAAAAAAAATCATAATAATAAAAGGTTTGGCTACCAATAACTTACATCTGCTTGACATCACCAAGGCTAGTCTAGACTTTGTTTAAGAACACATGTTGCTATTCAGATCTTTCTTTTCTTATTCTCTTAAAAAAGCAACACACTATTCTTATTGTAGTATATGTAATTCCTAAAAAATAATCCCAAGCATTATGAAAGAATCGCACACTTTTGGATTTGGTGCGATCAGTAAAGAGAGAATTTTTTTTTAATCAAAACTCAATCTTTAAAAAAATATTATGAAATTAATACGAGAGAATGTGCTTCTAATATTACTTAAAAAACAAAATTAAGTTTACAAATATCTTTTATCATATTACCAATATATATATACATATATATTTAAGACAACAGACATATTATTCTTCGAACTAACGTACCTACTGCCTACCCTTAATAAGGGCGACAAAAGCATAGACAAAACTATCTGACGAGAATCGACCTTAAAGACTAAAGTATACATTATATATATATATATATATATATATATATATTTAAGATGATAGACATATTATTTTTCGAACTCATGTACTTACTACCTACCCTTAATAAGGGTGACAAAAGCATAGACAAAACTACTTGACGAGAACGGACCTTAAAGACTAAAGCATACATTCTTCCATTGATTAACAATGAAACAAAAGATGTAGTGAATAATGGTGTAGTGCATTAATTTATCCTTATCAATTTCCCACCACTAAAATCCCCACAACCTCACCACATTCACGAAAAAGACCTTACTTTCCATAGCTAATGATGGTTGTCCATTCATCTATCATCTTTTAGTGCATCCCATTAAGAATTGCAATTGATGATATTTCCACTGACAAAGCCTTCCATTTCTAGATATATGTCTATTTTGCCTTTTTGTTCTAACAAACACCATGTTCTTCATGTTTTTCATGTTTTAGAAAAAGAAAGACTATTTTTTTAAACGTTATGTAAACAAGTGTACTTGCTTTCGTATTATTGAACCTGAAAGGGGGGAAATCTATAAAAGATTTGTTAAGTTTTTTTTTTTTTTAATGAAAAGGCTTTTACTCTCATAAAACATGAATTAATGAAGATTTTGTTGTGAAGTTGGGTTTTCGGTATTTTCCACTCAAATATGCACATAAGACAAAAAATGGAGCTATCAATGGCGGGACCAAGTTTAAAATCCATATCTTTAGCTTTACCTAACCTAACCTGTCCAGTTTGAAAGGTCAAATTTTTTAAAATATATATATTAAAATA
The DNA here is from genome assembly GCF_047325235.1 of Durio zibethinus. Taxonomy (NCBI): domain Eukaryota; kingdom Viridiplantae; phylum Streptophyta; class Magnoliopsida; order Malvales; family Malvaceae; genus Durio; species Durio zibethinus. The sequence continues at coordinate 8,979,317 of NC_143167.1, read as the reverse complement.
GTAATAATTTAAATATATTTTAAAATTAAAATTAAATAAAAATATTTTTTTTACTAATTAAATACTAATACAAGTTGAGTTCTCGTTAATTGGATAGGTCTAAATAGAATGATGTGATCTTACTTCTTATCTTCATATAGAATTGACCTTCTACTAAATTAATCTATAAAGGAAACTTACGAGATTAAAAATGATGGGCTATTTGATGTTTGGCTTTTGCACAACAGACAACATTAACTCGATCCTAGCTATTTTTGACTCATATTCTTGGAAGTGGAATTATACGAAATTTTTCTTCTTAATTTAACTCTATAATGACAGTTTTAAAACTAGATTAGAACTCACTTTTGTTAGGTCTATTTGTTTAATAAGTTTTGACTATTATACTAGGGTTAAAACCTTTTAGTCCAAAAGGAAAAAATCTGAATAGCTTCAAGATTAGTTCAAATGGTAAAAGGATAAGCTTTTTCCTTATCTGAAAATATCCTAATTATATTATAAAAAGAAAAAAGAGAAAAAAACTAATATATGTGTCAAAAGTAATAAGCTAAGATCCATCAACATCAAACTAATTAATAAATGCATTTAATTTTCCGTGAGCCTTTTGCTTTGGCCTTTGATATATCTATATCATTGAGAAAAAAAAAGGGTCCTACATTATACACATTCATTAATTATTTATAAAGCAACTTACAACAAAACGATTTGCTTAATCTGAAAAAGAAAAAGACAAAAAGAAAAACTAGCATAAAGAAAACAATTGCACTTGGTGATTTTTTTTTTTATAAAGACAAACCCATATAATGGCTAGAAACTATTATTATCATCATGTTTTGTAAACATATATGTCAACTTGGTTCAATTTCGTCGAAATTCTAAATTCCAATCCCACCAAAACTCTATTTGAAGAATTTTAATTAAATTGAAACTTTTTTAAAACAGTCTTGATTTAACTAAAATTTTTTTCGATGATATCCAAAAGAATTCTAATCAAATCAAAACTTTATCCAATTATAATTATCACCTGTCAAGGTAAATTTATTATTTTAGTATAGATTAAGATGTAGAATCTACCCATAACATGTATGTATGTAAACAACAAGTACGTATGACATTTATGATTAAATTTATATATATATATATTTATACTTTATGAACTTTTAAATTATTTTATCATTCTATAATGTTGCCTTAATAATACAATTTAGAGTAAGTGCATTTTTATATTTTATATGAAATGTAGAATTATGTCTTGATTAGGTTTCTTTATGCCTTGTATTATACCATGCTATTTACAATATAGATCATTAAGGTTTATTATAATGTTGTCATTATATATATTAAAGGCTAACTTTTTAATTTAAACTTTATATATTTATATCTTTTGTAAACACCTAATTTTATTTTGGATTAATTAAAATTAATTACGATCTTTATGTTTAATTTGAGTCCATTTTAAACAGTTTAAGTTGCGATTAGATTTGACCTTACAAACCTATGACATAAGTCATTCGAGCCTAAAAGCTTGAAGTAGGCCATCTGAGCTTGAAATCCCATTGCTTAAATTGAAAAGAGCCTAATTTAAAACATTTTTTTTCAATTAAAAATTAACCTAAAAAAGAAAAAAGAAACTATAGCTTGGTGCCTTACACGCATCATTAGGCTAAGTTATCCTACACCTTTGTATTGGCACCCACAAGCCTTCATCGATGCCTAGGCCCTCTCTAGCCCTGCTGAGCCATCTTACTTTGCAAGCTCTCCTCTGTTACCCATCTTATTCAAGCAACACCTTATTTTTCAATCTATCACTTAAATTCAAGATTTTTACATGATCCCAAAATTCTTTTTAAACTAAACCAAAAACCAACATAAGAGGAGGATAATTTTTGAATAGAAACACTACCAAAGAACCCTATCCTTGTAACTCTACTGAAATCTATTGCAGACCCTACTGTCAAGCAATTGAAAAATTCCCAGAACTTTCGCCACCACCATTAAACTGCCTTCCCTTAGATTTCAAAACACATCCCCATAAACCACCAGGCACTCATCCACCATAACATCCAAAAAAATCCACCATCCAAACCTAAACCCTTCCCTACCATGCCACTTCCAAAAAAAAAAAAAAAGGTTTACCCAATAAGCCATCCCACCAAACAAATGAAACCCACAAACAAATTACACAAAAAAAAAAAAATCGCATCTCCAGGTGGGGTACCGTAGTGCTAAAAAACAACACAAAAAATACAAAATAAAAAAGAAATTTTTAGTTTGAAGAGGCTTTAGGCTTGGATCTTCGAGGGAGAGATAGGTTGAAATTAGGTGGGGAACATACTAAAAGGAAGGGGCATTTGAAGTAGCAAAACAATAGCTTTTTAGGTTTTGAAACTATCAGCTTTCAACTTAGATCTAGAGCTATAAAAGTTTATTTTGAGAAAACTAGTTGGGAAACTAGAAAGAGAAAGAAAAAGAATTTTTTTTTAGGTATTTTGGGCTTCAACCAATATCGACAATCGATAGTCAAAGGCGAAAGACAGTGGCCAATGGTCGATTTCTAAGGTAGCTAGTTGGCCTCTAGGTTTGTTTAAGAGAATAAAAACTTTTTTTTTAGAGATAAGTTTTGAAATAAAATTAAAAAAAAAACTTTGGCTTTTATGATTTCCAAAAAACAAAAGAGTAAAAGCAAAAGGCAAAATGACATTGTTTTGAAGGCTGGGATCTGTGTGCCAACCCAACTCAAATCTGAAATTCACTCACTCAACCTACAATCCGGCTTTGCTGACCAATTATTGATTGGTCCAATCGAATCGGTGTTGAATCGGCTAAACCATCCTTAAATTGTTCTATACTACAAAAAAAATTTGAACCACGCAAAACTGTTGATTAAGCTGTTGACAAGCCGATTCAAGTATTTTTTATATTTTAAATTATTTTTTAGTTTATTTTTTTATTTATCCATGTTTATAATTTCAATTTCCAAAATAAATATTTATTACTTTTTAAAATGAAAATAAAATTTAAAATTTTGGTAATTTTAAATTCTACCATTTCTTTTTAAAAAATAATAAAAATAAAAAATAAATAAATATGATAAAAATGAAGAAAAGAAAAATTTTATCCGATTAAGAGATTCAAAGATAATTAAAGTAATAATGCCTAGAAAATTCTAGATAAAAAGATTTTTTAAAAAATATTACCATCATATAGGAGTATTTATAAACATTTTTCAATACAATAAAAAAAATTTTTTTCTTGTAAAGAATAGTAATAAAAAATAATAATAAATTTTTCTTATAAAAAGGTAAATAAAATATGTATACAAATATTTTATTATTTGGATTGCACGTATATCACCAAATTTTTGAAAAATAAACACGAATCACCAAGAATGTGATTTTAAAATACTTCTAATAGCGATACCTAAAAAATCTCTATATGCGAAAAATTCTTTTAATGTAACTAACGTATTAAAACATTTTACGAGTTCTTTTAATAACAAGCTTCTAATTTATTTTTTTTCAAATAAAATAAAATAATGAAAATTTTTTAAAAAAACTAAGAAAACGAAACCAAAATTATGACAAATAAGAAAGCCAAGAAAATTGTTTTTGAATACGCAAATTTAAAACCTTTCTATCAAGATTAAAGGATCGCATATAATTAATTTGTATCATTTTAAAATAGGCACTGTGAAGAGTTAATCATTTCACATGCGTAACCGAACTCTCAAATAAAAACTGTTTTGCAAACCCTAAATTTATTTTTTATATTTTAATTAATTTTAAGACTTTGTTAAAAAGATATATTTTAATAGGTAGTTAATTGCATCTAGATAAAAAAATTGATAACAACTTTTATGTTTTTAAATTCGTCTAATAACCCTAAAACTGTTACTACACTTTTTTATTTATCTTTTATTATGTTATTTATTTTGTCCAATTATACTATGTTACCAAAAGGTTCTCACCCTTAATACTTTCAATAAGAGTGGAAATAAGTGACACAGAAAAAAAAGCTTGGATAATCTTTTAACTTAGCCTTTGTTTGATAAATTAAAAAATTAAGTATTTTCTTTAATACTAAATTTGATAAGTAATAAAATTGAATTATAAAAATTATTTAGTATTTTATTGAAAATTAAATATTGAAAATAAATATATTGTTTGATAATTGTAAAAATTATATTTTTTAGATAATGAATTAGTGTTTTAAGAAGATAATAATTCAAAAAAAAAAAAGAGAAAATTTTATTGAATATTTTTTACATTAAGTGATAAGTAAGTCTATACCTACTTATCTTATTCAACATTTTTTTTATTGAAAAATATTCTTTTAAATGGATTTTAAAATATGTAATCAAACCCATTTAAAAAATTAAATATTGAACATTTTTATTTTCAATGCAACAAAAAATTTCAATGATTTATCAAATAAGACCTAAGACTCTCTCAGTTCCTTTTTATTGAGTTTAATCCATATGGTTATGGTCTCCCTCTCATCTTGACCCAAAATCATTAAGGTATCAATGGGTTGGGCCTTTATTCATAGTCCTTCAATTAATCAAACTTCAACTAAATTAATTTTAACAAAATTCATGCGGTGAATAATCATCAATGGGTATTGGGCCCTTCCGGTTTGGGCTTTAATTAATTGATTGTTAATTACTAACGAATTGATTGTTAATTACCCCTTATCCCAATTGAATTGGACTTAATTGTCTATTCAGCTAAATTCTTTGACCCATTTTATGAATTATTTTTTTGTCTAACAAATAGCCAAATCAAAAATCAAATCCTCTCAAAAGGCATGGAAGAGGCCAAATCCACTTATGGCTTCCCACTGATGATTTCTATGATTTCGATGATCACTCAGCCCATTCCAAGCCTAAATTTAGAACATATTTAGTAAAGTAAAAAGTAAAAAGGACGGACTGGAAAGGATGAAAAGGTAAAAAAAAAAAAAAAGAATTTTATTATGTTTGATAGGAAAAAAAAAAAAAAAGAAAATAAGAAAGATTATATTTTCAATATTTGTTCACAAATACAAATCTTTTTATATTGAAAAGAAAATAAAAGAGAAATATGAAAGAATGGTAAGTAAGTGTTGCATATTTATAAGATTATTCATAATTTTTTAGATTTTTAATTTTTATCTTAATTTTTAAAAAATTATAATGATAAAATAACATCATTTTTTTTTTCATTTTTTTTTTCAACTCTATACTAAATAATGGATAAAAAAATTAATTTTCTTTCAACTTTTTTATCTTTTCAATTAAGCACACCAATAAAAAATCATTTATCTGTCCTTTTTCTCTTCTTTCAAATTTTCATCTTCTCATTTTTTTTATCCGCCGTACCCAACAAACTTAATTTTATTTTTATGTCTTACCCATGCAGGGAATCTTTCTCCATTGTATTTACTTTTCCTTGTCTTTCTTATTCTGTTCTTCCCTAAATCTTTCCCTGCTGTTGCCGCCTCTTCTGCCTTGGTGCTTGGCTTCTTGGTGGCAATTGCTAAGTCCTGTTTCCTTCTCTCTTCACTCTTTGTTGTTTCCTGCTCCAAGTTTCCTCTTTAATCTTCAATTGTTTGTATTTGAATGAACGATCATTATTTTCTGGCAACAGAATCAAATGCTTCTAACATTTTATTTTTACTTGTTTTTTATTTTCTAGCATAAGAGGGTGGAGCTGGTATAACAGACATTTGTAATTTTACGTGCGAATAACCATAAGTCTCTTTCTTTTTTTTAAAGGTTAAACAGTACTTAGAACTATAATAAAATATTTGTGATACTTGAATTATAAATTTTTTAACAAATATGATATTCAATTCTAACGTGATTAATTTTAAATAACAACATATGACTGACAAATAATCATTTAATTTTTAAGTATCATATTAGTTAATATATTTATAATTTAAGTATTATATTAAAAAATTTTAAATTTAAAAGATCTCACTAAATATTAAAAAATTATAAAATTCAAATATCATATTAAATTTTTTATTATAATTAAATTTTTTATACCCATGCTCTACACAATTAATTTCATAATTAGATAGTATCAAAATTTATAAAATTTTGATAAATATTATTCTATATTATATAATCAATATCATATTATTTATCTTTGTTGATATTGTACATGAATTTTAAATATAAACAAGTAAATCCCAATAATAAAAATATATTACATTGTTCCTTTTGCTATAACAATTTGAAGAGAAATGCTAGTTTTATTGTTTTTCTAGTTATTTGATGTATGGAAAAGATATAATTTATATCACATATTTATTCTATTTGAATTTTATTTTTTAAATAAAAGATGTATTTTATTTATCTAAAGAAAAGAGAATATCTTATTACTAATCAAACGATGAAAACTATATATTGACAAATACAAATGCAAAACTAAGTGTAAAGAATATTGATGAAAATCTCAAGTGCTTGCATACTATTCTGTTAATCTAAGTAATAAGATGCATTATGATTCTTACAATTTATAATTGCACTAAAATTTATATTTTTAAGAGACTTTCTTGTAAGGAATTGAATCCAAAAAAATTCAATCATGTAAATCATATTGCATTTGAATTCATTATAAAAATATTGTTAGGATTAAAATTTTTTAAAATTGGTTTATATTAGTCATATTTAAATGTTTTAATCTATTAAGATTTAATCTATATATCATTTGTGTAGCTTTTAATCAAATTACATTTTCTACATAAAATCAAACATATATAGACACAAAAAAAAAAGATTCTAAATTTTTAATACAATTGTATCTTAAAATTTATTCAAAAGAAAAATTCACTACATCTTACATAAAAATTGATTTTATGAATCGTGTTGATGAATTTGCAATTCTAATATTATAAAATACATGTTACTAAATAATTAGTTAAAAAACTTATATAAAACATGTTTATTTTTAATTAAAAAGTATAAGACTCAACTATATCAAATCCAATAAAAAGCTTTATGAATTAGCATTAAACTAAAAAATTGATCCAAGTTCATATATATTTATAAAATTAAAATTTTTGTGTCCATTCTTTATATTTTTTAAAATAGGAATTTAAATTAAAATTTTATTATTATATATTATTGCTTAAATTCATGTTTTCGACTAAGAATACGACTAAAAAAAATTAAAAAAAAAGTATTTAAGATGTTATCTTGAGAAGAATTGATTTATAATGAAATATGAAAATAAGTAAATAAATAAAATTAATCATGAGATTTTTTAAATTAACATTAAACTCTTAGAATTCAATTGAGTGTGTATATGTATATCAAATATAAACATTATCCACTTTCTATTTCGCTTATAAACTTTTTTATTATATAAATCATCTTTATAACCCATATTTTAATTAAACAATAGGTGCATAAGAAGATAAATAAAAATATTTATTATCCAAATTAAAATATTGTTTTTATGAATAGTAAGTTGTAAAAAATATGTAAAAAAAAAATAAAATTTGTTACTATTTTATAAGATTTATTAATGTTATATTAAATCTCTAATTTCCATTCAAATTCATATGTTGTATGAACACTTTTTCAAATAGTTTTTAAGCGTATTTTATCTTTTTAGAAGAAAAAACTATACAAAAATCTAATTCTTAAATCTTAACTTAAAATATGTGTTTTAAGCAATTATTGTACAAGAAAATAAATATATCCATTTTTATTAATCAAGTTAAGTTATTTTTTTTGATAAATATATTAAATTTAAAAATATTAAAGTTAATAAATTCAGTCAAAAGATTTATGAACCCTATATGTATTCAAAATTAACAATTTCACTTTTCTTTTTTTATGTTTGTACCTTTTAAATGCAAAAATCTACAAAAAAAAATTATTATTGTAACTAAATCAGTATCAATGCTAGTGTTTAACGAAGGAGTATAGTGAAATGAAATAAAAATTATCATAAATTTTTTTGTGTTACTTTCTTCTATCTAACAAATCTCATTGTTAATTAGCAAAAAAGAAAAAAAAAAGTTCTAATTTCTAGTATATACTTAGAGACTTCAATTGAATATTTTATTTTATGTAAAAACTATTGATTATTATTATTGTTATTGTTATTATTATTATTATTAAATCATCAAGTCATGTTGATAGCAAAAAAAATATTTAACTTTTTTATTAGTAATAATCTAATGTAAAACATTTCTAAACAAATAGTTAAAAATTTTAAAAGTAACATGAATTTTTAAATATTCATAATCTCAAATTACAAAGAAAGTTTTTTTTTTTTTTTTGGATCTCATAAAATTATAACACCATAAATAATTAAATAATTACAAAAAATATTTTATTTACTCACCACGAATAAAACAAATAAAATCTTTTTAACTTTTTCATCATTTCATTCAATAAAATGACTGAATTATTGATAGAATTTTTAGAAAAACAAAAGAAAGAAATTATAATATTAAATTTAAGATTAAAGAGTTAAAATATTAAATATATTGAAAATAATTATCCATAAACTACATAAATTTATAACATGAATTTAATTGCAAGTGCAATTGATACAAAAATTATTTTTTAAAAGGTAATTCTCACATTTACCTATGAGAAATTTTTTTCACTTATAATCCTATAATTAGCTCCTATTACCAAAAGGGGATAACGGTGTCAAAATTGGTTTAAATTTTTTTAAATCCCAAAAATACCCCTAAACCTTATGTTATTTATGTAAATTTAAATTTAAGCTAATCTTAAAAACTTACTTTTTTTTACAAAGATAAAAATGATTTTTTTTAAATACACTAAGAGCCTAAAAATACAACCAAAGATCCTTTTCTTCCCTCTAGGTGATAGGAAATAAAATTGCAAAGCTAATTTCAAATTTTTAGATAAAATTCACAAAAAAAAAGAGTCAACTTAATAAAACACAAATAAATGTCACTTATTATTAAAAAAAATAAATCATTGATTAAAATAATAAGGTTTAATTATTGTTACATGGAATGCATCTGTATACAAATTAACCCACAGACAAGAATTCATGAAGTACTTCTAGTAAAACAAAAAATATCACTATTTTGAATTTTCTTTCTTTCCTTTTTTACAAAGCATTAGCTGTACATTTTCGATTAAAAGCAAAAGTAGATGGTTCTTATGTTAGGCCAAAAGTCCTAATCCGATCATACCAGCGGAAGCAAAATCAAACAATTAATCAAACATATAAGAGACAACAATTTAACATGGTTCAGTCCAATTGACCTATATCCATAAATAAGAAATAAGATTCACTAGTTATAAAAAATTACAAACATACATCAAAACATATCAACCACTAAATAATCAATACCCATAAACATTTTCAATCTTCTCTAGTCCTATGAAGTATCCTTAATACAAACAAACACATACCTATGTGCACCATTCAACACAACCAACCATATACCTATATGCACCCATATATTATACCTATGTGGACCCTTTCAGTTTTCTTTAGTCCATTCATAAACAAACATATACACCCATAAGACATAAATTTTCATTAGTTTCATAGGGTGTCTACCTATAAAACCTACGACTCTCTTATATCTTTTTCTCATACCTAAGCTTATAGAAACTTCACCTATTTATAATCATAAAAACTTGCTTATTAAGAATCAATTTCCTCTTAGAATTTTTTTTTTTTTGCAAGTCTTCTTATCCATCAAGTAATATCTAGCTAATTTCAAACAAATCTCTTATGGTATTTGAGTCATTATTGCTAATAATCTTCACATTGACTCAAATTTTATCAAATCATCTGTCTTCATGCTAGACATGCTCGGCTTCACCTGCAATGAAAGTTTCACAATCATCTTATCTTATGTGTCTTCACGTTTCATGCAAATCAATCATCAATCCTCAAAACTTGAACTCGAACCCTTTATTGAATCGAGCTCTTCTGAACTTACCTCTTCTCATGTCTTAAACCATGCTTTGATACCACTTATTGGGGATCATCACAGCTCTAATACCACTTGTTAAGCCAAAAACTCTAATCCAATCACACCAGCGAAAGTAAAACCAAACAATTAATCAAACACACAAGAGACAATAATTTAACATAGTTTGGTTCAATTAACCTACGTTTATGAATAAGAAACAAGATCTATTAGTTGTAGAGAATTACAAACATACATCAAAACATATCAACCATTTAACAATCAATACCCATGGATTCTTTCAATTTTCTCTAGTCTTATGGAATATCTTCAACCCCAACAAACACATATCCATATGTACCATATTAACACAACTAATCACATACCCATATGCACCCATACATCATACTTATGTGGATCCTCTCAATCTTCTCTAGTCCACTCATTAACAAATATACACACCCATAAGACATAAATCTTCAATAGTTTTATAAAATATGTACCTATAAAATTTTACAATTTTTTTATATCTTTTTCTCATACCTAATCTTGTAGAGACTTCATCTATTTATAACTATACAAACTTACCTATTAAGATTTTCTTTCCTCTTAAAATTCTTTTTATGCAAGTCTTCTTGTCCATCAAGCAATATCTGACCAATCCCAAACAAATCTCTTATGGATTTGAGTCATTATTTTCAACATCTTACACACTGTTATATGCCTTCACTCAAATGCTAATTGACTCATAAACACTACTCAAACCTCAAAAAAAGGATGAGCTAAATTATTCTTTTACATAAGATTCAACTTTCTTGTTGCCACTATAAGCTAGACTAATAAACAAAACTAGTATTACTAGTTTAAATGCATAAAATTATAAAAATAACACATGCATGAATTCATATAGTACTAACTTGAAAAAGTAAAGATCTTAAAGTGGTAATTGATGAGAAGCATTCTGAATGAAGAAGCAATTTAGACAAGAGGGCAAAAAAATGAGTAGAGGCTTGATTTTAAAGTGGATTTGCATGAGAGATGATGGAGTGGTTCAATCTTATTGCTAATGATGGTATATGTGGTTCAATTTGGGTTATTGAAAAACTTAACTAAATTCTGATGTTTAGGTTTTATTACCAAAAAAATTAACTCAACAAACAAAAAAAAAATGAAAGAAGGGTTAAGAAATGAACCTGGGAATGTTGTCACCAAAAGAGGAAATATTGGTGTTAGAGGAAAAATAGAGGAATGTAGAAAGACACTAGTGTGTAATTGTAGGGAGAAATTTACAATTTTCATTTAATGGAATTGGGTTTTGAAATTTGAAGGAGGAAGTCCCAAGAAAAAGATGATGATGATCGGATTTTGAAATTTGTTGATGAGATTAGCTTTTGTTAGGATTTAAGATTTGTTTTCTCATGTTTTCTCTTTAAAGCAAATTTTTAGTTTCTTATTTCAAAAATTCCTTTTATTATAATGGGTGTTTTTATCTTTTTGCATCAATTTTGATACCATTACCCTCTTTTGGTAACGGTAGTAAACCATAAAGCTATAAATGAAAGGAAATTCCTCTAAAGCTAAAAGTGGGAAAGTCGAATTCTAAAAGGATTTATGGGAGTTAACTTTTTTTTAAACATTAAAAATTTAAAGAAAAATATCTTCATTTTGAAATTCATTTATTTTTTTAAAATTGATCAATTTTATAACTATGTTATACATTATATGTTACAAAATTATATGAATTATATGATTATTATAATCATTTTATAATTAGTTTAATTAGTTTTATTCATATAAACCTTTATATCTGTCATAACGTATAGATCCGTGGATATATTGCTAGACATGAATGAAAGAGAGTCACCATCAATTTTTTTGATTAGGTGTGATTGGTCATCTGAAACGTATTCTGATATGTGAAAATGGATATTAGGTTTGGGAGTCGGTTACGCATAGGAAAGGTTGTAGCACCTTCATAACGCTCATCCAAATGATGGTACCGGTTTGATTTCAAATTATCCAAGCCTTAATCATTTTTATAATTTACCAAATTTTTTAATATTAAAAATTAACTATAAAATTATCCTAATAGTTTGGTAGCAATTTAGGATAATTTTCTCACTTCAGAAGTATTCATGGAGACTAATGTCTCATTCTGAAGAGGCTTCGTTATCGAATTCATTAATTTTTATTCCAAGAAAAAGTAAATCTCCTAATATTTTGGTAGGCTTTACTTTGAAGCAATCCTCCAATATTTTAGAGGATAAAAATTATTTATTTATTTTAAAAAACCTTTTTTTATTAAAAAAAATTTTTAATTATTTTTTTTATTTTGAAAACTTTATTTACAAAAATTTTTTTGTTTGAAAAGATTTTTTTTAGAATTATTTTTCCTTTTCTTTTTTACTTTTAGAAATAAAAATGGAAAAAATAACATTTTTTTTAAAAAAATAAAACCAAAAAAAATAAAAAATGGGTTAAAAATAAGATAAAATTAGTAAATAAAAATAAAATGGAAAAGGAAAAATTTGCAATCAAGTCAGGTCAATACCAAGGTCAGAATGCAGGTCAACTGGTCATGCGTGGATTCTGGGCTATCCAAAACGGTGTCGTGTTGGGGAAGTATAAAGCTACACCACTTCGCTTTTCTTCAGAATTATTTGAGTATGCCTCTCTTTCTAAAATGATTATTTTTCTATCTTTTCTTTAACTGATTTGCAAAAATTGACGAATAAATTTCAAATGCTGACAGAGAATTTTCAAAAACCCAACAAATTGTCTAGAAAGTAAAACCCAAAAATCCCTGAAATGCAAAACCCTACAGAAATTCAAACCCAAAAACACCAAATCCCAACTTAGAAAATCTAAACAAATCAAACCCAAGACCTAAAATCTCTTGGTTGCTAAAAAAGCTTCTTTTTTTTTTTTTTCTCTTAAGAGTTTCTGCATAATCTCTCTTTTTTTTTCTTAAAAGTTTTTTTTTGCCTACTCTCTTTTCTTTGCTTACTTTGATCACAGGTTTATATAAAAGTTCATGCTTAATCAATTCTCCTTAAATCCATGATTTTGTTTGATTTTTGTTTTAATGAGAATTGATTTTGAAATCAAAACCCAAAATCTCTCCCTATCATTTTAATGTGAATTGATTATGGAATTAAATCCCGACAATCTCTCCACATCAAATGTCAATTGATTCTAGAATTAAATCCTAAAAATCTCTTCGAAAAAAAATATACCTAGACAAAATGGAATGTCTACAATAATTATTATTTTAATTAATTAAAAAAGATTAAAAAAGAAAAAAATAACTTACCCAAAAGACGAATAATACTTTTTTATTGAGAAAAAATTATATTAATCTCAAGTTTTTGGAGAATTTTATGCTTCTACTTTAATATAAAAATTAAATTATAATCATATAAGGAAACCATTAAAAGTCAAAAAAAATTTTTAAAAGAAAATATAAATTTATTAACATTATATCCATATTCTATAATTTAAATATCACATGAAAAGTATGAAAAGAATAAATAAAGAAAGAAAATCAATAAATAAATTAAGAAAAAAAAAAGAGAGAAAAACATGGGATGGTAAAAAAAATTAAAATCTTATTGAAACATTAAAACTTAATATCACCTTCCATTGTCAATTAGGTCTACAGTACCAATGAAAAAAAATGAATAAAAAAAGAAGAAAACTTTATATTTAAATATAACTTGATTCGTGTAAAAAAAATTAAACACAATGAGGAAAATGAAAGAAAAGAAGCACACTTTATAATTAAATATAACTTGATTCTTGTAAAAAAAAAAATCAAACACAATGAAGAAAATGAAAAAAAAAAAAAAAAAAGCAAAACCTTATGTTTAAATAGAACTTGATTTCATTAAAATAAGATGCAAATAAAATTTAGTAAGTACTTACAAAACAAAATGAAAAGTATAATATAATTGACAAAACAAACTTTTCAACTCTTATCATAACAATTAATTTATCACTTAAAAGAAAAAAAAAAAACAAAAGTCACAAAAAAAAATGGGTTCAAATGTGTTTCAAATGCCCAACAAATAAATTTAAACAGCAAAAATATAGATTATGGATCATATAAAAATAAAAAATAATAAAGATATAAATATAAAAAGAATGCTAACAAATCTCATTATTAGTAACATGTTACATACCAAAAATCAAACAAAGAAAATATATAAGTGATAAAAAGTATTTATATAAAAAAAATAAAAAATTATAAATAAAAAATATAAAAAATCCATACTTACTATTGTACCAAAAAATAATAAAATGAATCAAATATAAGAAAATAACATGATGAACATACAGAAAAATATATAGTTTTTCATTAATCAACATCATTTTTATACTAACACGCTTTTTAGTCTTATAATTATAAATATCTCACAATCAATAAATATAAATTTTGATCATCTAACTCTTTTTTTTTAAGAGATAATAATCAATAGTGTATATTGTAATTTGTTAATAACTAAGTTTAAACTGTAAAAAATAAAGGATTATGGTTAAAAAATAAGAAAATTATAAAAATGCAAACACTAAAAGCTACATAAATTAGCTAATAAATAAACAGGAAATGTCTAAAAAAAACCATAGGTAATGATTAAAAAATTATAAAAATAAAACATAATAACAAACACGCTTCATGATAAATAATCGATCAATGGCCAAACTTAAATTGTAAAAAAGGATCATGGTAAAAAATATAAAAATTATAAAAAATGTAAATGTTAAAAAATACATAAATTGACTAATAAACAAACTTGAAATGTAAAAAACAAAATCATATATTATGATTAAAAAATTAAAAAATTATAAAATTATCAAAATGAAAATACAATAAAACTAAAATCTCATTATTAGTAATATGACAAACAAGAATTAAGAAAAAAAAAAGTGTAATAGAGACATGAAAAACACTTATATAACATCCCACTCTTAAAAAAAAAGAGATGAAAAACAAGGCAAAAGAAAATTAAAAGTAAAAAACATAAATGATACAAAACTGAAGGTTCCAATAAATTTTAACAAATAATATTGATTTTAAAGAAAATGAATATAATAAATCAAAAGTTATTAATGCAAATAAATGTTAGATAATTAAAATTGCATTATGTTTTATGTAATAAAATTAAAAGATATATGTTTAAAATTTATGTAAGAAAAGTTGACATTTATTATAAAATATTTGAAATATATATTTATAGTTATATATAACGATTAGGACAATGCTAGGGGACAGTCAATCTGGCAGGTACTCTTAAGCACTCGCTCTGTTAGAAAGCCACGTTATATAAGCTTTTGTAGTTGAAATCGGGAACTGCTCGTTTTTTTCTTTTTTTCTTTTTTTTTCCTGATCAAATGTCGTGGCCAAAGGTTCATTTTTTTAGAACGGGTCTCTTTCTTTGCAATACTCCATCTATATCTTATATGTTGTTTTAAGAAAAGATAAATAAGATAAAAATTGCACAAAACTAAACCAGACGAGAGAGAAAAATATGCAAATTTTAGCTTTAAAAAAAAAAAAAAAGAAAGGTTACAGACTACAGCATAGAAATGCCCAATCCGCTGCAGGATTTTTTTAGTGTTTGTTTTGCTGGGTTGAAATTAAATATTGGGTTGTAAAAACTAGAACTAAAGGCGTCATTACTTGAGGATTTTAAATTGAAGGGAGCACACCATTAAATTAAATGGTAATTCCAAATCTTAATGTTATTTTAATGACGAATAAATGCTTTGAAATATCTTAGTTTCTTGAAGGCATTTTAAGCCCCAATAAAAAGAAGTTGGTTTTCCATGTTCAAAATCTAATTGCAAATAATTAAATCAATACTCAACTCATCAATTGTTCATTAAAGGAATTATCTTATTAAACCGATAATTACAACAATTATCTATATGTGAAAACATTTTGAGAATGCCCATGTCAGTATTTTAGATCTCAAGCTAAGTGACCTCACCCCATTGACTCAGTGAGTTGTTGAAATGAGTTTGTTTCAAACTTTTAAAGTTTTATATTGTTACTATTGGGGGAAATTTTGGCCAAACAAGAAAGTGAAGCTTTGAACAGAAGACAATGTGAAGAGAGTCAACAGATGCTTTAAAACTTCAAGTTGAGAGTGAGATTGATACCTCAATCAAATTGATAGATGAAGCAATAAAAATTGTAACGATGGATTGTTTGACTCCACACTTCATGATAAAAGGAGATATGGTTTTCAAAGATTTATGAAAACCAAAGTTTCAGGAAGTGTTAAGAGTGAAAACCCAAAGATAAAAGAAAAGAAAATTTTTTTAAAAAACATTAATTAATAAAAAAAAAGACCGAAGTTGAGAGGGTTTACAACCCCAGTGATAGATTTTTCATGTATAGCTGGTAACCGTTTTTAGCTTTTAAAATAAACATTACGTGACACTATATATGCAGGTGTTCAATAGCATTTGTTAACGCATTGCTGTAATGATTAGGGGTTGGTAAATTTCTTTGAACAATGAATTTCATTTACATTGCATTGCATGCCATTCCTTATTTTTACTTCTTTATATATACGAATTGTCTTGAGTACTTCCATTCCGTGCTGGTCGAGGTAATTGAAGGTTTTCTTTAAATTCTTCATGGATCACATGTCATTTAATAACGCTTTAATTCTTCTATTCTGAGCTTATATTGTGATGGCCTTGCCCAACATTGCTTTATAACCAAACGATAAATCCATAGGTTTAGTTAGTCTAATTGATAAAAAAATATTTTTTTAATTATAATTTGATTTTTATGAAGAATGTTTTAAAATAAAATTTAAAATGTATTAAAACAAATACGAAAGAATATGTTTTTAAGATTGTAAGAAGATTATAAAAAAGTTTTGTTAAAATGTTATTTATAAACATGTTATTGTATTAAATTAGATGCAATAATTGAAAAAATATCAAATTTAATACTAAATTTTGTTAAAATGATAGGTATAAGAAAGATTCTTGCATTTTTAAGATTCTATTTTATAGTTCTATGTCAACCCAAGACCTAAAAGAGAGCCAACCGTGTGCGAATGGCATCCACTGCAAAGTCTGGTTACTGTGTGCACTCGGTAGTTGTCACCAACCCCGTCAGGCCTCAATCCCTCTTTACACGTATATTTGTGTCGGTATGTTCTACGCTCCTATTGATTGCTTGTTGTATTATTTTTTTTTAACTGTATTAATATATTACAGTAAAAAAAAAAATCAGATTATTTTATAGTATATCTCCTAAAAAAAATTCTAAGGAAGTTTCACAAGCTACATAAAAATAAAAAAATATAGGTAAGGGTGCAAATGATATATTAGTACTCGTAAACTATTCGGGTTCGATTCGAAAAAAATTTAAATTCGGTTCAATTATTATCGAGTCGAGCTTGAGTAGTTCAACTTATCGATCGAACCGAATTCGAGTATTCTTATATCCGACTCGAGTAGCTCGCGAGCCTAATCGAGCTTTTATATTTAAATATATTTTTATTATTTTAATTAATAAAATATTTCGAGTCTTAGTTCGAGTTTGAGCATGAATAATCAAACTCTTGTCGAATATACGAATCGAGCTCGAACTCGAGCTCGAGCTTCTCACTATTCGATTTGATTCGACTCGATTACACCCCTAAATATAAGCTCATATCTATTAAATTACACTAACATTTGTTAATTCTACCTATTATTTTAATATAGAATTAGCTTGTTAGCTGTGCAATATACGAATTATTTTAATTTATATAAATATGTTTAGATATATATTAATATTATTCAATCACTTAGATATTTAATATATATGTAAATTACAAATAATACAATTATGGTATCAAAACATAATAAAATTAAAATTTTTAATTAAAAATTAAAAAATTAAAAATATATAATAATATTTGAGTAAAAATAAAATATCCAAAAGATTGATACATAAATTATATTATTGAGTACACCAATAAAATATTAAATTAAAAATTAAAAGTTTCATCACTTCAAATTAACTTTTTTCAATTTGTGTCATTTCTATTTTATGTAATTATTTTAATACATCTGTAAATTTATATAATTTTAAAATAAATTTTATTTATTTAAAAAAGTAGTGATTTTAAATATTTAAATAATATACATGATAACTTGCTTGCATATATATATATATATATATTGTATGAGTTTTAGTAATATATTGATCTTTAACACTTATAAGGTTTATCAAATCAAAGTTTATACTTATTTTAAATTTTACATTTGATGTAAAATTATGTTATTGTGAAAACTGAAATGAAATAGTTTTTAAAATTTAAGTAACAGTTTAAATTTCAAACAATTATTTAAAAAATTTGTTGTAAAACAGTTTTAATGAGAAGGTTTTAGTTCCCATTCATAGGATTTTATAATTAATTTCAGAGGTAAAAAATTTTTACTTTTTGCATTTACTACTTACATTTTGCTTCCAGAAAAGAAAATAATAATACTATAAAAGAATTAAATTATAAAATTTAATTTCCAATAAATAAATATGATATGCTAGAATTAGTACTGCATTTTATTCATTGCCTTTATTTGTAAATTAATAAAAAACAAATAAAAGAAGAAGCATAATAAAATCAACAGTTACAAGTAAGTTTATACAATTTTTTTTAAATAAATAAATAAAATCAACAAACAATGCTTAAACAATTAAATCAATATTTTTTACCTAGGCCAATTTTTTTTCTTTGTTCCAACATCCATAAATTGTCAAAGAGTTTCTATAAGATCCATATATACATTTTTGGAATAAACTAAATATTCAAAATTTTTATAAAAATTTCAAAAACACAAAAATATTGATTTTAACTTTTTAACATGTAAATGCACATATCATAAAAAAAAATAAGTAAAAAAATTGTGCATCTCATGTATTAAAAAATATAAAAATATAATAAAATATTTTGTGCATTTCATAGGTTAAAAACCATTTCTTTTCAAGCATAAAGGTTGAAAAAAATAAAAAATAAAATTAACATTGAGAATATCATTAAAGAATAAGTTATCTTCTAATGTATGTATTATTTGGTCTTTCTAAATTTAAAAAAAACCAAATAATAAAAACTATTATGAAATCTTTAAAACTAAAAGTTATATTTTAAATTTTCAAATTTAAAATGATAAATTTAAATTATTAAAAAATTTATTTTATAATATCACTACATTTGAGATTTTTAGATTTAAAAAGATATATTTATATTAGTAGAAAACTTATTTTAAAAGAGAATATATCACTAAATTTTAAATTTTAAATTAAAAAAGATATATATTTAGAATATTTGAAAATACATTTTAAAAAAATATATATTTAAATTAGATTCTGTTGTTAACAATTTAAAAATAATTGAATAGGTCTTCTAGTTAAATTTAAAATTTGTAGATAATTAAATATTTTTTAAATATATATTTTTTGATAAATATTTAAAATTAGAAAATGTTTTACATGTTGTTGTAAAGAGAAATTTTAAAAAATTTTTTAAATGTTAAAAAGAGAAACTATTCATCAAACATCCATATAAATAAATTTTATTAAATTTATATATATTTATATTATAATATAATATTATATATGATTATATTTATCTTAATTCTCAAACACTTTTACTTTACCTTTCAGTATTTTTATCTTACATTTCGATAATGTATTTTTAACTTTCATGCAAATAAGAGTACTTTTGACTTAGCCAATTATCAAGTGTTTTTTTTTTTTTTTTTGTCGTTTATTTTCGCTTTTACTCTTACTGAAAATATCAAGAATGAGATTCTTTTGATTGCCTGAGTAATTAAATCATCTTAAAATATTCTTAAATAATAATTAACAATTGCAAATTTGGAAACTCGTAAACTTAAATAAGTATCTTTTATACTGAATTTTTATCATATTTTGATGTTTTATACATTATAAAATTATGTATAGAATGCAAAACTTATTTCGTACTTAAAGTGATCTTGATAATGGTGATTTTTATCGTATTTCATACTTAATGTCTTTTTTTTTTTCAGAAATTATAAAGTAAATATTAAAAGAGCCCTTAAATTTTATCGCTTTATCTAGATAAGTCATTTATACTTTTATTGTATTGAATTAAATTATTTTTTATCTGTATTTAAAGTAAATCCAAACAAAATATTGATTTATGTTAAAGATTTATTTAGATACAAATTAAAAGTTAATAATTTATTTGGATATAAATTAAAATTTAATAATTTATTTGAGTGCAAAGTAAAGGTTAATTACTTATTTGAATATAATAAAAATATAAAAATTTATCTAAATAATGTAATAAAATTTATGAAATTTTTTATTATTTTATTCAAATTATAATTACAAAAGAACTTGTAATAATTATTACATTCATATATAATGAATCATTTAATAATCAATTAACAAATTTATTAAACTAAAACAAACTAAAATATAACTAAATAATTAACCCAACAAATTGTGAAACTTGAGCATAAGATCTTAGGATTCAAATACCTCTTCCTTACTATTGAACCAAAACCTCATTCGTATTTCATTCTTAATGTTATAACCATTGTCATTAGTCATCTTTTATGAAACATATGGTTTAACATTAAATCAAAATTACTTTTTAGTTAAAAAATGAGGTGACCCCTTTATCAAAGAGAGTAAATTTCACCAATGGTCATTGAATTTTAATTAAAATTTAATTTGAATAATTATACTTTAATTTGTTTCAATAGTCATTAAATTTTGTAAAGTATACCAAATCTAGGTGCCTTAATAGATTTCATTGAAAAAATTGATGAAAAAAAAAAATGACATGATAGTTATGTAAACTGTCACATAAATTAGCAAATCAACATGTAAAATGACATGATCTTTTTGGTGCTTACCATACCACAACATTTTTTAGACGAAAAAATTCACCAAATAAGTTTCTGCCTATCTCTAAATCATCAATATTCTTAAATGCTTAGTTCTTACTCTAATAAAACAATTATAGCCATCACAAATTTAGACTGGTGCTGACATCCCCACTTACCTGACAACCACATATATATATGTTTATTTATTTATTTATTTATTTTTGAATGAAGTTTATTAAACGAGTGTATTGAAATAATTAACAAAGTATTTAATTAAAAACAAATTAAAATTTAATGATCTTAATCGTTTTTAGGATAAATCTTACTGACTAATGATAAAATTTACTCATTAATATTTCTAATATAACATTTTGATTTCGCTAATCAAGGATACTAATTAACGAAAACATTTTAATACTTCATACGAGACAGATAGAATGACGAATTTATACCGAATTTACACCAAATAGAGTGATGAAAATATCAACTATTCATTAAATCTATCTTTAGGATACTTTAGGGGTTATTATTATTATTATTATTGTTGTTGTTGTTGTTGTTGTTATTATTATTATTGTTATTATTATTATTATTACAGAGGTTAGAGTTACCCCATCTTAATTCTTAAAGATTATGAATTCAAATCTTAGGGTGACAAAACGAGATTTTTGAGTTAGAATCCGATTACACAAGTAAAAAAAAAAAATGTATATGTAGACACTTCATTTTGTCCGGGGTCCTTTGTCAATTAAAATCAGTCTAAGTTCGATTGTAAAAATTTTTATTCATTTTTATTTCAGATTTTTATTTCATATTTATCATTTTTTAATTTTTATCTTATGGTCTACTTATTGTTTATTTTCTTTTTCTATCTTCATTATCTGATTATTTAAATAAAAAAAATTGAGATTAGGCTTGATGATGATCAAAAAGTATAATTAGATGCTAATCTTTAACATTGAATGATTAATTGGAATTGAACTGAAACTTTATCAGTATGATTTTATAAATCATTGTGATTCACAGTTTTAAAAGGAGGAGAAGCAAAAACAAAAGGGGAAGCCCCCGTTGCCACTAGGCCCTCAGGGCCTCTCTTTGGTGGGTGACCTCCTCATCCATGACCCGAAAAGTGCTTAAAGATCAAGACATCGCATTTGCCAATTGTGACGTGCCTGTGACTGCCCTCTGAGCAAACGGCAGATGTGACATAGCTTGGAACCCCTATGGTCCTAAGTGTAGGATGTTAAGAAAGGTATGTGTACTCAAGATGCTTAGCAACATCACTTTGGACAAAGTATATATGCTTCGCCGTAAGGAAGTGAGAGAAACTACATATACAACAAGGCTGGATCGCCTGTTAATGTTAGTGAGCAATTTTTTTTTTTAATGATATTGAATATGATTATCAATATGTTATGGGGTGGCACGTTGAGAGGGATGCTAGGGCCAGCCTTGGCACGAAGTCCAGGTACGTCATCTCAAAAATAATAGAGATTTTGTGTCTGCCCAATATTTTTGATTTTCTCCCAACCTTGGCACCAAGTTCAAGCACGTCATCTCAGAAATAATAGAGACTTTAGGTCTACCCAATATTTTTTATTTTCTCCCTGCCCTGGCACCGCAACGCCACATCAATGAGGATGATGCTTCGATAACATGGAGGAAACGGAAGAAACACTTCTTTATTTTGAGTAATTCTGGCAAACCAGTAAATTTCAGATGTGGTGATGAACACAAGCTAGCTGGTTTTTCAGCAACACTTTAAGCCATTATTTTCTTCGTGGAAAATGGGAGAGATCGTGTCAAATTGGTGAAGGCTGAGAAACACCAAGTAGTCTTTTTTATGAAGGGACCAATTTATTTAGTTTGCATTAGCTGCACAGAGGAGCCCTTTGAATCATTAGAAGGATAATTAGAACTTCGATCTGATGATTCAAAAAATGATGATTATGATCCTAATGGTCCAGATCATGATAATACGGTTAAGCCGAAAAGTTCAAGTTCAGATTTTACATTCGATTCTGAGGATCTTGGTTCTATGTTAGAAGATAATATTTCCTCTCAAAAAGAAGAAGGTGCAATGTTTATCAATGCTTTCAGAGATTCCAAGAGACAAAACCCTAAACTTGGTGGAAGGGAGTCTTTGAATGATGAGCTATTATCGATAATAGAATCAGCTTCAGAAAAGATGGTGCTACTGCTTCCAAGAAATGAAGCATCGAAAGGTTAGACTACAAAAGGTTATATGATAGTGTATTCTGCAGAAGGCTGGAAGGGTCTAAACCTAGAAAAGTTAAAGCCAGAAAAGGAGCTTCTACGTGCTATATCTAAAATTCTTCGACTCAAATTAAAAATTAAAGATCTATTTCGACGTATTGATTCACTATGTGCTGAAGGAAGGCTCCTAGAATCTTTATTTGATTCTGAGGGATAAATTGACAGTGAAGCTATATTCTATGCAAAATGTGGGTCCAATGACCTATCTTCCAACAATGATATCATTTTATGTGATGGTGCTTGTGACTGTGGATTCCATTAATATTGCTTGCAGCTGCCTTTGTTAAAAGAAAACATTTTTCTGGATGATAAGGGTTGGTTATGCCCCAGATGCGATTGTAAAGTTGATTGCATTGAATTGGTTAATGAATCTTAAAGAACAAGTTTTTCTCTCATTGATAGTTGAAAAAAGGTCTTTCCTGAGACAGCAGTAGCTGCAGGTGGACAAAATCAGGATCCTAACTTTGGACCACCTTCAGATGATTCTGACGATAATGATTATAATCCTGATAGTTCAGAAACCGATAAGAAGGATTAGGGAGATGAGTCAAGTTCTGATGAATCTGATTTCACTTCTACATCCAAGGAATTGGAAGCCCCAGCTAAGTGTTAGGAAAATGGGGTCCAGTCCCATGTAAGTGGTTTTGGACCAAGTAAAGGCCATGGGCCTTGATCTTTTATTTTACACAGAGCCCTAGCTACTTAATAAAAAAGAGGTGGGGTTGTTTTATGTGTGAGTCGACAACCAAGCAGAGAAAGAAGAAAAGCCAAGAAAAGCAGAGAGAGAAAAAGGAGAAGGGAGAGTTGGTTAAACGGAAGTCGATCCGTGGTCCGATTGAGTTGGAACCTTGTCAGGAGGTTTATGATTCAGAGTTATACATTCTGAACGGTGAATATCGGGTTTGAAGCTCTCTAGGAACAAATCCAGGGTGTATTTGTTGAGTCACTTATTTGGTGAGATTTCTCCAATTGTTTCTCTAGTTGTTGATTAGCTCTAGTTTTAGCTAGAGAAGAACTTTGTATAACTATTATTTGATAGTGAAGATTTTTCTGGTGGCCCGTGGTTTTTCCCTCTACACTGGAGGGTTTTCCACGTAAATCTTGGTGTGCTTTATTTTTCCTGCACATTTGATTATTGATTGTTGTCTATTGCTTCTGTATTGTTGTGATTATTGCTTCAGGCGCAACAAGTGGTATCAGAGCGAGGGTTATTTTGAAACATCGATACAGAAGCATCCCAGGATAGAAGTAAATTCTGTTTGAGATCATGGAGGGTGATACAGGTTCCATGATAAAATTGACAGCATCGAATTATTCAATTTGGAAGCCTATGATAGAGGATCATCTATACTGTAAAGATTTGTATGAGTCAGTATTGGGTGATTCGGCTAAACCAGCAGATATGAAAGATGAAAGCTGGAAAAAGCTAGGTAGAAAGACGCTGGCTACAATCAAAAAATGGGTTGATATCAGCGTGTTCCATCATATAGCGCAGGAGTCAGATGTTCACATTGTTTGGAAAAAATTGGCAGCATTGTATGAGAGAAAAACAGGTATGAATAAAGTTATGCTTGTTAAAAAGATTGCAACTTTACAGTACAGGGATGGACGATCTGTTACAGAGCACTTGAGTGATTTTCACGATATATTTAATCGGATGACTACTATGGAGCTTAAAATGGATGATGAAATGAAGGCATTATTTCTTTTGGGTTCATTGCCAGACAGTTGGAATACTCTAGTTGTGACTGTTCTTAATTCAGCTCCTGATTATAAGGTGACATTGGAAATGGTAAAGGACAGTATGCTTAATGAAGAAACGAGGCGAAAAGATGTAGACCCTGGGAATCAAGCTCTGGTCACAGAGAACAGGGGTAGAAACATCGACAGAGGTCAGGACTCAAAAGGCCGTGGTAAGTCTAAACATAGATCCAAATCTAGAGGTAAAGTGAAGTGTTTCCATTGTGGTAAGGCGGGTCATATAAAACGAAATTGTAGAATCTTGAAGCAAGAGCGAAAAGATGAGAAAGGCAAGAGTTCAGATGATGGCAATGTTGCAGCAGTGAATTCAGATAGTGATTCAGTTACTTTGATTTGTACACATGGTGATTGTAATCATGTTAGTGATCCTGACATTGAGTGGATAGTTGACACAGGAGCGGCATATCATTGTGTTCCTAAAAGAGAGTTGTTTACAACTTACAAAGCAGGAGACTTTGGTTGTACCAAGATGGGAAACAAGAGTGTGTCGCAGATTGTTGGGATTGGTGATATTAGTGTACAAACTAGTACAGGCTGCATGTTGACTTTAAGGGATATCAGATACATTCCAGATATGAGAATGAACTTGCTTGCTATTAATGTCCTTGATAAGGAGGGATATGAAAGCCGACAAAAGAATGGACAGTGGAAGCTTCTCAAAGGATCTATGGTAGTTGCAAGGGGAAAACTATGTTGCACAATGTATAAGACATGGATGCAATTGAACGGTAACCAGGTAAATACCGTTGAAAATGATGCTTCAGCAAACTTGTGGCACAGGAGGTTGGCACACATGAGTGAAAAAGGGTTACAGGTTTTGGCAAGGCACTCTCTCATTCCCTTGACCAAAGGTATGTATCTTGATTCATGTGATTATTATTTGTTTGGTAAGCATCATAGAGTTTCTTTTCGTAAAAGTTTTCAGAGAAAAGAAAATAGATTGGAATTAATTTATTCTGACGTATGTGGTCCCATTGAGGTTGAGTCATTAGGTGGTAGCATATATTTTGTTACTTTTATTGATGATGCTTCACGTAAGACTTTGGTGTATATGTTGAAATATAAAAGTCAGGTACTGCAGTATTTTCAAAAATTTCATGTCATGGTTGAAAGGATGACAGGGTTACCCTTGAAGTGTATTCGAACTGATAATGGTGGGGAATACACATCTAAAAGCTTTGAAGAGTATTGCTCAAAGCATGGGATCAGGCATGAGAGGACAGAACCTGGAACACCGCAGCATAATGGTATAGCTGAAAGAATGAATCGCACCATTGTGAAAAAAGTCAGATGTATGTTGAGGATGGCAAAATTACCAAAGCCATTCTGGGGTGAAGCAGTCAACACAGCTTGTTATTTACTTAACAGGTCACCATCAGTTCCTTTGGGCTTTGACATTCCAGAAAGAGTGTGGACAGGAAAAGATGCTTCATACTCTCACTTGAAAATTTTTGGGTGTAAAGCATTCATGCATATGCCGAAAGAGCAGAGATCAAAGCTTGACAGTAAAGCTACACAGTGTGTGTTTGTAGGATATGGTGATGAGGAATTTGGCTATAGGGTATGGGATCCAGTAAAGAGAAAGACAGTCAGAAGCAGAGATGTGATCTTTCATGAAAAAAAAACCATAGCAGACCTTGAGAAAAATGAGAAGACTACACGAGTTACTGTTGAGTGTGATGTTTCAACACCGACAGAGATTTCACAGGAAAGAGCCACAGATGGTGAAAATGAGCCAGAAACAGAACTTGGGGATATGGATGAGCCAGCTACAGTTGGTGATGAGCCAGATGCTATTAGTTTTGAGCAGGGGGAGCAATCCTCTCTACCTGAGAGTGTTAAGCAGGGGGAGCTACCTTCGGCATCAAGTGATGTAGAGTCTCAGCCTAAGAGATCTACTAGAGAACGCAGGTCATCTATCAGGTATCCAAGTTCAAATTTTATTTTAGTTACCAGTGAAGGGGAGCCAGAAAGCTTTCAAGATGTGCAGGCTACTCCGGATAGAGAGCACTGGTTAAAAGCAATGAAAGAAGAGATGGAGTCATTACGAAAGAATGGTACTTATGATCTTGTTAAACTTCCAACAGGGAAGAGGCCATTAAAGAATAAATGGGTGTTCAAGTTGAAAAATGATGGTGACAAACTAGTGAGGTATAAAGCTCGATTGGTAGTAAAAGGTTTTTTTCAGAAACCAGGCATCGATTTTGATGAGATTTTTGCTCCAGTTGTAAAAATGAGTTCTATTCGAGTGGTACTGAGATTGGCAGCTAGTTTGAATCTTGAGCTTGAGCAACTTGATGTTAAAACTGCATTTTTGCATGGTGATTTGCAGGAGGATATTTATATGAATCAGCCTGAGGGTTTTGAAGTGAAAGGGAAAGAGCACTTAGTTTGCAAATTGAAGAAAAGCTTGTATGGCTTGAAACAAGCTCCGCGACAGTGGTACAAAAAGTTTGATTCTTTTATGGTGAGTCATAGCTATAAAAGAACAGCAGCGGATTCTTGTGTGTATATTAAACAATTCCCTAATGGTAACTTCATTATCCTATTATTATATGTTGATGATATGTTGATTGTAGGACAAGATGCTAGTATGGTTTGCAGGTTGAAAGAACAATTGTCTAAGTCTTTTGATATGAAAGATTTAGGTCCAGCAAAGCAGATTCTTGGTATGGACATTATCCGGGATAGGAGAGCTGAAAAGCTGTGGTTGTCACAGAAAAAGTATGTTGAACGAGTGCTTGGTAGATTCAACATGCAACATGCTAAATCAGTTAGTAGTTCACTTGCCAACCATTTTCACCTAAGTAAGAAATCTTGTCCAGTGTCTAAGGAAGAGCAACTAGCTATGTCTAGTATTCCTTATTCTTCTGCAGTCGGTTTTTTAATGTATTTTATGGTTTGTACAAGGCCTGACATTGCTCATGCAGTTGGTGTAGTGAGCAGATTTCTTTCTAATCCAGGAAAGGTTCACTGGGAAGCAGTGAAATGGATTTTTAGATATTTGAGGGGTACCTAAAAAATGTGCTTGACTTATGGAGTTTCACAACCAGTTCTAAAAGGGTTTACTGATGCTGACATGGCAGGCGATCTTGATGGTAGGAAATCTACTTCAGGGTATTTGTTCACTTTTACAGGAGGAGCTGTATCTTGGCAGTCTAAGTTGCAGAAGTGTGTTGCTTTATCAACTACAGAGGCTGAGTATATTGCAGCAACTGAAGCATGTAAAGAAATGCTTTGGATGAAACGTTTTTTTCTTGAATTAGGGTTGAATCAGAAAGAGTATGTGGTATTTTGTGATAGCCAGAGTACTTTAGATTTGAGTAAGAATACCATGTACCATGCTAGAACAAAGCACATTGATGTTAGATATCATTGGTTACGTTCAGTGATTGAAGAACAACAGATGCTATTGAAGAAAGTCCATACTAATAAAAATGTGGCAGATATGTTGACTAAGATACTTCCCAGGGAAAAGCTTGAGCTTTGCAGTAACTTGGCCAGAATGAGTTCCCTGGCCAAGGTAAGTTCCAAATGAAACTGCTATGGTGATGAATCTCCTCCTAATGGGGCTGGAGGGGGAGATTGTTAGGAAAATGGGGTCCAGTCCCATGTAAGTGGTTTTGGACCAAGTAAAGGCCATGGGCCTTGATCTTTTATTTTACACAGAGCCCTAGCTACTTAATAAAAAAGAGGTGGGGTTGTTTTATGTGTGAGTTGACAACCAAGCAGAGAAAAAAGAAAAGCCAGGAAAAGCAAAGAGAGAAAAAGGAGAAGGGAGAGTTGGTTAAACGGAAGTCGATCCGTGGTCCGATTGAGTTGGAACCTTGTCAGGAGGTTTATGATTCAGAGTTATACATTCTGAACGGTGAAGATCGGGTTTGAAGCTCTCTAGGAATAAATCCAGGATGTATTTGTTGAGTCACTTATTTGGTGAGATTTCTCCAATTGTTTCTCTAGTTGTTGATTAGCTCTAGTTTTAGCTAGAAAAGAACTTTGTATAACTATTATTTGATAGTGAAGATTTTTCTGGTGGCCCGTGGTTTTTCCCTCTACACTGGAGGGTTTTCCACGTAAATCTTGGTGTGCTTTATTTTTCCTGCACATTTGATTATTGATTGTTGTCTATTGCTTCTGTATTGATGTGATTATTGCTTCAGGCGCAACACTAAGGTCAACCCATATTTAGGATGTTGTTTTCTCTTCCCTCATCCACTCCTTCAGTTGCAGGAGGCCAGAACGGAAGAGCTGAAAAAGTAATGGCAGTGGAGTTCACAACGATCAAGGTACAGATGATGGTGGAAGCACCAAAGGTAGTTGATGTACTGTAATTCTACAAGATCGCGTTTGACACTATCGATAATAACTGTACTCTTTACCCAAAGTGCAAGACTGAGCATGAGCTTCTTCATATCCTCTCGGTTCAGTTTGAGCTCGTTGGCTCTACTGCTCTTGTATCTGACATCGCTGGTAATTTTATTCTTATGAAAAGTGAAGAAACTGGATGTGTGCTTTGCATCAAGATTGAAAACGTGGAAGCCGTTATAGCCAAAGTCGTAAGCGCTGGAGCCATTGCAAAGGGCGGTGACATGTGTTATGGTGGACACGTGGGCAAGGACAAGGCTCCATATGGATACAGTTGGCTCATTTGCTCTCTTGCCAAGAATGTTGCTGAGGTCCCTACATTGTTGGGATCTGGCTTCTTTAAATATTTTTGAGAAAAATTTGAAAGTATTAAATTTTCTTGAAAATAAGCTTTCTAAAAAATATTTTTGGGGAAAAGTTAAAAGTATCAATTTTTCTTGAAAATAAGCTTTCCAAAAAAATATTTTTGGAGAAAAGTTAAAAGTATCAATTTTTTTAAAAAAATAAGTTTTCAAAAATGGATTTTTGAGAAAAAGTTGAAAGTATCAATTTTTCTCGAAATTAAAATTTCTAAAAAATATTTTGAAAAAAAGTTGAAATTATCAATTTTTCTGTACAAAAACAATCGTTTTTTTCTTTTTTATTTTTTTGAATTTTCTTTAATGTTAAATAATCCGACGATAGAGTCTCTGCAAGTGAAATAATAGTTTTCTTGCATACTCTTAAGTGAGGGAATTTTTTAATTTTCTGCTAAAAGTATTATAGTCAATTGAGAATAATTTTCAATAATTAATTACTTAGTAAATTTTTAAGGCTTATTGAATAACATAAAATTAAGCTGGTACCATCTTTCAATAGGCATTGTGAGGGTGCTATAACCTTCCTCACACGTAATCGAACTCCCGAACCCTGTTCTGGTTAGTAGACCTGAACCTATTCTTTTAGGGACCCTTAAACTTAGGTGTTTCCTGAAAGAATAGATTCATTAGGTGGCCAATCGCACCTAGATAAAAAAGATTGGTAGCGACTCCTTCAAGTCAATGTTTAGTGATAGATCCCCGGATCTAAACGTTATGACAGCATTATATTTGTCATAATTTGAAATGATAATTAATGAATGCTAATGTTCATACAAGATTCATGTATTCTTTTGAAAAAAAATCCAAGATGATAATGGTAAAATATTGAAAAGATGGTAGAAACCTAAAACGATGATTTGAAAAGACACATGATGTAACCAAGTGATGACTATGGTGATGGATTGGTCGACATAACTTGTAAGTTGTGATCAGATGATGAAAATAATGTAGATCAATTGATAGAATTTATTTTAAAATGGCTAGTGCTAAGAAGTTAAAAAGGAAAATGAGAGATGATGGAGTCTTGAGAACTATATTACTAAAATTAATTAGAATTTTATGAAATTAATGTTAGTGACATCTGCAATGCATGTATTATGTTTACATTGTAGTTTGAACAATACATGTATGTAATTTGGTTTGGCTATGCACTTGTATCATGCAATAAACATTTGAATCATAATTTAGAATATGGCATTAGTAGTGTTGTGAGAATCTAGACTATTTCATTTGTATCATTAAAAAAGCATTTGCATCATTATCATGACATTCTTTACAAAGTTTTGACTTTGATGAAAGATTGAGAATTTTCATAATAAGAGATTTTGAACTTTTAGAGGAAAGCTTGACATTTGCATAGCATGCATTGCATTTTTGAATGTTTAGTGCGTAACATGCATTGCATTTCTAAATGTTTAGTGCATGAATTTATGAAGCAAGGATATTTCAAGATCCCATATGGATAAGATAAATATGAAGACTTTTCAATGAAAAAATTTCAAATTCTCATTTGAAAAAAGAAAACCTCTAAGGTAAGGTTTTGATTTTTGAAAAATGATATTTCTCAATATTAGAAACGATTTGTAAGACCTTTGAACATAATCTCTTGTAATTTTTTTTTATGATCTCGAAGACCTCTAGACATGATTGTCGATGAGCTTTATTTATTTTCAAAAGTTATTGAGCCTTTATTTAGAGAAACTTTATTTATTTTTCAAAGTCATGAGCCTTTGCTTAGAGGAGCCTTATTTATTTTTTAAAAGTCGTTGAGCCTCTGTTTAGAGAAACCTTATTTATTTTTTAAAAGTCATTAAAACGTTGTTTAGAGGAGCCTTATTTATTTTTTGAAGTTATTGAGCCTTTATTTAGAGGAGCCTTATTTATTTTTCAAAAGTCATTGAGCCTATGCTTAAAAGAGCTTTATTTATTTCTCAAAAGTTATGGAGCCTCTATTTAAATGAGTTTTTATGTTATTCAAGAAGTCCGAGTATGCAATATATATATATATATTGAGTTGATTCTTGATTGGGTTGTCTACGTTTTTGCACAATTACTGTTTTACCAAAAATGTGCAAAAAAAAAATACAAAAAGAGCGACAGCTATAGATACTCTAATTTGTCTAGGGTTCTAATTGTTTGGTTAATAAAAATAAAAATAAAAAAATAAAAAAGGAAAAAACCAAGTGGTTAGGTTTGTGTGAAATTGTTTGATTGGACTATAAAGTTTGAGTTAGATTTAAGGTTTGAAGTCATAATTTAAAGGAAATTGGAATTCCTTTCTAGTATAGGGTTCTTTTGATCAAAACTTTATAAATACATACTTATACAAAAGGAAAAAAACACAAAAAGATAAATAGAAAAAACATGCACGAAAGCAATTAGAAGGTATAAAATTTTTAGAAAAATTTTTTGTTTGAAAAGAAGTTTTTTTTCTAGAAAGTTTTGGAAAAATCTAGATTTTGGTGAAAGTTTTCAGCAAGATTCATCATTTCCGACAAAGAAATCCATATTATGGCAATATTCTAGTGGGTTTTATAAAT
Source organism: Durio zibethinus (assembly GCF_047325235.1). Lineage (NCBI taxonomy): Eukaryota > Viridiplantae > Streptophyta > Magnoliopsida > Malvales > Malvaceae > Durio > Durio zibethinus. The sequence goes on along the minus strand of NC_143167.1, from coordinate 8,947,216 downwards.
TCTGACGAACTTCTGGGGACTTAACCTAGATTTCAGAGAGAATTTTTAGAATTCAGTGAAGATTAAACTGGAGTTCATTAGGGTTTTAGAGAGAGAATAAAGGAAAAAAGAAGAGAAGATAGAGGAAAAAAGAGAAATTTGAGAAAAAAGATGATTTTTTACCTTTTATACCTTACCGAAATAATGTCGTTTTGGCATTTAACTCAGCCCAAGATCTACGCATTTTACTGCCTAGAGGCCAACCCATAGTGTTGACCCGCATTTCAGCCAAGCTGATCTACACCGAATCGCCAAGTCGCGTCTTTGGAGCCATCATCTATGTTTGTAATCGAGTGGTTCCAACCACCGAGCTGAGCTGATCCTGTTTGGTATTTGTTATTTTATTTATTTATTTCATTAGTTTATTTATTTTTAAAGCATTTTTGTATGATTAAATTTAAAAAAAATTAAAAAATATATAAAACAAAATAAAATAATATTTTTTGAGAATAAATAATAATTATCCAATGATGAAATTTTTAGAAATTTCAAATGGTAAATTTCTATAAAATTTGTAGGTGAGAAATTTTTTCTAAAACTTGTCCAAAATGGTGAAATAATTTAGATAAAGTTTCAATAATAATAATTAATATTTATTTTCAATTCCAAAAATAATAAATAAAAAAACAAAAAACAAAAATTTTGGAATTAAATAGTAATTATCCAATGATGAGAATCTTAAAAAATTTAAATGGTAAATTTTTTAAAAAATCTCTAAGTGAGAAATTTCTCTAAGTTTGTCCCAAATGGTGAAATAATTTAAATAAAGTTTCAATAATAATAATTAATATTTATTTTCAATTCAAAAATAATAAATAAAAAAACAAAAAAACACAAATTTTAATAAAAATTTTGGAATTAAATACTAATTATCCAATGATGAAAATATTAGAAAATTTAAATAAATTTTTTAAAAAATATTTAGGTGAGAAATTTTTCTAAATTTTGTCCCAAATGGTAGAATAATTTAAGTGAAATTTCAATAAATGTAATTGTATTCTTTTTCAAACAAAAAAATTTGGTTGACAATTATCTAATGATGAGAATCTTAAAAATTTTAAATGGTAAATTTCTTAAAAAATCTCTAGGTGAGAAATTTCTTTAAATTTATCTCAAATGGTGGAAGAATTTAAATGAAACTTCAAAAAATAATTGTCATATTATTTTTTTCAAAGATAAAAAAATAGAAAAAGAATTTCTAAATAGACCAAAATAATGAAAAATTTAGAAGTAAAAATAAAAAAAAATTGAGGATAAAATTCTTAATAATCGCAAATGATTGATTATCTAAAAAATTTTTAAGTGAGAAAATATTTCTAATTTGGTTCAAATGGTAGAATAATTAGATATATTTTCATAAAAAACCAAAAATAAAAAAAATTTAATTTTTTTTTCGACGACAGAACCTTTTGAAGAAAATAAATGATATTCTTGAATACTCTTAAGATGAAGAAGTATTTTTAAAAATTCTATCAGATTGATGGAGAAATTTTAAAAATTATATTTAACATTAAAATTTAAGACCATTAGAATCAAGACCTTAGGATAATTTAAAATAAAATTGTACCATTCTTTGGATGAGCATGTGAAGGTGCTATAACTTTTCTCATATGTAACCGAACTCTTAAACCATATTCTAATTAGTAGATTAGAACTTATTCTTTTAAAGACCCTTAGTCAAGCTTAGGAGCTCTTTAAAAGGATAGTTTTCTTAAGTGGCCAATCACATTTAAAAAAAGATTAGTGACGACTATTCTTGTTAAGTCTAGCTATAGATTTACAGATCTATATATTATGACAAACTCTACTAACTTCCTAGCTCACCAAAAGACATTCACTGCTTCTTAGCATGGCACGTCATCAATCAAGCTCACCAAAGCACACTTGTTTAGCCCTAAAGGGTTACCTTAGCACAATTACTCACCAACGATGCTCTTTTTACCATAAAGGGACACGTCACCATAACAAAGCACGCCAAGTTATAGTTCTCTCTTCGCCAAAGCATTTTCTTTTCCTTTCTTTTTCTATTCAAGCCTTGGGTAATGGTTTAAAGGCGGTCGTTTTATAAGCCCCTTTAAACTTGGGGGGCAATTGTTATATCCAACTTACTCGATCAACCTCACCAAAGTTTGGTCAACATAGTTAGATTTTCAAGTTACCTAGCCAAAACACCTTATCATCTGCTCTTAAGGAAATAGCTCACCCTTAGCCAAAACAAAGATTTACCCAACATCCCATTAATACATCATCAAGATAATCACCTCACAACTGACCATTTGGCCATTAACCTGCCTAGGACTATTAAATATAGTCTACATATTGCTTGGGATCATTAAATATGAGTCACAGCTACCCACATAGACCTTTCTTGAGCTCTACGTATGCACCCCATCAACTATCAACTATCAGTTGCCCTGATCTTATCACCAACCATCATCTTATACATAAGGTAGTAAGGAAACCTAGGTACGAAAGACATTCCCACACCTTATACCTTAGCTTACCTTCTCTGAAGCTAACCACAGACACTTCATCACCTTTTTCTTCCTTCCTTTCTTACCTTACTTGATATACCTCATTGACTTGAACATTGGAGCACATTTCAAAGCAACAACTTCAACACCTTTTGATTGTACTTTTATGGCCATATGCCCCAGCTGTCTTCCCTTCAACCTCACCTTACCTTCTTTTAGCTAAGACACTAAAAAACAACATCAACAAAATTAATAAATATATTTATTAATAGATAAATTAATTTTTATATATAAATTATGTAAAAAAAATTGAATTAGAAAATAAAACTACTCAATTAAGTTTATAATCGAAGTAAAAACAAAAAGATTATCTTATATAAAATATTAAAAATAAAAATACAAAAATTATTTTTGAACTTGTTATAATGAATATTAATTTTAAGATATAAAAAACTATAGTATAAAATAATTACAATTTTAAGATAAAGCAAAATTTTAATTCACATGTTAAATCGGTAATATTTACTATTATAAATTTTACATATTACTTTTGATAAAAGTTTTTCATTCTTTTAGATAAGAATTAGATTACCCTTCAAAGTAGTGGTTTAATAACTCTTGGTGATCTAAGATCATCATCACGTAAAATTATCGAATTCTTACTAAACATAATAATTTAATCTTCATATATAAATCACCATGATTTTTAAAGTGATCAGTTTATATTAAATACTATGAAAAAAATAGTCTCTCCTAGATAATTTTTTTTAACATTTTAAATATGAAATCTCTATAAACCCTTTAAATTTTTAACTATAATTTTGGTTAAGATCAACTATTCTTACTATTAGAAAAAGAAAAAAAAATTGGTACACATTAAAATTCCTCCACTTTGAATTATGAAAACAAATAATAAAATTTCTCATTAAAAAAAACCTGAAAATTTTAACTATAAAACTTTGGTGCCGCAGCTGACAAAGAAAATAGCATTATGCACATAAAAAAGAAAAAGAAAATTACATTATTATTCTTAAAAAAAAAATAGAACATATCTACATAAGAATGACATTATTTGTTTGATGAAAGTAAATGGAGTTTGTTTGCTCAATAAAATGGTAGATAGAAGGAGGAGCGTGAGTTTCACATGATGGAAACATAGGGTGGGTAAGAATTTAACCCTTGACTAAAATTGCAGACAAAAACCCTTTAGTGGCGTTTACTCAACGCCCGCCAACAATCAAAACAACGACAAACCAAACATCCATAACTTTGAAGACAACGTAAGGCGAAACAAAACTCCAAACTCTTAGACAACCCCATCACCGCCAGCCGCTGCCCAACAATGTCCACCGCCACCTGCCTCTTCACCCCTTCCCCGTCTTTCTCTGTTCTTCCTAAGACCACCCCTAAATTCTCCATCATTTCCCCTCTCCGTCTCCACCTCCACCTTCGCCTTTCGTCCTCCTCGACCAGTCTCCACCGCCGCCAACCTTCCTCGTTCTTAACCTTTTCCACCCTTCCCGGGGGAGGTGGTGGCGACATTTACAACAACAACAACAACTCGGGTGGTGGCGGTGGAAACAATGACAATGGAAAAGGCAAAGGGGGTGATGAAAATGCGGGTGATAAGAACAGGAAAGAGGCGATGATTGTACTGGCTGAGACAGGGAGGTTAATGGAGAGTTTGCCGAAGGATTTGGCGGCGGCGATCCAAGCTGGGAGGATTCCTGGATCGGTTATAGAGAGGTTCTTGGGGCTTGAAAAGTCGGGGCTTATGCGGTGGTTGATGCAGTTTGGTGGGTTTAAAGAAAGGCTATTGGCTGATGATCTTTTCTTAGCTAAAGTGGCCATGGAGTGTGGTGTTGGAATCTTCACCAAGGTTCGTCTGTTCTGTTTCTTTTCTTTTTTAACTTCTGCCTTTTGCGTCTTGGGGGTTTTGGTTTTTTTTTTTTTTTTTTTTTTTAGTATTGATAATATAAATGGATGGTTTATATTTATTTATTTATTTTTTAAATTTGGTTTGAATTTGTCAAAGATTTTATTCTTATTCTTTTTCACTTCATCATTTTTTATTGCTATGACAATTTGGAATGCGGTTTTTATTTCTTAATCAATGCTAAGTAGTTTATGATGGTTGATTTGTTGTGAAATAAGTAAAATACCTTGGTGTATATATCATGGTTATTTTGTAGCCAGGATAGGTAGATTTTGGATAAAGGAGGAAGAAAAACTTACTTTTCTTGTTTTTTTTCTTTTTTTGAGCCTGGGATTTATTAAAGTTGCTTTTTTTTTTTCTTGTGATCTTTGTCTGTAAGATTAATCTTAGCCAAAATTTTGGGTTACTTTGCCTTCTGTTGGCTTTGACATTTAAGTTAAAAATTTTAGATGGAATCATCAATAAAATAAAATGTATCTTAGGAAGAAAACTGCCTAAATATAGATATAGTGGAGAAGCGTTTGAATTGACCAAGTTGGAAGGTTTTATCCATAATGAAGTCCATCTGTCTTGCTTGTGTAAGTATGTGGTTTTTCTAGAATTACATGTTCCTGATTGTGTAAGCTGTGTGTCATGGCAAATTGGCAACTCAGCCTGGCTAAGCTATTAAAACAACTTGGTTGAGTCTGTGCCTAAGCAACTGAACCTACAAGAGCCATGCTTATGCATGATCCAAAATTTTGCTATCATGCAGTGCCCTACTTTTAAAGGATTGTTCTCTGTAATGACCTCTGTCTCTCTTGTACTCCATTCTGTGTGGCTCATTCAGTTTTATTGATTCCATCTTAACAACTATTATACTTATGTTCTTTTCTTGTTTTCTAGACTGCTGCAGAATATGAACGTCGCAGAGAAAACTTTTTCAAGGAGCTTGAAATTGTTTTTGCAGATGTGGTATCATTGTTTACCTCATAGCTTTTTTTTTCTTTTTTTTTAAATATGCACTTTATCAGTCTTCTTTTGGTATGAATAGCAAGGATGACTCGCTTGGGTAAATTAGAAGAATAAATTTGAGGATGTCATTGAGCATATAGATTGATTTCAGGGCAGATGCTGAACTTTGATGCCACTTTAAGGCTATTAATTGATCCTTTAGAATTTTTTCATTGACAAACTATTAGTTTTTCAATCTCAAGATCTAAAAAAAATAAAAAATCATGTTATAACTTAAGGAAAATAAATCTATTATCTTCCATTTAATGCTCTGTTTTCCATAAAAGATTAGAAGTTAGCTGTGTTGTCATTGTTAGAAGAGTTCTATGAGCTGCTTAAAGTTTTCTTTCATAATGACTTTCTTAACTATAGTAGTTCGATATGATGGATTGTTAATTTTAAATAAATCACATATAGATTTAAGCATCTGTAGGAATGTGCACTATTTTTTCAGTTTTAAAACCAAAAATCCTGCCATCATTAGGGTAATTGGATGAACATGCTGGATCACAGTTGAAGTGTTACATATAATTTTAGCTAACAAGAAAAAAAGATTGATGGGGTTACCACTTACCAGTTGTGGCAGCCCTAATTTTGTTTGAATGTAGGAGCCCCTATCCACTTGGGAACCAATGCCAGGAGGGGCCTTAAAATGTACAGCTTGTAGACCTTCAGCTCATCCTTTGAGGTTTGCTGCAAATGCTCTACGCCATCCATCAAGGGGGTTGAGCCACAGCTTGCTCCCAAACCCATTTTTGGCTAGTGGTAAAGAAGTTGGTAGTTCAAGATTAATGGGAATGAATGGAATGAATAAATCTCTTTCTTCCAAAGCAACCAACATGTGACTCCTACACCTATGCATGTCCTCATAGAAATCTAACCACAGAGTAATAAGCTTTTAACACTAATCTTCACCTTTATGTGGTTTTGCATGCTCATCCTCTACTGTTCTGCTAAAAGATCATCTGGGACAGATTAGAAATGGAGTTTTGTTGAATGATGGAGAGGGAAAAGGCATGATTTAATTAGAGTTAAGGTTTTGTTAGGGAAATCAGGTCCTGAGAATTATAATTCAGATCCTGTTGAGTTTAGTTTTATCAACTCCCTAAATGACACAAAGTATTAATAGAAGATAGCTTTTTACCTTTACAGCAAGAGGATCTAGGAATTTCTCCTAAGAGAATGTGTCTTGCGTTTTCTAGTGATTGGAACATCAAACAGATGTAGATTCTAGTACTTCATTGGACTGTGAAACAATATGAACCAATATAATAGGTGATGATTTGTTGCGTTGATTTAATAAAGGCTGTTGGTTAATGAGTAACATCTAGAAAGATCCTTCTGTAGTCTGTTCTTATATTTTTTCTCTTCCGTTTTTTTTCTCCGAATTATAAAATATATCACGGGTTGGCACCGTATATTATCTGTCTACTTTTTGTAGTTAAGAAATAGAATTAATTGCAGATTGATACTTTCTTGTGAGCAATACTTATAGTCTATAGAAATTGATACCATGAGAAAGCAATGAGGCTTTCTTAGGAAAATGTGTATTATTCTTAGCTTCGAAATTGTTGCTGTACAATGCCTATTTTCCCTGACCCTGAGAGATCCATTAGCACACATAAGGTATAGGTTAATATGAATTATATGTCCAACTCTGTTATTTCTATCATTTTATTTTCAATTTGTTTTTCTAGGTAATGGCCATAATTGCGGATTTCATGCTTGTTTATCTTCCTGCCCCTACTGTCTCTCTCCGGCCTCCTCTTGCAGTCAGTGCTGGAGCTATTTCCAAGTTCTTCTATAGCTGCCCTGATAATGCTTTTCAGGTTTGTGTTTTTATCTTTGCTGATGAAATTGCATGGAGATTTTGCAAAGTTTCTTTCTAAATGTTTTATGGTCTTGAAATTCTGTCTGCAGGTTGCTCTTCCTGGGACTTCGTATTCACTTTTGCAGAGATTAGGTGCAGTGATGGTAAGGAGATCTTTCGTGTCTGGTAAACTTTAAAAAAATAAGATATATGAATATCTTAGATATGAACAAACCATCATTTTGTATTTTAATTGTTTGTGCTCTGCAGCGTAATGGGGCAAAGCTTTTTGCAGTAGGCACCACTTCTTCACTGGTAAGTTTTTCTTCAGCTGTTACTCTTTTTTCCCTGTTATTTGTTTATTCTTTCAAGTGGCTGAGAAAATTGTCTGCAATCAAACTTAATACAGTTGTAAAGCTAATTTTCCCCTTTCAAATTTTGTCAAATCTTATTGTCTTTTCCATTTCTATGAAGGATATCATTGCTTTTTTGCAAATTGATTTATCAAATTGAAAATCCAAATCTGGCATTTATTGAAATTTCTTTTCTTGTAGGTTGGCACAGCTGTCACAAATGCCTTGATTAATGCAAGAAGGGCTGTTGATAAGTCTTCCGTGGCTGAAGTAGAAAACGTTCCCATACTATCCACCAGTGTTGCCTATGGTGTATATATGGCAGTTTCTAGCAACCTCAGGTTTGTAGATTTCGTATTTTTAGTTCTTAAGGTTTGGATATGTCTATTTTTCATGGAAATGCTTTTACAATTGTGGTTAACAGTGATCCACTTTGATAATATTACATAATATTGAGCTGCCTAAAGGGAGGTGGCTCTCCCATCCCATAATGCCCAACTATTCCATCCTAAGATTCCAATTGTAGGCTTCCAAGTTGGAGCCTCAACAACTAACCACTGGGGTGTCCACTTGGGAGCCAACGGTGAATTGCTGATTATTTTATAAAATCATCTAACGTATTATTGAAGTCTAAAGGTTTTTTTTTTTTTTTTTGGGAGCATTAGCTTTAAATATCATATCAGGCTAACACGTACCTAAATGCATTGATTGCTTGTTTTGGTGTCAATGAACGCTATGATGCTATAAGCTATTTTTCTGGTCAGATGATAATATACTTATTTGCTTAGTAGAAGGAAAACCAGCTCTTCTGCTAGTTGCCTCTGAGTATGTGTCAAGCTATATATCTAGTTACTGTATTGTTTGGCCATAAATTTAACTATTATAAGAGACTTTTTAAGTTCTCATATTGAAAAATCTTACATGAATTTTCTCCTTATAGAAACTATAGTATGCTTAAACTAAACCAATAGGGGGGTATATCAATGCTAAGTTTCAAGTCTGCTTTGTGCAAAGTCATAGATATAAATAGAGGGATGATTTTCATTTCAGCCACGGCTGCCGAAGTTTTATGATCAAGTCGTCAGTACATCGTGCAATAAGGGTGTTCGTCATTATTTGTTGTGATATACTTGTGAGCATTTGCTTGGGACATTTTGATTGATATACAAAATTAATTAGCTGGATATTTAATCTTTTTGTTAAAAATAGAAGATAAAGGATAAACAATCCTGTTTTATATATACCTTTCTGATCCGAGTCTTTCATTTAAATAAATCTTTTTCTTTTTTATTTTATTTGCACTTTAAACTTCTATTTTCATGAGGGACAAGGACTTTTTGTTGCTTATTTAGTGTATTGGGAGTCACCGCTATCTGCGATAGTTTTTAACTTTTGTTTTTTGCAGTAGGGGTGAGTGGAATGAACTAATTTTAGTTAAGAGTTCAAGTTTGCTCATTACAAACAAGTGTTACTTCAATCACCTAATTTTTGTACTAATATTCTTTCCAGCACGTAACTTTATGGGTTAAGGCCAAACCACTCTAAGTGATTATACTTTGCAATTTCACCATGATGCTCGTGTTAGGATGCAGATATTAGAAAAACCAATTCCCAAACCTATCTGAGAGGTCAAAATAATGATTTTGCACAGTTTAAAATTCATTGGAATATTAATTTGTACCTTGATTTCCTACTTTCAATTTTTCCATTTTGATGCTGTCTTAAATTTATTTAAATACTATACTTTAGCAACTTATTTTGCAGTTCAAAAGTGAACAAATACTGGACCCTTCGAATATATTCACCATCTTTTAGAACTTTTCCATGTCACATAATACTCTGCACCCTTCTTTGTAAATTTTGCTGAGGATTTTGTTTTGTCGAATAGGTACCAAGTTCTGGCTGGTGTAATCGAGCAGCGGATTTTGGAGCCTTTGCTACACCAGCATAAGCTTATGTTGAGTGCAATATGCTTTGCTGTTCGAACAGGCAACACATACTTGGGTTCCCTATTGTAAGAGTCGATATCAATCTTCGAATATTTTACTTTGTTAAGAAAGTCATTTTGTTGTCAACAGCTTCTGACTTTTTCACAATTTCCAAAATGGCTTTTATAGGTGGGTGGATTATGCCCGTTTGGTAGGTATTCAAAAGGTTCAGGAAGAGAACACTGCAATGGAGTGATTAATTGTTGGTTAAATGGAACTACTATAGTTCCATGAAAGGAGGTTTGCTGGCCTCATACTTGACGGATGGGTAGCTTGGCTTCCGCGTTATTTTCAATTGAATACAAATACATGGCCTAGATCATGATTCATGGCTGAGCTGACCCTTGACTATAAAAGAAAAAAATTTTTCTGAGTTTCTATATTGTATGTGTATTGAGATAAGGTTGGCCATAGCATTATCTTATATGTTGTTTTAGATATTCTTTTCTTTTTGGAATTTAAGTAATGAGGGCACTTTTTAACCTTATGATAATAAATAAAATCTTTTTTCACAATTCATTGAAATTTATCATAACGGTTAATTGTAGCGTTTAATATAAAATAAAAATATTATTATAAATGGCGTCAAAAAGTTGGGGGATTTTTCTACTTTAACCAGGTCGCAAGCTTGACTTTGCTCCATTTTTTGTGTACTTCTTCGATATAGTAAAGGAAAATCAAAAGAAAAAGGAATCTATGCAAAAAAAAAAAAAGGAAAAGGAGTATACAGAAGTTTTAAGGAAATTAATATACGAATATAGATCCAATAGTAATAGATACATTTAGATCCATGGATAGAGATGAAATGAGGAAGTACAAAATTTTTTTTGAGTAAAAATAGGTAGTCTAGGACAACAATAGTTATTCTTCCTCAACTTTTTCAACAATAGTTAAGTTAAAACAAGAGTTGCTAATAAAGATAAAAGTTACGCGAAAAAGTTAAAAGAAGTAACCACAAAAATTTCCTAAACAAATATAAGTGGTTTAAGGAAATTCTTATAAGTATTAAACATTTAACTTAAAACTAATTGATTTTAAGTAGAAGGATTTAACTTAAATATAATACTACAAAAAGTTATATATTCATTAGATGTAAGAGAATACTATACTAACAAATTTTTATCACATGTAGACAGAGATTGAAGAAATCTATTATATGATAGATTAGGAAAAGCTAACCAAAAAAAAAATCTTAACTTCAATATCATATTAAACATTCAACTTAAAATCAATTGACTATAAGTAAAAGAGTCAAATTTGAATATAAGACTACAGGAAATTAAATATTCATTATATGTGAGATAGCACTATACTAACAGTAAGTAGTTTAGATAAATTGTTGATTATCAATTATCGTTACAAGCAATAACTTGAAAAATTTTTTTACCCAATTTTGATGTAGGTGTAATTGTCTTTTGGATTGAGATTGTTATCATTTGCAAATTGACTCCAACCTCCAAAGAAAGTTTTGTTTTTACTTTCACATATACTAGACTTTTTTTTTTCTAATCGCTACCTGAATCAATAGGGTGATTAGGGATGGTTTTTTAGGAAGATATTCTTTGGCCAATTAAGTTCGAATGTGTTGTTCTTAACATTGGTGTTATTTAAGTTAAAATAAGAAAACAAACTTAGTATATTAATATGTGAAAGATGAGATTGTTGTTCATTACCAAGATGAAAGAAGTTCACACATTTGTTTTGGTCAGCATGCAATCAAATGTAGTTATGTCATCTTTATTGTTGGAGTTGTTTTCATAATTGCATTCTTCTACATCAAAATCTTCATTGTTAAATTTTTAGATTGTGAACATAGATCTTCTAAGTTAATAACTTCCACATCATGATTTGTTGGTCATTGTCCTTGAGATGAGTTACTTGGTTTCGAGAATCACAAAGTGCTAGTGCAAAAAAAAAAAAAGTTAGATTAAGTTATTGTTTTGAAGTAAGAAGTAGCGGATGAGGAAATCAAGAACCTTTTTTTGGTCTAGATTGCATAAATAGTTAGCATTATTCTACTACAAATGAAGAATGAAACATTAAATGTGCTGCTGTTTCAGTTGTATTTAAAAATGGCAAAGTCTTATGACTGAAGGCAATGGACAGTAGCAAAGGTTCTCCAACCATTGTGGAAGTGTAGAGTACCACGAATTACAATTAAGTTGACTTTGAATGGTTTTGGGTTTAATTTTTTGAGGTAAACTATTTTTGGAGTTTGTAAATATGGCATGAGTAGTTCAATAAAAGTCGATGAAAATGTCTAAATTTTTTTATAGAAAGAAAATTTTGTTAGCTTTTTTAACTATAGTTGTAATTGTTTTTGCAAAGAAAAGATAACATCTATGGAGTATAAAGTTTCTAATAGATTGATGAAAAAAAATTTTTAATTCTATTTTTCTTTGATTTTTTCGTTTTATTTGTCTTTATTTTTTTCTAGTTTACTATTTATTTACTTTTATAATTTACAAATGTAAGCGATTAATCTTTCCTAATAAAATAAATGTAAGTATAACAAATCCAAATAATCACAAGAAATTAGAGGTGTACATCATGCATATGAAACAAATTGATAAAGGTAAATGTTAGTTCAAATGTGCTAGGAATAATAACTCAAATTTTATAAGAGATTTGTTTGAGATTGATTAGATATTACTTGATAGATAAGAAAATTTGTAGAATAAGAATTCTAAGAGAAAAAGAATTCTTGATAGGCAAGTTTATATGCTGATAAATAGGTAAAATCTCTATAAGATTAGGCATGAAAAAATGATATAAGAGAATGATAAGATTTTATTGAGTAGATACCTTATAAGACTACAGGAGACTAACGTCTTTATAGGTGTGTAGATTTGAGTGGACTAAAGACAAATGAGAGAGATCACATAGATATGATGTGTGGGTGCACATGGGTATGTGTTGGGTTGAAAATATTCATATGATTAGAGAAGATTGAAAGGATATATGGATATTGATTGTGAGTATTTGATTTGTATGTTTGTAATTCTTTACAAGTAGTGGATATTTTTTCTCATTTGTAGATGTAAGTCGGTTGGGCTAAACCATGTTTACTATTTCTTGTATGATTAATTGGTCATTTGGTTTTGTTTCCATTGGTGTGAATGTTCAATTGATCGGGGCTTTTTTCCTAACAATTGGTAATATAGTTGTCATGATCCTAACAAATAATATCGGAGTTGTAGGTTCGAGACATGAGAAGAGACAAGTTCAAAGGAGTTCGATTCAAAAAAGGAGTTCAAGTTCATGTTTTGATAGATCGAATTACGTGAAGCATGAAGACATATAGAAAAGTTTATTACGAGACTTTCATTGTAGGTGGAGCTAAGTATGTCTAGCATGAATATTGATGATTGATGGAATTTGAATCAAGACTGAGATTGTTAGGAATAGTGACAAATTATATAAGAGATTTTTTTAGATTGATTAGACATCGTTTAATGGATAAGAAGATTTACAAAAGAAGAATTTTAAGAGGAAATAAATTCTTGATAGGCAAGTTTATATGTTTATAAATAAATAGAGTCTCCATAAGGTTAGATATGAAAAAAAAATTTGTAAAAGAGTTGATAGAATGAGATTGACATTTACATCTAGACAAACACACACTTGACAAAGCCTCAAATTTTTTTGAAGAAAATTAACAACTATAAAATTTGTTTGCTTACCATTGAGTCATATAAAACTATGGATTAGAACATGATCTTGATGAACTAGAGTGAATTATCGGAAGATGTCATGTTAGAGGAAGATGAGAGAGTGGCATAGACGATGTTGAAAAATGAATAGATGTAGAGAATGATTTTATGTTTTGTGTGCTGAAAAGATGAATAAGCTTATTTCTCAAATGAATATACATGGGTAAAAGATTTGGGTTTATTAGGTTAGGCTTTGGGGAGGGTGGTGGGAGAATTTTTCTTTTTTTTTTTTTAATAGTAATAATATATTTGAGATAATTATTTTAATAATTATTTTTTTATTTTTTATTAGTGTATTATTGTGAGAATAATTTTTTTACTAATATTAACATAATCATATATTTGTTTATTATGTAAGTTAAATATTATTAAAATAATTGTATCATTTTATATTTTAATTAAGGAGTACAATTGTTAAATTTAAATAATAATAAATTTAATTATTTTATTTATGGGGTAAAATAGTTATCCCCTTTTAATTGTTTTAAAAATATATATAATGCTATTTGCTAGGGTAATTACTTTTAGAGAATCAAATGGTAAATTTGACTATATAATATAACATTGTTTTTTTGAAATATGGTTAAACTTGAAAAAAAAAAGTTAGTTTTCAAGTTTGTACTTGTAATTTAGTTTGAAGACTTGTAAGAATATCAAATAATAATATTTGTTTCTTATAAAGGTGATGACTTTATAATTGAAAGAAAAAAAATAAATTGACATTTGGTTAAGGTAAGATTTTCTATTTTGTTTAACTAAGAAATATGATTGCATAAAAGATGAAGGTGTTATTTGGTTTGTGGGATTATTTTTTAGTGGTTTTCAAGAAAAAAAATTTGTATTTAGTTTAAATTTAATATTTTTTTTCATGCATTTTTGCGAATATTTTAAAAATTATGCAAGCAAAATAATTCAATCAAGAATGGATGTTAGCAACATCTTGTTTTTTTGTAAGCAAGTATTGTAAATATGATATAAATTTTTTTCTAGAACACACTTTGCATCTTTTAACATGTAAAACAAAGGCATGGTGGTTTGCACATACTTTTTAGTATTTACAAAGTACTCAAAAGGGAGGTAACCAAAAAAAAAAAAAAAACACTACAACAAAACGAAACACCCTAAAAGAAATTTTTTTAAAAAAAATTATGACCATGATGGTAGCAGCAAACATCATTGAGGTGATTTCCTTCATATGTTTGATAGGTAAAGATGTTGTTTTCTGCATGTGCAAAGGTTATCAGTAATTGCTATTTTTGGGTGTTCCATCAAATCATTCCAACTTTGGTTTTGGATTATGTCATCAACAAAAAAAAATGCATAAAAATTTGACATTAAATTGGAGAAAAGTAATACCTAAGATCTATATAAGGGTTGGAAAAGAGGAATACAACAACTAATAAATGGAATTATATGAAAAGGGATAATTCCTTTTATTCAAAATAGTAACGAAGCTGATAATCTTATCGTTTCATAAGCTGAGGTAAGTGTTAATATGCACCTTAACTAAAAAAACTTACAGTAATTTCTTAAGATGTTTTTGGTGAAGTATTAGGTGTATTTTTTGTTCAGAGTTAGGTTTATCTTTCTACTCTAAAATGCATTAAAAAAAGAGTTGTTAATATGTCATCAACACCAAACATGAGAGATTTATTTTTGCTCAATGCATTAGGGTTTACTATATCTGACAAACTATTTAATTGGAGATATAAAATAGTAAATGACATATACTTGAAGTATTTAACTGGAGATAGTAGAATGATAAATAAAAGTAAGCAGGCAAATTTTTTTTTTATGCCTATATAACTATTTGCAAACTTGATTTTGGTTTTTGTTACAGCAGCTTTAAATCTTTTGGTGAAATTTTTCTTAAAAAAATTACCTTGCTATCTATTTGCCTATTATAGATTTGTGAACTAGTCATAGCGTTTCAGTTGCTGAGAGATCAACATTTGATTGATTTAGTTGTTGTAGAGTTGTTGGTGCTGTAGCTATAAGTAGGGTATTAGCTATAATGTTAGACAATTAATCACTCTGGTGTAGCAAGTTATTAATTTTTTAAAGGGCAACTTCTATTGGAACTGTAAAAGCTTTTATCAAGGTTGTGTCTTCAATGGCTTTGGTTGCATCTACAAACAATTAAAGGTATTATTGTAATATGTGATGAACTTTTTATGGAGTAAGGTTTTTGAGATCTTCTTGAAATTGGGTGGATTTAGAGGATTCAACTTCAACTTTCCTTTTTTTTTTTTTCTCATTTTTAAATCATTATAATCAATAAATTTTGCTATGGATTTGTCAAACATTATTAATCGCATTTGTACAATGACATATTCTATGAGAAATTACATTTTGGCTCTACAAGGTTTGTAGAAGAACTTGTTAATTAGAGTGTTATTATGGGAAAGAACATGAAGAAAATAACATTTTGCATTATATGTTATCAAAAACTTTTATCAACAAAAGAGCTTTTTTCACTATATTTTGAGCACCAAAATTTGTCTGCGCAAAATTGAAAAGTATTGACACATTCATTGCATGATTATAAAACCATCAATTGGTCAGATCAATATTAATAATCTTAGCTTTGATGTTGAAAATAGTATACTGCCAAAAGAATAAATGACTGTTATAATCAACAGTATTATATGCTTATTAAATGTAACATGTTGGATAAAAACACAATTTAAAAACTTGTGCACTTATTAGATTAATAGCAAACAAATCTATAATTACTACATTTTGCTTAGGTTTTTGCCTAAGTACATTTTAAAGATGATGTTCTTGCTATCGTAATAAGTCAACGTAGATTAGATCAGCTTCATAACTAACAAAACATGTATTAGTAAGGAAGCAATGTAAGCAATAAATTGACACATACCTATAAAAAGGAATAAAACAATAAGTCATAACTTTTATATTACTTTTCTTTGAGCTCTTTTGTTTTTACAATATCCAAATCGACATAGAATTTTACAATAAGTTTGATGCTAAATGGATTTCTCAAACACAGATATGGTAAAAAAGAGAAATTGTAATCACTTTTATCCATAATTCTTATAATGGGTTGTAAAAGTTATAAACAAAATGTCATGTCTTTAAAAAAAAAAAAAACTCATTTCTTTACCATTATTCAATCAAAGATCAACACACAATTCTTTGTTTCTTAAACAAATATTTTTTCTTTGATTGTAAATATCATGGGTCCATAAAGAATTATTTTTAAATGATATTCCTTGTTTATAGGCAATCATTATTGTTACTGAGAGAAAAAAATTACACAGTAAACAAATCATCATGTAAATGTTTCAAATTGTATGCAACTTGTTTTTTAAATGAACAACAAACCTAATATCTTGAACATAAACATCTCGCTTTACAACATCATCAGACCTACTATTCAACCGAACTTGTATGACAAGTGCAATTAACACTAAACTCTAATGAAATCCAGCCAAAACAATAAGTTCATACGAAATGAAAGAAAAAAAATATCTTAATTACAAATGTGATCACATATGCAATCTGTTAAATATTTGTCATGACTGATTTAGTCATTGAGTTTGCATAAGATATGAAGTTAAAATAATGTTGAGGATATGGAGTTGAGTTTTTTTTTGTATTTCTTTAACTTGAGTTACTCTTATCAAATAAATATTGAATAATTCAGAACCAACATTGTAGTTATACTTGTTTCTAACTTGAAGTTGAGCCATTAAGGACAAAACAACATTTTATTAAAATCACATTGAACAATGGTACATCAAATCCTTTTATGTAAAAATGCATTGCATTTTTCTACAAAAAAATAACATTTGTAAAAATGAAAAGTGAAATGTTTATCCATGCCAATAAAATTACAGACTTTGACAATATTCATAGTTTTTTAAATTGACTAACCTGTTCATCAGTTCCCATGAACTTGAGGCTTATAATATTATCTGGCTCTATAAGATTAACAACTTTTAAAAGTCTCACAATTCTGAATTTAATACTTTCTATATAGCTAAAAAGATCATGTTCATTGAAAAACTAATAGGTAATTGGTAAATACTTGAAAAAAAGCTGGCATTAATAGAACCAAAAATAAATGAAAAGAATAATGAAATAGTTTAAATAAATCAAATAACACGTGAGAATTATAAGCAATAGGAAAAAAAATAAATGAAGAAGGAAGTTAGTCAATCATTGTTGTGAATCTAAATTATAGAAAACTTCCTTATAAATAATATATTTTTTTATTTCATTATTTGGTTTTGCATCTTCATAACAAGTTAAAATTTTAAGACCTTGCTTAGATGTTACTCTAGAAAGAGCTATATATATCTAAATATGTGTAAAGATAGGTTTAGGTAAAAAAAGGCCAAAAACTTTAAGTGTTTATCCTTGACTCTTGTTAATGGTTGTACTATAAAATAAAATCATAGAGAATTATTTTTTATTTAAAACAAAAGGCCAATTCTAATGTTTAATAGTCAAAATAATTCTTATAATGAAAACTTTATCATCAACATGAGTTCCATATATAATTTTATCCTAAATAACATTAAGGGCTATTTATGATGTTTAATAGTTAGAATAATTTTTGAAATGAAGATTTTATCATTAGCATGAGATCTAGATATAATTCTACCCTCAATAACATTAAGAGTTAACTGAGTGACCAAAAGTCTAGTACCATTGCATAAACTTGAGTTTTGATTTATGTTTTTAAAAACATGATAATAACAACACCAATTTTCAAATTCAATTCATGTTTAGAATATTGGGACATTTCAAAGAATCCAAAAACTCAATAAGATACAATAAATTTGGGTTGGCCATTTGTTCTGATTCTTTTGAAATGTATTGCTACTAGATAAGTTTTCATTTCGCTTGAAACCAAATAAAAAACATAAGAATTGATCAAATTTACACTTTTATTGTAAGAAGTAACAATTACCCTTTGTTTCAGATATTCAAGGTTCTAATAATTGCATTGAAAATCATAGTATGCTGCAGAGGCTATGCTACCTATGGGACCACCAATATAATGTACTAACAGATCCTAGAGAATTTTTATTCAACTTACTTTTTCTTCATTCTCACAGGCTATACATTTTATATTTCCATCACTTATGTCTAATAGCCATTGAGTAAATTTTTGAATTTGAACTTCGATTGCCTCATCTAGATTTTTGTCTATAATGTCTCATGTTTGTTCTCAAATGAAATATTTTGCAATTAACCCACAAACTAGATTGATTTATAAAAGCATTGAAAACTTCAATCTTTATTCTTGTTTGAACAATCGGTAGCACTTGCCTAAAATCTCTTTCCAAAATAATGGTTTTACCTCTAATTGGTTTTTCCATGGAAACAAAAATGTCCTTTATGAGCACATCCTCTAAGAATTTGTTTAAAGCCTCAAAGCAATTTCTGTGAACCATAAGAGCTTTATCCTAAAGTATCAAACTTGTATTTTGAATCAACTGAATAAGTTAAGTTCTTTTTTTTTTTATTTGGCATGTCAAACATTCATTAACACTTAAAGGAATTTTGAATTGAAAATGTGTTGTCCTACATCCTGGAAGTAACAAAGAAGCAATGTCAGATGACGCTACTGCTAATACATTGTCCCTGTAAATCTAATTCCTAAAACAAAGGTATTTTATAAATATGTTTTCCTAATTCCTCTATGACCATAAACAAAAAGCAGTCAACCTTAATTTTTATTAACTGATGATTTGACAAACTCATAAATCTCTAATTGCTTTTCATTTAGAATTGACAATAGTTGCAAATACTGCTACTAAAGTTCAACCAAGTTGTAACTTAATTCCTCATGGATAGGTACATCATTAATCCCTCATGGATAAGTATATTATTAATCCCATATAAGGTCTGTTCACTTGGCACAGGTAGTTTATACTCAAATAAAGAATTGCAATTCTTATTTTACTCAAAAAAAGAACTACAATTCCTATTAAAAATTTGTTCCAAAGCAATCAACATGTATTTTCTTAATTCATCAGTTAGGACAAATAATGTAATGATCCAAAGGCAAGCTTCAGCTTGTACTCAATGCATTTAGTCATAAGCCTCCAATTTTGTTCCCCAAAAGTAAAGGTATCTCTGACATGACAAAACATCAAGATAGTTACAAAACATCATTTCATTCTCGTTCATCACCCAATTAACCTAATGCACGACAAGCACCTTGAAACATAGGATAATTGATCCCATTAACTGTACGAATATCTTCATAATTTATTGTTCCCTTCACATTTTTTAATAGCAACCTTAAAACCACTCACAAGAGATAAGATGTGCATATATGATTATACCATTCGATTTTACTTATTGTCTAGGTTGCCATTCTTTTATCTTACTATTCTAAACCCATATTGTAGGAAAATCTACGTATAACAAATGCCTAGCTTTTTCATGAACCTAATTTGCATGAGTCAACATCGATTTCTAAGCATGTGGTTTTCGAACAACAAAAGGTAATTCTTCCTTATAATTAAAATACAAATTTTGCTCATTTAGTACATGAACAGGCAACCTTTGCACAATAGATTCTCTATGGTGTATATTAAAAGCAAAAAGCTTCCAATAAATTTCATAAGTTGACAGATGCCTATTGTCAAGGTAAGTTTTGACTTCACCAACTTCGAAGCAACATTGCTAATCACCTTTATTTCTAATGATTGATCATTCTCCAAAATAGCTCTTGATGGATCAAGGCCTTTATTTATGTACTTAAATAAGTACTTTATTGCTCTAGCTTTGCTATAAATCTTCACATTTACATAAGCGTCATATTTGAAAACAAATTCACATTGTGTGAGTCAATAAATCTATTGTCCAACTCAACTCCATTTCTAACTACAACAGCTTCCTTCCTTATATACAATGGTAATTCATCTTTATTGATTGTGATGTCAAACTAAAACTTTAAAAAAAAAAACTTAAAGCATTGTCCCTTAAATATACATGGAGCTTGAAAAAATGCAATACCGTATAAACCTTGGATCATAAAATTCATAATAACTTCATATCCCACAGAATCAGTTCTTTTATCAAGTATCTCTACAAATATAATCCTATCAATATCATCTAAAAAATTACACTTATTGTTAGGATACAACTAAAGAAAGATGTGAATATAAGTGAGCTATGTTTTTGAAATTCAATAGTTTAAGTGACTAAACAAAAAAGAACAAAAAAATCGATGAATGATTTAATGTAAATAAAATCAATACATAATGCAAATCATAATAACAAATATAAGTAAACTAACCAATCATAACACATCTGAAATGATTCTTTTTGTTAAGTCATCCACGGAATATTGTAATTTAATCTTAAACACCCTTGGCACAATATTGGGCCTATCCTTAACTCATTGACCTAGGATTAATGCCAATGCTTTTTGAATCTCTGGTCACCGAGCATTACATGCAAATATTATGAATAAATCAAGATAACCATAGAACTAGCCATCATATCTTTGTAGTTTTCAAATAAATACCAAGGATCAATTGTAAAACTTGCTCGTAATATGACTCAACCAATAGAATTAATCTAAAGCTCATTTCTTGCAACCGACTCTTTTATATCTTTGTACATTTCAAATCAAATAGCTTTATGATTATCCTTTATAAATTGAAGCTGCATTTTCTCAACACTGTATATGCATCAACAACAAATTATTGAAATAACTTATCATCCCTTAACAAAGTATTATCTATGCCTATTCTGTTTTAGACTATATACGCATAGCATTCGTGCATTGTCAGTGTCCCTAGTTGATTTGAATACTTTAACAATCTCATTGTTTGCATCAAATAACTTAATCAAGCCATCCATAATTGTAGCATCCACCATTAGTCCTTCATTGCCATTTCTAAACACAGCAATCCAATTCAAAATCTCATGTTCAATATCATATATAAACATTTAAGAAAATTTAGAATTCTGATTAGGCAGTCGAATCAAAGACCTTATCCTATGATGATTTTGCCCATATATCTTAAAAAGTAAAGACATGTATTATTATTGATGTTACTATCAACATTGCCCCTTGTCAAAGTAAATTGAAACATAAAGTTGTAAACTTTTATGTTATCTCTAAAAGCCATGAATTTACAACCACCATCATATTGGAGTAGGTTATCTAAAAATTTTAAGATCTTCATAAAAGTAGGCAACTGAACAATTCTTTGTTGACAACAAAGAGAAAATATAAATGATTGCTACTTTTTATAATACTTGTAAGTGCATAAATCACAAAAAAGTAATAAAATGATGAAACTAAAATATCGTTCCCACGAGGATTATATATTATGATTGCTGGGTGCAAAACCAAGTACTAAAAGAGTTTCCTCCAAACTTTATATTTAAAGGATTAAAAGAGTGATGGGTTGAAAATATAAAAGTAATGAAATTGTAAAGACTGAAAATGTGATAATTGAATGCCAAGTTATCCAACTATCACTTTGAAGCTCTAAAAGTAAGATGATCATACAAGAAAACAAAATAAAACAGAAAGCTTGTATAGAATTTAATAATTGGTAGAATGTAAAAAAAGAACATAAAAAAAAAGTTGAATCTTAGACAAAAAAGAAAAGTGTGCATCCAAAATGCATAAAAAGAGTTTTGAATGAAAATAGGAAAAAACTTGTATTAAAGAATGCTTTTAAGGAAACAAGATTACGGCTAGCTTGTCAACCTAGCCAAGAGTAAAAAGAATTACAAAATATTTAGAGAAAAATTAGGCTAGTCTATCATGCTAGCCAAATTACAAAGAAAAATGAAGTAAAATAGAAAAAGAAAAGAAAAGAAAAAAATGTAGACACCCAATTTTGTCTAGCCCGACGCGAATTTATTTGATTTTTAAATTTAATTTTAACATTTCAATTTGAGCTAACTTAATTGAATTTAATTAAATTAAACTCATTCAGGTTTGTGCTAGATTAATCATTTTCAAATCAATTTGCATAATTTGAAATTCACCCTAATTCAAATCAATTCAAAATTTGATTATTCGAGCTTAAAGGCCCAAACTTCAATTTTAAGTCTGAATTAAATTTCAAAGCCAATTTTTTTTTATTGTTTTATTTTTGCTATTGTTCTTATCTTCTTTATTTATTAGATTAATTAAAAAATGAAAAAAGATTAAAAAAAAAGGGTAAGCAAACAAAGATATAGAACAAAAGGAATGGCTGGTAGTTTGCTGCCAGAACAAGCGAAATTGCCTAGTGTCTTTCTCCACTGCCCTACATTCTAAAAATTTTAGATGATTGTTACAAGTGACCAAATAAAAACTAAGGATGAAAAAACTAGAGTGGGGGAAGACCATTTTTTTTTTGTAACTTCATTCGTAAAAATCGAATCCACATGCACTAGCCCCGACTGACCCCCAACATGCACCACTAGCCTTTGGCCTACCTTTTCTCACCGAGCCGAGCACCTTGCCTACTCCAGAACCCCTAGCATGGTCCTTCTATTCCAATGATTTACCCTGCACACCCATTGTCCACCTTACGCACACCTCTTACCCATCAACATTCAAGCACCAAACGGCCTCCAACCAATTATTATACCCTCCCAAGCCAACCCTTGGAGCACCAACACCAGACCAGACTAACCAACAATAGCCTCAAATCGCCCAGCTTTATTGACAACACTAAAGCACTGCATCTTTATAGTCCTCTTCATTTCACTTGACCCACCTTCCTTTACCAGCCCCAAACACAAAAAACCACCTTATTCACTGCCAGTAACCTAAAAACACATAATACCAAACAACAACAAACGAACACCATAAAAAAAACCACCAGCTTTAAAGTTTCCTACCCTTAGCTAATGTCCACAATCCACCAAGCTCATTGCCAAACCAAAAATACATAAAAAAAAACCCTAATTGAAGCCAACCCTAGCCACCGTCATCAAATAGCACTAGTAGTGGCCACTCCATAACCCATTTTTCAAGCCTCACCACTATTTGAACTACTTACCAGCTACCAAGCCATCATCTATAACCAGAAGCTTTCCCCAAAAACAAATACCCACTATTAAAAACTAAATAATTAGCATAAAAAAACCATAAAAAACCCATCTGCAACCATTCAAAGCCAAAAAAAATAAATAAAAAAAGAGCCATAGTCCTCCTCTGACGGAGGAACCCAACGCCAATGCCACCTTGCGAAAAAAAACAAAAAAAAATCAATTTCAATTTATACAAAAAAAATCAATTTCAGTTTATACAAAAAAAAATAGAGAAATGAGATCTAGTAAAGAGGAAGTAGGGAGAAGCTATATTGCTAACTAAAAAAGAAAAGGAAAACCATCAAAGGTGGCGCTTGGGGTCAGTGGCTAAAAGGGTCTCTTGGTTGAGACTATCGAACCAAAAAAGAAAAAGAGAAAAGAGAGAAGAAAAAAAAGAAAGAAAGAAAAAAATGGAGAAAATAAAGCTTCAATGGCCAATGGTAATTGACAAAGTGGCAGCAACGACAAAAGATTGGCGATGATGATTCCTTTGTTAGAAGGTAGGCTGGGAAAATTTTTCTTTTGAAAAGAAAGTTTAGAAATTTTTTTAGAAAAATGAGATGATGAAATGATTTCATAAAAAAAATAAGAAAGCTTTTATAAGTAAAAAAAAAAAAAAAACAAGCAGTTAGGTCAACCTGTGTTTAACCTAGTGGATCTGGCTTGAATCCGCTTTAAAATTTCTTGTCTAAATTGGAGAAAGCCTAACTTGCCTAGGCTCATTTTTTGTGGTGGTTGGGTAGGCCCTTTTTGAGGGTTGTTGGACTTTAAGTGTGGAGGCCGTTTTCTAGATCTCTAATTTTGGGCTACAACATCAAAACCTTGTTTAGGTAATTTCTTTACATTTTTGGGTTTTTGATTGGAATATTTTTTCACACTACTCATTTTAATAATATTTTTATAAAATATGTATGTTTGAAATAGTTAATAATGCTTATGAAAATAAATACTATGGATAATTATATATATATTTGTGAGATCTTCTATTATTAAATGTTCATAATAAATAAAGATGTTTTTGATGATGAGATTTGAGAAGTCTGAATAGTAATTTTTGAGATTTTCCTAACCAAGAAAAAATTTATAAAAATTACCAAAGTATTGGAATATGTAGAAACTTTTTTTAATACAAAAATATTTATTTTACTTTAATTTGAATAATTTCCATCGAAAAAAAAAGATAAAAATATAAAATAGTTACAAGAGTATGCTTTTTTTTTAAGAAATAAATTTATAGATAATATTATTACATAACTTTCAAATATTAATAATTATTAAAAAAAAGTAAATGAAAAATTTTCAAGGGTAAGATCCAAAAGAAATCTAAATTGCGATTCTTTAGGAATCTTTAAGTGAGATTCCTCATTTAGAATAATTTATTGGAGCATTTAGAATAATTTTCAATAAAGATTTCTCATTTTTCTAACAAATAGAACAAGAAATGATTTTTCTAAAATATTATCGAGTTTAAATCATAGTTATCATATTTTATTACATGCATTAATTTTGAAGATAAATATGAACCACTGAAGATGAGACTTTTGAAAAATCTAAGTAGTGATTCTTAAAGAATCTTTAAGTGAGAAAGTTTCTTTTAATATTGATAAAATATTAGAATATTTTCAGGAATTTTTCAATAAACAAGGTTCTTATTTTTTTTTAAACTAAAAATAAAAAAAAATATTTTTTACAATAAAAAATAAGAAAATTAATTTTTAAATACGAAAATTAAGACCATGTTAGTAGAAAGTAAAGAATAATTCATAATTAATAGCTATCATTTTAAAACAAGTACTATAGGAGTGCTAATCTTTTTTCACGCGTAACCAACTCTCGAACCTAAACTATTCCGTAGATCCAAAAATATTATTTTTTTAATAAATTTTAATGGGTGACCAATCACACTTATCTAAAAAAAAATTGACGGCGACTCCTTTTAAATTTCAAATTCGTTTAGTAGCTCAAAAAATCATTACGACGATTTGACGACTCTACAAAGGATGTTATTTTTTTAGAGTCAGGCCAAAAATTAATTAGGTGTTATCTTCAATTTTGATTTAGTGGTCTTAATTGGTATCTAACTTTAATTTTTTAGATATTGATTTCATTTTTTTTAAATAACAATAGTAATAAAAAATTTATATGCATTTCATTTAAATTATGTCATTTGTCCATATTTTTTTTTATACATATTATTCTTAATAAATTGTGGGGCATGTAGGATAGAAATTGCGATGTTATTTTCTCTCACACATATAATGATACATTTTTTTATCATGCATGAGCTCTATACTTGGGCTTCGTCCTTTTTAGGAGAGAGTAGAGTACTTATGCTTTTGTAAGATGATAACTTCCGTAATGACAAGCGAAATACTCTCACTCAAATAGAACATTTTTCGTTCGTAGCCTATAATATGTGGGGATTAGGGTGCCTTACTAGTTTTATATGGATGCCAATTAGGAACAATTTAGGAACCTTTAAATGTATAAAACCTCACTCAACATATAGTGAACTTTAAAGACCAACCCTCGATAAAGTGTTGCCAACATTTTTGTAGAAATGACCTAAATATGTGTTAAAATATGAAAAAAAAGAAATAGATAACAAAAGAAAAGTATTTTCTTAAAAAAAAAAAGAAATAAAAAGAAAACATTTTTTGAAGGTGTTGTAAAATGAAATGAAGAAATCAAGTGGTTATCCAAAATTTACGTTTTCAGAAGGTGTTGTAAAATAAAATGAAGAAATTTTTTAGCATTATCCAACAAACATAAACAAACAAACAAACAAAATTTTCAAGCAAAATTAAAGGTTTTTCTTAAATTATTTGTTTATTGACCAAATAAAAATTAATTAATAAAAAAATCTTTAAATCATAATTATTTTGTGTGATAAAAAATGTACATTATTGAATTTTTTTTCTTTTCCTAAAAAAGAAAAAAATAAAAAGAGAGAAGTTTAAGTTTAAATGTTGTTTCATCTTTCACATTTTCATTTAATCTTTTACATACATTTTTATCATGTTTAAAAAAAAAAGAAATAATCGAATAGTATATACATCTCCATCCCATGCATAATAAAATAATACATGCATTCAATCTCATCTACATTAATAGATAGTATATAATAAAATAATACATGCATTCAATTTCATACACATGCATCTCATGCACATCTTAATAGATAGTGCATGCATTCCATCTCTTTATATATTTTAAGGCTGTATTAACCTCATTATGCCAACACGACATGTATTACGTTTGATGTAGACATATCTTATACACATGATAAATCAGTGCATTCCATACAAGTACATGGCATTATTCATAGGTATATATCTCATCACTCATGTAGTATGTTGTTGCATTTCATGTGTATGGATTCATGAATTTTAAGGTTTTATAAAACATGCCTTGCATCCCTTGCATACACATTCATGGATGATGATATTTTTATCATTTAAGGACTGTACATATAAAAATCCATTATCTTAGGCATATATGCATTTCATGATATTCTTTGGTCATCGTATTTATGTATTCATAAACATGCTTTATATGTCATGTAAGTTAGAAATTGTTTTTGTGGCATTCATTCAATAAGGGTAATAATATAGAATTTTTTGTCTAAGTCTTGAAATAAAATGTCTGTCTTGATGGGAATCATAATGGCAAAAATGAAAGATCAATTGGAAGCAAGAATTAGTACATTGGAATTGATTAAGAGGAATTTTGGTACAAGCTTCGAGAGATGAAATAACATATTGCTTAATTGATAGAAATGGTTAAAGATAGTGGTATGGTTAAGTTTGTTGCTCCTTAAGAGCCGTTATCACTTTCGATTTCATCAAATCAAGATTAACAGGCTCTTATTGATCCCAACACTTTTTTTGATATATTAAGGCATTGGGTGATCCGAATAG
The DNA here is from genome assembly GCF_047325235.1 of Durio zibethinus. Lineage (NCBI taxonomy): Eukaryota > Viridiplantae > Streptophyta > Magnoliopsida > Malvales > Malvaceae > Durio > Durio zibethinus. The sequence goes on along the minus strand of NC_143167.1, from coordinate 8,919,955 downwards.
TGACTAAAGTTAACGCGAGCTCAAGAGAGATATGGGTGAATCAGCCACACAAATGACTAAACTCAAAAGTTTGATTTGCAAGATGGAGTCACCAAGCTTCAAATAGTCATCACTAACTATCCTAAGTCCAAATCCACACTTAAATCCTTCTCATGATTGCCTTCGACCTCTTTTCCAACCACCTAGGATTAGGCCCCCAAATTTCATGCAACCTGCGAGAATTCCACACTTGAATTCATGCCCACCACCTCACATTTCACAACTACTTGTTCAGTATACTATCCCATCACCACCTTCTCAACCTAATTTTTGACTTAGAGTTTCCTAATTCACTCTAACACCAACTATACCACCATTTTCTAGCAAAGCAACCCAACTATAAAATAGAAAAACTCTCGCATTACCAACACCAAAGGAAGAACCTTTATTGACCCAATACACATGTCTTACGTAGATTTATACCCACCGTTCTAAAAAAACTACCTTATTGCCCCTATTATTATTAAACCCTTCAAACCACCTTATCCTAAATGGTATGACCCTTAATGCCCGATATGAATACCATTTTGGCTTTATGGGCCATTTTTTGAAAGATTGCACATTTTTAAAATACAGGGTACAGAGATTGATGAAAGTTGAATATTTGGGTTTGACATCGAAATAAAGCCAATTGTTTACAAAAGTCTTTTATCGATCTATGTCGAGATAGTAAGCAGTGCTGTAGGCAATAGTCAAATTGGGCAAGACAATGAATAAAAAGTATAAGCTTTAAAGCAAAGGGTTATCCCCATCAGTAATCATAGTCAACCTTTTTTTTATTTTTTAGATGAGGCAAGAAAGAGTATGAGTGAATCTGACACTTCATAGCCCTAGTCCTAGGATGGCTTAGGATGTATAAATTTGAAACTATTGGGAACGAATAAAAACTTCTCTTGACTTGAATTTCTTATGGATAAACGTCTATGTTTGCATTTCATTTTTTTAAATAATGGTACACCTAAAGGAGCTCATGAAAAAGAAAGGCAGTTGTAAGTATGCTTTCATTAAACTTTTGAGACAAAAAAATGTCTTTAAATAAGCTGACTTGAATATAGGATGTGACTTAAGCTCTTTCTCAATAATAATAATAAAATTTGACTTGCATATAATGCATTATTCGTTTGAATTCACTGTTTTTCATGCCAGCTAAGGGCCAAGAATGGTGCTTGCGAATATACTTTCGTCAAACCTTTGAAACAAAAAGATATTATTGAAAGTTTTAATAATAGAATTCATGTCATGCATTTATGACTTTTGATAATAAAAGGTTCAAGAATAATGCGTCCCAGAAAACAAGAACTATTAATTTTGTGCATTTACTCAAGCCTGTACTAGAATCATGAAAAATAAAAATGCAAGTCGGATGGATAAATTGGAAAAGGCCCATGAAAAGATCAAGAAAACGGATACAAGAATGCAACAGAATATGAATCGAAAGTTGATAAAATTAAAATAGATGTTAGCATGCTTGACAAAAGGAAAAAATATTAATGAAACACATGGGACAAGGGAGGAAACAACTGTTAAAGAACCATCACATCCACATGGGTTCACATATCCATATGTTCGAGACCCTTATATGTCATAAGCACCTCCAGCATCTCATCAACCTTATATTGACACTTCCAGGTTATTTCCAATTCAAATAAATGTCAATCTCGAGCCTAGCCTCTATGATCCCATTGTGATACCCAACCTAGATGATCCAAAAAAATAGAAGAAGTTGAAAAGGATTTTTGAATGGGTTGAGATAACCAACATAAAAGACAAGTATAAGTTGCTGGAAAGAGACTCAAGGTAGTGGAAGAAAGTGATGTCTTTGAGAATATTGATGTCAATAAGCTTAGCCTAGTTCTTAACTTGGTTATCCCTACAAAGTTTAAGATTCTTGACTTTGACAAGTATGATGAAACGAAATGTCCCTTGACACGTATCACCATGTACTGTCGAAAGATGCAAGCCACACTTATGATGATAAGTTGTTGATCCATTACTTTTAAAATAGTTTCATCAAGTATGTAATAAAGTGGTATACCTAATTAGACCAAAGTAAGATATACTTTTGAAATGATTTGGCTAGGGCCTTCCTAGCACAATACAAGTATATTAAAGATATAGAGCTAGATAGGTTGTCTTTACAGAACATGGAGCAAAGGTTAACCAAAACTTTTAAGGAATATGCACACAGATAGAAAGACACGATAGCCTAAGTACAATCACTTCTATCAAAGAAAGAAATCATTGTTCTATTTGTCAATTCTTTGAACACTCCCTATTATAAAAAATGATTGGAAATATCTCTAAAAACTTTGTTAACATGGTGATTACTGGGGAAATGATAGAAAATGCAATCAAGAATGGTAAGACTAAGTTGAAAGATGCAACTAATGTTGAAAAGAGAAATGCATCAGAAAAAAATAAAAATGAGGTGTAAGTAGTCACACTTGAAATGCATTTACCTAAGAACTTCATCCCGTGCAATCCTTATCCTCTTCATCAACCTCATTTCTATGTTTTAGACAATATCTCTCAAAGCTCATATATTTGTAAATCGAGCCAGCATTTAGGTTTTATAGTGAATCCTCATCCTCATATGATTGTTCATGATCTTGTCCCTACACTTGAGCCTACCAACCGATCAACAAAGAACCAAAAAAGACTAAGAAATGATCGAAAAAATTTCTAATATTTTTTTCTCATCTTTTACATTTGCTAATAGAAAGCCGATACCTCACTTTGATGCCTCCAAAAACAACACCAAATCCATCGACAAGGAGTTATGATCCTAATAACAAATATGATTATTATATGAGAGCAATTAGTTATTTAATTGAAAAATACAGACAGTTAAAGGAAAAAATTGAGAATATAATCAAGAGTGGTATTTCGACTGTAAAATTGATAGAGTAATGGAAGTAGACTCTATCCAATTATGAAATGTGAAAAGGTGAAATGCGGAAGGAGGTCTTAAGTTTTGAAAAATCAAGATAGGATTATTTTCTTTTGAACCTTTGACCTTTTGTGTATGACATGTGTATGGTGTCTTTAGGAGTTATTTGAATTAATCTTGTTAAAATTTATTTTGGAAAAAATGAATGCTTTCAATTTTTTTATGAAAATTTATTTTTATGCATTTGTTTGAATAAAAGTCCCACATAATTAATTTCCAAAATCATAAAATGAAAAGTGTTTTACAAAAAAAAAAAAAGATTCGCAATTGTTTGAGAATAAAGTCCCATGTAAGCAGTTTTCAAGATCATCAAAATTTTTGAAAAAAAATAGGCTTTTTAAAAAGGAAATGTGTGTTTTTTTTTTTTTTAATGATGAGAATCTTGAAGTAATTGGTGATTACTATTAAAAAATAAACTCACTCAATACCTTCACACCTTTCCTTGACCACTCCCATGCTTTAATCATTTTGAATAACTTCATTCACCAATCAAAATCCTTTTAGAGGCATGGGTTTGAACTTACGAACCTTGTCATCATTTGATATATTAAGATAATGATCTTTTCTTGGGCAATGAACAAAAAAGGCCAATTTTGAAAAATTCATTTTGAATTTTGAAAATCAAGCAAGATACTATTTCAAATTTTTTAATTGGTAATTCAATGTGTCAAATTTTGACAATATGATTGAACTATCCAAAATTTTTCAATGACCATAGACACGAAAAATGCCTGAACTTTCTTTTTCAAGTAGCCATTATTTCACATCTTAAGGCATATTGATTAAAAGAAGCAAAATTCCTTCTCTCCTAAGACAATTTGTTTCGTGCATTAATACATTTTTCCCTCATTTTACCACTAATGCCTTACAATTTGAAACCAAACTAAGCCTTTTTGTGAACTGCGTGATCAAATTTAAGACATCTCATACAATCTAATTTTTATCGTCATAAGAACTTTGAGTGAAAAACAAGATGGGGCATCAATCACGCAAAAATAATTGATGGTTATAACAAAAAAGTAAAGTAAAATGAAACAAAAACAAAAAGAAGCCTTTGATCTCTTTATTCAAATAATTTACTCTTTTAACTAAGTTATCATGTTTAAAATGATGAATTGTCATCTTTCTTTATCCTTCGCATATAAAAAAAAAGGGAAAGAAAAAAAAAGAGCAAAAAAGAAAGAGCAAAGAAAGAAAGACATGTACATTGAAGATGAGAATTCGAGACAAAAAGTGAATATAGCTTAAGTTAGAATCCCAAGTAAAAATTCAAGAAAGTAGAATGCTAAAGTTGAAGTTAGATGTTTTCAAAAAAAAAAAAAAAGAGTAAAGAAAGAGAGACATGCACTTAGAAAATGAGGATTTGGGGTAAAAAATGAATGAAGCTTAAAAAAAAAAGATAAAATTCGAGAAAGTAGAATGCTAAAGTTGAAGTTAAATGTTTCCAAAAAAGAAAGAGTAAAGAAAGAAAGACACATGACTTTTCATCTAGAGAATGCTCTATAAGATCCTTAGCCTAATTATCTCAAATAACATATTTTGAGCCTATTTATCCATTCTTTCAAAATCCTGAACTTTGGCCTACATTACATACCTTGGAAGGCTTATTTTGATTAAATTTGGACACTTGAATTGAAGAGTTATGTCCTTGAAAGTTTTTATATACCTATTATTAATTGGCAAGATTTTAGCAAGTTTTTTATTGTTAGAAAATATAGCTCTAAGATAAAAGCCCAAAAAGAGCAGTTTAGAACTAGAACCACTTTTGAGCCCTAAAAAAATTTTAGAGTTCCAAAGTTATATCCAAAATAAAAAGTCACGATGCAAAACTTTTTTTAAGGATTAGTACCCATTAAAAACATTACATTTCACCAAAGAGTGAAAATAAAAAAAAGCCCCGTCTTTTTCTCTTTCCAAATCCTTTTCAAAAAATAATAATTATTTTTGATGCACATTAAAATATCATGTTTTCAATAAAAAAAAAAGAGTTTTAAAAAAATTATCTCTTTCATAAGCCCAAAAGAAATCCTTGCAACCCTCATTAATCTTTTTTTGAGAAATGCCCACTAGTGAAAAGAATTAAATTGTCAATTACCCTTATCCACAAGCATTTCAAATAGTAATCATCAATTTTCAAGAGATTCAAAAGTCACAAGTTTTTAACTTTTCTCATTGATTACAAAGATACTTTATGTGGGGTAATTTTGTGATCACTTTTGAGAAGCTCAAAGATTATTTGAGCATTTTGTATAGAATAAGATCATTATTAATGAAGATTTGAATATTGAAAATTTGAACAAAGACCTTTTGAAAAAAAAAACAAAAAGAGTTTTCTCGTTTGCATCACTTGCATTCATATTTACATTTGCATCACGAGAAATATATTTGACCTGTATGCTACAAAAAAAATGAAAAAAAATCGCATTTACATCAATGACATCTGCATCATAAAAAAATATTTGATATGTATATTGCAAAAACAAAAAAGACATTCACATTTGTATCAGTTACATGTGCATTATGAAACTGATTTTGACCTGCATGCTGCAAAAAAAAATCGTATTTGTATCAATTACACGTGCATCATCAGAAAGACATTTGATTTGCATATTGCAAATAACAAAAAAAAAAATTCGTATTTGTATCACTTACATTTGCATTGATATCTGCATCATGAGAAGGATTTGCATGCTATAAAAAAATAAAAAAAAAAGACATTCGTATTTGCATTACTTGCATTTACACTTGCATGTGTATCATAAGAAAGGCATTCGCTTTCACATCTACATCAGAAAAAGACATTCATAATTATATCACTTGCATCTGTATCATGAGAAAGACATTTGCATTTACCTCATCTGCATCATAACTAAGACATTCACTTTTGCACCATAAGAAAGATATTTGCATTTGCATCATGGCATATACATCAATAAAAAAAGTATTTATATGGGCATATACATGAAAGGAACATTGGCATTTGCATTATGAGAGAGGTTACCTATATTTGTTTTGAAAGGCAAAAAGAAAGAAGGAAGTATATCATGAAAACATGAGAAAAAGAGAAAAATAATTTGACAATAGACCAAAATGTCAAAATGGCTCAAAGAGTTAATAAAAAAATGATTTGCAAAAACAAAGGGGTTATTGAAAAAATAAATGAAAAAGATGAGATGTGATGTAAGATAAGATTTAAGTTCAGTTTATATGACATTTTAAGCCTAGTCTAGCTAGCATTCAGATCAAGTTAAGTCCAGTCTAGCTAGCACCTAGATCAAATTAAGCCCAGATTAGTTGGCACCTATAAAATTTAAGTTTAGTTTAGCTGGCACCTAAGCCTAGCTTAGTTGGCATTTTAAACCTTGTTTAATTGGCACTTTAAGCCCAGTTTAACTGACACTTTAAGCCCAGTTTAGCTGGCACACTAAGCCCAGTAAAGCTAGCACTTGGATCGAACTAAGCCTAATTTAGCTGGCACACAAGATAATCTTTAAGAGCTTCGAGCATAATTTGTAAGACCTTATGGCAAAACATTTTAAATTTTCAAAATTTCAATGCCTTTAATACAAGGAGCATTCAAAGATGTTGAGATTTATAACACCTCTAAGCATAATCTCTAAAACCTTTGAGGAAAACATTTTAAATTTTTAAAGTTTCAATGCCTTTGATTCGAGAAGCATTCAAAAATATCGAGATTTGCAGAACCTCCGAGCATAATCTTTAAGACCTTTGAGTATAATTTTTAAAACCTCTAGGTATAATTTGTAAAACCTCCGAGTAAAACATTTTAAATTTTTAAAGTTTCAATGCCGCAAATACAAAGAGCATTTAAAAATGTTGAGATTTGTAAGACCTTCAGGCATAATCTCTAAGATCTTCTGGCAAAATGTTTTAAATTTTTAAAGTTTCAATGCCTCTGATACGATGAGCATTCATAGATATTGAGATTTGTAAAATATCCTAGCATAATCTCTAAGATCCTCGAGCAAAACATTTTAAATTTTTAAATTTTCAATGCCTTTGATGAAAGAAGCATTCAAAGATATCGAGATTTGTAAGACTTTCGGGCCTCATCTCTAAGTCCTCCAAATATGATTCATAAGTCTTTAGAGCTGAATCTATTTTAATTTTAAGATTTGTAAGACCTTCAAGCATGATCTCTTATTTTATTTTCAAAAGTTGTTGTGTTTTTATTTAAAAAAGTTTTCAAATTTGTTTTCAAATAGTCAAGTTTATTAATTTAGAAAAAAAAATGAAATAAAGAAAAAACAAAAAAAAAATCTTTTGAAAAATCTTGAATCGTTACTCTAGACAAAATTGTTGTCTATATCTTTATCTTATTCTTGATCTCAATAATGTACAAAGAAAGATAGTTGTACACACCCAATTTTATCTAACCCAACTCAAATTTGTTCGACTTTTAAATTTGATTTTAACATTTGAATTTGGGCTAGCTTGATTGGATTTAATTAAATTAAGCTCATTTAGATATGCCTTGAATTAATCATTTTTTGAATCAATTTACATAATTTGAAATTCAACCTAATTCAAATTGATCTAAAAGTTGATTTTCGGGCTTAAAGGCTTAAACTTTGATTTTAAGTTTGAATTAAGTTTCAAAGCCCAATTTAATTTTTATTATTTTATTTTTGTTATTGTTCTTATCTTTTTTATTTATTGGATTAATTAAAAAAATTAAAAAAGAAAAAAAAGGGCAAGAAAGCAAAGATATAGATCAAAAGGAGTGCTTGGCAACTTGCTATCAAAACAAGCCAAATTGTCTAGTATCTTGCTTCACTACCCTATATTCTAACAATTTTGGATGGTTGTTACAAATTACCAGATAAAAACTAAGAATGAAAAAACTAGAAAGATGGAAAACCTTTTTTTTTTGGCATCCTCACACATACCAACTGAACTTGCATGCACCAACCCTGGTCGACCCCTAGCATGCACCACTAGCCTTCAACCTACCCTCTTTCGCTGAGCCTAGCACCTTGCCCACTCTAAAACCCCCAACACGGTCCTTTCATTCCACTGATTCACCCTATATACCTATCACCCACCATGTACACACCCTAAACCTATTGGCACTCAAGCATCAAACAACCTTTAACCAATTATTACACCTTCTCAAGCCAACCCTTGGAGCACCAACACCAGACCTAACCTTGCCAACAATAGTCCCAAATTGCCAAGCCCATTGATGGCACCTAAGCATCGTATCTTCATAGCCGCCTTCATTTCACTTGACCCACTAGCTTTTACCAACCCTAAGCACCAATAACCACCCTATCCACTGCCAATAACCTAAAAACACCTAATACCAAACAATAAGAAAAAAACACCACAAAGAAAAACCACTAGCTCCAGACTTTTTTACCCTTAGTCGATGGCCACAATCCACCAAGCTCACTGCCAAACCAAAAAACCATAAAAAACCCCAACTAAAACCACCCCTAGCCACCATCAAATAGCCAACAATAGCCATTCCACAACCCATTTTCCAAGCCCTGCCACCCATTTAAACTATCCATTAGCTACCAGGATACCATCTATTACCAAAAGCATTTTCCAAAAACAAATACCCACTGCTAAACTCAACAATCAACATAAAAAAAAACCATAAAAAAATCCATCCGTAACCATTCAAAGCAAAAATAAAATAAAATAAAATAAAAAAGCCATAGTCCTCTCTTAAGGGAGAAACCTAGCGCCAATGCCACTTTAACAAAAAAAAACAATTTCAATTTATACAAAAAAAAGATGGAGAAAAGAGATTCGATGAAGAGAAAGTAGAGAAAAACTATACTGCCAACCAAAAGAAGAAAAAGAAAACCATTTACGGTAGTGCCTGGGGTCAGCGACTGAAGGGCTCTCTTAGTTAGGATTGTTGAACCAGAAAAAAAAGGAGAAATGGGGTAGGAAAAGAAAAAAAAAAGAAAAAAATGAATAAAAAGAGCTTCAACGGTTGACGGTAGCAACCAAGTGGCAGTAATAATGAAAAATCGATGGCAGTGATTCTTTTGTCGAAAGTTGGGCTGGGAACTAGTTTTTTTTAAAAAAGAAGTTTATAATTTTATTTTTTAAAAAAATACAATGATGAAATGATCTTAAGAAGCTTTTATAAGTAAAAAAAAAAAAAAAAAAAAACGAGCAATTCATGTCAACCTATGCCTAACCTAATGGATCCCACCTAAACCCACTCCAAAATTTCCTGCATGACCCAAAGAAAGCCCAACCTACCTAGCCTACCTAAGCCAGTTTTTAGGGGTTGCTGGACTTCAAGTATGTAGGCCATTTTTTGCATTTGTAATTTTAGGCTACAACATCAAAACTTTGTTTAGGTAATTTCTCCACATTTTTGGGTTTTTCATTGGAATTTTTTTCATACTATTCATGTGAATAATATTTTTATAAAATATGTATGTTTGAAATAGTTAATAATGCTCATAAAAATAAAAACTATGGATAATTATATATATATTTGTGAAATTTTCTATTATTAAATGTTTATAGAAGATAAACATTTTTTCGATGATGGGACTTTAGGAAATCGGAGTAGTAATTCTCGAGAATTCCCTAACTGAGAAATGATTTCTAAATATTATCAAAGTATTAGAATATTTAGAAACTCTTATCAATACAAAGAATTTTATATTTCTTTAATTTGAATGATTTCCACCAAAAAAAAGAAAGATAAAAATATAAAATAGTTACAAGAGTGTTTTTTTAAGAAATAAATTTATAGATAATATTATTATTACATAACTTTTAAATATTAATAATTATTAAAAAAGTAAACGAAAAATTTTCAAAGATGAAATCTTAAAGAAGTCTAAGTAGTGATTTTTTAAGAATCTTAAGGTAAAAAAATTTATCTAAAATACCGTCAATGTATTAGAGCATTTTAAAATAATTTTAAATAAAGATTTCTCATTTTTTTAATAAATAGAATAAGAAATTAGTTTTTTTTAAATATTATCGAGATTAAATCATAGTTACAATATTTTATTACATACATTGATTTTGAAGATAAATATAAACTATCAAGGATGAGATTCTTGAGAAATCCAAATAGTAATTCTTAATAAATCTTTAGGTGAGAAAGTTTCTTTTAATATTGTCAAAGTATTGAAATATTTTTTAGAAATTTGTCAATAAATAAGATTCTTATTTATTTTTTTCAAACTAAAAATATGTTTTTTTTACAATAAAAAAAATTTTAAAAATTAATTTTTAAATACCAAAATTGAGATCATTTTAGTTGAAAGTAAAGATTAACACATAATTAATTGGTACCGTTTTAAACGAGTGCTATGGGAGTGTTAATCTTTTTCTTTATGCATAACCAACTTTTGAACCCGAATTGTTTTGTAAACCCAAAAAAATTATCTTTTTAATAAGTTTTATTTAATTTTAAAATTTTATTAAAAATTTAAGTTTTAATAGGTGACCAATCACACCTAGCTAAAAAAATATTGGTAGCGACTCCTTTTAGATTTCCAATTCTTTTAATAGCCCAAAAAATCATTACAACAAAGAGAAAATGGGAAAATAATGGAACGGGATGTGTTACAAGTGAGGAGAGCCAATCTATTTATAGGCATAGGTTTGGCTAAGATGGGGATAATATTACAAAGTCCTATTTTATCTCAAACACTTAAGAGATTACAATGTTATCTTAATCTTGATAGAGGTTGGCCAAATGTAGGAGTCTTCAAGGGTGAGATGAAGCTTGTATGGCCAAATTGGATTCTTTGATTGGTCCTCTATGCTTATGTGTCTTGCCATGTCATCATTATCTTGAATTCAAATGGAGTTTTAAGTAAAACAAAATTCCAAGACTAATCTTCTTAATGTGGTTGCATTGATTTCAAACTCTTGAGATAAACATTTAAAAATCCTTTTTAAATAAAAATTCTAGCCTTATCTCTTGCATAAAAACGCTTTCAAAATGATCAAAGAGTCTTTGCTTCATAAGATCTCTTATTGGCCAAATAGATGTAGGAATCCTTGTTACATCATAACTCTATTCTTATCCTTCTTTGAGATGTTCTTCTAGTAGTAAAACTCTTATAAGATAAACAAAGAGTCCTTTTACAGCTACAACTCGTCTTTGGCCTAATTTATCATTATCTTTTCTTGGATAAGTGGTTCAGTTATAGACTCCAATGCAAGGCCAAATATTGCATGGTTCATGCTCTTGGCTAAATATTGTACCATTTTGCATGAATTGCATGGCTTTCACATCCCATAAGCTTGAAACGTAAAAATTAAGAAAACATGCATTAAACGCACTATATTCAATCAAATTTAAATTTTTTTGAATGAAATAGAACTTATAAAACACTATATATTTTTTTACTATTAGTAGGATTCTACATTTGTTTCAAGATATCTACTCTCTTCGTACCATATTACAGCATTACAATAGGGATAGATACATTTAAGACCACCAAAACTAAAAGAAGCAAAACATGTTTCTAGAATAATAACAAAGAAAGCACACCAAAAAAAAAAAAAAACTTATTAGCATGATATAAAACAAACCCAAAATATTAAATTATAAGTTATTAAAATATATTGAATATGACCAAACTTACTTGAACACTTAATTGATATCTTCCCCTGCCATAATGGTTGGATTCTTCCTCACTTTTTAAGCTAACCATCATATCATGCTTTTCACATTCACATATTAAATAAAAAAAAAACACAAAACTAAACATAAATAAAACATTCTCATTATAGAATAACAATTAAAAAAATGAATAAAAAATTACCAGCAAGCTCTATGACAGCAATGTCTAAACCTCCACCAAAGCCAAAATAACTCATTGAATCATTTAATGAAAACCCAAATTTTCTTTTTCTTGACATATGAGTAACCAAATCTTTCAAAATAAGAGATTTAGATAATTTAACCATAAATGTCTCTAATTCCCTAATAACACCAACCCTTGAATGCAATGATGTATGAAACTGATATCCATTCTTTTTATCAGAATCAATAAAATCATCTCTCAAAACAACACAGGTTGATCTATCAAATTATCACCCAAAACTAAAGGTTTTCTTCTACTAACATGTTGATCATCACATCTATAATACCCATACCCTTGCCCTAAATAACAGCTTTATTATCCTAACATCTATTAATAACAAATTGAAAAAATCTACCTAAAGAAATACTATTATGCCTTCTTAACCTATTACACCTTAACCTTTCCAATCTCTTAATCATATTTTTCCTTGCTTGATTAACAGGATCCATAACTAAAATTTATTGTTCAATAAAGCAAACAACTAACAAATGTACACATAAAAAAAAAGGACCAAAAAATAACACAAAAACTTATGGCAATAAATAAAGATATCATAAAACAAAAACAAAAATGGCAAATAGTCAAAAACAACATAGTGAAGTAACCAAAACTTGGTTAAAAGCCATACAACATCACAGAGAAATAAAGAAAAAAAATAACAATAACAAAACAAAAGTTTAACCGTCAACTTACTTCAAATTGAATTAGCCAGCAACTTTCAACAAATTCTATAAGAAAAAAAAAGAAAATATATGATATTATAGAAAAACTCTTTTCAAACAATATAAAACAAAAATAATTCCATTCAAACAATGAATCTCATACACATCCTTTCTAGTATTTCTACAAAGCAATCACCATTGCTAAACCTTGCTTCATCATTTTTACCCAAAAAAAATTATAAATATATTTTGGATTTTACAATTCAACTAAACATAGATAAAATCAAAACCGAACTCACATCATATTAAAATAGCATAAAACCTCTAACAAATCTTGTGCAAAAAGCAAAATAGTTATTAAATTAAAGAAAAACTTTTCCAAACAACATGCAAGAGAAAAAAAAAAACTGTCCAAATAATTTTCTATCAAACATATAGGAAAAAATCAAAATTTTTAGAACCAATTTGACAAAAATGATAAAAAATCAACAGCTCGAACTCAGTAATTAAAAGAGAAACACCACTATAAAGATAAATCAAACAACATCCAAACCATAATTAAAAAAAATTGATGAAATACAAACTATATTGAGCTGTAAAAATAAAAACATTGCTAATAGAAATCAAATAAAAGCCTCATGCATAACAAAGATTAAATTAAGAACTAGAAGATCAAACACAAAAGAAATACTTAAGGGGAGAAAAACCTCAAACCTACAAATAGAGAAACACCACAAAAAAAAAAAGGAAAAAAAGCAACAAAGAACACAAAAACTCCAAAACAATAAAGAAATAACATCAAGACCAACATAGAGTTGACATCATTGTTCTGTATTTTGTGTCACCTTCCTTCTTGCATTTCTAATCTTATTTAATGTTGCCTCAACCACCAAAATAAAGTTCTAGAAATAAGAAAAGAAAGCATATAAAATAATCTAAAAAACCAAACATATGTCATGTTGACTCAGCCAACAAAACAAACTTCAACAATAAAAAAAAAAAAAAGCATAAAAAATCATTAAAAAAATGGGACAAATGTCAATCTCAAGATCTTTTGGGATCCTTTTAATTTATAGATGCATATATTTCTTTTTTTTTTTTTTTTTGGAAGGATTACCACTTTGCCATCCATTCTTTGGTTTACACTTGCTTTTTCCTTCCTAACAAACTACATGGCAAACTTAGTATAATGAGAAAAAAATGTATGAAATGATTATTTACTGTAGCCTATATTCTTTTTATTTAAATTTATTTAAAACATTGTAACTACTTTATGTACAATCTTAACTTATCAATGAAAGTTCATCTTTCTTTAGCAAAATTTTTTTTATATATGATTTATTATTTTAATAAAATAATTACATGATATAAATATGATAGATATCTTTCAATAATATGATTATGTGATATAATTTAAATAAAAAAATAATACAGTGATTCTTTTTCCTAGTTTTGTGGGCAAAACAGTCAAAAAGTGAATAGTTTTCCCTTTGAAACGCTCTTAATTGGCGTGGATGCTGTAGATACCATGGAGCAAATCACCACTTTCTTTTTTACTTTAAAATTCTCTCTCTTTTGACAATGTCAATGCGCAAAGCCCTCCCCACGTCGTGTGAAAAACTTGAAAAATGAAACCTCAACTTTCTATATTCAATCTAACAAAATACATTCAATTTTTCTAAGCTAGCAGAAGAAAAATAGAGCATTTTTCTTCTTTTCCATACATACCAGAAAGAAGAACAAATGTACGTCCATTTTTGTATTAAATAAGAAATGACCTTCCTTCAGTATACTTCTTTTCCAATCATGTAACTCCTATTTTGTTTATTTCATTTTTGTTGTTATCAAGATTTACAAGTGAATCCCAGTGAATTGAAGAAAATCTAGAACTTCCCTCATTACCATAACCCAGATTGTGAATATAAACCCATGAAGCCCTATTTTCTAGAATTGTAACAGCAAAATTTGGTTGCAGCTCAGCCTACTTAACCAATACCTGGCTCTACTAATTTCCTCATCAAAATTCTGGAGAGTGCAATTCCTTTATTCTAGAGGATCTTAATTACTCTTTTTTTCCACCCCAATACTCCATCCCATATTAAATTTCTTTCAAGCCTTGATAATTTGTTGTGAAAAGTACCAGCAATTCCAATCCAATGAAGCCAAAATTTCGGAATCCTTCTTTTGTAAATTTTGGCAAATTCCTAGCTATTTCGGGGCTATCTCTTTTGTTTTTCTATACATTCTTCTACAACCCTCCCTGTAATAAATGTTGTGATCTTTCCTCACCCGTTGAGATCAAATGGTCGAATTCATCTAAAAATACTGTTGATTACCCTACCAACATTAGCCACATTAAATTCGTTTTGATCGGCAGCTTGAAAACATGGAAGCAAAGAAGACCATACATTGAAGCCTGGTGGAGACCAAATGAAACTAGGGGAAATATCTTTATGGATTCACCTCCCTCCAAAGAATTTCTACCATGGCCTCAAACTGTTCCTCCTTTTCAGCTCAATGAAGATGCCACTAAGCTACCGGTATACCCTAAGCTCGCAAACCCAATTGAAGCACGAATATTCCGTTCTGTTTTGGATTCATTTAGACTAGGAGATAACGAAGATGTGAGATGGTTTGTTATGGCAGATGATGACACTATCTTTTTTGTGGATAATTTAGTTCAAGTATTAGCAAAGTATGATCATACTAAGCGATATTATGTTGGAATGTATTCGGAGGCTGTCATATCCAACTTTCTTTTCTCCTTTGATATGGCGTACGGAGGAGGTGGATACGCTCTGAGTTATTCCCTAGTGGAAGAACTAGCGCCATTGATGGATGATTGCCTTGAGAGATATCCGTTCATGCATACCAGTGATCATCTATCATCCTCTTGTTTGTCTGACTTGGGGGTTGGTCTAACCGTTGAAAGGGGTATTCATCAGGTAATTCATTCTACTTTCTAAAATTTTAGTCTGAAACAAAATTGTAATTGTAAACCATAGTTTGATAGCATAATATATAGTCATTAATGTCTGTCTAATAAAAACGAGATTAAACATCTTCAAATGATCTCCCCATTTATATGAATAACAAAATCATAAAACGAAACATTTGATGACAAGCTGAAAGATTTACTGCAGATTGATCTACTTGGTGATATATCAGGCATGCTATCATCTCATCCGCAGTCTCCTATTGTTACACTTCACCATTTTGACAACATAGACCCACTCTTCCCTTACAAGAACCGCATCGAATCAATAAATCATCTCATGAAAGCTGCAGAAGTCGATCAACCACGTTTGGTACAACAAACGATCTGCTATCATAGGCCAACCAACTGGTCTGTCTCGGTCTCGTGGGGTTACTCGGCTCATATATATGAAAATATCATCCCTCGGAGTGTTCTAAGGAAACCCATTGAGACATTTGCACCCTGGAAGAATGGTCCGCCTCCAGTGTACATGTTCAACACCAGGTTGCCTACAAACGATTCATGTCAAGCTCCGCATGTATTCTTCATGGAATCCGTCAGGAAAATCAAAGGGAATGCCTTGGTTCTTACTACCTATAGACGAAAAGCACCACGTCGACTGCGACCTTGTTTCTACACAGGAAATCACTCTGCAGATCGCATCAGCAGAATTCGAGTTTTTTCTAATGCAACAGTGCGCATGGAGGTTGGTATTACCATCTTTAGCTTGCATTAATTTAATTTATTTATTTTTTACAATTCATAAGTAAATTCTTTAAATGATGTCCTTATTTATTTTTCAGCCTGGAAGCATAAAATGCTGCAGTGTTAAATATATGGGTGGCATGAATGTTGTGAACATCAAGTTAAGGGATTGTAGGAAGGGTGAAGTAATTGCGTAAGTTGGTGAATATTAATTTTTTCCTTACTACTCTGTAAAGATTTGTTTTGGTTCCCAAGTATAGAATGTTGGAATTTCAAATTTCATTTTAAAGGTTTCAAACTCTAATTTTTTAAGATGGAAATGAATGTAATTTAAGAGACGAAATAAAGCTTTCTTCATTTCTCTATCTCAAATTCTAATGACTTCAATGTACAATAAGAAAGGGTAACATACACCAATAGTCAACCAACTATATAAGTTTTTTTTTTTTTTTTAAATGATCATCAAATTATTAATTTTTTTTATTCAATCACTAACATTTTATTAAATATTTCTTTATCATCCAACTATTAATTTCTAACAAAATCCTGATTGAATATACCACGTATAATTCAATGACAACATGGCATGTCCATGCCATAAAAACTGCCACATGGCTAAAGATGACATGTTCCTTGTTTTTTCTTGACCAAGACACTTCATTCCACACTTAATACAAATATCAAAATTTGAAACCATTTCCCATTTTTCCTTCCATCCTATCTCTCTATAATCTTCAACCATCAACTCTTTCTCTAAAATTTCAAACGCACTATATGTACATTCAAAATAAATCTAAAAGTCAGTGTGCTATGGGCATTTAGTGGTCAAAAAGGCATTGTGGTCTTTTCCCCTTATTAGAGGTTACCAATAGACAACCAATGGCATTTCATACATTTGAATTGACCTAACATGTTCAATGCCATATCAACTCGGCCACGTCACTGTTATCCCCCCTGGTCCCTTGCTTCTTACCTATAAATATGGACATCCATGTACTATATTTTCAAGTTCTATCTTGTTCTAATTCCTTACTTTTCTCTCATTTCAACTTTCCTTATCCTAATCTCTAACTTATGCATTAGAGTACAAACGCAAGGAACACTCCCTACTTTTGCACCTAACCACTCTATTTTTTTCCTTATCTTTCTAGGAAGACCCCAAAGTCAAAGCTCAATACAAATATTTGACGTGTCAAGTAGAGACCTTTCTATTCATTGGTTGAACCTGAAATTATGTCGCCCAGGAAGAGAGCTATGAAGAAAAGAGAGATGCCTGTCCCGACCAAAACATAAACACATAGCAGCCAACACACAGACCAACCTACCCCACAACAGGCCAATCTAACCATGAAAAAATTTCAAGTCTTAACTGAACAAATACAAGCTCTAAAACAAATGTTAGACACTATAATCTCACCCAAGCTTAAAAAACGCCTAATCTAGCCACCTCTAGTCAACAAGCTATAGAAAGGCAACCAAATTACAAGGAAATATAAGTTTTTTTAGCCTCCTAGGAAGAAGAACATGATGTTCCTTCTGCCTATCATTACGCTAGCCACAATTCAACACACGTCACAACCCAAAAATTAAAACAAATCGACCTGGAACCCCAACTGAGTAGAGACCTCAAAACTCAGATACAAGCTATGGAAAAAGAGCTATAGGGGAAGGTAGTTGCTCTTGAGGATGAGCTCAAATTCTTGAAAATCTCACTCTTCACTGAAGAGATTGACCATGCTATGCTTCCAAAGGGATTCAAAATGCCAATCTTGGAAACTTACAATCGTATATCTGACCCCTTTGATCATTTGGAGCTTTATAAACTAATATAATGATGTAACATGTAGATGAAACTTTAATGTACAAAGGTCTAGCTACCACCCTTAAGGGCATGGCTTAGTCTTGGTACAATAGTTTTAAACTGAGGTCAATCACAACATTTAAAGAGCTCAGCCACCCTTTTCTGTCCCATTTGTAAGGAGTAGAAAAACAAAAAAAATGACTTTGAGCCTAATGTCAATCCATCAAGGTAGAAATGAATCTTTAAAATACTATGTTATACGTTTTAACATAAAAACTCTACAAGTGAAAAACCTAAAGTAGACGACCGCTGTAGCTACCCTAATAAGTGGA
The DNA here is from genome assembly GCF_047325235.1 of Durio zibethinus. Classification (NCBI taxonomy): domain Eukaryota; kingdom Viridiplantae; phylum Streptophyta; class Magnoliopsida; order Malvales; family Malvaceae; genus Durio; species Durio zibethinus. The sequence goes on along the minus strand of NC_143167.1, from coordinate 8,901,661 downwards.
CTCGGTGATAAAGAGTACCACCGTAAACTAACCTTATCCTTGGAGCCACAAAAAACACTAGTCGACATCTTACTTCTGATCGAGAAATATATAAATGCTGAAGCTATGATGAGAAACAATCGAGGTGAGAGAGGTTCATCATCCTACATCGACAACTGAGGTAAAAAAGGCTCATCCCCTTCTTCAATTATAAAAAAAGCAAAGATTTCTATAACTTTTTCCCAAGAGAATGATGACATAGAGCTATGAGCCCCATTAAAGAAAGAAACTATTAAATACTTCTCAAGAGAGGATTCTAATGCAAATTCAAAAGAATCCAAAGCTCAAATGGCCAAATCCACTAAGGCAAAACACAAGAAAAGATTTGACCAAAAGATGCACATTCCATAGAGATATAGGCCACAACATCGATGACTATGTCAATCTAAAAAATGAAATTGAAGCTTTGATTAAGAGAGGTTACCTAGGAAGGTTTGTAGATTGATGAAGACAAGAGCATAATAGGTCAGACTATAAAAGAGATCATGGAGAACCCACAAAGGATAAAAAAGGTAATCAAAGAAAAATAAGAGATGGCAACAGGATGAAGGACGGGCTGCTGATAATAGACCAATTGTCGAGGTAATCAATGTGATTACTAGGGGAAGCTCCACTTTCGTTAAGAGAAAGTTTGACTAGAGTATAGTCATAGCCATCGATTTCTAAGCGAAGAAAGAAAAAGACTAGAAAAATGAATAGATCTTATTTAGTTTGAAAGATTTAAAAATAATCCAATACCCCCATGACAACGCCATAGTGATCATGACTATGGTATACAATTATGTGGTCAAGAGGATCTTATTTGATAATGAAAGCTAAATCGATGTCCTGTATCATGCCACCATAAAAAAGATGAGAATCAAGAAAGATTAACTACAACCAATCACTATAACTTTGATCAAATTTGAAAATTAATATGTACCAAGCAAAGGGACTATTAAATTATCAATCTCGCTGGGAATAAAAACGAGGACAATAATATCAGTCATAAAATTCATGGTCATAGATATCCCATATGCCTATAATATGATATTGGGCCCACCTATTTAGTTTGTTATGCTATTCAAAGGCTCAGTTTCCCATTTTAAAGTAAAGTTCTCAATCCCTCATAGGGTTGGAGAGGTGAGGGGAGACTAGTCTATGGCATGACAATATTATGTCATAACGATGAAAGAAAGGACTGGAAAGCAAATTGACAATTTGACTGAGACCATGAAGATTGAAAAAGATAAAAAAGTAATAATGACTGAAAAGAAGCAAGAAAGCAAGGGTAAACACCCATAGCAATAGAAAACCAACCTAAAAGAAAAGTGCTCTCAAGCCACTCTAAGCTCTTAAGCTCCTTATTAACAGAAAACCATACTTTTAATAATTTTTGAAACTTTTGAACAGATTCTACAAGTGACCGAGCTTTTAAGTCGGCACAAACATATACATGTCAATAGGACCAAACTAACACACTGGCCAAAGAAAGAAATTGAAATGAAAATACACTTTTTGTTCAACTTTATATTCTCATTGCTTATCATTTGACTAACAACATACTAACTACCACATCAGGATCTATCCCTACGAGAAAGGGTCCTCACTGAATTAAGCAAAAAGAAATAATTGACCAAAAACTGAGGTAGATAAGAACCAACCTGAACCAATAGAAGACCCTGTGTCTATACCATTATGGAAGAGCACCTTAAAATTATATATGCAAATCAAAATTAAACTTGAATACAAAAAGCAATAAATCCAACTCTTGAGAAATAATGCTAACCTATTTGCCTAAACATAGTGTAATATGCCATGATTAACCTTGAGGTAATGGTCTATAGGTTACACACTAATCCAAACATGAAACCAGTCCAATAAAAGAAAAAGACTTTTGCCCTAGAAAGGTAAAAGGTTATTGAGAAGGAGGTTGGTAAGCTACTACAAATAAGTTTCATCTAAAACGTCTATTATTTTGAATAGATAGCTAACATGTCAAGAAGCACAGTGAAAAGTGAAGAATATGCATTGACTTTACCAACCTTAACGAAGCCTGTCCAAAGAATAGTTTTTCTTTTCTCAACATAGATTAACTGGTGAACAATAGCACCAAACACAATCTTTTAATTTTATGAATGTCTACTTTAGCTACAACCAGATCAAAATATTGAAAAAAGATGAGAAAAAAATAGCCTTCATCACTGAAAAAGGCATCTATTATTACAAAGTCATGTCATTTGACTTGAAAAATGTAGAAACGACCTACTAAAAATTGGTCAATAAGGTTTTCAAGAATCAAATCGATTTAAACACAAAAATATACGAGGATGACATGATAGTGAAGAGTAAAAGCCTAGCCAAGCACCAAAAAAACTTAGATAAGGCTTTCAATACCTTGAAAAAATATAACATGAGGCTTAATCTGAGCAAATATTTTTCTAGGGTTACATTAAAAAGTTTTTTGGCTATACGATTAATAAAAAAGGGATAGAGGTGAACCCAAAAAAGGTTTAAACCATCTTAGATATGAAAGCATTAACTTTAATAAAGGAGATACAAAGGTTAACCAAAAGAATAACTGCTCTAAACAGGTTCATGTCCAAGTTGATAGAACGATGTTTGCCATTTTTCAAGATCTTCAAGAACATTTTCATCTTCAAATAGACCCCTCAATGCTAAAAATTTTTTAATGAGCTTAAAGAGTTCTTTTTCTCTCCATCTATCTTTTCTAAACTAAGGTTTAATGAGACATTGTACTTGTATTTGGCCACCACCGACCAAGCAATCAACTTAATTTTGATCCAAAAAAAAAGAAAAAAGGTATAGGTCAATTTATTTTGTAAGTAAAATACTGACAAGATCAGAGATAAACTATGCTAGGATAGAAAGCTGGCCTATGCAGTCATCATGTCAACTAAGAAACTCAGACCATATTTTCAAGCTCATACAATTCATATATTAACGACTAACCATTTAGGGAAGTTTTACAAACACTAGAGCTATCAGGTAGATTAATCAAATGGGTAGTAAAACTTAGTGAATTTGACCTATATATGCCTTTTAGGTTAAACCTAAAATATCAAGAACTGACAGACTTTATCATAGAATTCACGTCAGCTCAAACTGATGAACAACCTAAGAAGAACAAAGAAGTTAAGAAAAAGAAAATATGAAAATTTTTTATTGACAGATCGGTTACTAGCCATAATAGTGGGCTAATTTTATCTTGATCATCCTAAAAAGACTATAATATCAATAAACCTTTAAATTCATTTCCATGGCATCTAACAATGAGGTCAAGTATAAGGCATTAATAATATATCTAAGATTGACAGTCGAGCTAAATGTAAAGCATATAATTGTTTATAGTGATTTTGAATTAATAGTTGGCCAGATAAACGATGAGTTCGAAACTAAAGAAGAAAAAATTTGAAAATACTTGGACAAAGCACTTACCCTTATTATTGCCTTCTACAAAGCTGAAGTGAGAAAAATATTGAGGTTTGAAAATATGCTGGCAAACTCCTTGTCCAAGCTGGCCTTAAGAATGATAACGATTATTCAGGCCAAGTCCTAGTGGAAAAATTGGCGTAAAAAATTATTGAAAGAGAAACTGGTCAAAAAGATCAAGGAAAAAAAGACTTTAATGACCTTGATCAAGACATACCTAACCATAAGAGAGCTACCTAAAAACAAGGTCCAAGTTAAAACCTTGATAAGGTAGCCTCCTCGATACACCATAATCAATGGGTAGCTATATAGGAAATCTATCAACCTACCCTACCTAAGGTGCATGGATGACGAGCAAACTATATTCTAAGGGAAATCTATGAAGGGATATGTGGAAATCATCTCTACTGTTGGCTTACAAGATACTTGGCAGGGCTACTATTGGCTCACTATTAAAAAAAATGTAACCAACCAAATGACAAGATGTGAAAAATGCCAAAGATTCACCCATGTACAACATTTTTCATCAACCAAACTCACTACTATCATCAACCCTTGGCTCTTTATGCAATAGGGAATGGACATCTTCAAACTATTAACCCCAACCATAAGGCAGAAAAAATTTTTCCTAGTAGTAGACTACTTTAAAAATGGTTTAAAGTCGAGGCCTTAGCCAATACAATGAAAGCCTAGGTTAAAAAATTTGTATAGAAGGATATAGTTTGTAGGTTTAGCCCACATCGGTCTATAATAAAGAATAACGATAAATAATTTAAAAATTTAAAATTCAAGGAATGATGTTCCAACTTTCACATTGATTTAATATTCACATCAGTCACCCACCCTCAATTTAATAGCCAAGCTGATATGGCCAACATGACAATATTGTAGGCCTTAAAAAAGAAATTGGAGTAGGTTAAGCGCAAATAGATTGATGAGCTCCCTAGAGTACTATAAGTACTGAGGATGACCATAAAAGTCCCCATGAAAGAAACCTTTTTTCACCTAGCATTTGGGATAGAATTTGTGGTACCTATTAAGATTTGCCTCTCGAGCTTAAGAGTTAAACTTAGTTTAGATAAGGGAAATGAAGAAGCCCTAAAGACCAATGGTTAAAGAACAAATAAACATGGCTCTATCTCGGATAGTAGCTTATCAACATAGAGTATCCAACTACTATAGTAAGAGAGTCTAACATAAGAACATTAAGAACGATGACTTGATACTTAGAAAGATCGAAGCCTCAAGAGTTGATGGCTAAGGTGGTAAGCTAGTGCCAACCTAGGACGAACCCTATGTGGTTAAGAAAGTCATCCATGATGTGACTTATAAATTACAAGACATGAATGGTAGTCCCATCCCAAGGATATAGAATGCAGATAATTTGAAAATGTACTACTAATAGCTCAAACAAAATTGAGCTCACACTTGTAACTCAAAAATCATTAAATAAAGTTATGATGATCATGTTTATTGTGAGTCTTAAACTTGGCCTTTGTTCGACCTAATCCAACCTCAACTAGGTCTGACCTAAGATTTGCAGTCAAATATGATTACATTTATTTTAACTCTTGAGCTTAGACTTTGACCAATCTAACGAAGTCTAACCTAAGACTTGATAATCAAAATAAATTCTCAAGTTAATTGAAAATATTCCTAAACATATGGTTGAATCTTAAGCTCACTCGAACTAAACTGAAACTTTAATATTGGTTTGTTAAATTATTTTATACCATTAAAGCTAAGTCCATTAAACTTAAACCATGCAATTATGTGATGAATTGTTATCTGAGCTTAAACTTGGATTCTTTTATTTAAATGTTAAAGAGTTAAAAGGGAAAAACAAATCAAGTAGATCAAACTAAGACTTGAATAAAAATTCCATCTTTAATTAGTCATTATAAGGTTAGTAAAAAAAATATATGATTTACAAAAGGAGTATAGTGATTTTCATTCATGGTCATTATAAAAATTTAACCTCACACTTAAAAACAATAATTTACAAAATCAACAAAAAAGAGCCTTTCAGGCATATTCTTAATCAACAGTAATAGCAGGACCCCTCTTCGACTTCAAGTGCTAAGGTAGCCTCAAGCTCAGTATCTATAATTGTATATTTATCCACTTCTTCTTTCCTCTCAAAGTGGTGTAGAAGAGACCTTAACTTTATATTGTTTAGGCTAATGTTAGAGAGGTCAAGGTTGAGGTTAGCATACTTGAATAGCACCTCATCTTTTGTAAGGTTAAAGGCATTAAGAACATTCTTCCTTGAAAAATCCATCTGAAGCTAAGTGAATTCTTCAGTGGCTTTGAACTCTAGAATGACCTCATCCCTATAGACCTACTTGGCCTTTTGCTTGATTTATTCTTTTTCCTTCACCTCAACCACCAATGAAGACCTTAACTTGACAATTTTAGCCTGAGCTTCACTAAGTTTAGCTCGACCTGTCCTTTCATGGATTCTATTGAGATCTTCTCTATCTTCATGCCCTTCAACTTAGCTATCAACTAGTCTATCTTTTTTTTCTGTTCGATCTCTTTTTTATGAGAGATGCTGAAGTTAAACCTAAAACTGGCTAGGGACTCTGTGCTCTTCTAATGTTTTTCACCCCAAATAGTTAGGTCTTTCTCAGCCTTGAGCGTGTGAGTCATTGCTATGTAGCGTGGTGCAAAGCTTGGCTAGCACAGGCAGTAGACTGAGGTGAAAGCTTTTGATAAATTGTAAATGTAAAGCTTAGACTTAGAAAAACAATAAAACTAACAATGGTAAGAGAAGAACCGAGCTAAAATGATACTTATTACTTTGAGGGACTGTGACTTTACAAAACTTTCTTACCATATCAGCACTCATCAGCGAGTTCTCATTGGGAATGTACTCTAAATTGGTGTATACTCTCTGCAAGTTAGGCCTTAGGACCTTGGCCTCAGGATTTTTTAAGGTGAAAAAAGAAGCCTCGGTCCTTAATTTTTTGGCTAAAAAAAAAGCTACTGTGGGAGCTCTCTATACACCATCATTTTATGCTTGCTTTCGGTGATGGCGACAAGCTAAGCTAAAGAGCTCGACTATTTTTTAATAAGGTTTATTGGTTTATTTCCCCTCAAGAAAAGGCACTGAGCTAAATCTTTTTATTTGAGCCTTTCTTGGGCCTCAATTCATAGGAGTAAAGAGAGAAGTCAAAATCCTTAACTGGATTGAAAGACATCCCAAAAAAAAAAGTTGAGAGTTACAAAAAAATGAAATAAGATCAAGACTTTACGAGGTTATCTTACACTTACCCCAGCACTTGGACTTGTTTACCACTTCGGATAAGGTTAGCTTATAAGCATCTATGACCAGCTCTCCTATTTAGGTATATTCCATTATTTTATCCTAATCTGTAAGGTTTAGGATGGAGAGAGCAACAAGTACATCAAGAAAATTTTTGGGCTTATTTATGATCTCCCTAGCCTCAAACTCATCATCATTTTTTTTTCTCTTTCTAGAGGTAAAGAAAGAGTAGCTTCTAGTTTTTTTATTAAGCTCAAGCAATCTGTGAACAATTTTTTATTGGGCCAAGCTAGAACGTACAACTACCTTTTATCACTAAGGTATTTTTTTATAAAAAAAAACTCCTTAAATAGAGAGAGGCTGAAAAAAATACCTAACTGTTGGTAAAGAATTATAAATCCTACTATAAATCAAAATAAGTTAGGGGTGAGTTGGGTAATTATTAAATTATAAGAATTAAAAATTTTAACAAACAAAAAATGTAAAGGGAATCTCAGATGGGCAACCATGAAATCCCAATACACCCAAAGCTTATTGTAAGGTTTATGATGGAGAGAGCAACAAGTACATCAAGAAAATTTTTGGGCTTATTTATGATCTCCCTAGCCTCAAACGCATCGTCCTTATTTTTTTTTCTCTTTTTAGAGGTAAAGAAAGAGCAGCTTCTGATTTTTTATTAAGCTCAAGCAATCTGTGAACAATTTTTGATTAGGCCAAGCTATAACGTAAAATTACCTTTTATCACTAAGGTATTTTTTTATAGAAAAGAACTCACTAAATAGAGAGAGGCGAAAAGAATACCTAACTGTTGGTAAAAAATTATAAATCCTACTATAAATCGAAATAAGTTAAGGGTGAGTTGGGTAATTATTAAATTATAAGAATTAAAAATTTTAACAAACAAAAACTGTAAAGGGAATCTCAGATAGGCAACCATGAAATCCCAATACACCCAAATCTTATAAGGCTCTAGCTTATTAATAACCCTATTTGACGTGCTTAGCACATTATATTATACCCTTCTTTAGAGAGAAAAAATTCATTTCCAAAGAACAAAGGTGATAAGCTAAACACATATTTGGACAATCCTTAAGATTAATCTTGCCCTTTAAGTTCTTCATCATATCTTTTAGGATCATATCTAGGGGAAAAAAGGTATAAATAGGAACCACAAGCAGCTCATCTAGTTCCAATGAGATCTCTTCCTCACCATCGCCTTCTTCAATAGGGGTTTTCTCTTTTGCTTACTCTTTTTTAAAACCCTCTTCATTGTCAAAGTTTTGCACCATTAGAAGACTGAAACTCCTGAGTAGAAGCAAGATTTCGAGTTTGAATAATGGTAGAGAGCACCATGACTTTAAAAAAAGATAAAAGATAAAGAGACTTTTTTTTAAAAAAAGAAAACATTAACAAGAGTTAACCAAGAAAGAAGAGAAAAAATAACAAGAGAATTAATAGGTTAAGAGCAGAGTGGGAAGAAGGCTAATGAGACTGAACCCTAAAGGGGGAACAACCAAAGAGGAAGAAAATTCACTCATAAAAGATGAACCGACTTAGAAGATTAAAAAAAAAGGATTCTCTAAATCAAAATCTATTTAAGTGCACAGCTTGTCCATATTTAAGACCAGTTCTTCTCCAGTCTAAGGATTCTCGTGAACTTTTCACTATTTTTCCTTGGATATTGGGTTAAGCTAATATGCTATTTTTTTGTAATGTTGACCTCTAATGACCAATGGGACTAGATCATCATCATCGTACATAAGCCAATCTCTCTTTAACTCTATCCTAAAGCTTTCTTCACCTCTAAAACTAATGCTAGAAAACATGATGAAAAAAATACATATCAAAGTAAAATGAAAGAATGGTTCAAAAGAAAAAAAATTGTAAGGTCCAGAAAGGCTAAAAAGCTCTTAGGTCAGAAAGTTTAGGTCAAATTAAGAGTAAAAAAGTAGAAAGGTAAAAAAATAAAGGTCTCAATAGCCCTTAATATAGTCGCATCCTAGATCAAATGAACAGCTTAGATTGTATCACATGTTCGGATGCCATTAAAGAGCATCTTTTCACCTTTTTCACTTTAAATTTTACCACCTAAACAATCTCTCTCCTCATTAAATGCGATCCTAACCACCTAAATTGGTCAAACTGACCAAATTGAACAAAACCCAGGTTGAATTGATTTGGTGTATTGACTGCTAGGTCATCTCCAAAGCAAAAACAATGATTCAAGTTCCTAAAAATGTTTAAGTTTTACATTGGCTGGACAAACTCTGTTAACTTTTCCAAACTCTCTCATCTTCACCTCAGACCACCTAAGACAAAGTTACTTCGGCAACCTTAAATAATCCATATACCTAATTTAAAGCACATGCATAAGATCATATTCATACCAAATTGGCACATACCAGGATAACCTAGATTGGCAAGTATAACCCTTTGATGCTTACCTACTACATTGGGTTCATAAATTTACAACCTCAGCCTAAGGAGGTCGGATCCATGGCAATCCTTTAAACAAACAAACACATACAAAATAATCACCTACCCAATAGTTTGATACTTAAACTGCTCAGTGGGGGGATAAAATGTTGGAGGCATTTAGTGGTAAAAAAAGGTATTATGGTTTTTTTACCCTTATTAAAGGTTACCAATAGATAATTAAGGGCATTTCAGATATTTGAGCTAACTTGATATATAAGATCAGCCTAACATATTCAATGCCACATCAATTTGGCCACATCACTATTATCCTCTACTAGCCCCTTACCTTTTACTTATAAATATGGATATTGAGGTACTATCTTTCCAAGTTCTATCTTATTCTAATTTTTTACTTTTCTCTTTTTTTGACCTCTATTATCTTAATCTCTAACTTATGCGTAAAAGTACAAATGTAAAGAATACTCCCTATCTTTACACCTAATCACTCTTTTTTTTTCTTTGTCTTTCCAAGAAGACCCCTAAGTCAAAGCTCAACATAAATACAGTGGTTAGCCATCATTTTAATCATTGTCTGTCATCATCAACCGCTGCTAGCCAACACTGATTTAGCTTTCAAATCCTACCAAAATGTTCTCCTTAACTTTATAATCCTTTATATTAAACATGAGTTCTTATAAAATTCCCTTAGCTTTACAGATTTATGCCATAAAATCAAGAACACTCACTATTGAAAATCTCTTTTAAACTATTTCAAATCTCATTAACACTAACTATATTCATATCCTACCTCAAACCTCATTCTTTTAATGGTTTTGATCTCTAAAAACCTTAAGAAAACTTTGAACCTAAAACCCTTACCTTCTTTCCCATCATCGTTCTTTGTTAATAACCAACATCTATTTTTTTCCTCTTGTTCTCTAGCTGATCGACCCTAAACACCAATAGAACCTTAAAACAAATCAACTTAAAGCATTCACAACAATTTTTTGTTACAATTTTCTTGAATGCTTGCATTTTAAATTTGCGTCTATTAATTGTTGTTTATTATGTTTCTACTATATAGCTGAGTTTTGCTTTTATGTATGATTCTCACTAGATTTTTTGATGAATAATTATTGATGCCCAGAATTTGCTATCAATGATTACTGTTATTATTGTTGAGAGAAATTGTATTTGAATGGTTTGTTTAGTGTTAATTGATTATATGGTTGTTTATGTTTGACTCTAAACTATTTGTTTAAATATTGAATTTAGTTTTCTTTGGAATTGTGTTTTTTTTTAATTGCTTTTTTCCAAATCGTTTTGATGGCTGTTGCTAGATTTAGAAAGAAAAACTAAAGAGAAAGCAAAGAGAATGGGATGAGAGAGAAAAGAAAATGGTCAATTGATATGGCACTTAACAATTGACATGGCTTGTCTAGTCAACATTCTATTAAAGACTAAAGGCTAGGTGACTAAAAAAAATTTACTCAAACGTTAATGGCTAAATCAAAACATTTAATAGTTTAGTAACTATTTTAAAAACATCCATATAGTTTGGTGACTATTAGTGTATTTTACCCAACAAGAAAATATATATAGTAACTTTTACATTTGTATAAGTGTTATACATTTTTTTTACCCTTTAATTAAAATTAAATTCATAACACTTATACTTAGCAATTTTGACCCAATATATATAGATCTCTCCTATAAATATATATATATATATAAGAGATCTATTTACACTAATGTAACTCTTGCATTTTTTTTCACTTGGATCAAAATTAAATCCTTAACTCATTTGAATCTAAATAATATTTTTAAATTTAGTAATTTTGATCCAATAGTCCAAAAAAGGTAAAAGTTACACTAGTGTAAATAGATCTCTCCTCTTATATATAAATATATATTTATATTGTATTTCTTTTTTTTACTAATTATAGTACAATTACTAATCAATACATTCAATATAAAAAATATAAACAAATTAACCATACAAATCAAAAATTCATTATCTATACTACCTTATATTAAAAGTATCCCTAAAGGATTTACATAATAACAGTGTCCAATATTTGAAATGCTTATTTTACCCTTTAATTCTAGCAAACTTCTTAAATACATGAATTTTGCTATTGCAGTTTTCTGAGCCCTATGTATAAGATCAAAGAGGGAGTATAATTGTTGCAGACATAACTTGAACTAAAATTAGAATAAAAAAAATAGGAAGAAAAATGCTTGTACGGTTATGTTTGTAAAAAAGAGAAAAATACCATCAAATCCTCAAACCAAAGAATATATAGGCTTGAATTATGTACTTAACTCTCTTGCAAAACTTTAGAAATTCAACCTAATCTAAACTATTTTCTATAACATATGAAAATAGTTAAGATTTAAGATGAAAGAGATTATACGATCATAATGTTATAGAAAAACATAGAGAGAGAGAGAGACAGATTGAGCAACTCAAATAAAAAGGACGATGGTGCATGTGAAACACATAATAAAGTTGTGAGTAGACGAAATGATGGTTCCATCTACAAACTACATGCCAAAATTAAAGGGTTTTTTTACATATATTGGAGCTAATCAGGTGGGAGGCTTTAATGAGGTAAAATCATAATCTTATAGAGTAAATGTTATGGTTTTTAATTTTAGAGAGATGATGAGAATGGTGCTCAAGAAGAAGTAATGAAAGGCTAGGGTTTTTAGATATTTTAAGTCAAGTAATTTAAGTTGTTACTTAAGTTTTAACTAATAAAAGAAAAAGAATGTGATGGGTAGGTAACAAAATAAATATAATGATAATGTGCAATGGCCATGGGTAAAGGGTTGACCTATTATAAGTAATTCAGCCCAATTCAAAAATTAAATATTTTATTTTATTTTATTTTTAAAAAATAATTTTAACTCATTAGAAATATATTTTTTTACTTTTATTTAGAAAGAAAGTAAAGTGAAAATAAAAGGAAAAAAAAAAGATTTTGGGCTATTTAACTGGCACTAAAACTATGTAGTTTCATAATGTACAATCCACACAAAATCCACAGACTATTCGAACTCCAATCAAACCATTTATAATTTTTTTATTTTTTTAATTATTTTGATTTATTTATTTTATTTTATTATTTTTGTAATATTTTTTTATTTTAGTTAGCTATTTATTTAAATTTTAAATTAGCATAGATTTTTATTAGTTAAAAAAATAATATTTTTAAATTTAAAATATAATAGCATATTGAAAATAAATAAAAATTATTCCAATAATGAAATTCTTAGAAATCACAAATGCTTCATTTTCTAAGAAATTTTTATTTCAATAATAATAATTAACATTTATTTTCATTCAAAAACAAAATGTAAAAAAATTTTGAAAACAATTGAAAATTATTTCAAAGTTGAAATTTTTAGAACTCATTAATGATTTATTTTCTTAAAAATCTTTAGATGAGAATTTTTTTTTCTAAATTTTATCCAAATGATGAAAAATTAAATTAACTTTAGTAATAACAAACATTTATTTTTAAAAATAGTAAAATAAAAATAAAAAATTTATCAACTTCCCACAATGTAGTGCAAAAAAACAAAATCCTAGTAAAATTGAATTGAAACCTTTATACAATATGAGTTAAGCTTAACATTTAAAAGTTTGAGGGCCTCTTCCATGTGCCTTCATTAAACCTTTCACATAAGTCATCAAATATATTTTTTGTTAATAATTGAAGTAATTATTTTTTTTCTTTCAACCATAACTCTTTGTATGCTTTCTTTCCTTTTTTATTTAAAAAAATTGAGTGCAAATGTTGGCTTTTTTTTTTCCATTTGGTCTTATTGGTTCTTAATTGAAAATGTTATTTTTATTATCCTCTTACACATCATTATATTTTTATGCAACAATTTTTATGTTATTTGATATTCAAATTTGGAGGTATCAAATTTAAACCTTAAAATTAGAAAGTGGATTTATGAAATGAAAAAACCTACCTCTCATCTTGGAATTTTAAAAAATAGAATTTAATAAGCATTTTTAAAGTAAAATCTCGAATACATCAAGTCAATGTGTAAAAGTATACAGTTAAAATTGTTCAGAAGAGAATTAAAACTAAATACATTTTGAGGATATCCTTAACCGTCATATAAAAAAATATGGATTATAGTTTCTACTTTTATTTTATCATATACTTTTTCATGATGATAAATTGTTAAAAGTTAAAGATAAAAATAAATGAAAATTCTATTTACAGCCAGAATTTTACCCAATCACATTTTTTATTATAACATTACCTTTAGAATCATTTGCTTTATTATCTTTAATAAAATTATTTTGTAACCCTTTAGTCACATTCAGTTATCTTGCCCACCTCAAATTGCAAGTTCGTTTATGTAGTTTTTACACAAAAATGCATTTTCATATAAATTGAATTTGTACGAAAATGCATTTACTTTGTTAAAGTGGTATTATTTCAAATCAAATAAATAGGTAATTTTTTGTAGTTTTATATTCAAGTTAGCTCCTTCCACTTATTACCAATGGCTTTAGGTTAGATGTTAACATGGTATCAGAGCCAGAATTTTCTTTTTGTTGCTTGTTCCAAATTTATCACATGGTAAGCTTCTTTCATCTCTGTCTACAAGTGATAGAAAGCTATTAAAATAGTTTTATCTCACATCTAATAAATATTTTAATTTTTTGTAGTCTTATATTCATGTTAAATCCCTCCACTTACAGCCAATTGGTTTTAAGTTGAAAGCTTAACATACTTTAGGTATGTATCTTTCCTTTTTCTCATCTTATTTTCATCTCTGATTTAGTACTATTGGTTATTATGGCTAATTAAGCCAAGCCAAAAGCTAATTGAAGAAAAGGATTATGATACCTTACAGCATTACCTTTGATCTCTGTGCATAAAAATCTTTATTCAAGTGCTTTGTGTCAAGGCAACACAAAATATTGAAACCATTCAATGGTTTTAATAATCTCTAAGTGAAAAAAAGAGGATACTGGAAACATAGAAGTTTATGGAGCAATTGGCTATTACTTTATTGAGCTTGGAGACCATGAGAAAGCAAAGAAATTTTATGATAAATATATTACTAGGTTGGTAACAGAATGATGAAGCTACATGTCCAATAGTTCTTATAGACATCCCATTTTGTCTAAAATTTTTTTTTTGTATCAAAATGAGTTTTGATTTTTTTTTTATTAGGGCTTGATTCATATTGAATTTTAGATCCATAAATTAAAAACACACAATTTTATTTTTATTTTTATTTTTTGTTGTTTTTTTTTAGTTTAGTTTTTTTTATTATTTTTCTATCAAAAGTCAAAGAGTTAAAGCAAAAAAAAGGTTAAAAAGGTCAAAAAAACAAAAAAAAAACATGGGATTATTTTTGTAAAAGGAAATCCGTAAATTCGATGTTGGATCTAGTCAAAGGTTGAAATTTAAGGGTTCATTGCTTATGAAAATTCTTGAGCCCCAATCCATGAAAAAAAAAAAGGAAAGATTTCATAAAAATAAAATCTTAAAAACTCTTTATAGATTTAATTAAAGTCAGACTCTTTCCAAATTGAAAGGGATTTGATTCATATATAAAGAACGAAGTTGCAATCATAGGCATGAAGGAAAAAGAAGTAAGAAACAATTAACAAATTTCCAAAAGTAATTCGTCAAGAAAAAGTTTAGTTCAACAATCACAATCAAACACAACCAGAGAATTAGCAAGCATAATAATCCCGCGATCAATTTGCTCAACAAAGAGCTTCAACAGGCAATTCAGAGCCAACCATCAGCAAGTTCAAGCAACTAACAAACACCAACAGAATTGGAATCCTATAAACACTTAACTAGTTTCTTGCAATACCTAGCATACCCGTACCCAAACCATTCTCAATTCAACAAAAACAACCAAAATCCAAGCTTACAAACAACCCAACAATAAAAAGCAATATCTAAAAACCCAAATAAAAAAATCAAGACCCAACAAACCTAGAATTGACATGTTTAACCAGCAAACCTCCACACCAACAAAATAAAAAACTCATTAACAACGAACAAAACGCAACTATCGGCACACAAGCAAATAAGTAGGAAAATTAACAAAAAAATAAAAATTGCAAGAAGTCTTCACAAGGTTTTTCTGTGGATTTAGTTTTTTTTTTTTTTTTTTTGAAGTTATTGGGTTTTAAAATTGAGATAGAAAATGAAAGGAAGAGGCACTGCTAATGGTGAAATGGTGGTAGCATCCCAATTTTTAGACTTGGATCTACTTGGTTTTAGGGTTTCTTGAGAATTTCAAACCCAGAAAAAGAAAAAGGTAGCTACAAGGATTTAAAAAGGTTTTTTTTTTTTTTTTTAGGTTTTTCATTAGTGGTCACTAGCAATAAAGGAAGGAGTCAACGAATGACGAATTGTTTGGTGTTGTCAGATGCCGGATTCAAGGAAAGATAATCGGTTTCTAGGTTTTTTTTCCAATAAAGATAAAAAACAAAAGACAACAACAAAAAGTAAGGGGCAATTGAAAACTAGCTCAAAGTGCTGTGAAGAAAAAGAAGGAGGATTCATGCGAATTTTAACTTAACCCAGATTTGGGGATCCAGGAATCTTGACCCAACCCGTTTGGCAATTACAGATGACCCCATTTTTTTTTGTTTTGTGTTTTTGTTTTTGACTTTTGATTTTTCTATTTTATTTTATTTGGTGTTATTATTTTTAATATTTGAATTAAAAAGTAATGATGAAAAGAAGGGAACAGTCTTGATAAGATTTTTATAGTTTTATGATTTTTTATTATTTTTAATATTTAATTGTTTACTTTTATTTTTATATTTTGCATGAATATATATTTGCCTTATGTTTTGCATGAATTTGCATATCTAATTATTTATTTGCATGATTTATTTATTTGCATAATTATTTTCGCATGATTAATTAGATAATATTTTTTATTATATTTATTTGCATTATATTTTTAATATTTTTTATTATATTCATTTGCATTATCTTTTTACATGATTACTTACACAATTTTTATTATATTTATTTGCATGACATTTTGCATGGAGTTAATTTATTTGCATTATTTATTATGATTTATTTTTGCATGGTTATTTTTGCATGATCTTTGCATGTTTTAATTATGATATTATTGCATGATATTTTTCTATGATATTTTTATAGTAGTTTTTATATGATAATATTTTGTAAATGAATAAAATGAATTAATTTTTGATAAGATATTTAATGAATCAAATGACGAAACATTTTCAAATAAATAACGAGTTTATTTTGAATACTTTTAAGATAAGAAAAAAAAATTTTTTGTGCAAGCCTAAAACCTTTTTTTTCAATATTTAAATATCAAAATTAATAAAAAAATCATTTTGATTAAGACTTAAATAAGATAACATGTAATTAATTTAGTATTAATTTAGGGTGTAAAGGGATACTAATGCTTTATCTACACGTAATCGATTCTCGAACTTAGTTCGTAAACTAAAATTTATTCTTCTTAGAAATCCTTAGCTTACACTTAGAATAATCTTAACAAAATATATATTCACATAAGTGAACAACTACACCTATATAAAAAAAATTAATGATGATTTTATAATTTTTTTATCTAATTAGTAGGTTCTCAGATTTAAACGTAATAGCAGTTCTGTCTAATGTAATTCTAAATAGTTGTAGAGATTGCGGATGGCTGGCAGATATAACCTTTCCTTTCTGCCTATTCTCCCACTTTTAGAATCGGTGGTGGTACTTGCAGTTAACGGAGGATCCATTAATTTTTTGAGATATATTCACTTATAATATATATAATTGCATCAACGTTTTATTGGATTAAAAGACATTGTTTTATTTAATCGAAAACTATCGACAAATAGAAAAACATTCAGCGTTTTTCAAAAATTTTGAATTTTATTTCCAGATTGCAAATCCATTGACGCATTGTTTAAAGCATCAATCATTTTTGAGTTTACAGTGTCCATTGAAGAATTATTAATCAATTTACTAATTTTATGAACAGAAAAGATATTCAAAAATATTTTATTTTATTTTTTTAATTTTTAAATTGTACATACTTGGATACACCTATTTGTGCAGTCCTGCATATACCACGATTGTGAATTTAACACTGATTTGGTTGGAACATGAGTTGTGACTCTTATTTTTTTCCAATTACTCCTTTTCCTTTTTCTTTTTTTTCCTTTTTCTCTCGTCTTCAGAACCCATGTTTGTTGCAGGTACTGAAATTATGAAATTATTGAATGATTATTAGGTTTGTTCATGCGTTGTGACTGATGTACATCACTTCCATCATTTACGGTTGCACCATATTCGCGTTTCCAACCTCAACCAGTTGAAAAAAATATCTTTCCTAAATAGACGTGTGCATATAGAGCATTACAGGTGGTTTGAAAATCCCACGGATACCATAAAGTTTCAAAGCCATAGGAATATGCATATTTGTTCGTGTTTTGAAATTGATGAATATGTATATTTATAAATTTTTAAATTATATAGATATGTATATTTGTTAGTTTCAAAATATGAACTGGATATGCATATCTGCTTGCATATCCTTTTGGTTTTTAAATCTACATATATATATATATATATATATATAAACATTGACATTTAAATATAATCGAAAATGAGTTTTCATGAGATTTCAAATAAAAAAACATATATGGAAGAGTTTTTGAGATTGAAAGCTTAAAAGTAATAAGGGTGTAAAGATAAATAGATGTGATGAGATCTTGGCTGTAAAGAGCAAATTTTTTTAATTTGTGTTTAAATTTAACGTTTGTATGTGAAGAATAAAATTAAGATTGCCTTTTGAATTTTTTTTAATAAAAGTAAAGAGTAAAAGGGGTTTAGGGTAAAATTAAAATTTCAATTCGTTTTCATGACGATGGAAAATCACATATCTTACCATTAATAAAAGGGTTTTCCTTTTAATTCTTCCAATAATATACATTTTCCTGTATCCTAGCCTACTTTTTGTTTACCCTTTCAAAAGAAAAAGAAAAAAATAAAATAAAAATAAAAACCAAACATTTGCATGTAGTCTTAAACTTTTCTTCTTCTTTTTTTGGTTAGAAGGGTGGATGAAACAACAAAAAATATAATAAAAAATAAAAATTATGAGGTGCTCCAAATAAATGCCTTGAGGCTTGAAGCAATGAACTCGTTTTTTTCCGTTTTTTTCTTCTATTTCATGAGATCAATGTATCCTTATCACGAGCAGAACGGACAAAACTCCCTACTTTTACAATTTTGTGATCACAAAAAACTAGTTTAATTCACATGATTAAGCCAACTTAACCAATAAAAATGGCTTTATAAACAATTTTCAAGTGCAGAGAATCCGAACATATATCAAATTTTCTCTATCATTCCATTTACAATAAAAAAATTCAGCTCAATGCAGCAAAAGAATGCATATCTTTCTCTTGCAACTTTATGCAAATTTCTTGCTGTTTCAGGCCTTGTCCTTTTTTTTTTTTTTTTTTCAAGGGAGGGCAATGTCCTATTATATGAAAAGGGAGAGGGGATGACTTAGTTCGAAACCAAGCTCTAATATCTTTCTTAAGATTTCTTTGCCACTAGATCAAGAAGTAGAAGACAGGCCTTGTTCTTTTATTTTTATACAACCGATCTTCAGCTGGTCTTTTCAGTACTCCCTTTGAGCACAAATGGTCAACTTCATTTCAAACTACTAGCAATTCTCCAATGGATTCTCCAACCAATATCAGCCACATTAGGTTTGTTTTAGTTCGCTGCTTAAGAACATGGAAGTATAGAAAACCATACATCGAAGCCTGGTGGCGACCAAATGAAACCAGGGGCAATATTTTCTTGGATTCACCTCCTACGGAAGAATTTCTACCTTGGTTTTCAGATTCTCCTCCTTATCAGATTAATGAAGACATCACCAAACTAAGAATACACCCAAAACTTGTGAACCCTGTCGAGGTTCGAATGTACCGTTCAATATTGGATGCGTTTAGATTAGGAGAAAACAAATATGTGAGATGGCATGTAATGGCAGATGATGACACCTTTTTTGGTTGATAACTTAGTTGAGGTACTATCAAAGTATGATCATAATAAGTACTATTACATTGGGACGAATTCCGAGTTTGTTAAATCCAATTATGATTTCTCTTTTGACATGGGATATGGTGGAGCTGGTTATGCTTTGAGCTACTCCCTGGTGGAATCCCTGGTCCCGGTAATGGATGCTTGTATTGAGAGATATCCACACTTGTATGTCAGTGATCATCTATCTTCCTCCTGTTCAGCTGATTTAGGTGTTGCTATTACTATTGAAAAGGGAATTCATCAGGTAATTAATCTTAATATCCATATTAAAAATTTTGAAATTACTCTGCTTGCAACTCAAGAAAATATAAAGATGAATCCAAAAATTAATTCAGATATTTCAAACTACCTTTAAAGTGCATCCTGAAGTTTAGAGTTCAAATTTCAATACTTGCAATCTTTTTTTTGTTTTATCTCCAAACTACTTCCTTTGGTACCAAAAAAGGAAGAAAACATTAAGATCATAACTTTTTAGTTATGAAAATTTTAATTTTCTGATATTTTGAACGCAGATTGATGCAGTAGGTTATATATCAGGGCTCTCATCGTCTCACCCCCAGTCTCCTCTTCTCACACTTCACCATTTTGGCAGCATAAACCCGATCTTCCCGTCCAAGAACTGCGCCGAATCAATACAACATCTGATGGAAGCTGGAAAAATTGATCAATCGCGTCTGCTAGAACAAACAATCTGCTACCACAGGGCAACCAACTGGTCTTTTTCTGTTTGATGGGGATATTCTGCACACATATATGAAAAGCTAATGCCTCGAAGTCTTCTAAGAAAACCCATCGAGACATTTGGTCCATGGCATAAGCACGCTAGGCCTCCATTATACATGTTCAACACCCGGATGCCATCTAAAGATCCATGTGAAGCTCCTCATGTATTTCTTCATGGATTCCATCAAGAAAATGGAAAACAATCTTGTCCTTACTACCTACAACCGGAAGTCGCAACGAAATTTACAGCCTTGTTCATCATCTGGCAATCATTCTGCAGATTCTATCACCAAAATTCAAGTTTTCTTGCGGCCAACAATGCGTAAGGAGGTCGGTCTTCTCAGTCTTTGGATTGCATTTATAATTTTTATTTCATTGATCATTGATGTTTGTAATAATTTATTTCTCAGGCTGGAAGAATAGAATGCTGCGACGTTAGATATGTGGCTGGCATGGATGTTGCCAACGTTAAGTAGAGAGCTTCTATAAATGGAGAAGTTATTGCATAATTGTAGTTTGATTTAACCAACAGCATAATCTGGTTCATCTCCCATGGAGTATTTTGTGGCGTTTTGCCCAACTCCTCCCATATAAGAATCGTTTTCAATAATCAACTCATTAGTATTAATACATGTGGAAGCCGCAATGAGGATAAATCTTTTTTATGTTATATAAGGACTGCAGCTGGAGTAAAGATGATCTAAAAGCATTGTAAAAATAAATTAAAATAGTGTTTGATAAATTTAACATATAAATGCTTATGCCATAGAATGTTAGAAAAAAAAAAAATTTTATATTATTTTAATATTTTTAATAAATTAAAATAAAAAGATATTTTTATTAATTATAATAAAAATAAATTAATTCAATAGAAAATAGACAAAACAAAATAATATATATGAAATAATATAAGCTTTCTTATAATTTGGTAATCTATTTAAGAATAATGTGAGAATGTAAAAAAATTTTCATTAAATATTTATTATTAAAATTAACACTTTTTCAAAAGGCTACTTCGCTTAAAAGTTTAAATCTACTTTCCAATAAATTAAAACTTTTAAAATTTTGAGAGCAGAATATATGATTTTTGTTTTTACAATAGATAAACTCTTCATAAGTTAAGTCAAGACCTTACATTTTTTTTTCTCATTATTATTCCTTCTCAAAAAACATGCAATATTTAATTTTTTTTTTTATTTTGCTTGTCATAGCTAAAATTAGTGATTAGCAAAGAAAATATTTAAAATGAAAGCCTAATTAAATTTGCATGTGAAAAAACGAAAGAAAAAAAATTAAAAAATTAATGATATTTAATGTTATAGGTGATAAAATAAGCGGATAGTTATGGCACAACCAACACTACTTAGTGCATTGCAAAAGCCAACTTTTTGTCCCATGGCATTTTCTTTCTTGATCTTTTCAACTTCCAAATGTTGGGATTTCTCTTCTTTCTCACAAGCTCTGTTTGTTTTGTCAAGATTGGTTTTCAAAAATTTTTTTAAAATGTTCACTTTTTGACAAAAAGTAAAGATTTTTATTATTTAGATAATTAAATGAAATATATATTTTTTAAAAATTTATTCTTTTTTTAAATAGTAATATTGACATAACTATTAAAATATTTATTATTAAAATATTAAAAAAATTTAATACTTTAAAAGATAATATTTTAATCATAATATTTCATGTTAAAATATTATATTAATACTAAATACTTAAAACAATGCTAGTTATTATTAAAACATTTATTTAATATTTTAAATATTTAAATAGAATTATTATTATTAAAATATTATATCTATTAAAATAAAACGTTAAAAGTAGTACTAATATTTATTATTAAATATTAAAGATTTTTATATTATTAAAATAGTAATATTACTATATTAAAAATGTTTATTATTAAATTATAAAAAAGTATTATTTATTTATATTTATTAATAAAATAGTAATATAAGAAAATTTATCATTAAAATATTTTATTTCGCTCTTTTCTTCCTTAAACTTTAAAATATGAGTGTATTTTGATAGAACAAAATCATTGATCACTCAACAAATTTGTTTGCTTTAGTGACATGGTTTTATTATTATGCATTTGAATTTAACTTATGCTTGTTAGGTGTTTGATTTTATTGCTTAAGAATGTGTTTGATATATAAGATTATGATAAAATAAAATAAAATAATATTATGAATATGATTACATTAAGTAATGTCATCCTATTTTGTATTTGATATGTACAAAAATTAAAATAGAATAATCTATTTAGTAATCAAAATTATCCTTCTTTAAAATCTATACATTTAATTTTTAAGAATATAATAAAACATATAAATTTAATCTCACATATTAAAAATAATTCTCTCTATTTTAAAAAATTTGAATAACCCTATACTAAAAAGATAATTATCAACTTCTTTCATCTATCATCTTATATACTAGACGTAACCTCAAAAAATGGGATACGTCTGTGAATTGAGCTTGAGAAAGAACAAGTTTGAATCAAAGTGAAAATGAAGGCAGCTAGATTTTTCCATGTGTTTTCAGCTATTGTTATCAGCAAGATACCATAAATTTTGAATAATCCACGGCCTGGAATTTTGAACATATATGCTCAATTTGATAGATTTTGAATGTATAATACCTCTATTTATCTCATAGTAGCATACACAGACTTTTTAAATACAATTTTCGTTATCATCGGCAGAAGGACAAATAAAATGTTCCTTCCTACAACCATATGGGGACCACTTTCAAATTTTCAATTTGCTTTCTTACCCCTTCCCACAAAGACTCTTGAAACATATGACATGTATAAGTTAGATTCAAACTAGAAATGCTAAACTGAAGTTTGGAATGTCCTATAATTCCTGAGGGCCGTCAAACGACTGGGTCTTTCTAAGATTCCAATGGAGGCCTTCATGTATGCTGCGTAAAAAATCATTAGTGGAATCAACTTGGCATGCCGTAGGCACAGGCCAAGGCGCCATGCTGCACAAAAGAGCATCCCCAGCAGCCAACTGTTTTCGGTCCTTTCCATCAAATGATGCCCAAGCAGGACTTCTGCTATTAAAAGGCACCACTATTCGCACTGTTACATGCTCAGGCAATATCAGAGGTCGAAAGGATAATGAATGTGGACAAATTGGTGTGAACAAGATACCAGGGACCTGCAATTACAGGAGCATACACCAGCAAGATATTTTTTCAGTTATATGATCATAATTATACTCTGAAACTAGATGGAGAAACAAGTGATATTAAAACAATATCATGAAACAAGACCTAGGACAAAATCCCAAGTGTTATGTCACCAAATGTGTATCAAGAAGATCTAAACAAGCAAAAAAAAATCACTGATAATTTGTCAAAGATAGTAATAAACTGAGATCAATACTCCAATTTTAAGTAACTACAGATTTTTTTCATCCTCTCAATGATGCTATTCATCTCAAAAGATAATATTCCACAAAATCCCAACCTTGTGCCAATTCTATCGATAGATGCCCACCTTAAACCATTCTTTATGGCTTTGTTGACTAGAACCAGAATTAAGTACAGAACATCGAATTTTGCTTGATATCTCTATCTCAAACATCTTTTCTATTTGCCTTAGTGCTTCTATATCTTCAAAAAATGTAAAGTTTTAGGCTTCTTAGTGTTGCCAGGCATTCATCTTCAGGATCATTCCAAATATTTCATTTGCTAGACATCTAACTTGGTTGGATACCAATCTGCATAATCAATTACTGACGATCTGAAGGAGAAAACTTGCCAACCAAACAATCAAAAATGCTACTTTCATTTGTTAGTCTTGCAGTTAAAATGAGTCCTTAGCTGGGCAACCTATTAGTCCAAGAGAGTCCTGATTACATCCCTCAATTGTTGTTTCTTCTCAGTGAAAACATCTGGAATTCTTTAATGATATTATACCATGACGGATAACCAGATTTAAATGGACTTCATCATGGTCTTATTTTTCAAAAGGGAATTCCATGAGGATGCCTCCCCTCCCAAAGTTTTACTGGGCAGGTAGAAATACCAGTGAGATCATGAAAAACAAGTCCACAATATAACCATACATTACAATTTGCAAAACATGAAAAAATATTATTTATTGCTGGTGTCACTTTTTCTTACTACTGTTGTTAGCATTACTGTACAACCTGTAAAGAATACTTAAATACAGTTCTTGTGGGCAGTGCTATTCTCGTTGTTCTAAAAGGTCTGGTAATTGATGACCACCATCACCCGATTTAAAGTTGAATTTCATCCCTACCCCAATGGTTCGACTTGGAGGTCTGAAGTTCAAACGGCTCGGAGCAAACAAGAGGGAAGGGAGAGTTTATGAAATGGGGGAAGGCTGACCCATGTTATGCAATCCAAGACCTAATGGATCTCCTTATGTACCAAAAAGGAAAGTTGAATTTCAAATGAATGGTCATATAAATACACTATGTAGTCAGAAAATTTATTACATTGTCCTTGCTTCTCTACTGCATAAACAGACAAAGCAGCTGTTCGTTTCTGTGCAAAGGAAACCCTAGCCATAAGCTCTAGCAGTCTGAGTTCAGAGAGAATATGTTCGTCTAATTATTTCCTTTGAACAATTTATTTTGCTTAACGCCTTCATCACATATTAATAGCTAATTAGCTCTTAAACTATAGCTTATAGGTAACTGCTCACCTGAATCAGAGTTTCAAAAAAGCAGAGCAGCATTGACTAGTTGGAAAAATATTACTAGTATAAATCTACTCTTTTGTTTAAACATACTATTGCCTTTCGTGAAACCAATCTAAATGGAAGCAACAAACTATACTTTAGAAGTTTTAGTCATCAAAATTCTGACAAGTTCTCATTATATTTGGTAAACATGATATTTTTTCAAATTTAATGGCAGTTAAGATGATATCAGAATTTACCTGTGGGTGGACCATTGATCCTCCAGCTGCCAATGAATATGCAGTGCTACCAGATGTTGTTGATAAAATCAAACCATCCCCTTGCACACATGTGACAAAGGAATTGTCACAATAGCATTCCAGATTCGTGAGGTATGATGATATTCCACGGTCAATTGTAACCTCATTCAGAACAAGAATAGGCTCTTCTGCTTCACACTCATTTTTAGCTGCATCTCTAACAACACGGCATAGTAAGCGGTGTCGTAATGTTATACTGATGGGTCCCCTTAGGATAGAATCAAGGCATTCTTTGAAATGTTCACTATCTAGAAGAAGTCAAAGAATTTTCTTTCTAATTTCAATATGTGAGTTAGACAAGCATTCTCAATTAAAATGAAAAAATAAAAATAAAAAACAATTTTCAATATAACCATTTTCAATCATCAATTCATTCATCTTTCATTAAAGAAATACTTCAAAAATATTTAAGGATACGAAAAGGAGTCATAAAGCCCAAAGACCCTAAAGAAAATGGAACGATTGGAGGAACAGGTCCTTTGAACATTGATGCCGCCTGCAAAGAACAATTAGATAATAAATGATAATAAGCATGAACTTAGAAGAAATAAAAATAACTAGCTCAAAAGAAATTCAAAGGCACAAGATTTATATGCATTGATAAGTTCTATCCTAATGATTATAGTCATGTTGAAGAAACTGTATCCATATAAAAACATGATCGTATAAAACTTTGAGAAACAAATCGAGGTATGAATTCAGAATTAACGTTTAATGCAGCAAGTTTTGAATTTCATAAAAACAACCAAGAATAAACTAAATAAGTAGCTAACTATAACTCATAGAAATGAAAAAAAAAAAAAATCTTAGAAAATTTACTAACTTCCACTTACACTAATGCAAATGGTTTTCTAAACTACACATCTCTTCCCATGTTTTCATTAGACTCTAAATGGCATTCGCTGTTAGGATGTTTTACCACAATCTTCAAAATCCAGGCTACACATTTTAACAAAGTTTAACATCATTTGTAAAGATATGGTACAAAAAACTAAATTTAAAAGTCATTTGTTCTAACACAAAATGTGAATTGCACCAACCAAAGATCCAAAGTGATAATTTGATATGTTCAAAGGTTTGTCATTTCTTTTAAAATATAGGCTCAATCAAAATAGAAACAACATACCCACAGTACGGTTCCATCACCACCAAGAGTTATAACAAGATCAACTTTCGTGTGTAGGAGCAAAATTTCCCTGTCTACAAAGCAACATAATAAACTTCTAATAAGAAATCAGAATATCATCCAGAAGTCAAACATAGTTACATGATAAATACATCAAAATAATTTAGTACTAAAAAATTAAGTACAGAAGCATCAGCTCCAACTACCGATAAGCACTGAATTAAAAAACAATAACTGTAGGTTATTTTGCTGGCATTTGACCTGCAGTCAGCTCATTAGATAAAAAAAGGTACTCTGACCAATTTAGGCAAAAACAAAAGCAGTTAACCTATTGTGCCAATATAACAGTAATGTCACATCAGTTTAGATAAAACAAGCTTAGGTTAGCTGTGCAGCAATTTTTTTTTTTTGTTAATTAATATTAATAAATTGAAATGTTATTGAAATTAGATTTAAGTAAAAAATTTCTTGCTGACTTATAAGTGGATCTTAGTATCTAAAAAAAGTTTTCTTAAAATGCCCAAAATTTTAGTTTAGAAATGTTTATAATATCAAATACCAACTCAATCATAGATGTTCTTTTTCAAAATTGATTTTAGTATTTAATTTCATCACAAATAATCATAAATGGTAGGTTCATGTTATTTATACTTTGAACTATATGTTAATTAATATATGTATTAAAATGTTTATCAAACCAAAATTTATTAGTACAATTCACAATTTACACTTAATGGTTGTTTAAAAAAAATTAAAGTGAAAAGTTACACATAAAGTAGCCAAAAGAGTAATAATCCTAAAGTGTTAAGTTTAACTGAATTCACAAATTTAACATTGCAATTAATTCCTTCGATTAACATCATAATGGAGAAAACTATATTAGTTAATGAATTAGGTGAAAGACTACATTACTAAAGTGATGAGGCAAAAAAAAGAAAAAGTGAATAACACAAATTCAAAGTGTTAAAGAGAAATAAATACAAATTATATCTTATAAACAGCAGAAGAGGCAAAACAAAACAAAAAAAAGAACACTGTTGAATGAAGAGTGCAGTGGAGAGAGAGGTGACACTGTTCTCACAAAAGTGTCACTAAACTCTTCTTTAGTATATAGTAATAATTTATCCTCGTAGGAAGCCAAAGGCTAAGATCAGGGTTCTTCATCAGAAAATAATCCTCTTTGGCCCAAGGATGGGTATCTTTTGTGGTTAGCAGGTCATTAGTATATGAATATTTATAAATTTAGTCAAGGTTTGGCAATGTCAAGGGTATTTTGGTAATTTTTGGATTTCCCAGAACGAGCTTTAGTCCTGGTTGTTGGGGTATATATGTCTAGTTTGAGTAACAAGGGATTTTATGTGGTCTTTAGTTTATTATATGTTTTATTACTATGTCTAATAGTTTCAGGGTTTTAGAATATTTACAACAAGCTAATATTTGCAGATCTACATCTCTTTGTAGAATGTTTAGAAGGTTGATTTATAATAGAACACTGGAATTATCGAGGAGAATCTTTTATATTAGAGTAAATAGAGAATTTCCTGCCTCCGTTTCTTCTTCGCTCTTGGTACAATGTACTCGGGTTACTGTTCCACAACATGGAAACCTCTTCCTTAAAACTAGTTGTTTCTCCTGTTTGCAACCTAAATTAAATTTGTTCTTTCTTGACTTTCAGCCACAACTACAGATACAGTGTATTGACTCTCTAAAATCATGAGTTTGAAACATGACTTTTTTAAATAATTTATTTAAGAAAGCAAATCAAACTGAAAAAGCAACAAAAGAACGACCAAGAAATCTGACAACACTATAAGCAATCAGAGAGTTAAACAAAAACATCAAAAGCTTCTGTATAGGCAGCACCAAAGACATAATAAGCCAAGGATCAGATATTTGATTTGTAATGGATTAGGTATTAATGTAAAAGTAACTACTTTAATACGCAGATTTGACATTAAGCATAAATGACTAACTTCTCACCATCTTTCCATGTCTGTACATAGTTGAAGTTGGTTGACTCTGTCAGTAGTTCAACCCTCACACGTGGTTCAACATAAATGTTTATCTTTTTCTTCTCTTTCAACCATCTGGATTAAAGATGAAGAATGAGACAGATAAAAAGAAATATGCAACAGAAAATGAAAAAAAAAAATGTATTTGTTCTTTTAAGTCATGCTGGCATGCAACACTGTAAAGATAATAGCCAGCCAATATACTATCAAAGAAGTTAATGCAAACCCAGAGAACTAAAAATAACCAACAATTAACACAAAGTTGAAAGGCCCACAGAATATAATAAGTACAATACCCAGATATTGGAAACTTTATCTTAAAGCAATTGGTATCACATACACCTCAACCAGCCCAAACACCATCTTGTGTCCAGAACTAGGAAATCCTACAGTGCCTTATTTTTAAAAATACTTGGCAGCTTTAATATTTAAAAGAAAACAATTAAAAGCATAAATTTCTTCACAATAAACATTTGTTTCAACGAGGGAGGTCAAGGGACAGTGCAATCTAGGAAAAGCAACAAGCACCCCTCTAGACCAAGAGCCCTGACTGAGGCATATGCCCTCAAAGCAAACAGGTTCACAAAAAAGGCATACCTAGTTAAGGCCCCTTTGTCTTCTTCATTTTCTATTTTCTATTAGTTGTATTTTAAATTGAAAGAAGGACAATGTGTCATTATCAATAACAAGAAAATTTGATTTTTTATTCACAATTTCTTGTTGGATATAGATGCAACAGTTTGAACAAACTTATTCATCGAATAGAGTTTATAGCAGTTTCAGTAAGTATTAGGTAACCTGCAACAAATATTTCAAACAAACGAAAATCATTTTTAGCTTTAAGTAGCTTTAAGGATCGTAAATACATTTAAGGGCACATACAATTATAACCACTAATACCTCCTAGTTCCCAAAGTACAGGCATCACATAAACAGGAAAGGGCCCGACAATAAACCATAGGACATGGATGAGTCCTTCAGGGAAGGCACACAGAAGAGGGATGACTAGTGCATCAGAAGCCACTCATATTACAACCAAAAAACAGGATGCAAAAGAATTGATTAAAAGAAAGAACACAAGAAACTCCAAAGCAAGTGCTTTTTTTTTTTGGATAATTAACTCTTAAAGCAAGCAAAGCAAATTAAAATGTGCATTATTTCAAATGTCTAGAAAAGTTTTGCAGAGATTGGTTAAGGCAAAGATGAAAAGCATGTTGCATGAAAACTTGCATTCAGAATTACGCAATGTAAAACTAATTATCATTATCAACATCCGCACCTGACCATTTGTGCACAAAGAATTCGAACAGAAACTGAATTCGGTTTTGTCAAAATAAGCACAGTTTGTGGGTCAGATTCCCACTTCAGAGAAATCTGGAAAGAAACAAGGATTTACTTAAAATGACAGATATGAGGCACAATAAACAAACAATATCCAAACAATATTCTAAGAGAAGATTTAAAAAAAGCTTACATCAGTCCAAGATAGAAATTGAATTACTTATAAAATCGCAGCAAACAAAAGCTTCTTAACAGGATAGAGGAAGCAATACCTGTTTACTGCTACGTTCTGCCGTCGTAATATTCCCTTTTTCAAAAGAGACAATGTCATGCTTGTGCTGATCACCATTCTCACCCTTGCACCACCATGAAAGTTTAAATGATGCCTGTCACAGAATATAGTTTTCAATAATGTGATCTGAGCATTTAAAGTAGTAATAATTTCACAGTTGGAGTATTGGATAATGTTTCCTTGTTACTACAGGTTACAGCTGTAGGCACTCAAAATTAGTTTGAGAGAATGCCTAGGTTGTCATGGAAAGAAATATGGAAAAGCTGACTCCTGAAATACTAAAAAGACATGAAAGGAAAGCTTCCCAAAATTTTGTCCAAATAAAAAAATATATATATCGAACATCAGGAAACAGTAAAGATTTAAGAAAAAGATTAAAAAAGACACAAGCTAAGTGAACAAGAAAAAAAGTATAATAAGCAAGAAGGTATTGATTCAAAGTAGAAGGTTAATAAAAAGCCGATACCTTCCTCATCATCTTATTACAATCTACATTGGAATTCGAATCTGATTCTCTGTCACGAAGAACCTCATGAGAGCAAATCCCATGCTTCATGCAGCCTTTCTCACGATGCTCATCTGATTCATTCTGCAGCATCAATTGGTTGTCTGAGTTCTTTATTGTCCTGCAATCAATACCGCCATTTTGCTCTGCAGAGATCCGCTCTGCAATTCGAGCTAGCAAATTTTAAAGAAGTAAAATCATTTGTGTTAGACTTTAAACCAAAATAGAGAGGCCAACACATACAAAAGCACGTGCAATAGAGAACCATGATCATTACCATGAAGTACAGGAACTTAAAATTTAGAGCTCTTCAGAGGAAGTAAAAGCATGCATAACTTTAAAAATATGAGGAATTCAATAATACAAAAGCATAAAATGAGGAATGAGAACAATAGTGATTAATGGACATACACAAGCCCAAGCAAATAGGCTTTCCACAATTTTAAGAACTTCTCAGGTTTAAGTCAGGGCTTCCACGGCCACACTTATAAAACTCTATGTGTGGCTATAAAGCAAGCACTAATCTAGAAAGCGAACCTAAACCCCCAATCCCCTTTTTCTTTATTCGGCGACACAGCAGAATACTGTGATGAGGACAACACTGAGGTCTCCTAATCATATATTCATCTCTCAATCAGCTGGGAGGCTTTAAGCTGCTTCCTAACTTTTCTACAGAGTCAATATACCCTTCCACATTTGCCATATGCAGGCCAATTTCCATCCCAAACAAATAGGCTTCCACAATTTTAAGAACTTCTCACTTCTCAGGTTTAAGTCGGGGCTTCTGTGGCCATATTTTAAAAATTTTTAAAGCATGCACTAACCTGGAGTGCAAACCTAATCCCCACCCCTCTTTACTTGAATGTTGAGGAAGAAGAGTAATGTGATGAGGACAACAGTATAAGCTCTCCTGATCATATAGTTCTCTCAAAATCAGATGGGAGGCTTTAAGCTGTTTCCTAACTTTTGTATAGAGCCAATACACTCTTCCACATTTGTCTATGACATAAGGAGACCAATTTCCACTGCAAACAAAGCAAGTATCATGAAAAGTTTTCCCACCACCATAATTCCTCTCCAGCATTTACATAGAGATGCACTCAAGCAACAAGGACTCTTAACATCTCAACAGAAATCATGTACAAACAAGATCCTTTCCCCCACTAAATGAATTATTTTGGAAAGTCCCAACATTTTTTCCCTCCAGCCCAAACAGTCAACTCTATTTAACATATCTGCTACATCCCATAAGAATTTTCCTGAACAGAGGCATACAATCAATCATAGGCTTGACATCTGCAATCCATACAATAACAGAGAGAAGGCCCTTATTTTCATTTTCCGCTGACCCAGTCTACCAATAACCATCCTCATCCACTGTTATGTTTCCTTTTAAGTGTTCCAACTTTAGATAACAACATTTAGTTGGAGAAGAAGATACCAACTATTATATTGCAGAAGCAAAATAGGTGCCTCAATCAACCAGATTGCTTAACCATTTTGGCCAGAAGGATAAAAAATAAAAGAAAAATCAAAACACAAAAAATCAACAACTGCAAGTTGGTTCGGCAATATGAAATGTAGGAATGTGACAGGATTGACAGATAAAATGCTTAAATAAACTCAATGCTATCCAAAATAATCTACATATATTTTACCTCTGAAAACCAATTTAATTACATTCACTCTGATTCTTAGAGGTCATAACCTAGCTCAAGTACCCAACAACTGAGAGTAAATATTCACATGAGAAGATTTCATTTTTTATTATCATCAAATAGTCAACATTTTCTTGCCAGTATGTTAACGTAACTAAAACCTTAAGAAGAAAAAAAGAAAAAAGCAAAAAAAGAAAATTGGACCTCAGACAATGGCTTCTGCAATTCAAGATTGAAAAGTAATAATAAGAAATAAAAATAAAACAAATTGTAGTAACGAAATTTTATGAGATAGAGAAGCAGAAATGACTACAAGAATTTGAACAAATTATTACAGGAGCAATTCATTAAAATAGTTGCAACAGAAGGCATACTAAAATTTTGAACGCCAGATACATCACACAAAAAAAAAAAAAAAAATTGAGGATGGAATCCTTGATGCATAAGTACTTAGTTAAGAGCCACTTACCAATCTCTTGTATTTTAAGATTAAACATGAATCTGTGCTGATAAATAATGTAAACTCATAAGACAAGAGAAACAGAGAAGTCTGTGCCATTCTCTGATGCAATGGAAAACCTTCCGGAGCTCTCAAGCCCAACTAAGTGTGTTCAAGTAAATAGAGCAGCAATTCATGCAAAAACGTTGAGCATATCCAATAAACCCCTAAATAGACCATTTTGAGAAGATCAAAAATGGATGATGACAATGTCTATCCAAGTGAATGATGTCACATAAAATATGCAACTAAAACTCTGTTTGTCTATGCTAAGGCATCCTATATGGCTAATATATGTGTAAAACTCCATGGAAGTATTACCATCCAGATTTAAGCTTTATCGCAGGAAAGATTAAGTGCAAAGTTTATGCCTAATTTGCTTCACTTGACAAGTATCTCCAGATTTGGTCAGCCTCCGCAAAGAGATAAAAGATGCGACAACCTTCCTTTTACTTGGCTTCCATTTCAAAGAAAACATTTCTTAAACACCCAAACAATCTTATTTCCTTCAAACCATTTATACACCTCTAATATAGCTATTGTACCAAAAACTTGCATAAGCATCAAATAAAACCTTTAGCCATACAATCCCACAACTCTTGCAAGTGAATTAACTTTAACAATGTTTGTTGCTTTGACAGTTTTTCAGGACAGGATAGTACTGTGATGATTCTCTAGAGGAAGCAACAAGATGACTGATAGTACTGTGAAAGTTTAAGAAAATACCTTCTGATACTCTCTTTTTTTGTTCTTTCCAAACTTCCCAGAAGACAAGACATGGAAACATAATTCTTATCATTTCGATTGCATTATCTAGAGAAGTCCGAGTCCACCAACTTTGTAGCATTTCACAGATATTGTTGCCTGATATTGGAAT
Organism: Durio zibethinus; assembly: GCF_047325235.1. NCBI lineage: Eukaryota > Viridiplantae > Streptophyta > Magnoliopsida > Malvales > Malvaceae > Durio > Durio zibethinus. The sequence continues at coordinate 8,868,436 of NC_143167.1, read as the reverse complement.
AGCCAGAATCTGATAATGAGTCCAATTGATTAGCAAGCTCACCAAAACCAAACAAATTGTCTAATTTTCAATACTTGTGAAACAAGAATGGTCTGAAAGCTGCTCCAATGTAATGAAGCAAGTCCAACTTTATCCCTCCTTATGATAAACAAATTATCCCTCCTTACATAGAAAGGAAAATCATACAAAAGGATAGGAGCAGATCTTCAAAGAAGAGTGCAGAAGAAGAAGAAGAAAGCAAAATTATTCATCAAAAAAAAAAAAAAAAAGGAAAATGAAGACAATGTCCAAATATTAAGAGTGATGAAAATACTTCTTACAATGTTTTGCAAAATCAAGACTATTTGAACCTCTCCATTTCATCCAATCAACTTAATAAGAAATCAAAATGAAATTCTATAATATATTTCATATCAATTCAAAATATCCTTTTGAATTCTTGCTCCACTAGATTGAAATAGGAAACCTGAGAGACACAATCATAAGTTCATAACCAGGCTAGATTGAAAGCTTAGAAATCAAAGAGGCCGCTTAAGCATTTTCTGATCAGTATCACAATTTAGGCATGAAGGATGAAAACAAAGATTGGCAAAATATTTGATAGAACAATAGTTTGTTTGGCTGGAGTTGCAGCAAAAACTACTATTGAAGTAGAGCTTTTGGCAGTGTGCTGTCGTATTAAAATCATTTGAAATAACTAGAAATATAATTTGTCTATGAGAATACAGTATTATATTTGTCTATCAGCTTCACATTGTAACTCTTTTAGAAATTCTAAGGTTGAATTTTCAGCTTTTAGTCCGAAAACTCATTTTCAACTTTTAAAATACCTAAAAGTTGTTTCTCAAAGCCCTGTTTCACCCAGCTTTAGCATCATGGAGTGGAGAAGTTGGACCAAACTGGCACTACGAATTATATGTCAAATCGTAAACAAATAAAGTACATCAAAAACAAAGATCCATCTAAGAAAAAGGATGACGTGAGGAAAGGAAGCCTTCTCCTGATGGCAGTGCCAAAGAATTTCCACTGTGCAACAAATAAGTTATTGGTAATATCAACTTGCTTGCCAAAGCTAAACGATTAATAACATCTAACTGTATAGAATCTAAATTGCAGAACACCTACACCTATCAATGTCTAGTATCATAGTAGAATCCTTAAGGCACTAAATAGGTAAGGGGCATTAATTGGATTTGTTGTTTAAAAAACCCAAAGCTATGAGAACTCAGAAACTACAACATGAATATTGCTTAGTTAGTTTAAACTAGAAATAAAATAGCATCAAAACAAAAGCGGAGCTAACTTTTCTGCCCATAGAAAATTCAAGCCCATAAAAGATTCAACTTAAAAATTAGTTTCTCTAAAATAACACAGAATTAGTTTCTCTAAAATAACACAGAGAGACTTCTGACACCAAAGTGAACAACCATCAAATCATGCATGGAGATAAATACTAACTTTGTTGTAGAATATATGCTCAATACTTAAGTGAAGTACATCGCACACATAAAAATCATAAAAATAGCATAAATTAGATAAACGGCATTGCAAAAGTGACTCATTTACCTACCCTGTGCAGGGAAATTTTCAAGTAGAAATAAAATGACAGATGCATAAAGCTGATGAAGTGTTCTGCTACGAATAAATACATATAAATAGACAACAAAATGAAAAAAATAATCTTCACATGACTGCAAACTTTTGAGATGTTCTTTATTCCTTCTTAATGACTATAAGAATTACGAGAATAAACACCAAATGTTGTGTTGTGCCATCAAGAAACAAATTGTCTATAAACAATCTAGTAGGAGAAGGAGGAAGAACAAGGAGAAGTAAAGATTCAAACCAGGCATATGAAGTTCAATATGCACCATTCAGTTAAGCAATTGACAAGATCAGCAATATCTTTTAACCAAGCTAGATTAGGTTTTAGGTGTAAATCAAACAGCTAGCAAAAGAATCCTAATCTGTAGCTTTTTTCTGGTCAAACTCAAGCCTTCTTTTTTTTCCTCTTGTAGAGAAATTTGCATATCAATAATTATCTAAGAAATACCTAGCATATGAAACACACATGATGTGGTCAAAAAAAAAAAAAAAGAAACGCATATTGACAGAACAGCTATGCAGTTTAATCTTTAAAAACCTTTACGCTCCATCTGTATATTCCTGGTTCTCTCCAGCTCATATCTACGTTTCCATTCAGCAGCCTCAGCTTGTGCAGAAGCCTTTCCTTCAGCAGCACGTCTTAATGCCTTCGCAACAGCTAGTAATGTGTTCAAAATAATAAGCATAAAGAATGAAATAAAAAACAGATAGTTCAATTGGAAGACATGTATGCAGGGGAAGAATGAAATAAACATACTTCTCAAAGCTTCTGAGAACTCTATAAGATGTTCATCCATTCCTTCAACAGGAGTTTGTTGAAGAAGTTCTTCCACTGCCTTCTCAGAATGTAAAAATAAAAGTGAATCAACAAAACCATTCTCTGGCTTAGAGCATGAAACACTTGCATCCCCATTTCCAAAGGAAGCCTGTTCAAAGTTGATATATATGACATTGATTCCAACCAGAAAATGAAATATGCATTTTTAATATATATAAACCATTGATGAAGGACATAATTGATGACAGCAATCGCAACTGTAACTCATGGTAGTAAATGTTAACTTACACAAAGAACCCATTGATGAAACATGTTAACTCACACAAAAAACATTCATGAAGGACATAATTGCATCAAATTCTCTAAGGCCGTAGTTGATTGTTATTTTAGTTACTTGATCAAAAAAAGAAATTGGGACAAAAGTGATAATATATACTTTTTTCACACATAAAAGACAAAGTTTTGAGCTTATGGATTTTAAAAAAAAAGGTATGATTTCACATCTACATAGAAACATGTTGTTTGAATTCATATGACAGTGTTTAGCCATATATTCAGTTTCAATAAAAATATGGTTTTCTATTTTACTATGTGCTTGTACTTTATAGCAAAATGTATAGATGCAAAAAAGCAAGTAGTACAAAGGCAACAATCAAATAAAGCCTAGATTAACTAATGCATTTTAAAGATTGAAAATCATTAGTTGTTTCACCTGACCTCATCTTACTTTTTTTTTTTTTTTTTGTAATTCCTCCCCATGCAACACATCACAAAGTTAGCAGTGGCAACAATGCAAAACAGACTGCCTCAAAAATGCCCAAAAATATTTTGAAAGGAAAGAATACTGGCATTAACATATTTAACCAAATGAAGCACAATGATCATCAATCACTCTTCCACAAGCCTTCCTATATGGAAATTAGAATAGTTCTGGCAGTAAACTTTGGCCGATTCTTCCATAAATATGGCAATCCCTAATAGGATTCTAGAAAGTTCTAAAAGTAGGCTGTCTAATATGCAGAAACGACTCCAATGAGATAAGTACATGAATCCGACAAAAGAGACCAGGAGAAAGAACTAAACATCCTATTGCCTGTTTAACAGGCCAAGACACAATTCAGGTCAACCAAAGCCAGGTTGTTTTGAATAAACAGTTGGTAACGAATGTTATAGCAGTAATCCTACAATGCAACACGCGTGCAAGAATGCACAAAACTTCCATCTCCAATAACTAAAATTTCCAACAAGTTAATTGAATTTCATAGTTTATGAAAATCCACTATGAAATTCCACAAAATATTAGAAGTTCACAACACTATGTGTTTTACATACTCAATTCAAAATTTTCACCTGGATATCCATTTCTGATCAATTAAAGTTTCTAAAAATTTCTGTTTTGTCAGTTTCACAAGAAAAACCCAAAACTAGCTGTACCTACTATCCAAAAAAAAAAAAAACTGATAGAATTCTTTACCAAAGAAAAATAAACCCAATACAGAATAATAATAATAATAATAATAATAATAATAATAATAATAAAAGATATAATTCAGCAGCAACAAAACAACCCAACAGCAGAAAGACAGAGAAACAAACCCTAATGACACCAAAGCAAATAACCCAAGAAGCAAAGTAAGAAATTTTGCAGAATTAAAAAGCACCAAAGACATGTAAAGAAGCCATGTAAGATATGCATCATAAACAGTGCAGATAAAAAGGAAAGAGGGAGAGAAAATTATGATTACAGTGGAATCAAACTTGCTGGGAGACATGGTTGTGTGTGAATACGAGGGAGATGAGGGGCAGTTGAGAGAAAGGAAAAGGAGAAAAGGGCAGGTTTTTATAGGGATGGAAGAGGTGCAGCTATTGCGATCAGATGAACATGTGCCATGAGTTTGATTTGGTGAATTCTGTACAATTTGAAGTAATAATTAATACAAGATTTCTCCTTTACCTTTGCCATCCATTCCATTTTTCAACCCCATAATTAAATTGTTAGGCAGTCAGACAACTAGAAATGTTTGGTTAGGGGTCCCACTGACTTGGGTGTTCCCGTGTTCTTCTTCTTCTCTCTCTTCAAACTTGATCTGCTTCTTTTATTCTTTTCTTTTAATTATCAAAAAAAAAAAAAAAAAAAGAAATTGGCGAAAGCCTAACAATCTGATACTTGGTGGCATACGGTGGTCTGCCTCTTCCACGTGGAGATCATGTGTTGCTCAAACACTCAAACTCAAAGGTGGCGTAATAATAATAATATCATGAATTGATGGTCTTAACGATAATGAAATCCTCTGTTTATTTTCTTTCGATCTTTCTTTTTGTTTGAAAAATTGAAGTTGACTAATTGGATTTTTCAAACGGGACCATCCACCTATTTTAAGAAATAAATTTTTGTAAAACTAAATTCGATCATTAATATTTACAATTTTTTTTCCCAAATCTTATTAAATCTCGGCCTACTTTATAAAAAAAGTTGAGTATTAATTTATCATTATTTAAATTATTTAAATTAGTTCTTTTTCCCAAAAATGATTTTTTTAAGTTTACAAAAAGACTCATTATTTAAATTAAAGTAGTCATTTTTAAATAAGTAGTTCATTCACAATGATAAATTTGTTGAAATCGAAAGACATTTTCTTTTTATTTGTTGTTGAATTCAATTTCAACTTTATAGATTTTATCCTTTTAATATTTTTCTTTCCGCAATTAAATACATGTCAATAAAGTATATATTGTGAATTTTTTACTAAGTAAATTTAAATATATGAACATATAAAAATAATTATAAACTTACTTAACTAAATATATATAAATATTTATTTTTAGGAACATGGCTTGAATTTAAGTCGTAGATGAAATGCATTTAAGTAATTTATTATAGTTTATTTTTAAATTATAATCATAATTAAATATTATTTTCATATAATAAATTAAATAATTATATTATTATATTATAATAAAACTACAATCTAATCCTATTTAATATATATTATATAACAACATATACAAACAAATTTATCACATAAACACCTATGTGGATAACTATTTTAAATGACACATAAGATAGTTTTTTAAAAGAATAATATAATTTTTTTTAATTACAAATTAGATAATTTAAAAATTACAAAAATTAAGTTTATCTAAATCTTTTAACAATATTTTTTATTTTGATTTAAAAAATTATATTTTTAAAAAAATTTAAGTAAAACATTAAAAATTCAAGTAATTTTATGTAAGATTTTGAAAATTCAAAAAACTTTCATCTTAAATCTTTAAATAATAACATTATTAAAATAATTATATCCATTTGAATTCTAATTATCAAATTTATATTTCAAAAAAATATAAAAATTTTAATATTATCTTTATCACTTTATTATATCTATTTTAAATTTTAAAAAATTAATTTAAAATTTATCTATTTAATTATAATTGCCACTAAAGAATTTTTTTTACAAATTTAAGACTACAAATGTATTGCGTTATACATCAATTTTTTTTTTTTAGTAACTTTTTAAAGATATATTATATTACTATTGTAATTTTTTTTGTTTATAAAATTTTTAAAGGTATATTTTATTGTTATTACAATTTCATTTATATGAAAAATAATATTTTTTTCAATTTATTTTTTCTTTTTTTACATGTTTTTTAATATTTTTCATATTTTGTATAATAATTTTTTAAAGATTATTAAAGTGAAAATGTGTTAATACTTCTTTAATTATTTAATTTATAATTCAACAATATATATTTTTATTTTTTAAAAAAGATATAATTTATTTTTATTCAATATAATTTTACAGGTGTATAAATGTTATTGTAAACAAAAAATCTAAAGGAAAAAGAGTTTTTTTTATTTTCAAAAAATTTATTTTTAATAACAAATTAATATATTTATAAATTTTATATATGTCATAAGTTTTAAATTTTTTAATATAATTTAAAAAAGAAATCAATTTATATATATTCATATTAAATAAATAAAATTATTTCATACAACACAAAAGTTATAATCTAATTATTAAATAATCAATTAATAAATTAAAAATAACTATAAAATCAAATTTATACACAATAAAATTTGAAACTAAAATCTCAAAACTTTTAGATAGAAGAGATTTAAAAAATATAGACAAGAGTATAATAATATCAAAAGCAAATCCAAATTATATTATACATGAATAAAACTGTTGGTGGATCATCTGCCTTATTTTAAGACAAATTCATAGAAAAAAGAAATAGTTAGGTGGGTCCAGAGCGTCCAGGCAAGTTAGAGGTGATTGGAGGGGTTCCGTAAAGGACGGAGACAGGCGGATGGTCAAACGGGGGATTTAAGGCTTCAGTGCTTTACGTATTCGCAAACGTCACGGATCACCATTTAAAGATATAATTATTAATTAATTATTTACTTATATAAGTATTGATTATATGAATATAATATTTAATTATAAATATAATTTAAAAAATAAAATTATTAGATGAAGAAAAAAAATTTATTCTATTAGTTTGAGATATTTTTATTTTTTTAATATGAAATTTATAATAATTTTTGTATTTAACTATATAACAGTCTCATTGTATTAATTCTTGCATTTAAAAAAATTCATTTTAATCCGAACATATTTTGATTTTAATATTTTTATAAGATTCACATAAAAAAATTAAGCAAACTCTAATATTATTTGTTAAGAACTTAAATTTTAATTTAAAAGTGTATTTATTAAGTGGAGGAAGATTTTTAATTTATCGACTACAAAATCATCCCGTCTCTTGTGATCCGTAGCGCAAATCCCTCTCTCTAATTGGAGAGAGGCTAGGGAAAAAGTCAGTGACAAATAAAAAGCTAGCTGACTTTATGTTAAGACGGGGAACTTAATAACTTTTAAGGAAATATTAATATAATTTCAGAAAATAATGCGGGGTCAGGAGGATTTTTGTTTTTGTTATTATTATTTATTTGGAGAACGTTAGTCAAATAATACATAGATGTTTTTTATTATAAATTTTCACAATCCAATAGCAACAGTCTACCATAAGCCTGGCAACGTGCCCCATGCCTCTACTAGTATTCCACTTTACAAAATGCATAAAATATTTATGACGTAATCAACCAAATATTGCAACTTCAAAAGCTAGATTTTTTTTTTTGGTTAAAACGCAGAAGCTAGATTTTAAGTTAACATCCAATCATTTTCCAAATTTAAATCCTATGACCAATTAGGTTTTAAAGTTAGATAATATTTAGTATATACGATAATTTTAAAAATTATGAACATTTACACTCAATAATTAAATCATTATATTTGATAATAATTTAAAATTTTTACATGACAAAGATGTTAAATCATTGAAGTAATAAAATTATTTTCTTAAAAGATGATTCCATTCTCATTCAAATAAATAAACAAATTTTATTACTACATTTTAATATCTCATTTATTAAAAAAAAAAAAAAACGTAAGTATAAAATATTCAATAAAAAAGGGTTGAAAATCTTAAGTAAAAGCTAGTTAATGAATTCAACCATTCTTATTTAAAGAAAATTTTATTATTTAATTATACTAATCATATATTTTTTTCTTTGAAACTATTTATTTTTCCTTTTTAGCTTTTATTAATATAAAATATTAACAAATATCTATTCAATATTTAATTTTCATTAGAATACCAAATAATTTTTACACTAATAATGCAATACTTAATTTTTTTGAATTAAAAATTCAGTATTTAATATTTCACTATTAAAATTTTTAATTTATCAAACAAATTAGTTGAAATGAGCACATGGATACCATGTATAAATCTTTAAAACAAATTAGCTAAACAGCCCACCCACTGTTTGATACTATACCAAATCAAACAAATTTTGTGTCCTATTTTCTTTATAAAAAATGCCAGTTTTCTCTGTAGTTACATAGTTAGTAGGAGGTATATATTCTCAATGGAATTTGTCCAAGGTCTCCGCTAAAATCATTGACTTGCTAAATATTCTTTTTCATGAAAATGACCATATAGCTATAGTCAGATTTTTTTTTGGCTTACTTGAGCCACCCACGAAGACCAAGAACAAAATACAAAGTGCCAGTTTTCAGAGGGCTGGCAGAACTGGCAGAGACTAATTCAACATTTCCTACCAATTTTCTTTTTTCTTTGACCACAAAAAAAGGTAATGAAGAATTTAACTTTTATTTGGGTTGTTGCAGAAAGCGAGCTTTTGAAAAAAATTCCTCTCAAGCGATTATATATAAATCATATTTTAACTTGTTCTAAGGCAGTGACGGATTGATGACTTTTTTATTTACTTATAATATATATATATATAATTATTTAAGTGTTTAATAATTTTGTCAATAAAAATAATATTTATGAAAAAAATTTTGAGAGTGCTAAAAGAAACTTTTCTTTAATTTTTGTTTTTTACTTTTTAATCTTTTGGGGTGTTTATGAAAATTTTGAAGGTATTCAAGTAATTTTTTTTTTTAATTTTTTTGTTTTTCAACTTTTAAAAATACCCATAAGCCTAAATCTACTCATGTTTTAACATCTTGCGGAAAAAAAGTTAATATAGTCAATGAAACCATATCTTAATGGTAAGAGATTTCCAAACTTCAAGTCCTCAATTTGAATCAATATTTTTATTCACCTTTGTATTGATTTATTAATTTATTTAATATTTTTTATGCATAATGCAATTATAATTATGTTCTATAGTTTAAAATATTATAATTATAATTTTACTTATAAATATAATTTCATGAAATTAAAAAGGAAGAGAATAAATTACGATTAGTTGCAAGATATGGATAAGGTACAAATTTACAAATCTACTTATGTGAGTGGTCAAAGTTTATCACTAATCTTTCATTTGATACAATTTTACCATCAAACTTTTAATTTAAGAATAAATTTACTATTTTAAATTTTAGAGAAATTAAAGAATATTCAATAGAAAACTTTACTAAAAATTATTTTCTAACTCAAAAAATCTGAAAAAAAATGACAATAAAAAAAAAAAGATCTAGATTAACTGAAAGGAATATGATGTGATATTATATGTAATAGAAAATATCATGATAAAATTTAAAAAAAAAAAGAAAAAGAAAAGAAAATTTCAAATCATGTGGCAATTTATTTTATAAAAAATATCAAGATAAAAAACGAAAATAAAAAATCATATTTTAGTTTTATGATTTTTTTTTCGTCTGACATATCATTTTCAAAATTATCTTTTGAATTGTAAAATAATTTTTAATAGAATTTTGTACTGAATAATCTTTAATTACTTTAGAATTTAAATTATTATGATAAATTTGTTTCAAAATTATAAGTATGATAGCAAAATTACACTATTTAAGAAATTTATGATAAATTTAAAACATTAATATAATTATAATTTACACCTTATCCTTACAAGTTATTGTCGGTTTCGTAAATGTCACACCCTTTGTATGTTTGCGTTTTGCACCTAAGTTCTAGGATTCTTCTCACTTTTATGATAAAATATGGAAACATATTTGGAATTCCAAAGGAAGTGATGTATTATTGTAACAGGGAAGACTTGACTTTTTCATTGGGCAACAGTGCAAGAAAGTGACGTGGGGAAGTGTAGTACGTACCATGTATTAAAAAAAATTCTAATATTTGCAAACAATGCAATTTAGTCCCTTACGCATTTAATTGAATATTTCGCCTTATAAAATAGATAAAAATAAAATACTATGACTTTGAGGCAATGGCGTCATCATACCACATTAATTGTACGATTTAATAAAATGATATAATTTGCTATCAAGGAAATCACTTTTTTTTCTTTATTTTTGATATTTTAAGTTATCAAAATTTGAACTTAAATAATCAAAATTAAGATAATATTTAGTATGAAGTGATTATTTCAAAACTTATAATGATTAGATTATTGTGTTTAGTAAAAACTTGGTGAACCTATATGGTAATAATCTTAGATCATTGAGAGTTTATTAGATCACTGTATTAAAAGGTGATCTAATTCTCATCCAAGAGAGTGAAAAATTTTTATCATTGAAATACAGCGATCAATAAAATTAATAATAGTTAATATTATTTATTTAATATGTAAATTAACAAAAATTCTTGCTTTCTTTTAAAATTGTTATTATTTTTTATTATAAAGTTTTTATTTTTTTCAACTAATATTCATTATAACAAATTCAAAAATAATTTGAGTATTTTTTTTACTTTATTAATGTTTTATGTATAATATAATCTTTTTGTTTTTCTTTTATTATGATTTTGATAGGTTAGATTTATTTTTTAATTCAAAATTTATTTTTACATAATTTATATTATAAAAATTAGTTAACCTATCAATAAATATATTTATTAATTTAATAATTTAATTATATTTTATTATAAAATAAATAAAATATTACTAACATTTTTATAAATTATTATTTTAAATAGCATTAAAATCTTTAATTTGTTAACTATTATAATGTACATATGTAATTTTATACTTTTAAATAAAATAATATTTCATTTTTAATAACACAAAACATCGTGATCTTTAATTATTAAGAGTTAATAATTGTTAATCAAATTAAGTAATTTCAAATCACAAGTGATAAGATAACTTTGATAATAAAATCATCTAAATGTTATAATGTATCGGTTCGATACTCCATTGTTTAACGTAAAAATTTTAAAAATTATGAAAAACACAGAGAGTTACTATAAATCTTTTTTAAGGTAAAATTGACCACTCAAAAATTTATCCTTTTAATAAAATGATAAAAAGAATTTAAAGCTTTATCAAAAAGATAATTTGGATGTGCGAAAACAAGATCAAGTTCGGGAGTCGATTACGTGTGGAGAATAATTAGCACCCCATAACACCCATAAATTAGTACCAATTAATTATACACTATTTATAATTTTGGATAAAAATGATTTTCTATGTGAAATTTAATTAATTCCTTTTATTTTGTGAGAAATTAGTAAAAAAATATTTTTTTTAGGAATATTAAGAAAATCTTCAAATTAAAGAAATATCTTTAAAGTTTCCAACGTAAAGGTAAATTTTAAAGATAGTCTTTCCATTTAAGATTTATCATAACATTCATTTTAAAAATAATAAAAAAAATTCTTTGTAAATGATAATTATTGATGACTTTCTAGCATCTAGGCAGAATATCAATGAATTATATTTCAAGGAATGATATTTTAATTTTATTTATTCAAAACTAAAAATTTTAAGAAAAATTTTGATTTAAAAAAAATATAATACAATATAATTAATATTAAACATATATAACTAGAGCAAACAAATATATATACATTATTAATTTAAAAATGAAACATATGTAAAATGATGATCAAGTGTGATTTTAAGAATCGAGTTTTCAAATATAACGAAATCACCTAGACTTTTCAATATTTAGACAGAGTTTAGGTGCGTGTTTTTATATTTAAAAATCTTGTCATATTATTTTTTATTATAATGAATTTATTTCAAGTTGCAAAAATGTATGAAAATTTTTAATAAAATAAAATTTCCTAAAAGCCCTATTATCTAGGCAGCATTCAGGAACATATTATTTTATAAAAGATTTTCATATAAATCCTTTAAAAGCTTAAGATTTGTTTTTTTTTAAACTTCAAGATTTTAGAGCTTAGGTTTTTCATTTAGGGTGAGAATTAAGGTTTCGAGATTTTACTTAGGGTCACATTTAGGGTTTCAATTTTAAGGTTCGATTCATAGATTCATGAGCCTTTTTAAAAATCTCCAACATTTAGGCAAACTTTTGGAGAAAACTTATATTTTGTAATTTTCAAAATTTATTTCTTATACATTTTTTTAGTACAAACTCATTTTATATTAGTTTTTCTAAAAAATATAGATTTTTTGAATTTTCATATTTATTTTTTCTAATTCATTAAAAATTTATCTACAATTTATTAATCTTTTATTATTTTAATATTTAATAATTTTTCAACATATAGATAAAATTATTATTATTAAAATATGATTTTTTTACTCTATTCAACATCTAAACAGAGAATTTAAAAAAATTTTTATTTATTATTTATTATTATTTTTTGGGAAATTTTAAAATTGCAAATAACAAGCATGAATATAACCAAAGGCAATACAAACATGTCAAATAATAACATAATATCTATGCAAATCCATTAAATAATCAAGATCAAACATAAGTTAAAGATATTATATATTAGTAAAATAATAGCCAAAAATGATGTAAAACGCTATTTATTCATATTATTTAAGTTTTTATTATTATTTATAATATTTAAATTGTTATATGTGAAATGGAATGGCAAAAATGGTCTTTATGCAACAATACAAACTTTGTCAAAAATGACAATCATGACCCACATGCAAGAGGTGATATACATAAAATAATGAAATTTTGAGTTTCTGTGAGGAAACCATGCCGAACCAAAAAGAAAGAAAGAAAAAAGGAAAACGAAAAACAAAAATAGGCAAGCCTTGACTATTTTTAATCCATATTCTTTTTGGTATGAAAATAGATTATTTTAGGGTATGAAAACACTGTTTGAACCAAAAGCAATAACTTAGAGCAAAACCAACGATGAAAATATTATTTACGTTAAAATGAATGGCTTTACTCTTCTTTTTCCTAAGCTTTTTTTTGTATTAGTTGTGTCACTGTTGCTTCTTCCTTCACGATTACCAGTTATTTATGCTATTAGTTTTTGCATTCTCCACATCTGGTTTTTTTTCTTTTGTACCTACCATTTTTTTGGTTTTTTCACCTATTTTGCTTTTGGCTTTTTTTTTTTGGTTGTTTACTTCTGTATCTTTCTCTTTTTTCTGGTCTGCATTCTCTCCATTCATTTTCTTTTTTTTTTGCTCAATTGTTTTTTACTTTCTTGTTCACTACTTTGTTTTCCTTCATGTTTTTACCCCTTTTTTCCAAGTTTTCATTTCTATTGTTTACTAATTTTTTTGGTCTTTTTGTTTGCTATTACTTGTTTCTTCAACAACCACCATCTCCCTCTTTCTGTTTTTCATGTTTTGGAATTTTTAGTTTCTATTTAGGTTTTTTCCATGCCATCTTTTTGCTTCACGCCTCCTATTTTTCTAGCACCTTCATGCGACTTTTGTTTCTACAAGTTTTTTTTAGTTCATTACTCCACCTCTTCCCTATGCCTAGTTTTGCTCTTTTTCTTTGAATTCTTGTACCCTAACGCCATTCTTTCTTTTTTTTTTTCTTATAGTTGCTCTAATTTGCCTTTTTTTATTTTCTTTTCCCTTCTGCTTGCTTTTTCCTTGCTTTCATGCATGCATCTCCCATATTCATGTAGCAATCCTTCTCTCTTTTACTTTTTTCATTTGGTATTTCTCATTCCCTTCTTTTTTTTTTGATAGCCCTTCTTTTTTTATTTATTTTCTTTTTTTACAAGCTTTCTTTTCTTTTTTCAAAGTTCTTTTTTCTTTAACAGAAACTAGTTGCCCCCCTCATTCTCTACTTGACTGAAGCCTTCAGCCCCTTTTAATAATCATTTCCTAGATAAAAATCTGAATCTTGATAAAGATAGACCCTTTGATGAGATTTCATCCAAAGGTCAAAGCTTGTCTTTTTATTCATTTCAAGGAACCGCATTTGACCATTAGATCAAGATCAATAAAAAAATCTACTGGTCCATATTATTTACTGTAAATGTTAGATTTTTATGCCTTCCAAACACTTGAGCAGATTATTTTACTCCTAGTACAAAGTTTTTTACATTTAGATAAGTTTCTTAGAAATCAAAGTTTTCATCATATTTTTGAGATTTTAAAGTATCAAAAATCATGAAATATTATGAAATTGAGATTTGAAAAGTTTCATGAAAATTCGAGCTAAAAAAAACTAAATCACAAAAACACCCCTATAAAAGTATTTTGATAATTTCACACTTCTTAGGGTATTGCTATAATTTCAGATGAACAAAAAATCATGAAATATTATGAAATTAAGATATGAAAAGTTTTGTGAAATTTCAAGCTCGAAAAAGTCAAATAACAAAAATACTCATATAAGAGTATTTTGGTAATTTCATACTTTTCAAGGTACTGTTGTGACTTCAAATGCACCAAAAATCATGAAATGTTATAAATTTGAGATTTAAAAAGTTTCATGAAAATCTGAGCTCAAAAAGGTAAAATTACGAAAATACTCCTTATAAGGGTATTTTGGTAATTTTGCCCTTTTCAAGGTACAATGAAAATTTTAGTGTTTCAAAAAATCTTCAATTTAATTTTAAACCACAATGATTTCAATTATGTTTTGAATTTTGAAATTAACTCAGGTTCTATCCATTTTGATCAAGTTTTGTTTAATTTTAACTTAGTTGACTAGATTTGACCCGAGTTGACTTTGGGTCTTTGAATGGGCTAATTTATAGGCTGTAAAGGGTCTAGGTCCATGTTCACAAATGAACCCTAAGTTATCATATTAAAAAATATTTTAAAAAAAATTCAATTTTTACAGTTATCCCTCTTTGCATATTTTTTAGAATAAAAAATAATACAAACGTATAGATGACAATTTTATTCGGATGATACTTCCAAGTAAGAGAAACTTTTGTTCCCCCCTTTTTTTAGGCAACATCACAAGTTAGAAAATAAAGAATGATTAGGACAATACCATAAGTCGAAAAATAAAAAATGACCGAGACAACATCATAAGTCAAAAAATAAAAAATGACCAGGACAATATCACAAATCAAAAAATAAAAATGACTGGGACAACACCACAACTTAGAAAATAAAGAATGATTGGGACAAAACCATGAGTTGAAAAATAAATATAACTAGGATGACACTCCAAGTCAAAAAATAAAATATATTTGGGACAACACCATAAGTCAAAAAATGAAAATGGTCGAGACAACACCACAAATTAAAAAATAAAAAACGACCAGAACAATACCACAAGTCAAAAAATAAAAATGATCGGGATAACATTATAAGTAAAAAAATAAAAAAAAATGATCGAGACGATAGGATAAGTTGAAAAATAAGAATGATCGAGATAACATCACAAGTCAAAAAATAAAGAATGTCCGAGACAACACCACAAGTTGAAAAATAAGAATGACCAGGATAATACCACAAGTTGAAAATAATAATGATCGAGATAACACCACAAGTTAAAAAAATAAAGAACGACTGGGACAATACTATAAGTCAAAAAATAAAAATGATCATGACAACATTACAAGTAAAAAAAAATAAAATATGACTGGTAATTTGAGTTTATGTGCCAGCTAATCTTGAGTGTATGTGCCAACTAATCTGGTTTAAGTGCCAACTAATTTGGGCTCATGTATTAGCTAATCTGGGCATATGTGCCAGCTAATCTGGGCTTATGTGCTAACTAATCTCGGCTTAATTTTAATCTTGTAACATATCTCATTTTTCAACAATTCATTCACTTTTTGTAAAACTTTTCAAACCTTTTTTTTGACATTTTGGTCTTCTGCCAAACAATTTTTTTCTCATTTTTTCTTGATAGACTTTTTTTTTTTTACCCTTTTTTCATTTTCCTCTTTTTAATATTTACAAAGTTGACAAATACAATCATGATACAAATGTCTATTTCCATAAATGATGTGAATACAAATGTTGATGCGAATGCAAATATCAATGCAAATGCAAGAATATGAATGTTTGATGCAAATACAGGTGACTTTTCCAAAATGCAAATGCCAATGTTCATTTTATATAAATGCCTTTACAAATACTTTTTCTATGATGCAGATACCATGTGCAAGAGCTAATATCTTATATGATGCAAATGTAAATATCTTATACAATTGCAAATACAAGTGATGCAAATACTAATATCTTTCTTGTGATGTAGATACAAGTGATGCAAATGTAAATATCTCTTTTGTGATGTAGGTGTGAATACAAATGTCTTTTTGATGATGCACATGCAAGTGCAAATGCAAGTGATGCAAATACAAATATTTTTTTTTTGTGATGTAAATGCAAGCCATACAAATGCAATTGTCTTTTTTGTGATATAGATTTGAATGCAAATGTGAATGTCTTTTTGTTGATTACATGTAAGTACGAATGCAAGTGATACAAATATGAATTTTTTTTGTTTTTTTTATGCAAATGCAAGTGATACAAATGTGAATGTCTTTTTATTGATGTACATATAAGTACGAATGTGAGTGATACAAATGCAAATATCTTTCTTTTTTTTATGATGCAGATGCAAGTGATGTAAATGTAAATGTCTTTTTGTTGATACAGATATGAGTGATGCAAATGTCTTTTTCATGATACACATGCAAGTACAAATATAAGTGATGTAAATGCAAGTGTTTTTTTTTATGATGTAGATGCAAGTAATGTAAAAGAAAATGTCTTTTTATTGATACAGATGTGAGTGATGCAAATGCTCCTTTTTTTTGTAATGCAGATGTGAATGCAAATATTTTTCTCATGATGTACAAGTAAGTGCAAATGCAGATTATGCAAATACGAATGTTCTTTTTTGTGAAATAGATGCAAGTGATGCAATACGAATATCTTTTTGCTTTTGCAACATGCAGATTAAATATCTTTTGTAATTTATGGAAATTTAAAGACTCTTCTCTTTTTTTTGTCTTATTTTTTTTAAAATCTTTTTTTAAAATTTCAAAGTTCACTTTTCATTAAAAATGATCTCAATATCTTATACAAAAATGCTCACTAATCTATGAAGTTTTCAAAAGTGATCGTAAAATTACTTCACATAAAATATCTTTGCAATAAATGAGAAAAGTTGAAAACTCATGACTTTCGAATATTTTGTAAATTGATGATTACTATTTTTAATGCTTATGGATGGCATGATTGGCAATTTAATTTTTTTCACTGATGGGCATATTTCAAAGAAGGCTTGATGATTACTATTTAAAATATTTGTGGATAGAGTGATAAATTTTCCACTGATGGGCATACTTCAAGGAAGGTTTAACGAAGGTTGCAAGAATTTCTCTTGGGCTCACAATAAAGATAATTTTTCTAAAACACTTTGCTTTTATTAAAAACATGATACTTCAATGTGCATAAAAGTTAATCAATATTTTTTTAGGAAGATTTGGGAAGAAAAAAATGCTGATTTTTTAATTTTCATGCTTTGGTATAATGCAAAATCTTTAATGGGTAATATTATGACTTTTTATTCTAGATAAAACCTTAAAACTCTAAAAAATTTTTAGGGTCTCAAGAGTGGGTATAGCTCTAAACTGCCCTTTTTGGGGTTTTCACCTTAGAGTCTTTTTTTTTTTTAAATAATGAAGAACTTGATAAAATCTTCAAAGGCATAACTCTTCAATTCAAGTATCCACATTTGATCAAAATAGACTTTTCAAGGTAAGTAATATAGGCCAAGGTTTAGGGTTATGAAAAAATAGATAACTAGGTTCAAAAATATATTATTTGGGGTAATTAGGCCAAGGATCTTAAGAAGCATTCTTTGGATGAAAAGCTATGTGTTTGTTCTTCTTTACCTTTTTTGTTTTTTTTTTGTTAACTCACCATGCACTTAAAAAATTCAACACTAATCCAAAAAAGGAAAAAAAAAATTTTCAAAAGGGTTTAACGGTTCAAACAAGAACTTATGTAATAAAGGAAGACTTAAAAAGATTTATGGTCATTTTTTCAAGAGAAACTCTTCAATTTTAAGCCTTTATGTTTGATCCAATATGAACTTTTCAAAGGTTATAACGTAGGTTAAGGTTTATGATTGTCAAAGAAAAGGATAGAAAGGCCTAAAACAAGTATTTAATGGTATTTAAAACTAAGGATCATTTTTTCATTCGAAGGATATACTTTGAGTCTATTCTTTTTTACTTTTCAACCATTCATTTTTTTCTTTTATTCTTTTTTTTTTATTCTTTCATTGAGTGGATTTAAAACTTGTTGTGAACTTTCATATTAAGCCTTTACCCCAACATACGAGATTCCATTTAGATATCCTCATTCTTAACCCTTAAATGTGTTTATTTTTTGCCCTCAAATATAGAAGGTGATTTTTATTTAGGGTTTATTTCAAAAAAATATAATTAGGCTCAAAGGGGTAGTAAGAGGTAAATTTCTACATTTGTGAAAAGATAATGAAAGATGACCATTTTTCATTTCAAGTATAAAAACTTAAATTGAAGAAGAGTTCTCTTTAAGAAAATGATCTCGAAGAAAGGTTTTCATTTTAACAGTTTTTTTATTTTTTTATTTTGGGTTTTTTTTCTTGTCCTCTTTCCATAATGTTGAATTTGTCAAGACTTTATTAGAATTTGTTCAAATTTCCTAAGTACATATGTCATAACCATTTTTTTTCATTTTTTTTTGGTTTTTGTTTATTTGTTTTTTTTTTTTTTTTAGACATTGGACTTCATATTTAGCAATCAACTTATTGAATTCTATTTTCATGAAGCTTCATTCATTTTTACCTCAGACTTACATTTTCAAAGTGCATGTTAAATGTTTTCAATATTAGACACTTTTTTTAAAGTTGGGCTTTTGAAATTATCCTTATTTTGCCTCTAATATAAAAAGCGATCTTTGGTTAGGGTTCATTTTGAGAACAATAAATTTAATAAGCTTCAAGGGTAGTAAGTGGATAATTTTTTTATAAGTGAAGGATAGAGAAATATGGCTATTTATCATTTCAAACACGACCACTTAATTAAAAAAGCAATGTATTTGAAGAAATAGATAAAAAGTTTCTCTTTATTTTTGTTTTCATTTTTTTTGTTTTTTATTTTTTTTTTCATTTTTAGTTTGTTTTTTATTGTTACAACCATTAATTATTTTTAGGTGACTGATGCCCCATATTGTTTTCCTACTCAATGTTCTCATGAGATTATATGGGATGCCCAAAATTTGATTGCATAGTTTATAAAAAAAGGCTTTTTTTTGTTCCAAATTGTCTGACATTTTGAGGAAAAAAGATATTAAAACATGAAACAAATTGTCTTAGGCAAGACAAAATTTTGTTTCTTTTAGTCATTGTACCTTAAAACATGAAATAATGGTTTTTTTTTTTAGTAATCACCAATTACTTTGAGATTCTTGCCATAAAAATCATATATTTCCTTTTGAAAAGACCTTTTTTTTTATATTGAAAATTATTTATGTGGGACTTTATTGCGAATCATTTTTTGCTTTAAAGGTGTAACAAAATTATATATACAATTATTACTCTTTAGCCTTAGCTAGCATGGAAAATAATGAATTCAAAAAAATAATGCATGATATGCAAATCAAAGTTTATTATTATTGAGGATAAGCTCAAATTCCTTCCTGTATTCAAGTTGGTTTACTTAAAAACATTATTTTGTCTTAAAAGTTTGGTGAAAACAAATTTGCAATCATCATTCTTTCTCACAAACTCTTTTAGGCACACCATTATTAAAAATAGAACATAAATAGAGATGTCTATTCATAGAAAATTCAAAAGTTTTCCTTTATTCCCAAAAGTTCCAAGTTTATACATCAAGCATAATCCTAGGACAAAGATCACAGAGTGCTAAACTAGCTTTAACTCTCCTTTACCTTACTTAAGAAATCCAAAAGAAATAGATTATGATTGCTGGTAAGGATGACCTTTTGTTTTAAGGCTTCTTCTTTTCATTTATTATTTTGGCTAATTTGACTATCGCTTACAATACTACTAGCAATCTCAACATGGATCAATAAAAGATTCCTAAAAATAACTAGCTTTATTTTGGCATCAAAACCCAAATATCCGACTTTCATCAATTCTTGTACCTTATGTTTTAAAGTCGTGTAGTCTTCCAGAGAATGGCCTATGACGCCAATATGGTATTCACATCGGGCATTAGGGTTATACCATTTGGGAAAATGTGATTTTTAGGATTCAGCAAGGACAAAAGCAATGATGTAGTTTTCTAAGAGCAGTGAGTATAACTCTATGTAAGACATAGGTATTAGATTGATAGAGATTTTTCCTTTGATGATGCAAGAGTTTTTCTATTCTATGGTTGATTTTCTTTGTTGAAAAAATGGTGGTATAGTTAGTCTTAATGTGAATTAAGATACTTTGGGTCAAAAATTAGATTCAAAAGGTGGTGATGGGATAACATGTTGAACAAGTGGTTGTGAAATGTGAGGTGGTGGACATGAATTCAAATGTGGAATTTTTTGAGGTTGCCTAAAATTTAACGGCCTAATCCTAGGTGCTTGAAAAGAAGATTGAAAGCAATCATGAGAAAGATTTAGGTGCAGATTTGGACTTGTGATAGTTGGTGAGGGTTGTTTGAAGCAAGGTGACTCCATTTTGAAAATTAGACTTTTGAGTTTAATCATTTGTGTAGCCAATTTATCCATTCCTCTTTTGAGCTCGCCCAAACTTTGGTCACTGTTTGAATCACCCAATGTCTTGATATGTTTGAAAAAAGTACTCGAACTAACAAAAGCCAGTTAATCTTGATTTGTTGGAATCAGAAATGACAATGATCCTTAAAAGGCAACAAACTACCACTAGCTTTAACTATTTCCATCAATTGAGCAATATGTTGTTTCATCTCTCAAAGCTCGAGCCAAAATTTCTCTTGATTTAACTCCAAAGCATTAATCATTACTTCTAATTGATCTCTCATTTTTGCCATTCTAATTTCCATTAAGACAAACACTTTATTTTGGGACTAAGGCCAAAAATTTTATATTATTAACCTTATAAATATCACAAAAACAAATTTGAACTTATATGACACATAGAATGATGTTTATGAATATGATGAAAATGTCATGAAATGCAAATATGCTTAAGGTAAATGGATTTTCATGTGTACAGGCCCCAAATTACAAAAATTTCATCCATGGATTTATATGTGAGGAATGTAATGTTATGTTGCATTGATGGGATATGAAATGTAATGCATGTTCTATAAAACCCTACCATTCATGAACCTATATGCATGAAATACAATGATATACTTACACGAGTGATGAGATATATTGTTATGATTAATGCAACACATTTGGATGGAATGCATGAACCTATCAAGTGCATAAAATATGTTTACTTGAAATACAATGCATATGTTGTGTTAGCCAACGAGATTGACACTACCTTAAAATATGTGATGAGATAGAGTGCATGCACCACCTATTAAAATGTGCGTGAGAGGTATGTGTATTTATCAACATGTGCATGAAATGAGATATATATACGATCCATTTATACGAATGAGATGCAATGCATATATTATCTTATTATGATATGCATTAGATAGGATGCATGTACTATCTATGAGGATTTATATGATGGGCTGTATATACTACATTATTATTTTTTTTTCAAACATGATGAAAATGTATGTAAAGATCAAATGAAAATATGAAATATGAAAAAAATTCAAATTTAAAATTCTTTTCCTTTTTCTCCTTTTTAGTGTTTTGGAAAAAAGAACACACATTTTTTTTTGAAAAATTTGTTTGTTGTTTTTTTGTTTGTTGGATAATACTAAAAAAATTTCTTCATTTTATTTTAAAATATTTTTAAAAATGTGAATTTTGGATAACTACAAAATGAATGAACTCCATGTAAAAAAAAAAATTATTTTTTTTAAAATATTTTTCTTTTATTATTTATTTTTTTAAAAAAATTTAATACATATTTGGGTTATTTCTATAAAAAGGTCGACAGAGCTCTACCCTAGGTAAGTTTCTTATGGCTCACGATATGCTAGGTTAAAATTTATATGTCTAAAGGTCCCCAAACTATTCCTCACATCATTGTCCATTATAGACTACTAAAGCTCCCTAATTCTCACCCATTATAGGCTACTAACGGAAATGGTTCAATTTGAGTGAAAGTATTTTGCTAGCAAATGCGAAGGTTATCACCTCACGATAGTATAACTACTTTACTTCTTCCTAAAAAGAATAGAGCTTGGGTCTAGTGTCACAAGCTCTGACCTAAGACTCAAAATCCGTGCGAACTTAGGCTTAGAATCACCTCATTCTAGCTTAAGTTAGCCTAGAACACAAGCATGTGGGCACTAGAATAACTAAAAAGATAGAATGCGCAAGTTTAAAAAAAATGAGAACAAGAGAATTGTTGGAATATAAACTGTATATTATTGAAGCAAAGTGTCTGATGATGTAAACCAGAAATCTCACATTGGTTGAGTATTAGAGTTGGTCTAGGATATAAGGGTTTACACCACCTTTTTTTTTTGAGGCACCTTTTATGAGATAAAATCGTAAAGCTGAGAGGCTAGAGTGGACAATGCCTCATAAGGGTGTGAACCATAGCAGATAGGCTGATCTGAGACACCACAAAAGTGCATGTCCTAGTTTTGAAGCCACGCGAACCTGGAGGTTGAGTCTCGACTCGTAACAAGTGATATCAGAACCAACTTCGAGGGTATTAGTGATGTGCCACTAAAAATGGTGGACCCTCGTTGAAGTGGAAAAAGATGTCACGGTCCTGAAGTGAAGCTAGGAATCTCACATTGGTTAAGTACTAGAGTTAGTCTTGGGATATAAGGGTTCACACTGCCTCCTCTTTGTAAGACGCCTTTTGTGGGACAAAACCCTGAGGTTAGAGGGGTCAAAACAGATAATACCTTACAAGGATGTGAACTGTGATAGATAGGCTGATCTGGGACACTAAAAGAGTGCATGCCCGAGTCTTAGAGCCACACAGACTTGAAGGTTGAGTCTCGACCCATGACATTAGAGCTCATGCATGCGAGTAAATATGTAGAGTGTATGCAAAGTGACATATTAATCAAAATATCATAAATAAATCATAAGCACAAAACCAAAATAAAGTAATAACTAACATGCAATTTATTTTATCAAAATAAAGTACCAACTAACTAACATGCAATTTATTTTATTTATTAACTTATATATATTAAATTAAAATAAAGGGAATTAAATTAAATATCAAATAAAACCAATTAAAACCAACAATTATTAATAGTGCATAATTAAAATTTTTGGCCTGAATCTCAAAAGTCCTTAGTGGAATCGTCAAGCTATCGTAACGTATAGGTTTGAGAACTTAATCGCTAGACGTAAAAATTTAAAAAACTATGAAAAATACGAAGAGTCGACACTAATTTTTTTTAGGGTATGATTAGTCACCTAAAAATTTATCTTTTTAATAACCAATAAAACGGGTTTAAAGCTATATTAAAAAAATAATTATGGTATGTGAAAACAAGATCGAGTTCGAAAGTTAATTACGTGTGGAGAAGGATTAGCACCCATATAATGCCCATAAATTGATACCAATTAATTATGCACTATTTATAATTTTGGATAAAAATTATTTTCTGTATGAAATTTAATTAATTCCTTTTATTTGGTTAGAAATTAGTAAAAAAATCTTTTATTTAGAAATATTAATAAAATCTTTAAATTAAAGAAATATCCTCAAAGTCTCCAACGTAAAGGCAGAATTTGGAGATAGTTTTTCTATTTAAGATTTATCATAACATTTCTTTTAAAAATAATAAAATAATATTTTTTGTAAATGATAATTTTTGATGACTCCCCAACATCTAGGCAGAGTACCAGTCAATTATATTTCAAGGAATGCTATCTTAATTTTATTTATTCAAAACTAAAAATTTTAAAAAAACTTTTGATTAAAAAAAAAATATAATATTATTAATATTAAACATCCATAACTAGAGTAAACCGGTTTATATGCATTATTAATTTAAAAATGAAACATGTGTAAAATGATGATCAAGTGTGAATTTAAGAATAGGATTTTCAAATATAAAGAAACCACATGGACTCTCTAACATCTAGGTAAAGTTTGAGTGTAATTTCTATATTTAAAAATCTTGTCCAATTATTTTTTATTATTACAAAAATGTATAAAAATTCTTAATGAAATCAAATTTTTTAAATATCCCATCATCTAGACAGCATTCAAGAATAGATTATTTTTTATAAAAGATTTTCATACAAATCTTTAAAAAGCTTAAGATTTTTTTTTTTGGAACTTCAGGATTTTAAGGCTTAGGTATTTTTAGTTAGGGTGGGAACTAAGATTTCGGGATTTTACTTAGGGTCACATTTAGGGTTTCAATTTCAAGGTTTCAATTCATAAATTAACAAGCCTCTTTAAAAATCTCCAATATCTAAACAAATTTTCAGAGCAAACTCATATTTTGTAATTTTCAAAACTTATTTTTATACTTTTTTTAGTACAAACTCATTTTATATAAGTTTTTCTAAAAATATATATATTTTTTGTATTTTCGTGTTTATTTTTCCTTTCTCATTCAAAATTTATCTACAAGTTATTAATATTTTATTATTTTAATATTTAATAAATTTTTAACATCTAGATAAAATTATTTATTAAAATATGATTTTTTTATTCCATCCAGCATCTAGACAGGGAATTTAAAATCTTTTTATTATTTATTTATTTATTTATCATCATCATCATCATCATCATTATTATCATTATTGAGAAATTTTAAAACTGCAAATAACAAGTGTGAATATAACCAAAGGCAATATAAACATGTCAATTAATAACATAATATCTACGCAAATCCATTAAACAACCAAGATCAAACATAAGTTATAGATATTATATATTAGTAAAATAATAGCAAAAAATGATGTAAAAGGCTATCTATTCATATGATTTAAGTTTTTATTATTATTTATAATATTTAAAGTATTATTTATGAAATGGAATGGCAGAAATGGAATGGCAATAATGGCCCTTATGCAATAATACAAACTTTGTAAAAAATGACAAACATAACCTCCATGCAAGAGATGAAATGCATGAAATAATGAAACTTTGAGTTTCTGTAAAGAAACCATGCCGAACCAAAAAGAAAGATAGAAGAAGGGAAAACAAATAACAAAAATAGGTGAGCCTTAACTATTTCTAATCTTTTTTCTTTTTGATATGAAAATAAATTATTTTAGGGTATGAAAACATTGTTTGAACCAAAAGCAACTTGGAGTAAAACCAATAATGAAGATATTATTTACAATAAAAGGAAGGGCCTTCCTCTTCTTTTTTCTAAGCTTTTTTTTTTGTACTGGTTCTTGTAGTTATTACTTCTTCCTTTATGATTAACAATTGTTTATGCTACTAGTTTCTACATTCTATACATCTGGTTTTTATCTTCTTCATTTGCCTTTTTTTTGGTTATTTTACCAAATTTGCTTTTTGTTTTTTTTTTTTTTTGGCTGTTTACTTTTGTATCTTTCTCCTTCTTATGGTTTGCATCTTCTCTTTTCCTTTCCTCTTTTTTTGCTAAGTTATTTTTGGTTTTCTTGTTCCATATTCTGTTTTCCTTCATGTTTCTACCTTTTTTTTTTTCCAAGTTTTCATTTTTACTGTTTATTGATTTTTTTGGTTTTTTTGTTTGATGTTACCTAGTTTTTTCAGCAACTGCCTTTTTTTTTTTTTCTATTTTTCATGTGTTCTGAATTTTTTTATTTCTACTTAGGTTTTGCCCATACCTCTTACCTTTCCAGCACCCTCATGCTATTTCTGTTACTACAAGTTTTTCTTTAGTTCACTGTTTCACCTTTTCCCTGTGCCTAGCTTTGCTTTTTTTCTTTGAATCTTTGTGCCTTAAAACCACTATTCTTTCCTTTTTTTTTTTTTCTCATATTTGCCTTTTTTGTTTTCTTTTCCCTTCTGCTTACTTTTTCCTTGCCTTCATGCATGCGCCTCCCACATTCATGTAGCAGTCCCTCTCATTTTTTTCTTTTTTCATTTGGTATTTCTCCTCCATTTCTTTTTTTTTTATAGCCCTTTTTTTTCTATTTAATTTTTTTTATAAGATCTCTCTTTTTTTAAAAAAATTTCTTCTTTTTGTTTTTTAACAGAAACTAGTTGCCCCTCTTATTCTCTGCTTGATCGAAGCTTTCAGCCCCCTTTAATAGTCATTTTCTACATAAAAATCTCAATCTTATCAAGATAGACTCTTGGATGAAATTTCATCAAATGGTCAAAGCTTGTCTTTTTATTTATTTCAAGGAGTCACCTTTAACCATTTGATCAAGATCAATAAAATATCCAATGATTCACATTATTTACTGCAAATGTTAGATTTTTATGCCCTCCAAACATATGAAAAGACCATTTTACTCATAATACAAAGTTTTTGATATTTAGATAAGTTTATTAAAAATTAATGTTTTCATTCTCATTTTTTTAAGATTTTAAAGCACCAAAAATTATGAAATATTATGAAATTGATATCTGAAAAGTTTCATGAAACTTCGAGTTTGAAAAAGCCAATTTATGAAAATACCCCTATAAATGTATTTTGATAATTTCATATTTTTTAGGGTACTAGTGTGATTTTAGATGCACCAAAATCATGAAATTTATGAAATTAAGAATTGGAATGTTTTGTGAAATTTTGAGCTTGAAAAAGCTAAATTATAAAAATATCCTTATAAATGTATTTTGACAATTTCACACTTCTCGGGGTACTACTATGATTTTTAATGTACTAAAAATCATGAAATGTTATAAAATTTTGATCCAAAAAGTTTCATGAAAATCTGAGCTCGAAAATGTCAAATTATGGAAATACCCCTTATAAGGGTATTTAGGTAATTTTATCCTTTTTGGGGTACAATAAAAATTTTAGTGTTTTAAAAATTTTTGAATTTAATTTTAAATTATATTGATTTCAATTAGGTTTTAAAATTTAAAAATTAACTCGGATTCTATCCATTTTGATCAAGTTTTATATAATTTTGATTTAATTTGACTAAATTTGACTTGAGTTGACTTTGAGTTTTTAAATGCCCTAATTTATGGGCTTTTTTTATGGTCTGTAAAAGGTCTAAGTCCGTGTTCACAAATGAACCTCGATCATCATGTTGAAAAATGTTTCAAACAAAATTTAGTGTCTACACTAAGTGATTATATTACCATGGAGATCTTTTAAAATTATACTGAACGCTATGTAGACATTTAATGTTTTTCAGATAATCATTTGTATGTGAATCATAATTTCATTTGTATTTTGAGATTCATCTCATTCGGACCCATTTTAAAAGTTCAATTGAACTTCATTTTGATTTTTGTGGGTTTATGATCTGATCAATTTCAAAGTGCATAATTCATATTAGGCCCAATCTCTATTATTTAGGTTGTTTATGCCTTTGGGCCTAATAGGCTTGCAAGCCTAGGTTTGAATTTAGTATCTTTGACACCAAACCTAGTATTTTAGCCCAGAACTCATGTGAGAGCCCAATCCTTTTTTTTATGATTTATTTAATTTTTATTAAAATTAAAATAACAAATAAAATTAAAAAAATTAAAAACAAAAAAAGGACAAAAAAAGGGAAAAAAAGAGAAGTCAACAGCGCCTAAGGAAGCTAGTTGACCTTCGCTTTCATGCAAATCCCATTCTCCCAAGTAAAGGCCACCTCGTGAATCCCTTTTTCAATCATGGCAGAATCCCAGTCCTTGTTGTCTCGAGGTCGCCAGTTTCTGCCAGGTTAAGCCAAACTAAAGAAAACAAAAACCCCTAGGCAAATTGTGATATGAGTCACAAGCCAGTACGCTATCATAGCCACCTTTGTAGGCCCGAAATCATTCATGGCACCTTGAAACCCCAAAATCCCAGAAGATTAGGGTCCAAGATCCTTATTTAGCTTTATAAATTGAGCTCAAGAGATGAACAAAAACAACAAAGAAAAAAAAAGGAAAATATGTAAATATATATATATATATATACAAAAAAAAAAACTCTTTCAAACCAAAAAACACCCGAAACACCACAACAAGAAAATACACATCCCTTAAAAAAATGGGAAACAAGCGTCAAGGACAAACCAGCAAAAAAACCTAAATCGAAATTGGAATTTTGTATGACATATTTCAAGAAAATGAGATTGAAAGGGGAAAGAGGAGGACTAAAGGAGCTTTTTGGTGATTTTTTAGGCATTTTTCAACGATCGGTGATGATGACAACAAAGACGACTGATGGGGCATGGTACCAATTGGGCGGATTTTGTGCACGGTAGAGGGCTATAAGATTTCCTCTTTTTCTTTTTAAGTTTTTTTTTTAGGGAAAGTGGGAATTGAAAACACTGTGTTTTGGAGGGAGAGTTTGTGTGTTGGCTTAACTTGACTCAAAGATTTACGCCACCCAAAGACTCGTGCCTCCCTCAGCCCTTCAGACTAATCCAATCAAACTGGTATCAAGCTGAATCGAATCATTTCAAATAGTTGAGAACCGCCCTAGACCACTACTGAACCACTCTTAAACCACTAAATCGCTCCCCCAACCACCTAGAACAGTTAACCAGGCCATTGATTGGTCGGTTTAGGTATACATATATTTTGCATTTTCTATATTTTCTTTTATTTATTTTTTCTTGTTATTAGATTAATTATTTTTTAGTTATTTATTTTTTTATCCATTCATGCTTAAAATTCAAAGATTCTAAAATAAATATCTATTACTTTTTTATTTTAAAAATGATAATGAAATAATGCTTAATAGAATTAAAATTTAAACTTCTTGGTAATTTTAAATTCCATTTCTACAAAAATAATAATAAATAAATAAATAGGAGGAAAAAAAATTTTTATCCAATAATAAGATTTTAAGAAAATTTCATAATAATTCTTATGAAATCTCTAAGTGAAAATTTTTTTAAAAATATTATCAGCATATTAAAGTATTTATAAAAAAATTTAATAAAGTAAAATTTTAATTTTCTTCTACTACAAAATGCAAAAAAAAATAATAATAATAAAAATGCAAAAAAATTAATAAACAAATTTTTCTTAAAAAAGGATAATAATTTATTAAGAATAAATAAATAAAGATAAAATGTAAACATACAAATAAATATGGGTGCTAATATTTCATTATTTGCATTGTATATATATCATTAATTTTTGAAAAATAAATACAAGTTTTTGATGATGAGATTTTAAGAAAATTCGAGTAATAATTTATAAGAAATCTCTAGCTAAAAAAAAATTCTTTTAATATTACCAACATATTAGCACATTTTAAGAGTTTTTTTTTTAAATAACTAGGTTTTAATTTATGTTTCTCAAAGAAAATAAAATAATCTTTTTAAAAAAAAAAATAAAAAAAATGCGAATTCTTTTGAAAAAAAAGGTGAAATAATAAAGTGGAAATACAAATAAATTATGACAAAAAAAGAGTAAGTTAAGGAATTTTCTTAAATAATAAAATTAATGTCATTTTGTTAAGATTAAAGGATAACACATAATTAATTAGTATCATTTTTTTTAAACAGATGTTGTGGAGATGCTAATTTTTTTTTCACGATAACCATACTTTTGAACCTAAACTATATTTATGTATCTTAAAATTATCTTTTTTTAATAAACTTTTAATTAATTTTAAGATTTTATTAAAAGACTAAGTTTTAAAATGTGGCCAATTACATCTTTAAAAAAAAAAAGTGACAACTCATCGTATTTTTTTAAAATTCATCTAATAGTTTCAAAACCATTATGACATGCTACCTAAGAGCCTAATATTTTACCAACAAACAACATGATTAAAGACAATGTAAACACCCATTTGTGTCCGAAATCAACTAGAGTCGATTTTTTTTGTTGTTATTAGTGTTTTATAGTGTATTATAGTATAATATAGTGTATCATAATAGTATAGTATTATCATTATAGTACAATACATAGTACAATGTATTATATCGTATATTATTGTATTATTATAGTTTTTTAGTTATTATTATTATTATTATTATACTATATTTATTATATTATAGCACATTATATTATTATTATTATTATTATTATTATAATGATTATTATTTTTATTTTTATTCGATTTATTATTCTGTTTTCCTTTCTTGTTTAATCTACAACAATGATTTGGAAATTGAAATCGAATCAACTGATCAGAAGATATGCATGGTTTAATGACATAGATCACATAACCTTTAATTTGATTCTAAACTTTAACAAGAATCCAACCCTAAATCATGCTCTGACAGAATTTAATTCTAAGATTCAAGCTTGGATTAATTTCCTCTATTTCCTAAAGATATTCCTAATAACACCTATAAATTGAATCAAGAATCATAGGAATATGACAGAGTGAATTTTGGGAAAAAAAGGGGTCTGAAAAATTTTTGAAAGTTAGGTTTCTGAGAGTTTGGTTCTGGGAGTTTCTGGGTTCAAGATTTTGTGTGATTGGGAGGTTTTGAAATTCTGGGATCAAGGTCGAATTTTTGAAATATTTTGGGTTCTAGAAAAATCTGAGAAAATCTAGGTTTAGAAATGAATTTTTGAAATTTCTAGTAGAATTTTCCAACGAAAGTTGAATTTTTCGGTGGGATTCCAACAACTTTTTTAGAAACTAGTGAGTTTTTCAGTTTTTGGTTGAACTTTCCAATGAGTTTTTCAGAAACCAATAGGTTTTTTAGTTTTTGATTGAACTTTTCAATGTTGTTTTTGGCTATCCTAGAGAGAAGGCAAAGAAATCTAAACCTAGAGAAAGAAGGGAGACTGGTTTCTAAAGGGAAGGGTTGAAGATTGGCTTATATACCCATCCCAGAACGACATTGATTTTGCAAGCCTAAATTTACGCATAATTCGACTAGGATCCGTGTGTTACTCTTGGTCCAACCCAACCCAATCGCAGGTTTTTCTTTTTTCATTTTAATTCTATTTTTCAATATTCATTTTTATGTATATTGATTTTTATTTTATTTTCAATTTTCATATTATTTATCTTATCTTACTGATTTTTTATTGTATTTAATTGCACTGAGTGTTTATATATAAAATAATTCTACAAAAAATAAACATTTTTTTAAAAACAAAATAAAAAAGGAAAACAAAAAGAAAAAAAATCTTTTCAAATAAATTCATAAATCTTACCAAACAACTAGAGAATTTGCATGAATTAAATCTTTATGAAATCCACCAAACTATTGGTAAATTTCATAAACTATTTTTCAAACAAATAAAAAAATAAAAAATGATTTTTATCCTCTAAGCGATTGGAGGATCACTTTCTAAATTAAATCCTACCAAACTATTGGGAGACTTAATGAATTTTCTTCAAAAGAGTAAAATTTTTATAAACATTTTCAAATAAAAATCTCACCAAACTATTGGGAGATCTTCTTTAAAGTAAGTTTCACTAAACTATTAGGAGACTTTACTAATTTTTTTGAATAAAATATTATAATGAATCCAACGATGAAGCCTCTTCAAAGTGGGACACTAGTCTCTATGAATACTCATGAGGTGAGAGAATTATCCTAAATTGCTACCAAACTATTAGGACAATTTTGAGATTAATTCTCAATATTAAATATTTTGGTAAATTACAAACATATTTAAAGCTTGGATAATTTGAAATCAAATTGGTACTATCCTTTGGATGGCGTTATGGGGGTGCTATAACCTTTCCTATGTATAATCACACTCTTGAACCAAAAATTTGATTTCGTAGATCAAAATTTACTATTTAAAGATACTTAAATCAATTTTAAGACTCATATTTAAATAGGACAGATTCGATTAGGTGGCCAATCATACCTAAATAAAAAAGATTAGTGGTGACTCCTCTAATCCATGTCTAGCAGTAGGTCAATAGATATATACATTATGACAGTTTGGCAACTCCATTGAAAAAATCGAGACTCAGGCTAGTAAATAATTTCTTATTATTTAATCCTTGCTTAATAAATTTTAGATTATTTTTTTTCTTTCCTGTTTCTTTCTTTTCATTGTTTATATTCTATTTAGTTATTCACCTGCATATATCTATTATTCATTTGTATGTGCATAATACAAGCTCTCCACTTGAGCTCTACTCTTAGAAGGGATTGAAGTACCTGTATCTTTGTGAAATTTCATGCCTCCGCATGGGCCTACAAAATGCTCCCACTCAAATTAAACATTTTTCACTTGTACCTATGATGGGTAAGGATCAGGGTATCTTACTAGTTTGTAATGGATAATGATGAACAAAATAATTTGAGAACCTATTAGAAATGATGTGAACCATATATAGTTAACCTTAAGAGCCTACCCATAAGTAGAGCCATATACTCACACCTTTTATAGTTAACTCAAAAATTAGGATCATGTTGTTACTCTACTTGCTTTATAGGATTTGTTTATATTGAAATGACTAACCAGTTTTCTTATCTTCTTTTTATTTTTTTTCTTTTATGAATATTCATGAACATACATGCATATTGTATAGTGTTATTGCTCTAAAAGTCTTTTTAACAAAAGCTCTCATGGACCCCATGAAACATCAGGTTTATGTCTCATCTATACTTTTCAAATGTGACTTGGCTACAATTGTGAAGCTAGAGTAAAAAAAGAGGCAGCAAGAAGAAGGAGATTGCTTACTGCCTAATTATATTTTTTACATAACCAAAGGGAGTTCTCGTGCTCCTCAAATAGAATGATTTGAAAGACCTATAAGATATATAGAATAGCATGGCTTCTTCAAGGCAACAGGCTTTTTATTAAAAGTTTGGGCATATTGCATATCTCTTATCAGTAAAGATTGATAATTCACTCATCAAGGTAATGATACAGTTTTGAGATCCTTCTTATCATTGTTTTATCTTTAATGAGGTTGATTTGGAAACGACAATAAAAGAGTATTTGACTTTAATAGGCATGCATCTTTGGTCTTCAGATAAAGTGTATGTAAAAAAACATAAATTACAGTAAGCTAGTTCATATTTTAGGAGTGGGAAAGAAGTTTGTGGATTCGTATATCCAATAAAAAGGGGATCATAAGGGTATTCCATGAGAGGTTTTTCAGGATTTCATTGTCAAACATCCAGACAATGATCAGAGAATGAGTATGTTGGGTCTAGCTATATATGGGTTGGTTATTTTTCCCAAGGGCCTAGGCCATATTGAGATAAAAGTGGTTGATTTGTTTGAACAAATTAAAAAGGGGTGTAATCTCTCACTAGCTATCTTTAAACTTTTGTAGGTAAAATGACAAAGCACACTTCATGAGTTACACACCACTACTATATCTATGGATGAAAAGCCATTTCAAATGCAAGAAGAGTGTTTTCTCCAAGTTTTAATTTCGTAGTCAAATCCCAATCAGGGAATTTTGTCAGAGTATTTAGCTAAAAGTAAAAACTCAGAAGGAATGGAAATGTTTGCTGTAAAAGTTTATAGCTGATCAACTGAAATAGTTAGCACCATAGATGAATCAAAAACCTATGTTATATCAATGTGGAGATGAGATAGAGGTTTCATTTCTAGGTTTATGGGGGTCAACATGTTATGCATTATTAATGGCAAGGAGACAGCATAGAGTTGAACAGTTCATTCCTATGACAGACAAGCTTAGCCAGTTTGACTGTTCGTATGGAAAGCCTAGAATTTTTTAAAAGATCAATAGTATAATCAAAGCTTGGAAGAAGCCCGAGAGAGTGAGTTATGGGTCATTTACTAATAAAGCCATTTAGGGATATCTGATTTAAAAAACTAAAAAGAGCCAAGAGGTTATACCTATGTCTAAAAATCATTGCCAGTCAATGAATCAAGCGTCAAATGATGTGCCTCTACAGTCAGAATTTGTAAGAAAAGAACATGAAATAGAGAAAGAGAACCTAAAACAACAAATTATGAAGCTTCAATAAGAAAAAAATAGTAAAAAGGTATAAAAAAATTAGAAGTCCAAGTCCACAAAACTTAAAAGGTTATCAGAGAATATGATGATGCCAATAAGAAGTTAAGAGAGTTACAACAAGAGCACAAGAGATTACACATATAGGTGCAAGCCAAAAAAATAAACAACACAGTCTGGCTTGTAAAAATGAAAAATTAAAAAGAGAATGCTCTTAAATAAAATATGATTATGTTGAAGCTCATCATGAAAATAAATGCTCAGAGATTACATCTTGACTCTGAAGCTGAAATTGAATGAACAAAGAGACCATGTCAGAACACTCACAGAAAAGCACAAGGAATTGTCCTATCAGGTTTGGTTTAGCAAAATATAAGGTTTAGGAAAACAAAGGTACATAGAGCATCTTATAGCTCAAATTAACAAAGTAGTAGTCAAAGTAGGAGAAATGGTAGAGGAGGCTGAAACATTAAGAACCTTGGTTATGCTAGTAAAAGAGTACGGACAATGACTATTAAACTTTATCAAGGAATTTAAGGAGCAGTATGAGCAAGTTAGGCATTTTTATAGAGAAAAAGTTCTAGATTTAATGTAAAACAGACTCATATGAAACAAATGAAAGTTTACTTTTATTGAAACTTTTAAAAAAGCAAACATTTTTCTTTTTCTTCCTTGCATGCATTGCATAACATTCATTCATTATCATGTCATGGTCACTGATTTTAAATTATGGTACTAAAGGTACAAGAATAGCTACTCATTTATACAATACCCAGGCTAAATATAAAAAAATAGAGCAGGATAATACAAATAATCTCGAAAGGATAGAAAAGGCCTATGAGATACTCAAAAGAAAATTAAGTAAGATTTTGGAAGCTTTGGAAAAGGTAAACAAAAGGAAGGCAATAGAGGAAAATACCTTGCATGAAGATACTATGTCATAGTATCTTTTAGGTTTTAGTTTGCATCAGACTCAAACCTCCTCACACCTTCGGCCATAACAGACTACATTACTAAACTATAATTATTCGGAGATGCCTTATGCACCCAATCAAGAGAAAGTCCTAAGCTATAATAATCCTGTCTTTTTTTAGAAGGTGGTAGAGCCTATCCAAGTTTTTAATCTAAATAAGACAAAAAAGAAAGAGAAAATACAGATAGCTACACCTTCAAAAGATCATAAGATCAATCAAACCATGAGCATGATTGAATAAAGACTATGAGCTGTGAAAGGCCTTGACTTTTATAGATCTATAGAAGCCATAGGGCTATGTTTAGTATCGGATGTGGTAATTTCACCTAACTTTAAAGTGCCAGAATTTAAAAAATATGACAGTATGAAGTGCCCTATTACATATGTTATGATATATTATCACAAGATAGTGATACATACTAGTAATGAAAAGTTGTTCATACACGTTTTTCAAGATAACTTAATTGAGTTCGAGATAAGGTGATATGTTTAGTTATACAAGACTCAAATAAAATCATGAAAAAATTTGACATGGTCTTTCATCAATTAGTATCGCCACATCATTGATATGGCTTTTGATCACCTTTTCTTATAAGAAATAGAAAAGACATTATCTAAATCCTTCAAGCAATATGCCTAAAGATGGTAGTATATTGTTGTTTAGGTACAACCTCTTTTGATGGAAAAAAAACTACAGTGCTATTTGTAAGCACTCTAAAGTCACCATACTACAAAAAGATGATAGGGAACATGACTAAGAATTTTGTTGATATGGTAATTTCGGGAGAGATCATCAAGAATGCTATAAAAATAAAAAATTTGAATGAGAAAAATCTTTTAAAAGAGCACTTAAGAAGAAAGAAAGTGAGGCTTAAGCTATGAGTCTTAAAGGTCAGTAATTCAAAAGTTACTTTGGACTAACGTATCCCACATACTATCATATTGTAAGTCATACTTCTACTTACCAACCGACCACACAATCTTCTTAACCATCTTCACCAAGGTCTCTTACTCTTTCAACTAATACAACAAGTAGTGTTTGAGAACCATGAACCCAAAAATGACCCATATTTGATCTTATCCCCATAAGCTACATCGAACTATATCAAAAGCTCTACAAGAACCACCTAATTGCTCTCATCCCTGTTAAACAGTTAGAGCCTCTTTACCCTAAATGATATAATTTCACTGTCTACTACGACTACCATTATAGAATAATGGGACACTTTACGGAGAACTGTAATTCTTTGAACCATAAGGTGCAAAGTTTAATCAAGAAAAGGTTGATAAGTTTTAATACCATTAAGAATTCAGCACCCAATGTTAGTGTGAACCCACTACCTAATCATACAATCAATGCTCTGAATGAAGATAGAAAGCATATGAAAAAAAGAGTGAAAGAGATCAACATACCATTTGGGTAATTATATGACGCTCTATATGAGGTCAGATTGATACAACTAGTAGTCTTATACACTTACCATAGTAGATGTGTCCTAAACCAAAAATATAAATATTATAATGAAGCTTTAAGGGATTCTATTGAAAAATGTCAATAGTTTCATTAAGAGGTACAGAAGTTAATAAACTTCTACTAGATGAGGTTGTACGAGGAGTCAAAAAGCTTAAAAAATACTGAAATGGCTTTAATAGATAAGTGGGTGCCAAAGCCTATCACCATCTGTTGTAATGAAGGATCAAAATCAGTTGGGAATAAGTTTGTTCTCAAACTAGTAGCTTTCAAAATTTTACACCCATTCCCTTATAAGGATGAAAAAATTATACCATAGAGATATGATTGTAAGACGATGACCTAGGGGGTAAGAAAAAGTTATGCTAAAATCTGAAACTACCAACATAACAGGGGTAAGAGGTAT
The DNA here is from genome assembly GCF_047325235.1 of Durio zibethinus. Taxonomy (NCBI): domain Eukaryota; kingdom Viridiplantae; phylum Streptophyta; class Magnoliopsida; order Malvales; family Malvaceae; genus Durio; species Durio zibethinus. Next base: position 8,831,565 of record NC_143167.1, on the reverse strand, counting down.
AACTAGAAGTGACAGATGCTATACTCTAGAAACTTTAGAGAAAGTAGAAGGAAGGATGAAAAAATAGACTGAATAAAAAAAAATTCTAGAGAAAGATGTCCCAAAGTCTATGCCAAAAAAAGAGGCTTGTGAGTTTTTAAAGCTGGTAAAACATAGTGAATACTTTATGGTGGAACAATTGAATAAAATACTAGCCATAATATTGCTGCTATCATTTCTTCTGAACTCAAAACCACATTACAATGCCTTGCTAAAGGTGTTGAATTAGGCTTATATAGCCCATAATGTATCTATAAAATATACGAATCACTCGAAAAGAAACTTAATGGTGTCGCATCATATCTCTTTTAGTGATGATAAGATTTTGCCTGAGAGTAGAGGGAGCACCAAGGCTTTGCACATCATCGTTAAGTGCAAAAGCCATATAATAACCAAAGTCCTTATTAATAATGGATCAACTAATAATGTCATACCCATGTCTACTTTGACCAAGCTACCTTTTGATGTGTCCCATATCCAAAGCAGTCAAATAATGGTTTGAGCATTTGATAAGACCAGACGTGAAGTCTTGAAAGATATTAAGTTACCTATACAAATTGGGCCGTATCTTTTCAACATAAAATTTTAGGTCATTTATATATTCACATCCTATAGTTGCTTATTGGAAAGGTGATGGATTCACATGGCAGGCATGGTCATTTTTTCACTACACCAAAAAATCAAATTTAATGTAGAGGGCCAATTGGTAATTATGTGAGAAAAGAAGACTTATTGGTGACTCAACCTATAAATGCCCTATATGTAAAAGCTACAGAAAAATCATTGGAATGCTCTTACCTATCTTTTGAACCCTTTAATGTAGTAGGTGAAAGGCTTAAGTTCAGTAGAATTGTAATCAGTCAGATGATCAATAAAGATTGGAATATCGAGTCTGGTTTGGGTAAAATTCTACAGGGGATAAAAATGCCACCAAAAATTAAAGATAACAATGGCAGATTAAGATTAGGTTATAAGATGAGAAAAGTACAAAACAATAACAGAAGGACAAAGAATAGGTCGATAGTTGTTTCTCATTTAAATGAAACTTTTATTTTTGAAAGATACATGCACTCGAGAACTAAGGAATATATAAAAAAAGAATCAAAATAGAAAGAAACTTTTGCTAAGTTATCCATTCATATGGTGGGCAATGAAAGCCAAAATGAGAAAGCTTTGTTTTATCCATGCTCACCTAGTTATGAACTGAAAAATTGGAGGGTCATCCAGATGCCTTCTATTTTTAATATTTTTTCAATATAATTATAAATCCTAATTGCTTATGCCTAAAAGTAATAGGATAATCTCTTATGTTCGGGCCCTTTTATTTTTCATTATTTTAATAAGAAATAAGTACATGCATTTTATCCATTTTTTCTATTCCATCCATTATCCCATCAAAGCATTTTGCCAATATTTCCCATTTCATTAATTTTCAGGTCTCTAAATGAACATGAAAATAATCATGACAATAATCAGGGGTTTAACCTCGAAAATTTAATTAATAATGATGAACTTGACACTAAAGAAAACTTTGAACAATACACTTTGCCTCTAGATTTAATGAAACTAATTGAGCGAAAAAATAAATCTATCGAGTCTCATCAAGAAGTTATTGAAATGATTAATCTAGGTGATGTCGAAAATAAAAAAGAAGTCAAGGTTGGTACCTCACTCTCGATAGTAAATTGACAATGGTTAGAGGATTTGCTTTAAAAATTTATAGATGTGTTTACTTGGTCCTACTAAGATATGCCTAGTCTTAGCATTGAAATAATGAAACATATGTTACCTCTAAAACCAGAATATAAATTGGTGCAGCAGAGTTAAAGAGAATGAAATTGGAGATGTTGCTGAAAACTAAAGAGGAGGTAAATAAATAATTTGATGTAAGTTTTTTACAAGTGGTCAAGTATCCTGAATGGGTGACTAATATAGTATTTGTCCCCAAAAAGGATGAAAAAATACGAATGTGTGTCGACTAACAAGATCTGAATAGAGCCAATTCAAAGGATAATTTTTTTCGTCTCACATAAATACATTAATGGATAATATAGCCCGACATTTGGTGTTCTATTTTATGGATAGATTCTCTAGTATAATAAGATAAATATGGCCCAAAATGATATGGAAAAGACCACATTCGTCACCATGTGGGAAACTTTCTGTTACAAGGTCATGCCTTTTGGATTGAAAAATACCAGGGTAACCTATCAAAGAGCTATGGTAACACTCTTCCATAATATGATACATAAGGAGATTAAGGTGTATGTGGATGACATGATTACAAAATCTTGAAAAGGGGAGGGTCATGTAGCCAATCTCATAAAATTATTTGAAAGGTTAAGAAAATTTTAGCTCAAACTGACATTTAAATGTACGTTTAGAGCCAGGTAAGAAAAATTATTAGGATTTATAATTAGTGAAAGAAAGATAAAAGTTGACCCAAATAAAATTCAGGCTATATAGAACTTATCTTCCTCAAGCACACAAAAAGAGGTTTAAGGTTTCTTAGGTAGATTGAACTATATCTCTCGATTCATTTCTCAACTCACTTTTAAATGTGATCCTATCTTTAAACTCCTTCGTAAAAATAATCTCGATAATTGAAATGAGGGATGTCAAGAAGCTTTTGATAAGGTTAAGCAATACCTATAAAATCTTTTGATATTAGCACCATATGTTTAAGAAAAATCATTGATTTTGTATATAGTGGTGCATGAGAGGTTGATGTATGTGTATTAGGTTAATAAAATGAATTTGGCAAGAAAGAAAGAGCTGTTTACTATCTAAGTAAGAAGTTCACTTAGTATGAGTCCAAATACTTATCACTAGAGAAGACATATTGTGTTTTGGCTTGGACAGCTAAAAGGCTCAAGCAATATATGTTTTATCACATGACTTGACTTATAGCTAAATTAGACCCAATGAAATACATTTTTGAGAAACCATCATTGTGAAAAAGAATTACAAGATGGTAAGTGATGCTTTTAGAATATGACATAGTTTATGTGAGCCAAAAGGCAATCAAAGAAAATGTTATTGTTGAATTTCTTATAGATAGGCCCACTGACGATTATTAACCTATGAGACTTGATTTTTCAGATAAAAAATTGATTGCCATCTCAGGGTTAGAAGAAGATAATTATGATGAAAAGATATAGAGAATGTATTTTGATAGGGCTACTAATGCCATAGGACATGGGATTAGAGCGGTTTTAATATCTCCAACAGAACATTACTACTCAGTGATAGCATGATTAAACTTTAATTGCACCAATAATGTGGCTGAATATGGGGCTTGTGTCATGGAATTACATACGACTTTAGACAAAAAAATTAAGGCATTAAAGGTGTTTGGGGATTCATCCTTAGTCATTTATCAACTAAAAGGTGAATGGGAAACAAAGGATTCAAAACTCATCTCTTATTACAAATACATTTTAGAGCTATGCAAGCAATTTAAAATAGTCTAGTTTGAACACTTACCTCATGAAAAAAATTAGATCGTAAATGTCTTAGCCACCTTGGTTGTGATGGTACAGATTGATAACATTACTAAAATTTAGCCCATCAAATTAGATGTCAAGGATATGCCAATACATTATGTTAATTTTGAGGAGGAAAAAGATGGCAATCCCTGGTGTTACAATAATATGCAATATCTAAGGGATTAGTAATACCCGAATCAAGCAACAAAAAATGATAAAAGGGTCCTAAGAAGATTGGCTATGGGATTATTTTTGGATGGGAAAATTTTGTATAAGAAAGGCAAAGACCAAGTATTATTATGTTGTGTAGATGTTTCTAAGGCCCAGAAGATCATTAGTAAGGTACATGATGACGTATGTAGAGCACATGCTAATGGACATATAATGGCAATACTGATTATGTGAGCCAGATATTATTGGTTGATAATGGAAAAAAATTGCATTGGTTATGCTCGAAAATGACATAAATGCCAAATTTATGCCAATAAGATTCATGCATCGCCTAATGCCTTACATGTTATGACATTACCTTGGCCATTTTCTATATGGGGAATGGACGTTATTGGTTCGATTACCCCAAAAGCATCAAATGGGACTAGGTTCATTTTTGTGATGATTGATTACTTTACCAAATGAGTTGAAACAACTTCATTCACAACTATAACTCGCACAGTAGTCTGCAAGTTCATCAATAGAGAAATAATATGTAGATACAAATTTCTAGAAAGGATCATCTCAAATATGCAAAAAACTTGAATAGCAAAATGATGCAATAAGTATGTGTTATTAAGCACCATAATTTAGCTCCCTACCACCCAAAAATGAATGGGGCAGTTGAAGCTACAAATAAGAATGTCAAAAGGATTTTAAAAAAGATGATTGAGACATAAAAAGACTAACATGAAAAACTATCTTTTGCTTTGCATGCTTACCAAACTTCTGTACGTACCTCTATTGAGGCAACTCTTTTTTTCTTGGTTTATAGAATAGAAGCTGTATTACCAATAGAAGTAGAAATCTCATCTTTAAAAGTCTTAAGGGAAATAGGATTAGAAGAGGCTGAATGGGTTTAAGAGCACTATAAACAGTTAAATTTCATTGAAAAAAAAAGATTAATAGCGTTTTGTCATGGTCAATTGTATCAAAAGAGAATGATGAGAGCTTATGACAAAAAGGTTCGACCTCATCAATTTTGAGAAGAAAAGTTGGTATTGAAAAAAATTCTTTCAAGTTAACATGATGATAAAGGGAAATGGACTCCAAATTGGAAAGGACCATATGTTGTAAAAAAAGCTTTTTCAGCAAGAGCTTTAATTTTGTCAGAAATGGATAAAGATGAGCTTCCTAATCCTATTAATTCTAACATCATGAAGAAATACTTTGCCTATAAAAAAAGAAGAAAAACGGTTCAAGTTGAAAACTCGAAAGGATGGCCCAAGCCAAAAAAAAAAGAGGAAAAGTTCAAGTTGAAAACCCAAAAGGGCAACTTGAACCCAAAAAAAGAGAGAGAGTTCAAGTTGAAAACTAAGAAGGGCGACTTAAATTGAATGAGGGCGACTTGGATGAATAGGATATGGCATTACTTGAAAGGCATACCAAAGTTTTTGAATTTTGAAAAACTTTAAAGTGTTGGGGCATCATATGTTGATTGAGGTTTTGAAGAAATCCAAGATTTGTTGTCATGATTATCCAATTATTTACCTTGGGCTATCGCTATTCTAAATAGCCATCCCAATACATTGTCATCTTGTTCATGCGCCATCATTTATAATTTATTTCTTATCCAAATAGATGATATTCGTCTTATTTATATTCCATTCTTAATATATAACTGCCTTTTTCTTTATACCTTGCCATGAATATAAGCAGTACATAACTTGCATCTCATATTTTAAAATTGAGATAATAATTAATAATTGAATAATTTCATAAAAGATTGTACATTACTTTAAGAGAATTGAAAGCAATAAAGGTAAATGATAAGATCCTCAAAATAAGATAAAGTCATTGATTTTGAAAGTTTCCATTTGGGACGAAGATAAATGCTTATCTTGAGCAAAGACGAATGGCCTACAATCACCTCACAAGAAAAATGAGAATGTAGAAGAAAGTGTTGAAGCCTCAGTACCATGATTGATGTTTCACTTACATCTTAAATAAGGCATGCACTTGCATCATTGCATCATCTTTTATTATCTGTTTCGATTTAGGCTTTGTCCAAATAATTTTTCTAGACTTGTAATTCAATCTCAATCATTTGATATCGACTCTATCTAGGTCAATTATCCAGACTTGCAATTCAATCATGATCGTTTGATCCCAGTTCCATCCAGATCATTTTTCAGATTTATGGTTCAATCCCAGTCATTTGACCTCGACTCGATCCAGGTCAATTTTTTTCAAATTCGTGGCTCAATCTTGGTCGTTTGACCTCGACTTAATTCAGGTCAATTTTTCAATCTCATCACTTAATTTCAATCATTTATCCTTAACTTGGTCTAGGTTAGTTATCCAGACCCGTGGTTCAATCCTGATCGTTTGATTTGGACTTTATCCAGATCATTTTTTAGACTTGCAATTCAATTTTGATCATTTGACCTCAACTCGATCTAGATCAATTTTTTCAAACTTGTGGTTCAATCCTGGTCATTTGACCTCAACTCGATCCAAGTTAGTTCTCCAAAATCGTAGCTCGATCCGATCATTTTCACTCGTTGATTTGACTCTTGTTATTGGACTCAAATAAAATGGATGTCTAGGTCTTTGCATCATTCCTGTCTAACAGAGATATGCAAAGAGGGACAGCTGTAGACACTCATCTGTGTCCGAGACCAATCAGAGTCAATTTGTTTTGTTGTTATTAGTGTTTTATAATGTATTATAGTATAATATAGTGTATCATTATAGTATAGTATTATTATTATAGTACAGTTCATAGTACAATGTATTATATTGTATATTATTTTATTATTATATTTTTTTAGTTATTATTATTATTATTATACTATATTTATTATATTATAGCACATTATATTTTTATTATTATTATTATTACATTATTATTATTATTATTATTATTATTATTATTATTATTCGTTTTATTATTCTGCTTTCCTTTCTTGTTCAATTTACGATAATGATTTGGAAATTGAAATCGAATCAACTGATTAGAAGATATGCATGGTTTAATAACATAGATCACAAAACCCTTAATTTGATTCTGGACATTAGCAAGAATCTAGCCTTAAATCATGCTCTGACATAATTCAATTCCAGCATTTAAGCCTGGATTGATTTCATTCGTTTGCTAAATATCTTCCTAAAAATGCCTATAAATTGAATCAAGAATCGTAGGAATAGGATAGAGTGAATTTTGGGAAAAAAAAAAGGTCTAGAAAAATTTTAGGAGTTAGGTTTCTAAGAGTTTGGTTCTGGGAGTTTCTGGGTTTGAGATTTTGTGTAATTGGGAGTTTTGGGCTTCTATTTTATATCTCAAATTGTTAGGATTGCAGTTTCGAAATTCTGGGATCAAAGTTGAATTTTTGGAAATTTTTAGGTTTTGGAAAAATCTGGGTTTGGGGATGAATTTTTGAATTTTTTAGTATAATTTTTAGGCGAAGGTTGAATTTTTCAATGGGATTCTGATGACTTTTCTAGAAATTGGTGGGTTTTCCAGTTTCTGGTTAAACTTTCTAACGAGTTTTTTAGAAATCGACAAGTTTTTCAGTTTCCAATTGAACTTTTTGGTGCTATTCTTGGCTATCCTAGAGAGAAGGCAGAGAAATCTAAACCTATAGAGAGAAAAGAGATTGGGTTTCTGGAAGGAAGGGTTAAAGATTGGTTGATATACCTAGCCCAAGACAATGTCAGTTTTACAAGCTTGAATCAATGCATAATTCGACTATGATCTATGCGTTAGTTTTGGTCAAACCCGACCCGATCGTAGGTTTTTATTTTTATTTTAATTTTAATTTTAATTTTTTAATTTTTATGTATTTTGTTTTTTATTTTATTTTCAAATTTCATATTATTTATCTTATCTTACTGATTTTTTATTTTATTTAATTGCACTGAGTGATTTATATATTAAATAATTCTACAAAAAAAATACATTTTTTCTAAAAAGAAAATAAAAAAGGAAAACAAAAAGAAAAAAAGATCTTTTCAAATAAATTCATGAACCTACCAAACAATTGGAGTATTTTCATGAATTAAACTTTTATGAAATCCACCAAACTATTGAAAAATTTCATAAAATATTTTTTTTAAAAAAAGACAAAAAAATAAAAAATGATTTTCATCCTCTAAGTGATTGGAAGATCGCTTTCTAAATTAAGTCATACCAAATTATTGGAGACTTAATGAATTTTCCTCAAAAGAGTAAAATTTTTGTAAACATTTTCAAATAAAAATCTCATCAAATTATTGAAAGATTTGCTTCAAAGTAAATCTCACTAAACTATTGGAAGACTTTACTAATTTTTTTGAATAAAATATTATAATGAATTTAACGACGGAGTTTTTTCGAAGTGGGACAATAGTTTTTATGAGTACTCATGAGGTGAGAGAATCATCCTAAATTGCTACCAAACTATCAGGACAATTTTGAGATTAATTCTTAATATTAAATATTTTGATAAATTACAAACATATTTAAGGCTTGGATAATTTGAAATTAAACTAGTAATCCTTTGAATGGGCGCTGTGGGGGTGCTATAACCTTCCCTATGCGTAACTGCACTCCTAAACAAAAAAATCATGTTTCATTAATCAAAATCTACTATTTAAAGATATCTAAATCAGTTTTGAGACTCATATTTAAATGAGATAGATTTGATTAGGTGACCAATCATATTTAAACAAAAAAGATTGGTGACGACTCCTCTAATCTATGTCTAGTAGTAGATCTACGGATCTATATGTTATGATAGACAATTAGTGATTTTTCTATTAGATCCTTCTTGTAAGATATTTGAGAGTTCCCTTGTCATAGGAAAATTGGTAGAGAAGTACCGTTGATCATCGGTTCATAACATTACAAGGAAGATTAGTGGGCAGGTTATCAAGTCTTTTTTTTTTTTTTTTTAATAAGTCTTGTTTAGTATTCAAAAGTTTTATTGTAATATTTCGATCATACTCAAGAAAGTTGTCAATAAGATAATCTAATTGTGTTTTGGATTTCAATGGAAGGGCGATGAGAGCAATGCAAAAAGGGCAAAAGTTAGTTGGCAACATCTTTTATATCCCTAAAGCTGAAGGGGAATTGGAGTTCAAAGATATGGATATCTAGAATAGACTGTTTGTGGTGAAGCACTTGCGTTCTATTTGCTATCAGTTGGGTTCTAAATGGGTGGTCTTGGTGCAGTCTTATTTGATCAAAGGCTGATGTTTTTGGTCCATTCCTTTCTCACAATAACTATGTTCAAGAGTCCAGCTACCACCTAAACTTAAATGTTTATTCGATATTTAATTGTCATGAATTATTAAATTTATCCATCTTCATAAATTATTAGATTTATATATGATATAAATACATAAATTATTAAATTTACCTATCATCATGTGAATTAAACCCATAATCTCTCAGGCGATTTGTTGTTAAATCCAAATATTGGTCACCAAAATATATTTGTTCATGAAGGAATTTTTATCAACAAAACAGATTTTCTTGCTTCTTAAAGACATTGAAAGCAGCGAAAATGCAGTGATACTCTATTCTTTTTCCCGTTTGGTGCATAGAATTGACTAGCCAACTATGTTTTTTTCTTGGGTATAACTTTTTTTTTCCTTTTCGAATATAATTTAACTCTTTCTCTTGTAATGTTAGATTAATATTTGATATTAGTGAATATGTTGAGCTTTACAAGAAAGTCCGCATATACCTACAAAAATCAAGTAATGATTTCTTTTGTAAAATAAGCAAGCAATGAAAGGATATACGGTGAATACTATGTTTTGGAATCACTTTCTTCATGATGCCTGTATTTTCTTTTTTTTTTTTTTTATGTATTTTACAAGTGATTGACAATATTTTAGCATAATTTTCTTTTATTTAGTGTAAAATTTTCAAACACTTGGATTCTATAATTTATTAAGGAAAACAATTAAGTTATATAATTTATTCAAGAAAATACTAAAATTCTATAATATATTTTAAAAAAAAAAGTAAAAAAATTTCTGTAGCGAGCATGATCACTTCTATTCTAGTGTATCAAAAGGGGAAAACAAAACCATAGTTTAGTAGTCAGTATCTATAATTGCAACTTGTGCACCAAATAAGAAATTAATTGAATTTCATTTGGAAAAATTTTCTTAGATCTAATTATATTTGTGGGAAATACTTTCTACTTTGGTTAAGTATGATATTTAATAAAGGAATTCAAAAGCCAAGGATTAATGAGGCTTGAAACAAGCTTTGGAAGCATGGAAGAACTAATTAGTTTACATGAATTCAAGCGCTAAGGCATTCGAATGCCTAAACATAGGCAACTGAGTGTTAACTTTCTTTTTGAGTCTTTCAATTAGGGTATTTGAATTTCAAAATATTGGCATTCGAATGCTGACTTTTTGTTTGAAAGGCAGTCGACCGCCCTAGTCAAGGCAGTTGATTTTTCTACTTTGAAAAAGTATTCTAAAAGCAAAATATAAAGGAGAATTAGAAAGTATGGTTAAGCATTCGAATGCTCTAACTCAAAAATCATGTTTATTTTGCTGAGAATGAATGATTTTTTTTTTTAAATATATACTCATTTGTGAAACGATTTTTCACTAATAAAAGATGAATAATTATAATTACAATTATTCATAAAGATGCATTTTTAATGAAATAACAAATTTATTAATTGAAACAACATAATTAAAGGATCATAACTTTTAAATTTAATCTTTAAAATAGAATAAATAGAGATGATTGAGCATATTTTCAGAAAGAAAACAAATCTAGAAATTCTCTAGACAATTTTCTCATCTTTCTCCAATTAACTCTCAAATAAAAGCAAGTGTTTTAACATTATTTATTATAGAAAATCTTGTTCAAAATAAAATGTTTCATCTCACATTAAAGATTTTTAGTAGTTGCTATAAAAAATATAAAGTAATTTCAAACAAAGTTTCGTTATCTCCTAAAAATATTTCAATTGCCTTTTTGCATACCATAATTAATAAATACAAAATAACATTTACAGCTTCTATTAAAATCATTTTCTTTTATCTTTGAAGGCTCCATCTTTAAATCAATACAAAACTTAGAAGGCAAAACTAAAGTGGAAATTCTTCAACAGCACAACAAGTCTTTTGTGATAGCCAGCTTTGTAATTTAAATAACAATATTTTCATTCCTTCAAACTACTAAAACAATTAGAATAAATATTGAACTATGTCGGATCTTCCTTTCCTTTTAACATCGGACCAAGTTATTGTTGTTCTCGGCTTGACTAACCTTTTTTCATTTTGATTTAATGTTAAGTTATAATAAAATATTTAATATAATACTTGAATTTCAAATATATCTAATATGATATTTGAATTATAAATTTATTAATTAATATGATATTTGAAAAATTATTTGTGCATCATATATCATCATTTAAAATTAATCATATTAAAAATACATTTAATATTAATTAATAAATTTATAATTTAAATATCATATTAAAAATTTTTTAAATTCAAATATTATATTAAATATTTTATTATAATTTAAAAATCATTCATAATTTTAATCATTTCATTTTTCCCTCTAAAGAAAAAAAAAAAAAAAGACTTCGTGATAAAAAAATGAGTATTCTAATTCAACCCTCATATTCAAACTTAAACTTTACCTCATAAGTATTACATAAACTAAGCTCGATTCATATCTAATGTTTAAGCTTACCACATTGTTACTATTTGAATAAAGTTTGTTTGGATGGATAATATAATACAATCATGGTTAATGTGATTCATTGAAATGGGAAGCATTAGGGGTGTAATTGATTGAGTTTAAGTTAATATAATATTAAATTCAAGCTTAAGTTTGATTCGAAATTTAAGATTTGAAATTCAGTTTAAACTCGATCGAGTTTTATTTTTTTAGCTCGAGCTTGACTCAAGATAAAAATCGAGTTACTCGAACTCGTTTAATTAAGCTCCATTAACATATAAAACTAAATTTGATTCTAATATTAGATAAAAGCTCGATTATTATACTCGAACTTGAATTTGAATTCGAGTTTGAAATATTTTATTAATTAAAATAATAAAAATATATTTAAATATAAAAGTTCGATTAAGCTCACAAGTTATTCAAATCAGGTATAAAAATACTTGAACTTAACTCGATTAATAAATTGAGCTACTCGAGTTTGAACTCAAGCTCGACTTGATAATAATTGAACCGAATTCAAATTTTATTCGAATTAAATCTAAATAATTTGTAAGTATTAATATATCATTTACATTTCTACGAGACATACTACCTGCATCCCATTATCTTTTCAAACATAACATTAGGTTCCACTTAAAAAAAATAAAAAGAAAAAATTATTGCATGAATAAAACAAAAAAGAAAAAGAAAAATTATTGCATGAATAAAATAAATCGTTAAATAATAATTGTATGATTTACTGATATAGTATTAAAATTTTTTATTTTAACAACTATATTCAAATCTTGAAAGACTGGGATATCAGAAAAAAAAAAAAAAAGACTGAGTTTAAGTGAAACCCAAAATCCGTTTGAAAGTTAAGCAAAATCTCAAGTGCCCTCAAGCCTGAAACAAAATTCACTCTTTCTTTCCTTGTAAAATCCTTAGTAGTGCCTCCACTTCCTCTCACTCTCCTCTACCTCCTAGTTGCAATTTCAGCCCAAAACCCACACCCAAATTTTCCATCTTCTTTCTCGAAAACTCTCTCCATTCTGTTTTAAAACTTTCATTTAACCTTTTCTCCAACAAATCCAAAACTCCCCCACAAAACCTCTACTTTTCCACTTCAATGGACTCTCTTCAAGCCACTTACAAAGACGAAGACAACGAAGAAATCGCCCCCCAATCACCACCTTCCACCTCCGCTCCTCCACCACGGCAACCACCCGCCACTCGCAATCCTCGATACGATACTGTACTTGAAGACGACGTCGAGCCCATAATGGAAATCGAAACCGGCATTGAGCAAATTCCAAACGACATCACGACCAGCAAACCCGAAACCACCCAGTTCGCCCCGGCCTCCTCCGATTCACTCTCCGAAGAAGATCCCACCACCACAACGACAACGGCTTCTGACGACACCCAAAACCGACCTAAAGTTCCCCAAAACGACGATGAATTCGATGATGAAGAAGAAGAACCTCCGCCCAAAAAGCAAAAACAACTCTCATCCTTAACTACTCCCCAATTCCCTAATTCAATCCTCACAATAAACGATGATAACCCCACTTCTGCCGCTGCCGAAAACAAAGACAATAACGGTAATGCCCCATCAAATCCTTCCCCTGCGACGAAAGCAACTGCAACAAAGAAGTCTAAGAAGAAGAACAATAATGTTTGGGTGACGAAAACGTCACGAAAAGGGAAAAAGAAGAGCAAAGTGAATAACCAGAATGCTGGGAATGCGGAAGACACGGTTTTGATAACCCCAGTTCCGAGATTCCCGGACAAAGGGGACGATAGCCTAGATATGATAATATGTCTTTCCAAGGTTTATAAAGCCGAAAAAGTGGAGTTAAGTGAGGATAGGATGAGTGCAGGAAGCACAAAGGGGTATAGAATGGTTAGAGCCACAAGAGGGGTGGTGGAAGGAGCTTGGTACTTTGAAATTAAGGTGGTGAAGTTGGGGGAGACGGGGCATACACGGCTTGGGTGGTCTACAGAGAAAGGGGACTTGCAGGCGCCGGTAGGCTACGATGGCAATAGCTTTGGTTATAGAGATATTGATGGGAGTAAGGTGCATAAGGCTTTGAGAGAGAAGTATGGGGCAGAGGGGTATAAGGAAGGAGATGTTACTGGGTTTTATATAAATTTACCAGAAGGTGGGCCATTTGCTCCCAAGGCACCCCATTTGGTTTGGTATAAAGGACAGAGGTATGTGTGCGCCCCCGATGCAAAGGAGGAGCCGCCTAAAGTGGTGCCTGGTAAGTTCTCCTAGTATTCTGATTAAAGCTTGTTCTTTGAGCATTGGATTTGAATGGATTGGATTATATAAATATCTATCTATATATATATATATATTTATTTATATGGACACACACGTTGGCTTTACCTTAGAATGGAATTTTTGAATTTTAATGCTTTAAAGAGTTTAAGAAAAAAATGATCTCAGTCCCAATATGCCATTGTGCATCTCCTAAACTTATTTAATGATTCTACCGTTTGTTCTTTTGATTGATTGTCTTGATGATTTTAAATCTGCTTCCCTTTTCAATTTGCTTTCAAGCTGGCACTATTTTGGCTGCTTTTAAATTGGATACTTTCCAGAACAATAATCTGATTAATGACAAGTTGGGTATATGAAAGATTTAAGATACCTTTTAATCAATTTTATAAATTACTATAAAAAATTTCAAATATTATTACATGTTTATGGCATTGATAGGAGTGTTATAAAACTGCTTTTTTTTTTGCAAGGCTTTATTGGTAATGGTGGCTAAATTAATGGTTTGAAGGTGGGAAATATTTCTTATATCTTGGTAGGCGAATCATAGGATAAAGAATCTGCAGTTTCTTTCAAGTCATAAAATTGAAATGAGAATACTCAATTCCAAACTTCTTTTGAATTTGTCAAAATGGCCCTTAATGCTCGAGATTATCAGTCCAGTCCAATATCCCTTGCATTTCTAGCTAGTTTAATAAATACTAAATCATCAAGCCAAACCCAACAACTACATAGACCAGAGAAATATTGATTTGAAACCTTTATCTATTGATCTTTCACATTTGAAAACCCTAAGAAAGTAATTCATTAAAATTTGACAGCAGGCATCTGTGTTGGGACTTGTAGTTCACTGCATGCTAGCTACAGGACTTGTGCAGCGTATATTGCTTCCAAGTAATGTTCAACTCATTGCTACTATATTTACAAATCAGAATCAAATGAAAATTTCCATTGGAAATCTAATACAACTATTTTACTAGATTTTGCTATCTTTTACTTGGTATTTCACCAGCCTGCTGGTGCATGCCAATGTTGTCTTTGAATAGAAAATTAGGTAGAATCTGCTGGCAGACATTTGTACTGACAGAGGAGCATGTATGTTAATTACCTTTTGATTTTAGCTTTCATTGTGTGTCTTTGCCTTTGATTATTATGAAAAGATATAGCAAGATATGAGCCCTTTAAGCAGGATTCCGAAAAGTGAAAAGTTACATATTGAAGGTCTGTGCAGTGCAATTTTATGTTTCATATTTATATGATTCTGTTGGACTTTGCTGTATCCCACACTAATATAAATCATTTGGAAGATTTGAAAGAAATGTCTGATCAGAATACAGTGAACTCTGTTGTGTGATTTTGGTTAAAAATTTGGATTCTGGCTTTTGTATGGTCATTGCTTAGGGTGCTAGGTTCTCTCTTTTTGGCCCTTTTTCTACAGTAAGGCATCCAATAATGGGTAAACTTAAAACAATTAGTCTAACCTGAAGCTACTTGAAACTGTCAAATTGGTTCTGCTATATTTACCTGTTAAACCTGGTCATGGTATTATTTCCAAGTGAACCCTTCATAAAACATTTTATAAATAATTGGGTTGTTTGCTCAAACCTGGCATGGCATGCTGTTATGCAGTTTTTAACTCGCTTAACCTGTTTGGGCAGGCCATTGGAAAGACTCTTTGAACAAGCACTGAATTCTAGCTGTTATGCGTGAAATGAAATAGATGCAATTTTTTAACACTTGCCACTGAAATGACTATTTATTCTTCTCTGTTTGACGGGGACTTGTTGAGACTATTTACAGTTAGCGGGAAATGCTGCTTTTCATTTGGTATGCTTAAAGTTTCATTATTTGCTGCCGACAAATATTGACCTTTCATGCAGGAAGTGAAATTTCTTTTTTCAAAAATGGGGTATGCCAAGGAGTTGCTTTCAAGGATTTGTTTGGAGGTCGTTACTATCCTGCTGCTTCAATGTATACCCTTCCCAATCAGCCTAACTGTGAGGTTAAGTTCAACTTTGGCCCTGACTTTGAATGCTTCCCAAGAGAGTTTGATGGACGTCCACTTCCCAGGCCAATGGTTGAAGTTCCTTATCATGGATTTGAGAACCGTGTGGAAACTGGTGTATCCGATGAGAAGAAACAGTAGCGAGTTTGCAGCACAGACTAACATCATTGTGAAACGCTTGCTAATTTCAGGGACTATGTCATTATATTGTAATTTAATTATTTACCCTTCAAATTAGGACTCATAAGTTAATTGATTAGTTCTGTAAACTGACTTTTCTTTAAAGAAGAGAAAGAAAGATTGATTTCCTGCTTGCAACACCTATATCTGCTGCATGATCTGGTCCATATCTTTGATGCCATTTTATTTTACTCGTCTTGATTTTTTTTATTTTGATATGAATATATTATTAAGTTTTTGGCTTCCATACATATTGACCTGCTTTTTTTGTATTTTGAATGCTTTTAATTTGATTTAGTTCCTTTACACTAATTGCGTGGATATCATTTAGGAATTCTTGATTTTGCATTTTCCACTTTATTCAGACAGGATTCCTGCACAATCTTTCAGAAATTATGGCTTGTATGTGCCACTGAAGTTTCTTTTCGCTTGCAGTCTTAATTATATTTTCTCAATCTGAGCTGAATTTATTACTTAAGTTCTATTAATAGAATGGAAGTTCTGCGTTCTACGTCTTTAAACTGAGTTAAGCAGATTGTCTGTAGTAGGAGGCAATTAGACAGATGTTGGCAAATTGAAATGGTAGCAATTATTTAGCTTGCGAAGTGGACCGGTCTTCCTTCTAAAAGTTAAGGTTTTAAATAGCACTAGCAACGTGATATAACGGTCGTTATCTAGTGGTGGTGTTGTCTACCACTTTTGTTATTTACCCGCGATGAGAGTATGATTGGCATTTACACCCATAACTACTGTTTGTGGCTGCAAATAACCTCGCAACGGAAACAAATAGTTGTAACAAGACATTAAAGTCGTTATTTATGCTTTTCTTTCATAAAATAAAAGGAAAACACGTCTCAAAACGATAAAAAATCTATGCCTTAAGTCTATACTGTTTAATTAAATTTAAGTCTCAATCAAAATAATCAAAACAGAGGCAATATAAAAATAGAGTTCCAGTAAGAGAACCAACCTTTAAACCGACAAATCCATTTTGTCGCCTTATGGGATTCTTGAGTTCAACAACTTAAAAACTGTATGATCCCGTAAAACAATTACAAACAGCTCCCAAATCAATATAACGGAAGAGAAAGAGTTGAAATTACTTGAGGGAAAGATAAAAAGAAGGTTGGATAGAGTTGTAAGTGACTTTGTTTTGGGATGAAAAAGTAAAGTGAACAAAAAGAAAAAAAATAAGAGGAAGGTTGATGTCAGATATAAATTGATTTTTATTTTTTATTTTGATCAACTCTTTTTTTTACTTTTCAGGAAATGAGTATTTGAATTTTTTTATGATTTGGATAAAAATTTAATAGAGTTTTTTGTTATTAAATAGTGAATTTAATTTTTAATTATCTAAAAAATAATGTTATAATAAAAATTTAATATTATTAAGTATATTTATTATTAATTTTTTTTTTATACTTAATATTTTTAGATAAAAAGTTTTAGAATAAAAGTAAAGGATGGGAAATAAGTTTTGGAGAATGTTTTGAAGATTTTAAATTTTAGATGAAAACTTTGAAAGAAAATGAGAGATGATATGTACAAGTGCTTTTATATGTATCTATATCACATAATTATATTTTAATCCATTTACCTTAATAATTGTACTTAAAAATATTTAAATGTTCATTATTATTCTTTTTAATTAGATTAATTAATAATATTAATTTCATAATGATAATTTGTCATCAATCATAAGCATTTATAACATTTATATTAACAAAATTCATGGATATATTAATGATCAACATTATAGATATATATATATATTGATTTATGACTCAAAATTAAAAAATGTAAAATAGATATTTCAATATAAAAATGAAAGAATTAAAATATTATAAATTACTTTAAATATAATAAACATGTTTATAATTATTATTTGTTTTATTTTATGATAAGTTGTTTAAAATTAAAAAAAATTTATAACTGCAATAAACACAATTATCATTATTTTATTCATTATGTCCATAATCACCGTAAACGTAATACAATTGAAAACGCAATTACGGTTACAATTTAAATCTCTTCATTAAACTCCAATCTGTGGCTTTTGCTTGTTAAACTTTTTGCAGTAACTGTTAGGATGGAAGGAATTCCTGGTGATTGCAATTATTGGAGCTGGCAGCTGACAGGTAACTCTTTTTTGGGTGTAATATGGGGCAAAAACCCAATTAGGAAAGGACGTGGCTGGGAACACCTCTGTGAAACCTCACACGAAGGTTGAGAGTATTGACAACATCCACGTTGAGGATCATTTTATTTTTAAAAGGTGGATTCTGAAAGACATTCAAATCAGGAGGTTGATTGAGACTTCATTTGACCATCCAATCTGGAGCAAAATTTTTTTTCTCTAGGCACATGGTGAATAGTCCACTCCCAGCTATCTTTGAACACCTCTTGAATGGTTTCAACAAGATGATAAAGTGGATGATTATGTCGGACGTCTTTTTCAATATATCTTATAGCGATAAGAAAGTCCGATTTGACTTCAACATAGATAATTTCTAGTTTTTTTTGCCAGAATAATACCATGAAATAAGGGCCAAAGTTCAGCAGCATCAATATTACAATTACCAAGAAAGCCAGAAAAGCATGCAATCCAGTTTCATATCCTTAACACTCCCCTAGCTCCAGCTTTGCACTCTTGTTGGTTCCAACAGCCATCAGGATTGATTTTGACCCAACCTGGAGGTGACTTGGCCCATGAAAGCAGAATTTCTTGTTTTCTTCTTATCCGTGGTATTATCAATCTCGAGATTGTACCATTCTCTCAACATTTTATGAATGGAGTCAAGTTTGCAAACCAGCGGGATGGTTGCATTATCAAAGATGTTTCTATTTCTCCACTTCCGTATCATCCCTACAACATTAGCAAACACAATAGGCCAATCTCAGTTGTCCACCTTCAGATTTTTCCATCTTTTGAGGTTGAGGGTGAACTATTTTTCCTAGTTAAAAGAAAAGAACTCACCTGGACAGTCGAGAGGCAGGAGGGTGTGCCATATTTTATCAGAGTCCTTGCAATCTCTCAAGATATGAATAGTAGATTCGTTGTCATCATCACAGAGGCCTCATCTGGTATTGGGAAAGAGTGATCTTTTCCATCTGTTTTCGTTGCTAAGGATTTTATTCTGAACAGCAAGCCATAGGAACATTTGCTAGATAAAACTAGAACAAGCCATGGGAACAAACTAGAAAGTTAGGCTTAGGGTCCGGATTCCAAGCTCAAGTGCAATCCATATCGTCCAAATAATTGCTTATTTTAACTTTCAGATACTATGGTTCTTAGTCAATTGCTTGAAGAAATCTTATAGTAGGTCAAACTGGTCAAATGTAGTGCCCAAGAAAAGATGAATGTAGTCTGTGAAATACTCATCTAAATTCCAAAATAGTGCACTTATTATTGTAAACAAGCATCTTATGAACTGTTTATCATCTGTTTCGCTAGATACTGAATCCTGCAAATTTGTGGGAATTGCAACCTACTACTTGTAGAACACAATCCGTACGGAAGGATTGATAGAAAATAATAGAATTTTAGGTGAGAACGAACAATCCCCAAAAAAGAAAAGGAAAAAGAATCCAATTTATCCGTGCTGGGAACTTCTAACCTACATTCTCGTTAGCATTTCGGTAGTTCATGGATTAGCACTACAACAACAAGAACAAAAAGATATTACATACAAATACAGTGGTGTTTGTGCTGAGCTTCATCGTGGGAGTATTTTTGAAAGGGCAAAAAAGGGAAAAGAGTGATTAGGTGCAAAGGCAATGAGTATTATCATAATGACAGAGAGAAAAGTATAGAATTGGGGTAAGATGCAACTCGAGATAATAATACTTGGATTTCTATATTTATAAATGAGAGATAATGAACCAAAAGGGGACAACAATGATGTGGTCGAGCTGATGTGGCACTGAACATGAATGTTTGAAATATTCTTGGTTGTTTGCCATGAATCTCTAATAGGGAGAAACACCATCATGCCTTTTGGACCACCCCCAGTATTCTGTCCTCCCACCAAGCAATCTGAGTATCAGATTGTTGGGTGTGCAGCTAATTCATTTTTATGTAGGTTGGCCAGCTAAAAGGGGGGGCCGTGGGGAATCTGATCTCTTACGGCCAAGGTTAACTTGGAGACCAGCATAAAAGGGCAACTTGTCGTTTATTTAAGCTTGAGGTGCTGTGACATATGTCGACCTATTGTGAGTTTATCTTGCACTTGTGCTTTGGGATAAATATATGGATGGTTTGAAAATTGTTGAGGTGTTTTTTATTTGATATGTTTCGAGATTAGGAAGAGAGGTTTGGAAGGGTTGAGGAATTCATTTGGCTGATATGAGACTTAGACATTTTTTTAAAAAACTTGAACTTGAATCTTTGTTTAAACTTTGATAATGAATCGATAGTCAGTTCACTAAATCGTTCGACCTAGAGATCCGTTTAGTCTAGCCGTTTGATCGGGTTAAGTGGTTGAGGTCACATGAAATGAGGAAAGAGGTAGTTTGGGTGGTAAAATTTAGAACGAGAAAGGTGAAAAAACATCTTTCAATGATGTTTTGACATGTGACACAATTTAGGCCGTCTATATGATCAAAGGTGTGGCTATATAAAAGTCTATTGGGGCTTTCATTTTTTACCCTTTTTGCTTTTTTGCTTTTCATTTAACTTAAATTTTCTAACCTTAAAAGTTTTTAAGCTATTTTCCAACCTTATTATTCTTCTCTTTTTATCCATTCTCTCCGTTTTCCTTGGTATGTACCTTTTTCATCACATTTTCTAGTTTTAGTTCTAGAGAGGTAGGGAGTTTTAGTAGAGGCTAGAGGAGGTTGGTTTAGATAAGATGAAGACGATATGGTCCCACTGACCATTGGGGGTCGAGACTACCGTAAAATGGCCTATTAGCTTAATTTGATGTCTAAGGTAGTGCAACAATAGGTTGATGAGAATACTCGAGCAAGAGGGGAGTGGATTCTGAGCACGGAAGAGCTGTGTACTCAGATAGATTTTAATTTGGAAAATCCACCTCATTTTCCTGTTTCTTAGGTAAGTCCATCTTTTACGGTTGACATTCACTTATATTTGGCAATTCCTCTTTCTAAGGTCCAATCTTATTAACCTTCTTCTTTTTCTGGTCGTCCACCCATAAATGCTATCATCATTTCTTTTATTCCTCCTCGATTAACTTTTGTTGACATCACCATTTATCTTGAGGAGTCTTTTCTTCCCTTTTTTTCCCTTGAGGTCGTGATGTTCTCCCCTACTCCTCCAACTTGAAATCCTGCTTCTGCTCAAAAGTTCAAGTCTTTTGAAGGTGAAGGCTTTGATAATGAGGAGTGCTCTGAGGAGAAACATGATGAGAGGAATGCCTCTACTAGGGAAAGTGATAGCGAGGAAGGGAGTCTTCGCAACAAGATGAGTTGGTCGAGGTTCCTATATATACTCCTTGTAACCTAGGTATAATCTTTAAGGACATGAGGAGGGAACTAAAAGCCAATGCCAATCTTAAGGACTATCCCAATATGTGTTTAGCTTATCACGTTTGTGCTATGGGAATGAACTTTTGCTTTTTTGAGGAGGGGTATAGTCTACTAATGCCGAACTCCTCAAATTAGGTCACAGATAAACTGGAGCAACATTGGCTTTGGGTATATTATGATTCATTTATGGTCAGTCTAAGGTTTAATCTTTATTTTTTATTTGTTTTAATTTTTAATTTTTATAATTTAACACCCACTTAGCTGACCCCTAACTCAATATGATACATAGTACATTTTGTTAATTTTTGTCAACACTTAGATTTTCTTCTCTACCTCCTTCTATTCAGGGAATTTTTTTTATTAAAAAGCATTCCAGTAATAAGAGGTGATTTTATATCACAGCTTGGCAAAATAAGAAGGCTTCGCTGACTATTCGAGCACTATAAAAAACTAGAAGCACTTTTCCTCTACCTTTAAAAATAAAAGAAAAATAAAGATAATGAGATCGAGGTCAAGGTTAAAGCTTGGGAGATAATAAATGAGCCCAACAATTTTATAGATGTACTTATTGCTCTCTTTGTCTTGGAACTTTTTGATCGAGATAAAATAATAGAGTGTACCCATAAGGGAAGTTCATCATAGATACCTATGAGCTGACCTCCTTCAAAGTAATAAATAAAATAAAATACTGGGATAAGTGTGAGGTAATCTCGTAAGATCTTTGTTTTGTTTGAATTTTTTCTCTAACTTTTAGCTTAGTTTTGTAAAAATGTCAACTAATAATAACTTCAACTTTTCCCTTTTCCAATAAGAGTCTAAGCCTAAGAAAAGCCAAAATAAAAAGATCCAGCTTGGTGGCCCCTCTTGAGAGGGAAATAAAGTCATCAATCTAACAGTGAATAAGCAACCGAGCTCTTCAGCTCAACATTCTCTTGCCATAAAAAAAAATAAAACAACTACACATCGAGAGCTCTCTTCAGTAGCTCTTCTTTTCACAAAGAAATTGAGGACCGAGTTTCTTTTTCTACTTTATAAAATCTTGAGGCCAGGGTATTAAAGCCTAGCTCAGAGAAGGTTTGTACATGCTTTGAGTATACTTCAGGTGATAACCTATTGGAGAACCCCAATGTGATCAGAAGGTTCTGCAAGGTCACAGTTTCTCATAGCAATAAGTGTTATTTAACTTTAGCTCAGCTCTTCCCTTGCTCTTTATTTTTTATTTTGCTAAGTTTGAGTTCATCTTATGTAGTTTATCAAAAACTCCATGCTAAGCTTATTAACAACACCAGCCAAGCTCTCCACCATAACTATTTTGAGTGAAGAGCATCAGAAGAGCTTAGATGCCTTAGAGAGTGTGAGGTCCAACTTTAGTGCTTATCATAAAAAAGAGCCTAAGCAAAGAAAAAAGATTGATGAGCTAACGAACAAGCTAGAAAGCATGCACATTGATAAAGCCTCAGCAAAGTCCATGAAAGAATAGGCTGAGCTAAAACTTGGTGATGTTCAACCTAAAATTGCAAAGCTAATGTCCAAGCTCAAGGTTGGTGAGAAGAAGAAAGAAAAGTAAAAAAGAAAGCCACTAAGGAGTTCAAAGCCTACGGTGAATTCTTTAGGCTCTAAATGGAGTTCTCCATAGAGAATGTCCTCGGTGCCTTTTAGCTAGAGAGAGATAAAGTGTAGTTTAAATTTACTGACCTTAACCTTAACCTCTCTAACATTGACATGAACAATATCAGATTGAAGCCCTCTCCACATCGTTCTAAAAAAGAGAAAGGAGATGAGAATGATGAAGATGAAGCATTAGACATTGAGTTTGAGGCAGCCCTAGGCCGCGAGGCTGATGAGGGATTAGTTGATGTTGCTGTTGCTACTACTGACACTATCGCTGCTGATGTTTAGAGGTTCTTTTCTTTTCTTTCTTTTTGTTAATTTTTATTTAAGGTTGAGGTCGAGTTTTTTTGTTGTGACCTCAGAAAAAATCACTTTGCAAAACTTTTATCAATTGATAATTTTTGTACTAACCTACTGACATTAATGGAAAGCTAAATTGTTTAGTTCAAGTTTTAGTTCAATTTTACTTTCCCTTATTTAATTTAAATTTAAAGTTTAAGCTTAGTTAACTGTTCACAAGATGACGTCATAACTTAAGTTCTGCGAACTTAGCTTAGATTATTCACAATAATTCAGCCAATAGTTGATTTGATCCTAAATAATCCAAAGTTTCAGCTCAATTCAAGTGAGCTAAAAATTCACCTAAATGTTCATGAATATCTCAAATTAACTTAAGAATCCATTTTGATAAAAGTCTCAGGTCGGATTACATTAGGTCAGTTGAGGCCTGAGCCCATAGATTAAAACAAACATTGTCATATTTTGACTTTAAGTTTTAGGCTAGAAATATTAGGTTGGAGACATTGTTTTAGGGTTGGTAGTGAACATGAACACTATCAAGTGTGTAGATAATGAATATTATCTGAAACGTTTTAATGCAATTGACTCAAACCCATTTTTAAACGTGGACTGTCTAAACACCAAATTTTGTTCGAGACATTTTTTAACATAATTAATTTGGGACTCATTTGCAAACATGGGTCAAGTCCATTTAGGAGGACCATTTACGATTCATAAAAAGCTCACAAATTTACTTATTCAGAAATTCAAAGTCAACTCGGGTCAAATATAATCAAACAAAGTCTAAATTGCGTAAAACTTGGTCAAAATGGATAAGTGCCCATGTTAATTCTCAAAACTCAAAACCCTGATTGAAATCAATGTGGTTTAAAATTGAATTTGAAATTTTTTAAAACACTAAAATTTTTATCGTGCCCCGAAAAATGCAAAATTATTAAAATACCCTTATAAGGGGTATTTTTATAAATTGACTTTCTCAAGCTTGAATTTTTGTAAAACTTTTTAGATATTAATTTTATAATATTTCATGATTTTTGGTGTATTTAAAATCACAGTAGTACCCCGAAAAGTATGAAATTACCAAAATACCCTTATTAGGGTTTTTTTGTAATTTGACCTTCTCGAGATCAGATTTTCATAAAAATTTCTAGATCTAAATTCTATAATATTTCATGATTTTTGGTGTACTTAAAATCACAACAATACCCTAGGAAGCATGAAATTACCAAAATACCTTTGTAGGGGTATTTTCATAATTTAGCCTTTTAGAGCTTGAAATTTCACAAAACTTTTTAGATTTCAATTTTAATATATTTAATGATTTTTGGTGTTTTAAAATCTCAAAAATGAGCTTGAAAACATTGATTTATAAGAAAATAACCTAAATACTAAAAATTTTACACTATGGGGTAAAATGGTCTTTTTCATGGGTTTAGAGCATAAATGTAACCTTGGTAGTGAGTAATGAAGGCCATTGGATCTGTCATTGATCTTGATCCAATAGCCAAAAGTGGCTCCTTGGAAATAAGAAAAAAAAAGTTTTGACCCTTGGATGAGATTTTATCCAAGGGCCTTTATGGATCAAGATTGAGATCTTGATCTTGAGAGGGGTCTACCAAATGACTTAAAGAGAAAGGGGGTTGGTTGGCTAAAAGGGAGGAGAAGGGAGAAAAGCTATTGGTAAAAAATAAAAAATAAAAATCATAAAACACCAAAGAAAAAAAAGTTAAAAAAGGGAAAAAAAAATTCAAATGTGAGATAGCCTATACAAGGGCATATGTTGTTGTTTATGTCATGGTTTTTACACCATTCTTACACCTGTCATGACCTATTCTACAAAGTCTTCTTATTTGTTTCTTACATGCTTTGACTTTGGTGTGAATGTTGATGAAGTTTAAGGCTTTATGTGTTCTATGTTTTTGTTACAAAATGGTTGAAATTTCATTTCCCTTTTGCTGGTATTGCCAAACAGCTTCTACCTTCTTTAATGGTAGTAGTAGTCAGCTCACTCCATAAATCTTTCCACCATTGCTTTGCTATTTTAAAGCCCTTTGCTTTTCTATCCTTCATATTTAGCTTTTAGTTAGCTTAAGCTAAAGTAAATGAAGACTTGGAAACCAGTTGGAATCATTGAATAACTTATATTTCTTCTTATTACAGTAGCGTACGGTCCATGCCACAAACTCTTCCACCTTTGCTTTTCCATCTTAAATGAATAATTTTTTTTTTGGTAGCCTAAGTTCAAAACAAATGAAAGATTGAGAAATCAATTGAGAATAAGCAAATGTGATGCTTGGATTCCCATAAGTAGTCACGGTTTAAGAGTTTTTTTTCTCATAAATCTTGAAAGTATCTTTCTTGCATGTAACATGCTTATGGTCAAAAACTTTGGAACCATGGAGGCTGGTCTTTAAATGCTTAAAAGGACAAGTCTCATGTGTATTGCAAGTGGTCCTTTGTTCTATTGATTAACTTGGCTTCCTTACATGTAAGAAGTTTATGGTTGAAAGCTTTGAAACTATAGGGGCTGATTTTTTAGTGATAAAAAAGACAAGTTTCACATGATTTCAAAGTGTCCATTATTGTGTTGTTTGCTTGGCTTTCTTGCATGCTCATGTCATTTCATTCAGTGTGTGAATCCTTTGTAGATGTAGGCAAAGTGTTATGTGTACTACATGGTCCCACAACCATCTTGTGGATTGGAGAAATTTTTGCATACATTGCATGGCATTATAGTTACTGCATTGTTTTAGAAAATCTGATAACAGTAATAAAAAATATTGTCAAAGTGGATAATGAACAATAATAATTTTAATTAGGGTATAAGAATATTTAAGCATCCTATTGCATAATTATTTTAGCATGATAATTATGTTTATTTTTGGATTATGTAGGTTTTGAATGTCTAATTCTTTTGTGCATGTATTAGCTTTTAATTGATTCATTTATTTTCTTTGAATACATTTTATGTATCTTTATTGCTATTTGCATTTTGAAGTTTTTACTAATAGTAATAATAATTTTATGCTAAAAGATATAATTAGTTACATAAAGAGTTTTAATTTATTTTTAATGACAATTGACTTGCTCTGAAAGTCTGCCAAATGTTGGAGACTTTTAAAGATGCTTATAAATTCTCAAAATTTAAACCCAAATTTACCTAAAACCCCAAACCCTTTTTAAAATTTTTAAGAATTTGCATGAAAACCTTTTATGAAATAATTTTTTCACGAATACCGCTTAGATGTTAGGGTATTTATAAAATTTATTTCATTAAGAGTTTTCATACATCTTCATAACTCAAAATAAATAAATTTTGTTAAATTAGCAAGTATAAAGACAATATTAATAAAAGATAATAGGACGGGATTTCAAATATAAGAATTTCCACCCAAACTCTGCTTAGATGTTGGCGAGTCCATGTGGTTTCTTTATATTGGAAAACCCAATTCTTAAATCTATACTTGATCATCATTTTGCATATGTTTCATTATTAAATTAATGTCTTCATTTATAATGTATACATATATGTTTGCTTTAGTTATGTTTGTTTAATATTAATCATATTATATTCCTTTTTTCTTACATCAAAGTTTTCTTAAAATTTTCAATTATGAATAAATAAAATTAAAACAATATTTTGTGAAATATAATTGATTTGTACTCTGTCTAGATGTTGAAGAGTCATTAATGATTATCATTTACAAATAATGTTATTTTATTATTTTTAGAAGGAATATTATGATAAATCTTAAATAGAAAGATTATTTTTGAATTCTGCCTTTATGTCAGAAACTTCAAGGATATTTCTTTAATTTAAAGATTTTCTTAATATTCCTTAAAAAAGATTTTTTTAACTAATTTTATTTCTTATAAACAAAGAAAATTATAATAAATTTCACATAGAGAAACATTTTTATCCAAAATTGCAAATAGCGCATAATTAATTAACATCAATTTTATGGGCATTGTGAGGGTGCTAATCCTTCCCCACACATAACTGACTCCCAAACCCAATTTGTTTTTGTAGACCAAAATTGTCTTTCTTATAAAACTTTAAACTTGTTTTATTGTTTTATTAAGAAGATAAATTTTTGAGTGACTAATCATACCTTAAAAAAAGATTAGTGGTGACTTCCTTTATTTTTCATGATTTTAAAATATTTTACGTCTAGTGATCGAGTCTTTGGATTGTTACATTGTGACAACTTGACGACTCCACTAAAGAATTTTGAGGGCCAAGCCAAAAATTTTAATTATTCACTATTAATAATTGTTGGATTTAATTTTTTTTATTTGATATTTAATTTAATTCCCTCTATTTTAGTTTTTCAAAAAAATATATGTACAAGGTAAAATAAATTGCATGTTAGTTATTTTGTTTCGATTTTGTGTTTATCATTTATGTATGATATGATTTAGTTATGATATTTTGATTAATATGTCACTTTGCACACATTTTGCATATTCACTTACATACATGAGCTATAGACTCGAGCTCCATCTTTTTTAGGAAGAAGTGAAGTAGTTACGCTCTTGTGAGGTGATAACCTTTACATTTACTAGTGAAAAACTTCCACTCAGATTGAATCCTTTTCGTCAGTAGCTTGTAATGGGTGAGGATAGGGGAACCTTACTAGTTTATGATAGATGATGATGTGAGGAAATAGTCTACTAACCTTTAGACATGTAAATCCTAACCCAGCATATCGGGAACCCTAAAGAGCCAGCCTAAGATAGAGCTGTGCCGTCCTTATCAAGAAAATCACCTAAAGCTAGGACACTATGTATATTCTGCTCTATTAGATGCTATGCTTGATTACTTATTTATTTGTTTGTTTGTTTGTTTATTTATTTATTACTAATATTGACTTTTTTTATTTGTTTTAATCTTGCTGTATACATCATATAGGCATCATATATTTTAGAGAGGCAATTGTTTTAGATCAGTCAACAGTAAAAAAAGCACTCATGAAGCCATCAACGACATCAACCCTCAGCAAGATTTATTTAAAAGTTAAAAGATAATTAGGCACCTAAGAAAAAAAAGGAGATTGTTTAAGGGATAGTTATGTACCTACACTTTTATAGTTGGTATGCATGAATTTGAGTCAAAATGATGTAGTTGAGTTAAAGTTTATATGGCAACAATGAGGAATAGAAAAGAATGAGTATTTTTCAAAAAAATGTGGGGATATGGCATTACTTATGTTAGTAAAGATTGATGAGGCACTAGTTAAAGCTGCGATATAGTTTTGGGATTTGTCTTATTGGTGTTTCATATTTAACTTACAAGACTTGACCTTCACCATTGAAAAATATTCATCTTTGCTTCGAATAAAGTCTGCTAATCAATATAGGATATATTGGAAAGAGCAGAAGACCACTGGGTGTAGGAAGAAAATAGTCAAGATTATACAAATAGGGGTCAAGGAAATAGATAAGCATAAAAAGGAAAAGAATGGAGTTAAGACTATTTCATCGACTTTTCTATTTGAGCATATAAAGAAGCATAATGATACCGATCAGGTGTTGGATGCATTTGTTTTGGTTGTGTATGGGTTGATGATATTCCCCAAGGTTTTAGGACGTATAGAACCTCAACAGTCGACTTTTTCGAGCAATTGGATAAATGTATAAACCCTTCACCGATAATTGTAACAGAGACCATTAGATCGCTCATTTTTTGTTGAAGGAAGGGTGAGAAACAATTCATAGGATGTGCTTAGCTACTTTTTATTTGGCTTAAAAGTCATTTTTGGAGAAAAGAGAAGATATCATGTTAGCCATTCTCTATTCATTTTGTTCTCATTAAGGAGTTTATCACTAAGGAATGGCGAAGGGATTGGATAAAATGTCAATAGATGTCATTGTTTTTAGAGCTTACTAGTAAGGATATAACATAAAGGGCACCATAGATGCTTTTTATGACCATTTTATATGGTTGTGGAGATGAGTCATGGGTACCCTTATTGAAAATATGAGGGTAGTAAGTTATGCACCTCTTATGATTTAGAGACAGTATCACTTACGTTAGTTCATCCCTATGATTTATGGACTTAGTTCATTTGAATTTGATTATGAGGCACTTGGTTATATGAAAAAAGGTTCAAGAAATCATTAAGACATGGAAATAGGTTAATTAAATGAGCCCATCTAGGTTTCAGATAATATTACAGAAAGGTACCTTATATGGAGAATAAAAAGGGTTAATAAAGTTAGGCCTTTACCAGTTAATATTTTAGATAAGTTGCCCAATCCCATTTTAAGGTCGGTATTGTTGACTTTTGAAATCACCCAACGAGATTTTGATATTGAAAGAAAAAAGTTGGAGAAAGAGAAAATGACAATGATAGATCAAGTTAATCAATTGAGATATGATTTAATGATAAAAGATAATGCAATACAGAAATTGACCAAGGAGTGAAAAGTATTGAAAGAAGATTTACAATACTTTCATCATGAAAATAAAAGATTGAGATTGGACATCAGACCTTTGAAGGAACCCAAGAAAGGTATAGAAAAATTGAGAAAGATGGTGGAATATTGGAAGAATAAGGCTCAAGATAACAAGGCAGTGATCGTTACATTCACCAAAGAATAACGCACATGAAAATAAAATTTTTCAGGAACCTCTAAAAGAGTAGCCCAATGTCAAAAAGAAAATGAGAAGTAAAGGTCAAACTAAAGAAGGAAGATAATAGGAACTTCGATTTGCAAAATGAGAAAAAAACTTTGGAGAAGGAATTAATGAGTTTGGAGCTTTAGTTGGTCAACAATCAGAATCACATAGACAAGATTTTGACTAAATGATAAGGAAAAAAAGATTGTTAGACCCATACTTGTAACTTGGAAGTGGATGCTTGAGAAATGTGAAGACTAAAAATTTTAAGAAGGCAGTAGTACATAAAGCATTTGAGTTTTCAAATCTACAAATCTGTCCAAAAAGCTAGCAGAATGATTGAAAAAGCAAAAACACTTGAATGAGAGATCATACTAACCCATGGCTGTAGTTAGAGATTATTGAACTTTTTGCTTGAGGCTAAAGAGCAATATGTTCAAGTCAAATATTTTTATGATTTTAATGCAAGGATGATTAGGTGATATACAAAGACTCTTATAGTTAATAAAAGTTTCTTTTGCTCAGATTGATCCAAAACAATGCCCTAATTTGCATTACATTCATTCCATGCATGCAATTTAATTTAAGTAAAGATTGACAATAATAATTTTATATCATGGACTCTAATTCATCATTAATAAATAAAGGTTTAAGGATAGTGAGGCCAAAAAACACAAGTTAATCAATCCTACACAGATATAACACTCATTCTCAAACTCAAATTATGGAAGGGGAAAATGCTGTTAAGATTGAAAGAGTTTAAAATATTGAAGCACAAATGACTGAATTAAGGCAATTGCTATCTAGTTCAATAAAAAGTAAGAGAATTGTTGGCACCTCAAGACCAGGGAAAGAGGTTGGTATGGGAGAACCACTATATCCTCCAGGGTTCACCCTATCCCATGTTTAAGCTCATCGTGGCATACATGTGTAGCCACCAACTATTCAATCTCACCTTTATCTCTTTGCTAGTTAACTACAAATCCATGTGAATGATTATGTAGGATCAATTCCTATTGACCCCATTCTAGTACCAAATCTAGATGATCTAGTTGAACAAGAAAAGTTATGAGAAATGTCAGAGCCGGTGGTGAACTCAAAAATACAAAACAAGTATGACCAGCTTGAAAAAAAGCTCAGAGCAGTATAAGGCAATGATATCTATGGGGTTACTGATGCTAATGAGCTCAATTTGGTGTCTGATTTAATTATACCAGCTAAATTTAAAACCTTATATTTTGAAAAATATGATAGAACAAAATGTTTTTCTATTCACCTTATTATGTTTTATCGAAAGATGGTGATCCATACTTAGAATGACAAGCTTTTGATATATTGTTTTCAAGACAATTTAACTAGATCAGTGGTAAGGTGGTATGTACAGCTAGATCGGAGTCATATCCACTTATGGAAGGATTTAGCCAAAACCTTCATTGCCCAATATAAACAGATCCTTAATACAACCCTTGACAGGTTGTCGTTACAGAACATGGAAAAAAGGCAACGAAAACTTTTAAAGACTATGCTCATCGGTAGAGAGATGTGGTAGCGCAGGTCCAGCCACTATTAACTGAAAAAGAGATTGTGGAGCTATTTTTCAACATATTAAAAACACCTTACTATGACAAGTTAGTTAGAAATGTAATAAAGAATTTTTTTGATATGGTGATTTCGGAAGAAATGATGGAGAATTTCATCAAGAGTGGCAAAATTGAAGTGCTTGAAAAGAAGACAACAAATTCAAACAAGAAAAAGCATAAGACAAATGCAGTCACTTATGGAAATTCCTTACACCATCTCTTTATTTCAGGTAACCCACACTTACATTTTTATCCCACCACCAACCAAATCTCCCAACAGCCCTATTATTACCAAGCACCCTAACAGCACCATATAGGTCGAGCTTTAGCGCTTAACCACCCAATTATACCTATGTCCCTTCCACTCAACCAGTCACTCAACCAACTCATTGAACCAATAACCAAAGAAATTCGTAAAACAATGCCAATCGAGGGTCGAGGCTTCGAGAGAAGCCTCAGTTTGACCCAATTCTTATATTTTATATCAATTTGTACCCCTAGCTGTTGAGAGGTCAACTT
Organism: Durio zibethinus; assembly: GCF_047325235.1. Classification (NCBI taxonomy): domain Eukaryota; kingdom Viridiplantae; phylum Streptophyta; class Magnoliopsida; order Malvales; family Malvaceae; genus Durio; species Durio zibethinus. Next base: position 8,799,604 of record NC_143167.1, on the reverse strand, counting down.
ATTGCCTCTGCTCTTATAGTACCATTAAAGCCACCATATCTAAGTTGATATGATCTCAATGCTAAGTGTGATTACCATTATAGTGTGACAAGACATTCCCTTAAAAATTGTATAGCACTTAAACATAAGGTACAAGATCTAATAAATCAAGGGCTTTTAACTTTTGATGCTAAATCCAAGCCAGATATCAATGGAAATCCTTTGCCAAACCATACCAAGGGAAAGATTAACACTATGGGTGATGGAAAAGATGTAAGAATCAAAAGATGTATGGATAAAGTGAGGACCCCTTTTGAATGGGTATTTAATTATTTGATTGAGGCAAGTACGATTCAATCGATATCTTTGAATGATAATGAAAGCTATGAAGATCATGACCAGGTTTGTAAATACCATGAAGGAATGGTCGAATATTCAATTCAAAGATGTGAAGCCTTTAGACAAATTTTGCAAAGCTTGATAAACATGACCATCATAGAGTTTTATGATGAATATGATGAGATTAGTGTAGAGATGGTGGGTGATGAATGTCCTAGCAAGCCTCGTATCCCTTAACCTCTTATAGTATACCATGATAAAAAATTTAAACCTGTAGCCAAAAAAGTTGTTCTCTTTCTTAGGATACCGATAATTATTTATGTTCCTAGTCCATTCCCTTACCAGACTGATAAGTAGTCTTATAAAAGTATGACTACGACATCATGACTTGAGGACTTGATAAAATCATAAATGATCCAGGTATAGGAAATACTACATACATAATGGGCATAGGAGGAATGACTAGGAGTGGTGTTACACTCCTAAAATGTTAGAGAAGGCCAAAAAAGGGAAAGGTCAGATAGAAGAAAAAGTCATAGGAGAAAGTCAAGGTTCTCAGTCGATGCTAAACCCAGAAGTTTGAATCAACAAGCTGGTGTAAGAGAAAGAAGCTTGTGAGTTTTTAAATATCATCAAGCTTAGTAAGTATCATGTGGTGGACTAATTAAACAAACTACCTGCTCATATTTCTTTATTGTCACTATTGTTGAATTCAAAGCTGCACAGGAATGCTTTGTTGAAAATGCTTAACCAAGCTTATATAGAATATAATATTTTTGTAGAGAAAGTAGACATATGGTTGGAAATATTGTAACTCCTAACTTTATCACTTTAACGATGATGAAATACCCCCAGAAAGACAAGGTAGTGTTAAGGCCCTGCATACTACGATCAAGTGCAAAACATATACTATGGCCAAAGTATTGATTGACAATAGGTCATCTATTAATGTCATGCCTTTAATGACATTGTCAAAGCTTTCAGTAGACCCTTCTTATATGAAAAGTAGTCACATGATTGTAAAAGCTTTCAATGGAGCACAAAAAAAAGTATTTAGTGATATAAAAATTTAGTTATAGATTGATCTGTGTACCTTTAATGTCTCATTCCAAGTGATGGATATAACTTATATATATAGTTGTTTACTCAAAAGACTTTGGATTCATACAACTAGGGTTGTATCTTCATCTTTGCATTAGAAGGTAAAATTTATTATTGAAGGAAAGTAGGTTTATATAGATGGTGAGAAAGATGTATTAGTGACAAAAACCTTGACTACTCCTTATATGAAGGTTGTAGAAGAGCTAACTAAATTTTCATTTAGAGCTTTTAAAGTAACAAATGCTACTTATATCGAAAAAGGGTCAAGGATACTGATCATTCAATTATCAAAAACTACAGACAGGGTGATCAAATAGACTATTGGCAAGGGTTGACAAGCCGGGCAAGGCTTAGAAAAATCTTTACAAGGGATAAAAAAGGCATCGAACCCAAGTAAAAAAAAAAAGATAAGGCTTAGTCTACAAACTTACTACTATTGATAGAAAGAATTTGATGTTAGAGAAGAAAGAAAAGAGAATGGCAAGCCTTAAAGGCTAAGATTCAGTTAATGGAAAAATGGTCTTCCTTTATCTATATGAAACATTTCATTCAGGTGGGCATGTCTACCTTGCATCATCAGATGTTGAAAAATGGGAATCAACGATCGAATTAAAGGAAGACTTTTCTTAAGTTTAAATTGAAGCAAATGATGAAATTATGCAGGATGAAGATATTTTTTTTTCCTTTTTAGGTTAGAAGTCCCAAGAATGATGTACTATTCCTGTTATCCTTTCTAACTTAAAAATTCCAATTGCTTCTGTCCAAGAGTATGCAAAGGTCAAATGTATGGGCTTATTTTCATTATTCTAATAAAAAGTATGAATGCAATGCATTTACATATACCATTTTCATCATTTTTTTTTCTTTTTCAATGTTGTTCATATTTCTCTTACTTTCACCAAAATCAATCTATATCTCTTTAAAATTATACCCATTTTTAGGTCTTTAAACAATGAACATTATGGATGACCAAGATAATGATGCTGGATTTAATTTCAAAGTTTTATGTTACATTAGCAAATTTGATGATGATGTTGGTTTGGAAGACTATGATTTGCTTCAAATTTTATAAAAATGGATGGAATAAGAAAAAAAATTATAGAAACCACATAAAAAATTCATTAACTTGTTGAATTTGGGAAAGGGTAAAGATAAGAAAGAAGTTAGGATTGGTATTTCACTGTCACTGGGCTAGAAACAAAAGTTGGTGGATTTGTTGTAAGAATATGTGGATGTATTTACTTGGTCTTATCAGGATATGCTTGGGCTTAGCACATATATTATTAAGCATATATTACCTTTAAAGCTCGAATGTTGACCAATACAACAAAAGTTAAGATGCATGAATCCAGAGATGTTACTGAAGATAAAAGAGAAAGTGAAAAAATAGTTTGATGCTAGCTTTTTAAAAGTAGCTAAGTACCCTGAATGGGTAGCCAAAATAGTCCCATCTAAAAAAGATGAAAAAGTTAGGATGTGTGTAAACTAGAGGGACTTGAATAGGGCCAGCGTAAAGGACAATTCTCATTGCCTTATATTAATATCCTAATGGATTAGGCATTCTACCTTTTCATTCATGGATGGGTTTTTTGGCTACAACCAGATCAAAATCTCTCAGAAAGATATGGAGAAAACTACGTTTGTGACAATGTGGGGTACATTTTGTTATAAAGTTATGTCTTTAGGGCTAAAAAATGTTGGCAACACATATCAAAGGGTGATGGTCACCCTTTTTCATGATATGATACACAAGGAGATAGAGGTGTATGTTGATGACATGATAGCAAAGTCTCGGGAAAAGAAAGATCATGTAGCTAATATCAGAAAACTCTCTAAAAGGTTACGTAAATAAAGTTTAAATTGAACTTGGCCAAATGCACATTCAGTGTTAAATCCAAAAAACTACTAGGGTTTATAGTTAAATAGGTATAGAAATAGATCTTGATAAGGTTCAAGCCATCCAAAAGTTATTGGTACCATGTACTCAAAAGGAAGTGATAGATTTTTTGGGGTGATTGAATTACATTTCTTGCTTTATATCTCAACTTACTTTGAAATGTGACCTAATTTTTAAGACATTTCTTAAAAATAATCTGGGTAAATAGGATAAAGAGGGCCAAAATACCTTTGAAAAGATTAAAGAATATTTGATAAATTCATCGATATTGGTACCATCGATGGTAGGAAGGCCATTGATCTTGTATCTAACAGTGCAAAAAAAATCAATAGGATGCGTCTTAGGGCAAAGGGATGAAACTGGTAAGAAATAGCATGCTATTTACTATTTGAGTAAAAAGTTCACTGAGTATGAGGCTAAGTACTCCCAAATAGAAAAAATATGTTACGCCTTGGCTTGGACTACCTATAAGCTCAGAGAATACATGCTCTATCATATAACTTGACTGATATCAAAGCTAGATCTCCTCAAGTATATTTTTTGAGAAACTATCTTTGTCAGGTAGGATAGTAAGGTGGCAAGTCATGCTTTCGGAATATGATATTGTGTATGTGACGTAAAAATCCATAAAAAAGGGTGCGATAGTTGATTTTCTTACTGATCAAGCTACAGAAGGTTATGAACCCATGAAATTTGAATTTCTATATGAAGATTTAATGGCTATCTTACAAGATGAAGATGAAAAACTTGAGAAAAAATCATGAAAGATGTTTTTCAATGGGGCATCTAATATAATGGAGCATGGTATTGGGGTAATGCTAATCTCATAAGAGGGAAATTACTTTGCTTGTATTGTAAAGTTGGATTTTAATTGTACGAATAATGTTGTTGAGTATGAAACATGTGTTATAGGTTTGCAGCCATCAAAAGAAAGACTAAAGTACTAAAAGTATATGGAGATTCAATCTTGGTAATTTACAAATTACAAGGTGAATGGAAGACTATGGACCCAAAGTTAGTGTTATACTGAAGGCACATAACTAACCTAGTAAAATAGTTTAAAGAGATCCAATTTCAACATGTTTCTAAAAAAAAAAATTAGATCACTGATGCCTTAACTGCTTTGGTAGTAATGTTCAAGTTAAATGAAATGCAGGAATTTAACCCATCAAAGTACAAATAAGAGATTCACCAGCCCACTGTTCGAATATGGAAGAGGAGGTGGATTGATGACCATGGTATTATTATTTTCTATAGTACATCAAATGCAAAAATTATCTTGAGCAAGCTTCAAAGAATGACAAGAGGATTATTCAAAGATTAGTAGTAGGATTTGCGCTAAATGAAGAAATCTTGTATAAGAAAAGTCAAGACCAAGTATTGCTAAGGTGTGTAGATGAGGTTAAAGCACAAAATATACTTAAAGAAGTGTATGAAAAAATTTATGGGATACATGCCAATGGATGTCTGATGGCTAAACAGATTATGAGAATGGGTTACTATTAGTTTACATTAAAAAACGATTGCATCAATTATGCTAAAAAATGTCATAAATATCAAATTTACGCGGATAATATTCATTTTCTTCTAGTCTCGCTACATGTCTTAGCATCCCGTGAATTTTTTTATGTGAAGAATGATGTGATTGGACCTATATCCCCAAAAGCTTCAAACGGGCATCGTTTTATCTTTATCATAATTGATTACTTAATGGGTGAAAATAACTTCATATGCTAGTGTTACGCAATTAGTGATGTGCGGATTCATAAAAAAAGAGATAATATACTGGTATGGGCTCTAAAAAAAAATTATCTCTAATAATGCTAGCAACTTAAATAGAAAAATGATGAAAAGTTATGTGTTTAATTTAAGATAAAACATCATCATTCAGCTCCATATCGCTTGAAAATGAAAGGTATGGTAGAGGCAGCGAACAAGAACATTAAAAGAAAATTGAAAAAGATGACAAACACTTATAAAGACTGACATGAAAAGTTACCTTTTGCCTTACTTGCCAACATCAATTTGAACCTCCATAAAGGTCACTTCATTTTCACTAGTGTGTGGGATAAAGGCTATTTTACAAACTAAAGTGGAGATTCATTCCCTAAAGGTTTTGAGAGAGTTACAATTGGATGAAATAAATTAGGTTTGAGATTATTTTGATTAGTTGAATCTCATTAAAGAAAAAAAAAACTCTCAGCACTCAATCATGGACAGATATACCAAAAGAAAATCTTGCGAGTATATGACAAAAAGATGCAACTCTGGTACTTTCGTGAAGGTGAATTGGTATTGAAAAGGATTTTGTCAATTCAACATGATAGCAGAAGAAAATGGACATTTAATTAGAAAAGTCCATACGTGGTAAAGAAAGTATTCTCTGATGAAGCTCTAATCCTTGCAGAAATAAATGGTGATAAATTGTTATATCTTGTGAATTCTGACACCGTTAGGAAATATTTTACCTAAAAAAAATCAAAAAAAAAAAAAAACAATTTAGACTGAAAACTTGAAAGGGCGGTTTAAACCAAAAGAGAGATTGTTTAAGACCAAAAACCTAAAAAAATGGCTTAAACGAAGGAGAAGCAAGGAGAAAATCCTTCAAAGAATGATAGAATGCCATAAAACTGGATAAATTAGTGCTAGAATTAAAGGAGATGACTTTTGGGAAGGGCAAGAGTTTATTAGTTATAGATATAGGGCAAGGACTAATTATATGATATCAAACATAGCAAAATCATAGATGTAACAAGTTTTCAAGAAAGAATTTGGTTTGGATAGGTAAAAGTTATTCAGATGTTCATTATTTAAAGAAATGATATTTGATTATCAAAAATACCTTTGAATTACATATCCTTTATGCTTCAAAGGCTCATCTTTCTCTTTTTAAAATAAAATAAAAAACCTTATGGTTAACTAAATCCTATATTCAACCTTGAGCATGAAATCATTGCATTTGTCACTTGAAATTAGAATAATGATTGATAATGTTCATGATAAACTAACGTGTTGCTAAGAAAAAGAGTGTAAAGATAATGAAAAATAACAATATAAGGTCTATTAAAAGGAAAAAATATGAAATAGAAATTGAATGATTACCCAAAAAGATAATAAAAAAAAAAAAAAGAGAGATAAAGAAAGAATTTGAAGTGGTTTCTGGACAAACAAGAGTCAAATGGGTCCACTAAAAGCCAGAGATTCCCAAAATAAGAAGAAAAATAAATAACTAAATGACAAACGAGAAATTTAGAAGTAGCTTTTAAAGTCTTAAAAAATCGAACTGATTCTAAAAGTTGAATTAACATGAATGAAAGTGCATGACATAATTGCATCTGTATTTTTTTCATCATAATCATTACATGTATCATACACATCTTATGATAAGTTGCATTAAAGGTTTCTCTATGAGACATAAAAAAGAATCACCATTTTTTTCATTCTCAAAAACAAAGATGATGGTCATGAAGATGAAATGTTACCTGTAGCATGATTCTCAGAATCAAGTTTATCAATTTGTGGAGCACCCGTTCCTTTATTTTTTGACTAGTAGTTCAATCTTTGTCTCGTTATTCTCTAGCTTGCGATTCAATCTTAGTCTTTTTTTTGACTTGCGATTCAATCCCTATCTCATTATTCTCTAACTCATTGTTCAATCTTAGTCTTTTTTTTTGACTCACGGTTCAATCTCTTTCTCATTTTTTTTAACTTACGGTTTAATCTTAATCTCTTTCTTACTCACAGTTCAATCTTAATCTTTTTTGACTCATGGTTCAATCCTTATCTTGTTATTCTCTAACTCATGTTTCAATTCTTATCTTTTTATTTTTTGACTCGTAGTTTAATCTTTATCTCATTATTCTCTGACTCATGGTTTAATCTTGGTCTCTTTTTTTTTTTTTGACTCGTGGTTTAATCTCTATCTCGTTATTCTTTAACTTACAGTCAACCCTGGTCTTTTTTATTTTTTGACTCATAGTTCAATCTCTATTTCATTATTCTCTTACTCACGATTCAATCTTGGTCTTTTTATTTTTTGACTCATGGTTCAATCCTTATCTCATTATTCTCTGACTCATGATTCAATTTTGGTCCCTTTATTTTTTGACTTGCAGTTTAATCGTTGTCTTTTTATTCTCTGACTCACGATTTAATCCTGGTTTTTTTTTAATTTTTTGACTCAAGGTTCAATTACTATCTCGTTATTCTCTAACTCATGGGTTAATCTTGGTCTTTTTATTTTTGACTCATGATTCAATTCCTATCTTAATATTTTTTGACTCATGATTCAATCCTAGTCTCTTTATTTTTTGACTCGTGGTTCAATCCCCGTCTTGTTATTCTCTAACTCACAGTTCAATCTTGGTCTCTTTATTTTTGACTCATGGTTCAATCCTTGTTTCATTATTCTTTGACTCATGGTTCAATCCTAATCTCTTTATTTTCTGACTCGTGGTTCAATTCCTATCTTGTTATTCTCTGACTCATGGTTCCATCCTGGTTTCTTTTATTTTTTAACTCGAGATTCAATCCCTGTCTCATTATTCTTTAACTCACGGTTCAATCCTGATCTCTTTCTGACTCGCGCTTCAATCATGTTTCATTATTCTTTGACTCATGGTTCAATTCTGATCTTTTTATTTTCTGACTCATGGTTCAATCCCTGTCTCGTTATTCTCTGACTCATAGCTCAATCCTGATCTTTTTATTTTTTGAGTCGCTGTTTAATTTTGATCTTATTATTCTTTGACTAGCAGTTTAATCCCTATCATTCTTTACTTTTTGACTTGTGGTCATCCTGGTCATCCCTTATTTTTCAACTTGTGATGTTGCAAAAACAAAGAAACAAAAAACAAAAACAAAACAAAAACAAAAAAAAAAAACAAAACAAAACAAAAAAAACCAAAAACAAAAAAAAAAGCGAGGGTTTGCTCACTTGAAAGTATTATTCGGACAAAATTATCGTCTATGTCTGTGCATTACTTTTGATCCTCAGAAGTATACAAAGAAAGATAATTGTAGACATCAAATTTTGTTTGAGACACTTTTCAACATGATTTATCCAGGGAACATTTGTGAACATGGGCCGAAACCACTTAGGAGGATAATTTACAACCCATAAAGAGCTCACAAATTTGCCTATTCAAAAATTCAAAGTCAACTCGGGTCAAATCTAGTCAAATAATGTCTAAATTATGCAAAATTTGGTCAAAATAAATAGGAGCCTGGGTTAATTCTTAAAACTCAAAACCCTAATTGAAATCAATGTGGTTTAAAATTGAATTTGAGATTTTTTTAAACATTAAAATTTTCATCGTGCCTCGGGAAAGGCAAAATTACCAAAATACCTTATAAGGTGTATTTTCATAAATTGACCTTTTGGAGCTCAAATTTTTGTGAAACTTTTTATATCCTAATTTTATAATATTTTGTGATTTTTTGTGCTTTTAAAATCATAACAGTATCTCAAAAAGTGTGAAATTCTTAAAATGCCCTTATAAGGATATTTTTGTAATTTGATCTTTTCGAGCTAGGAATTTTATAAAACTTTTCAGATCTCAATTCTATAATATTTCATGATTTTTTGTGCACTTAAAATCACAGCAATACCCCAAAAAATATGAAATTACCAAAATACCCTTATAGAGGTATTTCGTAATTTGGCTTTCTCGAGCTCGAAATTTCATGAAACTTTTCATATTTCAATATTAATATATTTCATGATTTATGGTATTTTAAAATCCTAAAAATGAGAATGAAAACATTAATTTCTAAGAAAATGACCTAAATATTTAAAACTTTACACTATGGGGCAAAATGATTTTTTTCAAGGGTTTAGAGCATAAAAATGTAACCTTGGCAGTGAGTAATAAGAGCCATTGGATTTTTCCTTGATCTTGATCCAATGGCCAAATATGGCTCCTTGAAAAAAAAAAAAGAGAAGTTTTGACCCTTGGATGAGATTTCATCCAATGGCCCTCATATATCAAGATTGAGATCTTGATCTGGATAGGGGTCTGCCAAATGACTTAAAAGGGAATGGGGTTGGCTGGCTAAAAGGGGAGAGAAGGGAGAAAAGCTATTGGTATAAAAGAAAAAGAGCATAAAAAACAAAGAGAAAAAAGTTAAAAAAAGGAAAAAAAAATTAAAAGTGAGACAACTCATACAAGGGCATATGTTGCTATTCATGTCATGGTTTTTACACCATTCTTGCACCTGTCATGACCTCTTCTACAAAGTGTTCTTATTTGTTTCTTACATGCTTTGATTTTGGTGTAAAGGTTGATGAAGTTTAAGGCTTTAAGTGTTCTATGTTTTTATTACAAAATGGTTGAAATTTCATCTCCATTTTGGTGGTATTGTTGAATAGGTTCTACCTCATCTAATGGTAGTAGCAGTTGACTCACTCCACAAACCTTCCCACCATTGCTTTGCTACTTCAATGCCTTTTGCTTTTCTAGCCTTCATAACTAGCCTTTAGTTAGCTTAAGCCAAAGTAAATGAAGACTTGGAAACTAGCTAGAACTACTGAATAGCTTTTGTTTCTTCTTTTTATAGCAGTAGTTTGGTCTATGCCACAAACTCTTCCACCTTTGCTTTTCCATTTTGTATGAATAGTTTTTTTTTTTTAGGTAGCCTAAGCTCAAAATAAATGAAGGACTAGGAAATCAATTGAGAAAAACCAAATTGTGATGCTTGGATTCCTATAAGCAATCATAGTTTGGGAGTTTTTTTTCTCTTAAATCTTGAAAGTGTCTTTTTTGTATGTACTAAATTGTCCATTTTGTGTTGTTTGCTTGGCTTCCTTGCATGCTCTTGTCATTTCATTCAGTGCGTGAATCCTTTGTAGATGTAGGCAAAGTGTTATGTATAATACATGGTCCCACCGTTGTCTTGTTGATTGACTTTCTTAATGTAGGAGAAATTTTCACATACACTATATGGCATTATGGTTATTGTAATGTTTTAGAAAATATAATAGTAGTAATAAAAATATTGTTAAAGTGGATAATGGAACAATAATAATTTTAATTAGGGTATAAGAATATTTAAGCATCCTTTTGCATAATTATTTTAGCATGATAATCATATTTATTTTTGGATTATGTAGGTTTTGAATGTCTAATCCTTTTCTGTATGTATTAGCTTTTAAATTGATTCATTTATTTTCTTTGAATACATTTTATGTATCTTGATTGCTATTTGCATTTCGAAGTTTTTACTAATAGTAATAATAATTTTATGCTAAAAGATATAATTAGTTACATAAAGAGTTTTAATTAATTTTTAACGATAACGGGCTTACTCTGAAAGTCTGCCTAGATATTAGAGACTTTTAAAGAGGCTAATAAATTCTTAAAATTTAAATCCGAACTTACCTAAAACCCCAAATCCTTTTTTAAAATTTTAAAATCTTTTATAAAATAATCTGTTCATGAATACGGCCTAGATGTTGGGGTATTTTTAAAATTTTATTTCATTAAAAATTTTCATACATCTCCATAACTTAAAATAAATAAATTTTGTTAAATTAACAAGTATAAAGATAATTTTAATAAAAGATAATAGGACATGATTTTAAATTTAAAAATTCGCACATAAACTCTGCTTAGATATTAGAGAATCCAAGTGATTTCTTTATATTTGAGAACCCGATTCTTAAATCCACACTTGATCATCATTTTCCATATTTTTCGTTTTTAAATTAATGTTTTCATTTATAATGTATACATATATGTTTGCTTTAGTTATAGTTGTTTAATATTAATCATATTATATTCCTTCTTTTTACATGAAAAGTTTTCTTAAAATTTTTAATTTTGAATAAATAAAATTAAAATAGCATTTTGTGAAATATAATTGATTGATACTTTGTCTAGATATTGGAGAGTCATCAATAATTATCATTTATAAAGAATGTTATTTTATTATTTTTTAGAAAGAATGTTATGATAAATCTTTAATAGAAAGATTATTTTAGAATTCTATCTTTATGTCGGAGACTTCGATGGTATTTATTTAATTTGAAGATTTTCTTAATGTTTCTAAAAAAAAACTAATTTTATTTCTTATAAACAAAGGGAATTATAATTAAATTTCATATAGAGAAATATTTTTATCTAAAATTACAAATATCGTATAATTAATTGATATTAATTTTATGGGCATTGTGGGGGTGCTAATCTTTTTCCACATATAACCGACTTTTGAATCTAATATATTTTCATAGACTAAAATCTCTTTTTTAATAAAACTTTAAACTCATTTTATTATTTTATTAAGAAGATAAATTTCTTGGTGATCAATCATATCTTAAAAAAAGTGACGACTCTTTGTGTTTTTCATAATTTTAAAATATTTTATGTCTAGTGATTGAGTTTTTGAACCGATCATTATGACATACTGAAACTATTAATTTGAGCCCATTAGATGGTCCATTTTAAGGGTCCAATATGTAGTCTATTTTGAAGCTCGATAATGACCTAGAAAACGGCCCATTTTTAAGCCCAATTAATAACAAGTCCTGAAATTGTGCCAAAAAAATTTTGAACCCAAATTGGACATTAGAGATGGCCCAAACAAGAAAAGAAAACTAAAGACAAAGGGCATGAATATGGTCCGAAAAATTGCCAAACCATTCCCTTTACAAAAAAACAAAACGAAAAAAGAAAGTCTCTGGAGAGGCTTGGGTTGCATAAGAAAGGTAAGTTTGAAATTGAAACCAAAAAGAAAGAAAAGAGAAGAGAAAGAAGGGAGACCCGACTTAACCTCTTCATTTGCATGTGATTTGTGTACGGCGGATACAGCCAAGCGGGACAAGGGCTGGTGGCATTTTTGGCAGACAAAGTCTGGAAGAGTAGTGGCCGGCCAAGGCAGTTGCAGACAAGTGGGAAGGAGAAGAAGATGACAAATGACAAGGCTTGGTGAACAAGGCTCCCATTGACTACAAAAGAGAGGGGGAGTTCTTGGAGAAAGGGTTGGTTTTTGAAGGCTGCCAAAGAGAGAGAAAAAAAAAAGAGAGTTTAAAACAAAAAAAAGATCTACGAAAGAAGAGAAGAACAGCCATAAATGAAAAAAGGGAGGTTGCTGAAAAAGAAAAAGGGAGTTTGCCGAAAGGAAGAAGGAGGAAAAAGCTAAAGGAAAAACAAAAAAAAAAAAAAAAAAAAGAGAGTGAAGGAGCTGAAAGCCAAGGGAGAAAGAAAGTTTGAGGTCTGGAACCTAAAAAAAGCAAAGAAGAGAGGAAGGTGGGAAACTTACCTTGGTGAAACCTGAAAAGAGTTCCATTCTGCGTAGATTTCTGACTTCCTCACTTGACACGTGGGTCCAGCGTTGAAGGTTAGAATGTACTATGCATATATATATATATATATATATATATTCCTTGCATGGCTATTCTCTGCATCTGCATGGCTGTTCCTTGTTTTTGCATATATTTTTCTGCATCTGCATGGCTTTTCCTTGTTTCTGCATTTTTTTTTTTTTTGCTTCTGCATGGCTTTCCTTGTTTCTGCATATATTTTTCTGCATTTGCATGGCTTTCCTTGTTTCTGCATATATTTTGCACGGTTTTCCCTTGTTTCTGCATATTTTTTCTGCATATATTTTCCTTGTTCCTGGTGGCAGTAAATAATAGGAAAAAGTTTGGAGCTGGGATTTGCCATGGTCCCTGCCTTGTTATTTATTTTTTTTAGTTTACTTCTCTTTAGAAATTTAGAGCTTTTCCAATAAAGAAAACGGTTTGTTGAAGAGTAGAAGTCGAAAGCTTATATATATATATATATATATATATATTCTGCTAAGCATGTATTATATTTGCAAATGAGATCAATGCTTAGGTTTAGTTCATGCTGTTTGTGTTTGTTTTTGAGAGACTATAATCACCTCACTGTAATGTAATGCATGTTACTGCATTTGATCGTAAAAGCTTAAAAGATTCCAACGTTTCCTGATTGCTGGGTGTTCTTGGAAAGTCTTGGGTTGTAGTTTCTTTAGATGATGTTTATGGGTGCAACTAGTTTAGGTCCCATGTTCTTTCGAAGTCTGCAAAAGCTTATCAGTGCTTTTAGATTATACTATGGAAAAAAGGATGTTTTTGTTCGGGGGGCAAGGAATTCATGAAAGCTAAAAGTAAATTTCCTCGTTTTGTTGTGCATGGTGATTTAAAATAAAGAAGCAATAATCACACTAACGAGAGAATAAAAGCTTTGCCTTTTATTTTGGGGGGGCCTATTACCTTTTGGATTTGATGAGCATTATTTATGAACAGTCTAAAATTTTTATATGTCCCGGCATATTTCCTCCGTGTTACTTCAATAAATTATAATTTTAATTTCATGCATTTTATTATTTTTTGATTGATTGTTTCCTTGTTCTTATCTTAACTTGACGCAATTTAATCTTTCATGTTTTAATTTACTTTGAGGTATTTTATTTCTCACATATTTTAGATTTATACAAATCATAATAAGACTGAAAATTTTTGAAGATGAAATTTTAAAAAAGTTTGAATAATAATTTTATAAAATCTTTATGTGAGGATTTTTTTAAAAAAAAAAAATAGTATCAAAATAATGGAGTATTTAGGAAAATATTCAATATACAAAATTTTCATTCATGTATCTTCCTAAAAATATTTTAGTTAAATGATTTTTATAAAAAAAATACAAGAAAAGGAAAATAATGAAAAAAATCACTCTTCTTAATAATGAAATTAATATAATAATACATGAATTTTATGATTAATTTTGTCTTTCAAAAAATTTAATTCATTAAAAAAAATAATAATTAAAAAATAAGAATTAGAATAAAATTAAATGAGAAAAAAAATAAATGAAAATTTTGAGAATGAGATTCTAAAAAAGTCCGAGTAAAAATTCTTATGAAATCAGTAAAAAGATTCTTCTTAAAATAACACTAAAGTATTGGGGTATGAAGAAAAATTTTCAATAAAAGATTTTGTTTACTTTGAAATTTTTTAATAATGATGGTGAAATAATCAAGTGGTTAAGACAAAATTAAAATGAGCAATGAAAATATAATATAAAGAATATGAGTAATATGTTTTTAAAATATATAAATATAAATATAACAAGATAAAAAATATGTATATATATAATAAAGTAAAAAAACGAAAAAAAAAACTTTCGTATGCATATTCTACTTTATCATTTGCATTATAAAATTTTGAAAGTAATAAGGATTTCCGATTATGAGATTTTAAGAAGTTTGAGTAATGATTTCGGAAAATTCTCTAAGTGAAAGAATTTGTTTAGAAATTGCCAAAGATTTAAAATGATTCTCAACATGACAAATTCTTATTTATTTTTCACTTCTAAAAACGAATATTCATACAATGCAATAGCATCACAAATTAATTCATATGCATCATATTTCACATATATTAATTATAAATGTAAATGAAATTTCCAATGATGGGACTTAAAAAAGTCGGAATAGTGATTCCTGAGAATTTCTTAGGTGAAAAAAGACTTCTAAAAATTATCAAAGTATTGAAATATTTAGAAACTCTTTTTGATACAAAGATCTTTATTTTTTCTTTAATTTGAACAATTTTCTTAAAAAAAGATAAAAAAAATATATTATTTTTACGAAATAAATAAATTCATAGATAATTATATTATTATATAACTTTTAAATATTAATAATTATTAAAAAAAGTCAACTAAAAATCTCCGATGATGAGATTCCTAAAGAAATCCGAGTAGTGATTCTTTAGGAATTATAGGTAAGAAAATTTATCTAAAATGTCATCAATATATATGCGGCATTTAGAGTAATTTTCGATAATAATTTCTTGTTTTAGTATAAAAATATAATAAATTTTAGAAAATATTATTTGATCTTAAATTATAGATATCATGTTCTATATTTGGCTATTAAATATAAATTTTAATGATAAATAAAAACTATCGAGAATGAGATTTTTGAGAATTTCGAGTAGAGATTTTTAAGAATTTCTTAGGTGAGAAAGTTCTCATTAATATTGCAAAAGTATTGGAATATTTTCGAAAAATTTTCAAAATGCAAGGTTCTTATTTATTTTTCAAAAATAGAAAAATACCAAAAGATAAATACATTTTTTGCAATAAAATTTGAGAAAACTAATTTTAGATACCAAAATCAGGACTTTTTTATCAAAATTGAAAGATAACAAATAATTAATTGGTACGTTTTAAATGGGTGTTGTAAGAGTGCTAATCCTTCCTTACATGTAACTGACTTCTAAACCCAAATTATTTTTATAGACAAAAAAAATTTATTTTTTTATAAAGTTTTAATTAATTTTAAAAATTTTATTAAAATGATTAGTTTTAATATGTGACCAATCACACCTAGCTAAACAAGATTGGTGGCGATTTCTTTTTATTTTCAAATTCATCTAGTGGCCCTTAAAAACCATTATGATAAAGTGAACATAATCATTATGACTTCATTGATTTTTGGATTACAAGTATGAGCTCATAATACACTTTTAAGTTATCTGCTTTCCATGTCCTTGGAATGATATTATCATTCATGTCCAGTAGTTTATAAGTTACATCATGGACAACCTCTTTAACCACATAAGGCATTTTTTTAGTTGAAGCTAGTTTGCCACCTCGGTTATCAACTCTTAAGGTTTTAATCTTTCTAAGTACCAGATTGCCCTTGTTAATATTTTTACTTCAGACACTATTTTTGTAATAATTCGATATCCTTTGCTTGTAAGTCGCTATTCGGTAGGGCCACGTCTCTTTGTTCTTCAACTAAATCTAAGTCGACCTTTATGACCTTTTCATTTTCTTCCTCTGACCCTAATTGAACTCTCAAACTTGGTAGACCAATCTCAACAGGCACTATGACTTTTGTTTGAATCCTAAATGGAAAGTGTTTCTCTTGTAGAGACCTTGGTGGTTGTCCTTAGGGCTCATAATACCCTAAGGAGTTCGTTGGCTACTTTTTCTTTTTCTCATCCAACTTTTTCTTCAGGGCTTCCCATATTTTCTTATTTGTAGCCTTCGCTTGCCCAATGGATTGAGGGTGAGCAACTGATGTAAATCTTAGATTGATGTAGAGGTTTGAACACCATTATTTGAATCTTGGATTTTTGAATTGTTTGCCATTATCCATTACCATGGGCCGAGGTAAGCCAACTTATAGATTATGTTCTTCCACACATATTTCTTGACCTGGGTCTCCGTTGTAGTAGCTAAGGCCTTTTTTTCAAGCCATTTCATAAAATAGTCCATTTTTAATAAGACAAATCTCCTTTGGCCTGTGATCAGGTTAATAGTTTTAGGACATTCATTGCCTACTCAAAAAGGCAATACAAGATCGGGATATGTCTAAAAATAACCTAAAGGATTTGCACCAAGAGAACAAAAAGATGTGAACCCAACTGAAAGAGGAAAAATGTGCCAGACTTGATGGTAGGTAGCATAGGGAGATGATTGAACTTTAAGAAGAGCTGCAACTTTGGAATGATAAAGCCAAGGAAAACGAGGCAAAAGCCATCAGGATTTCTCGAAAACATCAAAGAAAATGCTAACTTTGGAATGATAAAGCCAAAAGAAAAATGCTAGATTAAAGGTTCAAATAAAAGATGAAAAAAGAAAGCAATGTGATATCCAAAAGGAGAAAGAATCACTCTGCCAAGTAATTAAAGAGATGGAATAGCAATTATGAGATCACAAGGACCATATCTCCACAATCATTAAAGAATGGTGAAATATGAAAGAAAATTGGAAATACACTTACAATCTTAAGGTAGATGCTTGCATGAAGTGGAAGGCAGAAAGCTTAAGATGACAATAATATATGGAGCATCTGGCTAGTCAAATTTACAAGGCAATAAGGAAAGCAAAGAAAATGTTCAAAAGGGTAAAAGCTTTGATACAAGAAATTAACCTAACTAGAAGTTATATGCAATGTTTGTTGGCCTTTTTATTGAATTTAAAGATCATTATGAGCAAATTAAATTTTTTTATGTTACAGTTCTAGAATGATAAACTCTTTTTAATCAAAAGTTATTCAAAATCAATGAAAAGCTCTAATGTTTGAGATGTCTTTTGGAGTAAATATCTCTCAATGCTTTTATGCATACATTGTACATATTCTTTCTTTTTCAATTCTTTATCTCATTAAAATGATGTTTTTAAAATTAAAATAAAGATTTTTTGCTTTCACAAAAATAATATGGCATCATAATTTTCCAAATTGTGGTAATAAAGGTTTAAGGATAGCTAAATCATTTGAAAGCTTAAAACCAATCTGCTTGCCACCCATACAATACATGTTCATAGATCAGAATTATGGAAAACAAGTAGGTAGCCGAGATAGAAAAGATGAAAAAGCTCAAGAAGATATGCAAGAATGGATGATTGAAATGTAAGAGGAGATGTGAAGATAAATGATGGAATTAAGAGAGTTAATGTGAGGCATGGTAAAAGGAAAAGGTGTTGCTGAAACCTCTAATGCAAAAGAGGAAAATCGACTCCAAGAAAATAATAATGTTAGAAAAGAACCTTTTTACGCACCCAGGAATACACTACCCCATACTTAAGCTCCTCAAGTGATATATCCATTACTATGGGTGGGCAACCTTACCCATTCATGAATGTGAACTTACCAGCTAATCAATAACAAAATCAGGGGTAATTTAAGTAAAACCCAGGATGTAATCTGGTTAATCCAATTTTTGTTCCTAATTTAGATGATCCCAAAGAGCAAGAGAAATTAAGAGGCATATCGAAGTCAAGAAAGAAAAAGGAAATTTAACACAAAAATAACTTGTTAGAAGATAAACTAAAAACCATTGAAAGAAGGGATATCTTTAGAAGTATTAATGCAAATGAACTCAGTTTAGTCCCTAATCTAGTAATTTTACTGAAGTTTAAAATTATTAATTTTGAGAAGTATGACGAAATTAAGTGCCCATCAGCTTATCTCACAATGTTCTATCGTAAGATGGTAGGTCAAACTGATAATGATAAGCTTTTGATCTATTACTTCCAAGATAACCTCACTAGGTTTGTGGCTAAATGATATGTCTAATTAGATAGGAGTCATATACATTCTTGAAAGGATCTTACTAAATTTTTTTTAGGTCAATACAAGCATCTATCGAACATGGCTTTTGATAGGTTGTCATTCCAAAACATGGAAAAAAGAGCCAATGAAACTTTCAAAGAATATGTCTATAAATGGAAGGATCTTGCCATTCAAGTAAAGCCACTTTTGATTGAAAAAGAGATAATGGTGCTTTTTATTAGTGCACTTAAGGTATCATATTATGACAAGTTTGTTGGCAATGCAATGAAAAATTTTACTGATATGGTGATTTATGATGAAATGATAAAAACTATATCATCAAGAGTGGCAAGATTGAAATAGGTGATACCTTTAGCTCCAAGAAAGCAATGCCATTTAAGAAGAAAAATAGAAAGGCACATGTTATGATTTATGAGAATCAACCACTTAAAAATTTCATCCCATATCACCTTTATCCAACCTACCCTGATTACCTCACCATAAATAACATATCCCAAGAACCATACCCATATCAACCGGTACCACCACTGAGGTTCCCATAGAGCTTTCGCCCTTACATGCCTACTTATACCCCTACACTTGCATCCTAACTTGTTGTTCAACCAAATAATTCAACGAGT
This sequence comes from Durio zibethinus, assembly GCF_047325235.1. NCBI lineage: Eukaryota > Viridiplantae > Streptophyta > Magnoliopsida > Malvales > Malvaceae > Durio > Durio zibethinus. Next base: position 8,780,617 of record NC_143167.1, on the reverse strand, counting down.
TATCTTAAAGGTTTAAGGGCCACTCTAGAGAAAACTTTCATTGATCCCATTCTTATGTCTTACACAGATTTGTTCCCTCAGTTAATAGTGAACCATCTTATTGCACCTTATCCCATAAAGCCATTAAAATCCCTATACCCTAGATTGTATGATTCGAATGCTCGATATGATTATCATGATGGGGTTACAGGCTATTCCATAAAAAACTACATAGCTCTTAAATACAGAGTGCAACACTTGATCAAAATATGATACGTAAATTTTGACACTAATGGAAAGCCAAATGTCAATGAAAATCTTTTACCAAACCACATTGGGTCAACAATCAACATAATAAATGGTGGTTTGTTAGGATACGTTAAGAGAAGAGTTGATGAAGTTAAAACCTTGATAGGTCAAGTGTTTAAAAGCTTAGTCAAAACTAACCTGCTTCATCCAATTCATATAAAATAAGATATCCATCATGAAGATTATGACCTAACCTAAACTTACATTTATCACATGAATGTGGTAAGACACTCTATTCAGAATTACGACATGTTTTGCCAAGTGTTGCAAACAATGATAGATATGTCATTAATAAAATTCTATGAAAGAGATTATCAAAATTCGATGAATGCAATAAAGGGAAGATTTTCAAGGAATATGTTTTCTAAGTTTGTACTTAAGTCGATAATGATTTACTATAATGAAAAACCAAGTGGAAGGCACAAAAGTAGTCTTAGATGAATGTAATAGAAGGAGGATCTTAGAGGAGTATGTTCTTTAAGTTTGTGCCTAAATCGGTGACTATTTTTTACAATAAAAAGCCAAGCTTGGTAAAAGAGTAGCTTATTTCTTTTCCCATGAAACCTATAAAAATTCGAGTCTTAGCCTATTTTCTTACCAGAGTGACAAGGCAGTGCTATGGAAAAATGATTACAATGTCGCGGAATAAGGATCAAATGAATATTAGGTTAAAAGTGACCTAAATGCCACTAGTACTCCAAATATAACCAAAGTAAGTGGAATGACATGAAGAGAGAGATGTTGTACTCAAAAAATGTTTAAAAAAGTTCAAAAAAGAAAAGCTGAAGAAAGAGAATAGGTGTTAGGAGAGAGAGAAAAAACTTATCTTTTAGTGGTTCAAGATGCATAATATAAAAAACCTGTCATTAAAATGGAAGCCTATGAGTTTTTAAAGTTAATTAAACACAGCGAAGATAACGTAGTGGAGTAGTTGAAAAAGATGCCCACTCAAATTTTTTTTATTGTTGGTATTGTTGAATTCTGAACCACATTAAAATGCCTTATTGAGAATGTTGAATCAAGAACATACGGACCATAACATCTTTATTGAGAATGTTAACCATATTGTAGGGAGTATTATGGCTTCAAATTTTATAACTTTCAATAATGATGAGATTTCATCGAAAGGTCGAGGCAGTACCAAAGTTTTTCATATTATTACTATGTACAAAGGTCATATCCTAACGAAAGTTTTTATTGAAAATGGCTCTTCAATCAGTATCATGCCTATGGTCACCCTAACAAAATTACCCACTGAAGAATCATATATGAAAACTAGCCATATGGTAGTGAAAATTTTTTATGCATCTTGAAGGGAGGTGTTAAGAGACATCGAGATACCAATGTAAATAAAGCCATGTATTTTCTTTAAAATTTCAAGTCATGGACATTTTTTCATCTTATAGCTATTTGTTAGAGTGACCGTGGATTCATATGGCAGGCGTTGTCCTATTATCTGTATCAGAAGGTAAAGTTTATAGTTGAAAATTAACTGACTAGTGTTTCTGAAGAAGAAGACATGTTGGTAACCAAGCCCATGACTATTCCATATATGAAGGCTACAGAAGAGGCATTGGAGTGCTCTTTTAGATGTTTGAATTTACTAATAAAACTTATATTAGAGAATGATCGAAGGTGCCCACTTCGCGCTTATCAAGTGCAACTAAGATGGTTATCAAACAAACAATTGATTAAGGATGGCATGTTGGATACGACCTTGAAAAGAATTTGTAAGGAATTAAGGAGCCACCAAGGGTGTTTGAAAACAAAAAAAGATTTAGACTGGGATTTAAGGTTACTATGACAGATAAAAAGAGAGCCATAGCTAAAAAGAGAGAGAAGAGGATGGCATAACTTAAAAGAAAATAATCATCCCTTACTTCTATGATACATTTTGTTGAGACATATGTATCCACTCTAATCTATTGGAGGTCATACAAAGAGAACCTATGCCATACATAGAAGAGCATTTTTTCAAACTCTATATCTATATGGTGGGTGATGAAGCGACAACAACTCAGAAAGAAAAGCCTTTCATCTATCCATGTCCTATGGGTAAAGAGATGAACAATTGAAAAATATTAAAATTGCCAGTTATCCTTGAATCTTTCAAAAAGTAATGTAGTGAGTTAATTTCCCTAATGGTTTTGCCTAAGAGCATTTGAAAGATTTTTGCATGGGCTTAACTTTTTTTTATCATTTCAATAAAATCCCTAGTGTTTTGCATTTTCATTTCCTCTATTATTTCATTTATTCAAAGTTAGAATCTCTTTTTCTTTTTTTTTTCATATATAAACACCTACATCCTTTCAATTTCACCCATTTTTAGGTTTTCAAATAATAAATACAAGGATAATCATGACAATAATCTAGGATTTGACTTTGAAAAACCTATTCATGTTGATGAACTTGATAATGAAGAAGATTGGAATGAGTACAATTTGTCCCTTGATTTGTTAAAACTAATAAAACAAAAAGAAACAAATTGAACCTCATGAGAAAGCTACAGATGTAATCAATTTAGGTGATGAACAATAAAAATGAGGTTAAGGTGGGAACATCTTTTTTGCCCATAAAAAGAGAAAAGTTAAGGGAATTGCTTTGTAAGTTAATTGATGTGTTTGCATAGTCATACCAAGATATACCAAGACTTAGTTTAAATATTATCAAAAAATGACAAATGAATTATCAAAAGACTAACTATGAAATTTTTCCTCGACAAAGAAATTTTATACAAGAAAAGCCAAGATCAAATGTTATTAAGATGCATGAATGTTGTTGAAGTAGAGAAGATATATGAAGAAGTGCATGAAGAAAGTTGTGGAGCATATGCAAATGACAATATAATGGCTAGACAAATCATGAGAACGAGCTATTATTGGTTAACAATAGAGAGTGACTGCATTAATTATGCTAGAAAATATCATAAATGCTAGATTTATGTAGATAAGATTCATGCTCCACAATCCCTTTACATATTCTCGCACCTCCTTAATCATTTTTCATATGAGAAATTGATGTGATTGGACCTATGACTCTAAAAGCTTCAAATGGACATTGATTTATCTTTATAGTGATTAACTACTTCACAAAATGGATCGAAATAGCTTCTTATCCTAATGTGATAAAGGCAGTTGTGTGCAAGTTTATAAAAAAAGAGATAATATGTCATTATAACCTTCCAGAAAAGATCATCTTTGATAATGCTTACAATTTGAAATAACAAGATGTTAGTGGAGGTTGGTGCTCAATTGGAGGTGAAGCACTATAATTCGACCCTATATTGCCTAAAAATTAATGAAATGATAGAAGCTACCAATAAAAATGTCAAGAGGATAATAGAAAAAATGACTGATATCTATAAGGATTGGCATGAAAAGTTACATTTTGCATAAAATACTTATAGGACATCAATACGCACATCTACTAGAGTAACTCTTTTTTCGATTATATATGAGATGGAAGTCGAATTACCAATCGAGGTGAAAATTCTTTCTTTAAGAGTCTTAATGGAAGTATATTTTAAAGAAGCGAAATGGGTTTAGAATCATTACAAATAATTGAACCTCATTGAAGAGAATAGGCTCACAGCTCTTTACCATGTTAGTTGTACAAAAAAAATGATGCAAGCACATGACAAAAAAGTTCGATTTAGGCATTTTTGTGAGAGAGAATTTGTTTTAAAGAAAAATTTTCCAAATCAACATGATAATCGAGGAAAATGGATGCCAAATTATGAGGATTTATATGTAGTTAAAAAAGCTTTTTGGGGATGAGCATTGATTTTGGCAAAGATGGATGGGGATGACTTGTCAAACTAGATAAATTTAGATACTATGAAAAAGTACTTTGCTTAAAAAAGAGACAAGGAAAGGTGAAGGAAAGGAGAAAGAAATTAAAAAAAAAGCAAAAAAAAAAAAACAAAAAAGTAAAAAGATAAAGAAAAAAATAAAAGAAGACTCATAATTGAAAATCTAAAAAGGGTAATTTGAATCGAATGAAGGATCTAAATTGAAAACCTAAAAAAATGACTTAAATGCAAATGAGTATCAATTTCCAAGTACAGGGAGAAATGTTCAATACAACAAACTTGGAATGATCAAGTGCATTAATGGAATAGGTTTTAAAAAAAAATTTGGAATGTTTTTTCATGACTATCTAAATATTTACTATTTACATATGATTTCTTGTTTAAATTTTATGTTAGTGTTAACTTGTCCAAACTCCTTACTTGACATATCATTGCACCTTACTATAATAAATATTTATATTTCTCTAATTTATTTTGCTTTTTGATAATTTTCATTCTCATAAATAGAGAAAATACTAATTCATCACATTGGTCATAAAAATTGAAATATGATAAACGGTTGGCAATATTTGTAAAAGGGTCTGACATTATTTTACAAAAGTCAATGATAACAAAGTTAAAATAAAGATTAAGAAAAAAGGGAGAGATTTGGAAAAGCATCCATTTTCAAACTTATCAAATCAAAGTAAAAACTTGCTGGAACTGGTGTCGGATAACTATATCGGTAAATGATCATTGTAGTTCATAAGAAAGTAGCTCTTAGAATATCCAGATCAAGATTAAGATTTGTTGTTTTGGAAAAAATGAAAAATTAAAAAGGATTGACTTAGAGAAACCTGTTACCACAATATGGATGTGTTATCTTGGTTTCTAATAATACTCACATTACATGTATTGCATTCATTGCATTCATAAATTACAATGAAAAATTTAAACTTTAGGATTTTTAAGGTTGAATCCTTCAAGAAAAATATCAAAGCATGGGAAATGATTTTGAAATGGACAAAACTCGTGAGACCCTCAGGTCATAGTGTCATGAGGCATTTTCAAATAAGATTTTTAAAGTTTTAAAGCCTTTGTTTGGTTAGAGCCATTTTCAAATAAGATTTTTTTAAAGTTTCAAAGCCTCTGTTTAAGGGGAGCCATTTTCATACAAGACTTTTAAAATTTCAAAACTCTATTTAGGGAGATCAATTTTCAAATAATATTTTTAATGTTTCAAGGCCTCTGTTTAAATGGAACCATTTTCAAACAAGATCTTTAAAGACCTCTAGGCATAATCTAAAGACCTTTAAGCAAGATATTTTAAATTTTTAAAATTTTAGTGTTTCTGATATTATGAGCATTTAAAGATCTTGAGATTTGTAAGACTTTTGAACATGATCTCTCATTTTATTTTCAAAAGTTATCGAGCATTTGATTAATGGATTTTTTTTGTAAAAAAAAAGGAAAAAGATTAAAAAATCAAAAATGAAAATTTTTTTAAAAAATCAATAGAAAAAAATAAAAAAAAATAATAAAATAATAAAATTGAAAAATAATGAAATAATAAAATAAAAAACCCAAAAGATAAAAGACAAAAAAAAATTCAAAAAGCAAAAACATAAAAAAACAAAACAAATAAAACAAATAACCAAAACAAAAAAAAATGAGAGATAAGAAGTTCTTTTGCTTATCTGAACAACATTATTGCCTATATGTTTATATTATTCTTGATTTTTAAAAATATGTAAAGAAAGACAATTATAAATACTGAATTTTATCTAAAACCTTTTAACATTGTTGACCCAAACTCATTTTTGAACTTAAGATGGAACCATTAATTTAGGCCCTTTATACAGTCTATTTTAAAGGCCCATTTTGTAGTCTATTTTGAAAACCCAATGTGACCCACAAAAAAGTCCATTTTCAAGCCTAATTAACAACGAGTCCTAAAATGGCCCAAAAAAATTTGAACCTAAATTAGACATTAAAGATGGCCCAATCAAGAAAAGAAAACTAAAGACAAAGGCCATGAATTTGGCCCGAAAGTTGCCAAGCGAAAAGCAAAGTAGCCCAACTATTCCCTTTACAAAAAAAAAAAAAGGAACGCCTCTGGAGAGGCTTGGGTTGTATGAAAAAGGTGTTTTTGAAATTGAAACCAAAAAGAAAGAAAAGAGAAGAGAAAGAAGGGAGGCCTGACTTAACCTCGTCATTTACATGTGATTTGTGTCCAGAGGGGACAACCAAGCGGGACAAGGGTTGGCGGCATTTGCGGCAGACAAGGTCTGGAAGAGTAGTGGTTGGCCAAGGCAGGAAAGTGGGAAGGAGAAGAAGATGACAAATGACAAATGACAAGGCTTGGTGAACAAGGCTTCCATTGACTATAAAAGAGAGGGCGAGTTTCTGGAGAAAGGGTTGGTTTTTGAAGGCTGCCAAAGAGAAAAAAAAAAGAAAAGAGTTTGAAAAGAAAAATCTACGAAAGAAGAGAAGAATAGCCATAAACGAAAAAGGGAGGTTGCTGAAAAAAAAAAGAAAAGAGTTTGCTGAAAGAAAGAAGGTGGAAGAAACCAAAGGAAAAACCAAAAAAAAAAACAAAAAGAGCGAAGGAGCTGAAAGCCAAGGGAGAAAGAAAGTCTGAGGTCTGCAACAAAAATCAAAGAAGAGAGGAAGGTGGGAAACTTACCTTGGTGAAACCTGCAAAGAGTTCCATTCTGTGTAGATTTCGGACTTCCTTGACACGCTGGTCCAATGTTGAAGGTTAAAATGTACTATACATATATATATATATTGTTCCTCGCATGGCTATTCTCTACATCTGCATGGCTGTTCCTTGTTTCTGTATATGTTTTTCTACACCTGCATGGATGTTCCTTGTTTCTGCATATATTTTTCTGCATCTGCATGGCTGTTCCTTGTTTCTGCATATATTTTTCTGCATCTGCATATGTTTTTCTACATTTGCATGGCTGTTTCTTTTTTTTTTTTTTTTTGCATATATTTTTCTGCATCTGCACGGCCTTCCATTGTTTCTGCATATATTTTTCGTGTTCCTGGCGGCAGTAAATGAAAGGAAAAGGTCGAAGTTCGGATTTGCTGTGGTCCTTGCCTTATTATTTATTTATTTTTAGTCTTCTTCTTTTTTGAGATTTAGAGCCTTTCAAATGAAGAAAACGGTTTGTCGACGAGTAGAAGTCGGAAGCATATACATATATATATATATATATATATATATATATATTCTGCTAAGCATGTATTATATTTGCGAATGAGATCAATGCTTAGGTTTCGTTCATGCCGTTTGTGTTTGCTTTTGAGAGACTATAATCACCTCACTGTCATGTAATGCATGTTACTGCATTTGATCGTAAAAGCTTAATAGATTCCAACGTTTCCTGATTGCTGGGTGTTCTTGGAAAGTCTTGGGTTGTAGTTTCTTTAGATGATGTTTACGGGTGCAACTAGTTTAGGTCCCATGCTCTTTCGAGGTCTGCAAAAGCTTATTAATTCCTTTAGATTTTACTATGGAAAAAAGGATGTTTTTGTTCTGGGGGCAAGGAATTCATGAAAGCTAAAAGTAGATTTCCCCCTTTTGCTGTGCATGGTGGTTTAAAATAAAGAAGCAATAATCACACTGACAAGAGAATAAAAGCTTTGCCTTTTTACTTGGGGGGCTACCACCTTTTGAGCATTATTTATGAACGGTCCAACATTTTTTTATATGTTCAGGCATATTTCCTCTGTGTTACTTCAATAAATTATAATTTTAATTTCGTGCATTTTATTATTTCTTGATTGATTGGATCTTTGTGGTTATCTTAACTTGATGCAATTTAATATTTCATGTTTTAATTTACTTCAAGGTACTTTATTTCTCACTCAGTTTAGATTTATATAAATCATAATAAGATTGAAAATTTTCGATAATGAGATTTAAGAAAAGTCTTAGTAACGAATCTCTAAATCCTATAGGTGATGATATTTTAAAAAAAATACTATCAAAGTAATAAAATATTTAAGAAAATATTTAATATACAAAATTTTCATTCATGTATCTTCCTAAAAATATTTTAATTAAATGATTTTTATAAAAAGAAAATATAAGAAAAAGGAAATAACGAAAAAAATCACTCTTTTTAATAATGAAATTAATATAATAATATATGAATATTGTGATTAATTTTATCTTTCAAAAACTTTAATTCATTAAAAATAATAATAATAATTAAAAAATTAGAATTAGAATAAAATTAAACGAGAAAGAAAAATCTCCGATGATGGGATTCTAAGGAAGTTCGAGTAATGATTCCTATAAAATCCTTAGATGAGAAAATTTTTCTTAAAATATTACCAAAGTATCGAGATATCTAGAAAAATTTTCAATAAAAGATTTTGTTTACTTAGAAATTTTTTAATAATAATGGTAAAATAATTAAGTGGTCAAGACAAAATTAAAATGAGTAACGAGATATAATATAAAAAATATAGGTAATATTTTTTAAAGTATATATATATGTAATAAAAATATAATAAGATAAAAAATATGTATATATATAATAAAGTAAAAAAAGAAAAAAAAAACTTTAGTGTGCATATTCTACCTTATCATTTGCATTATATAATTTTAAAAGTAAGGGAGATTTTCGATGATAGGACTCCAAAAAGTTCGAGTAGTAATTTTTGATAATTCCTTATGTGAGAGAATTTATCTAAAAATTGTCAAACAAATTAGAATATTTAGAATAATTTTCAATACGAAAAATTCTTGTTTACTTTTCACCTCTAAAAACATTCATATAATGCAATAACATCACAAATTAATTCATGTGCATTACATTTCATGCATAATAATAATAAATGTAAATGAAAACTCTAATGATAGGATTTTGAGAAGTCCGAGTAGTGATTTCTGAGAATTTTTTAGGTGAGAAAAAACTTTTAAAAATTATCAAAGTTTAGAAACTCTTTTCAATACAAAGATCTTTATTTTTTTTTAATTTGAACAATTTTCTTAAAAAAATATAAAAATATATATAAATTATTTTTAAGAAAAAAATAAATTCGTAGATAATAATATTATTATATAACTTTTAAATATTAATAATTATTAAAAAAGTAAATGAAAAACTTTCGAGGATGAGATTCCAAAAAAAATTTGAGTAGTGATTTTTTAAAAATCTCTAAGTAAAAAAATTGATCAAAAATACTATCAATGTATTGGAGCATTTAAAATAATTTTCGATAATGATTTCTTGTTTTATTATAAAAAATAATAAATTTAAGAAAATATTATTTGATCTTAAATTATAGATATCATGTTCTACAATCTACCTATTAAATATAATTTTAATCATAAATATGAACCACCAATGATGAAATTTTTGAGAATTTTGAGTAGAGATTCTTAAGAATTTCTTAGGCGAGAAAGTTTCAATTAATATTGCCAAAGTATTGGAATATTTTCAAAAAAATTTCAAAATGCAAGGTTCTAAGTTATTTTTCAAAAATAGAAAAAATACAAAAAGATAAATACATTTTTTGCAGTAAAATTTAAGAAATTTAATTTTAAATACCAAAGTTAGGACTTTTTTGTCAAAATTGAAAAATAACACATAATTAATTGGTATCGTTTTAAACGAGCACTGTGGAATGCTAATCATTCATTGTGCGTAACCAACTCCCGAACCTAAATTATTTTCGTAAATCCAAAAAATTATCTTTTTGATAAAGTTTGGATTAATTTTAAAAATTTTATTGAAAGAATAAGTTTTAATAGGTGACTAATCTCACCTAGCCAAAAAAGATTGGTGGCGACTCTTTTTTGTTTTCAAATTCGTCTAGCAGCCCTTAAAAACTATTACAACAAAGTGAACATAATCATTATGACTTCATTGATTTTTGGATTATAAGTATGAGCTCAGTTTAATTCAAGCTATTGATAATAGACTTTTAAGTTATTTGCATTCCATTCCTTCAAATGATACTACCATTCATGTCATATAGTTTATAAGTCACATCATGGATGACCTTTTTAACCATATAAGGCCCTTTCTAGGTTGAAGCTAGGTTGCCACCTCAGTCATCAACTCCTGAAGCTTTAATCTTTATAAGTACTAGATTGTCCTTCTTAATATTTTTATGTCTTACACTTTTTTTGTAATAATTAGATATCCTTTGTTAGTAAGCTATTATTTCGGTTAGGGCCACATCTCTTTGTTCTTTAACAAAATCTAAGTCAGTTCTTAGGGCCTTTTCATTTTCTTCATTTGACACTAATTTAACTCTTAAGCTTGGTAGACCAATCTCAACGGGTACCATGATTTTTGTTCTAAATGCTAAGTGAAAAGGAGTTTCTCCTATAGGTACTTTAGTGGTTTTCCTTAGGGCCTATAGTACTTAGGGAGCTTGTTGGCTCACTTTCCCTTTGTCTCATCCAACCTCTTTTTTAGGGCTTTCAATATTGTCTTATTTGTAGCCTCTACATGTCTATTGATTAAAGGTGGGTAACTAATGTGAATCTTAGATCAAGGTAGAGGTTCGAACACCATTCTTTAAATCTCAAATTTTTGAATCGTTTGTCATTATCCATTACTATAAACTAAGGTAAGGCAAACCTACAAATTATGTTTTTTCATACAAATTTGTCGACTTGAGCCTCCATTATAGTAGCTAGGGCATCGACTTCAAGCCACTTTATAAAAGAGTTCACCGTTACTAAGACAAATCGACTTTGGCCTGTGGCAGGGGTGAATGATCCAAGGACATCCATTGCCCATTGCATGAAAAGTCAAAGATTGATGATAGTGATGAATTTAGTTGATAGAAAGCGCTACACATGGGTGAATTTCTGGTATCTGTCACATTTTTTCACCAGGTTGGTTACATTTTTTTTAATGATGGGGTAATAATAGCCTTAACTAAGTACTTTGTAAGCAACCGATCAAGGTCGAGGTGACTCTCATATAGCACTTCATAAATTTTCTTCAGGATATAGTTTGCTTTTTCATCATCTATGCATCTCTGGTAGGGTGGACTAAAAGACTTTTTGTACAATTTTTCATTGATCATTGTGTACTGAAAAACATTCCACATTAAGGTTTTAGCATAAACCCTATCTTTAGGTAGCTTTCCTCTAGTTAGATATGTCCCAGTCGAGGTCATCCAAGTTTTTTTTTCCATGGCTTATCTGACTAGTTTCATTTTGGTGCCTTTCTATGTAAATTCTTCCACTAGAACTTGGTTTAAGTTTTTTGTTATTATCCTTGAAGCCAGTTTGGATAGGGAATCTACCAGTGTGTTTTTGACCTTGGTATTTTTTTCACCTTAGTTTTTTGTAAATTGACGATGAGGGCTAGCACTTTGTCCAAATATCTATAGATTCCTTCATCATGAGCTCTAAACTCACCATTTATTTGATCAACCACTAATTGAAAGTCATTGTATACGATTATTTACTTAACATTTAGTTTGACTATTAGTCTTAATCCAGCTATCAATGCTTTATAGTTGGCTACATCGTTGGACACCTTGAATCTAAATTTTAAGGTGTAGTGATATTGCAAGCTTTCTAAGCTGATCAAAATGAGGCTGGTTTCGTCGTTATAACTAGTGTCCAATCTATCAACAAAAAGTTTCACTTTTACTTTCCTGTAGCTTTTTCATCCTTATTGGGCTATTTATTATTGTAGACACCATTTAATTAATTAATTAATTTTTTATTTTTATTTTTATTTTTTTTAATTTTTTTCCTCTTTTTGGTAGCTTTTATGTCGATCGTCGACGATCGCACTACCAGCAGCTCTGACAGTCGATAGCCACCATAATCATAGGCAATCAAAATCGTAAAAAACTTAAGATTTTGATCTTTTTTTTGCTCTATAAAAGTGCTGCAAAAACACCTGCAAGAGGAAAAGCCCAGAAACCCTGCAAAAAAAAAAAAACATAAAAAATAGATAACAAAAACACACTGCCAGATTCCAAAAAAATCTCTGTGAAAAAAAAAGAGAAATCAAACACAAAAAAAAACACAATCCCTGGAACAGGATCTCAGTGCCAAAACAAAAAAAATAAAAAATCTTTTGGTCGAATCTTTCAGGCCAGATCACGTAGTTCAAGGCCCATTTTTGTAAAACTAAGCTCGGATTTGTGTTTAGGTGGGGTGAAGAGAAGATTCTTGAAGATTTTAGATTTTTTCAGTGACCAACAGATGGCGGTCGGCAACTATCGACGGCGGTCGATACGACGGAGCAATCGTCTAATTCTAGATTGCTAGAGAGAGTATGAGAGGAAGAGAGAGAAAGATGAAGAAAAAAATAAAAAAATAATTGATTTGGCCATTAAATAAGCCTTCAAAATGATGTCATTTAGGAAAGTAGCAAAATGACGTCGTTTTAACCCCAAAAGATCCGCATGTCGACTCCTAACTCGACCCGGGATCTGTGCATCCAACCCGATGACCCGTTCTCCCTTTGCCTCTATCAGTCCAGTTGAATCATCTCAGATCGCGATCGAATCGCTGAACCTGAACCAATCGGATCAAACCTGATTAAACTGGATTGAACCGTTGAATCGACGCAAACCCGCATTGACCGAACCGTTAACCAATCCGGTTCAAGTAAATTTTTTTTTTGAAATTTTTTATATATATTATTATAAATTTTTTTATTAATATTCATGCATATTAAAATGTTTATAACTGTTAGAATATATTTTTGTTGAAATAAATAAAAATAAATGATAAAGTATATAATAAAGTTTTTTTTATAATTTTGTTAATTTTAGAATAAACCTTATAAATTAATAAAAAAATGTAAGAAAAAAAAATTTTATCCGATGATGAGATTCAAAGTTACTTCAAGTAGTGATACCTATGAAATCTCTATGTGAGAAGTTTTTTTTAAATACTACCAATGTATTGGAGTATTTATAAAAAATTTTCGATATAATAAAAATTTTCTTTTTATAAAAACTAGTAAAATAAAATTAACTAATTTATAAAAAAACTAAAATAAAGTGATAAAAAAATGAGAAAAAAGAAATTTTATCCAATGATGGGATTCTAAAAGTATTTTGAGTAGCGATGCTTTATGAAATCCCTAGGTAAGAAGATTCTTTTAAAAATATTATTAGTGTATTGAAATATTTATAGAAAAACTTCAATATAATAAATTTTTTTCTTCAAATTTTAAATTAAAAATAAAAAATCAAATGAAACAATTAATAAAATTTCTAAAAAAGGAGAATAAAATGTGTGCTTCAACATGGTAACATGGTAACATTTTGTATTGCATACATGACATAGTATTTTTTACGAAAAGTAAATTTAAGCATCCAAGGATAGGATTTTAAGGTTTTACGAGAAGTGATGCCTAAGAAATTTCTATGTGAGAAAATGTTCTTCTAATGTTACCAACGTATTGAAATATTTAAAGAATCATTTTGATAAAAGGGTTCTAATTTATTTTTTCCCAAATAAAATTTGAATAATAAACTTTCTTTTAAAAATTCAATTTCCAATAAATGAAAAAAAAAAGAAAATTATTTTTCAAACACAAAAAATAAGATTGTTTTCTATCAAAATAAAAAGATAACACGTAGTTAAGTGGTACAATTTTAAACGGGTACTGTAGGGGTGCTAATCATTCTCTACGCATAACCGTCTCCCGAATCCAAACTGTTTTGTAGACCATAAAATTATCTTTTTAATAAATTTTAATATTTTATTAAAAGAATAAATTTTAATAGGTGGCCAATCGCACCCAACCAAAAAAGATTGGTGGCAACTCTATTTCTGTTATTTTTATTTCGTATCCAAATTCATTAGACAGATACAAAATCGTAACGACAACTTGGCAACTCCACTGGGAATGCCATTTGTTTTCAAGAGTCATGCCAAAACTAACTATGTGTTATCCTCAAATTTTGATTTAAACTATCCTAATCGATTTCTTAGATTTTTATTTTTCACTTTAAAACAAAACAAATCAAAAAGAAAAAGAAAAAAATCACACACGTGTTTTTTACTATGCCTCTTATGCTTTATTTTTTTGTATATATTACTCTCAATAAATTAAGATATATTTGCACACTCAATAACATGATGCATCTCATGTATGAGCTCTATACCCGAGCCTTATCCCTTATAAGAGAAAGTAGAGTACTTATGCCCTCGTGAGGTGATAACCTCCACAATGACAAGCGAAATACTTTCACTCAAATTAAACATTTTCTGTTCGTAGCCTGTAATAGGTAAGGATCGGGGTGCCTTACTAGTCCAATGTGACGACAGTGAGGAACAATTTGAAAACTTTTAAATACGTGTCAATCCAAACCCAACATGTAATAAGCCTAGAAAATCAGCCTTAGGTAGAGCCTCGTCCACCTTCTTGTAGGAAATACATATGTCTAATACAAAACAAAACAAAATAAAAAAATCTCAAAACATAAAAAAATGTTTTTTCTTAAACCACATTCTCACACTAACTTAATTTTGTTTTTTTTTTCTTTTTTACATAATCATATCATACAGTTCTACATCAAGATATTTATTCTAGGACAGTTTTCTCCTAAGAGGTCTTCATGGATCCCATAGAACTACAAATTTGCTCATCCTCAGTCAGTGTCTCATATGAGCCATATAATGAAGTACATGTTTGATAAAAAAAAGCCCAACAAAAAAGTGAAGATTACCTTCTTACCAGTTATATGTCAGAGTTACTCGAAAAGGTACATTTGGATCTCACGTAAAATGATTTAGAAGACTTAGCTGCTATCTAGGGTCAGTTAAATGAAGAGAAAAAAAAAGCTTTTACAAGAAGTACGGACATATTGCATCTCTTATTTCGGTAATGATAGATGAACAGTTGATTAGAGCAACTATATAGTTTTAGGATCCATCTTATGGATGTTTCACTTTTAATCAGAAAGATTTGGTACCAACTATCGAAGAATATTCAATTTTGCTCGGGATAAAACTACAATGTCCAGATAAAGTATTTACCTAAAAGCCAAAATCAGGTTATCGTAAAAATTTATCCAAGCTTATGGGGGTTAAAGTGAAAACCATTGATTCATTCGCAAAGCCTAAAGGTGAACATCTCGACATTAGTTGGGACTTTCTCTGAAACTTTATTCAGGAGCATTTAAATGATGACCAAGGCATGGCTATGTTTGCTCTATCATTGTATGGCATGATGATTTTTCTGAAGACTTCAGGTTACATTGAGATAACTGTGGTAGACTTTTTTGAGTAAATTAAAACTCAAGTAATTAATCTTGCACTAGCAATTCTAGCAGAAACCATCTGATCATTGAATTTCTGTTGACAAAACAGAAAGGAATGGTCCATAGGATGTGCACCGCTATTATATGTGTGGGTTAGAAGCCATTTCAAATGCGAGAAGAGTGTATTCTTAAAGTTGCATCTACGAAACAAAGCACCAATTAAAGAGTTCTGTAAAAGTCAATGGCTAACATTGAAGACTAAGAAAGAGTGGGTCATTTTCTTGCGATGGCTTACTAGTGATGAAATTAAATGGATGGTGCCTTGGATACCTCATGTGCCTTTGTTGTATTATAGAGGAAAAGAGCCGTGGATACCACTGTTAAGGTTATGAGGTGTTGTAAGTTACGCTCCGTTGATGATGCTTAGGCAATTTGGTGTAAAACAGTTTGTTCTTACCACTCATGACTTGGTTCAGGTAGAATTCATTTACGGGGAACCAAATTCACCAAGAACCTCGAAGCAGTTAATCCAAAAATGGAAAAAAATGTGAAAAATGAGATTAAGACCTTTTATTGACAAAGTCACTCATGATTACCAGATTTGAAAAGTAAGACAGCCTAGAGATATAGTACTTTCTCTTGATGATAGCTCACACCAATCAACTAATCTTTCGATAAAAGTGCAACTATCAAAAGTCGAGCTTGTCAAAAAAAAATTAAAATCTGAAAAAAAATAAGAAGAAAAAATTTGAGACTTCGTGAAAAGGTAAGACAGTTGAAATATGAAGCAGAAATACAAGGGAAAAGATTGGAAAAGATCATAAAAGAATGAAATGTAGCCAACAATGATTTGAATAATCTGCACCAAAAAAACAAAAGATTACAAGTCTAATTCAAGACTAGAAAGGTTTCTAAATCTTACCTTAATCGGCAACGCGAAGTGGATGAGCTTTGAGAAGAAATGAACTAATGAAAAGGTAAAGCTCAAGAAAAGAAAAAGGAAGCTACTAGAATTTTTCAAGAATGCCAGAATTGGAAGGGGTTATATACTACGACTTCAACAAGATTGGTGGAATGTCAAAAGAAAAAGGAAAGGTTGAAGGTTACAGTCACAAAAGAGAGAAAAAAGCACCTAGAAGTACTGAATGAGAAAGAATTATTTTATCAGGTGATCCAAAGGTTAGTGCTGCAACTACAAGATCACAAAAATCATATTTCAGCAATAATAAATTAGTGGTAGAGAAGGGAAAAAGATTGCATCTCCACATGTGATTCAGAAAGAGATGCTTACATGAGGTGAAAGGCAGAAAGCTTAAGAAAGCAACAGTACATAGAACATTTGACTAATCAAGTTTGTAAGGCAATAAAGAAAGCATGAAAAATAGTTGAAAAGGTAGAGACATTAAGACAAGAAGTCAATCCTATAGGAAAATATGGATAGCATCTAGTAAACCTTTTAGATGAGGTGAAAGACCATTATGAGTAAGTCAAACGCTTCTATGGATATAATTCTAGTATGATAAATCCCATGTAATCAAAGTTGTTTGAAATCAATGAAAATTTTTAGTGTTAAAATTTATCTAAGAGCAAATATTTCCCATTTGCATTCATGCATCATTTGCACCATTTTTGTTTTCTTTCAAAAAAATTTTAAAAAATAAAATTTTTTGACACATGACATTATAATTTTTAAAAATTTATGGTAATAAAAGTTTAAGAATAGCTTACCCTTCAAAAATTTTGACTCAACCCACTCGTCATTCATACAACACTAAGACTCAGCTAAAAATTATGAAACAAGAATAGGCTAGTCGATTTGAAAGAATCGAGAAAGCTCAATAAGAACTAAGAAAAGATCTTAGTATAATAATAGATATGCTAAAAAAACTTGACAAGGGAAAAACAGTGGAAGAAAATCTCAGCTCTCAAAAGCAATTGCCAAACATGGTAAATCCTGTTTACCCTCTAAGGTTTGAGCCACAATTAATCCAACCTTTTCAGGGAACTAAAGGTTTAAATTCCCACTCCCAGTAGATATTCTAATCCTTATCCAAGAATGACATCCACACCTACTCTAAGATAATTCCTAAATTTTGTTAATCCTATTATGATAGAAAAACCACCTGATCCAATCTTGGTTCTTAATTTGGATGATCCCAAAGAAAGAGAAAAGCTAGAGATAAGATACCTAAGAAAGTGAAAGACATTAATACCTAGGAAAAGATGAAGCTATTAGAAGAAAATTTTAAAGTAGTAAAAAGAATGAATTTTTATGACTTCACAGATGTTATCGAGCTTTGTTTAGTCCCTAACATGGTCATTTCACCTAAATTTAAAGTTTCTGAATTTGAAAAATATAATGGCACGAAATGCCCGATAACCCATATCACTATGTACTGTCAAAAGATGGTAGCACATGCTTATGATGAGAAGCTATTAATGTATGTGTTTTAGGATAGTCTTATGGGTTCTGCAACCATATGGTATTTTCAATTAGATAGGACTTGTATTCATTCCTGGCAAGAGCTTTCAAGGGCATTTCTTACATAATACTGGTACGTTATAGATCTAGCTCTGGATCGTCTATCTCTGCAGAGTATGGAAAAGAAAATGATAAAAATTTTTAAAGAGTATGCACAAAGATAAAGAGATATGGTTGCACAAGTCCAAACTCTTTTTATCGAAAAAGATATCATTAGCTTATTTGTAAATACCCTAAAAGTACTATATTATGAAAGACTGATAGGCGATGCAACCAATAACTTTACAGATATGGTAATATCAAGTGAGATCATTGAAAATACTATAAAGAATGGCAAGCTCGATGCAGGAAAGATAAGTGGAGCAAAGAAATATGAAGCCTCCAAAAAAAAAATGAAGCTCGAATGGTAAACTATGTGAGGTAACAGTTTAGAGGTCTCACACCCTACCCTGCACCAGTTTACCAAACCCATTACCCTATCATAAACAATGTTACATCCATCCCTCATCCATATCAACCATACCAGTCATTACAACCACCAACTTATCTACCTCATTTTCAACCATCCTTTTGGACATCCACTTACAACTGTCCTGCTATACCCACCAAACCAAAATAAAGGCCTAATCTTAAAAGTGGTCCGAGAGCCCTAAGAACTACCTAAGAAAAAATCACTTTCGATCCCATACCCATGACATACACGAATTTGTACCCTCAATTTATCGAGAAATATTTACTAGCCTCTGTTATTGTTAAGCCTTTAAAATCTCTATTTCCTAAATGGTATGACCCTAATGAACATTGTGATTATCATTATAAAAACCCAGGCTATTCTACTAAGAACTGTACTACTCTGAAACGTAAAGTGCAAGGATTAATCAATAAAGGGGTGTTAAATTTTAAGACCAACCGACAAGAAACTCTAAATGTTAATGAGAACCCTCTACTGAACCATACTAGACCATAAATAAATGCTTTAATTAATGGGCAAGCAAGCTATATGAAGAAAAGGATAGAGGAAGTCAAAACTTCGATGGCTAAGATGTTTAAAGCCTTAGTTAAAGCGAACATGCTAAAATCAATAGAGCTTCAAGATCACTTCAAAACAATCAATTCAATTGAGAGGTACAACTACCACAAAGGTGCTTTGAGGTACTCTATCGAGAATTGTGACCAATTTTATCAAAAAATATAGAAGATAATGGATATAGGTTGGATAGAGTTTTATGAAGAAAGAGAAAAATTGACGAAAGCTAAAGTGTCTACCATTGATTCAAAAAATAAGTTTACACGTAGACCTATAACTATTTATTATCATAAGAAATCGACACCAAAGTTAGAAAAGCCTATCTCTCGACCAGTAGTGATAATTAAAGTTCCTGGCCCTTTGTCATACCAGAATGATAAAATAGTACCATAAAAGTATGATTGTGATATTATAGTAAATTCAGATACTACAAACATAATGATCATAGGAGGTATGACTCGAAGTGAGAGGTGTTACACCCAGAGGCTTTAGAAAAAGCTAGAAAGGAGAAAGTAAATGAAGAAAAAGAAAAAAAAGTCAAAGTAATCTTGTTGTAGCCTTATAAAAAGAATGTCAAAAGTCGATCTGTGAACGTAAAGCTTTTTAATTCTTAAAGCTAATAAAACATAACTAGTATAGCATGGTAGAATAGCTGAACAAGATGTCAGCTAGGATTTTATTATTATCATTATTGCTCAGTTCAGAGTAACACCGTAATACTTTGCTGAAGGTGCTAAACCAAGCATATATGTTTCACAATGTTTCTGTTGAATATGTGGAACAACTTATTGGCAATCTAACAATTTCAAACTATATCTCTTTTAGAGATGAAAAGATTCCTCCTGAAGGTCGTGAAGTACCAAGGCTCTCCACATTACTATAAAATGTAAAAGTTATATAATGACTAAGGTTTTGATTGATAATGGTACATCCATTAATGTTATACCTGTGACTACTCTGGTGAAACTCTCTGTTGATAGATCTTATATGAAGCTTAGTCATATGATAGTGAGAACCTTTGATGGAACCTAAAAAGAAGTGCTTGGAGATATAGAAATGCCATTACAGATTGGCCTATGCACTTTCAATATGAAATTTCAAGTTATAGATATCTCTCCTTCATACAATTGCTTATTGGATAGGCCATGAATTCATATGACAGGTGTTGTTCCATCCTCATTACATCAAAAAGTCAAATTCATTGTTGAAAAAAAGCTAACATGTATGGCAGGAGAGGAAGATTGATTGGTAACTCAATCGATAAATACTTCTTATGTGAAATTAGTAGATAAAGCTCTAGAATGCTCTTATAAATCCTTCAAGATTGCCAATGCAACATATGTGGTTGAAAAATCTAAATTGTATTCATCACCCTTGTCTACGATAACTAAAATGATTGTCAAATAGCTTATCAAGATGGGATAATGACCTGAAGTCAGACATAGAAAGAATCTGCAATGAATCATGAAGTCATCGACTATATATGAAAAGAGAGATAGATTCAGCTAAGGATATAAGCCAACAAGAAAAGATAAAATGAAAATGGTGAATGAGAAAAAAGATAAGAGGATGACGACCTGAAGTCAAACTTGGGATCTAAATTGTATTCGTCACACTTGTCTATGATAACTAAAATGGTAGTCAAATAACTTACCAAGATGGGATGATGACCTAAAGTCAAACTTGAAAAAAATCTGTAAGGAATTACAAAGCCATCGGCCATATATGAAAAAAGAGATAGATTCAGCTAAGGATATAAGCCAACAAGAAGGGACAAAATGAAAATGGTGAATGAGAAAAAAAATAAAAGAATAGCTAATCTTGAGGGATATAAGTCGGAGTCAGAGCTTAAGGTCATTCCATACCTCTATGATTCTTTTCGTTCAGGAGGATATATTTACCCAGATTTACCTAGAGCCTTAAGTGTAAGATTCATGGAAGAATTTTCAGAGCTGGTCATTCAAATGGTGGATGATGAAAAAAAGAAGAGTTGAAGTAAAGAGCTATTCGTGTAACCTTGTCCTCTAAATTTTGAGCTGAATAATTGAAAAGTTATAGAGCTGCCTGTTGTCTTTAAAACTTTGAAAAAGTAATGTACTATAGAACTTTAAATCCTTAATTACTTTTTACGAGCATTAAGAGATCTTTTGTGACGTGTTTATCATTTTAATAAAAGGTTTAGAAGATGTATCCGTATTTCTTTTATTTATTTCACTTTCACTCATTCGAATCATTTCTCTTTTTTCTTACCATTTCATTTTTGTGTGCCAATGTTCTCTTCATTTTACCCTTTGCAGGGTCTTAAATAATAAACACGAGGATAATCATGACAATAATCTGATATTTGATTTTGAAAACTTAATTCATGTTGATGAACTTGATAATGAAGAAGATTCAGATAGTCACACACTGCCTCCTGATTTGTTAAAATTAATAGAACATGAATATAAGTCAATATAGCCCTATTAAAAAATTATTGAATTAGTGAATTTAGGAGACAATGAAACTAGAAGAGCAGTCAAAGTTGGTACATCTCTTTTACTAGCTGAAAGGCAAAAGCTAGAAGAGTTACTTTGAGAATATGTGGATGTGTTCACATGATCTTATCAAGATATGCCAAGACT
This sequence comes from Durio zibethinus, assembly GCF_047325235.1. Taxonomy (NCBI): domain Eukaryota; kingdom Viridiplantae; phylum Streptophyta; class Magnoliopsida; order Malvales; family Malvaceae; genus Durio; species Durio zibethinus. The sequence goes on along the minus strand of NC_143167.1, from coordinate 8,759,183 downwards.
CAACACAGATATTGTAGAACATAAGTTACCTTTAAAATCTGAATATAAGCAAGTACAACAAAAGCTAAGGTGTATGAAGCCAGAGATACTACTGAAAATTAAAGAAAAAGTAAAAAAGTAAATTGATGTTGGATTTTTAGAGGTAGCAAAATATCCTGAATAGGCAGCCAACATAGTGCCAGTTCTCAAAAAAGATGAAAAAGTGAGAATGTGTGTCGATTATCGAGATCTGAATAGGGTGAATCCCAAATATAATTTTTCTCTACCCCATATCGATACCTTAGGAGATAATACTACTAGGCATTCCATATTTTCTTTTATGGATGTTTTTTCAGGTTACAATCAGATTAAGATGGCTTAAGATGATATGGAGAAAACAACATTTGTGACGATGTGAGGGACGTTCTGTTACAAAGTCATATCTTTTGGGTTGAAAAATGCTAGTGCCACTTATCAAAGAGCAATGGTGACTTTTTTTTCATGACATGATGCATAAAGAGATAAAAATGTATGTGGATGATATGATAATAAATTCTTGTAAAGAAGAGGATCATGTAGTCAATCTCAAAAAGTTATTTGATAGGTTGAGAAGATTTCAGCTAAAGTTGAATCCTGTTAAATGTATATTCGGTGCTAAATCAAAAAAACTATTAGGCTTTGTGGTCAATGAAAGAAAAATCAAAGTTGATCCAAATAAGATACAAGTTATTCAGAATTTATCCCATCCTCATACATCGAAAGAGGTGCGAGGCTTTATGGGAAGATTGAACTATATTGCTCGCTTTATCTTTCAATTCACTTACAAGTGCAATCTCATTTTCAATCTTTTTAGAAAACATGATCCAGGAGAATGGAATGATGAATGCCAAGAAGCTATTAATAAAATCAAATAATACTTATCGAATCTGCCTGTGTTGATGTCACCCATTCCAGGGAAACTTTTGATTTTATACTTAACAGTGTAAAAAATTTCAATGAGATGTGTGTTAAGGCAAAGAGATGAAATCAATAAGAAAGAATGGGCAATCTACTACTTGAGCAAGAAATTCATTGATTACAAGTCCAAGTATTCACAATTAGAGAAGATATGTTATGCATTAGCCTGGACAACTTGAAAACTTAGACAATACATGCTTTATCACATTACTTGACTCATAGCAAAGTTGGATCCTATTAAGTATATCTTCGAGAAGCCTTCATTGACAGAAAAAATAGCACAGTGACAAGTTATACTTTTAGAATATGATATCATTTATGTGACTCAAAAGGCTATAAAAAAGTGCAGTAGTCGAGTTTCTTACTAATTGTGCTACTGAAAATTATGAACCAATGAACTTGGATTTCCCTGATGAAGATGTGATGGCAATTGAAGAAAATGAACCAGTTGAAGAGTCTTGGATAATGTATTTTGATAGAGCTGCTAATGCTTTGGGTTATGGTAATTGGGCAATTTTGATATCTCTTAATGGGCACTATTATCCCATCACAACCAGGTTAAATTTTAATTGCACAAATAATGTAACCGAATATGAGGCCTGTGTTATGGGTCTGTAAGCAGCAATTGAAAAGAAAAGAAAAGTATTGATGTGTTTGGAGATTCAGCTCTAGTCATTTATTAATTATGAGGTGAATGGGAGACAAGAGATTTCAAGTTGATCCGGTATCATAAATACATCTTTGAGTTGATCAAACAATTTAAAAAAATTCAGTTTGAGCATCTACCCAAAGAGAAAAACCAAATTGCTGATGCACTAGCTACTCTAGCTGTAATGATCAGAATAGATGCAAATACTGAGATCCAACCCATCAAGTTGGATGTGAAGGATGTACTAGTATATTGCTCAAGTATCGAAAAACAAGTTGATGGGAGGTCATGGTATCATGATATTATGCAATATATTAAAAGTCAGCAATACCCGAAATATATGACAGAAAATGATAAAATGACTATCAGAAGGTTGGCTATGAGTTTTTTTTCTGTATGGGAATGTCTTATACAAAAAGAGTCAAGTTAAGTACTTTTAAGATGTGTGAATGCAACTGAAGCAAAGAGGATTATTGAACAAGTGCATGATGGAGTTTGTGAGACACATACAAATGATCATATGATGGTTAAGCAAATTATTAGGGCCGGTTACTATTGGTTGATAATAGAGAGTAACTGTATTGAATATGTTAGAAAATGTCATAAGTGCTAGATTTATGCTGACAAGATCCATGCTCTTCCAATAGCATTACATGTTTTAGCTCCTCTGTGGCCATTCTCTATATAAGGTATGGATGTCATCAGTCTCATCACTTCAAAAGCTTTGAATGGACATAGATTTATCCTTGTGATGATTGAGTACTTTACGAATTGGGTAAAAGCTGTATCGTATACTAGTGTAACCCGATCTGTGAAATGCAAATTTATAAAAAAATATATAATATACAGATATGGGCTTCTAGAGATGATTATTTCTGATAATGTTAAAAACTTGAATAGCAAAATAATGAATGAAGTGTACACTCAGCTTAAAATCCATCATCGTAATTCGACACCATATTGTCTAAAGATGAATAGGGCAGTAGAGGCTGCAAACAAGAAAATCAAAAGAATCTTAGAGAAAATGACTGATACTTACAAAGATTGGTATAAAAAATTGCCATTTGCTTTGCATGTTTATAGAACATCGGTTCAAACATCTACTGGGGCCATCCCATTTTCTTTAGTATATAAAATGAAAGTTATGCTATCGATCGAAGTGAAAATTTTCTTACTGAGAGTCCTGATGGAGGGAGAGTTAGAGGAAGTAGAATGGGTTCGAAATTGCTATGAGCAATTAAACCTCATTGAAGAGAAAAAACTTATAGCATTTTGTTATGGTCAATTATATCAAAAGAAGATGATAAGAGCACATGATAAAAAAATTTATCCTCGTCGCTTTAGGGAAGGAGACTCAGTGCTGAAAAGGATCCTTCCAAATCAATATGACAATCAAGAAAAATGGACACCAAATTTAGAGGTCCCGTACGTGGTGAAAAAGGCTTTTTTTTATGGGACATTGATTTTGACAGAGATGGATGGAAGTGATTTATTTACTCTAATAAATTCAGATGCTGTAAAGAAATATTTTACTTAAAAAAAAGAAAAATAATGACTTATCTAAGCTGAAAACCTAAAAATGTGACTTGGATGTGAATGAGAAGCATTATCAAGAGAAGATCCCATAACACAAGGGCAAATGTAGTTTGACAAACTTTAAAGAATCAATGAAGTCATCGATTTAGTTTTAGAAAAAAAATCTAAAAATATTTTGTTCATGATTATCTTGTGATCATTATTTGGGCACCTTTGTTTCAACTCAAATACTTTGTCATGCATTTATTATCAGTCTAATAAAATATGCTATCTTTCCTTTAAAAATAATGCCTATCCATTCTTTTATTCTCATTTGATATTTTTGTTCACCGTACAAATAAGAGAAATGTGTGATTGCATTTTGTTTATCTTGAACTTAAAATGATGAAAAGAAAAACAAACATGAAAGATCTCAATATTACTTTTTAAAAAATTGACAAAGGCAGATGAAAAAGGATAAGAAAAGCAAGACAAGACATTGATGTTGCAGACTTTTGAAGAAAAAAAGTATTGTTAAGGAAGAATACAATGGTCAGATGTTAATAACAGATTGGTCATATGGCAATTGTTGAGAATTATGATAAAAGAAGCAAAAAAAAAAAGCAAGAGATTTCGAGAACCTTTTTACTACAATGAATAATTTTGATTGTATTACATGCATTGTATTTAGAGCACTCAATATATGCATCCATGAACAGTTACAATAAGGACAAAGACTTTCCATTTCCTAATGAAAAAAAATAAGATTTTGATATTCGGACGAGGATAATAATCAAATAAAAGATTTCGAGAGAAAAATTTACTTGTTTAGTGATGAGAACTCAATTTAGAGAACAAATGAGATTTTTAAAGTTATTGAGCATCTACTTAGAGGAACCTTTTTCAAGATAAATTTTTAAAGTTGTTGAACCTCTGCTGAGAGGAAATTTTTCAAGATGAATTTTTAAAGTTGTTGGGCCTCTGTTGAGAGGAGCTTTTTCAAGATAAATTTTTAAAGTTGTTGAACTTCTGCTGAGAGGAGCTTTTTCAAGATGAATTTTTAAAGTTGTTAAGCCTTTATTTAGAGGAGCTTTTCCCAAGATGATTTTTTTAAAATTGTGGAGCCTTTGCTTAGAGAAGTTTTTTTTCAAAATAAATTTTTAAAGTTGTTGAGCCTCTGCTTAGAGAAGCTTTTTCTCAAGATGAATTTTTTTAAAGTTGTTAAATCTTTGCTTATGTGAGCTTTTTTCAAGATGATTCTTTAAAGTTATTGAGCATCTGCTTAGAGGAGCCATTTTAAGTTTTCAAAAGTCCTTGAGCCTTTATTAAAAGGAGCCCTTTTAAATTTTCAAAAAAAAAATCAAATCAAAAATTGAATCTCTGATTAAATTAGCTTTTTCTTCTTTCCAAATAAAATGGTTGTCAATTTATCTTTACTTTATTTTTTATTCTCAAAAATAGGCAAAGAGGGGTAACTGTAGACATCATTTAATTAATTATTAATTATTTAATTATTTTTCTTTTTTTTTTCTTTTTTCTTTTTTTTTCTTTTTTCCTCTTTTTGCCAGCTTTTCTATCTACCATCGACGGTCGCACTGCCAGTGACTCTAATAACTACCTACAGCTACCAACTGCTCTGATAGCTAACGATAGCCGTTCTGACAGCTGGTGGCTACCCTAATCATAGGCAATCAAAATCTTAAAAAATTTAACATTTTGATATTCTTTTTGCTCTATAAATAGAGCTGTAAAAATACTTACAAGAAGAAAAGCCTAGAAACCCTAAAAAAAAACATAAAAAATAGATAAAAAAACACACTACTAGATTCCAAAAAATCTCTATGAAAAAAAAAAAGAGAAATCAAACACAAAAAAAAACACGATCCCTGGAACGGGATCTCATTGCCAAAACAAAAATAAATAAAAAATCCTTTGGCCGAATCTTTCAATCCAAATCAACATAGTTCAAGGTCTTTTTTTGCAAAACTAAGCTCGAATTCGTGTTTAAGGGTGTAAAGAAAAGATTCTTAAAGATTTTAGATTTTTTCGACGATCGATAAACGACGGCTAACGACCATCGACAACAGTCAACGCAACGGAGCAGTTGTCAGATTTTGGATTGTTAGAGAGAGAAAGAAAGAGTTTGAGAGAAAGAAAGAGAAAAAAAAAGAAGAAAACAAAAAAGAAACTGATTTGGCCTTTAAATAGGCCTTCAAAATGATGCCATTTAGGAAAGTAGCAAAACGACATCATTTTGACCCCAAAGGTTTCGTGCGTCGACCCACAACTCAACCAGGGATCCACACATCCGATCCGATGACTCGTTCTCCCTTTGCCTCTACTGGTCCAATTGAACAGGCCCAGATCGGTGTTAACCTGCTGAACCTAAACCAACCAGATTAGACTGAATCGAACCATTGAACTGACCTAAACTCGCGTTGATCGAACCGTTAATGGATCCGATTCGGGTAAATTTTTTTATATATATTATTATAAATTTTATTATTAATATTCATTCATATTAAAATGTTTATAACTGTTAGAATATTTTTTGTTGAAATAAATAAAAATAAATGATAAAGTATATAATAAAGTTTTTTTTTTGATAATTTTGTTAATTTTAGAATATACCTTATAAATTAATAAAAAAATGTAAGGAAAATGGGAAATTTTTATTCGATGATGAGATTCAAAGGTACTCCAAGTAGTGATACCTACGAAATCTCTAGGTGAGAAGATTTTTTCTAAAATACTACCAGTATATTGGAGTATTTATAAAAATTTTTTGATATAATAAAAATTTTCTTTTTATAAAAACTAGTAAAATAAAATTAACTAATTTATAAAAAAACTAAAATAAAGTGATAAAAAATGAGAAAAAAGAAATTTTATCCAATGATGAGATTCTAAAAGTATTTCGAATAGCGATGCTTCACGAAATCCCTAGGTAAAAAGATTTTTTTTAAAATATTACCAGTGTATTGAAATATTTATAAAAAAACTTCAATATAATAAAATTTTTTTCTTCAAATTTTAAATTAAAAATAAAAAATCAAATAAAACGATTAATAAAATTTCTAAAAAAACAGAATAAAATGTGTGCATCAACATGGTAACATTTTGCATTGCATACATGACATAGTTTTTTTTTTTTTACGAAAAGTAAATTTGAGCCTCTAAGGATGGGATTCTAAGGTATTCCAAAAAGTTATGCTTAAGAAATCTCTAAGTGAGAAAAGGTTTTTCTAATGTTACCAATGTACTGAAACATTTTAAGAATCATTTTGATAAAAGGGTTCTAATTTATTTTTTTCCAAATAAAATTTGAATAATAAACTTTTTTAAAAAAATCAGTTTCCAATAAATGAAAAAACAAGAAAATTATTTTTCAAACACCGAAAATAAGACTGTTTTCTATCAAAATAAAAAGATAACATGTAGTTAAGTCGTATCGTTTTAAACGGGCGTTGTGGGGTTACTAATCCTTCCTCACGTGTAACCGACTTTTGAATCAAGACTGTTTTGCACACCATAAAATTATATTTTTAATAAATTTTAATAAATTTTAATATTTTATTAAAAGGATAAATTTTAATAGGTGGCCAGTCGCACCTAGCCAAAAAAGATTGGTGGCGACTTTGTTTCTATTATTTTATTTAGTATCCAAATTTGTCAGACGGATACAAAATCGTTACGACAACTGTCATAACGGTTTTGGGATTGCTAGACGTAAAATATTTTAAAATTAGAAAAAAAAAAAAGTCACCACTAATCTTTTTTAGGATGTGATTGGCCATCCAAAAACTTTATCTTTTAATAAATCGATAAAAAGGGTTTAAAGTTTATCAAAAAGATAATTTTTGGTCTATGAAAATCGAATTATATTCAGGAGTCGATATGCGTAGAGAAGTATTAGCACCCCTATAATGCCCATGAAAATTGGTACCCAATAATCATGCATTATTTTTAGTGTTAGATAAAATGGTTTTGATTTCAAATTTAATAATAATTTCCTTCATTTTTTTTTTGAAAAAAAATAATTTTATTAAAATTCTTTATGTAAGAATATCAAGAAAATTTTTAAATTAAAATATTATCTTAAAATTCTCAAATGTCTAGGTAGAATTTACAGATGACTATTTTCACTTAAGATTTACCATAATAGACTTCAAAATGAAAATAATATTCTTTGTTGATGACAATTGTTGGTGACTTTTTAACATCTAGATAGAGTACTAAGAATTATTTTTTTTTAAATGTTAATTTGGTTTTATTTAAAAATCTATTTTTTTGAATAATACTTTTCATAAAAACATCTTATGCAAAAAATTGAGGATGCTATAATTAACTAAAAAACAATAATAAAAAACATAAACATATGGAATGAATGCAAGTAATAATAAATAAATGCATATATACCAATAGATGATATGTATGGTGATGAGATGCCATTTTGAAATTAGGTTCTTAAATATAAAGTGACCACCCAGACTTCCCAACCTATAGGCAGAGTTTATGTGTGACCATTTATGTTTAAGATTCTATTTTTTATTTTTTTCTTTTATTTAATCTTAATATTATTATGGGTTAAGGACTTATACAAAAAAAAAATTATTGAAATAAAGTTTCCTAAATAATCTATCCTTTAGGTGACATTCGGGAACAAATTATTTCATATGAGATTTTCATATGTATCCTTAGAATTTTGAAATGGTTTTATGTGTGGGCTTAGGTCGAGATTTTTAAGGTTTGGATGAATTTTTTTTAGGTAATGATTTAGGGTTGCGAGTTGAATTTAGAGTTTGGGTTAAATTTAAGGTATTGGTGGATTTTTAAGATTTTGGGTCTCATTTTAGTGTTTCAAGATTTTTGAGGTTTTAGAGTTTAGGGTTTTGGCTTTAGAATTTAGGGTTTTAGGGTCTTAAGTTTTAACGTTTAAGGTTTTGGGATTTAGGGTTTCGAGTATTTAAGATATTAGGGTTTCATGCTTTTATAGTTTTAGGGTTTTAAGTTTTATGGTTTAGAGTTTAGAAAGTTTCAGGGTTTTGAGTATCAAGGGTTTCAAGGTTTTAAGGTTTAGGGTTTCAAGGTTTTTACGATTTAAGGGTTTAAGGTTTTGAGATTTCAGGGTTTTGTGATTTTGAAGGTTTTAGGGTTTGACAAAATTTTATTTATTTATATTTAATGAGAGAAATGAGAATTATCGATAACTTGAACTTTATTAATTATTTTTAACATTTAGGCTGACTTTTGAAACAAGTTTGATTTTTATAATTCTCTTTTTTGCTTACAATTCTATATTAATGGGACATGGAGGAAATAAATTATGCAAATAAACACTAAAAATTAGAATAATTGATCTAATCAATTTTATACATATTTGATTCTTATTTACTTTTTACCATTTTCTTTCCAAAATTAAAAGTGAAATAAATTTTATTTATTATTTAATTTACTTGTGAAAATTTTTACTTCATATTTTAAATTCAAATTTAATCTAACTTAATTAATTTTTTTCATATATTTTTTATTCTTTAATTTCTCAATATTTAGGTGAAATTAAAATTTTAAAACACAATTTAAATTTTCCATAACCTCTAGGCAGGGTTTTCAAGATCCTTTTTTTTTTAAATATCATTTTATCCTTATTCCTATAAAATAGTTTTTCTAAAGAAAATTATTTTAAACCATAAAATTACCATCTTTCACCTTTTATTCAATATTCGTTTTTTTATTTTATCAATCATCCACCAATTAGCTTTCTAAAATATACCTACATGCATGTTTTCACAATTTCTAGGATAATACAAGCATAAAAATATTATAACATAATAGAATGAATAGCAAAAAAAGAAAGAAATATACCTAATCAAGACTTTAATAATAAAGTCCAAAATCCGAAATCAACTAAGTCCAAAAAACTAATTTGCTAGGCTAAAAAAGATCTAAATCTTGTCCAAAAGGAATTTAAAAGCTCATTGGGCTTAGGCCAAGCTGGGTAAGGCATGGATCTGGTCTGCAGTGACTGGGCTAGTTGGGTCTAGTTGGCGGTTTGACTTTGTGGGCACGGGTCGGTTTGATGCCTTTTTTTTTTTTAAACCACTATAAATATCAAGATTTTATTTTTTAAATTCATTTAATCTTCTTTTTCTAAAAAAAAAAAAAAAAAACTTCTTCTCCATTCAAAGAGAAAAAAACCAAATAGCCGACCATCTAAAAAACGATCACCGCTCTCATTGCCAGCATTGATACAGGTGGTCGATCGCCACCACCGGCCAGTCCCCTTTCAAGCCTAAATTTCACCCAAAGCTTCTTTTTCACCCAATTTTCACGAATCTAGCTCCATTTTTCACAAATCAACCTTCATGCTTCTAAATCTAAAGACCAAGCTGGAGGCTTCAACCCCTAAAAGCACCAACTTTCGTCATTCCAAATAACCCCAAATTTTAGTATGTTGTTTTCCTCATTGCGGTCTTCCTTTTCATCGGTTTAGATTAGCTAAAATCTCCTAATTGTTGTTGACCTCTGTGCATTGCCACACCTTGTGGTATCGTTCACACCATGCCACACCGCTACACCGTTGACCTTTTCTCCCTTTTTTTGACAATCAAGGCTTATGCCTGTCGTAATTTGCCCAAACCGAAACCCCAAAGTTCATCTTTTTTTCATGCAGTTTGCTTCTAATTCTTTTGAATTTTTTGTTGCTTTCAGCGTTACTTCTCCTCGCACCCAGGGGATGCGTTTTTATTGTGTTATTTTTTTTATTCAGGTTGTCAAGGCAGTAGGGGGCTATCGATGGTTCCGCTTTGGTTAGGATGGTGGTTTGGGGATGGTGATGAGGGGCTGATGGTTGTTTGTGCTGGTGGCTTGGTGTTTCAGGCAGTGTTTGGGTGGTGGTGGGTAGTTTAGGTTGGATTCTGGTTGAGGTGAAAGAGCTAGGTTTTGGGCACGTGCAAGAGCGATTTTTACTGATGGAGGTAGTGAGATGTGGGACAGTGGTGGCACTTGTGGAAGGGGATTGGGTTCGAGGCTATAGGTTCTCGAAGGAGGCCTCGGTGTTGTGTTTTCTGCTAGTTGTGTTTTGGTGGCTCAGGTGTGGAGGCAAGGGTAGTTGGAGGCCATGGGTCTGGTTGGTCTTTAAATAATTCTCTGCTCTATGAAATCCTTTCTGTAATTATGTTCCTTTCCATTTTTATTACAAATTTCAGACTAGAAAAGGCTAGGTCCCTGGAAAGTAGAATCATTCCGAAAAAAAAATTGGAATTTTTGGAATGTAGCTACAACGGCCAATAATGGACACGAAGGCAAAAATATCCGAAATCGATGGTTTCGATTCAATCTGATCCTTTAAGGTTGATTTTTTTTTTTTTGAAATCGAGTATCGGGTCGAATAAGGTCGAGTGTCATAAAAAAAATTTTGGGTTCGGGTCAGGTCGGGTTTTAAGCAAATCCGACCTTACCTGACTTGATATATATAAAAAAATTATTTTTTTAATTTTATATTTAATTTTATATATTTATATATATATTTAATTTTATATTTATATTTAAAATAATATTTTATTAATTTCGAGTCGGATTCGGGTATTAAAAATAAAAAAAATTATCGGATTGGGTACGGGTACGGGTTTTATATGTTTAAAGTCGGATCGAGTTCAAGACGAGCAAAAATTCGTCTCGATCCGATCCGTTGCCATCACTAATATAGATGCTGATTTTGGGAGATTGGAATGATAAGTTTTAGGGTTATGGGTTTGTTTGATCAATTCATGCTAAGAGTAAAATTAGGATAAAATTATGGTGAAAGTAAAAAATGGTGTATGTCATTGGGAGCAGAGAAAACTAGTTGCCACGGCAGACCAACTTCAAGCTTTTCTTTTTTTTTGTTTTTGTTTTTGTTTTTGTTTTTGTTTTTGTTTTTGTGTTTTTTTTTTTAATTTATCAATTAATAAAAATAATTAAATCTAAAAAAATATATAAATAAATAAATAAATTTGGCCCTTACAATCAAATATTGAATTTTCAAGTTTTGGGCTTTAAATTCAATCTTGGACTTTGGGCTTTCGAGCTTATATAGCCTAATTTCAAATTGATCAAAATTAAATTATACTAAGCTTGGCCTATACAAAATCGACTTGAAAATGAATAATCTGGATCATAATTCAAATGAGTCTAATTAAAACACTTGAACTAGTTTAAATTGAAATGTTCAAATCATATGTGAAAATTAAACAAACTTGAATTGATCGAATAAAATTAAATGTCTAAATTCACTACAATGAGTCAACGTGAACTTTACAATGAAATCTGTCAACATTTAGGATTTTAAGACTGACCTGGGGACTATATATAGGTTGAATTCACTAAACTCTACTATCCGTTAACTTATTCTTCTTTATAGTTCTAGCTTAACTTATTCTTCCTTATAGTTCTAGCTTCTGTAAGACCTTCCTCAGTAGTTGGTTAGTCAATGCATGAATCGTGTAAGCTTGAAAATATGACATGAGTTTTTAGACTGATGTAACAACCACATAGGCTAATTTTTCTATCTTGGTATAGTTTATCTTTAACCTTGCCAGTACCTTACTCACAAAGTATACCAACCTCTACCCCCCTTCTTCTTCGTGGTTCAAGATCAAGTTAATGGCCTGATTCATGGTGGCTAGATATAAATATAAGTTCTCGTCGGATCTTGGCTTGGAAAGAATGGGTGGAAAATATAGAAAACTTTTTAAATTCATCAAATGCTTTTTTATATTGTAGGGTCTATATAAAATCAGAGATATTTCTAAAAATTTTAAAAAATGGTAGACATCGCTTTGTCGACCTTGACATAAACTTGCTTAGGACAGCTATTCTTCCAATTAGCCTCTACACTTCTTTCATCAAGGTCGATGCTTTCATGTCCAAGATTGTTTAAACCTACTCTAGGTTCACCTTTATCCCCTCCTCATTGATTATACAGTTTAGGAATTTACCCGATGTGACTCTAAAAGCACACTTGCTTGGATTAAGACTTATGTTGTATTTTTTAAAAGTGTCAAAGGTCTCCTCAAGGTTTTTCAAGTGCTCGACCAGGCTCATGCTTTATACTATCATGTTGTCCACATATACCTCCATGTTATGATCAATCTAATTTTTGAAAACCTTGTTGACCAATCTTTGATAGGTTGCCTTTACATTTTTCAAACCAAAGGACATTACCTTGTAGGCATAAAAACCCTTCTCGATGATTAAAGCTATTTTTTCCTCATCTTTCTTCAACATTTTAATTTAGTCATAGTCGAAATAGGTGTCTGTAAAACTGAAGAGGTCGTGCTCGGCTCTGTTGTCTACTAGTCAATTTATGCTGGGGAGAAAAAAAATCATCTTTTAGGCATGCTTTATTAAGGTTGGTAAAGTCAATGTAAATATTTCATATTTCACTATATTTTTTTATCATGACAAGATTGGTTATCAACTTGAGGTAGTAGACCTCCCTGATGAAACCTACTTGCAGTAGTTTGCCGACCTCTTCCTTACTAGTTTTTTTTATCTTTTTGGGGTAAAGGTTCTCTTGTTTTGCTAAATTGGTTTCATGTTCGGGTTGGTGTGCAACCTATGGACCATTACCTCAATGTCAATCCCAGGCATGTTAGATGGTGTCCAGGTGAAATAAGTTGGCATTATTCCTTAAAAGTTGGATTAACTACTCTTTATGTTCGAGTTTAATTCCAATATGCATGTATTTTTCAAGGGTGTTTTCTTAGAATAGGATGGATGCAAGGTCTTCTACCAACTTAGGTTAGTTTTTATCTGCCTCGAGTTTTTGATCAATTATTTTTTTTTGTTTAGTTAGGTTGGTACTGCTTCTTATGGAGACAAATATGATGTAACATTTAATATATTATTAATAAAATGAGCAAAATGTATAACTAAACAAAATATGTGTATATTTCATTTCAATTTGTCAATTTTATTTCTTTAGCAAGAGTGTTAGCTCAGTCAATTAACACATAAATATTCGTGTCGACTTAAGAGCACAGTCACTTTTAAGATCTATTCAAAAATTGTAAAAAATTATTGTGTATCTTTCATTGGAGTGGAGCTTAAGGGCTCATAACAGCTTAAAAGTGTACTTTTATCAGGTCGATTCTTTATTGTTGTGGTTGTTTACTCTTATTTTCCTTTTTTCTTCAATTTATGTTACTTCTTTTTTTTAACTTTCTCAGCCTTAGTCGAACTACTCGTTTGCTTCCTAGTCCTTCCCCTCATTACCATGACGTAACATTGTTGTGCCATGTATTGGTTTCCCCTCATCTTTCCAACCCTATAAGGCATTAGAAACTTTACTTTCAAATGGGAAACTGAGCCTATGAACTGTTTAATAGATTGGCTAGGTAGCCTAATATCATATTATAGGTAGATGAGATGTCTACAACCATGAATTCGATGACCGATGTGATTGTCCTCAGTTTTATTTTCAAAGAGATTAGTAATTTGATAGCCCTTTTTACTGGTACATGTTCATCCCTAAATTTGATCAGGGTTGTAGTGATCGATTACAATTGATCTTCCTTAATTCTAATCTTTTGTATGGTGGAATGGTCCATGGTGTCGGTTGAGCTCTCGTTATCAAACTAAATCCTTTTGACCACGTAATTGTACATTATTTGTGTTATCACGATAGCATTGTCATGGGGGCATTGGATTCATTCAAAGTCTTTTGAACTAAAAGAGATCGGTTCATTTTTCTAGTCTTTTTTTTTCTTTGTTGAAAATCCAATGGTTATGACCATTCCTTGGACAAACTTCTTTTGATCGAGATAAAGCTTCCCCTAGTGATCACGTTAATTACCTTGACAATTGGTCTATTATCGCCAACTCAACCCTCTTTTTGCCTTTGCTCATATTTTCAAACCTTTCTTCTCCTATTTTTTTCTAGCTTGTCATTCTTGTCCCTTGTAGGTTTTCTTCAATCTTTTTTATAGTCTAGCCTATTCTGCCTTTACCTTTGTCAGTCTATAAACCTCCCTAGTTGACCTCTTCTAAATAGAGCTTCAATCTCATTTTTCAGGTTGACATAGTCGTCAGTATTGTGGCTTATGTCTCTATGAAAAGTATATATTTTGGTTGGATCCCTCTTTGTGTTTTGCCTTAATGGTTGTGGCCATCTAAGCTTTAGATTTCTTTTAATTTGCATCAAAATCCTTTCTTGGGAGGTATTCAATGGTGTGTAGTTTTTTTCTCCATTAAGGCTCCTAGTCATATGGTCTCCCTTTTGGAGGAGGATCATATAAATCCTTACCTTTTTTACGATCGAGGAGGGGGGATGAGCCTCTCTCACCTCGGCTATTTATCATTGTAGCTTCAGCATTTATGTATTTCTTAACTACAAGTAGGACGTTGGCCAAAGTTTTGGGTGGCTCTAAGGACAAGGTCAGCTTGAAGTGATACTCTTTATCATTTAGTCCACTTGTTAGGGTAGCTATAACGACCATTTGTTCTAGGTCTTTTACCTATAGGGCTTTCGTGTTAAAACACATGATATAATCCTTTAGAGATTCATTTTGGCCTTGATGAATCGATAACAGGCTTAACATTATCTCTTTCATTCTTCAGCTACTCACAAATTGGGATAATAAATAGTGGCTAAGTTTTTTAAACGTTACGGTCGACCTCAGTTTTAAGCTGTTGTACCAGGATCGAGTTGCGCACTTGAGGGTATTAGCAAGGCCTTTACATAAAAGAACTTTGTCTGCACCCTGTATCATTATATTAGTTCCATACAGTTTCAAGTGATCAGAGGGATGAGAAGTATTGTCATAGGTTTCTAAGGTCAGCATTTTGAACCCTTTTGAACGTATAGCTCTGTCAATTTTTTTAGTGAAAGGGAATGTCTCAAAAAATTTAAGCTCATTCTCAAAAGGTACCACCTTTGCTTTATGCTCTTTCTCTATAACTTGCATCCGAGCTTCTAGGTCTTTGTTTGGTTAGGGTTCCAAATTGGTTTGTTTTGATATTTGGATTGTCACGTGTGTTGAGTTGTGACTAAGGTAATGGTGAGTGGCAGGAATATCATATTCTTTTTCCTTGACAACCAATAGACTTCTACCTCTTCAAAACTTGGTTGCTTTTCCATGGCCTGTTAGCCAGGGGTAACCAGGTCAAGTACCTTTAAGGCTTATGGTGGGGTTATAGTTTATAACATTTGCTTAAAGGCTTATATTTGTTTGACTAGAGCTTGGAACTACTTCATGGTCGGACTAGCCTATTGTGAGCAGGTCAATTTAAGTGCTGACTATTGTGTGTTTTGTTCCGACCAGGACGGTCGTCTCTTTTTCCTCCAAAATTTTCTTCCTAGATGGCATTGTCTTATGCTAGGCTAATAAATAGAAAATTCCTTACCTAACGCACTAAATATTTGTGCTGAGCTCCAACACAAGGGTATTCTTGGAAGGGCAAGAAAGGAAAGAAAGCTGTTAGGTGCAAAAGCATGGAGTGTTCTCTGTGTTTGTACTCCAATGCACAAATTAGATATCAAAATAAAAGAGGTCAGAAGGAGAAAAAAAATATAGGATTGGGGCAAGATGGAACCTGAGATGATAATGATTGGATGTTTATATTTATAGATGAGAGACAGGAGACCGACGAAAGACAATAATAACATGACCGAACTGATATGACACTGAACATATTAGATTGACTTAACATGCTCAAAGGTCTGAAATACCCTTGGTTATGTGTCAAGAATCTCTAATGGAGAGAAAAACAATCATGTCCTTTGGATCACTAAATCCCCCCAGTGGTATCATTGGATGTTACGATAATGTATAATGTTGGAGGCATCTACAAGTATTTTGCACACTTTGAAATTTCTACTAAGAACAATGAGATCTTTTTTATATCTGTTTATTATATCTGGTTTGCAAAGTGCCGATTGATACAATAGTAGTATAGTTTCTGCTCTCCACCGGTATTGCTAGAGAGCACCATAAAGAAAGCATTCTTGGGTCAATGGGCATCCCTCTTGCCATTAATGCTAGAACAATATGCAGATATGAGAAGAGAAAGGAATGTCAATGAAGAAGCGCTTGAAAAATAAGGCTGATATAGCTAATTTGTAAGTAATGTTACTATCATCCTTTCCCTTGTTTCTGTAATGGAATTATAATAAGAGCATTACTAGAATACTTATGATCTGTTGATTCTTCTAGTTGATTGGAGAATTTAGACCCTCTTGAGAAGACAGTGAATGGAGAACTTGGTGCCTCTTGGAAGGAAAGGCCGATGTTTTCCTGAAAGAAGGTCTTTCTTTTAGATGCTGTAAAGTTCGCTTCACATAAAGAGTTCGAAACAAAGGTGAGACGCTTTCCTTGAACTTGATAATGACAAAGAAAAGAAGTCTGTAAGCTATCAAAATCATTATAACAGCTGCTAAATCCCACCACTTTGAATGATCCAGCCGAATGCCAAGCATGGTTGTGAGGACAACATCACCTTTCAGTTTTGGACCACCAGGGATGAATCCATCAAACTCCAGCCCTACCATATCGTTTTTGTATGCTCCCTGCATTCTCCATTTTACAGAAAGTCAACTCAAATAGTTTGATTGGGACATTGTTGCGTTCAGGCTTTAAGTGCTATGCTTCATTTCCTATGCATAATTTAACTCTTGCCCTGTTGCTTTAGATTACAAGGTAAAATTTTCAAATAGAAGACTCATTTTGGGGTTTAGGAGGAAAATTACTTGCAACATCCAAATAATTTTCCGGAATGTTTTCTCCTTTAAAGTGGTTAAATAAGCTCCAAGAAAAAAAATGATTTTTGTTATTTCTCATTTAAGGTATTGTATCAGCAGATAATCCAATTAGGTTTCCTTTGAGTCCACAAAAATATCAAATTAGCAGACATTTCAGGCCCTAGACATAGAGCAAATGAAACATCGAGAAGTATAGCCTTTTCTTTTTATTTTTTCAGGATGCATCGAGTAGTATAATCTTGGTTTGTGCTGTTGAGTAAGCATCCTTTTTCTCATGTTTTCATTATAAACTGCTGTAATGTTGCTTGTCAGTTAATCTCTGCTCAGTGAAGTTTATTTCTTGGTTATTTGAATTAAATATCTATTGAGGTTTTCCTAGATTTAGTTTATAAGACATGTTCTAAAGCATGGCACTCCAATAAAAATTACCTGTAATGCCCATGCACCATAGTTGATATATGAAACAGGGTAACGCCAGAATATCTTAGGGAGATCAGGCAGCAATCGGAAATACCCGGCCGTCATCATCATTAAACCCTGTTGTACAAACATAAATTACTGATGATTATAAACAAGTATGAAATAGTTTTAAGACATTAATGGAGGAGCTCTTAAAAAATTTCTGAAATTACAGTTCTTACAATATATCCAGCTCCAATGATGACTCCCATCATGAAGTTAGGAACTAATGATGCGATCATCATCATGCAGCTCTCTACAGTTGCAATGGAGATAATAAGATCAAGGGAGGCATACATATAATGTGAAATTCCTGGACGAAATTTCACCATGTAATAAGTAATTGATGATGTAGCAAGGGACATCACAGTCAAGTATGGAAATGAAGATAGGAAATTTGAGAGTATATAAACAGCAATCCCATAATGTCCATTGCGTCTTTCTCGATGAAAAACCTATGTTAGAACACCAAAAACAGAAAAAAGAATTATTGAAAGCTTAGTAACATTAGTGTCATGTTTGCCTAGTAAATCTTTGGTTACTTTCATCATCCCTTAACCCTCAATGAGATTACTTACCTTAAGTTCTTCAATGAAGGATGGGAAACCTCCTATAGACATGAATGTCATGAAACCTGATATGAAACCGCCACAGGCCCCACGAGCTAAAATTGCATTGTAGCTTGTTCCAATATTGAAAAAAATCGTGCCAACACAAATAGATAAGGCCACATAGATGGCTATCCTTAACCAGTAATACCCCAAATCTCTAGACATGTTTACAAAGGACCTCTGTGTCAATGTTGATAGTTGCTTCAACCATGTTGCTTCGCTGCTGTGCCTTTTTTCAATCTTGAGTCCCTCCTGAAATGCAAGTAAGTAAAGGCTTAGGAACTATTCATGGTATATTCTATCTACTTGACATATTTAAGCCAGTTCTGAGTAAATCATAGGCCTTGTGAGGAAGGAAACTCATGTTTATCTATTTTATTTTTTTGGTAAAATGTTTCAGTTTGTTTAACCAAGGCCGTTGAAGCTTGTATAGAAATGCCTTTCAACTATAAATCATATTAATTCACTAAAATCAGTGGCATGGGTAAAAGAAGTGAAAAGAGTGAGATAACTTGCATTTTAAATAAACTAAATTTTAGAAGTCTTGCTTGCCAACAAATCCAAAGGACATAGGTAGATGGTAAAAACTAGTGCATCTTAGAAGATGTTTCATGACTAAGTTTGAAATGCTTACAATGGTTGAGATTTCTTGAATTCTTGCTCTTGCCTTTGCCACATAATCTGAGCTTCTGTATTTCTTAACAAGCAATGCTTTAATCTGTGCTGTCGCTAAGTTTGTCAAAGGATCCGAGGTATTTTGAAATTCCTGCAGTTCATAAATGAGAAACATTTTTAACCATGACAAAATTGAGATTTATCAATTGCAGGATCAAAAACAAAAATTCTAATTGGACTTTGCTGCATAATGTAAGTTCCTATGGTTTCACTTTGAAATGATTAGAACTATGTTGTATTATGAAAATCTATTTGGCTCATAATGAAGAATATTGATTGAAAAAAAAAAGGTTTCTAAGACCAATAACAGTTAGTTATAGGGTTTTTGTTTGGCCTGGGACATTGGTTTATCATTCTTGTTCCTTATTTAAAATATGAAACTGTCTTATAAAATTGTGATACTGTACTGCATTTTTTTGGTTGCATGTTAAAAATACAGGGAAAAATAAATTTCATAAAAGCGCAAGGAAACTAAGGGACTGCTAAATGGGTAGATTACTATGTTGATATCTCTAGATAAATATGAAACTGTCTTTCAACATTGTGATACTATACTGCATAGTTTATTTGTTGTATGTTAAATCCAGGGAAAAAGTTCATAAAAATGCAATGAAACCAAAGTGCGTGCTAAATGGGAAAATTACTATGTTGCTATCTCTTTGAATAAAGAAAAATGAAAAGCAAAGAAAATGCTACCGCATGCATACAGATATTCTATGAGATCCCTTCAGAGCCTCTGCAACAACATCAAAATCTGAATTTATGCAACGAAGGAAGTGATCTGAAGGATTTCTCCGACTTGGACATGGAAATCCTTCTTCAGCAAAGAACTGCAAAATCAATTCTATAAGTAGAAATGAACAAATTTATTTTCATTTATATATTTTTAAAGTGATGAAACACTATTATATAGGAACAAGTTTGATGAGATTGTCGAGATATTTAGAGTTCAATCTTGCATATAGGAAAATATGTATTATCTCATACCTTTGCAGCCATTTTTGCCTCTCCAAAATAAACTTGTTCTCCACCGGAGAGTAAAAACAGGTCATCAAAAAGTGAGAATACTTCACTACTTGGCTGATGGATTGAAGAGATGACAGTTCTGCCATCACGGCTAACATTCCTAAGAGTTTGTATCACAAAAAAGGCCGAGGCACTGTCTAGGCCACTAGTAGGTTCATCAAGAAACAAGAGATGGGGCCTTGTGAGGATTTCAAGTGCAATGCTTAGTCTTTTTTTCTCCCCACCGCTTACACCCCGTAGGTGCCAGTTTCCAAGAAGCCTATCAGCGCACTCTTGAAGACCCATTTCTATGATTGTTCCCTCCACAATGCCATCAATATCTTTTCTGGTCATTGATGATGGGAGCCTCAAATGAGCAGAGTAAGTTATGGTTTCTCTCACAGTTAGAGTTCCCAAAAGTATGTCCTCTTGAGTCACATAAGCCTGAATTTTCAGAATAGACAACTCTTTAGTGAAGAGCAATGCCTTATGGTTATATAGTTGGATTCATTGCTATATTGTTCTTGCCACATGGAATCCCAAATTTTTCGAGGCCATTCAATTTCTCATATTTATAATTGCTATTAGGATTTTCATATCAAGTTAAAATGGTGTGTTTGGTACTTACAACACTACCGTAGTCTAGCCTCTTCTTCCCGTTAAGAAGAACATTTCCCATCATGACAACATTTCCAGAGAGTCTACCTGCATAAATTTCAAAGATTACCTTGATGTTCAACACTAGAATGCAAATGTCTGCGCACTCATACAAATGCATGTAAATGTAGGTCACTAAGTCACGCTCTGTTTGTGTTCTCATCATTCTTCTCAATGTAAAGACAGAATAAAGGGTAAAATTCAGTTTTATAGTTGCATAATAACCATCGGAGCTTTAAAAATGCTGAGACCATTCTAGTAATCAAACTTTGGTACCACAGGACCTGGATCATATATATACTCATTCAGCTTATTCAATCCTAGTGGGCTAGGCTAGACCATTTGTTATGAGACATATGAATGAATTTGTCTTGGCTCTTTAGGAAACAATGTTGGAAGGTGGAACCTCTTTTAATACGAGCACTCTCTAGTAGTATATATGGATTGTACTCTCTCTTTATTGTACTTAAACAAATTCATCCCAATCTATTGTGGGTGGAGAAAGGGAAATGGCGAGAGCGAATTGAATTGATGAGTGATAAATCATTATTCATTTACCCTATATACTTTAATTTTAAATTCTTAAAAAGATTTAACATTAACGGTAAGGATGAAGATTGAAGACTGGTGTTAAGATTAGTGTGTGGATCACTGCTAAGTTCATGCCTCAAATGATTGGATAGATGCTTGTATAGTCATTTGGAGTCCAAATGAATATGATTAGGGTTGCAATCATACGCACAGTTATCTGAAGGTGTGTTTAGCATAGTCTTAACATGTACTTACTAAGCGATACCTATTTGCATCTCAACCACATATAATAAGCCAAGATATTTACTAGGAGATCGAGCATGGAATAGGATGGGGAATGATGTTTTCTCTTGATACTGACATTACAGGTTGTAGTGGCCTAGGCATTGGATGCAGCTGCAGCCTACAGCACCCTAAGCCTTTCTTTTTTCTTGAATCAGTAAATTCTGTGTTACCCAAATTTATTGCTGCAGTTGAAGCAAGAATTTAAGGGGGTAGCGGGATTAACAGTATTAGCCGTTTTAATGGCTCATCTTTGGGTGGTTAGATCAGATATAAAATTTCGCAGCTGTTCCATGTCGTTCAACCAGCAGTAAATTAAAATAGTACAATCCAATCAGACTAGGGAACCGGAATCCCTTGTCAGTAAAAAATGGGCGTAGCAGCAGAAGAAGCATTTTGGTTTAAATTTAGCCAAGTGCCTAGTTTGAAGTATATTGCAAACTACATTTAGGCTCTATTTTCATTCTAGTTAAAGATTCTTAGAAACTCTGAAAATATTTTTGTTGTGGAGCATTTAGCTCAATGGTTTGTGCTTGTATTCTCTACTCACAAGAGTGAAGTTGGAATCCCATTTTCTCCGAAATGGAAAAAAAAATGCTTATAGTGTCATGAATGTGTATTAAGAAGCTAGGGGCACAATAGCCTAGCGTGATCAATCCCCGACTGTGACAAGGTCATTGATCTCCTATTTTTTAATATATAAATAAAAAAAGAGATTGTAAATATTGAAATTTAAATGTCAAATTTATTAGTTATTATTTCTCACGGTAGTGTTTGATATCTTTTACAAAATTATCATGATAATATAATTACTGAAGTGATTTTATTATCAAGATGATCTTAACACTCATGATTTGAAATCACTTTGTTTGATTAATAATGATTAATTTTTAAAAATTAAAAATAATCATATTTGTTGTTACTAAAAATCAAACATTAGTTTGTTTAAAAGTACGAAAATAATAATACATATTGTAATAGGTACATAAAATAATAATTTTATAGTTATTTAAAGATAATAATTTGTAAAATATTAATAATATTTATTTATTTTATAATAAAATATAATAAAAAACTTAAATTAATAAATATATTAGTGATAGGTAATTTATTTTTATAATATAAATTATGAAAAAATATTTAAATTAGAAAATGAAACCAATTTATTAACTTCATAATAAAAGAAAAATAAAAAATTATATTATATAAAATATTAAAAAAAAATCTGATCATTTTCAGTGATTCAAAATTATCGTCATATAAGATCATAAAATGCTTATCAAGTACAATAATCTAATTACTATGTGCAGATCGCTTTAGTTTTTAAAGTAATCACTTTTTATCAAATACTACTTAAAAATAATTATACGAATCAAATGAATTAAATTTCATATATATATATATATATATATATATATATTTTTTGTTTTATATGCTATAGTTAATTCAACTTTAGGACACCAATTACAATTATGATAACATATACTGGCTTCCCTGTTAGTTTGATTTGAATGAATGCCGCCCTAATTACCATGTTTATATTCAAGTTTCATACCATTTAGGGAATGAAGTAAAGAGCATCCCGAGAAGGATGTCCCAATAATAGCCTTTTCTCAACGACCCAAAGAATGGATTTATTAAGACAGAAGACTGCAGTACTCAAGCATTTGGCTGAATGTTCGTTGCTTGTATTTCCTTGCTCAAAGAGCTAACCTCAAATCCATCCTCAAATCCGAAAAGAAAAAAAAAATTGCAGCATAAAAGATTGCATGAAGTTTACTTACCATAATACGTGCATGCTTCAACACAGGCTAATGAATGAATGAAAGAAAAAAAATGGTAATCTGAAAAAGCTATTATTATAAATCTATAATCAATATTCTTGATCTGTGTTCACGTGTGGGTGCATATGCATCAATGCCTGATAGATGCATAGGGAGAGAGAGCGAGAGAGAGAAGCCAAACCTGCTAATGCATCAAGTAGAGTAGATTTTCCAGACCCAGATGGACCCATGATTGCCATGATCCTACCTGATTCAGCAGACCCAGTTAGTCCATTAAGCAATCTCCTGGTAGGTCCATTGCCAAAGTTTGGCAGCACCACCGTCAGATCTTCCCAAACCAAGAACATATTTCCTTCACCTCTGCCTCTTGGCAACCCTTCCTCATGAGGTTGTGCTCCACCATTAACGGCGTCGGATCCAACGCATGGACCGACATGTACCTCCTCTATCTCCTCCTCAGCCATAAAATATCTATCAAAAGGAAAAAAGCAAAGAAACAATGCAGCATGTATAGCGGAAGAAATGAACAAGCAAAGCAGCAACAATAAATATTTCTTTCTCTACTTTCAGGTCACAGAGTGTCAGAAACAGATATTTGGCGCTGGTGAGGAATTTAGTTCGGAGAGTAAATTTGTCACCAAACCTTAATGAAGAAAAGAAGAGAGATAACTAAATACAAAGAACAAATGGTGTGCTAATCTGCTAGGTTGCTACCATATGGTTGATCCGTGAGTGCAGTGAAACGCATCAACCATGATCATCAAAACCTTCACCAATGTGCTTCCTTAAATAGAGAGATGTGGCAACGAAGAAATTAAGTGAGTAGGTAGTAAATAATATTATTCGTTGAAAAGGGAATACCTTCACTTTTAACACGCTTCTCAGACAACCATAAAGATTTATTTTTTATTATTTATTATTTTTTATAATAGAGTTAAAGGTGTCCTTAAATTTTGCTTCAACTTAATTAATATTTCCTAATGTATTTCACACTTTCGATTAAAGCAATGAAAATCTTTATTACTTTTCAAGTAATAATGGAAAATAGTGAATCATCTCCACTATTTTTTAGTTTTTAAGTGGTGAAAAAGATTTTTTTTTTCTTTTTATGAAGATAAATATATAAAAATATTAAGTAAAAAATTTATTAAAACGAATATTAAATTTATATTTAATTGAAAGTGCATAACATTATTTTAGATAAAATAATAAAAACTTTCACTATTTTTAAATAATAAAAAAATTTGGCCGAAAAGAAGCAATAAAAAAGTATTTGAGGGAGATGTTTTCCTTAAGGTGCTCTATTTTACATCAGTGTCATATATTCAAAATTTTATTTTTAAAATACTCAAAATGAGTCACTAGTTAACAAGAAAAGAGAATTCATTTCTCAACAGTATTACTTGTGGTAATCATAAAAATTTATAATTGCATAGTAAATTTCATAGAATATATTTTTCGGGTTTTATTAATAGATGTCAGCAGTGTCTTATGGTCACTTACTTCAAAATTTTAAGAAGCAACAATTTATTTATTAAATATAATGTTGACATTTTTTAAAAAAAAATAAAGAAGATAATGGTTAAGATGATATTCAAGAAAAAGAAAAAAAATAATTGTATTAGTTTTTTGAATTTGATGAAAACAATATATTAAATATAATTTTTTAAATAATATTTCAGCTAATATATGTACCTGTAGACATATATTTACAAATATATAATAAAATGTCGAGTCAAAATCCTTGTTTTTCGTTGTTTAAAGGTAAAGGGGTGATATTAAATGTAATATTAACAAACAGAGGTCAATTTTGTTGGAGTTAGTAATTGATACAGCTGCAGGTGAACTAAATACAAAGGTAAATTTAATATTAAAAAATGCAGCAACGAGGAGTTCTTCCTGCCAACTAAACCTCTGCCATGTCGAACCAGTGTTTTCTTTGGGCTGCCTCCACGGCACATTAAAAGCATACGCGTTTTCTATTTTTATTTGAGAAAAAATTATATGAAAATTATTATGTTATGTTAATAAATATTTTTTATTTAAATTATATCATATAATTATATTATTAAAAAAATTAATTAATTATTATAAAATAATTAATTAATTTATTAAAATAAATGTTTCTAATTTAATTATTAGATATTATATATAATAAATAAATATTTTTTTATTAATATAATTACATGATTTGAATAAAAAAATATTTAATATAATGTAAGTGTTTTATACAATATTTTTTCTATTCAAAGAACACCATAAGTCGGTGATGGTGCCATAAAACACACACAAATTATTTTTTTTCCTAATTTTCTTTCACTTTTTTCTTTTATCTAAAAATTATAAAAAAGTTTCTATACCTAAGATAATATTTGATATATAAAATAATAGATATGATAATATGATAATTATTTTATATTATATTTTTTTATCTAACTGAAAGAGATAAAATTATAAGAAGAGTTGGTGGTGATGTCATAAAACACACATTATTTTTTTCCTAATTTTCTTTTGCTTTTATTATTTTATCTAAAAATTATAAAAAAGCTTCTATACCTAAGGTAATGTTTGATACGTACGATGATGAATAAGATAATATAACAATAATTTTATATTATGTTTGATTTGTATTTAGTTGAAATGGATAAAATTATAAGGAAGATTATTATCCTTTTGGTACAAGATAATTCAATTTTTTCAAAGTTGAGATAGTTATTTTTAATCTATAGGATTAAATTTACATATTATACTATACCTTTAAAATTACATTAATAATTTAAATTATATAAACTATGATAAGGTATAATTTTGACCAATAAATAAATTATCCTATGTTAATTTTTGCACATATTAAATATAAAATAGAATGATATTATTTAACCTAATTCTATTCATAATATCATCTTATTTTATTTTATCATAATTTTGTGTAACAAACATGACCTAAATACCTAAGATATTGATTGGGATTCTTTCCTATATTGAATCAAGCTCAAGTAACGTGTTTAAAAGTTTATTTAAAATATAAGTTTATTTAAATTTATTAATACAATATTAAAAATATTTTATGTCAATAATTTATTATTTTAAAATTTATTTCAAAATTAAATTTAAATTAAACATAAATATTTAATAATAAAATATTTTCACCAATAAAGTCAAATTAAATTTGAAAATTTTTGTTTAAAATTCAATTCTGGTCAAATCAAGTCTCACAAGTAATTTGACTCTTGAACAAATATAAATGACATGTATATTGGATAGACTTTTGAAAATTATGTGTTTAAGAATATTTAAGTCTATAATCTCATCCTAAATGAGTTAAAGTCAATAGATATGGTGGGTTATGAATAAATTAAAATTTCTAAAAAATAATTTTGTAGTAAATAACTAATAGTTGATATGATAATGTAAAATCTTATGGATAGACATTTTCAAAAGAAATATGAATAGACAATAGATTAATTATAATTCTTTTTATAAATATCACTTCAACTAGTGTATAGTGACAATGCTTAATAACTGTCAGCTTAATATAGTGAAGTCTAAAAATTTCCATTAATTTGATAAAGTTATATTAATTAGATGAAATTGTTTATCTAGGTAATCCATTGCGTTAACTGTTTTGGAGCAAGAAAGTTTTATGGATTTTAGTGATTAAAATTTAATTTTTTATAATCTTAAGTAAAAAAATAAATATTTTCAATATATTATTAATATAAATATAAATTATTTCAAGCGCAACAAAATTTTATTTATATTTATTTTGGGTAGAATATTACTTTTATCTTTACATTATGGATATTAAAAAACTCCGCATAATCAAACGTTGATAATTGACAAGAAAAAAAATTTTCTTTTTTATCTCTTGAACTAATTTTAGTAAGGTATTATTTTTAATATTTAAATCACAACTCTCAATTAGTTTAATAAAATATGAAGACATTTTTTTCGCTGAAATCTATATTTAAATGTTGATTTCTACTTTTTAAAATATGAATAAATTTTTTGCTGTACGGAAAAAATCCTAAAATGAGTTCCCACTGTGGCTGCAAATGATAAAACCCTAAGTCCCATATCCCTCTAGTTATTTAGTCTTCTCAGTCCCATATCCCTCTGATTGGTAAAAGTTTTTTGTTTTGTTTTTTTTTTTTTTTTGGCAAAAAAATTAGTGGAAAGGTAAAAAAATTGAAAACAAATAGCAAAAAACAAACTACCAAAAAAACGGAAGGTTTCATTCAACCTATGGATCATGGGTCTGAAACTTTGATGTTACATTGAACAAAATCTCATATGCCAATATTGCTTTTAATTGATCTGTTTTAACACCCCTAAATTCACCTGCATACTTCTTTTTCTTGTGTTTCTTCGTTGAGATTTCAATGACGGGAACTCCCCATTCCCTCGAGTTAAATTAATAAAAAATAGGAGTAGTTCAGTGCAAAACAAGAGAATTTGGAAGAGAAGGGAAGATAAAATTTTATGTATTTAATGTAAATATTATGTAACGTAATAATTGGACAAAGAAATAGTGAATTTTTAGTAACGAAGAAGATCCTCTCCCATTAATTTTAGTCACTATGTCAAAGTTCATTCAGGTTCTAATTAATTATTTTCACCAAACTCTCATCAATACAATCATGTGTGATGTTCCGCCCATGGAGGAATTGAGAGTGAAGTTTGACAATGAAGGCTTCCCTATGTTAATTTCTATCTGCATTTTAAGTTACGATGATATTATTGGGTTGAATGAGTCGGTAAATATCTAATACTTTATTTATAAAATTTAAATTTAAATTTTATTGTTAATAATCTTTTTTTGGATGATGTGTAAATTTAATTTAAATTTTTTTAAGCTTGAGGTCTATTTGATTTTAGAATAAAAAATCTCCTCTCACCTTATTTTTTATTATTTTTTTAAAACTAAGTTTAACTAGAAGCCAAAGAAGGAAAAAATGAAATTTCATTTTCCCTATGTTAATACATTTGATATCTTGGTAAGGGACAAGGCACGTTGGTTTTTGTTTCCACATTTATAAATAATTAATTGTTAACAATGCTCCATTTTCAAGTCGAAGTTGCATCTGGTCGAACATTTGGTAATTTAATGGAAGATGCAAATTATCTCTTGATAAAAAAATAAGTTCGGATGGATTTTTTATTTAACAAATCTAAATGAAAGGCATGTAGTTATGTAGATATGGAGCTTACAAAAGAACCATTGTGATGTCCTTTGAAGACGAACTAGGGTTAAGTTACACAAGACATCATAATAATTCTATGTACTAAAAAAGGAGAATTTATTAATTAATATACCTAGCTTCATCCATGTGTCTAATAGAGTATTACCTAACGTTTGTAAAGATGCTATTTATCCAATTTGATAATGTTGGAGCTAAGCTCAAACTGAAGGATAAAAATCTAAAAGTATAAGTATAAAGTCAGTTAGGAGCAAAAGTTGGAATTGTTTCTAATATTTGTGCTTCGATATTCAAGTCAGTGAAGTAAATGAGAAGAAAAAAACCTCAGAGTTAAAAATGAGAGAGTTAAGAGAAAAATTGGCTCTCACTTGAAGGGAGTGAAATGTATTTATACTTGAAGGATTTGTGACTTGCCAGACTATCATTGATGAGACGTGCTCAAATCAGTTTATCATGTTAGCTCAAACCAAATTACCAAAATAGCACCAATCTAATTGTGAGTAATTCTCTTATGGTAAAAGATAATTATATCCTTATGATAAAAAAAATGCTTTAATAATTTGTCCTTCTAACAAATAGTTTGAAGATTCAGACGATGGTTGAGCCGAGGTGCTCGACCTACTATAGGTTTAGTCAATCTGTTGAACTTTAAGGTTACATCCAAGTTAAGACTTTGAGTGTCAGTTTTGTTGTCAAACTTTTAGTGACAAAGCGGTCTAAGGTACCGATGTGATGAGTTGTCATTTTATGATTCATCTAACATGGATGACTATTAGGATTGTTATAACGTATAGATCAATGGATCTATCACTAGATATTAACTTAGGAGTCGTTACCTATCTTTTTTGTTTAGGTGAAATTGACCACCTAATTGAATTTATCTCATATTAAAAAGGAATCTTAAGCTTGACTTGAGTATCTTTAAAATATAGATTCTAGTTTTCAAAATCGAGCTAGGTCCAAAAGTACATAATCATTATCATCATTGTCTAAACATGCATCATTTGGATTTTGATAATGGGAATAAAAAGGGTATAGAAAATAACAAAGTATAGAATGGTGGTTTGGATGAAAGAGAAAATGTAATGAAATACATCGTACTTGCCCATTTTATTAAAATGATAAAAAAATGAAATCTTAGTACATAAAAAGAAATCCTAACATTATTCCAAAAGAAATCTAAAAATGATAAAGAGCTTTCAACTAGCCTTTCATATCTTTTCCATAATTATGCCCTTGGGTGATCGGGTAGAGGGTCTTTATTGATATTCAACCTCCCTAATTTGTCGAAACTCACCAAGCCAATTCGAATCAAACTTTGCACCTTATGTTTGAAAGTAAGATAGGTTTCTATAGAATGACCCACATTCCCATTATGATAATTGCTTATAGCATTAACATTAAACTATTTGGGATATGGTGGCTTCAATAGTTCTAAATGGATTGGAGATACCAAGTCATTTTTGACTAGTTTTGGGCATAGTTCAATATAAGTTATAGGGATAAGATTAAAGTGAGCTCTCTCTTGATTATTTCGAGATCTTTTCAAATCATTTGCTTGGTTGTTATGCCTTAAAGTTAGTGTAATGATATGACTAGGCTCATATACAGGTACTTGAAAGGCCAACTGGTAAATTGGTTAATAAGTTGGTAGAAGAATAGTTGGTAAAGGGCTTACACAATACTATTAACTATGGGTTAGTAAGTAAGATAAACAAATGGTGGATATAAAGCATAACTTATGAATTATTGCCCTTGAAAACTCATAGCTTAGGCTTCGGCTTCTTTTCATTTAGGCATCCATATTTTCTTTGTACTTGTGGTCTCTTTTTCCTGAAACTTGCCACTTTTGATGACATTTTCAATAATTTCTCCTAAGATCACTATGTCGGTGAAGTTTTTTGTCATAGTCCTTATCATCTTCTCATAGTATGGTGTCTTTAAAGTACTAACAAACAATATCATGGTCTTCGTCTTAGTCAGAAGTGGTTAGACTTAAACAGCCATGTCCTTCCACCTTTGGGCATATTCTTTAAATGACTTTGTTGCTTTTTTTTTCATATTCTGTAGAAAAAGACGATCAGAAGCCAAGTCTATGATGTACCGATATTATATAATGAATGCCCAAGCAAGCTCCAGGAGTGGATATAGGTTTTTATCTAATGAAACATAGTACATTACAGTCGAGCCAATAAGGTTATCTTAGAACACATGCATCAATAACTTTTCATCACTTGTATAAGCAACCATTTTTTAGTAGTACAAAGTAACGTAAGTTATTGAACATTTCATACCATCATACTTTTCAAACTTTAGGATCTTAAATTTTGATGGGATTACAATATCTGAGACTAAGCAAAGGTCAACTGCATTTATAGAGCCATAAAAGTCTACCCTTTGATTGCTCATAACCTTTCATCTAATAGGTTCATTTTCCCTTTGACTTTTGAGTCCTCTAAACTTTCAACTATTTTCCACTTCAAGTTCTCTTTCTTTTTTAGATCATCTAGGTTATGGATTGGCTCGACTACTTTTTTTGTGAAAACAAGATTAACGAAGCTTTGGAACTACCCTTCAATTGATGTAGCAGGTATCCCATAATTAGTATATCTAGCAAGGAATGCAAATTGTTATGGATGAGTTCTTTAAAAGGACTACACTTGATACAAGCCATACTCAATAAGGCACAAAAGATCAACAATGTCATGTGATGGATGGTCTATGAGTTGGCATCTTTCTTTATATCTTTCCCTTTATTTAGCTTATTCAAAGCTTTTAAAATTGTATTCAACCTTCTTTTGAGTTCTTCTTAGGCTTTTTCTACCTTCTCAAAGTAGTTTACGTTCTCTTATTCCATTTGTCTGGTTTAGGCCCTACTATTATATTGATGGTGAGTAAGCTAAATTAGATTCTTAGATGATAGAGTTATCCTAAAACTTTGTATACCATAATTAACTTACTCATATTATTAAGTGTTTCAAGATAAACCTAACTTGTTTAAGAATCTTTTATGCATAATGAATAAATACATTGAATGCTTGACATAACAAATTATGATACATAAATATATGAAAGTATGCACAATAATGTATGAATGGGTAAATGAATGCATGTACTGATATTTATCATATTATGATACATGGATGAATATATATGTTAGTGCTACTGCAATAAAATACAACACACAATATAAAATAACTTGACAATAAATAAGAGATCAAATAAAATAAAAACTAAAAAAATTCACTCATATGTCCTAACTAAGGTTACATTCTAATGATTGGTAGATATAGCTCTAACCTAAAGTTAACTTCTTATGTTTTACTACATGTTTGGTTTAACAATCTAGAGGTTCTCAAATTGTTTCTCTCATCCTTGTCCATCATAGACTAGTAAGGCAATCCTCGCCTATTATAGGCTACAAGTGGAAAGAGTTCAATTTGAATAAGAGTATTTTGCTACTCATTACAAGTGAAAAGGGTTCAATTTGAGTAGGAATATTTCGTTAGCCATTGTGAAGACATTAAAACATCACGAAAGCATATGTACTTTACTCCTTCCTAGTGAGATGAAGCTTGACTATAAAACTAATGTTATGTACATGCAGGTAGATGACAATATGAAAAAGTAAATAAAACATTCAAATAAAAATTTTTAATTTTATTAAGTTAGGCTTGGATAACATGTTTTTACTAGCCTAACTTTCGGTTGTTCCCTAGTGCAGTCGCCAAACTATCATAACATATAGATCAGTGGACCTATCTCTAAATATTGACTTAGGAGTCACCACCAATCTCTTTTGTTTATATGCAATTTGGCACCTAATTGAATCTATCCCATTTTAAAGAGGAATCCCAAACTTGACTCATATATTTTTAAAATATAGATTCTAGTCTTTAAAACTAAGCTAGGCTGGGAATACAGTTATATATAAAGAAGATTATAACACCCTCATAACGTCTATCAAAAGATGGTACCATTATTTTGAGTTGTCCATTGAGCCTTAAAAAATCTTATTAGATAATTAATTATTATGACTGTTCTTAATTGACTCAAATACTTTAGCAAAAAATTAAAAGAATTCTCTCACTTCAAGAGTATAAAAGAAAGCTATTGTTTCTCTTGTAAAGGTTCCGTTCATTGGATTATTTAATATTTTAAAAATTAAATTTCAAGAAAAAATTGATACTTTAACTTTTTCCTAAGAATTCCCTTTTTATTTTATTTTTAAAAAATTATGCTTTATTTAAAGAAAAATTGATATTTTTAATTTTTTTCTAAATATTTTTGAACTATTTTATTTTAGGAAAACTAATATTTAACTTTTTTTCAAAAACTTTTTTTTTTAGATTTTTTTATTTAAGAAAAATTGATACTTCAATTTTTTTCTCAAAATTTTTTTAAAAATTTTTAAAAAAGATTGACCCTTAACTTTTCTTCAAAACCTTTTTTTTTAATTTTTATTTTTAAGAAAAATTAATTTTTAAAATTTTTTTTCAAAATTTTAAAATTATTTTATTATTATTATTATTATTATTATTTAGAACAAAGATTCAATAAAATAATTAAGTAAATAAGTAAAATAACATAAAAAAATACCCAAAAAAAAAATTCTCAGCTTGGCTTGGCTCAAAAAGGCTCAACTACAGGAATAAAATGAGGTTCGATGACTTGGTCTTTAGCTTAGCTCGGTTTACAGTTAGCTTATAATTTGAAATAGGTCACGATCGGGTCAGGTCATCTGTGGAGCAGTGTGTGAATCCATTTAAACAAATCAACATCATTTTATCTTACTTATAAAATAACAAAATTTCGGCTTCTTCTCATTTGTTTCAATTTTTTTCTTTTTCTTTTTCTTTTTCTAATTTT
Source organism: Durio zibethinus (assembly GCF_047325235.1). Lineage (NCBI taxonomy): Eukaryota > Viridiplantae > Streptophyta > Magnoliopsida > Malvales > Malvaceae > Durio > Durio zibethinus. The sequence continues at coordinate 8,726,268 of NC_143167.1, read as the reverse complement.
TATTCTCTCCCTCTCTCTTTACAAAATTCTTTCAAAAACCCAAACAAATTAGGGAGACTATGGATTTTTTCTAGATTCTAGCAAAATACCATTGTTGTTGCCACCGCTTGGTGCCTTAGCCACCGTTCACCAATGCTAAACTTTCTCTAAAACTTTCAAGAAAAAATCTTTGACACGTTCTCATTTCATTTTTGGCCTTGGTTTCCCTGAAAACAACCTTTAAACTTGTAAATCTATAGAGATATCTCACTGTTTTAAAGGCTTGAAACACCTTATCCCACAACTCCAATAAAAATAAATTTTCACTATGTTGTTCACCTTTCCTCACTCTATATTTCCATTGTTCCAGATATTCCAAAACTTACACTATCACTACTATCAGTGGCCCCACTACTTTTCTTTTGCTTTCTACTTTTTTACTAAACCTTACTACACCTCAAAGATCCAAAATGCAACCGTAATCTTCCTCTTCTTTTCCTCAAACCAAACACCAAAATAACATAAAAGCTCAAAGTAAAACAAACACTGCTAGTAGGGCTATCTCTGCATATTTTTGTTCTTTATTTTTGTGTTGTTGCTAATTTTTTTTCTAGGTATTATGGTCACCTTGTTATCTGACTGTGCCTGCCTTGTGAATGGAATATGTATTCTAAAAAATATGAGATGTTTTTATGTTGAATTTCTGTTGCTAATTTGTGATCTTTCTGATTATTGGGTGAGTGAATTGTTAATGGTTGTGGTGATGTGGATCAATCTCGACTCAAAGAGTTAGTAATGGCAAGTTTCAAATTGGTGAGGCTATTGGGTTGGTGTTGGATTTTTGATACTATGCGTGTATGGTATTTGTGTTTCTTGCAATGGATAATGGGATGTGAAAACTTGGTAAAGAGATTTGCTGATATTTTGGCTGATAGTTGGTTTTGAGGAATAAAAGACTAGCTAAGAATTAGAGCCGATTGTCAAGTGTTGCTCGATTATTCTATGTGTATATTTTTTTTTTTGTTTTCTATGGCTTTTACTATTTTTTTTTTTTATCTCTTTGAATATCAATCCATTTATAGTGCAAATTTAAAAAAGTTTTAGATCAGATCCAATTCAATTTAAGAAGCTAAGGATAATCTCATACTTTCTCAATAATAATTATTATTAAACTTCCAACCTTTTCTTTGAATGCTTGACACAACAAATTATGATACAAAAACATATGAATGTATACACAATAATGTAAGAATGTGTAAATAAATACATGTATTGATATTTGTCATATTATGATGCATGAATGAATATATATGTTAGTGATGTTAGATTAAAATACAACATATAACATATAAGAACTTAACAATAAATAAGAGATCAAATAAAACAAAGCTCAAAAAGTTCATTCATATATCCTAACTAGGGTTATATTCTAATGATGAACAAATATGGCTCTAACCTAAGGTTGGCTTTTTATGTTTTACTATTGTAGTTTGGTTTAACAATCTAAAGGTTCTCAAATTGTTTCTCATATCATTGTCCATTATAGACTAGTAAGACACCATATCCTTGTCCATTATAGGCTACAAGTGGAAAGGGTTTAATTTGAGTGGAAGCATTTCACTAATTACTGCGAAGGCATTAAAACCTCACAAAAGCATAGGTACTTTATTCCTCCTTAGAGGGATAAAGCTTTTATTATAAAGCTCATGTTATGCACATGTAGGTAGATGACAATATGAAAAAGTATATAAAACATTTAAATAAAAATTTTTAATTTTATCAAGTTAAGCTTGGATAACAAGTTTTTATTGGTTTGACTCTCAATTATTCTCAATGGAGTTGCCAAACTGTCATAATGTATAGATCAGTAAACTTATCGCTAGACATTGACTTAGGAGACATCACCATTCTTTTTTATTTAGGTGCGATTGATCTCCTAATTGAATTTGTCCCATTTTAAAAAGGAATCTCAAGTTTGACTCGGGTATCTTTAAAAGGTAGATTCTAGTTTTCGAAATCAAACTAGGTCCAAGAGTACGATTATTTATGAGAAAGGTTATAGCACACTCATAATGCCCATCAAATGATGGTACTAGCTATTTTATGTTATCCATTGAGCCTTTAAAAAACCTTACTAGATAATTAATTATTATGAATTATTCTTAATTGACTCCAATACATTGACAGAACATTAAGAGAGTTCCTTCACCTTAGGAGTGTAAAAGAAAACTATTATTTTTCTTATAGACGCTCCATCATTAGATTTTTTAACATTTTAAAAATTAAATTCTAAGAAAAAATTAATGCTTCAACTTTTTCCTAAGAGTTCTTTTTTTTATTTTATTTTAAGAAAAAATTAATACTTTCAACTTTTTAAAAAAATATTTTTGAAATATTTTTATTTTAGGAATATTGATATTTTAACTTTTTCTTAAAAATTTCTTTCTTTGAGATATTTTTATTTAAGGAAAATTGATGATTCAACTTTTTCTTAGAATATATTTTTTAACTTTTTAAAAAAGATTGACTCTTAACTTTTCCTCAAAATAATTTTTTTTGAAAATTTTTATTTTTAAGAAAAAATTGATACTTTAACTTTTCTTTAAAACCTTTTTTTTTATTTTTAAAAAAAAAATTGATTCTTTATTTTTTTTTCTTAAATTTTGAAATTATTTTTATTTCTTATTATTTTTTAGAACAAAGATTCACCAAAAAAATAATTAAGTAAATAAGGAAAATAACACAAAGAAAATACTCAAAAAAAAATCTCGACTACAGGAATGAAATGAGGCTCAACGGCTCATTCTTTCACTTAGCTCGACTCGCAGTTGGTTTGAAGTCTAAAACCAGTCACGACTAGGTCAGGTCACCCGTGGAGTAGTACACGAATCATTTTAAGCAAAACAATGCCATTTTAACTTGCTTATAAAATGCTCAAATTTTAGCTTCTTCTCATTCGTTCCAATCCCTTTCTGTCTCTATTTTTTATTCTTTCCCTTACTATAAAAAATTCTTTTAGAAACCCAAACAAATCAGGAAAATTGTGAATTTTTTCCATATTTTGATGAAGTACCACTGCCACCACCACCATTTGCTACTCCAACTACCATTCGTCGGTGCCAAACTTTCTTCAAAATTAAAAAAAAAAAAAAAAAAACTCTTTGACATGTCTTCCTTTTGTTTCTAGCATTGGTTTCCCTTAAATGGAGTTAATTACTGTCCAAGCATAAATGAAAATTGTTCAAAGTAGTTTTCAATTGATTCTATTTTCTATTTACCATAAAGTGGAGCTAATTATGTCCAAACTTAAATAAAAAATTTCATTGATTCTATTTTCATTACCTTTATAATTTTAGGAGTGTTTATATATTAAATAAGCATTATTACTAATTGAAATATTTTGGGTGTAATTACTCTTAATTCTAATGTTATTGTTAGTCAACCATTAGCATTTTATATTTATATTTTACTTTATTTCAAAAAAAAAAAAAAGAAAAAAAATCTACATTTTACATTATCTCTATAAAAAAGATTCTTGGATTGCCTTACATTATCAATGGAAAAGGATGACCACTAGAAATAACATGTTTTATAAAATCAACTAGAATTTTGAACCCATCTTTTACATAATTCACTACATGTTTTATAAAATCAACTAGAATTTTGAACCCATCTTTTACATAATTCACTACATGTTTAAGGCCTTCTCTTGCTATAGAAATCTTAGCCAACGTACTATTATGTTTGCCTTAAAGTTACCCACCTCCACCTTTGCGTCAAAGGCAAAAGCTTTACATCACAAGTAGACCCTCCCTACCTAAGTATTGTTATTCCTATCACCCAATAACTCTGCCAACTATTTTTTTTAACCTAAATTTTCAAATTCCTATTGATATTTTCATAGTTATCATTTCTCTTAATCCATTACTTTTATTCTTATTTGATTTATACAATGCATGTTTGTCAGTACATTCATACAATACAACTATCACATTTACTATATTTAAATAAATAGTTTTCTTTCATTAAATTATGTTAATCGATTGAAATGTTGTTGTTCCTTATGTTACATAAATATTTGTTTTGATTAATTAATTTTTTTATTTTAGAATCAATTAACAAATCCAATTTTTAATGGATTAACAATTTCTCTGTCTTAGTTTTTTAGTAAATTTGTTTCAAGTCTTTTGTGGTATTGATAAATTTAGTTATTCCCCAAAATGTGTTTTTTTATAATGATTATTTTATGTTGAACGCAATTTTTTTATGCATTTTTTTAATCAACTTTTAATTTTAAAATTTTAACAAAAATTCAACTAATAAAAAAAATATTGGATTGTAAATTTTCAATTTTTAACTCTAATTGCAAAGTTGTAAAAGTATTTCTTATAAGGCGTGAGGTTTTCCATTTACTAACATATGTGGGTTTTGTTTTATTGATTAAAAAAAGAACATAAATTTTGAAGAATAATAAGGTTTATGACATTTACTTTTTTCCTAGGGTAATTTAATGATAAAACTCCATTTAAAATGTTTCTTATAATTCTTTTTTATTAATAGATTATTTTTTTCTTCATTACATCGAATTTTTTTAAAGTTGAATTTCATATTAGCTTTTTAGTATGAATGAATTGTTATTACATTTTAATAGTTCAACTATTTATTTTTTATTTTTCTTTAATTAGTTGTTTTATAGCGTTGATAATTATTAAACTTTCATTAGAATTATTTATTTTTTCGGTTATCAAAATTTTAAATTTATTGTTTAATATGCATACAATTTTAATTTTTTTCAAACTCTTTTTATATGACTACTTTTATTTTATTTTAAAAAATTATTATAAATTGAAATTATCAACTCATGCATTGGACGGACTTAAATCTTATAAATGATAAACAATACAATCAAAATTATTAAAGTTCTGATGAGATAAGTTTGAATGTAAAGCATATATATTCTAACCTTATTACATGCTGCATGTCGAGATCCAATCACTGTAGATGGTGGTCTCTCGTACCAATATTATGTTATGAAAAAAATTGAGAAAGAAATGAAGATTGGCAACCTTTGTGCCGAAGGGTTAGAGTGAGAGAAAGGGAAAAAGAGAAATTAAGCTTTTATTCTATAAGTGTTCTCTCTAAGATCAATATTTGAAGTCTAATTCGAATCAAAGGTGAGTAAAATTCATCTTATAATTTGAGCATAATTATTGGGTAATTTACTTGGAATTGGAGAAAATTAAGATTACATGAGAGTAAGATAAAAATCTATCTCGCAACAAGTGATTTAGTATGATGCATAGTTTGGACTAAATCGTGTATTAATCCACAAAATATTTAGTCTCTAAAAACATTTTGAATGGATTTTTTATTTATTAAACTCAACTTGCCATGATAGTGGCTTACCGAATTTTCAATTGTTTTATAAATGTATAAGTAAATATATATATATATATATATTTGAAATAATTCAATATGATTCTACTTTTTATATGAAATTGGATTTTCGTTTGTATTATTTTATATTTTATAAATTTGAAAATGATTTCTAAGGGGTAAATCACTTAGGACCTAATAAATATTGGTAAGATTGTTGAATTGGTAATCAAACATTCCCAAATTAGTATTGTTGAATTAATAAGATTCAAATACTTCGTTTATAAAGTTTATAATTAAATTTTGAGTCAACAATCTTTACTGACAAATTATTTGTAAATTTAATATAAATTCTTTCTGAAATTTACAACATGCTTTAAACTTAAATTGAAAAAGCTTGTCCTAACCTTAAAAAATTTTTTTGTATATAAAACAAAATACCTTACTTTTACTGCAACATTATAGTGTTTATGATTGATAACAATTTGGATTAAATTGAATTTAGTTTAATTTTTTTAATAATGTATACTATTATAAATTTTTAAAATTTTATCTGAATTGAATTCAATTGATTAAGTTCGATTATCTATTTTTGAATTTTTATTTTTATATATTATTTTAATATATTTTTTAATATATAAATAAATTTATATATAAATAATTATTTTTACTTTATAAAAATTTAAAATATAAATAAAAGTTGATAAAAATATATAATTTGATTCATTTTTTTTTAATTTTTGATTTCAAATCTAATCCAAATTTAGTTATATATTTAATATTTAAAGAACTAAATAAAAAAATTAATCTAAAATATTATAATTTTAAATCAATTTTTAATTTTTTCGAATCGTTAACGATGTTACGGTGTAATGTAAAAATAGTCTAATTTTTTTTTTCAACTTTTTGATCTAGTGGCCGAAAAAACCTTAAGAAAATATCAAATTGAGATTCGACTTCAGTTTTCTCCCTCTCCTTTTAACGTAAGACTCTGCCCCTCTTAAAAAAAAAAAAATAATAATCTAGTTTTTTCAAGCATCATGATGCAGCTAAGCATATAGGAAAATTATTTAGGCACGCGAGTCGAGTAGGTCCAAAACTCACGTTCAGTCAGAAAGAACCTTTTGTTTTCCATTTCTTCAATCGAAATATATATAGGCTTTTTTCCCCTTACACTTTAATTCCACTTAATAACTGCTGTTATATTCTCAAAAGTTAAAGAGGTAGAGTTGGGGGCCTTGGAGGTATAGAGGGTTTGAACCAAATGAACTTTGATTCTGAGCAACTTGACGGTCAAGCATCTGTTCAAGATTTCTCAGCAACTGTACTTGCTTTATGAGAGTGGAGGCAAAGCTGAGAGAAAAGCACAAAAATACATCTATGCTTCAATTTAGCAGAACAGAGAAAAACTAATTTCATAAATTAAAAGTATTCTAAGATACTTGGAAACCAACTAACTATAACCAGGGTCCATAACAAAAACTAACTACAAACCATGCAACCAACTTGGACCCCAAATTGAGAAAACCTAAATTCCTAGAATAATGAAACTTTTGGGGGGTGCAGAATTTTCAGAAATTATGATTCTGCACTGAACAATAAAATACAGAAAATTCTAAATTTCAAAATTTGAAATTACACAAGAAAGAAGTAATGAATAAGGATCTTCAAAGGCTGCATCTACATCTTTCCCCTGATTCCGCATTTAAACTCTTACTTACCAATAGACTGGTTTTGTTTCTCTCTAACATTAACACTAGTAGAAGTAGGGTGGCGCTTGATCTTTCGTAATGCTCTTTCTGTGTTGTACACTTCAACCTACATTGATGCATAATGAAACTCAAGTGTGCAACGAATAGTAGAAACTTAATAGGTAAAGTATTATTTGTAAAAAGCAACTTGACAGAAAAAATAACGGATAGTAGAAATTTTACATCAAGAAATGAAATAAGACATACCATCCAGTTTCTATAGTTATTCCTAAGCAAATAATACCTCAAAATGTCATACAGCTGCACATCAACAGCTAAATTTTACAGAAGGGGACAAGATTTGTTCGAGGTTGAATATCAATAGAAGCTTTGATCTAGGGAAGAAGTAGGATTTGGTTAACCACATAATACAAGACTCCTTTCTTGTCCTTTTTTTATTTAATTAGTCAGGTTTACAACATAGTTTTCTTTTTCTTTCTGTTTAGTAGTTGGAGACAGGCAGCAAAGTATTCATGTAATTTATACAGAGTTCTCTACTTTCAATGGTTATCTTAAGTGATTTACTTTCATAGAGCATTGCTGCATGTTAACAAAATTTCAAAGTTTTCTTCCTCCCTTCACGTTTTGCACTTTAGTACAACCAATTATAATTTCAAACATCCCAACCATAGATTTGTAGAGAAATTTTTATAAGATGACAAGACAAAAAATTAAGTAGCTAAGAAGAAGTTAGACGAGTTTCAGAAAACTATTTTGAGGAAAACATTCTTACTGCTTCTTTTATTTGCTTTGTTATACCCACAGCCTTTGCTGTAGCAAGCTGCAAGCATTGCATTATAACTCTTGGAGGGACACCTTCTCCACCAGCTTTTTGAATTGCACAAATATCACCATTTGCATTAACTGTTGTAGTCATTCTTCCACTCATAACAGCTTCCTCATTGTGGGTTGGATCTATTACCTGAATTTCGTCACATTGAAGGAGAGCATGACTTCAGCTGTGAACAAGAGGTGTTAATAAAATATAGTTAGAATATCCTGATCACAAAAATTTACTTACCAGGATGCTCTCATTACTAAAAAATCCAAAGGTTATTGCAATTGGAAGATGATGCACTGTCAAAGGAAGAGGCTCCCTTATCTGTCAAAAGAGAACATATTTTCAACTACCATAATTAGACAGTCAATGGAGTCAGAATGAAAAGTGTGATCAAAATGATGGGAGAGGAGAGGAAGAAAAATGATAACAAATAAGTGAAGTAATTAAAGTGATATTCAAGTTCTCACTAGTTCCAAGAGAAGGTTAATGAGAAAAAATAAGATGAGTATACCATGTTTCAAATCTATTTATTTTACAAGTAATCATGACTATTTTGATTCATCGCATCAGGCATACAGTTTTATGTCACATAGTAATCATGGAAGATTGTAGTCAAACTTTAAAACATTGAGTTGGATAAGGAACTTTTTTTTTTTTTTAATTCTCTAAGAGTTGGATAAGGAATTTAAATGAAGGTTTTCAGTACCATACTAGTGAGTGTCTTGGTCTTCCTCCTAAAATGGTACATGCTATTACTAGTATGTTTTGGTGTACCCTTTCAGATTTATCAGTATTCTAATATATTTAGATATATACATATATATATATTCATAAAGTATATTTTACGTATGTAAATATATGTATAAATCACTATAAATAAAATTCAAATTAATAAAAACAACATCTACATTTGTTTGTGTTGATATTGAAATAAAAACATAGAATTAACACAATTATAAATTTATATAGAAATATAATATCTTTTAATACAATTAAATTGTTAAATTGGATAGCATATCAAACAAAAAATCAATGGGTGAAGCTCAAGCTAGGCCAAATTTCTTTGCATCAATTGATCGCCAAGCCCACTAAAGTGAGTCAAAGGGTAAAGATCAAATTTTGTAACAAGGAATGATAGAAACAAGATGCAGCGACACAACCCTTTTTTCTTCTTTTTGCTTAGCTTCTCAGGAACATCTACAGACCCATTTTACGCAATAACATAAGAATCCACCAACTTATCTTCTTAGTTTTCGGTAGTAGCATCAAAAGAAGCTGCTAAAGGAGGATGAAAGAAAGAAGGAAGAGGATTCACATAAAAAATATTTATTCACCAAAGATCTGACATTAGTTTTGAGTTTCTCTGAATGTGGTCAGTACTGGCAGAAAAGCCTTTTTCAACTGAAATGGCCTAAATGGACTGGTACAACCAGTGCAAGCTGGCACAGCTCGGTATTAGAGCTGGAAAGGATTTGGGGAGATGTGTACTGGTTTAGGTGAAAAAGGGCATGTTCCGGCCACTACCACCATTATGGGAATGGTACTAATAACACTGACTTAAATGCCTATATAGCATCTATCACGAAGCCTGCATCAACAGCCCACAAGTCAACTGACTCCAAAACATTATAGAATTGATTCTCTCCACTTTATGCAGATTTGATGAACATATTTCCTTTTTTAAAGTAGCAAACATGTAAAGGAAGCAAGAAAATTTTCTTCATAATCATGCTCAGGACTCATATTCTTAAGTATGAAATTCACCTAGTTGAAAAAGCATCAAATTTAGGTTTCAACACTCACTAAATTCTTCCCATCTTCACAGTAATTCTTTTTTAAGAAGCAAAGTAATATATACGAAAACAAAAACACTAATATTAAAAGCCCAAACAGTTAAGTATCTGACCTCAGGTGGATGCACTATTACTTCCTGACCATCTTCTCCTCCTAATGAGCATTCAGGCCTCCGGAATGTCAGTAGAGCAGCCAAAGCAGCAATATTAGCAGCATCAACAAGGTTTCTGTTTCCACAAAATATATTAAGTTGAACCGAACATGAACATCTAATATTAGCAGAGAAACAAGTTATGAAATGATATTCAGTTTAGGCCTTAGGGTAATAAAATCATAGAAAGATTGCAGTAGTACCCTCCATTATCTAGAATGTGGAGATCAATCCGAATAGCCCACACAAACTTGCCAGCTAGAACACACAGTGATTCAGTATCCACAGACCTGCTTTCCCTGTGAGATGACTATAAACATTCAATTACCATTATTTCAATAAGAACAGCACAGTGACAAACCAGTAAGTAAGTTCCGCCACATTCCACAAAAGCTTAGTAAAGGTCACTCTAACCAAGAAGAAATATGCATCGTTAGCAAAACACCATTCGTAAAAGAAAATACATGCTCATTAGGTGACATCTAATTCTATAGAACACGAAAATATTAGTGAAGAATCAAACTTATAACAACATAAGAAAACTAACACTCTATAAGCCTAATACATTCAAAGGAACAAAGAAGACAAATCTGACAAAATCAAGCTTCAATCAAGTCTTTTAAAATATAACAGTACCTTAGACCACGATCGATTATGCGTCCCAACTCCACAGCCAATTCTCCTGGACGGCCAGGCTCGAATGAAGGATCAGCCATAGGAGAAAATTCCGTATAGATTGAAAGTATCCCTTCCTTAGGTCGGTCTCTATAAGGCTGAACCAGTTGAGCAGTAACAATGCCCATAACATGGGTCTGGCCTAGCTGCACCTCTGATGACCCATCCTCTCTGTAAATCACCATGATAATTAAACACTCAATTTACCAACAATATCCACCAAACAAGCTACTCACATTAACCGAAAAGAGGAAATCAAAAGAATATAATATTAAAATTTGATATCATCTGATTATGCAACAAAAAAAAAGTAGTATGCATCTACCTGTTTCAACTAGAAGAATAGAATCAAACAAGACATGATCCTTCGATTAGTAAAAGAAAAATCACAGATAGAAATCTCTCCTAAATATGAACAAACATTTATCAAATTATTCTCATAAACATACACTTCATACATGCATGCCTGTAAACATAGATAAATACTATTAAGGGATGTTAACCCACATCAATTAAGTTTAGAATTTGTTGTGGCCTTGTCTTCAGGTTGAGCATCTCCACCTATTGTATATAGGTTTTAGCTTAACATGGTATTACAGGCTAGTTTGTTTGTCCTTGTTTCTTATCTATTATGTTATTCGTTGCATGTATTTTCCACAAAATTACGCTCCTTTACTTCAGTTACCGTATTAAGCATAAAGCGTGAAACAGAGTAATTATAAGCAGAAAAGAAAGAAACCCATTACCGTAAATATCCAAATACATAAAAGCTAATTCTTATCTACATACATCAATAAATGATGCTAGAACTTGCCTGCCAAACTTGATTGCAATCTTACGGTATTCATAGGGCTTTCGACCATCGATTCGAATTTCTGAAAGCAAAGCAGTTTTGATGAAATTCTTGTCGTTCGCTGTCAACCGCCACGAATTCGCCAGTCTACCTTCCATTGTTTCTCAGTTTCTCTGCAACAATTGCTCAGAAAATTGTTGTTTTCAATTAGCCATTTCATCAAACAGTTTCATCCTTCTACTTGAACTAAACTAAGTAATTATTAAAAAAAAAAATTTTTAAAAACCCAGAAACTAGAAAGCATTGAAACTTACAGCTTCTATCGTGTTCTGTTTTCTTTTTATTAATGTATTGGTTTTGAAAGGTTGAATTTTGGATATAGAGAAGAAGAACTAAATGGTTAAATCCCTAGGGTTTTTGTTTTATTTCCTCCCCCCCCCCCCCCCCAACCCAAATTTTTCTTTATTAAAAAACCAAAATTACAAATCAGGTGAGTGATTTAAAATTGAAAATTTTGTTTAGGTTACGGAAACACCCATTCACACAAGCCCAGTTTATCATAATGCAATAAAATGAAGGCAAGGATGATGAGTTTTAAACAGGTACAACAAGCCCAGCAAACAAGGCAGGGTCATAATTCGGAATTGGGCCCATATTCAATAACTCCATGGACAGAGCACATAACCATGTAAAAAGAAACTTGGCCATTTCCACTCACCAGTGCTCGTCATATTAATCGAAACCCAACTGCCTACTCACTTTAGAATACTGAAAAGCTAAAGAAGAAAAGAACTATCACCCTCTCTAAACAACCCTATCTCCAACCTGGTACTATAATGCAATAGGGATGACTTGTTTTATGTTTCATCCATCTATCCATACGTTTAATTTTACCAATTTTAACCAAAATATTCACCATTATTTAGCTTCTCCATGTGTCGTCATTTTATCACTTTTTCATTTTTTTATTTTTTTATTATCTTTAAACATAAAGATGATGATATCACCAAATAGTCTCCGAAAAAAATTTATAAAATAAGGTATTAAAATAAAATTATTTATTAATTAATGTTATAATAAAAAATAATTAATTAAACATATCAGTTTTTCTAAAAAGTAAATTTTTTAAATAATGAAAAATATAATTATTTTTTGTCCTTATACTCAATTAAATATAAAATTATAATATATCAAAAAATATATTATATGCATGCTTAATAAAAAATATAAAAATATACAAATTTCAATAATTTTATGAAATTAAAGTAAATATATATTTAAAAATTATGTTTTAGGGTTTAAAATACTTTACTTCGTCTCACCTTCGAAAAGATATAAGAATATATATTTATTATTTATTTTATTTTATATTTATATATATTATATTAATAAAGCTATTATTTAATATTTTAATTTATTAAAATATTATATTTATATATAATTAAAATATAATTTATAATAAAAATAATATTTTCATAAATTTTATACTATTAAATTTATTTTTTTATTTTAATTTGGATCAACTTTTATTTATATATATATATTTTATCTAAGACTTTTCGATATTTAATAATCACTTTAAATCTTGAATAATTTAAAATCGAGTTGAATAAAATCTCATAAAAAAAATAAACTTTTTATCTCTCAAATTAAGGGATATTAATAATCCATTTACATATTTATATATGTGTTGAGTTGGAATCAGCGTAAAAAATAAACAACCTTGTCTCAAATCAATGTCAAGATAAACATAAACCACCGTCTATCTGACTGTTTGTCATTCTTAAGTGGAAGTCCTACTTGGCACTCTTATTTGACTCCTTTTCTTTTTTTTTTTTTTTTTGGGTCTTTTTTTTTTAGTTTTTATTTTTTTTAATTGTTTATTTTAATTTTTTTTAATTATATTTATAAAGATAAATTTGAAATAGTAAATATGGATTTGATTTGTTATATAAATTATGAGAATGAAATGCATATATTAATAAAAAATTAATTGATAATTTTTCATTAATTATTATTTTTATCAAAAAATTATAAACAAAACTATACTTTATTAATTTATTAAATTTATTTTAAAAATTATTAATTACAAATAAAAACTTTGAACCTGTAGCAACGTGCGAATATATTACTAGTAATTTTATTAAGATAAGAAACTTTTTTCACAGGGAAGGCAAATAGCTTTTCCTTTTCATCAAAGTGAGGTCACTAGTTTAGAGGTCTTTGTCATACAAATTCTTTCTATTTCGTCCGTGGATGGTCAAAAAGGCCTCCTTTCTTCAAGGGCTCTTCTCTTTACAGTTTCCCACCCAAATTCCATGTCTCCATCCACAAATTTGAGAACAAAAACATTCTTAAAAAAAAAAAAAAAAATGTAATATTTTTTTTTTGAAAATGATTGAAATTAGAAATCAATTCATTAAAAATAAAAAACACAAATATTTATTTTGGGTGTTTTAACTGAAAGAAAGGAGATGAAGTTGAAGAAGATGATAGCTATGACCTACAACCAGAAAATATAATCAAAAGGCGTCGAAGTTGTTACTCTAATATACATTCTAACATTTAAGTCAATAAGATGCCTGAAATAAGATAAAAGAAGGAAGAAAACAAATGAAAATTGTGAAGTGAGTGAAGTAAACTTCAATAGGGGAGAAGCTCTAAGTGTATGGTAGGTTTAAGTGTTTTTAACGTGCTTCCCTACCGGATCTTCAAATTATCTTATACACGAGATCAAGAAGTGATCATCTAAGTAAGACAATTGATAGCAAATGAAACGTCTGGATGGAGCTTGAGATGGTTTTTTTTGGATAAATATGAGTCGTATTTAATAATAAGTAAATATCAATTGCATTTAATAATTTTCAACATGTTAAATGTCAAACGATTAATTCTGAAATGATTGTCGTAATAGGTTGTAAGTGGGTTAAACGAATCCTTCTTTTGGTGAAGGGCAAGCCTTTTCTCTAGAGCTAATGATGTGGGCGTGACTCATCTAGACAACCCCAAAATATGAATATGTTAATCAAATTTTAACAAAATTAATAATTAATCAGTTGATTTAAGCGTAATAATATTCATATTCATAATTAATATATTATCTAATAAATGAACACGCATGAATTACATAAATTCCTATTGTTTGTGTATAAATTCCTATTTTTTTCATAATCATAAATGTAATTAACATTCATTATTTTTCAAGTTGTTGAAATTATCTTCAACCACATTAAATCAACCGAGTCTGCTAGCTAATTTTGAATACAAATTAGCAAAATTTGAGATGTGACCTTGATGATTTTTATCCTTTGAAGCAAAACAATCAATAAAAACTATGTCAAAGGACATTGAATTGAAAACGGACAAAGCGTTGTTAGCTCGAGAAGGAAGATCAAGCTTTATGAGTCCATTTGAAATTGCAAACAGATCACTTAACTCGTAAAAATATAGAACAAAAATTGTAATTAACCACTAAGTAGAATTCGATAAAAATTGAACTTAAACACGATAAACAAGAAAATACGAAAACTTATTGATTTAAAGCTCTCTGTCAAAATTGTAATAAAATAAATGCTGATTGCTTGAATGGTTTGAGTGTTTACAGATCACCAATATTGAACAAAATAAAGGCTGATTAGAAAGGAAATACTCCACTGGTTATGGCTCAAGCAATGGCTGATTGAAGTTGGTTGCTCTTCGCTAAGTATTAGGAAGTTGGTCACCAGTCGTTTTCCTTGACTAAATACACCAGGATCAAACAAGCACTTGATACGACTGACTTGGCATTATTAATACTAATAACCGTTTTAACAAATTTCTAGTGGCTGACATATATAAAATCCCCCACATTAAAAACGACATAATTCAAAATCATCGAATTAATTAATCTTTTAATCAAAATATTAATTGGCTGACTTGGATTTAATCAAACCACATGTATCTTGATGATTGGCCTCTGAGAACGCAAAATCATCTTTGTTTTGCCACATGCCCTTTCATTATTGGCAGGTATATATTTGGTGCAAACACAAGTTACAACTAAAATTATTGATTTCATGATTCCAAAATGAGGAATAAAAATAGGTGTGAGTGAGAGAGGATGAAGGGTAAAGTTACATATAATCATGAATGCATGATATATAGTTAAAGCTGTCATTTCTTATAATCGAACCACTACCACTTCCACAACCCATGCCCCCAATCACTTCTTTACGTGGTAACTTATTTTCTAATATATATTTTAATAAAATATTAATTTTTTAAATGTATTTCAAGTTCAATAAAATAAAAATAAAACAAAACAATGTTTCAAAAACATTAAATATAAAACTATAAATATATCAAACGATTCATAAGGTGCCTTTGAGTATATTAATATGACTTTCAAAAATTTTACTCCTCAGGAAAATTTAGTGGTTGACTTTTATTTGATAAAAATTTAAAATTTAATTTGATTTTTTATTTAATATTATAAAATTTGTTCGACTACGTCTGGGATCAATTTTTTTATTTTAAAACAATATTAATTATTTAAATTTAAGTGTATATATTTTTTATATATGTAAGAAGATATAAAAAAATCATAAGTTTTAAAATTTTTTAAAATTTCATTTTAAGATTTTTGTAAAGAAATATATTCAACTATTCAATTTAATTTAGTAACAAATAGGTAAATTGATATATTTTAGTAGGTTTTTTTTCTAAAAGATCTCAATTTCCATTTTTTTATTGAGTTATTATTTTTTTTATTTTTTAAAGCAAATTTCAAGATAAACAAAAGGCAAAACCTAAACGAATGAAAATTGTCTTTCCATGATATCTTTAATTTTTAAAACAATATAAATTATTTGAATTTAAGTGTATATATTTTCTTATTTATGTATGAAGATATAAATAAATATAGACTACAACAAATTAAAAAGGAAAAGTAGTCTCCTAAGAGACCAATTACTTGACAATCGTCAAGCGATTATTGATATTTAATAATTCGTTTGTAATTTTTTTTTCATAAAAATATTTATCAAAAATATTTTTATTATTTTTAAAAGTTTTCACAATTTTTTTTGTCATTTTTTTCAAAAGCTTCTTTATCTTTAAGTTTCTCACTTTTTTTTCATAGTTGACACTTTTCGATAAATTATTGATATTATGTAATTTTTATTATAAAAAATTTTATTAATAAATATTTTTATTAATTTTTTATAATAATTTTTTGTAATTTATTATCCAAAAACTTCTTTATCTAAAAGCTTCTCAATTCTTTTTTTTTTTTCAATTTTAAACAATTTAGTTTTACATTTATTTTTAATTAATATAAAAAATTATTGAACATATAATCATAAGATGACTTTTATCACTTTTAATATTATTTTTATCACTTTCCTATTCTTTTTATCTTTTTCGTTGTTTGCTTCTTTGTTTGTTTAAAAGCAATTGCAAATCTTCTACTATAATTGCAGTAAAAAGGAATGTCTTTGGAGCAGGATTGAAAGTTGAACCGATAGGATTTTCAGTTTACTATTCAATCGGTTCAACCAACCGATCCAATTTTAAAAAAATAATATTAAATGCATGATTTTTTTTCTTTAATAAAAGTGATCTCTGAAAATAAAAAAAAAATTGCATGTATATCTTCAATTTCTTAACCTAAATTATTAAGAAAATTTAGAAAAACATATAAAGTAGAAATTTAATTTTATCGTTACATCGCTTATTTTTTATTTAATGAATAAAAAAAAATTACATGTGTTAGGATTTAAACTTCAAATCCTTTTTAAAATAATTACATGGAGCAAAACTCTTAGTTCATTACTTTTGATATTAAATAAATATTAAATATAATAAACACTTAACAAAAATATATTTTTTATTTAATGATATGCTTTTTAACATAAAAGTAGAAGATTAGGAGCTTTAAAAATTCGAAGTCCACTGCTCATAAAAAAATTATACAAAATTAACCCTAAATTAGATTTAAATACCAAGTCAAATCCGGTTCAATTCGTGAAGTCGGATTTTTTAAACCTTGGTTAAATTGGTTAAAAGCATAAAAGTCTAATTACTTGTTCAATAATTTGTCTTTTTTCACTACCTATCCGTAAAAGTCAATCCACGCAGGTTCCATGTAATTGGTCACTATTTGATTAATCAATAACATCTTCATGTATATTGGTGAAAACATTATCAAATACAAAGGGATGAGATGTAAAATTATTATTATACTTACTATCAATTGTTTAATTAATGTAATTTGACTATCATACTTTAAATTTTGAAACAATTAAAGAATATTCCAAAGTAAATTTATGTTAGCAACTGTTTTATAATTTGAAAAATAATTTTTTCTTCAACTGTTTGATCTAATGATCAAGATAACATTAAAGAAAACATCTAGGTCAAAATTCGAATCCCAACTTTTTCTCTTCCTCTTTAATGTAGGATTCTGTCTCCTTGATAAAAAAAAAAAATTTTTTTAATAATTTGATAAAAAAAATTATAAAACTAAAAACATAATTTTTTTTATTTTTTTTATTTTATTTTATCATGGTATTTTCTATTAAATATAATGTTACATAATTCAAAATTTTCTTTTTTTTACTATGCATAATATCATTTCATGCTTTTTAAATTGATCTTGGTCTTTTTCCCTATCGTGCTTTTTTTCAAAACCTTTTTAAATTATAAAAAAGTTTCTAATAGAAACTTTCTGTTGAATATTCTTAAATTGCTCTAAAGTTTAAGGTATAATGGTAATATACTAATATAGGAATAGCAAAAGAGGAAAACAAAGAAGTAACCCATTTCTTTCATTTTTAAGAGATTAGAAATCTTCAAATTCTTTGTAGCCAATTTCTAGTGGCCGACCCAAGATTCCAATGCTCAAGGATGGCACAGGTTTAGGAGCAAAATGCAAGGCCATAATAACTCCTGTAGACCCCACTTTTAGCGCCCTCGAAAATCAATGATGAATGAATGCATGCTTTTAGATTCCTCCAATGGAATCCAATTGATGATTTGGGGATTCACATCACATCTATCCAAATTGAAAAGGCCAATGATCATCCAAACATGAAACTCCTTTGAAAGAATTGCCCTAAGAAAATTTGTCATTAAATTAAGTAAAACCTGTGTCTGTTTCATTTACTACCAATGATCATAGAATATTAGTAACACATGATACCTCAGCTGACACAGTCACATCACATGACCATCTCTTGCATCCTACAAATTAAATGAAAAAAAAAAATAGAAGAATTCTACTGAAATTCCATGATTCCATGCTTGGAACCAAGTAACCAAGTACCCTTAAGGACCCCAAAAGTTTGATCTAGAGACTGTAGTTGTAATTTGATCATTGGCAGAATAACTCTCCTGAATGCAACATATAATACAATGAATCTATACCATGATGTGGAAAGTGAAGTTAGTAGAGTAATTTCAAGAAATGGATTTACATTATAAAAGCAAGCAAGGATTTTTTTTCCACCAGCATGGTTACCCCACTGGTTAAACTTTAAATATACTGACCAAAAGTCGTATAATTAGGTGAGAAAAAGCTTCACTACCGGCAAACAACACATGCAAAGTTAAAAACAAGTTAAATAAAACCTACTGAGAAAACCTGACTTTGCTGTTGTTAATTCTCACCCCAAAAGTTTTGACAAATACAGATGCCCAGCAATATAGGGGTAGTTACAATCTAAGAAATCTGTAATATGTAATTATTTCTCTCTTCTTTCTTTCATGGACCCCCACAACCATAATCTTCCTTCTATAGCTCTCATGGCAATAGAGTGGCCAGGAAAGGAGCAGTTGTCTTTCCAAAAGTGATGGTTAGTTTTTAAGTACTTCGGGATAGCCTTTTCGACTACGGTCCATACGGGGCACCACAAACTGCTCAAAACCAACCTAACTTGCTTATGACACAATCAACATATCATAGTTTGGAAGAGTTCTGTTATATCTGGCTTCCTCATCCCCTTTTTCACGTTCTTCAGCTGCCATGTCTGTATTCCATTTAATAATTTTCATATGGGTCCTTTTGTCAATAAGCTGCGTTATCTTTCTTACTTCTGCCTCATGGTGCCCACACTTTGTTCAACAAACAACTCGACAATTCGAGCAGAGAACAGATCGGTTCTGGGAGTTTCAAGAGCAATCCAACAGCTGGGTTGAAGTGAAACTTCCGTTTGATCTTATGTCTTGTGTTAATGATAACTGTACTAAAGTGGGTTTGATTCATCAAACAACAAAGACCAAAGAAGAGCAATTAGAATATGAAAAAGAAGTTTCTAACCAAAAGAAGAACCTAAAAATGAGGGATGATATGGGAAAACTAGAGGAGAACCCTTATACAGTTTTGCCTTTAAGAAAAAGAATTTCCTTGACTAAAATGTTGGATACATCCATTTGGGTCACCGGTGAAAGTGGGTCTATCTATGAGAGGTTCTGGAATGGAGTTCAGTGGGTGATAGTACCACGTGACTTGCAGATATCAGCAGCTCATGCAGTTTCTGTTTGGATAGTCAACCAGACAATCCTTGCTATCTCAGAGGAAGGAACTCTATATCAGGTACCACTAAGAACCGATTGCTTTCAAATTTAAATCAGATGAAATAAGATGAACTATACAGGAATCTATAGTCAAACTTGAGTATTTTTAAATTCAGAACAATTACAGTACTGTTATATAAGTAAAGAAACAACACTAGAATCAAACACCCTATTCAAATTTTGGTTTCTCCCTTTAATTTTTTTTACCAGTTGTCTGGTTATCCTAAAGTTGGGTGGGGTAAAGGTTGAAATTTGGATGAGATGAATTTCTTCTTGTGGTAAGTGAACAAAGTCAATTGCAACTAAACAATATTTGGATCATTTTCTCCCTTGTGTAAGTGCCTGCTATTCAAAAAATTTCTATAATTTTCTGGTAAGTATTTTAGGAGTCTAGTTTTACAGGCACTAGATTAGAGTGAGAAGTCATGTTAATAAGAGTTACACCATAGAGCAGAAATAGAGCAAGCACATAGAACCACTTTGATCAAAATAAGGCAGAATTGCCATCATAGTCTACTTCAAAGCCTCATTCTCAACTTTTTGAATCCATAGCCACAACAATATTACACATAACATCTTGAAAAAGTGACTTACTTAGATTGCGCCCACAAGGGTTCCTTGCTGCAATTATTGGCTGATTTATCCTCCCTTTTTCAGATGCAACTCAGTGACAGCTCACAGCCAATTTGGGTGGAGTTCAAACCTGAATTCAATCAAAGTACAAATAAAGCGGAAAAGAGTTCAGTGATTCAAATAAAGTCTGGTACTGTTTCATATGATGGGCTGTAAGTAATTTATTCAATATTGAGAATTTTGATTCAGGGAATAATGCATAAGGGAAAGGCATGGTCAAATTTCATGGCAATATAAACACAATGTGTCTCTACTAATAGTTTCTTTATTTTTCTGAACTCAATGCAGGAGAGTTTATTTCTGCACAAAGAATGGCTTGTTGCTAGAACTCAGTGAGGTTGAGCCCCCAAGGTAGAACTTTTTTCTTTCGAAGTCTTAATGCAAGTAGTGACCTTCAATCATCGCTACCATTGATGCCTCAAGTCTCATATGCCAGTCTCTATAAATGACATTTAGATTTCAGTAGAAGACTCTAATATCCAGTTGGATTATGTGCTGTAAACATAGTACAGATGGGAGAGTCATGGCCGACCACCAGGAGCAGATGTTGCAGCAATAGCTAATGCAGCTAGAATTAGAACAGAAGTAGTATATACAATAAGGTGCTCTCTCTTTCTCTCTGTAAGTACATGCACACATCCACAATCCTTTAGGCTTTGCTTGGTAGAGAGGATAGAAAAGAGTAAGGATGGAAAACTTGTTAATCTAATGGTTAAGCTTCAAAGTAGGAAAATAGTTATGAGTTTTAATTATTAGATTAACAAGTTTTTCATTCTCACCTCTTTCCATCCTCTCTACCAAGCAAAGCTTTAGTCTGTTTTCTGTCCAGTAAAGAGATACAGAAATCCTTGGTCTAACAAGGCATATTTTTTTTTCTTTTTGGGATAACATTCAAATTTACCTCTCTAGTTTGGATGATGGATCAAATTTACAACTCATATCTGTACAGGTGCAATTTTACCACTATACTTTCTAATTTGATTCAAAGATAGTCAAAAGTTAAAAAAATTTTGTAGAATATTCTGTTATTTCTCACAGAATATTCTTTTATCATTAACTTTAGACTATTTTTGAACCAAATTTAAAAGTATAATAGTAATGTTCAAAGATGAGTGGTAAATTTGATCCATCACCTTAAATAGAGTAGTAATTTTAGACCTTATCCCATTCTTTTTTGACAAATACACAACTCAGAGTTTTGCTAAATGAAAGAATTGTCAAATTGAGAAATCAATGTACAATAAAATAAAAAAGTCGATAAAACAAGTTCCTATGATCTGAAGGAATGAGTTTGTGTGAATGTCATGAGTATCTATGTACGTTGTTATCAGAGTATAAATTACAATCTGTTTTTTATTTTCAGTTTTAATTTTACCAAAGTGAGCTAAACATGATTATCCAAAAAGAAGGAAAAAAAAAAAAGGGGGTGAGCTAAACATGAAATGGTGCAATAGTTCTACAGGTGATCTCTATGAATATGATAAGAGCTCAAGGCCATCATGGAAGAAGCATATACAGAATGAAGAAATAGAAAAGGATGGTTCTCTGTTACCATTACTGGGCTGCACTGTACATCGCTTTAGTGGAGATCACTTTGTATCCTTGTTTCTTCTAACAAAGGTACTCTGCATGAACAATTCATACTCTCACATATTACCGATGCTTAAAAACTAATTACACATTAGAGGACCACAAAATGTGTACACATCCTATTATCCTAAATTTGAAGTTTATCTTACAAACTTCCTCAAATATACAGGGAGGTAAATTGGTAGAGAGACGACTACATCAAAGGAAATGGAAATGGATAATCCATGGAAGTCCAGAAGATCATCACCTGACGTCTATTACTTCCTTGCTGGAAGATGAGCCAAATGAAAGGCTCTTCTCATTGTTTCTCACTACATCCACTGGATCAATATTTGAGTATCGAATACCAAAACAGTCAGGTAAGTCAAGTAGTGTTGTAAAGCAACCCAGTACTCTTTCTCTTTTTTCTTTTTTTTCCTTTTAAAGGGAAAACAAAAAAGAAGAGTTAAATAGTTTGATAAGTAATCTCCCTTAAATGATATCTTGAAAACATATTAGTTTTTTATGAGGTTTAACTGTATGCTTCCCAGATATTCGTACTATTCTTTCTCTCACTATGTTGCTCTGACCCTTCATTTTCTAGTATCCCCCAAATATATGAAAAACTTTTAAAAATTTTGAACATACCTATCTTAGACAATACCAATAACCAACACTCACCCCCTGAGTTCAAGTAACATAGTTTTTTCATACATCAAGAGGTTGATGTCAATGGCAATCTCATTCTGGACCACATCATAGTATAATTCTAATAAACATTTTCTCTAAGGTGCCGCCACCATATTTCTTGCTTTGCTTGTGATCCAAAAACCAGTTAAAATATGTGGAAATAAGAGAAGCTGATAAGATCCATCAAAAAAGCACAAAAGAAATAATAAGATTTAGAACAACACAAGCAAAGCGAACTACAAAATGTGGAAACCAATAATATAAGATATTTCCACATCTAACTATATATATGTCGGTGTCCTTGAAATTGAAGTATTGTCTTAGTCACTTCCAAATACTCCTGTATATCAGAGCAATCAGTTATAGATATAAAGATGAAGAAGCATGAAAAGGACTAAAAGAAAAATATTTTAAGGGGCCAATCATTACAGAAGATAATTTAGAAAGTCGAAATAAGGGAGTAGATGATAAAGCAATCAGCGTTAAGTTCAGCAGTAAAAAAAGTTACAAAAAGATTTTGAAATGCAACCTGTAATTCAATGAGTTTAATTGAACAATGAAGATGACTCAAATCTCAGCTACAATCTAACTACAAAAGAAGTCTCTAAGTACCTAGAACCAAATTCACTTGCAAAAACTCAAAAGTCAATCAGGGAGCACAAATGAGGTTGTACTTTCTTATGCACCTATACTTCTGGGAATTCAAGGCTTTTATTATATAAGACCTCCAAGCATGATAAGATAAACGCATTTAATTGTCTTAAAATAATGGTAAATGCATTTAATTGTCTTAAAATAATGGTGCATTTGCACAACCTACTAGTTACAATTTTCAAGAAAATCTAGCAACCATACTACAAATCTTGGTATAACTTTTGCATGTGAAGACAGGTACAGCTCAAGAGAACCAAATTTCAGAAGCATGGCTGAATCACAATCATCCACCGAACACAAAGGCTGCAAGAGGTATTCCAGGACTAAAATTTCAACTTGGCAGGACACTGTTTGCACTGGATGACGGTAGACTTGCGGAGTTACATATACCTGGCCTAGGTGGTGAAAATTCAGGACCAACACATCAACTTAACGTGCGGAAAAAATTATCATCCAAGTATGTCTGGTCAATATTAGATGCCCCTGAGACAGAAGGATGGAATGCAGAGTATTGCACAGAGGAACGTGGACCTACGAATTGCATAGCAGGTATAAAAGATGAACCAAATGATTCAGGAAATACAAGATCACTGACAAGAAGGAGAAAGGGTAATAAAGCACAACAGGATTACTTATCTCTAGTCACATCTAAGAGTAGATTAGCGAAAGCATCAAAAGAATATAGTTTCCCAGATAACTGGATCAACATTAACTTCCGACTGAGGGTGATGCAAGCAGGTGTATCATTTTTTATCATAACAGATGGTGGTTTGACCTTCGAATATCTTTACACTGAAAGTGCATGGCTCTGGTTAAGACACGATCATTCAACACCTATGAAAGGTGCCCTAGGAAACTACAATGGAAGTTTACTTTTTGTTGACATGTATGGAACCTTGCTTATCAGAGAGAGGAGCAGCAATGAGCTGGCATGGATAAATTGCACCGCAATGAGGAAGGGAAGACAAGTTATTGGAGGCCCGCCTTGGGATGGTATGCCTGGTAAACTGAAAGTCACAGCAGAAGATTCACTCTTCTTTGTGAGCAAAAGCGGAAAACTACTGCAGTTCACGGTAAGTTGCAGAAATCAAATACAATGAAAAAAGCAAACAGATTAATTACATCATGGTTTGTTTAGTTTTCTTTTTCTTTTCCTCCTAAAAAAAGAAAAACAAAAGAAAGACACAAGGGCAAGATGACAACAATGCTACTTTATCATTTTTAAAATTCTTTCATAAGAAATACAAGCCTTGAATTAAATATTTAACTACTGACTCAATTTATCTCATTTTCACTATATTATACCTAAACCATTTTACTAGGCAAAATTTCACATTATCCCTTAAGCAGCAGCAGATACTGAGGAACCAAAATGGTATTATAATGTCTGGTGCAACTAAGTGCTACTTAAATTTAAAAAATATAAAATGTAAAATTTAACACTTGAAACATAATTCCAGCATCTAGACTCCGAGAACTAGTTATACAGATTCTATGAAATGTTCTCAAAGTGTTGCACTAACAAACATCCTTAAATGCCCTGTAGGTTGCCCAGAGGAAGTTCAAATGGAAAGATTGCCGAAACCCTCCAGAAACCAAACTTGCATGCATAATAGACCAGGAAATCTTTAGGGAAAATATAGTGTTTGTGGTTGGAAGAAATGGCAGGCTCTACCAGTATAACAAAGTGACTGAGTTGTGGCATGAGCATCACCAATCTCAGCATTTGGTTCTATCCATGTCGCCAGGAACTGCTATGAGGCCTTCATTCTTTTCACTAATAGGCTCACTTTTCATGCTTTCAGAAAATGGTGGACTAGTTGAATATCACTGGAATGCATGGGATGGCTGGATCTGGGTGGAACATGGCACTCCATGTAAAGATGTTACCTTGGTTGCTCCTCCCGGCCCATGTTTTGAAGGCAATCAACTGTTTTTGATAGGTTCAGACGGAAATGTATACCTAAGGTACATGGACCAATTGACATGGAGATGGAAAAACTGTGGTTTTGCACATAATGGAGTCAAAGCTACCGAAGATCAAACAGAAATGGGAGCACAAGATAGAAATCAAGAAGTTTGTACTGATAATGATCTCACAGCTAGTTTAGATGACGAAATGGAGAATTCAAATGACCCCAATGGAAACTGTGACCCAAAGGTTTGTATCCAGCTATTCACATACACTTATTCCTACCTCTCAGTAGAAAATAATAATATTAAACTGACTTTTAAATCTCTACAAACACATACAGGTTGCTCCTACAAGACCAATTCCATTTTCTGAAGATTCGGTTATATTCGAGCTAAGAGATGGCAGAGTAAGTAATCAAACAATAATTCATGCCATGGTTCTAATATCCAACATCTTATTAATTATCCAAACTGAACAAAACATAGCCATACGCGGTATATAATAAACTTCATGAACCTGCCATATAAAGAGACAAATTCCAAAAAAAAAAAAAATGTCATCACAAATTATAACTCTCCAAATAGCAGGAAAAAATAAAGTTCATTAAATCAATTTCCTCAAGTTTCCCAATAAAAAAATATGTCAGGATCAAAAAATGAATAAGAAGCTAATGCAAATTATTAAATGGTGCAGTTGGCAGAAATTCGGAGAATTCAGGACTCACAGTGGGTTTGGGTGAGGATTATTAGCACTCCAACAAGCTCATGCACAACAAGTTATTGGACTGCTTTGGCATCATGAACAATTCAACAACACCCCCCCAAAAAAAAGGCTTTTTGTTAGTCTAACAATTATTACTGCAGCACACATTAGAATTAAGATATAAACTTGAATTGAACGTATGTTAAACAAACTACAGAATTTTACACATTGTACGGCACTATAAACTTAAAAAAAAAAAAAAAATCCAAATATGAGCAAAATTTCAGAATTTTATTTTTTCAACTCAATTAGATTAATATCAAGAATTTTAATTATGAGTAAATTCAAGGTTCTCATGTCACTAAAGAATAAAAAAGAATCAAAAGTTTTTGTTAAAACGGTCTGTTTAATTCAAAAACAAAAAGAAATTTACCTAAACTTGAAATTGGAGAGATTGAACAACTTGAAGCATAGCTTTCCAAGTGAAAAATCAAGCTCTTTTTGTTTTATATTTTCGAGGAAGCATAAAAAATTCTAAGCAACAATTGAGATAATATTTTTCATTTTTTTTAAAGTTTGGCCCTTTTCGCCTACTTCGGGTTGCGACCCGGGTTTAAAACTGAAAAAAGATAACAAAACGGCAACGTTTTCAGACCTGTTCTGTTTTTCATTTTTCTCTTTTTTTGGGTCTGGAAATCCATTAATGGAATCATCAATGGTGGTTTCCAGGGATAGAAGTAATAGTAGTAGGTTAGCAACGACGACTTTTTGGGGGTGGTTGTTGGTTGGAACCGGATCCCTTGTCTTGCCTGGATTTCTCTTCACCGCTTTTATCTCGAAGGTTCTTCCGCCGTCGAATTATCCTCTTATTGCAGCTATCCAAAAAGACCGGTAATTTCAGCTTCTCGTTTGTATGTTCTTTAATTGTCCTTCGGTTTTGTTGCAAATTTTCGAGTGACCGTTGTCTCGCTGTTGCTAAGGTTTTTATTTTAAGGTTGCCGGTTGTTAAGGTTATGTTTGGATGGTAGAAAATTAGAGGGAAAATAATGAAAACCATTGCTGGACTGTAGAAACCTCTTTTTTCCTTTTTTTTTTTTTTTTAATTTCACTAGCTTGAAGATAGAGAAGGGGTTATAAGAGTTAGGATTTGAATTTCAAACTTATTTTATTTTGAAGGGTGACTTTATAAAGTTGAACTAAGCCCTGATTCTAATTTTTATTTTCTATAAAAAGAAGGATTTTACTCTTACATAAAACAATTATGTTTGATAATATGTTAGAAGTAGTACATTTTAATCAACTTAGGTAAATTTTAAGTAAAATAGAGGGTAAATAAGAAACAAAAAGTAAAATGCTATCATACTCAAAATAACAAAACAAATTAAAACTTACTGATTTTTTTGTTAGGTATTATTTTTTATTGATAGTAGTATAATCCCATACATGTTTTAACAGAGAAGTATTAGATCAATTATCTCAGTTTCTTTTTCACCGGTTTATGTGTGCAACCGTGGTAACATTATACACACACACACACACACACACACACACACATTGTGTTTATCCTCTCCATTTTGATGCATTTGGCTTTGTTGGCATGCTTTTATACACTTTGGTTGCTAGCCAGTTTGCTTGATGCGGCTGATGTTTGGCTGTTGACTGCACTGTTAATAATATATGTCATTGGTGGGATAAGTAGCATAGTTTTCTCCCTTTTTATCTTTTTTTTTTTTTTAATTTCTTTTTTCCTCTTCATTTTAATGTCTGGGGTATATTGGATGCATGGCATTCTTATCTTTTGTGGTCTAGTTGATGTTGGTAAATGTATAGTTGGGTATTCTTGTTGCTAGTGCTACAACCTATGGAAATAAAAATATGGCAAAGCAGATATGTGTGTTGATATTCTGCCTACCTTTATATGCCTGAATAAAGGTAGCAAGGAAAAGGGGAAAGGGGAAAGTGGGGATGGGGCAGAGAAGAGAATTTCCATAAAGGAAACACTCTCTGATTAGAGTTCCCTGAAGTTGAACTTCTGCTTTACATGATTTTTGTGGCTTGTAAGAATGAGCATGGTGGATATATGCATTCTCAAGTTGACAGATATCTTTCCGATGTGTTGATGATCGATCATATTAGTTTTTGTTAACCAGACAGAAAAGAAAAAAACATCAAATTTATTTGGCCTAGTTTGCTTTTATGATGCGAGTGTTGCAGTGGTAGTGGTGTAGTTATATTACTTGCCTACCAAGGCAAAATCAATTAGCTTTGTGCTTGGCTGAAACTTGAAAAATGTTATAAAAAGATTTTCTTTTTTTCTTTTTTTTTACACTAGAAATTTTAAGTTTTGCAGGCACTTTTTTAATTATTAATGATGTTAAAATATTGAGATCCCTAAATTTTTCCTTGATTTTTTGCTTCCCTTTCTTTAACAGATATTACTGCTACTTGGTGCCCTTAACAATTCCTGTACTTGTGGTTGCTGTATATTTCCATTGGCTTAGCATGAAATTATTCAAGCATGCATGACCAACGAATCCGAGGAAACAAAGAAATGATTATGAGAAGCAAACTGAGTTAGCTGCTCCATAATGGCAGTTTGGACATACGAGTAATTCGAGTTCTTTTGTTTTTCTTCTTGTTGTGTGCGAATAAATAGAAAGTTATCAGATAGCAGAGGTAGAATTAGATGGAACATTTTGCAGTTCCTTGCAATAATCCCTTCTTCCACATAGGTTTATGCTTCTACTTTGTATTAGTGGCGGGCTTTGCTGTTTGATTTACGAGTCTCATTTGTAATCACAATGCTGCATTGCAATGAGAAGCTGGTTTTTGTTTACTTCACTGCTTATATTAAATCCAACGCTGGAATAAAAAAAATGAGCTTGAGTTCTTTATTTTTCCTTGATTTTTTTGCGGTTATAAGTTGACACACATTGTTTTTA
This sequence comes from Durio zibethinus, assembly GCF_047325235.1. Classification (NCBI taxonomy): domain Eukaryota; kingdom Viridiplantae; phylum Streptophyta; class Magnoliopsida; order Malvales; family Malvaceae; genus Durio; species Durio zibethinus. The sequence goes on along the minus strand of NC_143167.1, from coordinate 8,697,310 downwards.
TTATTTAATGTTACTTTTACCCCAACAAGGAAAATTTGTAAAAACTAAAATTAGATATGATAATTTGTGAATATATATTTCATATTAAATATATATAAAATATAAAAATTAATATATTATAATTTATGTTTATGTCAAATATAAAATATATATTTTTAAATTTATATTAAATATATATATAAAATATAAAAATTATCATATTATAATTTATATCGATATATTAAATATAAAACATATATTTTTAAAAATTTATATATTATTTTTATAAAAAATTTAAATTATTTTTTATTATTTTTATATCATATAATTATATTATATTTAAAATTACTAAAGCTAACTAAAACCTACGCTCATTTACGTTATTATCTCCTTATTTGGTGAAATAGTAGGCCACTTTGAAATTAAAGTTATATATATACTAGGAAATAGTTTTTTTTTTTCCCTTCAAATTCAATTAGCTTCAGAACTTTCTTCATTTTTTTTTTCATTTTACTGAACTTACTCAGGCCACTCAGCAAGCTCTACTCTTTCTGCCTTTCTTCAAAGTTGCTGCTGCCATTCTAGTTGCAGCTACGTGTCAGAAGGCAGTCCTTTGTTATCTTCACAAGATAGATTCAAGTTCCACTGGTCGTCTTTGTATTGGTTGATATAATTCATGCACACATGGCAAAATCCAATCCACAAAAAGATAAGCTATTAATGTAGCTCCACCGAGTACTTTAGTTCTGCTCCTACAGTTCCACTAACCTTATCTTCCCCCCCCCCCCCCCCCAACATGGCCATTTCCAGCTTCCCAGACTGGTCCTTAGCTTCAACTGATACCTACACATCAAAAACCAGAAAGTTTGGCCTATTTTCATCATGCAAAACCCTTCACTTTGTCTCCTTCCCCAGCTCCAACCTTCCATTATTCCACATCAACTCCTCAGGTTGTCCATCTACCATCCTAGAGGATGCATCAACCAATGTGCCCATCACCAAGTTGGGCCTAAAATTTCATGATCCTCAACAATTTTCTCTACCAGATGTGGATAATTTAAATAGGTTTTTGTGTGGGTTATTGCAAGATACACAGAGTGAAGAGCTAGCATATGATTACTATGAGAAAGCAAAACAAAGGCCAGGGTTCATACCAGAAAAACCATTGTTAAAGCTTCTAATCAGGTACTTGGTCCAATCCAAGAAATGGGATCTAATTATGTCTCTTTCAGAGGATTTTAAGCATTACCATGTCTTGCCTGATACTTATACTTGTTCTAGATTAATTACTACTAGTATTAGAGCTAGAAAATTCAAGGTTGTGGAGACTTTGCTCGACTCATTTAAATCAGATGAGGAAGTTGCTGTCATTGCATTTAATTCAGCAATGGAAGGTTACAATAAGTTGCACATGTATAGAAGCACAATTGCTGTATATGAAACAATGCAATTGAATGGAATTTTTCAGGATTCGGAATCTTGTTGCCAGGTAATGGAAGCTTATCAGCAAATTGGTGATATGGACAAAGTTTCCTCATTATTTGAAGAATTTGAAAATAGGAAGTTAAATTTGACACCAGTTGCACCTCGTGTATACTGTATCCTATGTGCGTCATTGGCGAAATCAGGTCGAGCATACGAGGCTCTTGGATATTTCAGAGACATGAGGAAGAAAGAAATTTTTGTGAGTCCTTCAGTTTACTCTTCCTTGATACGATCATTTGCGAGAATTCGAGATTTAACTGTTGTTGAAGAACTGTTCAAAGAGGCAGAGGAGAGGGGAATGGTAAGGGACCCAGAAGTGTTTTTGAAACTGGTGTTGATGTATATAGAAGAAGGGTTATTAGAGAAAACTTTGGAAGTTGTGAGGGTCATGAAGGATGCAAACATAAAGGTTTCTGATTGCATTTTCTGTACAATAGTCAATGGATTCTCCAAAAGAAGAGGGTTTCAATCTGCCATTATAAATTATGAACAGCTGCTTTTGCAAGGCTGCAAACCAGGTCAAGTAACTTACGCCTCGATCATAAATGCCTACTGTCGTATCGGTCTCAACTCGAAAGCTGAAATGATATTTTCAGAGATGCAGCAGAAGGGGTTTGATAAATGTGTCGTGGCACATTCTAGCATGATAGCAATGTATGGAAAAGCAGGAAGGATAGGAGACGCAATGAAGCTTGTGGCTAAAATGAAACGAAAAGGGTGCAAGCCAAATATATGGATTTACAATTCTTTGATGGACATGCATGGGAGAGTCAATAACTTGAGACAGGTAGAGAAGCTGTGGAAAGAAATGAGTCGAAGAAATCTGGCACCGGATAAAGTCAGCTACACTACTATCATTACCGCTTACAGTAGAGCGACGGAGTATGAGATGTGTATGAAATTGTACCACGAGTTTAGATTAAAGGGCGGACTGATCGATAAGGCTATGGCTGGCATCATGGTTCGGGTTTTCTCTAAAACGAGTCGGGTTGATGAGTTGGTGAAGCTTCTAAAGGACACCAAAGCTGAAGGAACAAAGTTGGATGGAAGGCTATATCATTCGGCTATGAATGCTTTGAGGGATAGTGGGTTGGAAAAGCAAGTTCAATGGATGCAAAAGAATTTTGATGCCATGTAAAAATTATAAAACATGCAAGAAAATTGAGGTGCTCAATAGAATGGCACATAAGATACAAGATGGGCTTTTTTTTTTTTTTTTAACGATGATAAATTTATTTTACTATTAAGACATCTCTAGTTCTACTTTATTCTTGTTTTGTTCCTTCACCACCCTGCCTTTTTTTTCTACCATGCTCAAGTAATGTCGGACATATTTTCACAATATTTTCACAACTCTTGACAGTAGACCAGAAAGTAGACCAGAAAATATTAAACAGACCATTAGAATATAATACTGCTGACATAAAAACTATACCAAAAAAAAAAAAAAGCACAAAAATGATATAACAAAAACATAAAAATAACAAAAACCTTATTAGTTTAAAAAAATTAAAAATTATTTTTGATGTTTGATATATCAATACAAATTATGAAATAATAATTTTTATATTTACACATATTTGGCATACGACACAAAACTGGAATTGTCAAGACTACTTGAAAGGACTCCTTTTCTCATCCTCCAGTCCACTGACAAACCAGTAAGGGCTCCAGTTTCTCAATTTGAAAAACATGTTGATGAATCCAAAACTTCGACGTTAGAATTGTAGTTAAAAGAAATAAGCTTTATTTTGTAATTAGAAACCAAAAGAGAGAAGTAAAGTAAGGGTAAAATAAAATTATACAAAGGCGACATAAAAACCAAGTAGATTATATAGAAGACATACAATTACTCTCACCGCATTTAAAAGTATTATAATACATTCAACCATAGGATGGAGCCAGACATTCATCAACCATATCCAATAGGTTTGGGTTTTCTAGTGCTGCTGCAACACGTTCTTTATCATTCAGTTGTTTATTAACTGCATTAAAGAAGAAAACGGAGATGAGGTAGCAAACAATGTGAAGACTGTACCATACTTCTTTAAAGTTAAGCTATACATCTCTCTACCTCCACAACTAATTTTTTGAAACGAAGCTGGCATTAAATAACAGGAAGAAAAAAGAAATAGGGGAGAGACAGTACCTGCAGCTTCAGTTGCATGAGTTCCAGGAGCGACCCTTATATCCATCTAAACACAATAAAAATAAAAAGAAAATAAAAAAGAATACAATCATTAGCAAGGGGAAGGTAATAGAGAGGCTGAGACAGAAAAAGAGTGCAATAATTTGCAAAGAGAATCTGCAGAATAAGAACCATGTATGATTTATGTGATCAACAGAATACCAAACATGACAGTTATGAACTAATAACCCCTAATAATTTGATTGAATCATTAATGAACAAACCCAGCAGATGCAGACAATTTAGTGAAACAGGTTTTGGTATAAGAACCTAAAAAGAACTGATCGTTCATTGATTTATTGACCGCTCATTTGAACTATTAACTATCAGTTGAGGTATGGGGTTTGCAATGATGAAGCGCAGCATATGGGTTTGAAAGCCTCATATCCTCATGTGGACAGTATAACCAGACAAGTAAAGAGTTTCACAAATCAACATATTGCTACGGTTAGATGAACCTGCTCTATTTACAAGAACAAACTTCAATCTCAAACTAGTCTAGCAACAGAATTCAAGCAGCAAATTTAAAAGTATTTAATATGCTATGAAGAACCCCAATGGAATTTTTCAGTGGAATTTCTGAAGCCAAGCAAGCAGCTCAGATCAACAGAGCAACACTAGTGAGATAAGAATCAAAATTTAAGGTCTCACACTTAGCTATTAAGATGAAAGAACAAATTGCAGGTTATAAGTCTGATAAGCAAAAAAGTAATGATTGCCTTTTTATTTATGGAACTAATCCAACAAATTTAGGAAATTCCCTTGTTCCCAATTTTCTACCATCCAATCACCAAATAAAATGCTTATGATCAGGGATACTCAACATTCTTCAGAACTAAGCTCTTATCTATCCATTCCTTAACCAAAGCAAACAGGAAAATAAAAAGATTTGTTTTTACATAAAACATAATTCATACAGCAATAGAAATTACATGTTAGCTCAAAACCCAAAAATGAAAAAGGTCAAGTCAGAAAGATTAATACCTTGTAGCGAGAAGGGAGACTCCTCATAAGTTTGACTCTCAAGCAAAGACCAATAACTGTAGCCATACTACAATGTTCAACGGTAGGGGTAAATGTGACCCTGAATAACAAACAAACCAGTAAGAAAACCATTTTATTAAACTGAATATGATAGAAAATGAGAAAGAAGCATAAGAATGAGAGATAATTTGATCATTTTACCTAACATAACTGCGCTCATTGTCTACTTCAATGGCGTCTTCAGTTATAACTTTAAGCTCTTCTAAAGAGTAGGGGTGCTCAGGATCCTTTATATCTCTAATATGATTTAAGAATGCTAAGAAAATCAAACTTGCTCCGCATAATTTAATGTAAAATATGGAAAACACTTCTCAAAAGATGCAGCTTTTATTCAAAGCAAATTATATTTGGATATGAAAATAATACAAAAAAGTAAACAATAACTTGCATGAAGAAAAGGAATTAACAAATAATAAGAAGAGCAGAAAAAGGATATCAAAAATTTCTTGTTGGTCAATAGGTTCGACGGCATATTCATCAGGTATGGTTGCTATGCTACGAACCCGCCGCTCTTTCTTCTCGTAGACAACAGGATTTGCATTTATTAAACCAGACACCATAATTTCTGAATTCAATCAACAAAATAGAATCATAAAAATAAATCAACATTATAATCACTGCAACTCTTTTTTTTTCAGCCACTACATAAAAATAAATGTCTTTGGTTGATCAATATTGCAGCTCTATAGTTCCTACTAGGGGTGTAATTGAACCAAGACAAAACACTGCAAAACTCAAGCTTGGATTAGACTCTTATCTCGCAGCTCGTAGAAAACAGGATTTGCATTTATTAAACCAGACACCATTATTTCTGAATTCAATCAACAATATAGAATCATAAAAATAAATCAACATTATAATCACTGCAACTCTTATTTTATCTACCACTACATAAAAATAAATGATTTTGGTTGATCAACATTGCAGCTCTATAGTTCCTACTAGGGGTGTAATTGAACCGAGACAAAACACTGCAAAACTCAAGCTTGGACTAGACTCCTATGTCACAGCTCAAAGCTCAGCTCGAACTGGATCAAGTTTAATTTTTTTTAGCTCAAGCTCAATTCAGAATAAAATCACTCAATTAACTTGGGTCCTAGTAAAAAATTTCAAAATTCCATACTAAAATTCTGGGTATGAAACACTGCAGTAAAAATGCAATACAGATAAAAGTAAGAAATTAGACAGGGACAATTAGGAACACTGCCTCAACAAAAGAGAGAAAAAACAGATATTCCAAGATATATAGCCCCAGAGAGCTATGTGGTGAAAAAAAACATATTAACCATCAAATTTAAAGTTGGCAAGTCAGATGACACCTAAAACAAGAAAGTTAATCAGCCGCATAAAACTTTGATATTTATAGGATCTTTTTTCCAACACAATGTAACTCCTCCCCTAGCGTTTGAATATAAGCTAGTCGCAGAGTAGTAATGCACTTTAAAAATATATAATATTTGATTCAATTATAGATTCTAGGAAACAAAAAAAGAGAGCAGAGCTACCAGAATGAAGAGTCTCTTTAGTAAACAAAAAATCCTAAGCAACCTATCAGACTGAGGTAGATGGCTTTGATGATGGATGAAGGATTTGAAGGAGCTGATGAAGGTGGAACCCTGGAAGGGCTGGCTGGCCTCTGGGTGCGCGAGGAACACGGCTGTTATAGACTATGGAAGAATAATTTTAATGAACAATTAGGGTTGTAAATTGGGTAACGTTGATATTTTCTATTTTTGGCTACAAATTTTGATCATCAAGCAAAAACATAAATATTAGTATGTAAATTTAGATGATTTTATAATAAATTAAGCAAAATTCTCCCAAAAGTTCCATAATTATGCAGAAACAAACCCTAAAAAACAATTTTCAGCAGAAAAAAGATAAACAAAAAATCCCATATCTTAGCAAAACATAACATGTTATACAAACTTCAAATCAAATCTGTTAAAAGAAGTTAAAAAAAAAAAAAAAAAACGTTACGAGCTAAACTTAAACCATACAGAACCAACAATTCATATGCAGTTTCTAAAACAAATTTAGTATTTCAAACACAATAGTAGAAGATTAGTGGGCATGAGTTACCGATTAGAAGCGGCGCAACCCGGGAGAAAACCCTAGAAGACTAATAAAGGGGCAAACTAATTGCAGGAAAATTGTGGAAAGACACGAGATTAATCTTAGAGACTAAGTGTTTTGTCGAAGAATCGAAGATTGAACGGATAATCAACAGACAAAGAACCACTGCGAAGAGATGGAAGAACAGAAAGGGCAATTGGACAAAATCAAAGACAGAGAGCCAAAGGATATCGTGTTTGAAACGACTGGGCGTTTATAGGAAAGGTATTTTAACCTCTGTCCGACGGCGTTTGATCCGATCCGATTTTTTAGCGACGGATTTTAATTTGATTCAATTTTCTAGAGTTAATTGTTTTTTTAAAATTGAGCGTCGAGTTGGATGATAAAAAAAAATTTGAACTCAAATTTTAGATAAATTTGATTTTATTTAATTCGAAATAATTATTTTTTAATTAATTATTTTATTTTATTTTAATATTTATTTAAATTTTTAATTTTATATTTATATTAAAATAATATTTTATATTTATAAAATATTATTTTATTAATTTCAAATTGAATAATAATTTTAAATAACATCATATCAAACCGAGTTAAGAGATAAAAATTTAAAAAAAAAAATTAAATCAAATTCAAATGTTACATGTTTACAGTAAAACCCGATCCATTACAATTTATAAAGCTTCTCTCGACGTAGTATTATGGAAGCAGGTTGAATCCAACGGCTGAAAGCCCAATCTGTTTTGGATATCGGTCGGCTCAAGAGTTCGAATAAAATGTTGTCTCATTTCAGCTTTATATTAATACTAGTGTATATGTCATAGACCTAAGAAAGAATCTTAAATTTCACATAAAATATAATAAAAAAGTCATTAAGATATAAAATAATTCACATCACTTTTTTTTTATGAGGTACTTTTTGTATGACAAAATTGTAAGTCATGGGGTCAGAGCGGATAATACTTCATAATGGTGTGAATCGTGATAGGAAGATTGATCTAGGACGCCAGATGAGTGAATGCTCGAGTCCCGAAACCGCACGGGTTCGAAGCTTAAGGTTCGACTAGTGACAAATAGTATCAAAGTCAGCCCTAAATCGTTCGATCCACGTCAAGCACCTCAAGAGAGGTAGGCAGAGTGACCAGCCTTCGTGACGAGAGCATCACGAGGTTGGATAGAGGAGAATGTCACAGACCTAAGGAAGAGTCTTGAATCCCACATCGAATATAATAGGATGGTCACTAGGATATAAAAGGGTTCACATCAACTTTTCCTTGTAACGCGTCTTTTATAAGATAAAATCATGAGGTCACAAGGATCAGAGCGGACAATACTTCATAAGGGTATAAACCGTGACAAAAAAATTGATTTAAAACGTCAGATGAATGAATGCTCGGGTCTCGAAATCACACAAATTCGAAGCTTAAGTCTCTACTCGTGACATATACACCCTGCTTCCCTCGGTTTATTATAATAACTTTTAATATATTCTACTGAATTCGTGTTTGATAGAATTAAAATTAATGAATTCCATTTTCTAAAAAAACATTATTAATTTCAATCATCAAGAACATTTTTGCAGGGTGAAAATGAGAATAGCAAATAAGACTGTTCAAATCAGAAACAATGATAGTTATAACCAAACTCTATCAGAAAGAAGAGACCCAATATCCTTTTAAGTGATCAGAAAGCATCTGTTATTCTTAACATCCTTTACAAACCGAGTAACATGGTATACAATGAAACTTCTAATCAATATAAATAGTAAAAGTATAAAACCATAATTGGAGACTCCATGGAGGATTAAGCAAATCATACTAGATTTTGTATTGCTCAATTACCAACATAATTCAATCTCTCTTAGCTGGGTTTAGAAACATCGCAAGAGACCCTATAATTAATTCTTTGTGTTCTGCTTAGGGTCTACGTGTTTCTATATTTGCATGGTAGTTTGATCGTATTTTGCTGCTGAGTATAGCTTTGTTTGTGACTATAGCAGCAATTGTTGCCTCTTCGGATAAATAAAACGTTTCACTTATCCAAAAGAAAATTCTGGAAATTGAGCTATATCTGGTTACTTAAGAACAGAAAAGTAAATTAAACTTGTTAGTAGACCAAAGTCAGTAACAATATTAAAAGCAATGAATAGAGACACATAGATACAAGAAAATGCTGCACACATAATTTTTGTGAGATTGGAGGAGAAAGATCTTACGTAACGGAATACTATGGTATCAATTTATGCTTATGGAAGCTCTGGCATATCAGCAATTTGGATCTACACGGAAATGCAAAGGTCAGGGATTGAACCCGAAGAGTTCACTTTCGGAAGTTTATTGTCATGTTCAGAATTCCTAGAAATGGGTGAGATAATTCATGCTTTCGTGTTTAAAAATGGACTCATTTCAAGAATCCAGGTTTCCAATGCATTGGTTTCTTCATACTCTTAGCATGGGAGGATGAATCATGCCTATCAATTATTTCCAATGTCCTTCAAGAACTTTGATCTCCTGGAAAACCATTACATCTGGATTCTTTCTAAATGGGTTCGCAGCTTTGGGGTTAGAGCAATTATCCAAGCTTTTGATGTCAAACCTCAGGCCAAATGCATATACGCTTAGCATTGCTATGAGTATTTGTGCCAGCATCTTTTCCTCGAGTCATGGGAAACAACTTCATGGCTACATCCTGAGGCAAAATCTTCATTAGAAACATCTTTAAGCAATGCATTAATCATTATGTATGCAAAATGTGGCATTTTAAATTGGTCTTTGAGAGTATTTGATAAGAAGATTGAAAAGGACGCAATCTCTTAGAATGCCCTCATTTCTGCTTTTGCACAGCATGGAGAAGGTAAAGAAGCTATCCATTGTTTCAAGGCAATGAAAGATGCAGGTCGGGTGAAACCTGATCAAGCAACATTTACTACTCTTCTTTCAGCTTGCAGCGGTGCTGTTTTAGTTGATGATGCCACTTGGATATTCAATTCTATGGTAAATGAGTATGGCTTTGTGCCTAGAGAAGATCACCTTTCTTGCATGGTTGACCTTCTTGGTCAGGTAGGGTATCTCGGTGAAGCAGAAAGAGTAACAGACAGTCAGCATATTGAACCTGATTCTAACATCTGGTGGACCTGATCAATATTGTAAAAAAAAATTCGATTGTTTACCCATAAGAAAGAAGCAAAAACCCAAAAGCATAACTAACAGAAGCTTTAATACTGACCTATAAAAAAAGGAAGAATAAAGAATCAGTTTTAAAAATGCACTAATTAACATTAAAGAAAATTCAATTTTTGACCCATATAAATATTCAAATTTGAATCCATATAAATGATCCAATATAACAGATATCAAGCCAATCTCCATTCTTATCTACATAAAAGAGCCTAGGAAATGCACATGGAAGCTTTGAACATACCAAGGTACAAGCAAGCAAAATAATCTGTAGAAGTTAAGCAAAATAACGAAAATTACCATGATAATCTACATATATTAGATGCTGATTAAACCAAAATTACTACCTTTTAAACATCCACAGCCAAGTACTCTGGTTACCATTCATCATAATTTTCAAGTTGCCACCCTCTTCATTTAGAGGCAATTTTGGAAATGGCTCAAGTAATAAACTCCTCCACCTGCAATCACAAAGTTCAGTACAAAGGAAAATAAAAATATTGAACCAAAGATCTAAAAGTGAACTAATAAAAGAAATTGGCAATCCTGAGACAGTTTTTATCAAACTTGTAACAATTGGATATAGCATAATGGCCGAGTCCAATAGAAATTATAATGAGTACATGTCATAATCCCATACTTGGGTTACACAAATTTCACTTTTGATTGTAATATTTGGATGAAAAAATCTTTGTCAGAAAGTAGCCTTCAATAAAAATGTTTAGACTTTAGAATATCCACTAATGAACAAAACAAAATATATCTATAACTATATATGAAAGGACTCTCTACCAATTTCTTCGCAAAGAAATGTCAAAATTTACAAATCATATATAAAAGATTACAAAAGCTATCAAGTCCAAGAAACTTTCAATAAACCCATGCAACAGTTCAACAACCAGGAGCCAAAATTCAAAATTTTTATTACTAAATTCATTAATATCTAGAAATTCATCATCCAAAGCATCAAAACTTACTTGAAACTCTATTAGTTCAAAACCTAGAAGCACAATTATCAACATTTACACAAAAAGGTTCAATATTTATCACCCAAATCTTGTTAATTCACAAAATTTTCAAAATTGAAAAAGAAAGGGGCAATGAATCGACCTACTAAATAGCTTCCTTATCATCCTTAATAAAGGCAACTATCGAATTCTTGGCGCAAAGAATCTCATCAAAAAAAGCACTTTTGGAGACTCTGATGAGCTTGAGCGCGTTTTCAACAGACATCTTGAACAGAGCCGAGTCATCAGCTCGTGAACCAGATGGAGCGGCTAATGTTCGTCGACAATGAACGTTTGTTGCGACTTCCCATGATGAACACTGCATTTTGAAATAACCAAAGGAAAATCATAAAAAATTTAAAAAGAATTTTGAAAATAACATTAAAAACAAATTGTTCGCCTTTCTTCGTCGAGTTATTGATCCGCTCAAGAGCCCATACCGATTGAGATGTTTGCAACCGATCTACTCACCAATTGTCACATTATGACTGATCTTTTGCACCGCTTTAACGATCGTTAACTTTGGCTTAATCTTCCTTCTAGCTCTCTTTTTTTTTTTTTTTCTTTCTCATTTGGTTTTCTGGATCTTCACGCTCCAAAAACACTCTTCCATTTTTAAACTTCCTGTCAATTGTTTTTTGGTCAAAACAAATCCACAAGCTTCTACCTTCCTTTGGAGTGAGCCACTCATTCCTGCCATGTTCTCTTTGATCAAAACAAATCCATAAGTTTCTTGTAAATTTTTTTTATTATATAATCATTTAACAAAGCAAGGCTTAAATGATTTGAAAAAAAAAATACACACGTCACGTAAAAGTAGAACAGGTGTTCCATAAATTTCTCTCCTCCATCGCCAATTCATTCACACCTCGTATCCAAGATCTGCCTCCAGACTAATATGACCCACAAAACTTAAAGAAACAAAAGCAGCTGCAATCACCAGAATCCTCAAGGGATTCTTTTAACATAGAGTACTATCGATATTATTTTAGGCTAAATTCTGATTAATATTATATATATTTTATTAGAGATTAAATTCTGATATTATTCCTGTATTCATCTGATATTTGAGAATTAGATTTTTATTTGTAAAAATATTATTTTTAAATTTAATTTTTGTAATTTTAATTCTAAAAATATAAAATATGAGTTTGACATTTTTTAGTCAAAAAAATTGACTCGTCTAATACATTGGTGTGCTACATGGCATATGAAAATCAATGTTAGCGTTATTTTTTGACAAAGTAAAAATTCCGTTTTGAAACTTATATGTAAAATGGATCAAAATGGATAAAGTTTTTGAATCTCACTATGTTTTGAACCCTATCATTGAATTTGAGGATGAATACAATGACATTAAATATTAGCATTGTACTTAATCTCTAGGAAGTTAATATTTTGAATATGAACTTTATCATTAGGGTAAAAAAGATGGTAACCCTTTGAATTTAAATACTAATATGTTTATGAATCTTTACGTTTCTATAAGTGCAGCATTCAACAAAACATTCCGTTTATTCGGAAGATAAAAAGGGAATATTAATGCATAGTATTATATTATAAGTAACATAATTATTTAATAAAATCTATTTATGTGTCATTTTATACGAACAATTTATAATATTGACACGTAAGATAATTTTAAATATTTTATTTAATAAATTATTTAATTTTTAAAAATTTTAAAGTTTCAAAAATTATATTTATCTAACTCTTTAAAGTATATAAGTTTTATCCTAATTTAAATCTAAAAAAATATATCTCATATTTCATTCTTATCCATGTATATTTATATAAATAACTAAATTCAAATAGTTTTTAAAAGTTAAATCCCTAAATCTTAATAATTATAAAAATCATATCCATTTAAATTAATATTTATATAAATTTAAATAAATAAAATTTGTGATTGAATTATTATTGTTTATCAATTGTTTTGCCTTTATTTTCTTGTGATTTAAAATAAAAAAAGAAAGATATCTTAGTTATACGCATATTTAAATTTAAAATTATATTAGCTTTGTCAAAAAGTAGCCTTCAATAAAAATGTTTAGACTTTAGAAGATCCACTAATGAACAAAACAAAATATATTTATAACTATATATGAAATGACTCTCTACGCATATTAAAATTATACGTATATTTAAATTTAAAATTATATTAATTTTTTTATTTTAATTTAAAATTAAACTTAAATAAATTATATTTTAAAAAATTTTAGCCTCCATTTGGTTTGAGAAAATATTTTTTAATTTTTGTTTTAATTTTTATTTTCTAGAAAATAGTTTTTATTTTCTATTTTTTGTTTTCTAAAAAATGTATTTGGTAAATGAAAATAAAATTATTTTCTAAAAATGTAAAAGTAAGAAAATAAATAAAATATTCAACGATATTATTATTAATGTCATCTAATAATAAATATAATATATATTTATTAATTAATGATATTTAAAAGTGTTCAAACATGGTAATTTATAAAACATAAGAAAAAATAATGTACATCCATTGTTTTCATAATTGAAAAAATATATTTTTTCATATTTCAACCCATTTTCATTTTTGTTTTCTAAAAACTTATTTTCATTTTCAACTCCCAAACACATTTTCACTCATATTTTTCATTTTCTAAGAAAATAAAAACAAAAAAAAAATGGCTTTGTTTTATGAAACCAAACATTGAATTTTTTAAAATTAAATTATTATAAAAAATATGTATATATATATATATGATTTCTTTTCACAATTAATATTTTCTTTTTTATAAAAGATACAACAATAAGTTTTTCGGTCACAAAAAGTTTGGTGTGATAAAATTTCAAAAGCAAACGTGGAAAAGTCTTTTTATAATGTTGAATAGAAAATTCTCCATTTGTGGTAAGTTTGGATTCTTGGTTCTTCTATTTTATGTTTCTTTACTGTATTTTTTAGTGATTGACAAGATTATTTTATGAGTTTCAATTGTATTGTTTGTTCTTTAAAATTGCAGTTCATATATGTATTTGATTTAATTTTTTTTTCTGCTTGTGGACTTGAGAAAATTAAGACTCAAGTGTTGCCGACCATTACAAACATTATTATCTTTTATAACCTTGAAATTATTAGTGCTATTCTTTTAAGTGATACACAGTAACGTTATTACTTTATAGATTGCTATTTGTCTTCTACAATCTGTTCTTAAAGAGGATTTCAAGGTTATTAAGATAAAAGGTATAATAAGTCAGCTGATCCATTTAGTTGTTAGTAATTATAGTAGTATTTATTATCTTGCTATTGTGAATTTCTAACTGCTTGAATAGATTAAATATTTTTGGTGCTTCAATCCTCTCACATTTAATATTTTTTTTCCTGAAGATAAGCTATATATAATCTAACATATCCTTTATTAATTAGTTTCATTGGCTAATAATGATGTATTCTCATTCTAATTTAATTTATTCAGTTTTTTATTATATAATTACATAGTTATATTTTAATCATGGTAGAATATAAATTAATTATTGTTGTTTTTCCTCTTTTTAAATTGTAGATACATTTAGCTTTTAATGTTTACTATTTCGATTTAATTCTTACTTTTGATATGTTAAACAAATCTCTTTATCTTATTCCTTATAATTTATTTACAATCTCTTATATTTGAAATTAATAAAAAAATATTATAGAAAAAAAAATCAAATATTTCTTTGTTAATTCAAAATTAAAAAATAACAAACTATCCTTTTAATTTCAAATGTTTTCTTACCAAATCATCTCTTAGAATTTAGGTATGATAATATTGTTTATTATATAAAATATAGAAAATTTTAGACCAATTAAACCTTAGAAAGTTGGCTAAATAAAATTATTTCAGTTAATTTAATTAAACTAAATTGGTAAAAGTATATGTTTTTTAAAATTCATATTACTTGTTAGATTATTTTTAATTTGCTCCTATATTTTGGCCGAATTATTCACAATTTTATCTAAAAGTTAAAATCATAAATATTGATTTAAGTCTACAATCATGTTACGAGATAGTACATTTCTTCTTTAAAAAAAAAAAAAGAGAAAATAAACATTTATCATGTAATAATTTAATATATAATTATGTTGTCAGAATTCATATGCCACTTTTCTTTTTGAAAATTTGAACTATGAATAATATTTATGTTGGTCTTGAAATGCTAAATTTCATTATTAATATGGTGAATATATTTGATTTTATAAAAAATCTAGGTTTTTTTAGCTCGTGCTTCGCACGACTAGTATTATTTAATTAATATTTAATATTTAAATAATAGTATTATAATAATATTAAATATTAAAATATTCTTCAATTAATATTTAATAATAAAAATAGCATTACAATATTATTAAAAGAATAAAACATTATAATATTAATAGTTAATAAGAAAATATTATTAAAATCTTATATATTAAAGTATTAATAAAAAATATTTCATGACCAATATATTAAAATATTAAAAATAATATTAAAATATTACCCAATTAATTTTTAAAATTACATTAACGTTGAAATATTATCAAGTAACATAAAATAATATTAAATTAATATTTAAAATTCAAGTAATATTAAAATATAATCAAATATTAAAATATCATTAAAATAATATTAAAATGTTATGCAAATAATGTTAAAATATTATCCAGATAATACTAAATATTGAAGTATTATTAAATTATTATTTAATATTACAATAATATTAAAATATTAGTGAAACTATGAAAAAATAATTAAAATATTCTTAAATAGTTAATATTAAAATAATAAAAAAGTATTGCAATAATATTAAAATAAAGTTAACTTAACATTTCATTTTAAAATTCTTAAAATAATATTAAAATAATTTTAAATTTTATTAAAATTTTATTAAAACAATATTTAAATATCTTAACATGATATTAAAATATTATTAAATTTATATTTAATAATATCCTATTAATATTTAATATTATTAAATCAATATTCAATATTTTAAATTAAAATTTAATATATTAAATTAATATTTAGTATTATATTAATATTTAATATTATTAAATTAGTATTGAATATTATTAAATAATAGTTAATATTATTAAACCAATATAATATTATTAAATTAATATTTATTAATATTTATTTTTATTAATTAATATTTTTTTATAATAAATTACAAGGGCAAAATAGTCTTTAAACTAATTAAACATATTAACAATATTCTTAATCTATGTCATTCCGGTGAACCAAATTTTATAATACATATTCTATTATATTCCTCCTTTTTTATTCCCACAAAATATCGATTTCATTACCTCTTTATTCCATTCCGTGAAGCAAATGTGCCGTAAATAATAAAATATGAAAACCAATAAAGACGGATTTACTTAGACACGTGTAAACTAAATTAGTTTTACACTGTTTGTTTCATTTTTTTATATGATTTATAGTTGTTAATCCAACCATTAAATTTTATGTTCTATTTAAGTAAAATATGCATACCAAATTTCAAGTAAATTTAAAATATATAACTATTTGTGTGATAATAATAAAATTTTAATCCTTAATATATATTGAAAATGATATTATTCTCAAGCGAAATGATACAAATACTAAATATTTGAAATTTTACATGAATAATAAGTACAAGTAGATTATTAAATCTAACGATTATTTTATAACAATATTTATCATATATAAAGTTATAAAATGGTGTAAAACAAATTAATTTTATACTTATGTAATTTGATCCCTTTATTAATCATATAATATTTTTATGACTTTTCATATATTTGTCATTTTTCTTAAATTCAATTGTTGGTGGAATATGAAAAGTTTTTTTTTTTTTAAATAAAATGATTATGAAAGAGTGAAATCAATATAATAATATTTTATAGATTTTCATTTTCCGATTATTTTAATTTGCTTTGGTGGTAGAAAAATATAAAGGTTGAAAAGTTGATATATATATTTGTTCTCTTTTTAAATATTTATTTTTAAATAATTAATTGCTAAAATATGAAACATAAAAAATTAATATTTTAATCTTTTCGTATTTTACTTTTTATTTGAAATAAATATTGAATTAAAAAAATATTGAATTAAAAACTTAACATGTAATATTTATACATCATTAATGAGCATATTTATTGTTTGCAATCTAATTATGTAAAGATAAATGTGCTAACTTTTTGTATTCTATTTTTTTATGTTAATTTATTAAAAATAATTAGTATTTGTAAATATTGAAATTAATATAATGACTTTTTGTATTGTATTTTTTATTTAAACTAATTTATACTAAGAAAAAGATTAAAACATTTCATATTTGTATTTATTGTGTAGAAACCTAACATTATATAGAAATAAATGGAGAGTAAATTGTTTCTTAATATATTAAATCAAATAAATAATAAATATTTTCTACTTTATCCCTTGTTTATGTTTGTACTCATTAAAACATATGATATAACTAAAAACTCTTATTATAAGAGATCGTGATAAGAAAAATAAATTAAAGGAGTCTTTTCTATTAACTAAATGAAGTTGTTGTTTTGGCAAAAAAATTTTGAGAAAGAAATCTAAATAAATAAATACATTTAAATAGCAATAAACTTATTAATTTAACATTAAACATCTAATATTGATTCTTTTTGTGTATGTATGAACCTAGAAGTGAAATTTTATATGAAATTTCTATTATAACTAATTATCTTTCAAATATCATGCATAGTAATTACCATGGTTTTAATAATGTGTCATAATGATTTTTCGCCTATGGGGGACTCGATCACTAGACTTGGTAAACATTTTCAAGGTCGTCATTAATCTTTTTTGTACGGTTTAATTGGCCATCCAAAAATATAATCTTTTAACAAAAATCTTAAATTTTTTAAAATAATATAATAAAAAAAAAGAAAAAAACAACGGTAAATAATAACAAAAAAATAATCACAATATTAATTAATTAATTAATTAAATCTCTTAATTATCATAAAAAAATATTTTTATTTAGGATCTTATCAGAAAGTTAAGATAATCCTAAACTTGTTCAAAATTTTTAGAATATCGTTGAAAAGTTGGGATAATTTTAAAATTTGTTTAATAAATTTTAGAAACTCACTAAATAGTCGGAATGTTCCTAAAATCATTTTATTAAATAAATAAAATATCTTATGATGAGATTTTGAGAATTTTGTAAATGATAATTTTTTTGAAATATTTTTTAAATAAAGATTTTTTATAAATTCCGTCAAAATGTTGGAGAATTTATAGAATATGAAATAATAATAGTAATATTAATTTCAAAACAAAGAAATATTTTTTTCATAAATAAATTTTAGGAAATTAAATTTAAATATAAAAAAGATGACATCATCAAAATTAAAGGATTACACATGTTTAATTGGTACCGTTCCTTGAATAAGTGACGTGAGGGTGTTAATATCTTTCTTACTCATAACCATATTTTCAGACCCAACCCTGATTTTGCAAACTTAAACTTCTTTTGGTAAATCTTAATTAATTTTAAGATTTTTTATTAAAAGATGATATTTTTGGGTAACTAATCACACCCTACAAAAAAAAGATTAGTGACGACTCTGAAAATGTTCACCAAGTTTAGCGATCAAGTCCCCCATAGACGAAAAATCATTATGATAGCTTGGTGACTCCACTAAAGACACTTGAGAGTCAAGTTAAAAATTAAACATATGTCATTCAAACTTTTATTTTACAGTTTTTTCGACATTTAATTTTAATTTCTTATCTCATCTTAAAATAAAAATAAGAAAAAATGTAAAAATTTGATAGATTCATCTAGTTTTATTATGTTACTTTATTTCTCTTATATTGTTGCTAATTATATTCTTAATTTTCTTTTGATTAATAATTATTACATTCCCTCACACACATGCACATTTGCATTCATGCATGAGTTCTATACCTGGGCTTCCAAATCTATCTGTTTTTAGGAAAGAGTAAAGTAGCCACATTTTTGTGATGTTATAATGCCTCTGCTTGGGCTAGTGAAATACTTCCACTCAAGTTGAACCATTTCCGTTAGCAACCCGCTATGGGTAAGGATCAGGGGCCTTACTAATTCAAAGTGGATAACAGTAAGGATCAATTTGAGAACCTTTTTTAGCCTATGTTAATTACCAAACCATGCATATAATGAACCTTAAAAAACTAACCTTATGTAGAGCTATACTATTTTTGTAGATTATACCCCAAATTAGAAGACATGAGGGAATATTTATTTTAATATGATTACTAACCCTATTTTTCTTTGCTTTCCTTTTGTTTCATGATATGCATCATCGTAAACACTTACATATGGGATGTGCTTGTTAATGTGCCAATATCAGTCAGAAGATTTTTAGTCTAGCTACGAAAATACCATCATGATGTTCTTAATTTTAAAGCCCATACTATATAAAGAAACTAATGTGGTGATAACTCTATCATTACATGCCCAAAGTAAAATGGAAAATTGTCTGAAAGAATCTAAACAGAAAAATTTTACTTGAAGAAATCAAATTGGGACTTTAACAAAATGATTTTTTTGAGTTGGTTCAGATCTAGCACAATATAACAACTCCTAGAAAAATGGCTTTTAAGGAAAAATATGGTCATATTGCTTCACTCCTTGAGGTGTCTATGGAAAATCAGTTGATAAAAGCTTTAACTTAGCTTTGGGACCTTGCATATAGATGTTTCATATTCAATGAGATAGATATGATCCCGACAATCAAAGAGTATACTACATTGATATGGTTGCATCTCTTCAATCTAGATAAAATCTATTGGCAATATCAAAAACTTGGATCTCGAAAGAAACTTGCATGTATGATGAAGGTACCTTCTCAGAATATGAACTCATATATCCAAACAAAAGGCAAAAGTAACTGTATCCCTTAGAAAATCTTGCGTGATTACATCGTCAAATACTTAAAGGATGAATGAGGCATGATAATTATAATTTTGGTAATTTATGGCTTGATCATTTTCCTGAAGGTCTTGGGGCACATTGAGTTATCAGTAATTGACTTCCTCAGGTAGGTGGATAACAAAATCAATCATGTTCTTTCCATACTGACATAAACTTTTAGATCATTGAATCATTATCAAAGAAGAGGATGCTTTATAGGGTGTACATGTTACTTTACATTTGGGTAAAAAGTCATTTTCATCATCCTGTAGGTAAATTTCATCCTACTTATAGTAATAAAAGTAAGCCAACTAAAGAATGTTACAATGTTGAGTGGCCAGTATCAAAGTCTGAGGAAGAATGGGTATTGATTTTGTAAAATCTCACCAGTACTCAAGTTATATGGAGAGTTCCATGGATGTCACGAGAAGCCATGTTGTATAAATGTGGTGACAAGCCATAGGTTCCAATTTTGGGGTCGTAGGGAGGTATAAGCTATGCTCCAGCAATGTTTCATTGACAACTAGGGTCATAATAGTTTTTTCCTATGATTTATAAGCTTTGGGAATTAGAATTCTTTTTTGATGAGTCATGATTTCTTGGACAAATGAAAGAAATTATCAAACAATGGAAACAGACCTAGAAAGTGGATCGTGGGGAGTATATGAACAAAGCTACACCTAAATATCTGATATGAAGGAGTCAACATATTACAAGCAAAGTTGGTCTCAAAGAAGACAGACCATTCCACGAAAAAAATGCCCATTGTGAAAAGATCTATAAAGACACGAAAATTATAAAGCACAAATTTGAAAAAAAAAAAAACATGAAAGCTTGAAAAAAAGAGGCTTTAACATGTGATTAATGAGTGAAAAGATAAGACTGATAAGAGTGAAGTAAAATCTTAAGGCTTAAAAGAGAACAAGAAGAGATTTTTGAAAGTTGGCATAGGTCTATCACTTCAATGACCACAAAGCTTAAAGAATGCAGAACATCTCTGATCCAATTTATTGTCTAAGAAAGAAGAGCTTAGTTAGTCTATGGAAGAAAAAAAATACTATAAAGTCTCGTAGAGGACTTGAAACAACAAATGCATTATCGATGTGAAGCCATTCAAGTTTTGAGAGAGAAACTAGATTGATTTAAGCATAGAACACAGTATTAGAAGGAAGAATATTTGTTGAAAGAATCTCAAGCTACTTACGTAGTAAAACAGATAAAAGAAGTTAGCTTCAAAATAAGAGACATGACTCAAGAAGCTAAACAAGTAAAAGAAGAAGTTTACCTAAAACAGCATAGCCAACGCTTGACCAATTTTCTAGATAGCACTTATGAATAATACATGAGGGTGCTTCTTTTAAAAATTTTAATATTGTAATGAAAAAGTATTCAGTAAAAATAATGTGACGTTATGATGTAGTAGTTCAAGTTTAGACTTAAAATCTTTTACAAATATTAGATTTATAACAAGCACATCATTTGCATTCATGCATTTATGCATTATACGTGTATTTCATTCAATGCTAAATTTTTAAAAAAAATTATGACTAAAAGAAAGAGGCCTTCAAATAATAAATCTCAAAGAGTTTCCCTTAACTAGATCAGGTACAAAAAAAGTTAGGCTATCAAAAAACATAAATCAGACCACTCGTCATCGTTACAACATTCACTCATAAGTCAGAATCATGAAAAATGAGCAAGGATCTAAAATGAAATGGATGGAAAAAGCTTAATTTGATATATAGGAACAAATGATTAGGTCTTAACAAGAGTTGATAGAATAAATGAGTAGGTTTTAAGAAGAGACTCGAAAAGAAATTGCTATAATGATGGACATGATAAGGAAAATGACCAAGAAAAATGGGGTAGCTGAAAAAGTGACCACTAAGAAAGAGCCTCAAGCCTAAAAAAACACCTATGATAAAGAAAATCCATTATATCCACCATGGTTCACTCTATTTTATGTTTAAGCCTTTCATCAAATGCATCCACAAATGACACAAATTGAAAGGCAACCACATGCTCAGTTTAATTTACTTCTCTTCACGATTCAACCATGTACTCAATGACACATTGGTCTAAACATTGGGGCAAGTCCCATTATGGTCTTAAATTTAGATGGCCCAAGAGAACAACAGAAATTAAAGAAAAGCTCATTTGAAAAATCTGATAATATAAAAGCATAACAAAAATTACATCTCTTAAAAGAAAGCTATTGAAGGTGTAAATATTTTTTGCACAATTAATGTAAGTGAACTTAGTTTAGTTTTAGATTTGATAATTTCACCAAAGTTTAAAATACCAAAATTTGAAAAATATGATGAAACCAAATGCCCTCAAGAACATATCACCATGTTCTGTTGAAAAATCGTCGAACATACAAACAATAACAAGTTGTTTATCTATTATTTTTAAGATAGTCTTACTAGATCAGCTGCCAAATGGTATGTTCAATAAACAGGAGTCGTATTCATTCATGAAAAGATCTGACCAAGAATTTATTATTCAATACAAGCATGTCATAGATATGGCTCTATATATATTGTCCTTACAAAACATAAAAAAGAAGGCTAACGAAAACTTTAAAGAATATGCCCAGAGATAGCGACATGTTATGCTTAAGTTCAACCTCCTATCACTAAGAAAAAAATAACTATTCTGTTCATCAATACCCTTCGAGCCTCATACTATGATAGGCTCATTGGTCATGCCATAAAAAAACTTTGCTAATATGGTGATTATGGGTGAAATAACAAAAATGCCATTAAAAATGAAAAAAATTAAAGGGGGTGATGTTTCTAGATCAAATAAAGGAGGGCCACCTAAGAAAAAAGAAGAAATGCAAGCTATCACTACTGAAAAACCAAAACCAAGACCTTTTACCCCATACCACTCATATCCTATTTACTAACCTTATTACCTAACCATTTTTGGCATTTCTCAAAACCCATACCATCATCAACCAATGTAAACCAAGGCACCTATTTTTCAAACTAATGTTCATCCCTGAGCACCTCTACCACGACCTTCCCCTCAGTCAAACACCACAGACTTTAATCGAAAGGAACCCCAAAATAATTGAAAGCAATAACAATTTGATCCAATTTTTATGACTTAAATGGAATTGTTTCCCCCAGTTATTCAAAAAACACTTAATGGCCCGACAACCCATAGAGACTTTAAAACCTCCATATCCTTATGATCTTGAAGCTTTCTAACGAATTTACCTCAAACTTATCCCAATCTTTGTATTGTTTATTACTTTCGGGAAGGTCAGCTTATGAGCATCGATAACAAGCTCTCTCTTACATGTAAAATTTAAAATTTTATTTTAATCTAACAGATCAAAGATAGAGAGGGCCATCGGTGCATCCATAAAAGAATTAAGTGTACACATTATTTCTCAAGCCTCAACTTTCGACTCACTATCTTTATTGACCTTCTATTTTTCAAGGCATAAGAATAACAACTTTTAATTCTTTATCAAGCTCGGACAACTAGCGAAAATCTTTTTATTTGATTGAGATGTGATATAAAATCTCTTACTATCACTAAGATGTCTTTTAAGAGAAAAAAACTCTTTGAATTGAGGGAAAGAAAGAAAAATATTTAAATGTTGACAAAGAATAATAAAAGAAACTATGTATTGAATAGAATTAGGGGTGAGCTAAGTGATAGTTAAATTGTGATAATTAAAAATTTAAATGAATAAAGAATGAAGTGGAAACTTCAAACCAACCACGAATGAATCTCAATATACATAAGGTCGATGTGGCTCTAATTTATTAGTGACCTAATCTAAAGAGTATGATGTTATTATATTGTACACTTTTTTGAAAAAAAATAGTACCCAGAGCTCAAATGTGATGAGCTAAGCACATGTTGGGATAGTCTTTGGGATTTATTATGTCCTTTAGCTCATTTATCACATCTTTGGAGATCATGTTGAGGTTACACAAAG
This sequence comes from Durio zibethinus, assembly GCF_047325235.1. Taxonomy (NCBI): domain Eukaryota; kingdom Viridiplantae; phylum Streptophyta; class Magnoliopsida; order Malvales; family Malvaceae; genus Durio; species Durio zibethinus. Next base: position 8,673,487 of record NC_143167.1, on the reverse strand, counting down.
TATATACAAGGACCTTGAAGAGTTCATTCTACTCTACAAGACTCTTTCCCTCGTCAACATTTTTTTTAGCCAAGGTACCCCCTTCTTTTTGTTCCTCATCGAAACCCTTATCATCTAAAAAATCTAACTCTAGAGTAGGAGATAGATCTTAAAAAAGAATAGTGCATAAAAGTAGCTCACTCTTAAAAAAATAGGGATGAAGTGAAGACCCCTCAGAAGAAGACAAGATGTTAAGAAAAACTAATTGAGGGAGGAGAGTAGAAGTGGCAAGAGGTGGAAAAGATTAAACCCCAGAAGAAGAAAAACCTAAATAAGAAAAAAAATCGACCATATGAGATGGACCAACCTGAGAGATGGGGAAAGCAGGTGGATTGTAAAGTTTGAAGTCAATCTGAGTACACAGCTCTTCAATATTCAAAACTCACTCACTTGTTGTCTGAGCATTCTCTTTATTGTGTTGTTGCCATTCTTCGGACATTAAATTGAACGAATAGGTCATCTTCGTATAGTTATGACCTCTAATAACAGAGAGGATCAAGTCATCATCCTACTACTTTTGCTAACCTCATTTTGGCTCTACCCTGTAACTCTTAGCCTATCCAGAACTCATATTAAAAAACATGGTTAAAAATATGTAATAAAGTAGGCATAGAAAAAACTTTGAAGGCAAGAAAGCTATGAAGATAAAAAAATTTTAGGTTGAATTAAAAGCAAAAAAAATGAAAGATAAAAAGTTAAGCCCTATCAGTTCTTTAATATAGATGTGTTTTAGCCTAAAAAGATAGCATGATCCTTGCCACATGTCAAAGTATGGATGGGTAGACATATTTTCATTTTTTTACCTTAAATTTCCTTACTCAAATCATCTTTTTCTTCATTTAATGCTATCAAACCAGCCTAATCAGATGAACCCTAACTCGGACCAACCAAATCAGATAATTGTCAAGGGTTAATTGAGAGTCTGGTTTACTTTCAAGGTTTTAAGTAGAGATTTAAGTCTAAATTTTTGAAAGAAAACATAAGTCTCAGTATGGGTATATGAACTCTAGCTATAATCTTAATCACCTCAGACAATTATCACTTCGGTAATTTTTAAATCGATTATGCACTTATCTTGAAACACACATGCAAGATTGAATAATAATCAGGTCAGACTACGACTCAAAGTTTGTCATCATTTAGAGTCGACCTCTCTCTGTAACGTTAGCTTTTGACAAAATATGCAACCACTTACCCCACACTAGGGATGTTCGTAACAAATTTTGCTATCTAATGCTTAGACCGCTTGATGAGGGGATATAGTGTTATGGGCATATAATGGTTAAAATGGTATAATGATCTTTTTTCCTCATTTAGATTTCAGCATACACTAAAAGGTATCTTGGTCATTTATGTCGACTTGACATGGTAGGTCGGTCTGACATCTCTAGTGCCACTTTAGCTTGGTTCTGTCCTAATTGTCCCATTTTTGTCCCCCTAGCTTACTTATAAATATAGAAACTTAAGCACCATAAAACTAAGTTCATCTAACTCATATATTTCCCTCATTATTACTTTCTCATTTTTTTTTTACCTAATCCTTACTGCCTTGCACTTTAGAGTGCAAACACAAGAAACACCTCATGTCTTTACCTTTAACTATTCTTCATTTTTACATTTACAAGAATACCCTCAAGTTGGAGCTCGACACTATCAAAAACAAAGAGATTTAATTAGTTGGCACTAGTTGAATACTAAACCAATGGCACTGATTGAAAATTTAAGCCCAGCTAGGTTGGCACAAGAAAAAAAATGTTGAAGTTTCATTACAAGAGGATGTGAATCCTTGAGACATTGAACTTTAGATTTAAACTTTTCAAATTTGAATCTTTAAAATTTGGATGTGAAATCTTTTTCAATATGAATTTTTAATTTTTTTTTATGTGAATCTTTATAATTTTTGAATCTTTAGACTTTTTGAGCGTGATCTTGGATATGAATCTCTAAGATTTTTGAATGTGAATCTCTAAGATTTTTTATTATGAATCTTAAATGTGAATATCCAAGATTTTTTAATGTAAATCTTAAATGTGAATCTTGAAGGTGAACTTCTAAGATTTTCAAATGTAAATCTCAAAAAAAATTTGAATAAGAAGTTTCATTTATGGGTTTTTAGAATTATTTGAGGCCTTTACAAATCTTGAAACCTTTTTGAATCTTGGAATTTTTATGAATTTTGGGACCTTTTTAAATCTTGGGACCTTTGCAAATCTTAAAACTTGTACGAATCTTGAAACCTTTACGAATCTTGAAAATTTTACAAATTTTAAAAATTTTTTGAATCTTAAAACCTTTGCTAATCTTGGCGAATCTTGGAACCTTTGTGAATCTTAAAAATTTTATGAATCTTGAAAACTTTACGAATCTTGAATCTTTTGCATTCACTGCATTAAATAAATTCATTGCCTTGCATTACATTCATTATATTCATGTATTGCATGCATTGCTTTTGTTATGCATGTTAGAAAAAAAGAAAAGTTAAAGTTTGAGTTGCAAAATTGAATTTAGGAATTTTTAAATCTTTTCATTCATTACATACATTTGTTGAATATGCTTGGAAAGTAGGAAGGAGAAAGTAGATGTTGAAATGATTTGGAGAAAAGACATAAAAGATGACCAAAGATGAAAGAAATTACTTTGAGGTAAAATTTTTTAAAGTTTCTATGCCTTTATTAAGGAAAAGCTTTTTTCAAATGAAAGAATGATGTATAAGACCTCAAGGCATAATCTTGAAAATCAAATATCTTATTTTATTTTTCAAAAGTTTCAATGCCTCTGTTAAAGATGAGCTTTTTTTAAGATAAAAATGATTTATAAGACCTCCAACCAAAATCTCCAAAACCTCCAAGTATAATTTTAAGACCTTCAGACATAATTTTCAAAACCTCCAGGTATAATCCCTCAAACCTTCAATACTTTTCTATTTTTCAAAAGTTTTAAACCTCAGTTGTGAAAAAGTATTTTATTTTTTAAAAGTTTTAATGCCTCAGTTGTGGGGGAGCATTTTATTTTTTAAAAGTTTCAATGTCTCAGTTGTGAAGGAGCATTTCATTTTTCAAAGTTAAAGCTTCAATGGATGAGTACTTTATTTTTTTAAAGTTGACGCCTCAGTGAAGAAGTACTTTATTTTTCAAAGTTGAAGCATCGATGGATGAGTACCTTATTTTTCTAAAGTTAAAGCCTTGGTGGATAAGTACTTATTTATCAAAGTTGAAGCCTCGGTGGAAAAGTACTTTATTTTTCAAAGCCTAAGCTTCGATAGAGGAGTATTTTACTTTTTCAAAACAAAAAAAAAAAAAACCTAAAACATAGGTGAGGGAGTATTTTATTTTTTGAAAGTTTTAAAACCTTAGTTGTGAGGTAGCTTTTACAATTTTCTTTTTTGATTTTTTTTATCTAAACAAAATGGATGTCTTTTGTCTTTGTACAATTCTTGTTTCATAAAAAATATACAAAAAGAAGAAGCTATAAATGCCCTATTTTGTCCAGGGATTTTCTTAAAATTCATTGGGTTTTGAATGTTAGGCCCTAATTAAGAAGTTTTGGACCTGAGAATTAAAAGCTTAAAAATCTTAATTTTAATTTTGATTTGATTTTATTTATTGGTCAAAATAAAAAAATAAAAAAAAACATGTGATTTGTCTTGGTAGATCGCTTTTGGATTTGATTCAGCTAGATTCAATCTCAGATTCAATAATTTATTGTTGAATCAAGTATGGAAAGCTTGGGGCTCAATTCATGTTAAAAAGAGAAAAATTACACAAAATCAAATCATGGGGATTTTTCCTAAATCTGGTGGAATTAAAGTTTTTTTAATTGAATTGAGATTTGATCATTATAAAAAGACCTTAAATATGTGCTCTAACAGGGGGTCTCACAGCAATTCACTTCAAGATCAAACAAAGGCTATTGAAAATAAAGAAAATTTGGATAAAATTTTGAATCAACAAGGAAGAAGCAATCAAGCAAAATTTTACAAGAAGATTTGGTTGGAGTTTTTGGAAGGAAGATTAAGATTTATAGTAGAAAGCATCAATTTTTGAAATGTGAAAAGTTGTTGGAACCCATAATCCATTAAGATAATGTTTGCTTTCATTTTTTTTTTGGTGATTTTTGCATAATTTTTATAATATTTAATTACTTACTTTTATTTTAATATTTATTGCATGGTATTTATTTTTGTATGAATTTGCATGATTAATATTATATTTGCATGATAAGTTATTTGCCTGATATTTTATTTGCATGATTAATATATTTGCATGAATCTAATTTAATTACATGATTATTAATTTATTGTAATATTGCATGATTATTAATTTAATTGCATGATTATTGATATATTTATTTGCATGATTAATTAATATATTTTTGCATGAATGCATGATTATTAATTTATTATAATATTGCATTATTATTAATATATTTATTATTGCATGATATGATTTTATTTTCATTGTATGATATTGTTACATGGTATGATTTTTTTTATTTTTGATAGAATTTTTGTATCACCATATTATGTAAATAAATAAAAAGACTGGAATTAATTGATATGCATGATAAAAACCATATTTGATAAGGCTTAGGCAATATAACATATAATTAATTTAGTATTAATTTTGGGCGTAAAGGGGTGTTAATATCTTCCCTGCACATAACCGACTCTCGAACTTTAATTGTGTTAATATAGACTAGAACCTATTCTTTTTAGGAACTCTTAGTTTATACTTAATTAATTTTAAAAATGATATAGTCACATAGGAGGTCAATCACACCTTGATAAAAAAATATTGGTAACAACCCTATGATTTTTGTGTTTGATGGGTAGGTTTTCCCAACCTAAACATTATGACAAATTAAATAATAAAAATAACAAAAAATGAAAATTAGAAAATTAGAAAAATAAATAAAAGAAAAATAAAAAGAAAAGCAAAACTTTATGATTAGGTCAGGTCTGAAGCAGGTCGCACTCAAGTCATGCAAGTCAGGGGGTTCTTCAAAACGACGTCATTGTGGCTCAATATAAAAAACACCTTTCAGCCCTTTTCCTCATACTCTTTCTATTGCTTTTCTCTTTAACAAAATTTTTCTTTGACTTCTCTTTAGCAGTTCAATTGAAGAACAAGAACACAACCAAAATTCCAAACTCCGACACTAGAAATTCAAAAGGGCATAAAAAATTCAACACAACCTAGAAACCACCATGAATTCCAAAATCTGACCATCATGAATTCCTTCAGTTGCCACATACCTCGCCAGAATCTTTAAACTTTCATCCAAAAATTCAACAAAAAACCCAAAAAAAAATCCAAAAATTCAAATCAAATTCCCATAAAACAACCTCAAGCCCAAAAATTCAAAATTTCCAAAAATTCACAATAAATTTCAACAAAATCAAATCAGAATCCAAAGACAAAATTCCAAAAACATCCAAAAACTTCGAAGATCAAAACCTAATTCCAAAAAAACCCAGAATCAAAATTTTGAACTCAATCCTAAAAATTCTTGAACCATATTCCCAAGAACCAAGAACAAACTCAAAGAATTTTTAAACAGCTTAAATTAGGTTTCTTTGTGTGCTTGCTAATTGTGTTTTTATAGGGATTGAATAATTTTTAATTTAAAAAATCAATCAATTCAACCCGATCTTCATTTCTTTGTGATTTAATTTGATTTGATTTTGTTGTGAATTAACTTTGACTTTTTTTTTACTTCTTTAACATTTGACTTTGACTCTAACTTTGACCAAAATTAAAAATAAAATTATAATTAAAATTAGAATTAAAATTAAAATAAAAAAATTTAAATTTAAATTTAAATCAACATTAAAATAGTGACATTTTATCCTTTCGGGTCTAAAGTTTTATGATCGATGCTTAATTTACAGTTAAAGGACTGTTTAAATTTCAAAAAAAAATTTTGAATAAAATAAGATATTTACCAAAGGTAAAAGCTGTGACTCTGGCACTTTTTTTTTTTATAGTTTTTATTGCTGTTCATATTATTATGTATTAAGGTATCTGGCAACCATTAGAGTATGAAACAGGGAAAAAAATAGTGTTTTTGGGAAAAATATACTATAAGAAAAATTTTGAGATAATGAAAAGGTTCTTCTTTCATGTGATTGAAGGGTACTTTAGGGGACTTGTCTTATTTTGTGGTTTCTTTTCGGTCGACAATGGACATGAATGGGTAAGGGCCATACTGTCACATGGGTTCTGACAATTTACGTGAACGGTATCTGGGTACCACTCACTCCTTTCACTTTCAGTCTTTGAATCTCCATCAGAATTTTAAGATACATTTATATACTACTATTTTGTTTATTTTGATAATTGTGTTTTATAGGTGTTGGTGCCTTTGTGTTTTGGCATAATTTTAAATAATGATATCAATAATTAATTATTTTAATTGATTAAAATTTATTTTTTTTATGAATAAATTTTATATTCGAATTTTGTTAATGATTATATATTAAGATCATTTCAAATATATAATTTGTAATCACTCATTTAAATTATTAAATATGACATATCTTATCTTAATTTAAAAAATTAAACAATCTATTTATTTTTAAATTTTTCTTAAAAAAAAGAATAATCTTAAATCATGTTGGTCTGCATGTGCTCTTTATGTTTTATAAATGCTTGCACTGCCTAAACTTTCAACTCTATTCAAATTGCTCCCCCTACCACATAAATACAGATGTTTGTCTACTGACTTGTTTGGTGGTGGTTGCAAAGATTAATAAGATGATTTATTATTAATTTATTATTCAGATCTTATTATTATCTTAGTTTAATGAAATTTTTTGATTAATTATCATGTGATATATTAATAGTGTAGTAATTTTTTTAATTATCAAAATTTAATCTCCGACAATTTTAATAATTTAAAAAAAAAAAAAGAAATTTCCCTTTTGGTTTGGATGATTAGCTATAATTAGCAGAGTATGTTGTTGTTAATCTTCATGCAACATATGGACACGCTTAAAGGACCATTAAGGAATTTCATTGGTTGATTACTTGATATGACTTCCATGTCAAAAGAAAAAAAAAATTGAGTGCTTTAATTACAGGTGGAGTTATAATGTCAGTATCATTTACCCCAATCTTCGTGGGAAATAGCTGGCCAACTTTGCAGCAGGAAAAAATATATGCAGGCCATGAGTGTGCCTAACTTGGGTGAGTTTAGTTAAGTTATAATGTCATTATTAAGTCAAAACCATTAACATTTTTGTTAAATGAACAAAGGTGGAAATTTGACAGGGTTTGTTTCTGAGTAGTCTCACTGTTGTCACCCTGTCATAATCGAAAACAATTATATCTTCTCAATGGTTTTCGATTTTCCGTGATTCGGATTCGAGGAGCTATTGATAGTGGTATGCATCATAATCATTTCCACTCGGTTGATTTGGGGGTTGATTTCATTGATAATGTATTTTGAAATTGCTATCCCAAAAATGGCATTCTTTCTTCTTTCGGATGCCTGATAATTCTAAGTAATTTAGAACTATCTTTTGAAGGGTCTTGATTTATTTTTAACTGAAGTGAGAGTAATTATTTACCTTTGTAATGATTATGAGTGCCTTGTAATTCAATCTGCATCAAAGATAGTTAAGAAATAATAAAAAGAGTTTTATATATTGAAGTTAAAATTTTATATTTGTTAAATTTTATTTTTTAATGATAATTATATAAATTAATTAAATTAAATTATAAATTTGTATGAAATTTTTCAACAAATTCTAAGTGAGAAATAGATTCCATCATTTCTTTAAAAATAAAGGGCAAAAACAGTGTTTCCGCAATCAAATTAGTGCAATATTTCCTAGTTAATTAAGCCATCATTTCACCATTTTTTTTTATATATACTTAATAGTTTTAATCAATTTAATGAAATGTATATATTTTAATTTTCATAAAACATTTCACATATATAACTATTAAAGTCATATCACTTGATGAGACGCAAGATGTGCACTAATAATAAAATATAAATGACTCAAGACGGTGTTAGTTGCATCATGTAGTATTTTCATATTCATCTCTTAAAAAGAATAGGAAGAGTAAGATTTATGACATGATAAATATTATAATCTAAGGTCCAATGAATTTTCAACCTAATTAATTTTACTTTAATTTATAACACTAATAATTTAAGGTAATTTGCACACATAATTTATCATAGAAAAATTGATTACCTAAAAATTTTCGAATTCTTATTTTTAGGTCTCATTTTGAATACTGGTAAATGTAATGAGAGTGAGTTTATGAAATAAACTAGATTTATTATCACTGCCTTGTCCTATAAATTTCATTCTTAGGATTCGAACTCACGACGTTCAAAGTAAAGTGTTTTTTTTTTAAAACTCTAACTAGCCAGTAAGGTGTTCGCCTTGGAACCTCGTCCTCATTTACGTGGTGCAAGCTTTGTTCTTGCATATAAAAAAAGTAATTTGTTTGTATAAATACTTTGAAGATGAGGCCCATAAACTAATTGTATGTTTGGTTCACCGGAAAATGTAAGGAAAGGATTTGAAATTCTGGATGGGACCACACTTTCAAAAGTTTGGTTTAATTTTAAGTATGGAATAGCCATTTCACAGGAATCACAAATCTGTGAAATCAGGGAATTGCATTTCTTGACTTTTAGCTAAGAATAACAACTGCTGGTGTCATGGAATTAGGCCTAATTGTTTAATACCAAATCTAACTTTATGAAAAAAGAAGGAAGGATACGGTCAACGGTGGCCAAAAAAGGTTGAAACAGGCGACACAAGTTTGAGTTTTTGAAGTTAGATTTAGGTTTTTCTAGGTTTTTTTTTTTTGAAAAAAATAAATTAGAAAAAAGGAGGCTGAAAGGAACCAAAATATATATTTTGGGATGAAATCGGTGCCAGTCAATGGCGGCAATCGGTGATCGACGACTGCAGAGGACGGTGGAATTTTAGAGAGATAAGCTCTGGTTTTAGAGAGAGAAAAGTGAAGACGGGAAGACGAAATTGAAAAAAAGAAAATAGAAAGTCATAAAATTTTTATTAGTTTTTATTAATTAATTATAATTAATTAAATAACAATTGTAATTTATTTAAATACTATTTGTTTATAAAGTTATAATTAATTATAATTAATTAATTTATAATTAATAATTTAATTTTAAGATAAATTTTATTTTTATTAATTTTTATGGAAAATTTTTTATTAATTAATTATGAATAACAACTAATTTTTACTATTTAATTAATAATCAATAAAAAGAAAGAAAAAGTTAATAAATAATTAATTTTTATTAATATATTATCATTGATATTATATTTATAATTAATTTAATATAAAAAGTAAAAATATCTTTTAAACTTATTCTAATCATTTTTTTGAACTAATTAAATATATTAATACTAATTCATCTTTTATTCTATTTACCTTAATGAAATTTTATAATACATATCTTAATTTATTTTTCCTATTTTCTTTTTTTATAAGAAACTTATTATATTATCTTTTTATTTTATTCTGCAAATCAAACTTGCGGTAAGGGTGATAGGCAAACAGATTGAAACCTTCAATCATGCTAGGCCAGTCCTTTCAATTTTAATCCCTTAAAAAAATATTAAAATTACGATATGGCATAAAAAATTATTTTGAAAATAATTGAGGTCTTTGTTAATCATTAAAATTAGTTTGCATATCTTTTAATCAATAATTTTTTTATATTAGTATCCTCAAAAATAGTCATACATTTTGCATAGTTGAATTTGATTTAATGAAAAGTTACACTTTGTACTTAAGATTTTTTTCATATAAAATATCTTAATTTCATACAATAAGGTTTGATAATATTTAAATATATGAAATTTTATTTTTCAAATCACTAACTAATTAAAAGTTTATTAATCTATTTTTTATAATTATAATTTAAAAATATATCAATAATACATATTTAAAAGGATATACATATATATATATATATATATATTTATCTACATCTTCATGCGGGTCATATATTAGATATTTAAAAAAGTTAACAATTTTCTTAAAAGGAGTTTAGTGATTTTAAGTTATTATCATATTTGAAACATTAATTTATTTTCGCTTAAACTTCAAGATCATTATCATAAAATTAAAAAAAAAATCTTCAAATAGAGCAAATTAAAAGGGATAGTGGGACGAATGACATCTCTTTTAAACCTACGTAATAAACTTCATTTAGGTCTATTATTATTTAAATATTAAAAATACTTTTATATGAATATTTTGATATTTTAAAATAAAATTTATAGTTAAATTTAACTAAAAAAAATCAAATCGTACTTAAATTTAAATTTTTGTCAAAAATTCAGTTTAAGTCAAATTAATTTATTATAAAAGTATAAATAAAATAAAATTTGATAAATGATAATTAAATGTGTTAATAAATCAAGTTAGATTGAATGTAAATTTAATTCATATTTAATATTAATAGTTTATATATTTATTTAAAATTGAACTAATATTTAAAATTTCAAAAAAAATTTAAATTTGTTTATATTAAAAAAATAAATTTTAAACTTATCTATTAAATTTAATTTATATAATAAAAAATTTAAAAATAAAATAAAATTTTACTTATATTTATTTATTTATAATATTTTAATTATATTTTATTTAAAACAGGACGAATCTTAATTTTTTTTATTTAAAATTTAAATAAAACTAAAAATTATATCCTAAATCATTTAATGATTTTTTATATTTTATTCAAATCTTTTAAAATTTGGAATAACCTTTGAATTTGAAGGGATAACTCAGACCTTTGGACGTGGACCCTAGTGAAATAATTTCACGTCATGATTTACTATCATAAAAAGGGGTTAGAAATAATTGAAACACCACCCTTTGTACGATGGGCCTTTAAAGAGAAAGTGATTGGAGAAATTAAAATTTTCTGATACTGTCCTTCTTAGTTGTGCGCACATCCAAAAGTAAATATCTATCCTTGGATCCCCACTTCACAATCATATCACATGAATCATTGCCATCAGACGGTGGAGATTTCTTCTCATGCAAAAACAAATGCTTTGACTGACACATTGACATCATTGAGGCTAAACATTTTTTTATTGCATCAAAATCTTTGAAAAGATTTCATCACATAACAGAACAGGGATGTCGCAGAAGAAAATAAATAAAAAAACTAACAGAGTTGGGGCAGTGGTACTTTTAGATTTTAAAATATTTATTACTGACTCTGGCAGTCAAAATCTTGGTAATTTCTATTTTCATTTGGGTGGACCAATATATTTTTTACTGCACCACAATATTCTTTTAGGTAAAGTTCTGAGTTACCATGTTCAAAATCTAAAAAAGGTAACTTTTTCCTGCTACATGCCATCCTACTCTCATTTGGAGTCAGAAATAATAAATGCTAACATTTGCATTTGCTTTCATATGGAAAAAGTTAGGTTAGTTTTAGTCATTAAGCATAAAAAATTTTTGAATTAAAATTAAATAATTATTTTTTATATAATATTAAAATTTTAAATATTTGTTTTTATTAAATAAAAATTAATTATTAATATTTATTTTCATCAAATCAAAGATTTAAATAAATAAAAATAAATGTTAAAAAATTAAATTAGATAAAAATAAATATTCAAAAACTCAATTAAATAAAAATAAATATTTAAAATTTTAATTAATTACAATAAAATAAAAAATTTTAAATAATTATTTAATTTTTGTTCAAATATTTTTTTCATACTTAAGCATTTGTTTTTAAACATGAGGTTCAGAGTTGTTAATAAATTGTTGCATTGGTTTGATTTTTTTACATGAAAGTATTACAAAACTTAGGATTTGCTATAAATCCCATTTTATTTTTATATATTCGAGATAAATTAAAGTGATTATAAGAATAAGTAATTGTCATTAAATTATACCACACATGATTTTTATGATATATTTTTAATTTATAATTTTTAAGTCATAATTTTTAAAAAATATTTTGAATTCATTTATTTCGTTGTTTCGTCAACACTAGTTAAAATGTGACCAATTTTGACGTTCATATTGATGTTTGCATTAAAAAAAATGAGCTCCTTGGATTTTTTTTGTTGAAATTTATGTTACTCTGACAGTCAGGTAGCGCTTATTTGACATATTACGTTAAAATATTAATGATAGTTAATGAGATGGGTGGATTTAAAACAATTTTTAAAAGTAATGGATTAAAATTTAAAATTTTGAAAATAAAATATTACAAAAATGTCATTGATTTATTAATTTTATTTAAGTATTCTTTAAAAAAAAAAAGTTTTAAGTATTCCATATATGAAACACATACTACTCAAATGTTATCATTGAAATTTGTTTCCTGTTGTAAAATACTAAATGTTCAATTTAATCCTAACGTTTAAAGGGATGTTCAATTTAACATCTGATTTTTTAATTTTAATAAATCGACTTAATTTATTTGAGATTTAACAATTAAAAATTTTTATAAAAGAAATATGGGATGTGTAATACATGCAAGTTAGTTTCCGTGAATAATAATGATATTTTAATGATTACATGTAATTTTCATTTGATGTGGATAATGATTTCATTTATTTATTTATTTGTTAAAATGCCTTAAAACCTACTTGGTTAATTATCTCAAAAATCTGATTTCGGGAAAATCATTCTCACTCTATTTCTTAAACCCAGAATTGATTTATCCAAAATCTATCCAGAATGAAATCAGGCAAATTGAGACTTGAGATATTATATGGTTGTAAAAGAATTTGAATAATTTCTGATAATAGAAAATAAATTCTTGAATCTTCTGTGCAAAAAAAAAATTTTTTTTTTGGTGAAATTTCCTGACGGTCAACGATTGGGTTGAGGTTGCTCGGAAGAACGGAATGAGATGAAAAATGGTTGGCATATTTACTTCAGCAAACGTTTAGGCACGATTAAGTGCCAAAAAGTGAAGCTTTCCAAATATCCAATGTTAAAACCGAACGGAAGAGCTCATCCGAAATTGATCTCCCACCAGCCAATGCTACAAAAATCGTCAAATTCATAAAGCTCTAGCGAAGTCCTTCTCCCCAGAATTTTCTATATAGGTTACCTTCATTAAGCTCCCTCCAACCTTTATGCCAAAGTCGATTAGAACCAAACCATTGAGGAAACCATTGGTTCATCTGAAACATTTGGAGAGCTTCGAATCATATTAGAGAGCAGCCATTCAATGCAGAAGGATCATATGCAAAGCTTGGAGTTTCTGCGGTCACCTTTAAAGCTGGTATGGTTCCAGTATTAGGGTTGGAAGAAATCCTCAGCTTCAAAATTCCTGACCAACAAACGAATCCTTCAGCTTAATCAAGAAAATTGAAGGAGAAAAGAAAGGGTTCTTTAATGGAAAGAGAGAATTTTTATATTTATTTAATTTTTAATTAATTTTTCTTCAAAAAAATTATTTACATGTATATATTCTATTTGGCATATTATTTGTATTATTTGATAGGGATAATAGTCACTTAACAAAACTAATGGCTCATGTAATACATCTTAATTTGTTAAAATTAAAAAAAATTAAATCATGAATTGAGTAACCTTTCAAACATTAGAGATCAAATTGATCATTTAGTGGTTATAAAATATATGAGTTTGGTGTTTTTTTTCCTTGCCAATTTCTACTTTTTTTTTTATAGATTAAATTGCTATGAGTTAGAAGTTTATCGGTTAAAATTAAAAATAGCAAGTTGATGTTGAATTTGCCAACTTGGTTACAATTTTTTTTTTCCTTTTTGCACAACACTCACATATACCATTGTATTTGTAAACCAATTCATACAAAAAAGTACATAAACATAGAAACATAATAGGAGTACTAATTACTAGTATAATCTAACCACCATTTACTAGAAAAGGAAAAATCATGATTGAATTTCTATTTTTAGGAAAAATATATATATATATATATTTTAAGAAAATATATCTTAAGAAGTTCAAAATTGTTTGTTAGATTGACAAAATCCATTTTTCAAAAGAATGATAAAATTTTTGTCTTTGGTTTCTTAATGTGAAATTATTTCGAATAATTTCCATTTTTATAAAAATAGATTACAAATGATTGCAATGCAATTAAAAATAATTAATAAATTCAAATTTTAATTTAATTTAATTTAATTATTTTAAATAATTATGTAAAAAATATTTAGTAAGTTAATAATTAAAATCTTAACATTTGAATTTTTTTATTTCCACACCGTGATTTTTATTATTAAAAAGTAATAAAAAAAACTAAATCAGCTAAGCTATGATTAGCATATGATAAAAACATATCTATATATATAATTAAATTCAATAAAATTCTTTGCTTTCTTTTGTTGGATTTGAAGAAGAAGATTCCAATTCTTTTTAAAGAGGAGAGCAATAGATGCAGCAATATATGCAGGCAATGAATTGTGCCTCCTTCGACCATAGCCCGAAAAATAATTGGGAGCTAATGGACCGCAGGATGTTATCAAAATCCATCACACGGTGCGTTAGCTCTAAGAAAGAGATTGCATTCCACTCCATCCAAAAGTACAATGAAATCTAAATGGTCCATTGCACTAATCAACTCATGGAATTAGATCGGTTATTAAACCGGATTTCACAATAAAATTTATAATTTTATTTTTGAAATATCTTGTAAGTGACAATCCCTTTTATTAATAATTCAAGATTTAATCACCAATAAGTAATTGATTAAATTAGTTAAAGTTCGTTTTCTTCGACGAAAAGATTTTGAGTTTAAATTTTGCTGATGATTATTTGTTGAAGTTATTTAAAATACACGACCTACAATCACTAATCACTTGTCTTAAGTTGTCAAATATGATACATTTTATCTTGATCTGAGAAATTAAACAATCTATCTACTTTAGATTTTACAAAATCAAAAAAATAATTCAAGATTGAACCACTTAATCAAATATTATTTTTATGAAAAATTATCAAATATAATAATAATGTAATTTTTAAATTTCATAAATGAGATTAATCAAATAACACACATTTCTTTAAATATATTAAAAAAATAAAAATAATTAAAAATATATTAATTTCTTAATTCAATTTGTAAATTTAAGAAGCTTTGCTTATAATGTATTAAATAAAATTTTTGTTATGTGATTATAAATATATATATTTTAATATTACATTTAAAGTTTAATTAATAAATAAATTGTGAAATAAAACATTAAAGAAATCGATTGAATCGAAAATTGGAGTTATATAGAACACGAGATTGAACAAATCATTGAAAAGAAAATTGAGTTTTCGATAAATTCCTAAAACAATTTGGTTATTAGAACTGACAGCAAATCAATAAAAAAGGGCTTTTTTTTTTATCACTTCGTTGAAACTCGAACTTATGAAAGCTTTTAGAGGTCGGCCAAAAAAAAAAAAGAAAGAAAAGAGGGAGAGATGAAGCCGAAGCTCGCTCCTCTTTCGCTTCAAAACCCTTCCCATTTCCCTAATCAACTCCCTTTCTCTCTTTCCGTCTGATTTTCATTTTTATTTTCATTTTTTATGTCTTTTTGAAAAGAAGACAAAGAAAAAAAGAAAAAGACATCGAAAACCCAAAAAACCCATAGACGCCACTTGCTTTTCACACTGTGTCTCTTTCTTCCCTTTTGCTGTCCCCTCTCTAAGTGAACAAAAAAAAAAAAGAAGCCAAACTCCACAGTTTCCTCAGGCACAAAATAAAACAAGAAAAGAAAAGAGAAGACTGAAAAAACCTCCATGGATCTTTGTGATACAACCAACGTTTTGTTCAGTAAAATCAAAAGTTTAGAACCAGAAAATGCTTCAAAAATCATGGGTTACATCCTTATCCAAGACTTAGCAGACAGGGATTTGTTGCGTTTAGCCCTTGGTCCTGAAACCCTTTTACAGTCCCTTGTTTTCAAGGCTAAAGCTCACTTAGGACTGTCTTCATGCACTTTCTCTACTCCTTTGAACCCAATCTCAAGACCCAACAGCTCCAACTCCAACTCCAACTCAAACAATTCACAAAACCCACTTCCTCCATCATCTCCTAACCCCATTCCAAGAAATGGCTTCTTGGAATTTTCAAAGAGGGTGCCTTCTTGGTCTCCTGCTATTAGCCCAAAGTCAAGTCCTTTTCTTTCCTATGAAAATATCCGCACTGGGTCTGTCTTAGTTCCTCCAAGGACTGGGGATGATTTTATTGATGAGAATCAAATGAGTGATTATTTTTCATTCTTGAATGATTCTTCCTCTTCTAAGAATGAGGACTTTGCTGGTCATAGAAGGAGTTTTTCAGCAAGTGATGCATGTTTTGGGACAGCTGAAGAAGCAGGTGGATTTGGTGGTCTTGTGGGTGGTTACAAGCCTTGTCTTTATTTTGCTAGAGGGTTTTGTAAGAATGGTGATAATTGTAAGTTTTCACACGGTGTTGGTGGTGTAGCTGATAATGTTGATGTTAATACTGTTATTGTTGGTTCTCCTAGTAAAATGGACCCCTATCATCAACACGAGGAAATGATGAGAATGAGAGCAGCTGCTCATCAGCAAAGATTGGCTGCTGCTCATTTGATGGCTGGTGTTTCTTCTCCCCTGCCTTACGAAAAAAGCATGAATATCCTCTTGCAACAGCAAACTGATGCCCAGAGGTACAGTAAAGATTCCCCATTTTCGGTTCCTGCTGTCTTTAATTTTTTTTTTTTTTTGGGTTGGCTATTCTTTGTTACGGCTCTTAATTTTTGTTCTAAACTTGGTCTACCTTGGTGTCTATGGGATCCACAAAGATTTCTGCATTAGGGCTTGTTTTGGTTTTACATAAAATTTGCCCAGAAATAAATTAGATATTGTCATTTCTTTCGTAGTTTTGCTGCTACAAATTGGTTTCTTTTTGTCATTATTTATTTATTTATTTTTGTGGTTTACACGTTTGCTGGTTGAATAGTAGAGACATCTTGGCTTTTGTCTTTGTTTGATGCTGTGATGCATCAAGTTCTTTAATTTGAGTTTAGCTCAGCGGTGGTTTTTTTTTTTTTTTAAATTAAGATAATTGTTGGAGTAATGGTTAGTTAAAAAACCATAGCATGGGTATTAACATAATTTTCTTTTATTTTTAAGTTTTTTCATTTGGCACACTTTGATGCTGCAGAGCTGCTGCATTGATGTTGAGTGAAGAAATTTGCAAGTTTGCCCAGGGCCGATCTGAGAGGAATGATTTGTTGTCCATGGGATTGGCAGAAAAGGCTAATTCAGCTTCAAAACAGATTTACCTGACTTTTCCAGCTGATAGTACATTTAAAGATGAAGATGTTTCAAACTACTTCAGGTATCTATTGCACTTCTAATCGGTCAGGCATTTTTTTCTCTGATTTTATATGCAGTTTATGATTTATCATAAGTCTCTATGAATGTTGTTGAGTGGATGCTTTATTTTGAATTATTTGTCCACCATACATTTGGTTTTGATATTGCGATTTACATCATAACCATTGCTATGGTACTGCTTTCGATAGTATGCAGTTTGACATCCTTACCGTGATGGTTAGCCGTTACCTTATTGGAGCCATGATCTCAAGGATTATATCAGTCAAACTGTTAACTGTATAAACTTAGTTCATTCTGATAATATACTTGATGGATGGAAAACCATGGTTGATTACATCTAGCTTTGAATCCTGTTGCCTTGTCTAGCTGTTGCATTAACTTTGATAGAGTCATCTTTATCTTCTTCTGAAAACCTACTATTTATATTTCAATACGCTACTTTTTTTTTTGGAGATATGCAATCATACTATACTTAAATTGCTAACAACTGATCATCTATAGTTAAATTTTTATCCCATTATACATTGTGTAATATTTGAAAGTATGTTAGAGTAACTATCCTAAACACTTTTTGATTGCTGTTCAACTCTTCAGGTAAGAAGGGGATAATCAATTAAATATGATCCATCTAGAAGCAAATGATCATATAAAGGACATGTCAAAATGTCAATAGTGCTTGCAACGATGAAAGGATTATACAAAAGATTGCAGGCATATTTTAAAGGAGTTCACATTTTTATATTCTATTTATGTTCTTATATTAATATTTACTGGTGGATAAAAGATTTTCAACTGGAGACCACTTGAAACTAACTCATTTGTTAATTTATGCAATCTTTAATTGTCTTATTTTTTTCTTTAGTGCCAGAGGATATATGGGAAGTTAAAGAATTGGGTAGTTTTTGCATTTTGGGTTGAAAGAGGAAAAATGGGTTACAAGATTTAGAAGTATGGAGAACCAGTCCACTTACTCCAAGGAGTGATCAACTGTTCAGCAAAAGTCAATTTTATATCACATCTAAAGGAGCAACATGCCAATGTTACCTGTGTCAATATCCCAGGAAAAAATTTCAAAAGAAATTCTGTTTTTCTTATGAAAAAGTAGAGGTTTAGGGAGGCTCGGGTTGTTTGTGGAATTGGTCAAACCTGCAACTAAGCTGTATAATAAGCCCGGCAGTGGTGAATGGACAAAATTGATGTTTCTGTGGATTGGAGATGGATTATTGCTGGATATGCGTGTTTGCAGAAGAAGCAGATTTGATAATTTATTTGAGAGACAAATGTGGTAATATGAATAGGGAGGTTGAATTGCTATACCATAGACATAGGGTTTTGACATTTTGAGTGACCTAGAAAATTGTTTTTTATTACAATAGAATACAATTTTGAGCAAAAGGAACCCTGTTTATATATCTACCTTTGCTTAACTGAGGCTTCCATTTAAATGTATGTTGTTGTCAGTTGCTTCATTTTTTTAATAGAAAATTCTAGAAAGGACTTACCAAAGTGGTTTTGTTTGTTATGAACTAAGGTTTATGAAATTCTTAAATTTTAAGTTTGTGAATTAACTTTAGTTCTCCTGTATCTTTTAAAGCATGTTTGGACCAGTGCAAGATGTGAGGATCCCGTACCAGCAGAAGCGAATGTTTGGTTTTGTTACTTTTGTCCATCCGGAGACTGTGAAGCTCATTTTGTCCAGAGGAAACCCCCATTACATTTGTGATTCACGTGTGCTTGTTAAGCCCTACAAGGAAAAAGGAAAAGTTCCTGACAAGTATGGTATCTTCTCTTGTTTTCTTTTTATCTTGATTCTTACCCTCATCTTGCGTTGATTTTACAACTGTTAATGGAACTATTGCAGGAGGCAACAACTGCAACAACAATTTGAGAGGGGGAACTTTTCTCCGTGTTCAAGCCCTTCAGGGCTTGACTCTAGAGAGCCATATGACCTTCATTTTGGTAAGAAAACAAACAAGCATGGCTTTTTGTGGGGCTTTCTATTCATGTTGTTTTTTGCTTGAAATGACAGGAGGGGAATGGAATGTTTAAAATGAGTGTTGCTCTTGTTTTATTTTATTCTTACTTAAGATTTTGAGGTTCTTAATTTCTTTTTATATATAGGGGCAAAGATGTTCTACAATGCACAGGAGATGATGTTAAGAACAGAATTGGAAGAGCAAGCTGATCTCCAGCAAGCTATTGAACTGCAAAGGAGAAGGTTCATGAACTTGCAACTTCCAGACTTCAAGAATGCCGGTATTCATCATCACCACCGCAGCCTATCTGTTGGTGCTTCTGTTTCCTTGCCTGCTTATTCCCATACCAGCCTACATGGTCATCCATCTAACAGCATTAAACAAGAAGTCTCAGAAGGTTTGCTAATCAGCCTCAGTTCTATCTCAGATTATTATCTTTTTTTTTTTTTTTTTTATTTGTGAATCTCGCTTTGGTGGTTGTGTGTGCGTGAGTATGTGGATAAGTTACCTTTTCCCCTTTTCTAAAAATGAAAATAAGACCAAAATCAGTTGGAAAAAGAACTTTTCTGTAGTGAAATTTATATAATTTCTTGTGGCATTCAATGGTGATAATACAGCTGCAGCTGTTTCCTTAACCATGAATGTTGCCGAGCAAGAAGAAGTGAATTCAGCTTGTGTTCAGAAAGGCGGAATTGGAAATATCCAAGAGTGTTCCAATCCCAAAGGGTATGATGTTTCACTTAACAAGAAGGAACTTAATTTTGAAATTTAGATAAAACTTCAACGAGTACAGATGCTTTATATCTTATTCAAATCTATTATGTACTGCTGTCTTATGAAGTTGATTGTCATTTAGTTGTCTTTCTCATTTGTTTTTATTTCCAATGAGAGCAGTGTAGAGCATGCACTTCCTGATAGCCCTTTTGCTTCCCCGAAAAAATCTACTGAAAACCACCTCTCGGAGTTTCCTGCTTTGATGGGAGTAAATGGAAGTCCTGCTTTATGTGCTACTTCATCTTCTGAAAATGATCCATTACTGCCCATAACTTCTACTAGCGACATGGCTTCCATTTAAGCTATCCTCTTCTTAATACCAAGGTACTATCACTGCTTTAACATTGTTGTAACTTGACCTCTCCTGCTACAATTACCAGAGTAGAAGGTATTTTATTGTAATTGAGATTTATTTACATTTTCTCAGGTTTTAAATGAACTGTAGGAACTAAAGGTAAGCATGGCCAGAACTCAGAAATGAGTAACTATAATTTATGAACTTATTTTTCTTGAATTCCAGTCAAATGGCGATCTATTAATGTTTTGATGTGATACTGATGCAGAAAAGTAGAGAAGCATATACAAGAAGAATCCCCCATATGTGTATAGCCAGCTTTATAAGTGAGGAGTAGATCTGTAGAGAATATCTCAACATGATCATCATCATCATCTTCTTCTTCAATACAATACCACTAACAGCAAATGCATATTGGATACATAAATGACAGATAAACTGATTTTTGAGCGTAGGGCTTTTCTCTTTTCTCCTTTCGTGGTAGGTGTGTATTCCAACAGACAAAAGCAGCAGAAACCCAGGATAGTTCATTATCATGTTGTCAATCTGTGCATCTTCTTTTACCCTATGTGATAATAACATTATGTAAAGCTGAATTATATGAATGCACTGAAGTAAGAAATGTGTACATTTATTTAGTATTAGTTTTGGACCTTCAAAAGGGAAATGCATTGAAGGCTGGAATTGAGGGGGAAAAGATCAGATCGTTAGAAGATGGGTGTGGTAATTGGTATATTATTTTATGTTTAACTTTATTAGCAGTTATATTAAAGTGAAGAATGCTGGGTATTGGAAAGTTGGTAGCAAAGCATTTCTCTTTTAGCTGTGCAGTATCTGTTACATGGGCACTTTGTCTCCATATTTTTAGGTCCACATGAAGATTGGTGGGTTAGAGGTCACTCTTATTCTCATCACATGGGGGCTTGACATTATAAAAAAAGGAATCAGGGTGTCACGGTCACAGCTCCTTTCCTTCTCATGTTTCTGGTCATGTAAATGTTTTATTTTTTGAATCTTTGCTTTATTTGCCGGAGCCAAAGATTTTCCAAGTTCTGAGTCTTTGGTGATGATGTTTGTACTCTTTAACTGCTTTTAGTTTTGCCTTCACCAGATATTTTCAAGTTAAAAAGGGAAAAAGGAAACGCGAAAGTAAAAGAGAACAAGTTTTTTTTTTTTTTTTTTAACCAAATAAAACCTGAGTACTTAAAGTAACGGTGCTGTGGAGGTTAAATTCATGAATGCCATTATGCGTCAACTTAATCAAGGGATGGTTTCTTTAACGGCAGACTAATGGAATCAATTTTTTTTTTTTTTTTTACACACCACGAAATATTGATATTTAGTAATATGATGGGAATTTTTATTTCATAGAAAAGGTCTTAATCCGTAATAAAGTGGTTTAAAACAACACATTACCAGCAAGTTTAGTTTGTATTTGTTGTATTGTTTTGTTTCCGACATTCAGAAAAATCGTTGGACCACTCTATATATTGAGTGGTCAGCACTCAGCATTTATGAAGTTATATATCTTGTACAGCTTCCATTCCACTGTGTCACTGTAGATATCTGTTAAAACAAGACTGCTCATGTTTTTTAAAAATTAATATTTCGAATGATCGTTAAATTATAATAAAATATTTAAATTTAAAAAAAAAATATTATTTAAATTATAAATTTATTAATTGATGTGATATTTAAAGGATTATATATTTATTATGTGTAATTCTTTGAAGTTAATCACTTTAGCTTTAAGATAAGTATTAAATTAATTAACAAGATCATAAATAAAATATTATATGAGAGATTTTTAAAATTTATGTATTATATTAGATATTTTATTATTTCTTGAATTAATTGAACAATATGATAGTCTTACATTTTTTTTATCTAAATAATCTTTTGAATAATTATTTAAGGATTTGAATCATTAATGTGCTATTTTATCATAAATAATAATTGTGAAATATATTTATCATTAAGCGAGAATAATGATCCTAGATTATTATTTGAAAAATTAATATCAAAGATATTATGTATCATCTTAACAGATTTTTTGTTTGATTTTGGGTACTATTTGACATAATAGGCTACCTAACACTATTACATAATATTATAATGATAATGACTTGACAAAAAAGACTATAGATTTACGTATCTTTTTAAATGTTTTATATAACAAAATAAATAGTTTTATAAAATAAATAAATAATTTCAAAATTGTATATAACAAGACACTTAATCATTGCGGGTGTGTACAAGGTAGAAATTTTATATAAATGTATCATCTTCGATAATGCAACTTAAAGATTTCTTATTAATTGAATTTTATTAAAATTTCATAAATTTAAATTAAAATTAAACTAAATGAAGTGAAATTAATATAAAAAAATAAAAAAAAAGAGAAAAGGAATAAAAATAAATAAATAAATAAATAAAAATGAAGTAGAAAAACTCATATTTTAAATGAATAAATTTAAACTTGAAAAGGATCATTTTTTATTCTCGAAAAATGAAAGGTGAAGGGATTCATCAAGAAAAATTTCCTACTCTTATAATAAGATCGTGTGATTGGATGCGCAAATAAAACACAAATAAATCAAAATCAGCCAACACTTTGATAAAAATCCTTTTAATCTTCACAATATTATTCTTAAAATCCAAAAAAAATGATTTTTGAGACCAAGAACTCACGACTGATTGATACTAACAATGATTATAATATTGCTTTTACCTAGAAAGAAGCAAGAATGATAAGTCTGAAAGTACAATTCACAGACCTCCAAAACCAGCTCAGAAACAACAGCAATAAAATACGTACCAATATCTTTACTCCAGTAAATATGGAAATGCATGACACATCGTGTTCCACATATACATCAGCATCAAATCTCGAATCATTCTTCACACCCTTTCAATACCAACCAAAGACCAAGCCTCTTCCGGTATCCCCTAGAACAACAGTCTCTTCATTTGCCCAATCAAAAACCTTTCTTCACCCCTTTTTCAGAATAATTTCCCTTTGGAACAACAGAAAAATGGATTAACATATTCAAAGAAAAACAACATGTTAAACACAAGCCCAAGAGAATTGCGAAAGACCCATCTCTGACTTTGTCCATCTTATGGGTTTTTTGTCTTAAAAAAAAAAGACTGAAAACTAAAACATAACTTATGTGAGAGTTGCATGATGGAAGAAATTAATTGTCTATATTCTCCTAAACCAACTCACAAAACATATTAATACAATTTGCAAAGTGATATTGGAGTTGGAGTTAGAGCTCAAAGTAACGAATAATTTGTAACATTAATCCTTATTTTAATTGATAACTAGTGTGTAGTTATTGACGAAGTCAGAGATTAAATAATTTTTATTTTAAAATATTAAATTATTTAAAATTTTATTTTAATAAAAATATATTTATTTAGTTCATTTGATTATTTGATTTTGACTATTTTTAATAAAAATATAATAATTAATGAATAACATATCTAGATTTTCTCAATTATTGTAATTATTTGAAATTAAAATTTATTTAATAAACATTTTTATTTAATTATTTAAAAAATTATTATATTTTATATATTTAATTATTATTTTTATTATTTAATTAATTAAATTATTTTTAATCTTACTTTTTTGACAAATTAATAGTTTGATATATGTAATTTATACACAAAATTAAATAAATAAATGGGTTGGCAAATATTTAAATGGTTATTGGGGGTTGCTTTTTACTATCACATCAAAATTTTATTATTTATATTTAAAATTATTTTATAATAAAGGGTAAAATATAATCTTTATATAATATGAAAGAGGTAAAATCAGAGTAAATAATAAGAATATATAGCTTATATTAAATCTGTCGTTTTTTGGATTTTGGTTGTCTGAAGCACTAAACTCTTAAAGCTTTAGCCAAAGCACCATCAGAGCTGGAAACACTGCAGAAACAGCATGAGGAGAAAATACTAAAGATCCAAGAGCTCAAGAGACAAATCGAAGCTGTGAAGCTTCGCCTGGAGAAGAAGAAGGATATCCCAGATGAGAAAAAGGAAGCTTTCAATAACCTAAGCAAAAAATATAACAGCCTGAGAGAGGAATATAACGCATTGTTGGGGAAAGGTCAAGGGAGCAGAATTGAACAATCGCTTCAGTTTCTTCTTGCAAGTCAGGAACATGCTACCCTACCGACCTGTCATCTTATTTATCAGAAACTGCTATAATAAGCTCTCTCGTAAATATTTAATGTTTTGCTTGGTTCATCAGTTATGTTCAATTACTTTGTTTGCTAAACCAAAAAGACTTCAGTCATCTTTAATCATTAATAGCAACTATAATTTAATCAAAACTTCTGAATTCGCGTGCTGGTAGAAAACTGATTTCTTAGTTCAGATTAAAATTCAAATTCTCCCCAACTCAAATTAAAGAAAAAAACACTTATGAATCCAATTATATATTCTTTTAATAAAAGAAGTAAAAGAATAGATACAGAAGAATTAGCTATTACATGCACTAGGCCGACTAAACGCCTTTAGGAACTCTTTTTTCCTCAAGCATAGTACAAAAAAAAGTCGCTTCACGATCCCAAAAGCAGGAGTCACAACAAGGGCGGTTATCAACTATGTCTACGTCGTTTCTTTCTATCCAAGGATTGTGTTTTCTAGGCGGAATGTCATGCTCACAATTGCGGCCTACTACTTTTGCTTCGTTGAAAGAATTTTCTGTGGCCCAGCCAAAGAGACAAAGACCCACACATATCACTCAGGAACTTCTCTGTTTTGGAACGGCAGCTAGCAAACTTGAAACGCCTTTTGCTAGAAGCAATGAGATAGAGAGAAGACAAAACTTGAAGCCCTTGTTTCCGTAGCTCACCGCCCAAACAAATCAAGATAATGCCATAAGTATATATGGCTTCGACATGACCTTTTTCGACTACTTTCTTCAAGTAACGCAACCCTAAGTCTGTTTTCCTTCGGTTGAAACAATTTAACATTCCTATCCCATATAATGCTTCTGGATTCCCGGCTTCTTTGCAGAGCTTAAAGAAAACTTTCTCGCTTTTATACCCTGGGAAGAAGCTGTGTTTCTCCATTGAAACATTCTCAAAAATATGATCATAGTTTGATGCACCAAAAAAAGCCTTACAACTTAGCTTGAGATTGACGAAATCAGAAACTGAATTGGAGGCCGCATGCCTAAGAACCTCTGACAACATCTCCTCTGAAAGAGACTCAACAACGGTGTTGGCAGTTGTATTCATCATGGTTACATTAGAAAAAAAAAAATATAAAAGAATTTTGGTTTTAAAGTGTGAAAAATTTTAAAGATAATTATATATTTATGATATAATAAAATCTCAAAATTTTTTAATTCAGAAGTAATGAAAATGTTTATTTTAAAATATTTATTTATAATGAATGAATATATATAAATTTTTATATAAATGATTATGATTTTTATATAATCATAATCTTTATAAATAATAATTTATTTATTTTTAAATAGTTATATGACTATTTATTATATGATAATTATTTCAAATTAAACATAATTATTTAAAATATGAATAAAATTAATATAAAAATTAATTTTATTTTTCAATAATTAAATATTTTTATCTAATGAAAGATATATCACATTTTAAACTACAAACAGATTATGACTCATAAAGGAGCTTGTTTGTTCTCAAATCAATCCATGCAATGCAATACTATTAGAAGAGGTAAAAAGAGAGTTTTTCTTTTTTCTTTTTTTTTTGAGGAAACGTACAAAAATAATTTAGAAGAAAGCTATGTATATATAGGATGTAGGGAGGGGGATCAGACGCGGACTCCTTAATTGTTAAGGACTATGAAGAACAAATCATATATTTGGCAAGAAGTCATAATTCCTACCTCGACAAGGATTAACGCAACCTTCACTTTGCCTTCCACTTTTTGGCTTATTGATTAAAAAATCTTAAAAAAACGTATATTCTTTAAAATATATTAAAAAATTAATTAAAAAATGATATGTGATCAGCTGTCTATAAATCTCACTTATAAAGTTAAAAAATATAATTATTAGTGTATAAAAAAATGTAAATATAACTTAATAAGATGTGTGAAATCTTCCTTTTAAAATGTAAAAGTTGATTTGTAAGAAGGTGAGAAGGTGATTGAATTTAACATCATCAAAGGTTACTCAAAAATGAGGGAAAATGGTGCAGTTTTTAACAGTTTCTTTGATAGGATTAATGGTTACATGAGAAAGTGTCTGGAATTTTTGTCGAATTGTCATTCTATGAGTCTTTTCCTTTATGCGTATGGTATTGCCACGCCTTTTGGCAGCATCTACTAATTTAGAATTTAATTTGAAACCCATATTTCGGCCCGGACATTTTCGGGATGCCCCTAATAACCAATGAATGGTAAGTACTTTTCCTTGTGTGGATCTTATTTCAATAGGAACTTGATGAGTCGATCCGCTAACACGTCTTGTTTTTACTGTTATATCTGAAGTTACTTCATGTATTGCTTGACGTAAAACAGATAGTAGATTTGTTTCTGTCTTTTGTTGAATCTTTTTGAAGGCTTAATAGAGAATTTAATAAGCCAATAATTTTTTTCGTGTTTCAAAATACAGTTAACCAACATGTTAACTAATCGATTACGATAAATTGGATCGGATTTTGTAATTTTTTTAAAGTAATACCTCGATGTGACATGAGCGTAAAAGGGGTTAAAGAATCCCTTTTCTTTTTATAAGGGATAAAGTAATTTATTTTGGCTTTTTGACCTTATATTATAGGGTGGATCTCGAAAGATATGGGAGTTAGAAAAAGAAAATTCTCTTAGTTTATAGACTAATGGTTAAGCAGGTCTGCTTCAGACAGAGCAAATGTAACTATCAGTAAATTTATTTCGAAGTGACCAATATTTTCAGCTTCAACTTTTGATCTACTGCTTTAATATTGTTGTATCTATGAAGTCATTTCTTGGCAGCTCTGATTTACACTGAACATGTGATTTGTTGTTGTGGTACATGAACATGTGATTTGTTGTTTGGGAGGGACAAGAATTGACATATTATATGAGAAGTATTTTGCAGATATTGCTGAGGAAAGTATTTATCTTTTGATTAATAGTATCTGCAATTATCTATTTCATTGGCCTATACTGCATGTAAAAATTTATTACTTCAATGATTATGATGTTACAAAGGCTTAGGGTTGCTGAGTCATAACATTTCATGGTATATTTTGATTTAAAGATGCAAAAATTTTTAAGAGAAGTTGGAAATTATTTCAACCCCCCCCCCCCCCTTTTTTTTTGAAGTTTATTGTCATATAATAAATGCCTAGAATCCTTAATCTATGAGACAAGGGTTACTCGCACAATTCTTGTTTCTGTAATTTTTGAAGGGAACTTTGTGAGTTGTGTGCTTGAGAGCAAGCCATTTCTTTAAAAGATGTGTCCAATATAAAAAGCATCATGTTAGCAGGCATTCAATTATGCTTGTTTTTGTTTAGACTTAATACAATTATTTTAATTTTTGACTTAATATTAGTTTGTATATTATAAAATAATTTGTTTGTAATTTTAATTTAAATATTTATTAAATATTTTGTATTTTTTTTATTTATAAATTATATGAAATCATACTAAATTAGGATTATAAATAAATTAGTATTAATAATTAAAAATGTAATTTAAAAATAAAGTTTTTAGGATAGTCTTAATATTTATATTAGTGGGTATTGATAGTTGATAAAAGATATAATATTATATTTACTATTGGTATAAGCAAAAAATTTTAAAATACGTAAGGTTATATCGACAGACATTGATTGTCGGTAAAAGATATAATATAAGTTAATTTTTTGGTATAAATAAAAAAAAATTAAAAGATATATAAATCCATATTAGTAGAAGTCAATCGTTGGTAAAAAATATAATAATGAAATATACAACAGATATTATAGAATAATTATATATTTAACGACGGATTCAAATCATTAGTATATCTTTATAACCTATTTTGGCAACTAAAAATCTATCAATATAGATTTATACCGACAAGAGATATATAAACAATTAAAAAAGCGTTAGAATACATATTTAGATCATTGGTGTACAATTTTTTTTAACTATACAAATAAATTATTAGTTTTTACTGATTTTTTTTTTTTAGTGTTAGTATATAATAGTTTTTTTGTAATCTAAAAAAGTATTTCATTGAAGGTATAGAAAATACTAATTATATTTTGTGACACTACTTTTATTTTTAAGCTGACTTTTGTCCGTTAAACACATCTCTCATGAAGTCGTCATTCCCCTATTTTCAAGCAAATGAAATCTGTGGCATTAGAAATTTGTTCAACCAGTCTGACCTTCTTGAGCTTAATTTAATTCTTAAATTTTTTTTTACGAGGAGTCCTACCATCCTCCAATCAAATAAATAAATAAAATGCATTTCATTAATTGGAATGAAATTTTCCTTCAATAAAAGGAGAAAACTAATGAATTAATTTTCCAATTTTTATCACCACGCAAAAGACAAATTATAACATCTTCATCACATATTAAAATGTCTAAGATTTGAGTTAAGATCAAACAAGAATAAGTTATTGTACCATAAAAAAGAAAGAATAAGTTAATTATACATCTATATACCTGTTAGTTAAAATCAAATAAAAATATTATAAAAAAATCGAAGAAAAAAAGCATTAAACCATTTGGATCTTTTGTTCAAAAAATTTAATTCGAATTCTCTGGTCTCAATACAAAACATATGAATAAATCATGTCTTAAGTCACACTTGGATAAGAAAATTACTCATCTTTACATTTAGGTAGTGTTTGATATAATTTGTAAAATTATCATAATAATATAATTATTAAGGTGATTTTGATAATATCAAAGTGATTTTAACACTCGTGATTTAAATCACTTTATTTGATTATCAATGATGACTTTTTAAAAATTAAAGATCACTGTATTTGGTATTACTAAAAACCAAACATTATTTTATTTAAAAATATGAAAATAACCATACATATTATAATAGTTATATAAATTAATAATTTTATAATTGTTTAGAGATAACAATTTGTAAAATATTAGTAATATTTATATATTTTATAATAAAATATAATAAAATTATTAAATTAATAAATATATTTATTAATAGGTAAATTTGTTTTTATAATATAAATTATGAAAAAAATATTTAAATTAGAAAATGAAACCAATATATTAAATTCATAATAAAAAAATAAAAAATTATATTATATATAAAATATTAAAAAAAGTAAAAAAATATATACAGATGATTTTGAATTTGTTATAATGAATATTAGTTTGTATAGACACCCTAATTGATTTAGACCTAAGCCCATTGGGCCTGGTTCAATAAGGTCCATATTTTCAAGCCCAATAATTCATTATTTTATATTTTATCTATTTACTTATTTATTTTTGGGTTTATCCTTTTGTTGATTAATATTTGTTTTTTATCTCTGATTTTTTGTTTTTTTTTTATCTTCAATTTTTAAGATAATAGGATAATAGTAAAAAAAAAAGTTAAAAAATAAATGAATAATTATGGTCATGAATGAGGTTGGCAAAATTGTATGTAGATTCAATCTGTAAGCAATAAATGTTAATACAAAAAATTGACAAAAAAGTGAATCATAATCGAATAGGAACTCTTTTGCTTGGTCCTATAAATACACAGATCATAAAAAATAGAGAGAGAAACATAGAATATAGAGATCAAGGAGATCACACAAAGAATAGGAAGATCACACATAGAAAAGGCAAAAAATATACAGTAGAAAGCATAAAGATCAACAAAAATTAGAAAAAAATTTAAAGATTTCTAAAAAATTTGGAAAATTCTCAGATTCTGACAAAATTTTTTAGATTTCGGAGAATTTTTCAATGTTGGTTGAATTTTCCAGTGAATTTTTCATCATCGGCTGAAGATTCCGATGAATGTTAAATTTTTTAACGAATTTTCGGTAAACTAACCTAGATTTCTGTGACATTTTCAGAATCATGTGAAGATTCAACCGAAGTTCTTCGGTTGTAGAGAGAGAGGAAGAGAAAAAAAAGATGAGAGAGAGAAAAGAAAGGAGATCTAAAGCAGAAAGAGAGGATTCTTGCTATTTATATCCCATCAAAACAACATCGTTTTGGCATTAAAAAACCTTTTAGGATCAGCGCGTTTTCCATTTGGGTGACTCGACCCATAGCATCGACCCGCTTGTGACCTACGATCAGCCTTTGCCTCAAGTCAAGCGGAGCTGAGCTATCATCTTGAGCCTTTCTTAGTTTTCTTCATTAAGTTGAGTCGCGTCGTAGCCATCAAGCCAAACTGTTTTTTTTTTTTTTTTTTTTTTTAATTTTATTTAGTATTTTATTTATATGTTTGTTTATTTTTTAGGTTTTTTTGTATGATTAAGTTTAGGGAAAATAATAAAAAAATATAAAAATTTTGAATTAAATATTAATTATCCAATGATGAAATTTTTAGAAATTTCAAATGGTAAATTTTTATAAAATTTTTAGGTAAAAAATTTTGTCTAAATTTGTCCCAAATGGTGGAATGATTTAGATAAAATTTTAATAATAATAATTAATATTATTTTCAAAAAAAAAAGAAAAAAATTAAAAAATTAAAAAATAATATAGATTTTGAAATTCAATGCTAATTACCCAAGGATGAGATTCATAAAAATTTCAAATGAAAATTTTTTTAAGAAATCTCTAGGTAAGAAATTTTTTTAAATTTATCCCAAATGGTGAAATAATTTAGATGAAATTTCAATAAAAGTAATTGTATTCTTTTTCAAATAAAAAATTTTGGCTGAAAATATTTGTCAATTATCCAATGATAAGAATCTTAGAAATTTCAAATGAAAAATTTTTAGAGAATCTCTAAGTGAGAAATTTCTTTAAATTTATCCCAGATAGTGGAAAATTTAAATGAAATTTCAAGAAAAATAATTGTCATAATATTTTCTTGCCAAAGATAAAAAAAATAAAAAAAGAGAATTTCTAAATATGCCCAAAATGGTGAAGAATTTAGAAATTCAAAAAAGAAGATATTTCTAATTTGACCCAAATGGTAGAATAATTAGATATATTTTCAATAAATTTTTTAAATATAAAAATGATTAAATTTTTTTCGATGACGGAGTCTCTTCAAGAAAACAAATGGGATTCTTGAATACTCTTGAGGTAAGAAAATATTTTTTAAAAATTTTAGCAGAATTATAGAGAATCTTAAAAGTTATTTTCAATATTTGAATATAAAAATTTAAAACCATTAGAATCAAGACCTTAAGATAAATTTAAAATAAAATAGTACCATATTTTAGATCGGCATGTGGGGGTGCTATAACCTTCTTCATATGTAATTGAACTTCTGAACCCTGTTCTGGTTAGTAAGCCTGAACATATTTTTTTAAGGACCCTTAGTCAAGCTTAAGAGCTCCTTAAAAAGATAGATTTATGAGGTGACCAATCACACCTAGACAAAAAAAGATTGGTGGCGACTTTATTTGTTAAGTCTAGCTATAGATTTATGGATTTATATGTTATGATAATTTAGCGACTCTATTAGGGACGCTATAGAGGGTCAGGCCATAACAATTTTAAGTTTATCCTATCCTTGGGTCTAATGGTTGTAAAGTGTAATAATGATGTTATTTTTTTGTTTACTAACATTGTTTTTCTTTTTTGCCTTGTGTTTTATTTATGGGGTTTGAAAACCTATATGTTCTTTTGCACACACTATCACATGCATTTGCATTACATGAGCTTTATACCCGGGTTTCATCTCTCTTAGGAAAGAGTAAAGTACCTACGCTCTTATGAGATAAAAATCTCTGTAATGCCTAGCAAAATACTCCCACTCAAATTGAATCATTTTCGTTGGTAGCTTGTGATGGGTGAGAATTGGACTGCTTTACTAGTTTGTAATGGATGATGATGTAAAAAACAATTTGAGAATCTTTAGTGGTCAAATTCACCTAACCTTGCACAGAATGTACACTTAAAAGGCCAACCCTAAGATAAAGCCCTTTCTACCCAGTGATAGATGTATATCAAAATTAGGACATAAGAAGGAAAAATTTATGTGATATATTGATTATCTAACCATTTTTGTTTGTTTGGCTTTATGCATTTGCATCATGATAATATCATTCATCATTTTCATTATCATATTTAACATTGTCATTTGCATCATTTTCATATAGAGAATATTTACCGCATAGTAGTTATTGATCTCATACCAATATCTATGGAAATGTATGTTAATGCATTACACATAAAGCATATCATTTCTGATCATAATTATGGTATTCAAGGTTCAAGGATAGCTCCACCAAATAAGAACCCCACACAATCAACTCGCCAATATAATATAAGAGCTCGAGCCAAACAAATAGAACAAAAAAATTTAAATCATCTCGAAAGGATAGAGAAAGCTTAAGAGAAGCTGAAAATGGAGTTGAATAAGATTTCGGATGCCTTGAATAAGTTAAACAAAAAAAAAATAGAAGGAAATACTAGCCAGTAGGACTATCTATCACAAAAGGTGGATAACCCTTTATACCCTTTTGATTTTAGGTTGCATCAAGCTTAATTCATATAAGACCCACCACCATAGCAGTTCACATATCCTTTAGGGTATACATACCTTGGAATACTATTAGCTTCAAATCCAAGACAGTATCAGAGTTATGTAAATCTTATTTTTACTAAAAAAATAGTAGAACTAGTATCAATCCCTAACTTGGATGATCTAGAAGAGAAAGAGAAGTTAAGGCCTAAGGAGAATGAGACTTTAAAAGGCTCAAAAGATGAATAGAAGATAAACTTGTTAAAGAAAAGGTTGCGAGCCATAGAGGGAATCAATTTTTATGATTTTATAGATGCTGCTGGGCTCTGTTTAGTCTCGAATGTCATTATTCCTCTAAAGTTCAAGGTTTCAAAGTTTAAAAAATATGATGATACAAAGTGCCTAAAGACCCATATTACCATGTATTACTGAAAAAGGCTGTCTATGCTAATAATGAAAAACTATTAATACATGTTTTTCAAGGTAACCTTACAGGCTCCGCTGCTAGGTGGTATGTTCAGCTAGATAGGACCTGTATTCAGTCTTAAAGCAATATAGCCCATGACTTTATTAGTCAATATCGGTATATCATAGACTTAGCACCTGATCACTTATTTTTGTAGAATATAGAAAAGAAGGTGACTGAATCATTTAAAAAGTACATCCAAAGGTGAAAAGACATAGCTACTCAGGTGCAGCTTTCTCTGATTGAGAAAGAGACCATAGTATTGTTAGTTAACACTTTAAAATCTTCCTATTATGAAAAAATGATAAAGAATGCAACAAAAAATTTTATCGACGTGGTGATTTCAAGCGAAATTATTGAGAATGCCATTAAAAATGACAAGTTGAAAAGAGGAAAAACCAAGAAAGCGTTAAAGAAGAAAGAGACTAAAGTTCAAACCGTAACCTTTGATAGATAGTTTAGAGGATATCAACCCTATCCACCACAAGGTTATTCCCTATATTATCTTGCTGTGAACAATATCTCACCCTACCTATATCAACTTTCTCTACAACCATCTTATCCATCAACATATCAACCTGCTCCTATATACAACTTTAACATTCAACCTCCTGAAAGACTCCAAATTCATTATGTTAACCCAATAAGTATTTCATGAGAGCTATGAGCTACCTAAGAAAAACTCGTATTTGACCCAATCCCCATAACTTATATGAAGTTATACCGAAGCTTTACAATAATCACTTGATTGCCCCTAGTAGTCTCAAGCTACGCAAGCGACTCTATCCCAAGTGGTATGATACTACAGCTCACTGTAACTATCATTATGAAATTGCTGGTCATTCCACTAAAAATTACACTACTCTAAAGCATTTTTAGCATTTAATCTAGCCTAGGATCCGCGCGTTTTACCACCTAGAGGTTTAACCTATAGTGCTGACTCACTTTTTGACTTGTTCCAACCTTTATCTCTTAAGCAAAGCAGAGCCAAGCCATCGTCCTGAGCTGTTCCAGCTGAGCCCTTTAGTCGCCAAGCCGAGCCATTTTCCTGTTTTGATATTTTATTGATCTATTTATTTTAAAGTATTTTTGCATAATTAAATTTTAGAAAAAATTAAAAAAATCAAATATAAAATATAAAAACAAAATGAAACACTAATAATTTTTTTTTTAGAATAAATAATAATTATTCAATGATGAAATTTTTAGAAATTACAAAAGATTAATTTCTATAAAATTCCTAGGTGAGAAATTTTTCTAAGTTTATCCCAAATGGTGGAATAATTTAAATAAAATTTAAATAGCAATAATTAATATTTATTTTCAATTTAAAAAATAAAAAATACAAATTTAATAAAACTTTTTGGAATTTAATGAGATTCTTAAAAATTTCAAATGATAAATTTTCTAAGAAATCTCTAGGTGAGAAATTTCTCTAAATCTATCCCAAATGGTAAAAAAATTTAGATGAAATTTCAATAAAAGTAATTATATTTTTTTTCCAAATAAAATATTAACAATATAACCTAAAAATTTTGGTTGAAAATAATTGATAATTATCTAAGGATGAGAATTTTAGAAATCTCAAATGGTAAATTTTTTAAGAAATCACTAGGTGAGAAATTTCTTTAAATTTATCCCAAATGGTGGAAGAATTTAAATAAAACTTAAAAAAATAATTGTCATATTATTTTATTTCCAAAGATTAGGAAACTAAAAATGGAGAAAATTTCTAAATAGGCCTCAATGGTGAAAACTTTAGAAATAAAAGAATAAAATAAAAATAAATTCCAAGGATGAAATTCTTAGTAATCATAAATGGATGATTATCTATGAAATTTTTATGTGAGATAATATTTCTAATTTGGTCCAAATGGTGGAAGAATTAGATATATTTTTAATATAAAAAACCAAAATAAAAAATGACTTTTTATTTGAGGATGGAGCCTCTTCAAGAAAACAAATGGGATTTTAATACTATTGAAGTGAGGAAGTGTTTTTAAAAATTTTACTAGATTGATGGAAGAATATTAAAATTTATTTCCAATATTCAATAGTAAAATTTAAAATCATTAGAATAAAAAATTTAAAATAAAATGGTACCATCTTTTATATGGGCATGTGGGAGTGCTATAACCTTTTTCATATGTAACCAAATTTTTGAACATTGTTCTGACTAGTAAACCATAACTTATTCTTTAAGGAGCCTTAGTCAAGCTTAAGAGCTCCTTAAAATGATAGATTCATTAAGTGGCCAATCACACCTAGATAAAAGATTAGTGGCGACTCCTCTTATTAAGTCTAGCTATAAGCTGTTGGATCTATACGTTATGATAGTTTGGTGACTTCACTGTAGACACATAGAGAGTCGGGCCATAACATTTTTAATTTATCCTATTCTTTGATTTAATGGTCTTAAAATGTAATATTATGTTATTTGTTACTAACATTTTTTCTTGTCTTTTATTCTTGGTGTAGACACCCAATTTGGTCCAGACCCGGATCAATTGGGCCTGGTCCAAATGTGTTGGTTTACTTTGTTTTTTTTTATTTTGTATTTTATATTATATATTATATTATATATATATCTTTATCTTTTATGTATTTATCATTTATTTATTTATTATTACTATTTATTAATGTATATTTTTATCTGTTAATATATTTATCTATTTATATGTTATTATTTATCTATTAATTATTGTTTGTCTATTAATTAATATATTATCTTTTTTTATATTATTTATTTATTTATTTCTTTTCTTCCTTTAATTTTTCTGATTATCCGATTGGGATTAGGATTAGGAATAGCTGAGATTCTGACGTGAATTTGGGGTTGGCAGAGTTGGGATTGGATTCAAAGATTGAATCCAAATCCTAGGGGAAATTGGGATTAATCAAAAACTCTTCTGATCAATCCCTATAAATAGGTGCTGGAAGAACATAAGAAAACACATACAGAGAAGATTTAAAAGCTGAAAAAAAGTTTAGAGGCGTTAGAATAGTTCTAGAAATCGATGAGAAATTTTTGGAGAATTTTTTATGATTTTTTTCTGGAAATTTCTAAAAAATTTTCAGATTTCGATTGAATTTTTTGGTGAAGATTAAATTTTTCGATGACTATTCCAGTCAAGTTCGAATTTTTCGACCAACTTTTCAGTTTTTGGCAACCATTTTTAGAAATCGATCAGTTTTTCGATTAACTTCCGACGAAAAACTCAGATCAACGAAAAACTCAGATTTCGATAAAAATTTTCAGAATTCAAAGGGCATTTAATCAGAGTTCTTCAGGTTTTAGAGAGAAGAAAGAAAAAAAAGAAGGGAAGAGAGAGAAGAGAAGAAGAGATTTTGAGAAAAAAATCGACCTTCAGCCTTATATACCATCTCCAAAACGATGTCGTTTCTGCGTTAAGTAACCTAGAAGATTCGCACATTTTGCCAAGATCCAACCTGACCCGAGTGTCGACTCGCGTGCGACCCGCATCTCTGAACCGTTAACCGAGCCGAGCCGATATCCCCAAGCTACGTTTTTGAGCTATTTTTCTTCCTTAAGTCGAGCCGAGTCGAGCCGTTAAGCTGAGTCGTTCCCAGGTTTTTTTTGTTATTTATTTATTTATTATTATTATTAGATTAGATTTGTTTAATATTTGTTTATTTTATTTTATTCTTATTTTAATTTTATTTTTCTTTATTTTAATTTTTATTTTATTTTATCATTTTATTTCCTTTAAATAAAATTCAAAAAAATATTTTTGAGGAAAAGTTGAAAGTATCAATTTTCTTTGAAAATAAGCTTTTTTTAAAAAAATATTTTTGATGAAAAGTTGAAAGTATCAAATTTCCTTGAAAATAAGCTTTGTAAAAAAACTATTTTTAGAAAAAAGTTGAAAGTATCAATTTTTCTTAAAAATAAATTTACAAAAAAAAATATTTTTGGGGAAAAGTTGAAAGTATTAATTTTTCTCGAAATTAAAAGTTCTAAAAAATATTTTGAAAAAAATTGAAAGTATCAATTTTTCTTGCATAAAAGCAATCATTTTTTATTTTTATTTTTTAATGTTAAATAATCAGACGATGGAGCTTCTGCAAGTGAAACAGTAGTTTTCTTACATACTCTTGGGGTGAGGGGATTTTCTCAATTTTTTGCTAAAATTATTAGAGTTAATTGAGAATAATTTCTAATAACTAATTACTTGGTAAATTTTTAAGGCTTATTGGGTAACATAAAATTAAGTTGGTACCATATTTTGATGGTCGTTGTGAGGTTGCTACAATCTTCCTCACATGTAACCGAACTCCTGAACCTTGTTCTGGTTAGTAGAGCCGAACATATTCTTTTAGAAACCCTTAAACTTAAATGTTCCCTGAAAGGATAGATTCCTTAAGTGGCCAATCGCACCTAGATAAAAAAGATTGGTGGTAACTCCTTCAAGTCAATGTCTAGCGATAGATCCTCAAATCTAGATATTATGACACTTGGGATTTGAAAATTATATGTTTCTTCACACACACTATCACAACTTCACATACACTATCATATGCATTGCATTACATGAGCATTATACCCCGGCTTTGTCCTTTTTAGGAGGTAGTAATGTACTTACGTTCTCGTGAGATAATAATCTACGCAATGGCTAGCGAAATACTCACACTCAAATTAAATTTTTTCAGTCAATAGCCCATGATGGGTGAGAATTGGAATGCCTACTAGTCTGTATTAGACAATGATGTAAGGAATAATTTGAGAACCTTTAGTGGTCAAAGTCATTTAACCTTGCATATAATCTACACTTAAGAGGCTAGCCTTAAGACAGAGCCATTCCTATCCATTGATAGAAGTACCCTAAAGTTAGGATACAAGAAATAATAGTTTGTAATCTAACCATTTTATTTGTTTCACTTTGTGTATCTATATCATCTCAATTATTATAATGCTTACATTATCATATCATTTAATTTTATGCATCATTTTAACTATCATGTTTAACATTGTCATTTGCATCATTCTCATATAGAAAATATTTGTCACATATCAGTTATTAATAAATCAGATCTCATACCTACATCCATAAAAAGTCAAATGTAATCAAAGTCTATATCAGTTCACTATGAATCTACTCATAAATGAAAATCAAGTCAAAAGAAGGTCAAAGACAAAAAGGTAATTACTTCCTAGAGGGTTTTATTTCATTATTGTTTGAGAGAAAAAAGTACTAGCCAACAGGGCCATCCATCATAAGAGGTGTTTGACCCTCTATACCATCTTGGTTTTGGTTCGCATCAAGCCCAATTAACACATAATGCGCCACCACAGCAGTTCACATACCTTATAAGGTATAATTATCTCAAAATGCCATTAGCTTCAAAACTAAGACGATATCAAAGTTATGTAAATCCTGTTTGAGAAGGTAATAAAACCAATATAATCCATGATCTAGATGATCAAAAGAAAAAAAAAAACTAAAAACAAATGTGGTTGAGTCACTAAAGGAATCAATAGCTAACAAGAAGATGAGTATACTAGAAGAAAAGTTAGAGTGGTGGAGGGAAATAGTTTTTATAAGTTTGTATATGCTACTGAACTCTGTATAGTCTTATATATTATTATTCCTTTAAAGTTTAAAGTACCAAAATTTAAGAAATATGATGGTAAAAAGTGCCTAAAGACTCATATTACCATGTATTGTTGAAAGATGATAGCCTGTGCTAATAATGAAAAGCTGTTAATACACATATTTAAAGATAGCCTTATTGGCTCTACTACTAGATGGTATGTGCAGTTGGGTAGGACCTACATTTATTTTTGGAGTGATATAGCCCGTAACTTCATTAGTCTGTATTGGTATATCATAGATCTAGCTCTTAATCATTTTTTTTAACAAAATATGGAGAAAAAGACAACTGAATTATTCAAAAAGTATGCCTATAGTTAGAGAAACATAGCTATTTAAGTGCAGCCTCCTTTAACTAAGAAAAAGACCACAGTGTTATTTGTCAACACTTTAAAATCTCTATTATGAAAAAATGGTAGGGTGATCTCTAATGAAATCATTGAGAATGTCGTTAAAAATGACAAGTTGAAAGGAGAAAAAGCTCAAACCAAGAAGGCACCAAAGAAAAAGTGTTGTTTGTCAACACTTTAAAATCTCTCTATTATGAAAAATGATATGATGATCTTTGATGAAATCATTGAGAATGTCGTTAAGAATGAGAAGTTGAAAGGATTAAAAGCTCCAATCAAGAAGGCACCAAAGAAAAAAAAGACTGAAATTGAGGTTGTAAGCTTTGAAAGACAACATTTTAGTGGTTACCAACCTTACACACCATGAGTTTACTCCACATACTACCCTGCTGTAAATGATAGCTCACCTTACCTATATCAGCTAACTCCACAGCCATCTTACCCACCAATATATCAACCTGCTTTTAGAACCTAAACTCCAATACACAGTCTAAACATTTAACCTCCTACAAGACCCTAGATTCATTCTGCTAACCTAATAAGTGGTTCATGAGAGCTATAAATTACTTAAGAAAAACCCGTATTTGACCTAATTCCTATGACCTATATGAAATTATACCAAGAGCTCTATAACAACTACTTAACTATCCTAACTATTTGGAGCTACTCAAGCTACCCTATCTTAAGTGGTATGATCCTATAGATCACTGTGACTACCACTATGGAATTATTGATCATTCTACTAAAAATTGCACTGTCCTAGAACATAAGGTACAATAACTGATTAAGGATAAAATGATAAACTTTGATATAAGAGGGATAACAACACCTAATGTTAGTGTTAATCCATTATCTAATCACAATGTCAATACTCTAAATAAAGATCGAGAGTTGGTTTGATTCAAAAAGGCTTGGTAAGCTTCAATGATTTAGAGGGACATAATTTTGAGAAAGACAAGGATGTTAAGGCTAGTTGAAAACTGCTCGTCATTTTGAGATTTCTTTCAAAGTAATGTTAGGATTTCTTTTATGTAATAAGATTTTATTTTTTATTATTTTAATAAAAGGCAAGTTGATGCATTTCATTATATTTTCTTTTTCATCCAAACCATTATTCCATGCTTTGTTATTTTTCATATATTTTTATTCCCATTCTCAAATTCTAAATGATGAATGTTTAGTCAATGATAGCAATAATTTTGGGATTTGATTTTGAGCAAAAAAAGTAAGGTGTTAACAGATATGAAATAGATATGTCTTGAAGATATGCAATCATTTATAATGATTTATGAGTTTGTTTTTGTTCAATAAATAATTTTTAAAGAAAGCATTCACATTTGATGTGAAAATGGTTGTCTTTCTTTTACCATTCATAAAACTATCCATTACTACCCCCTTTGAGCCTATTATAATTTTTTTTAAAAGAACCTCAACCAAGGATCACCTTTCATATTGAAAGGTAAATTTTGAGAATAACCTACTTAAAAAAAATAGGCAAAAGATCACAAAAGGCTTTAAAGATAAATTAAAAAAAAAAGAAAAAAAAACCCTTACAAAAAAAAAAGACAAAAATGAACACCACAAATGATTTGGGGTAAAGTAATAAGAATCTTTTTGTGAGAAATAAGATGAATAAAAAAGGAAAAAAAGTAGTGAAATGATATGGAATGGGGCAAAGTGCCAAGTTGCATCACATGGGAAATGATTTTTTGAACCATTTAAACATATGTTTTGAGCCTATTTTATCCATTTTTTTCATAACCCTTCACCATAGCCTAAAAATTCATTTTGATCAAATGTAAATGCTTGAATTGAATGATCATATATTAAACTAAGGCATGCTTATGATGGTGCAATGAAATCATGATCTGTTCTCATATTTTAGAGATTGATATGCGATAGATATCAATCATGGATACAGTAAAAAAATGTGAAAAGTAAAAAGAAGAGAAAAATGAAAAAAATGAAATGTGAAAAGATTAGAAATGTGAAAAAAATGAGAAAAATATGAAAAGAGAGAAAATGAAAACTCAAATTGAAAGCCCAAAAGGGTGATTTTGGTAGAAAAATATTTGAGCTGAAAATTAGATGGATAGTCAAATATATGGAAGATAAAAAACATATAAAGTTTTTCAAAGCTGGGGTAAAGTTTAATGAGCTCAAAATGATTTTGAATGTCAATAGAATAAGTTTTTGAAAAGAATTTTGGATTAATGTTAAGAATTATCTAAGTATTCATTGTTTATACATTATTGTACCATTAACTACCATCCCTAGTGATATGCTTTGAATTTGTTTCTTTTCTCATTTATTTTTATACCAAACTCATTTTTATGTTGATTACCTTTCTCCAATTCACCTTGTACTCTCTTACTTTTTCATCTCTAGAATACTTTAAAAAAATTTATGATTGCATTATATTTATCATGATTTGAAATGATAATTAATGAATGATAATGTTCATAAAAGATTCTTGTATTTCTTTGAAAAGAAATCCAAGATGATAGGGGCAAAAAATGGAAAGATGGAAAAAGCCTAAAAAAGTGATTTGAAAAGATAAATGGTTTGATCAAGTGATGAATATGGTGATGGATTAGTCAACATAACCTATGAGTTATGGTTAAATGTTGAAAATAATATCGATTAGTGGATGAAATTTATTCTGAAATTGTTAGTGTTAATAAGCTAAAAAAAAAAGTATGAATTAGTGGAGTCTTGAGAACCATATTATCACAATAAATTAAAATTTTATGACATTGACATCCGTATTACATGCATTGCATTTGCATTGTTGTTTACACAATACATGTATATAATTTGAAGAATATTTAAAACTTTGGTTTGGCCATGCATATTCAACATATAATGAATATTTGAATCATAGTTTAGAATATGACATCTGCATTGTTATAAAAATCTAGACTGTTGCATTTGCATCATTAAGAAAATATTTGTATCATTATCATGACATTTTTAAAAATGTTCGATGAAAGATTAAGAATTTTCATGATGAAAATTTTTGAACTTTTTGAGGAAAGCTTTTTAAGATAAGGTGGGAATCCTTGAATGAAAGAATATTTTATGAGAAAAACATTGAGAATGCTAAAGTTATGGAGCCTTTTAAAGAAGCATTTTTAATGTTAAAAATGATGAGAATTTTTGTCTTTAAGAAATTTTAAATGAGAATCTATGTCTCTGAGTTTTAAATGGGAATATTGAAAATGTGTGTTAATCTCCAAACTTTTTTGAATTCAAATCTTTAAAGAATCGGATGTGAATCACCAAAAGTTTTTGAATGAGAACCTTTGAATTTAGATATGAAACTCTAAAACTTATTGAATGTGAATCTTGAACTTGATTAAAGACAGAGTCAAGTTGTTTGAAGTTGGAAGAGTTCAATATCTAGAAGAAAGAGTCTTGAAAACTTAAGTATCATGATTGAAAAAAAAACTAATTAATTGACATTTTGCATAGCATGCATTGCATTTAAGAATGTCCAGTGCATGAATTTAGGAAGCGGAGATATTTTAAAATCCCACATAAGGAAGATATATATGAAAATTTTCCAACGAAAGAATTTTAAATTCTTATTTGAAAAAAGAAGATCTTTGAGGTAAGATTTTGATTCATGAAAAATGATATTTCTTAATGTTAGGAATGATTTGTAAAACCTTCAGGCATAATCTTTTATAATTTCTTATGATGATCTATAATTCTGGACATGATTGTCGATGAGCCTTATTTATTTTTCAAAGTTGTTGAGCTTATGCTTAGAGGAGCCTTATTTATTTTTCAAAGTTGTTAAGCATCTGTTTAGAAGAGCCTTATCTATTTTTTAAAAGTTGTTGAGCCTCTACTTAGAGGAGTCTTATTTATTTTTCAAAGTCATTGAGCCTTTACTTAGAGGAACGTTATTTGTTTTTCAAGGTCGTTGAGCCTCTACTTAGAGGGGCTTTATTTATTTTTTCAAAGTTGTTGAGCCTTTACTTAGAAGAGCCTTATTTATTTTTTCAAAGTGGTTGAGCCTCTACTTAGAGGAGCCTTATTTATTTTTCAAAGTCATTGAACCTCTATTTAGAGGAGCCTTATTTATTTTTCAAAGTTATTGAGCCTCTGTTTAGAAGAGTTTTTATGTTATTCAAAAGGTTTGAGTAGCCATTTAAAAAATAAAAAAAATATGTCAAGTTGATTATTTGGGTATTAAGGGTGTCTACATCTTTACGCACTTTTTATTTCATAAAAAATGTACAAACAAGGGCAATTGTAGACACCCTAATCTGTCTGGGGTATAATTGTTTTTTATTAATAAAAATAAAAATAAAAAATAAAAAAGAGAAAATAAAATGGTTGAATTTGTGTGAAACTATTTGTATAGACTGAAGAGTTTGAGTTGGATTTAGAATTTGGAGTTGAAATTTAAAAAAAATTAGAATTCCTTTCTAGTATAAGGTTCTCTTTATCAAAACCCTATAATTACATACACATACCAAACAACAAAGGACATAGATTAGAGAAAAAAAGATAGAAAAAAAAAAGCAGCAAAAGGTAATCACAGATTATTAGAGAGAAAAATATGAAGGCAACTAAAGAATATGAAAATTTTAGAAAAAATTTTTGAAAAAGAAGATTTGCAAATTTTGTTTTTTGGAAAATTTTTCTAAAATCTTAATTTCCAATGGAATTTTTCAATAATCTTTAAAGATTCTGGGAACTCTCTAGCCAAAATCCCAGTTTTCGACGAGATTCACAATTTTTGACATTAGTTTTCTAGAAACTGATGAACTTTTAGTGACTTAACCTTCATTCCGGAGAAAGTTTTCAGAATTTGGTGAATAT
The DNA here is from genome assembly GCF_047325235.1 of Durio zibethinus. NCBI lineage: Eukaryota > Viridiplantae > Streptophyta > Magnoliopsida > Malvales > Malvaceae > Durio > Durio zibethinus. Next base: position 8,629,202 of record NC_143167.1, on the reverse strand, counting down.
TTAGCTGGAGTTCTTCTAAGCCTAGAAAGAGAGGAAGAGAAAATAAAAGATGAAAAAGAGAATAAGAGGGAAAATCTGAAGAAAAAAGAAGAAGTTTAACCTTTTATATGTCTGGTCAAATGACGTGGTTTTAACGTTTAATCTAGCCCATGATTCACGTGTTTTATCGTCTGAAGGTTTGACCCGTAGTTTTGACCCACTTTTTTACCGTTCCAGCCTTTATCTCTCAAGTCTAATTGAGCCAAACCGTGGTCTCGAGCTGTTTTGATCTAGCCCCTTAGTCACCAAGCCTAGCCATTTTCCTGTTTTGGTATTTTTATTTTTATTTATTTATTTATTTGTTTATTTATTTTTAAAGTATTTTTGTATAATTAAATTTTAGAAAAAATTAAAAAATTAAATAAAAATGTAAAAACAAAATTGAAACACTATTAATTTTTTTGAGAATAAATAATAATTATCCAATAATGGAATTTTTAGAAATTGCAAAAGGTTAATTTCTATAAAATTTTTAGGTGAGAAAATTTTTTAAATTTGTCCCAAATGATAGAATAATTTAGATAAAATTTCAATAGCAATAATTAATATTTATTTTCAATTTAAAAAAATAAAAAACACAAATTTATTAAATATTTTTGGAATTTAATGTAATTCTTAAACATTTCAAATGGTAAATTTTCTAAGAAATCTTTAGGTGAGAAATTTCTCTAAATTTGTCTCAAATGGTAGAATAATTTATATGAAATTTCAATAAATATAAATTATATGTTCTTTTTCCAAATAAAAACATTAACAATATAACTTAAAAATTTTGGTTGAAAATATTCGACAATTATCCAAAGATGAGAATTTTAGAAATCTCAAATGGTAAATTTCTTAAGAAATCTCTAGGTGAGAAATTTCTTTAAATTTATCCCAAATGGTGGAAGAATTTAAATGAAACTTAAAAAAAATAATTGCCATATTATTTTCTTTCCAAATATTAGTAAAAAGAGAGAAAATTTTTAGATAGACCCAAATGGTGAAATATTTAGAATTTAAAAAGAGAAAATTCTAAACATGCCCAAATGGTGAAAAATTTAGAAATAAAAAAATAAAATGAAAATAATTTTCAAGGACGAAATTCTTAGTAATCACAAATAGATGATTATCTAAGAAATTTCTAGATGAGAATATATTTTTAATTTGGCTTAAATGGTGGAAGAATTAGATATATTTTCAATACAAGAAAACCAAAATAAAAAAAAAAATGACTTTTTCCGATGATGGAACTTTTTCAAGAAAACAAATGGGATTCTTGAATACTCTTGAGATGAGGATGTGTTTTTAAAAATTTTGCCAGATTGATGGAGCAATTTTAAAATTATTTCCAATATTCAATATTAAAATTTAAGACCATTAAAATCAAGACCTTAGGATTTAAAATAAAATAGTATCATCCTTTGGATGGGTATGTAGAGGTGCTATAACCTTACTCATATCTAATCAAACTCCCAAACTTTATTCTGATTAGTAAACCAGAACATATTCTTTAGGAACCTTTAGTTAAGCTTAGGAGTTCTTAATAGATAGATTTATTAGGTAACCAATAACACCTAAATAAAAAATGGGTGGCAACTTCTCTTATGAAGTCTAACTATAAATTTTTGAATCTATACATTATGATATAAAAAATAACAATTCTTCCTTGTAAGAGAATTTTTTTCAAATTATTGATTTCATTTGGAGTTTCTAATACGAGGAAGGAAAAAGGGGCATATATTCATTCATGGACAAGATTTTGCAATTCCCACTAGAGTGAACTATGGGATTTTGTAAAGGCCTTCATCACCATTTTAATTTGTCCCCTAAGATCCTACTTATTTGCCAATACTTCTTAGGCAAAATCATTATTGTTTGGAAACTAGTCTCAATGAAAATCAGAACCCAGTGGATAGTGGGAAACAAAGAGAAAGAAATGAAAAAGTTTGTCCAAGGAAAAAAAAAAGAAGGAATATAGTTATGTTTAGTGCTTTGAATCTATTCTCTTAATTATACATCTCTATCCTGCGTGTTGCATGGCTCAAAATTTCTCAACTAGCAGTTGAAAGGGTATGATATCACAATACAATATTTAATCATGTTTGGCAGGAAGGAAAAAGAATAGAGAGAATAGATGGAAAGAAAAAAAAAGAGAAGGAAATTTTTTAGGTTAAAATTATAAATAAATATTTAATTTGTTAAGTAAAAATGTTTTCTTTCTCATTTGAAAAGCTTAAATTTGGGGTGAAGAAAAATATATAAAAATTTATCAAAAAACTTTCTTTTTCTTCTATCAATAAAACAAAGAAAGTAAAGGAAAGAAACATTATTTTCTTTGCACTCTTTTTCGCTCCTTTCTCTTTTTCTCTTACCAAGGATACTATTAGATAGATGATCTTTTCTACTTTATCCATTGGAAAAAAAGTACCCTAATCACCGTGCCATGAGTCCAAACGGTACTAAACTTATAAATCCACTTCAAAATTTAAGAAGCTATAATCAATTTATATTAGATATAATAAATTTTCATGTTTAAATACTTCATACTAAAATACATACATTGATTTTATTGTGAAAAGTATTAAATTCTGTGGCTCAAGTTTGGGCCCATACATGAAAATGGAAAATCCTGGGCATGGCTGATTTATTATTATCTATTAATACTTGAACATCAGAAAACAACGCAAGGATAAAAGAAAGGTAGAGTTGAAGTTGGACATCATGAAAGGAATGAATTCAAGATGAAGCCAGAAGCCATCCAAGACGTACCAGCCTAATGCCAGTCAATCAATCATTAACGACAAAGACCATCTGCTGATTTTGATCATGACTAGAAGATATGGGAAACTTGGCATCCGACCCATGCCCCCACCGGCCCTTTTCCAGGAATTAAACTGACGCCATAATATCTATCTGTTCAAACATAATTTCATTTCTACGGCACAAGAACTTCCAAAAAATTTCCCGTATATAGCAATAAGGCAATGCAGAAAAAGCAAAGCTCATTGGCATTGAATGCCCCATGCCAAGTTGCCAATGCCATGAACCATGATTGTCCTGTGTGTGCCCAAAAGCTTGTCCAAGTTGAAAAAAAGACACACTCAATAAAGATGCTCCTTGTTTGCATGATGTCATCAGCTTAATCAGTTTTGAAACATGTTCATGTCTGTTGCTGAGCAACACACACACATACACACACAATATTCTGATTCTTTTGTATGGTACTAGAGAGAGGGATGTGTGAGGACCAGATAGACGTTCACATCAAGAGCTCAGCACATCTCTGTACCAGAATCTATGGCTTCTATATTGTTTCCATCAATTGCAGATTCTCTTTTCTCATTATAGCTTTTTGTTTAATTTGCAAGTTCTTCCTCTGTCATGTGTCAGTGTCACCTTCCAGGTTTCAGCTTATATAATATCGTAGAAGTTCTCTTCCATTGTTACAAGTGCTGGATTTCATTGTGAAGGGGCCACCCACAAAGAAAAACATACAGGCTGCAGTTTCTTGGATATATAGAGTTACAGAAAGCCGAGTTTGCACTGTAAAGGTTAGTTTTTCTTGCATTAATTTTAATCAATTCTTACAGTTCTTAGAAGGCTTTGGGGTTGTTTTAAAAGTGCCTAATCCCAAGTTGTGTTAAACAAAAAAACGTTCAACATTATCATACTATCAACTTTTATATATTTAGGACCCGTTTGGAGTTCATTGCACCTCCGGTGGCAAGGAATCCAGCCCCTTTTTTGGGTTAACTGAAACGTAGGGTGTATTTGAGTAGCATCTTGCAATGTAGTTGCCTGGATTACATGCGTAAAGTGAACAACTAGATCCTAGCGCAGGCGACTGCCCTCTGTAGAAATAAAAAATCTCAACACTATCATTGCGTTTGCTTTCAAACATATGTTTTCATAATTAATTTTAATCTTGTCACTTCAATATCCAATGTCAACTAATCTCAATACCATCTTTTTTTTCAATCTCTCTAAAAATAATCCCGCCACTGGTTCATGCAAGTAAACCTTTAGAAACTTTATTTTCAAATGGAGGCCACCAAGGCGACCATATGTAAGTGATTTGTCTAATTTTGGGTCCGCATGTTGACACGTTGGTGACATGCGTCAGCGGAATTAGTACCGATCTAACTCTTAAAACTATGTGATTTTTGCTAATATTTTCTTAATTTCTATTTTCCTTTATTGTTGTTTCTCTAATTTTCTGTTTCAAGTCCTTCCTTTCCACACTTCAGTTTTTGAGGTAATTCTGATACTTCGAACTCTCAAGGTGGTATCCTATATGGTTGTTTATTTATTTCATCTTTTATTCATCACTTTGTTCGGCATCAACCTTAAACAAGAACTCTAATGGTGGCTTGAAGGAGTTGTAGCCTTTTTGAGTTTGAACCTGTCCAAAAGGTTTAAGTCACTAGATTCACTGTCTACCAGGAATAGTAAAAAATCACTGACATAGATTGCATTTCTAGAAACAAAAAATTTCCCAAAAAGCATGCTGTAACTGTTGATGCTGGTATTGATTTAGCAAAACTTGGTTAAATAAAAGCATTTCCTGATTGTACTCAATGCCATAAAAGTACTGAATAATGTGACCTCTGCATGCAGGATATAAACACAGTTGAGTACCCCACTAGGTTATGACATCTGCTTACTCTTTCTGGTTATTCAAATCTGCTTTATGTACCTGAATGCATTTCTTTTAACAGGTTTGATTTGCACCACCACATAATTTTCCTTGCAATTAGTAAACTTAACTGTTATATGTAATTTCTCTTAATTAGTTCCCTGTTCTCATTTCATTCGAAATGGAGCTTTGATTCTTTGACACTGTAAATATTGTAAATATTTCATAAAACCGATGAATAAACAAATTGTTAAATATATATATATATATATATATGTATACTATTCTCAAAAGAAGGATAACAGATTCAAAGTAGATATAAAATATGAAAACAAGTGGAAGATTCTTCTTCAAAGGGAGTAGTGCAATTCTCACATGTGAATGTGAAGGTAAAAGACAGAGAAATTGACATACAAAAAATCAGAACAAACTGCACTAGAAAATTCTAAGAATTTGAATAGCTAGGTTCCCTTTCCATGAGTTTTGTTCTTTGATCCTCACCCTTGTCTTCTTTGGGAGGAGTTGAAATAGAAAAATGATCAGTCGTGGAGAAAGAAATCAGATGAAGGCATTTACATATGATGTGGAGTGAAGAGAAGCTACATAGGAAAGACCCTGACAACATTTTTTTGTTCAGGAATCTGTAAACATCATGGAAGGCAGCAGTAGCAGCTCCTACAATCCTCCAGCAGGTACCAAATTCTTACTACCTTTCAATTAGTTTTTATTTTTCCCTCTACGACAGAGATGACACCATAAATTCCGAACTTGTCCAATTTATCAATTAATTAAAATGACTCAAATCAATAGCTTTTTCCTTGAAGAGAACGGTTTTCTTTGTACAGTAGCCTTAGATATTTGAGGCATTTACAAACTAGTGAGCTAGAAAGAAAGTCAGAAAACTGAACAATGAGCTCTCATGCTTTTCTCTAATGCATTGCTGTCAAGAGTTCAAATACTTTTTCTTTTGAATTTGTTGAAGTTCAAATACTTCCCCTCTCTTCTCTTTCCCCAATATCATGCATTTTCTCAAATCAAAAGTAACATTTGATTCATGAATGTATGGTTTAGCTCAGTAGATTCATGAAACCACTCTTAAATGGTGGCATTCAGGTTTAGGTTCAAATCCCAACACCTGCGACCTCTTCCTCTTTTTTTAGACAGCGGTGGTGTCCCTGTAACATCTGATTCTCTATCTAAAGTGAAACTAGTAACATTATTATTCATTACATTATCAGAAACAACCTCTAGAAAGTAAATTTCAGAGTAAATAATAAGAATATATAGCGTATATGAAATCTATCGTTTCTTGGATTTTGGTTGTCTGAGACACTAAACTCTTAAAGCTTTAGCCAAAGCACCATCAGAGTTGGAAACACTGCAGAAACAGCATGAGGAGAAAATACTACAGATCCAAGTGCTCAAGAGACAAATCGAAGCTGTGAAGCTTCGCCTGGAGAAGAAGAAGAAGGATATCCCCGATGAGAAAAAGGAAGCTTTCAATAACCTAAGCGAAAAATATAACAGCCTGAGAGAGGAATACAACGCATTGTTGGGGGAAAGGTCAAGGGAGCAGAATTGAACAATCGCTTCAGTTTCTTCTTGCAAGTCAGGAACATGCTACCCTACCGACCTGACATCTTATTCATCAGAAACTGCTATAATAAGCTTTCTCGTAAATATTTAATGTTTTGTTTAGTTCGTCACTAATGTTTACTTTGTTTGCTAAACCAAAAAGACTCCAGTCATCTTTAATTATTAATAGCAACTATAATTTATTCAAAACTTCTGAATTCGCGTGGTTTGCTGGTAGAAAACTGATTTCTTAGTTCAGATTAAAATTCAAATTCTCACCGACTCAAATAAAAAAAAAAAAAAAAAACTCTTATGAATCCAATTATATATTATTTTAATAAAAAGATGTAAGAGAATAGATATAGAAGAATTAGCTATTACATGCAGTAGGCCGACTAAACGCCTTTAGGAATTCTTTTTTCCTCAAGCATAGTACAAAATAAAGTTGCCTCACGAATAGGACGGCAATCAACCCAGTCCCCGACGGGTTTCGGCCCGACCCGACCCTATGGGATCGGGTTTTTTTGAATTTCGCTTTTCGAATCGGGTTGGGTCGGGTATAGTTAGTGAATCACGATCCCAAAAGCAGGAGTCACAACAAGGGAGGTTTTCAACCATGTCTGTGTTGTTTCTTATTATCCAAGGATTGTGTTTTCTTGGCGGAATATCGTGCTCACAATTGCGGCCGACTACTTTTGCTTCGTTGAAAGAATATTCTCCTGGCCCAGCCAAAGAAACAAAGACCCACATACGGCTCAGCAACTTCTCTGTTTTGGAACGGCAGCTAGCAATCTTGAAACGCCTTTTGCTCGAAGCAGAGAGATTGAGAGAAGACAAAACTTGAAGCCCTTGTTTCCGTAGCTCACCCCCCAAACAAATCAAGATAATGCCATAAGAATATATGGCTTCGACATGACCTTTTTCGACTGCTTTCTTCAAGTAACGCAACCCTGAGTCAGTTTGCCTTCGATTGAAACAGTTGCACATTCCTGTCTTATATAACTAGAATAGATATTTTCTGTTTCCTACTTACACGAGCCCATATCCTTGCTTTTCTATCAATCTCTAATTCGAACCTCCCCCCCCCCCCCCCCCCCCAATCTGATATTATGGTACCAGTATAGACCGAAATTCCGTGAAGAGAACAGTTTTCTTTGTACAGTTGCCCTAGATATTTGAGGCATTTACAAACTAGTGAGCTAGAAAGAAAGTCAGATAACTGAACAATGAGCTCTCACTTTTTTTTTTAAATGCTTTGTTGTCAAGAGTTCAAATACTTTTTCTTTTGACTTTGTTGAAGTTCAAATACTTCCCCTCAGTTCTGTTTCCCCAATATCATGCATTTTCTCAAATCAAAAGTAACATCCGATTCATGAATCAATGGTTTAGTTCAGAAGATTCATGAAACCAGTCTTAAAAGGTGGCATTTAAGTTCAAATCCCAACACCTGCAACCTCTTCCTCTATTTTTAGACAGCGGTGGTGTCCCTGTAATATCTGATTCTTTATCTAAAGTGAAACTAGTAACATTATTATTAATTACATTATCAGAAATCTGAAACACTAAACTCTTAGAGCTTTAGCCAAAGCACCATCAGAGTTGGAAACACTGCAGAAACAGCATGAGTAGAAAATGCTAAAGATCCAAGAGCTCAAGAGACAAATCGAAGCTGTGAAGCTTCGCCTGGAGAAGAAGAAGAAGGATGTCCCAGATGAGAAAAAGGAAGCTTTAATAACCTAAGCAAAAAATATAACAGCCTGAGAGAGGAATATAACGCATTGTTGGGGGAAAGGTCAAGGGAGCAGAATTGAACAATCGCTTCAGTTTCTTCTTGCAAGTCAGGAACATGCTACCCTACCGACCTGACATCTTATTCATCAGAAACTGTTATACTAAGCTTTCTCGTAAATATTTAATTACTTTGTTTGCTAAATCAAAAAGACTCCAGTCATCTTTAATCATTAATAGCAACTATACTTAATCAAAACTTCTGAATTCGCGTAGTTTGCTGGTAGAAAACTGATTTCTTAGTTCAGATTAAAATTCAAAGTCTCACCGACTCAAATAAAAAAAAAAAGCACTTATGAATCCAATTATATATTATTTTAATAAAAGATGTAAGAGAATAGATATAGAAGAATTAGCTATTACATGCAGTAGGCCGACTAAACGTCTTCAGGAATTCCTTTTTCCTCGAGCATAGTACAAAATAAAGTTGCTTCACGATCCCAAAAGCAGGAGTCACAACAAGGGAGGTTTTCAACTATTTCTATGTTGGTTCTTATTATCCACGGATTGTGTTCTCTTGGCGGAATGTCGTGCTCACAATTGCGGCCGACTACTTTTGCTTCGTTGAAAGAATATTCTCGGGGCCCAGGCAAAGAGAAAAAGACCCACATATCGCTCAGGATCTTCTGTGTTTTGGAACGGCAGCTAGCAATCTTGAAACTTCTTTTGCTAGAAGCAGTGAGATTGAGAGAAGACAAAACTTGAAGCCCTTGTTTTTGTAGCTCACCCCCCAAACAAATCAAGATAATGCCATAAGAATATATGGCTTCGACATGACCTTTTTCGACTGCTTTCTTCAAGTAACGCAACCCTGAGTCAGTTTGCCTTCGATTGAAACAGTTGCACATTCCTGTCTTATATAATGCTTCTGGATTCCCGGCATCTTTGCATAGCTTAAAGAAAACTTGCTCGCTTTTATACAATGGTAAGATGCGGTGTTTCTCCATTGAAACATTCTCAAAAATATGATTATAGTTTGATGCTCCAAAAAATGCCCTACAACTTAGCTTGAGATTGACGAAATCAGAAACTGAATTGGAGGCTGCATGCCTAAGAATCTCTGACAACATCTCCTCCGGAAGAGACTCAATAACGCTGTTGGCAGTTGTATTCGTCATGGTTATGCTAGAAAACGTAAAAAGAGAGTTTTTCTTCCTTTTTTTTTTTGAGAAAACGTAAAAAAATAATTTAGAAGAAAGCTATGTATATATAGGATATAGCAAGGGGAATCAGAGGCGGACTCCCTAATTGTTAAGGACTATAAAAAACAAATCCTATATTTGGCAAGAAGTCATAATTCCTACCTCAACAAGGATTAATGCAACCTTCACTTTGCCTTCCACTTTTTGGCTTATCGAAGTCTTACAAAAACATATAAGTTGTATCCTATCGCCTTCTTTTTTTTTTTTTCTTATTATTCTATTGCTATTTCTTTTACGTCACAAATTGCACCAACTACAATTATTTTAGTATAATTAATTAATCAAAATTTAATATTATATTAAATTTATCAAAAATTTATGTAAAATTCACATTTTAAAGAGATTTACTTTTACATAAAATTTTGTTATAATTAATTAATTGCATGATTGAAATATAAATAATTATAAGTAAAATAGTCTCAATTTTAATCCGATTACTCATCCTATATCCTTAATTTTTTTTAAGTTTAAATGTATTTTTTCTTTGCATCAAGCCGTATAAGTTAAAAAGTATTTTTTCTTTGCATCAAGTCTTATCTTCTGGAATGAAAATAATCAGTTTGTTTTCGTATATAAATTTATATAAATTTAGGAGTCATGACCGGGCTTAGGTTGTTATGAGTCAACCTTGTATAGGGTCATAACCGGATAGAGGTGCTAAGGGAGATGATAGATCTATTTTGTTAGGAAAAAATGTCCCCATTTCAAATATTGTAACGATTAGTGGTAGTGTTACGGTCCATATTAATTTGTGAAGTATTATTCGTTTTAATCCGTTAACCTCACGATTTTATCTCATAAAAAATGCCTCACAAGTTAAAAGGGTATGAACTATTATATCCCAAGATCAACTCTAGTACACAGTTGATGTGGGATTTATGGCTCCTCTCTAGGATCATGACATCCTCTTTCACTCCAATGGAGGCTCACCATCCTCGGTGGCATATCGCTAATACCCCCAGAGCTAACTTCAATATCAAATGTCACGGTCCATACTAATTTATGAGGTATTATCTGTTTTGATCCGTTGGTCTTGTAATTTTATTCCACAGAAAGCGCCTCACAAATTAAAAAGGTGTAAACCCTTATATCTTAAAATCAACTCTAATATATAGCCGATATAGAATTCATGATTCCTTTCTAAGATCAATGATTAAACATGTATGCTTCAGATAATGTACATGTAACTATCAGTAAATTTATTTTGAAGTGATCAATCTTTTCAGCTTCTAACTTTTATCTACGTCTTTATTGTATCTATGAAGTCATTTCTTGGCAGTTCTGCTTTACACTGAATATGTGATTTGTTTTTTTAGAATAAGTCGTATAATGAAAAAAGTTCCTTCTTTCCATTCCCCTCGCTTTTTTCTTGGTAAATGAACAAGTGATTTGTTGGTTGGGAGGGACAAGAATTGACATATCATATGAGAAGTCTTTTGCAGATAACGTTGAAGAAAGTGTTTATCCTTTGATTAATAGTATCTGCAATTATCTATTACATTGGCCTATATTGCATGTAAAAAGTTATTACTTCAATGATCATGATCTTTCAAAGGATTAGGGTTGCTAAGTCATAACATGTCATGGTATATTTTGATTTAAAGACGTAAAATTTTTTAAGAGAAGTTGGAAATTGTTTCAACCTCTTCTTTTTTTCTTTTTTCCTGAAGTTTATTGTCATATAATAAATGCCTAGAATCCCTAATCTATGTGGCAAGGGTTACTCGTACAATTCTTGTTTCTGCAATTTTTGTAGGGTACCTCGTGAGTTGTACCACCGTATGCTTAAGAGCAAGTCATTCCTTGGTAAGATGTGTGTATATAATAAAGCATCATGTTTGTAATTTTATTTTAAATGCTATTAAATATTTGTTTTATATATTTTTGTGTATTTATAATTTAATAGTTTATATGAAATCATACTAGATTAAGATCATAAATAAATTAAGATTATTAATTTAAAAAATAAAGTTTTTAGTAATATCTTAACATTTATATTGTCAATATTGATCGTTAAAAAAGATACAACATCATATCCATTATTGGTTTTGACAAAAAAATTTAAAAATATGATTGGTATTTTGATGGACGTTGATTATTGGTAAAAGATATAATATCGGTCAATCTATCAGTATAAACACAAAATTAAAATATATAAGTTTATACTGACAAAAGTTAATCATTGATAAAAAATATATCAACGAAATACATAACAAATATTATAGCGACAATTATACATTTATTGACGGACCTAAATCATTAATATATTTTTATAACCTATTCTGATAGCTAAAAATCTATCAGTATAGATTTATGCTGAAAAAAAATATATCAATGATTAAAAATTTGTTAAAATACACATTTTATTCATCGATATAAAATTTTTAAATTATATCAATAAATTATTAATTTTTATCGATGATTTTTTAAACGTTAGTATATGAAAATTCTCTTATAGTTTTAAAAAGAACTTCATTGGAGGTTTATAAGATACTAATTATAATTTAAGTGACATTATTTTTATTTTTTAAGCTGCCTGTTCTTCGTTAAGCAAAAAGTTTTAATTGTAGCAGAAGGGTGCACCTCTCATGAAGCCGTCATTCATCCCCCTGTTTACAAGCAAATGAAATCTGTGCCATTAGAAGCTTGTACATACAGTCTGACCCTCTTCAGGCTTCATTTAGTTCTTGTATTTTTTTTATTAGGAATCCTACCATCCTCCAATCGAAAAATAAATAAAATGCATTTTATTAATTGGAATGAAAATTTTCCTTCAATAAAAGGAGAAAACTAATGAATTAATTTTACAAAATTTATCGCCATGCAAAAGACACAAATTATAACTTATTCATCATATACTAAAATGTCTACAATTTGAGTTAACATCAAATAAGAATAAGTTATTATACCAAAAAAAAAAAAGAATAAGTTAAATTATACATTATTATAAGAAAGTTGACATATATTGACGCTTAAAAAACCATCGATAAAATAAAAAAAATTGTCAGTATAACATAATAAATCTTATACCGACGGTTAAAATGTGTATTCTGACGAATTTTTAACTGTTAGTACATCTCTTATATGTATTGACCTATACTGATGTTTTTAAGATGTCTGGATAGCTCACAAAGATATATCTACGATTTAAAACCGTTAGTAAATGTATATCTGTTGGTACAGCATCTATTGTGTGTTCCACCATTATACCTTTTACCGACGGTTAATACATGTCAGTACAAACTTGTATGTTTTAATTTTTTTTATTTATATTGATGGTTAATGCCTGTCAATATAGACTTGTATGTTTTAACTTTCTTGCTTATACCGACGGTTAGCGCCCGTCAATATAGATTTATATGTTTTAATTTTTTTTACCTATACCGACGGTTAACGTTTGTCAATATAAACTTATAATATTTCTTACCTATACCGATGCTTAGCATCCATTAGTATAGACTTGTATTTTTTAATTTTTTTATCTGTACCTACGATTGGAGATTGACAGTATATACTTATATGTTCTAATTTTTTTTATTATATTTTATTGACAATTGATGACTATTAGTATCGCTTGAAATATTCTAACGATCGAATATGTCAATATAAATGTTAAGACGTTGGTAAATTTTTTTAAAAATTATATTTTCAATTATTAATATTAATTTATTTATAATCATAACATGATATGTTTTTATGTAAACTAAAAAAAAAAACCACAATAAAGTAAAAGATATTTAGTAACATTAAAACTACAAGTAAATTATTTATAATTCACACAAACTTAGTATAAGTAAAACACTAAAGTCATTGTACCAAGTCTAACAAAACAAACATCATGACAAGATAGATAAAGAATTACACTACCTCACCCTAAAAAATACAATCATAAGTTTGCAACATCAAACACTTAAAGACCTTTTGATCACCTTAAAACTTCAATAGAACTTTGAACAAAATAATCTTAAAAAAATCTATAAACCAACAAACAATTGCAAAACCACCTCAATAAGAAAAAACATACATGCACCTATTACAAGCCCTTTCCAAAACTAAAATATTTTAATTCACACAAAATATCACAACTCTTGAAAAAATCAACAAATATAGCCACATCATATAACTAAAAAGCTCAATGAACCCAGCTCACTAACAGTATTCAACACACCAATCAAACATCACAAAACACAATAACCTTATTTCAAGAAAGTGTCTAACATTCAAAACAAAACCAAATCCCCTTACAAACATAATGCTTAGAGTAAATGAACAACTTCCTAAAATAAATGATCCCATTTTAAATTTCTACAAAGAAGCATTTGCATAGCATAAAAAAATCTAATTAGATAATTCTTGTAAATTATTTTATATATACAGAAGGTAAAAAGGTAATCATCCATTCATATAAAAGTAGAAATAATTTTATAAATGTTTTATTCATTCATATATACAGAAGGTAATCATCCATTTATATACCACCAAAAATAATTTTATAAACATCCTATTCATTAGTGTTATGCATGAATGAACTAGAAATAACCTAATTTGCATATGTAATCTTCTCATTCTTTTAGTTTAATTCCAAAAAATAACTTAATGAAACCAACCTAATATTATTTTAGTCAATAAAACTATCATTATGTAAATATTTTCACTATAGCATTCAAGTCTACAACTAGAAAACATGCTTACATCGTAAGGAAACCTTGTTAAAGGAAAAAAAAAAAAGACAAGAAAGCCTTCTTAAGGGGAAAAGAGTAGGCTTTAAATCATAGTATAATTTAATGATTATGGCAAAGACAATGGATAATGTTTCAAGAACACAATTACATGATTCAAAACCTAGATTCAAAATTGATTTTGACATTCTATTTAAGAAACAAGTATCAAGCAAAATATTTTCACATATATATCATGTGATGACAAGTTTATCATTTTCATTTTGATTAGGATGATAACTTGAATTTAAAGAATGATAGTTTACACGTGTGATTTTTGGAGCATTACTAGCATCAAGAACCTAAAATTAATTAAAAAAAAAATTCAATAAGATTTAAGATTCATTAGCAAGATGACAAGTTACATATGTATAAACTAAAATAGATGTTATATATACCTCTCTATTCACCATGTGAGTAACAGTATTCAAGATATCCATATTCTCATTAAAAAATTATCTTTTAAATACCGATAAGATAGTACTGAAAGTTTCTTTCAAGTCTTTAATTTTAGTTTTCAACTTTTGTACCTCTTCTTTATGCTGAACCAATTCAAAAGATGAAGGACTATACTATTTAGATGAAGTAGATATTGTACCCATGCAATGAACATGCCATTTTCTCTCCGATCTTTAAACTTTTGAATAAATATCATCTTTCCATGAACTCCTTTCAGAATTTTGAGCACTAGTTTCGCTCAAGCCCTTTTTCATGAGTTTCTAAAATTGTAAACAAACATTTTAGGATAAAGAAACTAAACATAAATAAAAGTAAGTAATAATTAAATTAAATACCACAATTTCAACTGTCTTGTCATTCACAACACTTCTATCTTTATGTGTATGAGAAAAATATGCAATTCAACACGTGATGGTGGAATTCCATTAGCTTCTTGTTTCTATAAAGGTACAACATTAATTATTGTAATGACAAAATCGCATATATAAAAAGTAAACTTCATATTCATTTAACTGAGTGCGACAAAAAAAATTGATATCTGTACCAAAGTTTAAATGATCCTCGAGAATGATTTTATTCCTGTGCAATGAGATTAATCTAATTTTGAGCGTTTTATTTTATTTGTCTTACTTTGTTCTTTTAAACAAATGAACAAGAAAAGATATATTATAATAACTTTGCAATTATTATCATAGTGTTAAAACAAAGTAAATAGTATATTTAGTAAACATTTACTTTCATTTTATTAATAAACCAATGTGCAAGAAGAAATAGGAATTGACTTTTATCCACTCGAGAATCGTCAACCTTTGCAGCAATTTCCTCCAATATTTTATGTTCATCATAAAATTTAGACTTTAATTCGTTTTTCCACTGCCTCCACTTAGCATCCATGTTTTTTTATTGTCCAAGACTTAATTTTTTGAAATATTTCTTCATCAACGAGCTCATCAAAATCAAATTTCTAAAATTCAAACTTCGACTGCAATTTGAATGAGGTAATTGGAAAGAAAATGTCCATATATATTATATGAATTGATACTATTAACTAGAAACTACAAGATTATTGTCATGGCATTAACTAGCAACTAAAACATTATTATATTAATACCTCTAATGTTTTTCACATTTTTTCCTTCTTATCATCTAACATTTCGTGCCAATTTGTATAATTAAATGATGCAAAGCTAGGCATTCTCACCATGCTACCAATGAATCGAGTTAACAAGCAACATTCATCACTGATAGGAATAACATCATCATTAACCTTAACAACATGCTCCCCTTTTTCCAAATCCCAAATATCATCCATACGTCTAAGACCTCGAGCTATTTTATGTTGAATATTTCCTACATAAAAAAATTACATGTAAAGAAAACAATTAAATTCATTAAAAAATGTAATTGTACAACATTATAACACATAAAGAATTGTACTAATAAAATACAGTGTTTTCATACCTAAATTATGTTCAACTTGTTCATCTTGATTTTCATTATTTATAGATTGAGAAATTAGTTCTTGAGATTTTTATAAAGGCTCATGTTATAAAGCTTTTGGATCTAGAGGCACATGTTTTTCAGATTGTGCTTGCAATTGAGAACTAAAGGTATGATTTGCCCTAATGATATTCAATTGTCTACGTTTTATCATCTCAAGTCTAATAATACACAAAATATACTAAGTATAATATAAAAGAAAACTTGATACTGGCAAACCATATAAAGCACTAAGTACAATTTAATAGATTACATGATCACACAAAATTAAGTAATTCAAGCTAGTAACACAAAAATAAAATAATAGTGAACTATGTTTTACATTGCAAAACCTTAACAAAAAGTTAAACTATTACATAGAATTAAAAAATATCTTCCCCATTATGTTTATCTATGGAATCTTCTGTTACATGCTTATTTTTCATTTCTGGTGTGAGCTCCATTCCTTTATCATCAACTTCACTTCTAACCCAATTTGAAGTACTATGTGTGTCATCAAATTCAACATGAATTTTTCCATTCTTTTGCTCTCTATATAAGGATGATTCATCACTCATATCAAATACATCTCTAAGTTTTGCATGCTTGACAAGAACCCAATCATTATGTCTTTCATCCTTAACATAAAAAACTTTCTTAGCTTGTTATGCCAAGATAAAAGGATTATAAACCAAATTAGTTCCACTATGAGCTAGATGTGAAAATTTTATAAAAGTGAAACTAAACTTATCTTTCTTAGAATCTCTATTTATATAAATCCAATAACATTTAAATAATACAACCTTTAATCTACCGGTAAAATTCACTTGAATGATGTTTTTTAAAATCCTATGATAGTTAACTTCCTCCTCAATAGGTTGTGCATCTTTTGTACTTACATAACTCATCATCTTGGTTGCTACAACAACCCCACTATTTTTGAGTTTTCAAGTATCTCTTACGTACCTTGTTATGAAAACTAAAACCATTAATGATATAACTAGTGTATTTTCTAACAGTATCAGTTAAACCATGAGCAAGCCATCTAAGTTGATTTGTGATGTTTGCATCTCCTTGTTGATCCAAATTGACAACCTATCCAATTTCATAGTTGGTTAAAATAATAATCCAACTATAAAAGCTTTAATTACATATCTCAAACCATGATATTCGACTTACACGATTAAGAAACCAATCATGAAAAGTTTCACTTCGCAACTTTTATATCTCAAATAGCGTAAGCTGATGAGGCCGATTACACCTCTTAATAAATTGTTGATTTTTTTATGTGAAAAAAAATTCTTAAAAAACTATACAATATACTACAAAATAAAATTATCAAGTATAATATGCATGTAGATAAATGTTCTTATTTTATAAAAGGAGCAACCTTATCAGAATTAAATAGTACATTCGATGTGCTTGAACCAAAGTTATAGCATCAAGTACAATTTGTGAGACTTTTTTATGCTTGTTAACATTAAAACCTTTACATTTTAATGTTCCCAATGGTCTTCCTATAGTAGAAAGAATGAATATTTCTTCCTCTACAAAGGAATTCTTGTCTTTATTTCGGATGGGTCGATTAAAAATAATTTCCATCCCATCAAAGTATCTTGAACAAAACGTTATGCATTCATTTGCTAAGTAGCCTTCTACAATTGAACCTTCAAGATAAACTCTATTGCATACATATGATTTAAGAGTAAGAAGAAACGTATATAAATAGAAGTTCAATAGAAAAAATCATTAGCAAATATCCTAGTTGAAATTTACGTATAAAAATCTATAACACTTTAAGATATACTTCTTAATAGGATAGATCCACTGAAAAATGACTGGATCGATAATTTTTGCTTCATTTGCCAAATGGATAACAAAATGTACCATTATTGCGAAAAAAGATGAAGAAAAAATCTTATCCATTTCACATAAAATTGATGTAGTATGGACTCAAATAATTCAAACTTATGTTCTTCGAGAACTTTAAAACAAGGTTTTTTAAAAAAATGTACATAAATCAATAAGAATCAAGCACACCTTATCAGGAAAAAACCATTGTGTTGCTATAAGAAGAAAATTTTGCATTAAAAGATGATAATCATAACTTTTGAGCCCTATTAGCATCTATTGTTTAAGTTACACACAACGTGAGATATTTGAAGAGTATTCATCAATAGTTTTAATTTCCTTGAGAATCTTTAAGAAAGAATTTTTTTTAATTAAGCTTATTTGATATGAATTTTGGGGCAAGTATTAGGTGTTAGTGTCAAGCCGAGTCTTTGGATGAAGAATACTCTTTATACCCATTTCTATAAGGTCAAGTCATGCTGTGTAGTTATCCTTTGACTTTCTTTCTTGCCTAATCAATGTACCAAGAAATGTTATCACAAACATTCTTTTCTATATGCATTACATCAAAATTATGATACAATAGAAGATGTTTCCAATAAGGTAATGTAAATAAAATGCTCCTTTTGTTCCATACCCTATCTTCATTACCATTACATTGTTCCAGCTATCTTAACACTTCACTATCGGATGGTGGTGAAATAACACTTTTAAATTCTCAAGTCCCATCAAATGAGATTTTATCTTTTCAAAACCTATGATTAGGTTGTAACCACCTATGATGGCACATGTAACAATAGTTTCTACCATGTTGTAACTACTTAGATGTAGTATCAAATCCACAGTAAAGACATGCATACTCTCCCCTAGTACTTCACCTAGATAAATTGGCATATGCAGGGAAGTCATTAATGGTCCAAATTAATGCTGTACGTAGTTGAAAGTTTTTATTTTTTGAGACATCAAAAGTTTAAGCACCAACTTTCTAAAGTTCCTGCAACTCTTCTACCAAAGGTTGCAAGTATATATCTATGTTGTTTCTAGTACCTTTTGGATCAGGAATAAGTAGAGAAAGAAGAAAGTTTGGTTGTTTCATGCACATCTATAGAGGCAAGTTATGCACATCGTTAATGATTGTTGAACTCCAAATATTATGTAAATGTAGATCTAAAAACTAATTTCATAATAATATAATGAATTTAAAAACAAATATAAAAATCAAATGAAAAAATGTAAGGAAAAACGAAAGTTCACGTGAGAGTAACAATCACTGGATACAAAACCATAGTTGTGTTAATGATTACATGAAGAAAACAACCACCTACAACATAGAAATTAGTAGTCATCTTTTGCATTGCTTTATTTTTCTTAAATGTAAAGGATCATTTGACAGTTGACATTAACAAATTCGAATCTTGTTCTTTAAATAAAAACACATATATGAATAATTGAGAAAATTACTAGGGTTCGGTTTATAACTATTCTTACATGATGTCATACCATGCACATTTAGGTGCCTCAATTTGCGACCTAAACAAGGCACCCCAAGTATCAATCATGATGGCTTCACATAAAGCTATAAAATTAACTGTTGCATTCTTGATGCTGTCTGCTCATAGGAAGAAAGATGCAACCTTGATAGCCATGCTCAGCTGCATGGTTCCATATCTAGATCTAAACAAATAAGAAGTCATAATCAAAGAGGATCACAACATGGAAAGCTAATCATTGTTTCTTACTTAATTTTGGGATTTATCTATGTTTTCAATGAAACTCTAATCTTTTGGAAGCATGAAGAAGCTCAATGATTGTTTCCCCCTTACCATTGGTACTTATTTTTATGTTTCCTGTACCTATATGTTTTTTGGCGTACTGTTTCAAGTTTATTGACATTATTTAATATTTTATCTATAAAATATATGTATATATATACACACACATATAAAAATATGCTTCAATTATGTACATCTATATGCGTATATGCAAATATAGAATTTAAAATTTATAAATATTTAATATAAAAAATTTTTAAACTTAAATAAATATAAAATTATGTTCAATTACCTAATTTACCGAACATATATTATTTTTGGATAAAATTATAAAAATAAAAATAATTATGAAAGAAAAAATATTAAAATTTGATTAAAAAAATCTTGTATCGTTTAATACAAATCGAATTAGTTTGCACAAATCAATAAAAAAAAAGGTACATAAACTTTGATGTATCAAGTTTTTTGAAAACTGATACCAATAACATTGGTAAATACTCTTTTTTTTTTTTTTCATGTTAATTACTTTTAGAACAGCAATTGCAGAGCAAAATTATTTTAGGGTCAGACTGTCTGACGCCAAAGATTTCTGTCACATTCCAAACAAGGATCTTGAATATAATTGTCCATTGTTGGTTAGTTTTTTTTTTTTTTTTTGGCTGACTGTACATATATATATATATATATATATGTTAATAAAGAACAAAAAAAAAAAAAG
The DNA here is from genome assembly GCF_047325235.1 of Durio zibethinus. Lineage (NCBI taxonomy): Eukaryota > Viridiplantae > Streptophyta > Magnoliopsida > Malvales > Malvaceae > Durio > Durio zibethinus. Next base: position 8,608,983 of record NC_143167.1, on the reverse strand, counting down.
AACAAACAGCTATGCATATTTACAAGTAATATTATTTTCAATCCAATTTAAACGTAAAAGAATATTGATGGCATTCAACTTTTCCTCTTTTAAAATTACTTGTAATTCAACAGACTTTACTGTTGACAAAACAAAAGTTACAAATTAATGAAAGAAACTTGAATTTAAAAAAATAACTAGATCTAGATATGTAGATTCAATTTCAAAGTTGATTGTCAAATATAAAATATATGTTTCATGAATCAGAATTGTCATCTATTTCATGAAAATTAAATTTTATGATGCTAAAGTGATGCAAAGTTTGCTAAAACTTATGGAAGCAGAGAAGCTATTAGGTAATCCTTTAGTTTATGATAAATATGATAACATAGAATTATTAAGAGGGTTAGCCGACAGTCATGCGTGGTTTGTTTGTACATACTGAGTTCTTAATTTTTATTTAAAATTCAATCTCTAAAACCTTAAGTACAGAAAAGAAAAAAATTATTAAGGAGGTTTGGAAGGCCTAACTGCCCAAGGGAACTGACAATAATAGCGATAAAAATGCAAGGTAATGGAGGTGGAGGATGTCTGATTTTCAATGGGTTTCTTTCTATAAGCAAGGTGATCAAATGTGGATAGGCAGTGTGTATGCGTAGTAAGAGAAGTGCATTGGGAACCATTTGTGCTTATTCACAGAATATTTTCTGTTCCAAAGAAACATCAATTTTAAAAAAACTCAGCTTCCCCATATTAAGGTGTGATGAAACCTGCTTTGATGCTGAAGCTTCTTTGAGATGAAATAATTGTTGTGTTGGAATGCTGAGTCAGAATTTTGAGCATTAGACTTGTCTCTTATCAATTAGTTTTCATATATATAGTCCAAATTAGTTGAAATAAACAACAAATAATTCTTTAAAATAGTAGCTATTCTTTCTACTTCGGATATGTTAAATAGATAAGCCATTTTTCAAACAGGTATACTAAATTAATGATACCCCATTTTTAAGAGTTTTATCTTATATCTGACCAACTCTAAAACATTTTTCTTTCAAGTTTTCCTACTGTTAAACATAGTCATAAAGAAAAGTACCAAAAAAGAAAAAACCATAAATTTGAGCATATCATCATAATACTTTCATTAGGTACCAAAAATGAAAAAATGATTGTAAAACTGCATAAAGGTGCAAGTCAAAAGCTTATCGTTTGTTTACAATTCAATCAATATCCACAGTAATAAGACTGGTATCAATATTTTCCCTCCACTTTTTCTAGCTACTACTCCCTATAACAAATAAGACATGAGGGCCATCAGGAATCATACCTGGAAAGCAAGTTGTTCTACACAAGTTGATGACTCAGTAGCAGCTCGCCAATCAATAGATTTGCTTCTCTTTGCAAAATCAGGACTCTCAAGATAACGTATGTTTGGTAGCTTTTTGCCCCCAGTTATAGAATTTGAACTTCAAAGAAATTCAAAATCATTGTTTAGTTTAAAAAATAAAATATTAACAACACCAACCAGAAAACTTAAAAGAAAACGAGGAAAAATGTAGACCTTGCCTAGCAGCCGTAGAAACAAAAGAGCGAAGTAAAACCTTCCAGTTGAACAATTGACGAGAAACCTTACCACCCCTCCACCAACAATTACTTGGTCCAAAACTAATAAAAGTAAAATATTAACAAAAACAATGATAGCAGATGTATCAAATAAGTAATTCTAATAATAAAAAAATTAAGAAGGGAAAAAAGCAAACATGATAGTGGAAACGAGATGAAGATGATGGGGAAATTCAGATGAAATGCAAAGAATGAGGGGATTCTTGGACAATGGAGATGGACAGTGTCTAGGAAAGGATAAAAAAAAATGGGTATTGCAGGATCGGCTTATGGCAAAGCCAAATGGACGGCTGCTTTTTTTGCTTTATTTTTGGGTTTTCACATATTTTTTGTTTCATTTTCTTTACCATTTTCTTTTTCCTATTTTAATATTTCTTTTCTCCATGGTTTTATTTGTTTTTTAAAAACACAAATTCTTTTGTAGCATCTCCTACCAAGCAAGAAAGATCCAAAAGTACCCATACAACTTTTATAGAATTTTGATTCAAATTATACATAATTGTGTTGAGAAAGGAGAGAAATTCTAATTTTGTTTAAAAAAAGAGTGTCTTATTAGTGGAATATGAGGAAATATTATATGAAATTAGTGTTTCACGTTAATATATTTATCTTTAACTTGAATCATATGGTGTAATTATGTTATTAAAAAATCAATCATTTATTATATATCATATGTGATAATTAAATTAAATGATAAATATTTATTTTAATAAATTCATTAACAATTTTAATAATAAATAATATTTCAATTTAAACATTTTTTAGTATAATATTTAATTATAAATTTATTAATTAATATAATACTTAAAATTTTTTTGTAGAATTTATTAACATTTAAAATTAATTAAGTTACAAATTTTATTTATTAATAATTATAGTTTTTAAGAAATTATAGTTTTTGGAAAATTTTATTACAGGAAAGTATTATGAATTAATATTTTTCAAAAAAATTAAGAATTAATTTTTTTTAGAGCTTATACTTATGATTATTATAACCGTCAATATATAACGTATTTATACTGATGAATATTTATATAACGTCAAAAAAAGTTTACCTATGTCGAAGGTTGTACAAAGTGTTGGTATAGATACTCTTTATATCATCAGAAAAAGTTTACCTATATCGAAGGTTGTACAAAGTGTTGGTATAGACACTGTATATATTGATAATAACAAAAATTCATCAGTATAGATACTTTTTACTTATATTATTTGACCATCAGTATAGGTAAGTGTCAGTATATAGTATATTTAAACTGACAGATAGTTATATATCATCAAAAAAAGTTTATCTATATCGACGATTGTATAAAGTGTTAGTATAAATATGATATATTTTGACGGTATTAAAAAATTATCAGTATAAATCTCTTTTACTAATATAATTTAACCATTAGTATAATCAAGCGTCTGTATATGAAAAATTTATTATAATGCATTTATACACCTTTAGGTTAAAATCAAATAAAAATATTATAAAAAAATAAAAGAAAAAAAGCATTAAAGCAATTGGTTCTTTTGTTCAAAAAATATAATTCGAATTCTCTCATCTCAATATAAATATGAATAAATCATGTCTTAAGTCTAACTTGAATAAGAAAGTTACTCAATTTTACATTTAGTTTTCATGATATTAACTAGTTTGGGCTTCAAGGGCAAATTTTTTTAAATAAACTTTAGTTTATTAAAAAAATTATCTATCAAAAATAACTTTTGAAAACATTGTCTTATTTTACATATTCTATTATATGGAAATGTCAATCTAATTATATTTGGTTATAATGATAATTCTACCAATAATGATAGTTCTAATAAAAAATTAAAATTAAAATTAAATAGTTTAAAAGTGATTATTCATCAAATACATAATTTATATCAAGAACATTTGATAACTATTTTATTTTTAAAAAAATTTATATTCTATTAATAACTAATGTGTATATTATTAATATTCCTCCAATCAACAAATATATTAATGTTTATTTTATCAAATTATTCTTTAGCATCATACTTTTTCATATTTTCTTAATTGACTACATATAAATATATTATACTTGTAACATTGTATAAAATGTATATAAGATTTAAAATCATGTTCACAATATTTATTTAATAATAATTAGTATTAATTATTTTTTTTCTTCACATTAATTATATTATAGTTGATATGATTTATTATTTATTCTTTAATTTTTCAATAAATCATTATTTCATTTGCTTATATAATCAAAGTTATTAGGAATTTTAAAAAATATCACTTTCAATTTTCCTAAAAATTATATTTTTGAAAAATTTTTAAATAACTCTTTTATCATTTTATTATTTTTTGTTTCTCTTTTTTTTTTTCCTTCTCTTTCCTTTAACCATTCCTTTATTTCTCTATTCTTTACCCCTCCAAAAGAATAAAAATGCCATTTAAGAATAGACTTCACACATTCACTTTTCTATTTCTCTCTACTAATATTAGATCTACATATTCAACTCAAGATCAAAAGATCTTTTAGGCTTATAATGTAAGGTTTGGCTCAAAATAGGAAAAAAAGGAATTTTTAGGCTAAAAAACCTTAAGCTTATTTTTTTTTTTTTTTAACTTTTTGGACTTTAAACAAATGAGAGCTCTTTTAAAAACTTAACTTGACAGATATTACTTTATTCTTTTTGTATTTTTGGCATTTTACTATTTTTTTAATATAGCAATTTTTGGTTTTATTAAGCTTTGCTTTTTATGCTTTTTCTATTTTTTTTTTTTCTTGCACCTGACTTCCTCCTAAATACAAAAATATATCCATAATACACAAGTAAGCATAATAGATTAGGTCAACAAAAGAAAGGATAACAATAATCAAAGAAAAATGTTATTGGGCTATTATGTCACTAAAATAAACAAAGAAAAAGGGATAATGTATTAGGCTTAAAGTATAGTACTAGGGATGCATTATCATAGGATGAGGTTGAAAAAGGCTCAAATAGTTTAAAAAACTACCTAGATCATCTCTTGAGTCAAATACAGTCTAGAATTTTGCCTTATCTTATGCAAATCCATATGTTACAATCTTTCACAAAAATCATAGCATTTCATATAAAGAGAATAGAGATGCATGTATAAAAATTATATGCAAAATAAAACATGCTTAAGAATTTTTTTCAAGTTTCACTATATCTATATTTAAACTCCATATCATACTTTAGTCATTTTAAGAGAATATGTGAAATTTTCAATTAAGTGAACATCACTATGAGTATTAGCATGTCAATTTGGTTTGAAAGCAAAAATGCCTTTAAGATTTTAAATTAAATGTTTTCTTTTCTCTCATACTTAAATAGAATCATGTATCAAAAACACAAAGAAAAAAAGAAATACTCCCTAAATTTCCTAAGGCCTAATATCATGAGGCCTCTCCGTACTTCTTTTCATCTCTAAAAATAAAAACAACTCAAACAAAACATTAAAAATATTCTTATCCTAATAAAGGATAAAAAAAATTTAAAAATCATAATTATTAAAGTAGAACTTGGGTTGCCTCTCAAGCAATGCTACTTTTGGTCAAACTTAACCATCTTTAAATTTATGCAGAATCATCTTACCTTTTTGGAGGGAGTTTACCTTGTTGTCTCTTTCTTTATGGTATGACATAAACATATTTCATTTGAGGAGGTGGACTAACTCTTCTAGCAAGGATCACGTAAACTAAGCTTGAATTTTTGGAAAGGTTGACATGACTGGAGCAAAGGTTTGCTAAATGATTTAGAAGGTCAAGGGGTTTATCCAATAGGTTACACTTTTCAAGGGTTTCCTTGACTTTAACTGCACTGCTATCTTCTTCATCTCTCAACATATCATACTCTATAGATACAAATTGTAACTTTTTATTTCTAAATCTAAGAGTAAGGCTAGTATCATAAACATCTATTAGGGCTTTGACAGTAAATAGGAAAGGTTTTCCTAATAGTAATAGAGTCTCATCATCCTTTCTATCTAAAATAGGAAAATCCCCAAAGAAAACATATTTTTCAACTTTCACTAAGACATTCTTCAACATCCCTTGTGGTAACTTAGCAGATTGATTAACAAATTTAATATTGAACTGAAAAGGCTTCAGCTTTCCACAACCTTGTTGCATGAAAACATTTATAGGCATTAGACATATGCTTAAATCAAGATCATAAAGAGCATCAAAGAATTTTCATTTTTTAATTTTGTAAGGTTTAATAAAACTTTTTGGATTTTTTTACTTTATGGGTAGGAATTATTGAAGTTCAAAAGTATAATATTCTACAAATATGGCTTCTTTTAATTCCTTGAACAACTTATTTTGAATAGGCTTTGGGACAAGTGGTGCTATGTTAAAACACAACATATACATTCTGGTAGTCATCCTAGACCTTGGTTAAACTTCCTCTTAGACTTTTTTTTTTCTTCAGGATTTTTTTTTAAAGATATTTTTTTGACGTTATCTCTTCTCTTTGGTCATTTTGGACAGGCTTACCTTAGACTATCTTTTTATGTTCAGGCTCAACGTTATTTAATAGTGCTTTCCCTACTTACAGTAGCATTTACTCTTTTCAAAAGATCTTTTAGTATGCTCTTATAGATTTTTTTTATAATTTATCTTAACATTATCTTCTTCAGGGTCTTCTTTATAAGTTTTAATATCTTCAGAGACCTTTAATGCCATATGATCGAAACCTTTAAGAATTTTTTTACTAAGTCTTAAAATCTCTTTATTTTTTAAAATATCCTTATTTTCTATGAAACCAATTTCAGGTTGTCTTACAAAATTGGATAGGTTAACTACTATGGGTCTATCATCTTCTTAATCATAATCATCCATCCTAATATCCCATAAAGAATATATTACATTATATCCCTTTTTACCTTGCCTTTTTGGATTGGTTTCAGTTGTACTAGGCAGGGTACCTACTAGCCGATTGGTTATGGCTTGGACAAGTTGACCTATTTGATTTTCTAGATTTTTTATTGATGTGCCTTGACTTTGTATGTTAGCATTATTAGCTTGCATTAATTGGGTCAACACGTCATTTACTATTTTACCTTTTTAGATTGGTTTTAGTTTTACTAGGTAAGGTACCTATTGGTCAATTAGCTATGGCTTAGACAAGTTGACCTATTTGATTTTCTAGGTTTTTGATTGATATGCCTTGACTTTGTATGTTGGCATTGTTTGCTTGCATCAATTAGGTCAACATATCCTCAAAGATGGGTTTCTTTTCTTAGGGTAGGTTATAGTTTAGTAGATTGGAACAGTAGTTATTATTTTGGTTGTTGGTGGTTTGGTTGGTTCTAAGAAAAATTTAGGTGATTTTGCCATCTAGGATTATAGGTACTATTATAAGGATTGTTATTTGGTTTGGCTTGTTAGATGTATTGGATTGGTTCTACCCTAAATTGTTATCTTTCTGAGGAATGAGATTTTTCACATATGTCATAGGATACAAAAGGGCTTTGTATGGCATTTACAAGGTTGGTGTGGGATTGGTTTCTTATGGCTTCAATCTTTTTAGTTAGGGCAACTAATTGGGAATTGATAGAAGTAATAACATTAACCCCAAATAAATCAGTAAACTTTTACTATTTATTTTTCTATGTCCCATTGGTAATTATTAGCAACCATTTTTTTATGAGCTCATTTGCTTCCTTAGAAGCCTTACTCAATATAGCCCTTCTAATAGCTAAATCTAAAATAGTTCTCATGGGTGATGTGAGACCATTGTAAAAAATCTAATTTTGAAGCCATTGAGGTACTCTATGATCTAGGCATTTTCTTAGTAATTCTTTAAATCTCTCTCATTAATCATATAGAGTTTCACCATTAGCTTAGAGAAATGTGGTGAGCTCATTCCTTAGCTTGGTAGTTTTTGTAAGTGAGAAAAATTTTGCTAAGAACTTTTGGACCAAATTATCTCAAATTGTGATTGAACCAGGTGGTAAAGAAAATAATCAAGTTTTTTCCTTATATTTAAAAGAAAAAAAAATAATCTTAGTCTTATAACTTCATCAGAAACACAATTATAGCAAAAAGTGTCACATAATTCAAGAAAAATAAAAAAATAGAGATTTGGATCATCGCTTGATAATTTTCCAAACTGTATAGAAGTTTGGACCATTTTTATAATTGAAAGCTTTATCTTAAAGTTGTTGGCTTGAATAGCTGGCCTTCTAATGGATGGTTGAAAACCATCTGCATTGGGAACTGTATAATCCTTCAAAGTTCTTTGCCCCCGTTATTTACATTCGCCATTAAAGTATGTATAGGTGATGCTGATTACTCTTTTCTTCTTCTTTTAAAGATTTTTTCTATTTCTTGATCAACTGGAGTTAAGTTAACACTTTTGAATTTACGCACGCAAACAAGAAAAGACAAAAAAAAAACCAAAGAAAAATAAATAAACAAAAGAAAAAAAAAAGGTTTAGATTATAAAAGCTTAAGAATTCTTTATTGATATTGCAAAACACAACTATAATCCCTGACAATGGCGTAAAAAACTTGGTTGCTACCTTTCATATAGAGCTTGCAAGTGCACAAATCAAATAATAAAGTAAAATATTCTAATATCCCTTAGGGATTATAGAATAGAATATTGGGTTATTCATAATTACCAAAGGTGAAAGCCTAATAGCTTATATCTAAACATATGAAAATTAAGATTTTAAGATTATAGGAGTTAAGTAAAAATTAAAGATGATGTGTAAGTAAGGTTCTTAACTTCACTTACTATCACTAGAGAAGTAAAAGATTAATGCCAAAAACTAAATTTAATAAAATAATAATTAAAAGATTGTGAAACAAAAAAATAGAGTAATAGCTAAATGTTTCTAAAGAAAATCGAGATTGTAGGAAAACAACTTAAAGAACAATAAAGAAAAGAGTGATGGCCAAATCTTGCAAGAAAATAAAAAACCTTCGATCTTGAAAAATAAAATTTGCTTTGTCAAATTTAAAGAAAACAAGAACAAGATTTGAACCTTAAAAATAAGAAAAGAAAGATCTAGAATGAAATACTTCTTGATTAAAAAAGAATTTAAAGAACAAAGCTTTGTTATTGGCAAATCTATCATCTAAGCCAATAACTCAACTAAAGGAATAAAAGAACTAAAAACTAAGAATTAAAAGAGAAAAAAAAAGTGAGGAATGGGATAATGAAATGAGGTTAATGGTCTCCCTATTTATAAAGTGAGATTTGACCAAAGAGATGGGAATTACGAGTTGTATTTTCAAATTCAAACTCTAGGTGATAAGCTTATCTTCATCTTCCAACATGTTATAGCTAAATAGGACTTTTTCAAACTAGAGCATGATTGGTTGAATGGGGTTTTGATGGTGCAATCTTGGTCCTTTTATCAATGCTTGATTCATTCTTGATAAATCTCCATTCTTGGATTCAGCTAAAGCATGGAATTTTAAGAATATTTTAATTTTTCTTCAATTATCTTGCACATCCCTTTCTTTATCAGAACTCTTCATCGGATGAGTTAAAGAGTCTATCATAGGCACAACCATTTTTTATCGAATAGTGGATAGTTCTTGGTGCTTGAAATTCTTCAATGTTAAGCAAAAGAGTCCTCCTTGGATAAAATCTTCTTTGGCTGAATGAATTAAGCTTAGAAAATCTATGGTCTTACAATTTCTTCTCCTTTGCATGGCTGAACATGATAAAGTCATTGTGCAATTCATTCTCTTCATGGCTAAGCAAAGAAAGCATGCTTATCTCAAAATTGTATCTTGTTCGAATGTGGTGGAGTCCAAGTAAACTTGAAATTGCATGAATATGCACCAAAGTGGGTGGCATTAAGCTTCCATTATTGGGTCAAATATACTCTTTACATGCTTGTATGCATGGCTTGCATGAAAATGAAGTCTTGAGCTTGAAAAACCTAAAGCCATGAAAACAACATGGAAAGCACTAAAAATCATCCAAAATTTTAAATTTTAACACCATTTTTACATGTAAAAATCTATATATTTTAGTGCTATCAGTAGGGGTGCTAATCATTTTTCATGTATAATCGACTCTCGAACCTAACTTAGTTTTCATAGATCAAATTTATTTTTTTGATATTTTATTATTTATTAAAAAGATAAATATTTTAGGTGACAAATCACACATAACAAAAAAGATTGGTGGTGACTCCCCTTATTTTGAAAATTTTAAAATTTTTCTTCCAACTATCCCTAAAATCATTATGACTTAGGGTAACAAGGCATTCTTATTTAAATGTAAACATGCATGAAGGTCATAAAGAATTCAACTCATTAGTCTTAGTCAAAATTATTCCATAATTTTTTTTTTTACAAGGAGACCATGGTCTGAAATAGTTTTTCTGATACAAGGAAACCATGATTTGAAATATATATATATATATATATATTAAAAAGAGGAAACCAAACTATTGCTATAATCCCCGATTTCTTTCCTTATAGCTTTCATTTTCTAATTCACTAAAACTAATTTCATACTTTGAATGCTTGCTAAGGTAGAAAAAGCTAAAATGGTGATCAGTTTTAGCTAGACTTTGCTTATTTTTTATCAAAAATTGCAAATAGATAAGTTTCTATAGGTTTTTTTGGCCTCTTAGGAGTTCTATCATGAAAATGATTGATCAAATTTTCATAGTAAGTGCTTGCATTTTTAATAGTTGCTGTGGCCTCATTAGTGATGGCCAACCAGTCTTTAATACAACAATCTCCAAATTAGCAAACCTGGAAGCCTTTTCAGCAAAACAAAAAGCATCCAATGTTGCATCAAAAAGGTTTTGATAACTATTGGTGCCATCTTCTACCAATGTTCCCTAAGCAACAAACAAGGCATAGTCAACACCTATATTTTCTAGGTCACCAATATAGGCAAAGTAAAGGTAAATATTGGCAAGAAAAGGTGCCTTAGTGCTTGATAAGAATTCAATAATTGGTGTTATGCAAGAACTAGTAATAACATAAAAAAGTATAGTAAAGGAGGATAAGAATTGCCCAACAAACTTGTATATAATAATGTAGAAACCTTAATATCACCATCTAATTTTGCTAACACCAAAGCATTATAAATGTTTTTCATTGTAGGAAGAACGTATTGATTTGCTTCATTGGTTGGCTTTATTTCATTTCCAACAAAAATATATCCAAATTTGATGGTTGGTGAGAATGTTATTACATTTTTTTAAACCCAATCATCTGCAACTAAGGCAATGGCAAGGGATTGAAGGTCATCATTTAGGACACCAATGATTAGTTGTAAGTTTGTTCCTCTAAGAGCCTAGAGAGCTGCTTTATTTGGATCATAGATTATAAATTTGTAATGTGACATTTGAATTAGAAATTCATTAATTGATGTGGTATTTAAAGGATTATTTTTCCATTATGTATAATCATTTAGAGCTAACCATTTAGGTTTAGGGTGAGAACTAAATTAATTAACAGATTTAAAACATAGGGTATCATATTATAGTTTTTTAAAAGTTAGATATCATTTTGAATATTTTATTATTTCTTTGATTAGTTTGAACCATCTGACAGTTTTACATTTATTCGTTTGAATAATCTTCTGAATAATTATTTGATGAGTGTGAATCATTAGTATACTTCTTTATCATAAATAATAATTATGGAATTTGTTCATCATCAAAGGAAAATATTGATTCAAGATTATCATCTAAAAGATTAATAATAGAAATATTAGCAATATTTTGTATCATTTAAACATATTTCTTGGCTAATTTTGGACATTGTTTGGCATAATAAGCTATCTAGCACTATTACACAATATTATAGTGACAATGACCCGAGAAAAGAACTGAACTGTAACTAGATTAATACATCTTTTTAAGTACTTTATATAACAAGACAAATAATTTTATAAAATAGATAAATAACTTTAACAAAGTAGAAAACTTTAATAAAGTTGATGTGATAACATAACTTTTACATTTACCGAAGTGATAAGGCTTCACGTTTATAAAAAAATGTACATTTTATAAGATAGTTGTTTGACATAACTAATTAAGCATGCATAATGAAACAATACTTTAATTATTCTGGTTAGAATCGTAGACTGAAATAGGGTATCAAAGTTTTTTTACTCTTGAATTGGACTGTGATATGGTGACAGAATGCAGCTTTACAAAGAATAGAACACAAGTAGGTCAAGTTAGCTAACACTTTGATTAGAATTTAATTAATCTTTAAAATGTTATTCTTAAGATCCAAGAAAAAAATGATTTTTGAGACTAAGAATTCAAATGATTGACTAAAACTAACAATAGTTATAATATTGCTTTTGCCCAAAAAGAAGCAAAAATGAAAAGCCTGAAACTATAGCTCACTGACCTCCAAAACCATCTCAAGCGAACACCATAGCAATAAATTATGTACCAATATCTTTGCTCTAGTAAATATAGAATACATGACATTTTATGTACCATATATACATCAGCATCACATCCCAAATCATTCTTCACACCCTTTCAATACCAACCAAATATCAATTTGCTGCTTCTACCATCTTCTAAAACAATAACCTATTCATTTATCCAACCAAAATCCTTATTTACCCTTTTTTTCAAAATAATCTTCCTTTTGGAACAATAGAAAAATGGATCAATAGATTCAAAGAAAAATAACAGGTTAAACACAACCTAAGAAAATCATAGAAGACCCGTTCTCTGGCTTTGTCCATCTTATGGGTTTCTTGTCCACAAAAAAATGGTTAAGAACTAAAGCATAACTTATGTGAGTGTTGCATGATAGAAGAAATTAATTTTCTATATTCTCCTAGACCATTTCATAAATTCCTTAAGGTTCAAAATAATTTGGATACAAAATATATTAACGCGATTTGCAAATTGGTATTAGAGTTATAGTTGAGCTCAAAGTTTATGAATAATTCATAACATTAACCCTTATTTTAATTGATACCTAGCGTGTAGCTATTGACAATCCCGAGGATTAAATATTCTTTATTTTAAAATATAAATTACTTAAAATTTTATTTTAATAAAAAATATATTTCTTTAGTTCATTTGATTATTTTATTTTGACTATTTTTAATAAAAATATAATAACTAATGAATAATATATCTAGATTTTCTCAATTATTTTAATTATTTGAAATGAAAATTTATTTAATAAAAAAATTATTTAATTATTTAAAAAACTATTATGTTTTATTTCTTATATTATTATTGTGATTATTTAATTATTTAAATTATTTTTTAATCTTACTCTTTTGACAAATTAATAATTTGATATATTTAATTTACACACAAAATTAAATAAATAAACTGGTTGGCAAATATTTAAATTGTTATTGTTTAACCTAAATTTGTGGTTTTTCTATGTGAGTTATGGCCGTTTTTTATTATCACTGGCTAAAAATAAAACCATCAAATTGTGTGTAATTGTCTTATTCTTTAAAAATTTATTATTATTATTATTATTATATTTTAAATTATTTTATAATAAAAGGTAAAATATAGGCTAAATGCTCAATTTGGAATTAAAGGTTTAGGTGATTGCCCAATTAAGAATCTCAGCTTTAATTTGATTTAATGTATGATATAACATTTTCAAATTTGTTCAAATAAAGACTAAGTTACCATTGTGGCTAACATGGACCGCTAACTCTACTTTCCGTTAACATTTTCCATTAAAGCCATTAACTCCAATGAAAAAAAAAACATAAAAACTAAGCACAATAACAATTATAATCAATGGAGAGGCAGGGAGCAAAATTAAACACAACAATTAACCTCAAACAATCAAGTAAGGGAAGTCATACAATAGTAATTGACAATCATAGGCCATTGAAAAGCAAGAAAATTGGGTAAAGTTTTTAAATCTTTAAAGGGGTAAAAAAATGCACAGTAAATCAGTTGTTCTGATAAGTTTTTTAGGCTAATGAAATTTTTTTTTATTAGGTAATCAACAAAGCAAATTCATCAACAAGATCAATAATCAGCAACTAGCCTCCAATGAACAATTGATCTAACAAAGGGGTTCCAATACACTAAAACAACTACAACAGCAAGATTCTAGAATTTATTAGCAAGGATTTTTCTTGGGTTTGATTCTTTTTGCGAATTTCTTAGCAAGGGGGTTTTTTTTGGGTTTGATTCTTTTTGGAAATTTATGGGTTTTAAAATAGAGTTAGAAAATGAATGAGGTGCTAATTGATTGGCAGCACAGTGAATGCCAAATAGCATCAAATTGTAGCAATGAGATTCTATGATTCTTGAGTTCTTCATTTTTTGGGTTGTAATTAGGTTTTGATTTGGGGATTTAGAGAAAAAAAAAACACAAAAAAGGGTTAAACCAAATATTCTGGTTTCAATCACAAAAAAGTTATGCTATTGGTGAAAGACGAAGACCGGCGGTGGTCATTGGCGATAAGATTGATGGAAGAAAAAGCTTATTTCTAAGTGTTTGTTTGTTGATTAGAAAAAAGTTGGAGAAGGCAGAGTTCACTTGAGAATAGAAGATGGAAAAGGCAGAGTTTTTGGCTATTTTTACTGTTCATTATATTGTAGAATGTGAGTCATATTTTTTTTTAAGTGTGTAAGTCACAGCAATAACAAAAGGCCTTATTTGATCCTTAATTGAAAATCACACAAATGTTAGATCCTTAATTGAACATTTAGCCTAAAATTTAATCTTTATATGATATAAAAGAGGGAAAATAATCATTACCTAATATTGGACACTTGTTAACAAATTTTTTATTATTTATATTTTCAATTATTTTTTTTTTTTGTTAAAAGTAAAATGGTCATTACATAATATCAAAAAGGTAAAAGGGTCATTACATAATACTAGATATTTGTCAACAACTAAACCCTTTAGGGCATTTTTTATGTATAGAATTATGAATAAGATATGATAATATAAGATTATAAATAGAATTAGATTAAATGATATCATTCTACCTTATGTTTTATCTTTATTCTTTTGCAAGAAAAATTTTCAAATAAAAACAACAATTCTTCCTTGTAAGAAATTTTTTTTCAAATTATTGATTTCACTTGGAGTTTTTTTGTATGAGAAGGAAAAAGGGGCATATATTCATGCATGGACAAGATTTTGCAATTCTCACTAAAGAGAACTATGGGATTGTATAAAGGCTTTCACCATTTAATTTGTCCTCTAATAACCTAGTTATTTGGCAATACTTCTTAGGCAAAATCAATATTGTTTGGAAGTTAGTCTCTGAATGAAAGTCAAAACCCAATGGGTAGTGGGAAACAAAGAGAAAGAAATGAAAAAGTTTGTAAAAAAAAAAAAGAAAAAAGGAACATAGTTATGTTTAGTGCTTTGAATCTATTCTCTTAATCATACATCTCTATCAAATTTCTCAACTAGCAGCTAAAAGGGTATGATATTATTATACAATATTTAACATGTTTGGTAGAAAGGAAAAAGAATAGAGGGAATAGATGAAACAAAATGAGAAGAAGGATTTTTTTCTTTTGTATTTTGTGTCATAACGTTTAGGTTGGGAACTTACCCATTAGACACAAAAATCATGGAGTTAACACCAATCTTTTTTTACCAAGATGTGATTGATCATTTATGTGAATCTATCATTTTTAAGGTTGTCCTAAGTGCAAACTAAGAATCTCTAAAAGAATAGGTTATGGTTTACATCAATAAAACTAAGCTTTAGGAGTCAGTTACGTGCATGAGAGGCATTAGCACCCCTTTATGCCCAAAATTGGTATCAAATTAATTATATGTTATTTGATTTAAGCTTTTATCATAGATGGTTTTCATCATACAAATTAATCAATTCTAGTCTTTTTATCTATTTACAACACATGGTGAGACAAAACTTCATCATGAATATCAAGCAATCATACAATCATGTAATAAAAATTAAATCATACCATACAAAAATTATCATGCAAATATATTATAAATCATACCAAATATCATGTAATAATATCATACCTAGATTATGCTAAAATATTCATGCAAGAATGTCATGCAAATATATTAATTATCATGCAATAATAATAATGATATAAACATATAATATCGTGCAAATATATTAATAATTATGTAATTAAATATAATCATGAAATTATGCATGCAATAAATATAAAAACATGCAATAACATATATCATACAATACTGATAAATAAATAAATAAATAACCATGCAAATAAATATATTAATAATCATACAATCACACAGATAAATTAGTAATCATGCAAATAGACATGCAATTAAATATGCAATTAACAATATAAAACATGCAAATAATAATATAAATTATACAAATAAACTTGCAATTAAATATATAATTATATAATAATAATATAAATCATGCAAATAAACATGCAATTAAATATATAATAATAATCATGCAATCACACAAATAAATTAATTAATAATCATGCAAATAAATTAATAATCATGTAAACATATTAGTTTTTACCATCAAAAACTAATATTTCTTACTATAAATCTTAACCTTCATTCCAAAACCTCAAACTCGATGCTCTTGTAAATATTTTTACTTGATTGCTTCTTCCTTATTAATTCAAAACTTTACCTAAATTTTCTCTCATTTCAATGACTTCTGTTTGGTTTTGAAGTCAATTGCTATGAACCCTAACTTTGATCTTGATTCAAGATCCTTATATAAAGATTGAATTCCTTTCGATTTGGAAGAAATTAATTCAACCAAATTTAAGATTTCTCTCCAAATTTTATTCTATGTAATTTTTCTTTTTCAATAAATTGTGCCCTAAGTCTTTCCAAAATTATTCAACCATTAAAGTTAAAATCTGAGATAAAATCAAAGGGTTGAATTGAATCTAAGATTTTTCATGCAAAATCCCATTGTTTTTTCTTTTTTAATTTTACCTTTTTTTATTTTTTTACCAATTGACTTTGACTTTTTTTACTAAAAAACAAAAATTAAATAAAAAGTTAAACTAAAAAATTAAAGTACAAATAAAATTTAGGGTTTAATCTTTGGGCCCAAAATTCACCTTTCTAATTTAGGCCCAATTGCACAATCAAAATTAAAACTCAAAGCCTAATGAATTTGAAAAAATCCCCAGACAAAATAAGATATCTACATTTTATACTAAAAATAAAAAATAAAGAGAAAGAAAGAGATTGAGGATAAATTATAAATAGAATATTTAATTTATTAAGTAAAAATGTTTTCTTTCAAGTTTGAAATGATTAGATTTGGAGCAAAGAAAAATGTATAAAAATTTATCCAATACTTTTTTTTTCTCTCCTATCAATTAAACAAAGAAAGTGAAAGAAAGAAACATTATTTTTTTTGTTCTCTTTTTTCATTTCTTTCTCTCTTTTTTTTTTTACCAAGGATACTATTAGTGTTGGTGTCAAGCTCCAACCTGAGGGTGTTCTTATAAATGCAGAAAGGAAGGATGGTTAGAGGCAAAGGTAGGGCGTGTTCCCTACATTTGTACTATGACGCGCAAATCAGTAAGGATCATGTCAGAAAGAAAGTGAGAAAGTATAAAAGAGAAAAATAGAGGAATATGATGAACTTAGCTTCATGGTACTTAAGTCTTTATATTTATAAGTAAGCTGAGAGGGACAATAAGAGGATAATTAAGAAAGAGCCAAGTTGAGGTGGCACTAACCATGTCAAGTTAACACAAATGATAAAGATGCTCCTAATTGTCTACTAAAGACTTTAAAAGGGGAAAAGATCACTATACACTTTTAACCATTATATATCCCTAACTCTCTGTCCCTCTATCAAGCGGTCTGATTATTAGATCATCAAATTTATTATCGATGTTAATGATGTAAGGCAAATTAACTACATGGTATGTCGAAGGTTGAACATTTTAGGGGAAGGTCAATTTCAGATGATGACTAGCTTTGAGCCATAGTTCGACCTAGAGATTATTTGATCTTGCGCATGTGTTTTGGATTGAATGCATAATAAATTTAAAGGTTACTAAGATATTAATTGTCTAGGCGATTCGAGGTTATTACTGGAGTTCGTCTGGCCATGGTGAAACTTGATTTTCTTTTGAAAATTTGGACTTGAGCCTCTATTTTAGACTTTGAAGGTGAACCAATCTCTTAATTTACCTCTAATAGTTATTTGATTCAGTCCATCTGATCTAAGGTTCCTCTAGTTATGCTAGTCTCACAGTATTAAATGAAAAGAAAGGTGGTTTGAGTAGTAAGATTTAAAATAGGAAGATGAAAAGACATCTTTCTACCCATGCTCTAACACATGGCATGGATCATATTATTCATCTTGTTTGTAGTGCATTTATATATACAGGCTGGTAGGGATTCTACCTTCCACATTTTATTTTCTTTTCTCTTAATCTAACTTAAAATTTTTTATCTCAATGGTTTTTTAGCCTTTAAATTTTTTTTTACACCCACTTTGGTACACATTTCTAATCATGTCTTCTAATATGACTTCTAGAGGGGCTAAGAATTATAAGGTAGAGCCAAGGAAAGGTCAATATGAGCAGCAAGATGATGACCCGATCCTTCATATTATTGAGGGCCATAATTATGAAAGGATGGCTTATTGGTTCAATCTAATGCCCGAGAAAGGGCAACGGCACAATGAAGAGAATGCTTGAGCAAAAGGCAAGCTAGTTTTGAGCACGAAAGAGCTATGTGCTCATATCAACTTCAAACTTCAAAATCCACTTACTTTCTCTATCTCTTAAGTTGATCTGTCTCTTATGGGCAACGTTTCTTCCTCTTTGGTTGTTTCCCATTCTAGGGTTTAATCTCTTCCACCTCCTACCATTTATGCTCTCCTCCCTCAATTAGTTTTTCTTAATATCTTATCCTCTCATGAGGGGTTTTTACCTCATTTTTTTTTTTGGATTGAGTTACTTTTATCCACTACATTTTCTCAAGATTTATCTCTCACCTAAGAGTCAGATTTTTTTGACAAGGAGGTTTAAAAAAGGAATAAGAAAAAAGGAACACCTTGGCTAAAAAAAGTGATGACGAGAAGGATAATCTTATAAAGCATGATGAACTTACCGAGGTCCCTATATATACTCTGTGTGACTTTGATGTAATCTCCAAGGATGTGATGAAGGAGCTAAAAGACAAAGCAAATCTTGAAGATTGTCTTAACATATGTTTGGCTCATCACATTCGAGCTTTAAGTACCATTTTTTTCCCAAAGAGAGGTATAGTATAATAACGCCAAACTCTTTAAACCAACTTACTAATAGACTAGAGCCATATTGGTTTTAGATATATTGGGATTCGTTCGTGGTTGGTCTAAGGTTTTCACTTCATCATTGATTTATTTTAATTTTTAATTCTTACAATTTAACTATCATTCAGCTCACCCAAAATTTTATTTGTTACATAGTCATTTTAATTATTCTTTGTCAACAATTAAATATTATTCCTTATCTTCCTTTATTTAGGGAGTTCTTCTCTCTTCAAAAATATCCTAGTGATAATAGGAGGTTTTATATCATAGCTTGATCAAACAAAAAAAATTATCACCGATTGCCCAAGCTCAATAAAGAATTAGAAGCTACTCTTCCTATGCCTTGATAAACAAAAAGCTAATAAAGATGGTGAACCTGAGGTTGAGGCTTGAGAAATAAAGAGTACATCTAGCTCCTTTATGGATGCATCGATGGTCCTTTTCATCTCTGATATATTAAATTAGGATAAAATTTTAGATTTTACACATAAAAGGAAGCTCATTATCGATGCTCATGGGCTGACCTCCCTAAAAGAAATAAATAGGACAAAGTATTAAGGTAGGTTTGAGGTAACCTCTTAGGATTTTGTTTTAAGTTAATTTTTTAACAATTATTAACTCAGTTCTACAGATATGGCTGAAGCCAAAGAAGACTTTGATGTCTCCCTATATCAACATGCCCTGAGGCTTAAAAGGAAAAAAAATCTAGCTCAAGGTCCCTCCACGTGAATGGGGACAAAGTGATTAATATAGCTATACCCTACACTCCTAGGTAAAAAGTCAAAAGCTAGAGTAGGTCAGTACTTATCTTTTACATCGGCACCAACACCACCCCTTCTAGCCAAAAGACTATAAGTGAAGATCTTGTCCTCTGCTCTTGAAAACCTCGAAGCTAGGATGTTAAGGCCTAGCTTGAAGAGAATATTTATGGGGTTAGAGTTTACTCCAATAGATGACCCTATCTCTAACCTCGACGTTGCTAGAAAGTTTTGTAAGGTTATGGTTCCTCCTCTTGGTGAGTATCTCCTGACCTCAGTTCAATTTCTCATTACTACTTTTATTTTTATTTTTCTAAGTTTGAGGTCTTTTTATGTAGTCTAAAAGAAATTCCCTCATTATCATGTAAAGAACAATAACCAAGCCTTTCATCACACTTATCTTGTCATGATGCATATACTAAGGGTTGGGAAAGATATGGCTACCCTTACTGAAAAGCATAAGAAAAGCTCAGAGGCATTAGGCAACATCAAATTAAGCCTCAGCACATCTCACAAAAAGGAAGCTGAGGTAAAAACAAAAGTAGATGAGCTGACAGCGAAGCTAAAAACTATCTCTGTGCATAAGGCCCCAACCAAATCGATAAATGAATAGGCTGAGCTAAAACTAAATTAGGTTCAAGCTAAATTATGAGCCTAAGGTCTAAGCTAAAGGCTTGAGGCAAGAAAGAGGAGGAGCTAGAGATGAAGGCTATGAAAAAGTATAAAGCCTTCAAAGAGTATTTCCAGGTAAAGGTAGAATTCTCTAGGAAAAATGTTTTTTATGCCTTCTAGCTAGCCAAGAATGAGGTTCTCCTCTCAACCTTGACCTTTCTGATATTTACATTAATAATATTAATTAAGGCTTTGCTAGAATCAACCCAAAGATGATGAAGAAGAAGAAAAAAATAATGAAAATGAGGATAAGCTGAAAGCTACCATGGGGACAGAGGAGAAAGATGTGACGGTCATCAAAGCTAAGGTCATCTTTCTTTCTCCTGCTGATGACAATACTTTTCCCACTACCATTGTTACTGATGAATGAATTTTGTAATTTTTTGTTTTTGATATTGTAAATTTTTTACTTTGAGGTTAGTTTTTTGTAAAGACCTCCCATACTCCAACCTATTTATTTTGTTATAATGAAATAGAAAGAAAAATTTTCTAAGTTTTAAGTCAGATGTTCCATTATTTCTTTCTTATTTGCATAAGTTTGAAATCAGTTAACTAAACTAAAGGTAAATAATTTGGACTACTTAGATCAAATGAACATAATTACAATTTCTAGGTTGAATTTTTTTAAATCACTTAAAGACAAGCTTACCAAAGATAATTTAATTTATATGTTCGCATGCAAAATAATCAAGTGTGAGCTCAATTTGAATCGATCTTTAGGTATTAAATTTGATTTGTATTTCGTATTCTTGGGATGGCAGTGCCATTTATAAAATAATACAAGTGTGAGCTCAGTTTATACCATGCTACTGATAATAAATCTTTAAGTTGTTTGCATTTCATATCCTTGGGATGATGTTGCCATTCAAATCTTATAATTTATAGGTTGCATCGGGGATGACCTTTTTAACAATACATGGTCCTTTCCACATCGGGACCAATTTGCAACCTCAATCATCTACCTCTGAAGCTTCAACATTTTTTAGTATCAGGTCATCTTTCTTGATATGTTTACGCCATACCTTCTTATTATAATAATTCGCTACCATTTGCTGGTAGGCTACAATCAAGGTCAATGCTATGTCTTTTTGTTTTTTGGTGAGGTCGAGGTAGGCCTTAAGCATTTTTTTCACTTTTTTTTTTATATCAATTCCACTCCTAAGCTTGGTCGGTCAATCTCAATTGGCACTATAATCTTTGTTCCAAATACTAAGTGAAAGAAGGTTTCTCCAGTGGACACCTTCATGGTCATTCTCAAGGCCTACAAAACTTTCAATAGTTTGTCGACCCACTTCTCTTTTGTTACGTCTTGCCTCTTTTTTAAAGCTTCTAATATTGTTTTATAGGCAGCTTTAGCCTACTCGTTAAATTGAAGGTGGGCAACTGACGTGAACCTAAAGTCGATGTAAAAATTTGAGCACTATTATCTGAACCTCATATTATAAAATTTTTTGTCATTGTCCGTTATTATAGACTAAGGTAATTTGAATATGCAAACTATGTTTTTCCACACAAACTTATCAACTTATGCTTCCGTGGTGGTTGCTAGGGCCTTGACTTCTAACCATTTTGTAAAGTAATCTACTGCCACTAAGATGAATCTCCTTTAACCTATGCTCGGGGTGAATGGTCCAAGGACATCCATTTCTTATTGCATGAATAGTCACAGACTGATGATGAGAATGAGCTCAATTAATGAAAGATATTGCATGTGAGTAAATCTTTTACATTTGTCACATTTCTTCACAAGTTTGATCGTATCCCTTCGGATAGTGGGCTAGTAATATCCCTACATCAGCACTTTATAAGCCAAAGGTCGAGGTCCAAGGTCACTTTCACATATTCCTTTGTGGATTTCTTATATGACATACTTTACCTTTTTTTTCATTAACACATCTCAAGTAAGGTAGGCTAAAGGATCTTTTGTATAATTTTTTTTTTATCATTATGTATCGAAAGGCCTCTCTCATCAGTATTTTAGCCTGAACTCTTTCATCGGGTAACATTCTTGTGGTCAAGTATACTTTAATTAATGTCATCCAAGTTTCTTTCTCTGTGACCTATCCCACGAGCTTGTCCTTGGTATTAGTTTTTCTACCAAAACTTGGTTTAGACTTCTCATTACTGCTACTAAAGCCAACTTAGATAAGGAGTCTACTATTAAATTTTTTGACACTAGTATCTTTTTCACCTCAACTTTCTTGAAGCTAGCTACCAAGGCTAATACTTTGTTGATATACTTTTAAATTCTATCTTTTTAAGCTTTAAACTCCTCATTTACCTAAACGACCACTAGTTAAGAGTCATTATAAGCAGTTATGTGCTGAACATTCAGCTCGATTGCCAATTTTAGGTTGGCTATCAATGCCTTATATTTCACTTCATTGTTAGATGCCTTAAACTTGAATCTCAAAGTGTATGGGTAATATAGCCCTTTAAACTGATCAGAATGAAGATGATTCCTCTAGCTTATCTTGTAGTGGATTCGTCTACATAGAGCTTTCAATAATCATTATTTGAAGTGTTTTTCTTTTTCTCAAGCTATCCTTTTAATTATATTGAAGTGCGTTCTACTACAAAGTCTACCAACACCTATGATTTTAATATTGATATGAGTAAAAAGTGTAAATCAAATTCACTAAGCTCTATTACCCATTTGATTAGCCTTCCTGACATTTTAAGCTTTTGTAAGACCTACCTCAGTGGCTGATTAGTCACGATATGGATCATGTGGGCCAAAAGTATAGCCTAAGTTTCTTGGCCGAAGTAATCATGGCATAAGCCAATTTCTCTATACTGCCGTAGTTAACTTCAGGCCCTACCAATACTTCACTTACAAAATAGATCGATCATTGTTTTCATTTTTTTTCTCGAACTAAGATTGAGTTGATAGCTTGATATATGTTGATCAAGTACAAGTATAGTGTTTTATCAATCCTTGATTTAGACAGGACAGGTAAAGAGGATAAGAAATCTTTGAATTCATCTAAAACTTGTTGGCATTGAAGAGTCCATTTGAAGTAAAAGACATTCTTGAGAGTTTTGAAAAATGATAAACATCGTTCT
This sequence comes from Durio zibethinus, assembly GCF_047325235.1. NCBI lineage: Eukaryota > Viridiplantae > Streptophyta > Magnoliopsida > Malvales > Malvaceae > Durio > Durio zibethinus. The sequence goes on along the minus strand of NC_143167.1, from coordinate 8,585,683 downwards.
ATCAATCTAAACAACAATAAGCTAAACACAAATATTCTGTATGTTAACCTTTATACCTCTTTTACTAAAGTTAGTGCCTTCATTTCTAGGATCACCTCTATCCTCATTTGGTTAATCATGTGGTCGAGAAACTTGCTCGATGTAACCCCAAAAGCACATTTGCTCAAGCTAAGTCTCATATTATACTTTCCTAAAGTATTAAAAGTCTCTCTAAGGTCTTTCAAATGCTCGATCAAATTCTTACTCTTGACTATTATATCATCTATATATACCTCTATATTATGATTGATCTGGTCTTTAAATTATTCACCAATCTTTGGTAGGTCACCTTTATGTTTTTTAATCAAAAGAGCATGACTTTATAGCCATAAAATTTTTTCTCAATAATAAAGGTTATCTTATCCTCATCCTCTTTCAACATTTTGATCTTATTATAACTAGAATAAGCATCCATGAAGCTGAAAAGGCCATGCTTGGCACTATCATCTACTAACCAATCTATGCTAGAGATGAAAAAATTATCTTTCGGATAAGCCTTACTCTGGTCAATAAAGTCCATGCACATTTTTCATTTTTTACTGTGCTTTTTAACCATGACCACATTGGTTATCCACTTATGGTAGGAGACCTCTATGATAAAATCAGCTCATAATAATTTGTCAACCTCTTCCTCAATGGCCTGTTATTTTTTGGGGGTAAAAATTCTTTTTTTTGTCAAACTAATTTGACCTCAAGATTAATATGTAGTTTGTTGACCATCACTTTGATATCAATTCTGAACATATTGGATAGTGTCTAAGAAAATAGGTTGATATTATCTTTTATGAATTGAATTAGTTAGTCTCTATATTAAAACTTGGCTCTGATTTGCATGTATTTTTTAGGAGTGTTGTTCCAAAATGGAATTGTCATGAGATCCTTAGTCGTCTTAGGTCAATTTATGTATATGATTGATTATCTCTTTTTGTTTCATTAGGTCGAGATCATTTCCTGCAAAAATAGATCCCCACGTGATGATTAGTATATTGATTAACTTGTTGAACATATTAGTAGAAGTGAAGTATATTCTTCATTTAATGCTATGTTTTGGCTGACGTGTTAGCTCGATCCAAGTAATATCAAGTTTTTCACCCTAACTTAAGAGCTTGGTCATTTCTACTGTTGCCTCAAAAAAATTCAAGAAATAGAACAAAATTAAAGTTTTTCAGAGCTTAGGAGCTCAAAGTGGCTTAAGAGCGCACTTCTCCTAGGTTGACCTTACATTTTATGCTTTTATCAGTAGTTTTTTACTTTGTCATTTTTTTATATTGGTTTCTCTTTGGCTTTAATCTTGGTATCAATCAAGCTACCATCTGTTTTTTAGTCTTACCCTTCATTTTTGTGACATAACATTGCAATGTCGTGGACTAGTCTCCCCCAAACTTTTCCAACCCCTATAGGTGTTGCGAATTTTACTTTCAAATAGGGAGTTGAGCCTATAAGGTGCATAAATGATTGGCTAGGTTGGCCTAATATCATGTTATAGGCATATGGGATATCCACCACTATGAATTCTACAACTGAAGTGATTGTCTTTGGTTCAGTTCCTAAGGAAATTAAGAGCTTGATAGTTCCTCTTACAGGTACTTATTCATTTTCAAACCCCACTAATGTGGTGATGATCGACTTTAACTGATCTTCATAAATCTTTATTTTTTTGAAACAATTGTAGTACATAACATCAATCGAACTCGTTATCAAATAAAATTCTTTTAACCATGTAGTTATACAACAAGGTTGTGATCACTATAGCATCATAGTATGGGTGTTGGATTCCTTTCAAATTTTGCAAGCTAAATAAGATCGATTCATCTCTTTAGTCTTTTTTTTCTTAATCGAGGTGCCTATTGCCATTACCATGCCTAGGTTAAACTTCCTTTTTGCCAAAGTGGAGCTACCCTCTATGATCACGTTAATCACCCCAGTAATTGGCCTACTATTGTTAGTTTAGCCTTCTTCTTAATTTAGCTCTTCTCTTTGGGCATCCATTCTTTCCTCTTTACCTCGTATGGGTGTTTTATAGTTATGTCTGCAGTTCCTTCTAAATTAGTCTTGTATTTTTTATCCCACAAATCTTTTCAACTTATTTCATCTTATTAAAGCTTCAATTTCATTTTTTAAGTTAACATAGTCTTTGGTATTATGGTCGATGTCCCTGTGAAAGACACATTTTTTGTCGAGTCTCACCTTGTGTTCTGTCTCAGTGGTTTAGGCCATCTGAGGTTGAGATTTCTTTTGATTTGCATCAAAATCCTCTTACAAGAGGTATTCAGTATAATGTAGCTTCTTTCTCCGCTTAAGCTTCTAGCCTTATGTTGTCTCCCTCTTAGGGGAAAATTATAGAATTTCTTACTTTTTTAAAACCAAGGAGAGGGAATGAACCTCTTTCACCTTGGTTTGTTTTCATTATAGCTTTAGCATTAATATTTTTCTTTGTTATTAGCAGGACATCGGCAAGAGTCTTTGGCAGTTCTAGTGACAATATCATCTTTAAATGGTACTCCTTATCATTAAGTCCACTAGTCAGTATGACAATAGCAGCCATCTATTTCAAGTCTTTAACTTGTAAGCTTCCATGTTAAAATGCATGACATAGCTCTTCAGGGTTTCATTTTGCCCTTGGTGAATTGACATTAAACTCAGGGCCATTTTGTTAGCTTTTTGGCTACTCACAAATCGGGACAGGAATGAGTGGCTGAGCTTTTTGAATGTAGTGATCGACCTTGGCTCCAAACTGCTATACCAAAACTGAGCTGCACCTTTCAACGTAATGGCCAGACCTTTGCACAGTAGAGCCTCGTCTACCCTCTGCATCATCTGTTAGTTCTATAAAATTTCAAATGATTAAAGAAGTTAGAAGTATCGTTATATGTCTCTAAGGTTGGTCTTTTAAATCCTTTGGGTGACTTTGTCAATCTCTTCAGTAAAAGGTGAGGTCTTCAAGAATTTGAGCTCATCCTCTAATACCACTACTTTTGTTTTCAGCTTTTTCTTCATAACTTGTATCTAAGCTTCCAAATCTTTATTCGATTGAAGTTCATGGTCTGTTTGTCTGGATTTTTGGGTTGTGGCATGTGTGACATTGTGGCTAGGGTGGTGATGTGTTGGGTTTGTGTGTTCTTTTTCTCTAAAGGCCGAGGAACCTTCCCCCTCTTCATAGCTTGGTTGCCTGACAATAACTTCCCGATCTGGTATGACTAAGTCTGGCACGTTAAAGACTTATGGTGGGGTTATAGTTTGTAGCATTTGCTTGAAAGCTTGTATTTGTTCGATCGAGACTTAGAATTGCTCCATGGTTGGTCCCAGTTGTGGTTGAGTTGGGCGAATAGAGTGCTGGCTTAGGTGAGTTTCTGTTCCAGCTGGGGTAACTACCTCTCCTTCCTCTTGGGTTCTTTTTCTTTGTAGTATTGTCTTGTGCTCGGCTAATATGAAAATGTTTTCCTCTACCTAGCATGCTAAATGTTGGTGTTGAGCTCTAAACTAAAGGTGTTCCTATAAATGCAGAAGGAAAGAATGATTAGAAGCAAAGGAGTGTTCCCTGCATTTGCACTCTGACATACAAGTCAATAAAAGTCAGGTTGAAAAGGTAGTGAAAAAGTAAGAAGGAGAGAAAGAGAGAAATGGAATGAACCTGGTTTCATGATGCCTAAGTCCTCATATTTATAAGTAATTCATGATGCCTAAGTCCTCATATTTATAAGTTAAGGGGGATTATTAGGATAGGACCGAGCTGAGGTTACACTGATCATGTCAGGTTAGCACATATAACAAAGATGCCCCTGGTTATCCATTGAAGGCTTTGAGAGGGGAAAAAACCACTATACCCTTTTAATCATTATATACCCTAACAATTAGATAAATGATCTTTTCTATTTTATCCATTGGAAAAAAATTGGCCTAATTGTCGTGCCATGGCTCCAAACGGTGCTTAAGTAAATCTACTTGAAAATTTAAAAAAACTATAATCAATTTACATATGATATAATAAATTTTCATCTTTAAACATTACATACTAAAATACATTAATTTTATTGTGAAAAGTATTAAATTCTGTAACTTAAGTTTGGGCCCATACATGAAAATGGAAAATCCTGTGCATGGCTGATTTATTAGTATCTATTAATACTTGAACATCAGAAAACAACACAAGGATAAAAGAAAGAATTGAAGTTGGACATCATGAAAGGAATGAATTCAAGCTGAAGCCAGAAGCCATCCATGACATACCAGCCTAATGCCAGTCAATCAGTCATTTACGACAAACACCATCTGCTGATTTTAATCATGACTAGTAGAGATGGGAAACTTGGCATCCAACCCATGCCCCCACCGGCCTTTTCCAGGAAGTAAACTGACCCCATAATTTCCATCTGTTCAGACATAATTTCATTTGTAAGGCTCAAGAACTTCCAAAAAACCTCCCATATATAGCAATAAGGCAATGCAGAAAAAGAAAAGCCCATTGGCATTGAGTGCCCCATGCCAAATTGCCATTGACATGCACCACGATTGTCCTGTGTTAGCCCAAAAGCTTGTCCAAGTTGAAGAAAAGACACACTCGGATAAAGATGCTCCTTGTTTACATGATTTCTTCAGCTTAATCAGTTTTGAAACATGTTCGTGTCTGTTGCAGAGCAACACACAAACATACACACACACAATATTCTGATTCCTTTGTATAGTACTAGAGAGAGGGATGCGCGAGGACGAGATAGACGTTCACATCAGGAGCTCAGCAAATCTCTGTAGCAGAATCTATGGCTTCGATTCTGTAAAGGTTAGTTTTTCTTGCATTAGTTTTAATCAGTTCTTACAGTTCTTAGAAGGGTATGGGGTTGTTTTAAAGACCAGGACAATTAAGTGCTTAATCCCAAGTTGTGTTAAACAAAAATATGTTCAACATTATCATACAATAAACTTTTATATATTTAGGACCCGTTAGGAGTTCATTGCACCACCGGAGGCGAGGAATCCAGCCCCTTTTTTGGGTTAACTGCGACGTAGGGTGTATTTGAGTGTTATCTTGCAGTGTAGTTGCCAGGATTACATGGGTCCAGTGAACAACTAGATCCTAGTGCAGGCGACTGCCCTCTGTAGAAATGAAAAGTCTCGACACTATTATTACAGTTGCATTTAAATATATGTTTTCACCGTTAATTTTAATCTTATCTCTACTGCACTACAATATCCAATCTCACCTAATCTCAATATCATCTTTATTTTTCAGTCTCTCTGAAAATAATCCCGCCACTAGTTCATGCAAATAAACCTTTAGAAACTTTATTCTCAAATGGAGGCCACCAAGGTGATCATATATTAGTGATTTGTCTAATTTTGGGCCCGCATGTTGACACTTTGGCGACATACGTCAGCGGAATTAGTACTGATCTAGCTCTTAAAACAATGTGATTTTTGCTAATATTTTCTTAATTTCTATTTTCCTTTGTTGTTGTTTCTCTAATTTTCTTTTTCAAGTCCTTCCTTTCCATACATTAGTTTTTGAGGTGATTCTGATACTTCCAACTCTCAAAGTGGTACGTACATATGGTTGTTTATTTATTTCTTCTTTTATTCATCACTTGTTTGGCGTCAACCTTAAACAAGAACTCCAATGGCGGCTTGAAGGAGTTGTAGCCTTTTTGAGTTTGAGCCTGTCCAAAAGGTTATGTCAGTAGATTCACTGTCTAGCAGGAATAGTAAAAAATCACTGACATAGATTGCATTTCTGGAAACAAAAAATTTCTCAAAAAGCATGCTGTTACTGTTGATGCTGGTATTGATTTAACAAAACTTGGTTAAATAAAAACATTTCCCGATCGCCATAAAGTACCGAATAACGAGATCTCTGCCCGCGGGATATAAACATAGTTGAGTACCCCACTAGGTTATGATATCTGCTTACTCTTTCTGGTTATTCAAATCTGCTTATGTACATGAACGCATTTCTTTTACAGGTTTGATTTGCACCACCACATAATTTTCCTTGCAATTAGTAAACTTTAACTGTAAGAGGTAATTCCTCTTAATTAGTTCTCTGTTCTCAGTTCTCAGTTCATTCGAAATGGAGCTTTGATTCTTTGACTCTGAAAATATTGTAGATTTTTCATAAAACTGATGAACAAACAAATTGTTAAAAAAAAAGAAACTATTCTCAAAAGAAAGATAACAGATTCAAAATAGATACAAAATCTGACAAAAAGTGGAAGATTTTTCTTCAAAGGGAGAAGTGCAATTCTCACATGTCAATGTGACGGTAGAAGACATAGAAATTGACATACAAAAGATCATAACAAACTGCACTAGGAAATTCCAAGAATTTGAATAGTTAGGTTCCCTTTCCATGAGTTTTCTTCTTTTATCCTCACCTTTCTCTTCTTTGGGAGTTGAAATAGAAAAATGATCAGTCATGGAGAAAAAAATCAAATGAAGGCATTTACATATGATGGGGAGTGAAGAGAAGCTACATAGTGTAGACATTTAATTTTGTTCGGAATAGTTTGATTGTGTTCAATTTATGATTTTGACTTGAACATATTATGTTCAAATGATTCGAGCATTTTGATTTGATTGGGTTTGAATTGTTTGTACATTAAGAATTCGAGATCATTTTGCTTGGGCCAGTCAATTCAATTTTACGTTAGTTGGGCTTAAGGGTCCGATAAAAATTTATGTTAGATTTTTCAAGTCCAAAATTCAATTTTAGGTCCAATTTCAATTTTGAAGCCCAATTTAACATTAGGTTGAGTTCTTAGTATAGGACTAAAATGGTCCAAAAGTTAATAAAAATTCGTATTTGTTTTTACGAGCCCAAAACCAAATACATATTTAAAATTTTAAAAAAAAAGAGATCAAAGGGTCGACTGTCATGACAACAACCTCCCTTCACTTTCCTATCTCTCCAAATTGCTTTTTCTTTCCCCTAAATTACCAACACCATTTTTCAGCTAATCTGTTTTACCTCTTCAATTTTCACCTATAGCACCATAGCACCATCGCAAGGATTCATCTAAACCCATCAACCAATAATTGTAGTGGCTATTGTTGTAATATCAAGCCAAAAACCTCAATTTTCTTTTTCAAAAAAAATTGAATTTACTAGTAAAATAGTGAAAAACTTTTAGGAATTCTTAATAAAATCCTAAAAGAATTCATAGTAAAAAAAAAAGGCTCAACAAAAAAAAAATTGGGCATCATTCGGCCAAAGAAAAACTATCATCTCCATTATCATCCTAGTTGAAAACACCACCCATCCCTAGTGTCCACCATCAAAATAACACCCATTACCACCATCATCGCCATAGTTGTCTCTTGCTTACATTGAGATCACCACCCACAACTTTAGCTATCGTCTTTTACCAGTCTTGATCGAAAAATTAGAACCCAACCCTTCATGCAACCAAGACATAACTTGTTGCCTGAAACCCACCACCAAAAACCAACATGCACTATCACCTGCGACCCCCACCAAGGCCCCATTGCAAACCAAAATTCCAACCCCAAACCTCAACTTCCAACCATCCGTTAATAGCACCCTAAACAAAAACCAAACAAAAATCCATTTCATTCTTCATTCCAAAAATCACAAAAATAAAACAAAATAAAAAATCACGATTCTTAGAACAAGGACCCAACACAAAGAACCACACTTCCAAAAACGAAAAAAAAAATGTTTGACCAAAACCTTGAAAGTCAAATCTAGGTTACTTGAGATTTTTTTGGTGAAAAAGAGTTTGGATCAATAAGAAAGGGGTTAAGATGAGCATTTCGGTGGTTTTTGTTTTTTTTTTTTTGGGTGATCGGCATTGGCAGCAGGCAACCATTGATGATAGCTGGCACGGTGGCATGGAAGCCAGAATCTGGGCTACGGCATAAGCTTTGGAAAAATTTTTAAGAGTTTTAAATTATTTTTTTTTTGAAAGGAAGGAAATGAATTGAAAAAAAAATCATATTTTTATAGCGAAAAAGAAAAAAACTAAAACGACATCATTTCAAGGGTGAAGATTTATGCGTTGATATACCCCAACCCAAGATATGCACAATCCACCTGCTGATATGTTCTTTTTTGGCTAAATTAGCAAAACTGGCTTGAACCAATTTGAATGATTGTGAATCGCTCCAGACCACATTAGACCGCCAATAATCGCGTTGAACTGGTTAGACCATTCCAAACCCATTGAAAAATGCTAAACCAGTTGTTGAACCATTGACTGCTTTGACTAGAGGCATTTTTGGTATTTTTTATTCTTTTTATTTCTCTCATTTTCTTGCTCAAATTTTTTTATATTTCTATTATTTTGTTTCTTATTTTTTGCATTTTATTATATTTTTGTGTGAGAATTTTTTATAGAGAAATAAAATACATTAAAAATTCTTAGGAAAAATAAAATGTTTTGGATTTATTATTATTATTATTATTATTATTATTATTATTATTATTATTATTATTATAAATAAAAATAAATTTAGACAAAGATTGGGTTGTCATTCTTTAAAATATTCTCCAAATAAAAAATAATAAAAATAAAAAAATGAAAAGCTAAATTAAAAAAATAAATAAATATGGAAATAAAAATAATATTAAAATTTCTTTCATTTTATTTTTTTAAAAAATGGGAATGGTGAAAATAAATAGAGAAATAAAATAATAATATAATAATAATAATAATAAAGAATAAGATTTCACATTTCTCACTTGTTTCAAAAATAACAAAAGAGGAAAATGATAAAGGGAATATAAAAACTATATTTACTTTGAAAGTTCGCCTAGATGACAAGGATAATTGAGAATATTCAAGTTTTCAATAGTTACCATACTTTCTTTATAAAAAAGGTAATAATAATAACAAAAATAAATAAATAAAATGTTACAAAAATCGAAATTATTTCGAAAGTTCACCTAAATGCTGTAAATGATTAGAGAAATTTAAGTTTTTAATAATTCTTGTCTTAAAAATAAAATAATAATAATAAATAAATGAAATCCCAAAACCTCGAAATTCCAAAAGCTCGAAACCTTAAAATATTGAAACCCTAAAATCTCAAAACCATAAAACTCAAAACTCTTGTCTTAAAAATAAAATAATAATAATAAATAAATGAAATCCCAAAACCTCAAAATTTCAAAAGCTCAAAACCTTAAAATATTGAAACTCTAAAATCTCAAAACCATAAAACCCAAAACCTTCAAACCCTAAAACCATAAAAGCCTAAAATCTCAAAGCCTTAAAACCTAAAACCTTCAAACTCAAAATCTCAAAATTCTAAAATCTTGAAATCCTAAAACTCTAAAACCTTGAAATCCTAAAACCTTGAAACCTCACAACCCTAAAACATTGAAACCTTATAACCTTAAATAAGACGCTAAAAACCATGACCTCTGCCCATACCCAAACCATCGCAAAACTCTAAAGATTCATATAAAAATCTCATATAAAGTAGTATGTTCCTAAATACCGTCTAAATGATGAGGTACATAGGAAAGTTTATTTTGTTAAGTTTTCTTACGATTCTTTAACCCTAAGTAATAATAAGATTAAATGAAAGAGTAAAGAAATATCACTAAAAATGAGATATTAAATATAAATAATTACATTTAAACTTTGTTTAAATGTTGGAAAGTCTGGATGGTCCTTTATATTTAAATATCCAATCACAAAATTGTATTTCATCTTCAAACATAACATCTATTTGCATATGTTTATCTTTAAATTGTTTCTTGAATTCATTTTCACATATTTATGTCTTTTGATTATTATTGTGGATTCTTTGTTAATTGTAATACCATCGTTTTTCCGTATAAAATTCATTATGAAAAATTTTACTTGAAAATATGGATTTTGAAATAAAACTAAAATAACATTTCGAATAAAATAATTTTTAATACATTGCCTAGATGTCGGAGAGATACTAACAATTATCATCTGTAAAAAATGTTAATTTCCTTTTCAAGAAACCTCGTAGTGAATCTTTGGCAAAAAGAGTTATCTTTAAAATTCTGCATAGATATTGAAAAATTTTAAATTAATTCTTTAACTTAAATATTTTCACAAATTCCTAAACAAAATCTTTTAATAAAATTGATTTTCTTCTTTAAAAAGTGAAGGGAATTATTATTAAATTTCAAACCAAAATTATTTTATCAAACACTAAAGATAATGCATGATCAATTGATATCAATGTTTATAAACGTTGTAAGAGTGTTAATCCTTCTTTACATTTAACCGACATCTGAATCTAATTCGATTTTTGTAGACTAAAATTATCTTTTTAATAAATTTTGAACTCGTTTTACTATTTTATTAAAAAAATATTTTTTTTTGAATGATCAATTACATCTAAAAAATATTGATAACAATTTTCTTTATTTTTCTCGATTTTACATTTTTTTCGCCTAACGGTCCAACCGTTATGACACATAGGAAAGACCTGACAACGTTTTTTCTTCAGCAATCTGTAAACATCATGGAAGGCAGCAGTAGCAGCTTCTACAATCCTCCAACAGGTACCAAATTCTTATTACTTTGCAATTAGTTTTCATTTTTCCCTCTACAGACAGATATGACACCACAAATTCCGAACTTGTTCAATTTATCAATTAATTAAAATGACTCAAATCAATAGCTTTTTCAAAGAATTTCTTTTGTAATTCCTTACACAAGGATTCAGAAAATACCGGATTCCCGCCTACACAAGAAAATTGTTGATAAAACTCCAAATTTTCATTTTCTTTTGACCCAATTTTTTTTTCCCTTATCGGTCAGGAAAGACAAGAAAATTTCAGGGTAGCAAACATTCTCTAGAATTTCTCTTAGATTCGAACCCATGGCTGATGATAGAACTAGAATAGATATTTTCTGTTTCCTACTTACACGAGCCCATATCCTTGCTTTTCTATCAATCTCTAATTCGAACATCCCCCCCCCCCCCCCCCCCCCCCCCCCAAATCTGATATTATGGTACCAGTATAGACCGAAATTCCGTGAAGAGAACATTTTCTTTGTACAGTTGCCCTAGATATTTGAGGCATTTACAAACTAGTGAGCTAGAAAGAAAGTCAGATAACTGAACGATGAGCTCTCATTTTTTTTTTAAATGCTTTGTTGTCAAGAGTTCAAATACTTTTTCTTTTGACTTTGTTGAAGTTCAAATACTTCCCCTCAGTTCTGTTTCCCCAATATCATGCATTTTCTCAAATCAAAAGTAACATCCGATTCATGAATCTATGGTTTAGTTCAGAAGATTCATGAAACCAGTCTTAAAAGGTGGCATTTAAGTTCAAATCCCAACACCTGCAACCTCTTCCTCTATTTTTAGACAGCGGTGGTGTCCCTGTAATATCTGATTCTTTATCTAAAGTGAAACTAGTAACAGTATTATTAATTACATTATCAGAAATCTGAAACACTAAACTCTTAAAGCTTTAGCCAAAGCACCATCAGAGTTGGAAACACTGCAGAAACAGCATGAGTAGAAAATGCTAAAGATCCAAGAGCTCAAGAGACAAATCGAAGCTGTGAAGCTTCGCCTGGAGAAGAAGAAGAAGGATGTCCCAGATGAGAAAAAGGAAGGTTTCAATAACCTAAGCGAAAAATATAACAGCTTGAGAGAGGAATATAACGCATTGTTGGGGGAGAGCAGAATTGAACAATCGCTTCAGTTTCTTCTTGCAAGTCAGGAACATGCTACCCTACCGACCTGACATCTTATTCATCAGAAACTGTTATACTAAGCTTTCTCGTAAATATTTAATTACTTTGTTTGCTAAACCAAAAAGACTCCAGTCATCTTTAATCATTAATAGCAACTATACTTAATCAAAACTTCTGAATTCGCGTAGTTTGCTGGTAGAAAACTGATTTCTTAGTTCAGATTAAAATTCAAAGTCTCACCGACTCAAATAAAAAAAAAAAAAGCACTTATGAATCCAGTTATATATTATTTTAATAAAAGATGTAAGAGAATAGATATAGAAGAATTAGCTATTACATGCAGTAGGCCGACTAAGCACCTTCAGGATATTTTATTTCCTCGAGCATAGTACAAAATAAAGTTGCTTCACGATCCCAAAAGCAGGAGTCACAACAAGGGAGGTTTTCAACTATTTCTATGTTGGTTCTTATTAGCCACGGATCGTGTTCTCTTGGCGGAATGTCGTGCTCAAAATTGAGGCCGACTACTTTTGCTTCGTTGAAAGAATATTCTCGGGGCCCAGGCAAAGAGAAAAAGACCCACATAAGGCTCAGCAACTTCTGTGTTTTGGAACGGCAGCTAGCAATCTTGAAACTTCTTTTGCTAGAAGCAGTGAGATTGAGAGAAGACAAAACTTGAAGCCCTTGTTTTCGTAGCTCACCCCCCAAACAAATCAAGATAATGCCATAAGAATATATGGCTTCGACATGACCTTTTTCGACTGCTTTCTTCAAGTAACGCAACCCTGAATCAGTTTGCCATAGACTGAAACAGTGGCGCATTCCTTCCCAATATAATGCTTCTGGATTACCGGCATCTTTGCATAGATTAAAGAAAACTCGCTGGCTTTTATACCCTCCTAAGGTGAGGTGTTGCTCCATTGAAATATTCTCAAAAATATAATTATAGTTTGATGCTCCAAAAAAAGCCTTACAACTTAGCTTGAGATTGACGAAATCATAAAGCGAATTGGAGGCCGCATGCCTAAGAATCTCTGACAACATCTCCTCTGGAAGAGACTGAATGACGGTGTTGGCAGTTGTATTCGTCATGGATATGATAGAAAAAAAAAAAAAAAAAAAAGAGAATAAAAATAATAGAAAAAAATTTTGGTTTTAAAATGTGAAGAATATTTTTTAAAAAATAATTAAACTTTTAGAATAGAGTAAAACTTTAAAAATTTTCAAATCAGAAGTAATGAAAATGATTATTCTGAACATTTATTTATAATGAATGAATAGATATAAATTTTTATTTAAATAGTTATAACATTTTATATAATTATAATTTTTATGAATAATAAACTATTTAGTTTTAAATAGTTATAATTATTTGTTATATTATAATTATTTTTATTTAAAATATAAATAAAATTAAATCAAAAATTAATTTTATTTATCAATAATTTAATTTTTTATCTAATAAAAAATGGATCATATTATAAACTACCAGCAACTTATGAGATCAAGAAGCTTGTTTGTTCTCAAATCAAATCTTGCAATGCAATAGTATTATCAGACGTAAAAAGAGTCTTCTTTTTTTTTTTTTTAGAAAACGTTAAAAAATAGTTTAGGCGAAAGCTACATATCTATAGGATATAGGAAGGGGAATCAGAGGCGGACTCCTTAATTGTTAAGGACTATGGAAAACAAACCCTATATTTGGCAAGAAGTCATAAACATTCCTACCTCAACAAGGATTAATGCAACCTTCACTTTGCCTCCCACTTTTTGGCTTATTGATTAAAAGGTCTTAAAAAAACATATAAGTTGTAAATTCCAATCTTACCATCCCATCCCCTATTCCGTGGATTAAAAATAAAAAAGCAACCTTCACATTTCTTGCTTATTATTCTACTGCTATTTCCTTTACGTCATACTTTTAATAGGATTGCATCAATTATAATTATTATAGTATAATTAATCAATCAAAATTTAATATTATATGAAATTTATCAAAAATTTATATAAAATTCAAATTTTAAAGTGATGTATTTTTACACAAATTTTTCTTATAATTAATTAATTGCATGATTGAAATATAAATAATTATAAATAAAATACTCTCAATTTTAATCCAATTACTCATCCTATGTCCTTATTTTTTTTTAAGTTTAAAATTATTTTTTCTTTGTGTCAAGTTGTACCTTTTGGAATGAAAATGCCTGTTCGTTTTCGTATATAAATTTAGAAGTACTTTTTGCCTATTTAAAATTAATTAAGATATTTTTTATTAAAATTTTTATTAAATGCATTAATTGATACATATTTTATTAAATTAATTAAGATAATATAAATTTCAAATGCATTACAAGAGTGCTTTTAGTGCAACAAAACTCTTTTATTTATTATTTATTTAAAAAAAATTATTTCATCTATTGATTATTCTTATATTTGTTATTCATTTATAAAAAATTATTTTGTCTACTGGTTATGAAGTTTTAAATTTATCAAGTGATGTAACAAGATGATAAATATTTTTTAAAATATATTAAAATTTTAATTAAAAAAATTATATGTGATTGACAATCTATTAATCTCACTTATAGATTTAAAGAAATACAATTATCAGTGTATAAAAAATGTAAATATAATTTAATAAGATGTGTGAAATCTTCCTTTTAAAATGTAAAAGAAGGTGATTGAATTTAACACGATCAAAGGTTACTCAAAGATGATGGAAAATGGGGCAGTTTTTTAACAGTGTCTTTGATAGGATTGATAGTTACATGACAAAGTGCTTGGAATTTTTATAGAATTGTATGATATGGAAGTTAGAAAAAGAAAATTCTCTTTAGTTATAGACTAATGGTTAAGCCGATATGCTTCAGACAGAGTACATGTAACTATCAGTAAATTTATTTTGAAGTGATCCACATTTTCAGCTTCAACTTTTTATCTACTGCTTTAATATTGTAGTGTATCTATGAAGTCATTTCTTGGCAGCTCTGATTGACACTGAACATATGATTTGTTTTTTTCTTGGTACATGAACAAGTGATTTGTTGTTTGGGAGGGACAAGAATTGACATTTTATATGAGAAGTCTTTAGCAGATATTGCTGAAGAAAGAATTTATCTTTTGATTAATAGAATCTGCAATTATCTATTTCATTGGCCTATATTGCATGTAAAAAGTTATTAATTCAATGATCATGATCTTACAAAGGCTTAGGGTTGCTGAGTCATAACATTTCATGGTATATTTTGATTTAAAGATGTAAAATTTTCTAAGAGAAGTTGGAAATTGTTTCAACCTCTTCTTTTTTCTTTTGCTTTTTTTCCTGAAGTTTATTGTCATATAATAAATGCCTAGAATCCCTAATCTATATATGTGACAAGGGTTACTCATACAATTCATGTTTCTGTAATTTTTGTAGGGTACCTTGTAAGCTACCACTGTGTGCTTGAGAGCAAGTCATTTCTTTAAAAGATGTGTGTATATAATAAAGCATCATGTTTGTAGACAATGATGTTTATTTTTATCTAAACTTAATATAATTATTTTAATTTTTTATTTATTTTTAGTTTGTGTATTATAAAATAATTTGTTTATAATTTTATTTTAAATGTTATTAAATATTTTATATTTTTTGTGTATTTATAGCTTAATAGTTTATATGAAATCATACTAGATTAAGATTATAAATAAATTATTATTAATTAAAAATATAATTCAAAAAATAAAATTGTTAGCAATGCCTTAACATCTATACCATCAACAGATCCATTATAACATTATAGGTTTTGTAAAAAATTTAAAGATATGCATGGGTATTATGATGGACATTAATTGTAGGTAAAAGATATAATATCGGTCAATCTGTCGGTATTAATAAAAAAATTAAAATATATAAGTCTATATGATAAATGCTATAGTGACAGTTATATATTTATTGACAAATTCAAACTGTTGACATATCTTTATTACTTATTTTGACAGCTAAAAATTCATTAGTATAGATCTATACTAATAAGGAATATACTAACGATTAAAAATTTATTGAAATACATATTTTGATCATTGGTATAAAATTCTTTAAACTATACCAACATATTATTAATGTTTATCGATGATATTTTAAATGTTAGTATATGACAGTTTTCTTGTAGTTTTACAAAAAAAACTTCATTGAGGGTATATAAAATACTAATTATAATTTAAGTGACATTATTTTTTTGTTTTAAGCTGCCTGTTCTTCGTTAAACAAAAAGTTTTATTTGTGGCAAAAAGTTGCCTTTCTCATGAAGCCGTCATTCATTTCCCTGTTTTCAAGCAAATGAAATCTGTGGCATTAGAAGCTTGTTCAATCAGTCTGACCAGGGTCTGCTTCATTTAGTTCTTGTATTTTTTTTTATTAGGAATCCTACCATCCTCCAATCGAGAAATAAATAAAATGCATTTTATTAATTGGAATGAAAATTTTCCTTCAATAAAAGGAGAAAATTAATGAATTAATTTTACAAATTTTATCGCCATGCAAAAGACACAAATTATAACTTATTCATCACATATTAAACTGTCTATGATTTGTGTTAACATCAAATAAGTATAACTTATTGCACCAAAAGGAAGTTGATTATACGTCTATATACCTTAGAGTTAAAATCAGATAAAAATATTATAAAAAATCATATAAAAATAGCATTATTATTATAAATTACATAAGAAGAAATCGTACAGCTCAATTGTGAGATGCCCTTTAGTTGAATAGTTGTCTGTTGTAGACAACTTTAATATAATATAATATAATATTACATTTTTTATTAGGGTTAATAAAGATTTGAATAGGATTCAATTCAATTTTTTAAAATAATTTATATTATTATAAATTTTTAAAGTTTGATTCGAATTTAAATTAATTTTTTTTAAATTAATTTGATAATCAAATTTTATCAGTTCGGTTCAGTTAATCAATTTTTTAATTTAATTTAATTTATTTTTATATATTATTTTAATATAAATTTGTAAACATATTTACGTATATTTAAATATAAAATAATTATTTTATTTGTAAAATTTTAAAATTAATTAAAATAAAATTCGAGAAGTCGATTATGTATGAAAAAGGTTATAGCGCCCTTATATACCCAACCAAAAGATAAAACCAATTTATTTTAAAATATCATAAGGTTTATGGATTTAATGATCTTAAATTTTAATATTTAAATATTGAAAATAATTCTTAAGATTTTTTTATCAATCTAATAGAATTCTTAAAAATACTTTCTCATCTTAAAAGTATTCAAGAATCATATTTGTTTTCTTGAAGAGGCTCAATCGTCGAAAAACTTATCACATTTTTTTATTAAATTTATGTTATTGAAAATATATATATAATTCTTCCACCATTTGAGCAAAAATTAGAAATATTTTTTCACTTAGAAATATCTTAGATAATCATCCATTTTTTATTACTAAAAATTTTATCCTCAAAATTTATTTTTTATTTTACAAGTTTTGTTTCTAAATTTTTCATTTGGGTATGTTAAAAAAATTTATTACAAGTTTCATTTTTAAATTTTTCATCATTTGGGTTAGATTTTGAATCTAAACTCTTGTTAGTTTCTTAATCTTTAAGAAAAAGTATAATATCACAATTATTTTTTGAATTTTCATCTAAATTCTTCCACTATTTGTGTGAATTTAGAAAAATCTATTTACATAGAAACCTTATAAAAGTTCAACTATTTGTGATTTTTTAAAGATTTTATCCTTAGATAATTATCAAATATTCTCTCACAAATTTTTAAGTTATGTTTTTCTAATTTTTAATTTCTAATTATTATTTTTTAATTTTTAATTATTAATTTTTTATTTGAGAAAGAATACAATTACTTTTACTGAAATTTTATCTAAATCATTCCACCATTTGAATTAAATTTAGAAAAAATTTCTCACTTAAAAATTTCTTAAAAATTAGCTATTTGTAATTTCTAAAAATTTCATCATCGAAATAATTGTTACTTATTCTCCAAATTTTATTTTATATTTTTTATAATTTTCTTCTTTTATCTTTCCTAAAATTTAATCATACATAATACTTTTAAGAAAATAAATAAACAAATAAACTAAAAATAAAAAAAAGAAAAACCCTAAAAAGAAAATACCAAAATAAGGAACTAACTCGACTTCTCTGAAAAGCTACCTCAGCTGCAGGGATGACAGGCGATAATGCAGCTCGACATGGTGGCTAGGCTCAACTAGAGCCAAAAGAACTAGAATGCAGGTCAAAGACAGGTTGTATACAGGCATGGGTCAGGCAACAAAAATATACAGATCCTAGGAAGAAATAAAATATCAAAACAACATCGTTTGACAAACCTATAAAAACCCTTCAAACTCTTTTTCCCTTAGATTTCTTTTTTTCCCTCTTTCTCATTTTCTCTTTTCTCTGTATCTCTCCGTGAAAACGGATGAACACCGATCATTGGATTCTAGAATTTCATATTCGAATCTAGGATTTTTCACCAGAAATAGGGATTTTTGTCGAAAAATAGTAGGAAAATGAAAATTACACTAGGAAATTCAATCGAAATCTGAAAATTTCAAAAAAAATTTCAAAAAATTGAAAAATCACCAATTTTGATTTTTCAATCTTCCAAGTCTTCCTAATCCATTTTTCAGCTTAATCAAACTCACAATTGCACAAGATTTTCCTAAAAATCCCTAATAGAAACTCTATTATTTGTTTCCAAATATTTTTTATTCACTCACTAACTGTATTTTTGCCTCTTTTTTCTCAAAAACTATGCTTGCTCTTGATTTTTTTTTTTTTTGTATTTCCTTGTGTGTTGCTTATGATTATTTTATAGGGAAGAGTCCAAATCCAAGCAGTGTTCCACTATAATTAGATTTTTTTTAAAAAAATCCAATTTATCATCAGATTAAAATTTTTATTATTTATCCCTAAAAAATCCTTTATGAATATTCATCACTTAAAAGCTTTAGTTCAATCCAATCTCATCCAGCCAATCAAATCCTAGCCTTTTGATTTTATCCTTTTTTATGTTTCTTTATTTTTTCATTTTTTCTAAAAACCTTAATCAGATAACCTAAAAACCAAAGATGAATTAATCAAATAAAATAAAATAATTAACACTAAATATATTTTGATGGATAAAGATAAAATCTAACAAAAATTTAAAAAACATAAATAAAATAATAAATAAATATAAAATATAAAAAAATGAGTAATCGGGTTTGGTTTAATTCGAGTTTGCTCAAATTAGATCCAATTAATTTTAGGCCCAATTGGTTTGGATTCAAACCAAATAAAGTGTCTACAAATAACATTTTGTAAAAATGAAATAACAAAAAATAATAGAGTAAAAATGCCATAGCTTGCTACAACTTGGACTCTTGGACTCTATTTGGGCCTAACAAACTTAGCCCACTATTATTTATTCACAACAAATTTTAAGCCCACATCATTATATCTTTACTCGAACGTTTCCTAGTCTTCTTTTGTGTTTTTTTAAAGGTTATGTTTGATAAAAAAAATATTTTTTGAACTATTTTTAATCCTTTTATCATAAAAATAAAAATAAATAACAGAGTAGTGGAATTAAAATTTTAAGACTTGGGAAACAAGGCACTCTTATTTAAATATGAACATACAGAAAGGTCATAAAGAATTCAACTCATTAATCTCAACCAAAATTATTCCATCCTTTATTTTTTAAAAAAAAGAGATAGCAGTCTGGGATAGGAGAAGAAACCAAACCTTGCCTAAGTCCCTGACTTCTTTCTCTATAACTTTGCTTTTATAATTAGCTGAAACTATACTTTGGTTACTCGCTAAGGTAGAAAAAGCTGAAATGGTGCTCAGTTTCAACTAGACCCTAATGATTTTCATCAAACATTGCAAACAAATAAGTTTCTATAGGTTTTCCAAGCCTCTTGGTAGTTTCATCGTTAACATAATTGATCAAATTCTGGTAGTAAGTGCTTGCATTATCAACAATTGTTGCAGCCTCACTAGCAGATGGGCAACCAGTCTTTGAAACAACAATCTCCAAATTGGCAAATCCAACAGCCTCTATAGTAGAATAAAAGGCATCTAATGTTGCATCAAAAAGGTTTTGATAGCTACTAGTGCCACTTTCTACCACTATTCCCTGAGTAGCAAACAAGGCATAGTTAAGATCGATATTCTCTAGGTATCAATATAGGCAAAATAAAGGTAAATATTGGCAAGAAGAGGTGACCCAGAATTCGATGATTGGTGTTATGTAAGAACTAGTAGTGGCACTAAAAAGCCTATTAAATGAGGATAAGAATTACCAAACAAACTTGTATCCACTGATGTAGAAGCCTTAATTTTACCATCTAATTTTGTTGACACCAAAGCATTACAAATGTTTTTCATTGCAAGGAAAATATATTAATTTGCTGTATCTATTGGCTATACTTCATTTACAACAGCAATATATCCAAATTTGATGGCTGGTGAAAAAGTTACTACATTTTTTTAGACCCAATCATTTACAGCTGAGGCAGTGACAAAGGGATTAAAGGTTCTCATTTAAGACACCAAAGATTAGTTGTATGTTTGCTCCTCTAAGAACTTGGAGAGTTGCTTGATTTGGATAATAGATTTTCATTTTTTCAATACAATTCGAAGTATAGAGATTTACAACTTGTTGTAAATTATTGGCAATTCTTTCATTGGATGCACTTCTTGCTTATGCACCTAAATCACATACAACCAAATATAAACATTTAGCTTGATATGATCTCTGCAACATTTTTTTCATTTTTCTATTTATTGTATATCAACTTCATTTAGTTATGAATTTCATTAGTTTCCTTATCTAAATCTTGACATATAAGCATTCAAATCAAGTTAAAGGCTACCATATAACCATCAGAAAAGAAAAATATTTGTATAGATTCTATTGTTAGGAATAATGACTTAAATCTCATAAGAGATTTATTTGGGATTTGTTAGATATTTGTTTATGATTTGTTAGATATTGCTTGATGGATAAGAAGACTTGCAATAGAAGAATTCTAAAAGGAAAAAAATTCTTAATAGGTAAGTTTGACTTGCAAAAAAAATTTTAAGAGAAAAAATATTCTTAATCGATAAGTTTGTATGGTTATAAATAGGTAAAGTCTCTAGAAGATTAGGTATGAGAAAAAAAATAAGAGAGTTGTAAGATTTTATGGGATAGACACCCCATAGAAGTATTGAGGATTTACATCTTATGAGTGTGTATGTTTGAATGTTTGAGAGTGGACTAGAAGAGATTGAGAGGATCCACATAAGTATGATATATGGGTGCATATGGATATGTATTTAGTTGTGTTAAAAAGATATATATGGGTATGCGTTTATTTGGATTGAGAATACTCTATAAAACTAGAGAAAATTGAGAATATCTTATGAGTATTGATTGTTAAGAGGTTGATTGATTTGATGTATATTTGTAATTCTCTACAACTAGTAGATCCTGTTTCTCATCCATGAACATAGGTCAGTTAGATCAAACCATGTTAAATTATTATCTTTTATATATTTAATTAATTATTTGATTATGCTCCTGCTAGTATGATTAGATTGAGGCCTTTTTAGCCTAACAAGTGGTATCAGAGCTATGGTAATTTTCAACAAGTGGTATCAAAGCTGAAAGTTCAAGACGTAAAAAAAGTATGGTTCGAGACATGGGAAGAGGCAAGCTTAGAGGAGCTCAATTCAAGGAAAAAGTTCACGTTTGTGTTTTGAGGATCGATTTGCATGAAACATGAAGAGCATAAGAGAAGTTGATTGTGAGACTTTTATTGTAGGTGGAGCCAAGCATGTTTAGCATGAAAATAGATGATTGATGGAATTTGAGTCAAGGTGGAGATTGTTAGGAATAATGACTCAAATCTCATTAGAGATTTGTTAGAGATTTATTTGGGATTTGTTAGATATTGTTTGATGGACAAGAAAACTTGTAGTTGAAGAATTTTAAAAGGAAAATGATTTTTAATAGGTAAGTTTGACTTGCAAAAGAAGAATTTTAAGAGGAAAGAGATTCTTAATCGATAAGTTTGTATGGTTGTAAATAGGTAAGTCTCTTGAGGGTTAGGTATGAGAAACAGATGTAAGAGAGTTATAAGGTTTTGTAGAATAAACATCCCATAAGAGTATTAGAGATTTACGTCTTATAGGTGTGTATGTTTGAATGTTTGGGAATATATTAGAAGAGATTAAGAGGGTCTACATAACTATGATGTATGGGTACATATGGGTATGTATTTGGTTACGTGAAAAATTTGCACATAAGTATGTGTTTGTTTGGATTAAGAATACTCCATAGGACTAAAGGAGATTGAGAGTGTCTTATGAGTATTGATTGTTGAAAGGTTGATTAATTTGATGTATGTTTGTAATTCTCTACAACTAGTGGATCTTATTTCTCATTCGTAGATGTAGGTCAGTTGGATCGAATCACGTTAATCTCTTATGTGTTTGATTGATTATTTGATTATGCTTCCGCTGATATGATTGGATTGAGGCCTTTTAGCCTAACATCTATAAACATGCAATGATATGATAGTATGAATTGCCAATCTCTTCAATCATGTTGAGATTTTGAGAATGAGCAAACAAAAATGAGAATTTTCTTAAATTTCATTGCATAATACAAATGTGCAAAACTATATGCAATTAAATGATGAGAAAGGAAAATAATTGAGCACGTTATCATTAGGCAGGATATAAAAATTCCAAATATTAGATATGTGACAAGCATCAAAGTTTTGTTATCCATAGAGATGAAGTTGGAAATGGGAAAGTAAAAGGAGTCAAAATGTATTGCTTTTTAACATAATCACTCTATAATATGAGCATATCTGTCTTCACCTGAATGTTCATATAAATATATATATATATATAAAGATAGAGGTATTGATATTTCTTTGACTGATGAAACCCTTTAATTGCTATTTGATTACTCAAATGTGTTTAATGAGAATAATTAATATGATTATGGTGTGATAGAAATTGAAATACCCAACAGATTTGATTTTTCATGTGTACTTTGAAAATTGAATGTAAACAATAAATCAAGAGTCTGCAAATCAAGGGAGTTAATACAAAAGATCTAAGGCAATCCTAGCAATTATCAAAAATGATAGAGTGAAACCCAAGACAATTAGATCATCATCAATCAAGCTATCTGAAATCTATGTTATCTTATCTGTTTACGATAGCATTCATATGGTTTTGATTATGTTTAGTAATATAAATATGAGAAATTATTTATGGATCCATTCTAATAATTTTTATCACATCATTTTTTTAATACAAAAGAGATTATAATTTGATAATAATGAAATAAATTGCACGTGGTGCTAAGATTGTTTATAGACTTATTGGATGCTTGCCTTTTATAAGTGATTGTATAAACAAACTAGATTAAGCATCAACTCGCTTTAAACTCATATAATGCACGTACGACACATGGCAATTTATTTATAAATCAATAAGTTTATATATAATAAAATTTCTTTTTAATTATAAAATAAGATTTGATTTTATGAACAACTCAAAATTTATAGATTTAGAGTTATATAATGTCAAACATAACAAAATATAATATAATATTTGCTTTGAAAATAACATAAATCTTAAGCACTTTAACATACACAATGAAATTAAAATTAAAATATCAAAATATACATTCAATACCTTTTACTCAAGTTACACAAAAAACAATTAATATATATATATATGGAGGAATAGGTCTTAAAATAAAAAATTATATCAAAAGTATAGTAACTATGAAGAAAACAATTAAATTATATAATAATTTGTTATTTGAGTTTTTCTTTTTAATCAAGAATAAGAAAGAACCAATTCCAACTCATATGCTAAAAACAATGTGGATAGTTCTTATAATGGAGTATGACGAAATATTATTGTTTCTTACAGTTAAATTCCTAGATAATATTTATGATGTTGAAGAGTGAACAAAAAATAGTATATAAAATTAATTAAGAGAGATATAAACTATTAAAAATAAATATGATTAATTTAAGTAAAATCAAATTAAATTAAGAATTAAAATTAATTGAGAGAGATTTAATATATTAAAAATAAATGTAATTAATTTGGTTAGAATCAAATCAAATTAGTTCAAATTTAAGATATTAAGTAATGGATATATGATAATTATTCAAGACTATCCTGTCAAAAAGTTATACTATCCATATAGGGTAATGATCTTTTTTTGTCAATTTTGACTTTTATATATTTATATAAGATTAAAAATAAATGTAATTAATTTAATCAAAATTAAATTAAATTAAAAATTAAAATTAATTGAGAGAGATTTAATGTATTAAAGTAAATTAATTAATTGGATTAAAATCAAATCAATTAAGAATTAAAATTAATTGAGAGAGAAATTTAAGCTATTAAATATAAATACAATTAATTTAGTCAAAATTAAATTAAATTAAATCAAATTAAAGATATTAAGCAATGGATACATAACGATTATTTAAAGCTAGCCACATGTTAAAAACTTAGATTATTCACATATGACAATTATTTTTTTACCAAAAATTTTGATTTTTATATATTTATAAAAAATTATTATCTGAATAGCAATTTAATTCAGACTAACATGATAGAAAAATCATTAAGTAATTCTTATGTAAATACATTGCACAAAGAGTTTTGCCATGTATAATTAATCTATTTGCCCCGTAAAAAATCACGTGGTAGCATGGACTTATCTAATGATTCTTATGTAAATATTGATATATACATTGTACGAATAATTTTCTTGTCTTCTATCCTTTTTTTTTTTGGATAATTCTTATGTACATACTAATAAATACATTGTGTGCAGAGTTTTTCTTATACTTCAAGTATTGCCTTATAGAGATTTGTATTCTTTTTTTCATCTCATCTTTTTTTACTGTTTTATCGTCTAGTGTTTTAAACTTTAAAGTTAGAATTTTAACGCTTCATGTAATGTTAAAAATTATACAAATTATTTTATATAAAAGAGATTGCAATTCAAGAATAGTTTTTGATACAAAAGAGGTCACAGTTTATAAATAAAAGAAAAGGCTGTAAGTGTTAAAATTTGATTCCAAACCTATTAAATTTTATCACTTAAAGATAATTAAATGAACCAAGTTAAATTCTTGATTTAATTAAAATATAATTTCAGAACATGATAAATGGAGTTTTTGTACTTATACCACTCTAAAAATTAATGAACTTGCATAAGATATCGATTTGAAATGTATTTGCTACATTTTATTATAAGAATAAGATAGTAATGCAGCATGTGAATTGAAACTAAGGCACAAGCTAACACTATTTAAATTTAACCTGTATTAAAGGTCACTAAAATGGACTTTTGGGTCTCTCAGCCATAAGTTATTTGATAGTTAGGCTGTTTATTAGGAAAAAACAGATCAGAGTGTTGCTAAAGCCCTGCATCCTTTTGATTTTCGTCAAACATGGCAAACACACACACACGTATGTGTGTGTGTGTGTGTGTATATATATATATATATATATATATATATATATGTATATATGTTGCTATAGCCTGACCAGACCTTTTGTGGTGTCCGTTATTTCACATGAATCGTGATTAATCAGGTTTCCTGCATTATCAACATTTGATGCATCTCCACCCTCATATCGATGGCAAACCACTCTCCGATACAATGATATTCATGTTAGCCCTTCCCGTCTTCTCCAGAGCAGGATAAAGTGAATCAGCCAATACATCAAAGAGATTTTGGTACAATAAAACTATGTAATTCCAGGGGTAGTGAACCAGGCAAAGTCAAGGCAAATATTAAGGGTTACCTGTTAAGCTGAAGTAGGGGTATATTATAGCAAAAAGTGGTGAACTTGCCAGGAAGCTGATAACCGGTATTATAAACGAACTTGAAATGTCACTAAATGAGCCATCTGATGGAGAGAGGATGTTTCCAAGCAAAGTTGAGGCTACTGCTTTTGAGACCTTAATCTGGTCGTAAAGACCAGCTGCTGCAAGGGGGCATTGTGAACATTTGTCATGGCAGGCAGAACAAATTGCATCCGCTGGTCACTAGGTGACACTTCATTTTCCAACTGCAATGCATCGGAAGTTGACATCAGGAGAGAAGGAGACAACATTTCTATCTGGATCCAGTCATTTGCAGCTACAACATTAGAATCAAGGATGAGTTCTATGTTGGATCCTCTAAGGACATTATAAGGTTTCCTAATCTGGATCATAAATTCTCATCCTTCCAATGCAATTTGGTTCATAAAGACTTCCAACTTCTGCTATTCTAGGTAAATTGTTTTCCATTTCTACTGTAGAAGACACCTTTGGATTGTTAACCTACATATACAAAATCGAGTCAAGATTGATCAGAGCCAAACTCTGTATGTCAGTTGTTAAAGATGTGTTATCACATATTTAAGTTTTGGCTTGCTTGTAATCTTACATTGAAGGTGGCCTCTCTATATATTGCTAATTGGTTTTACGTTACATACTTAACATGATATTAAAACTAATTTCTGTTATGTACTTATTCCTACCGTACACCCGTTTTTAGGGATTATTATTTAGAATTGGCTTTAATTCACACTATTGGGGGTTAGAGCACATGTGAAGTGAAAAAGAAAAAACCTATCCAAGACAATAAAAAAACATACAGTATGATTAAGATGTTCCTGAAGGTTTTAGTGAGTAAGACTGACATACCTGTTATATTCCAGGTGAGAATTGAGATATCAATAATCCCAAAAGCAGCATATTTATAGCAGCCATATATGAGCTCTGGTATTTCTTGTATTGAATGAAGCCATAGATCCTAGAGGAGAAAGAACTCCAACTAACTTCCATTATTTGTTCCATCTCTGTATATATAGACAAAGGCAAGCTATCCAGGACCAGGAAAAGAGTAGAATCTCCACGTTTTCGATAACTATTGCCCTGTCAAGCACTCCATTGGACTATTCAACAAAAAACCAATTGCTGGAATAATATTGACAAAGAAGCTAGCAACTTAAAGCAGATAGAGCAGAACTTCACCAAACTTTGTTTATTTTACATATATTTTTCTTCTTTTCTTCCTGGTAAACTCTACCAAGTTGCCATGAAATCTATCAATCCTGGCTGCCTTTCAATATTATAGCAGTAAAAAGACTAAAGTTTTAATAAATTTGGGATCAATGGAGAACAATAAAACCTGGTTTCTTTGGACAAATCAACAGACGAAGTTGTGATCATCCATTTGTACAACAAGGTTGCATCTATCGTGTTCACAACGTTGTAGGATTTAGGAAAGGCCACTTTTGTCAGTGCTCTGCTTCATGCAAATAATATTGCCAGGATTAACTGATTGGTGGCATATACAGGAAATTATACATAAACTAGTAAAATTAATTGTCTTCCACTGGTTTTGGCGAAAATTGAACCATTTGCTTGGACTTTAAATTTCACTGTTGAAAACCAAAACAATGTCAAAAGAAGTAGGAGAGTATACTTTTCAACAAAATAAGTTCAGACTGCCAACTTATTTTAAATCTTTAAAGAGGGATTAGAATAAAAAAGGGATTTTGTTAAAAAAAAACTATTTAAGATTATCATATTAAGGTCTATAAATTTATAAAACATATTGATTAGTCTATAGATTATTATACAATTTAATAATATATACTTGATTTATTTAACAAGGTCTATAAATTTAATTGATTCAAATTTTTTAATTTAATTTTTTTAAAAATTTTTAATGCGAAACCTTTTGAATTTAATCTAAAAATCTTACTCAATTCTTGTCATATATGTCACATTTTCTTTTTCTATATGGTGCATTTTTTGGGGGGTATTTATATGGTGTATTTTTCTTTTTTACTTGATAATTATATAAATAATTTTTTTTCCATTTTTTAGACTGAGTAAGATTTAGTTTTGATCATTGAAATATAAGTTTTATGTTGTATTTTCCTCTCATTTCGTTTCTACCAATAAATCATATTTTTTAATTCAACAGTTAAAGATTTTTAGGTTTTGTTTAGTATATTTTCTCTTTAAATCAATTTAAACATAATGATTTATGTCAAATTTAATGAATTTATAAAAAATATATATTTATTTTGTTACAATTTTTCAATGGATCCAATTTCAATAACTAAAAAAAATCATACATTCTCTTTGTCACTTAACTCATGAACCAAAAATTAGTTGATAAAACATAAAATAATAATAACAGTAAGTCTAATATTTTATAATTTTAAAGTCGACTTTATGAAAAGTAAAAAAAAAAAAATTATATTAAGTTATAATTTTAAATTTTTGTACACTACTCATTTATATATAAAAAAATAACATTTTTATCTATTTCTTTAATTTTTATATCATCTCTTATTACTTATATCTACATTTTTTGTAATCTATCTTTTAAAGCTTTAATCTTTTCAAAAATTTAGAAATACATTTATGCTAATTAATGTATAAATAAATCTATATTTCATATGTCGAAATTATCTTAAACGATTTTCTTTTATCTTTTTTTCAATTCAAATTAATTTTAATTTTTTTTAATTTTTTAATTTTTATTTTATCTTCGTCTAAATATTTTTATCTCAATCACACTTAATTTTTTTAATATTATTTTTTAATGATCTAATGTTAATTTATAAATAATAGTGCATGTCTTATAATTATTTTATTCAATTCATCTTTAACTTAAAATGTATGTTATAATCATACAGTAAATTTGAGGTACTTCATCATTCATCATTTTACTTTAATCTTATGATTTATATCATTTTAGTTCAAAAAAAAATCCAAACATTGAAAATATTGAGACGATTGATTGCAATTCTTAGTAAGATAAACTAAAATGGATATGCATGCCTTAATGGCTTGAAAAAAAAAAATGGAAACGGATTGTAAGACTACAAGTTACAATATACAATTATGAATGGAACTATCGATTATGAAAGATTC
The DNA here is from genome assembly GCF_047325235.1 of Durio zibethinus. NCBI lineage: Eukaryota > Viridiplantae > Streptophyta > Magnoliopsida > Malvales > Malvaceae > Durio > Durio zibethinus. The sequence goes on along the minus strand of NC_143167.1, from coordinate 8,556,987 downwards.
ACATATTTTTCATCCAAAAAATGTAAGCAAATGTGCATTATTTTATCCAATTCGAAAAAAAAAAAAAAAAAAAGAAGCAATTGTAAGCTCTCTATTTTAAGACAATGATAATTCAACATTAAAATTAAAAAAAAAAAAAAAGGAAAACAAAAGGAAGCTTTTCAAAAGCAAATAAAAAAAAAAAAAAAACAAAGGAAAAGATCAAAAGACCTATCTTTCTCTAAACCTTGCGTTATTAATCTCCGTTTTGTTATTATCATTCTGTAAACCAAATAATTTTCCATTTTTTTGCCCATTCTATAAAAAAAAAAAAAAAAGGAACGCTACCATCCGCCATCAGCCACGTTTTGATCAATCATGGAATCTGATTTTCAATCCAAACACATTGGCAACCGTTGGATTTGATGACTCCGGCGTTGACATGTCGCCGGCGTTGCTAGACCCTGGAGGAGCTTCTTCTTCAACACACAATGGTCAGGCTTCTTCTGTTCCTTTTACAGTGAATACTTTTGGCTCTTTTTCTGTTTCTCAATCTAAGTTTTCACAAGAAAAAATGAACTCATCTTCTAGTTTTGGTTTCGGAGGTGATTTTAGTTCTGGGTTTTCGAACTCGACTCCGAATAATCCCAATTTTAGCTTCAATACGCCTTCATTACAACGACCATCTGGGGGCCTTGCTAAGCCAAGGCTTTTCAAAAGACAGCATTTGAATTCCCACAATTTGAAATCTTCGGGCAATTTAGAAACCCGAGTAGGTCCCGGTTTTAATCCGTTTCGACCTGTTTCCTGTGTTCCCCATCCTAGCCCATCTGATGGGAGTGACTTGGTTGGGAATTTAGAGGGAGAAGTTGTGGAGGAAATGAAGAATTTGAGAATTGGGAAGACTTTTGGTTTTGATGATCAAAGTTTAGTTTCCAAGCTTCCGGATGATTTAAGGAAGTTGAACATTGAGGATAGTTCAAAGGATGATTGGCGTAATGAGAATGATGGCAATGCTGGTAGTTGTGTTGGAAGAGGCGCGGAAACTGAAAAACTTCTGAATGAATTGCGGAGCAAGTTGAATATTAAAGACAGTGAGGATGTTGATGATGGAGCTAAGAAGGATTTTGTATTTAAGGGTGGAAAAGATAGTGATTCTTTGGTTGGAAGCTCGACAGATGCACTTCATGACGGGATTAAGAATTTGAACATAAAGGGGTTTGGTGATGGTAAAACCAATGAGAGAGATGGTTTTTTCTCTAGGAGTAGTGAAAGCTCTGGTCAACTTGGTGGGGAAAGAGAAAAGTTATTGTCAACTGAGATGGAGAGGAAGCTGAATATTTGGAGTGTAATGGGAGATTCTACTGGTCAAACGGACAGGGGATTTTCTTCTTTGAAAATCTTGGGAAAGGATGTTCAAACTGAAAGGTTGGGTGATAAGAAGTTATATGAGTTTGGTAAATCAATTCACAACCAATCTACTTTCCAGCCAGCAAAACGGGGTTTATATGCAAGTAGTAAAGTTCATATGGATCAACTAAAAACTGATATTAAAACTGCTGGAGCCGCCGCATCAACAACTTTGTTTTCATCTCGTGCCGTGCATTTCCAGCCTGGTGCAAATACCTTTGGCATGACTTCTGATAAACCAAAAAAGAAGGATGAGTTTGGTTTTACAGCCAAAGAAGATACTATAGAAACACCTTTTGTAGAATTCAGAACTCCAAATTCACAGACAAATATATTCTTTGGCTTAACCAAAAAATTGGAATTCACTGCAAAAAGGGAAGCTGGTACATGCCCAAAATTCAAGAAAAGGAGGGCAAAGTTGAAGCAGCCTACACCAGTCCAGCTATGGTATGGACCATATTTTATTTCACGTAACACTGATGCTCATGATAATGCAGAGGCTTCTGAGTCTTATTCATCAATGGATGTCTCACCATATCAGGAAAAACTCACTGATACTCAATGTTCAAGAGAATCTTCTGTACCTTCAGATGAGTCTTTCAGTCTTGATAACAAAGATACATCCAGGTGTTCACACCCAGTAGTTTCAAGTGATGCAATAGATGAGGATCTGGTTGCTGCAACACAACATATGAATATAAATGAAGGTGGGGAGAAAGATGAAGAAATAAAAGAGGGGGGTTCTGGAAATGTTTTTGATAAAGGTGTTGCTGCTGAAGCTCCTCTAGAAGATTCTGTGTCTGGGGATGAAACTGAAAGCTTCATAACTGCAGCCGAGGATATAGATTATCACAGTGATATTGCTCTTAGTTCAGCTGAAAATGAAGCCTGTTCAAGATCAAATATTGAGAGGCAAGATAGTGATGCCCAAATGTACTTTGATTCCCCTTCTAATTCAGAACATATAAGTGGGTTTGACTTCACCTTTGCTGCATCGTCTTCTGCTCAAAGTCAACTATCATCACCAAAACGCCACCACAAAAAGAAGAATTTGACTAAAATTGCTTTTGATTCTCCTAATTCCAGTTCAAATATGAGAATTCCTTATGCATCATCCTCTCTACAGTTTTCTCCTTACCCTGAAGCTTCATTACATTTATCCGTTGGGCAAGGCCAGAAAACAGATTTATCTACTTTGCAAAGCAAGGTTGGAGGGAATTCTGTGGTGGACAAAGGACCTGAGGTCAAGCATGAGCCTAATTTGACTGGTGCAAGCACTGCAGCTCAGGAATTATGTGAAAAGTGGCGATTAAGGTTATTATTAGTTTTTGATAATATACGTTCATTCTTTTAAAGCATATAGTTTCTAAATAGATTAGTTATTCTTATTTTCTCATATATCATATTTGGTGCATCTTTTAATGTGATGATGGGACCTCTATTTGTGCTTGACTTCCCTCCACTGATGAATCCATTTTGTTTTACTGATATATACCAGGGGAAACCAAGCCTATGCAAATGGAGATTCATCCAAAGCTGAGGAATATTACACACAAGGGATAGGTTGTATTCCTGCGAGTGAGACATCTAGAAGCTGTCTTGGGGCTTTGATGCTGTGCTATAGCAACCGTGCAGCTACACGAATGTCTCTTGGAAGAATGAGAGATGCACTAGGAGATTGTATGATGGCCATCACAATAGATCCCAACTTTGTAAGGGTTCAACTCAGAGCGGCGAAGTAAGGCACTGCATTTGTTTCATTTTCTTTAATTTGAGCCACCCCCGTTCTGGAGTTGTATGTGTTTCTGCTAGAACTCTATAAATTATTTTCTACACTAAACTTATTCAAGATTGAGAATTTATTTGTTTTGAAGTCTTTGTTGCATCCTGCATGAGGATTTACAAGTGTTTGTTTCAAATTGTTCACAGTCGCTGGTCTGATCCCTATTTTTAATCTTAACCTTTCCATTTGATTGCCCTTTTGAAGTGATTAATATATCTCATTTCCTGCAGTTAAATTACCTACTATGTTTTCCATTTTTTACATGTCTGTTTTCATTTGGAGCTAATATTGCTCTTCATTCTTATCCAGTTATTATTGTTAGGCTGTTGGTCTTGGTATCAATTTGGATGTCAGTGCTTTGGCATTAGTTTGATTTTTGTTTGTTATTGGCTTTCTCTTAGCTCTCCTAACTTGGGCTTCTTCTTTATTTCTTTTCCTTCAAGTTGCTACCTTGCCCTTGGGCAAGTTGAGAATGCAACGCGATATTTCAGAAAGTGCTTACAATCAGGAACTGGTGTTTGTGTGGACCAAAAAATTGCAGTAGAAGCCTCTGATGGCCTACAAAAGGCACAGGTGCTTATTGTTATTATTATTATTGCTCTTCTTTTATTCAAGTCCATTTGATACTGGTTTGTGTTAATTGTAACATTAATTAGTATTTACAATTTATTCTTTAGATCCATAAAGATTAATGAATTTTGAAATAGACCCTATGAATAAATGCATTAGTCTTCATATTAGCTTTTGCGTCTGAGTAGCCCATCTTCTTTGAATTATGGCTGCAGATAGGTCAGTATGTTGTGGTTTGAATTTGCAACAGACCTTTGAAGCCGAATAAACATGTTCCATTTAGTTTGGTTTTTCCACTAGTTTAGGATCTTAAACTACATGAGCCCAAGTTTTTTGCACTGTCAAGAAAATGTTCCTGAGCTTCTCATAATATACGATTGCAATCAGATTAATACGACTGTCATAATAATCACATAGGAAATAATAAACTCCTGGTGTATGCAAATAATTTCATTGCATTTGCAAATGAGTACTGGTATTTGTCCTTAGGCTTTGAGGAGCTGAAGTCCTTTGAACAAGTTTCAGAGCTTGATACTTCTTAGTTTCAACTGTTGCTTCTGAATCCACTATCTTTGACTAAGTGGAACCTTTAATCTTTTGGTTGTAAAAAGCTTGGTCATTAAGATGTCCTACAAAAGTAGTTCAGTGGATCATAGCTGCCCTGCCTAATCTCTCAATGATTCTCATGTAGGAGGAGAATTAATTGATAGATTTCAACTTTTTTAGAAAATCTTATATGTTTCTATTACCATTGATGGATGAAAATAATACATCAATCAGCAGATTCAGGGGCAAAAAGTGATGCCGAAAGTGAAAAAAGTGGAGTACTAAATGAAGCATAATGGTTCCACTTGCTTATAATTGGTGAACAACTTTAAAGGTGTGATAATGCATCTTATGAGTTAGGAAAATTACTATTCTCTAATTATTAACTTGCATGGCTAAATTAATTCACTTCCTCGTTACATGATGTTTTGAGGAGTTTAATAGCTATTTGCTCTACTGTGGAACCACACATTTCTGAATTAAAACTTTCTTGCAAAGTCTGTACATGTGTGTTTTTTTGGTGGTGCTGTAGCTTTAAATATTGGAAATTTGATATCATTAGCTAGTGAAAGGTGTATAAGTGTCTTGATAGCCACTTTTTCCTGCATCGTATATTGAATTGTAGCTTTGGCATTTAAAGATTTTTTTTTTTTTTTTTGGTGATCCTCCTCCTTTCTTTAATATGTTCCTTAACCTTGATAACATGTTAGAGCTTTTCTGAATTTATTCATTTTTCAGCTTTACTATGCTGGTTCATTTGTGGTGGCGATAATGTGACTGATGAGTGGTTTCCTCTGGCAGAAATTGTCTGAATGCATATGTCAGTCTACTGAACTTTTGCGAAGGAAGACATCTGATGACGCAGAGAGTGCTCTGGAAGTAATTGCTGAGGCCTTGCAAATAAGCCTGTACTCAGAAAAATTACTTGAAATGAAAGCAGAGGCCCTTTTTGTTGTATGTGTACTTTTGTTGATATTTACTTGCCTAAATAAGGAACTTCTGAAAGTAGATGGTTTACTGTTATTTAAGCATATATTGAATCACAGGAAGATTGTTGGAATTGTAATAACATTTTTGCTATATGCAGCTGCGCAAATATGAAGAGGTAATTCATCTGTGTGAGCAGACATTTGATTCTGCTGAAAAGAATTCTCTTTCATTCGACATCAATGGGCAACTGGCCAATATGGATAGTTCTGGGTTCTCAAAGGACTCTACCTTTGGAATTTGGCGGTGTTGCCTGATCTTCAAATCTTACTTTCATCTAGGAAAGCTTGAAGAGGCTACTGCTTTGCTGGAGAAGCAAGAGAAATTGCAATCCACTACTGTTAGGTTAAATTCACTGCCCTTCTTATTCAAAATATTCTAATTTATGTGATGGAGTACAATGATTGTTGCACATTTTTAGTCTGTCCAGGGATGGAAGCAACAGTTTGGAATCATTAATTCTATTGACTGCTACTGTACGTGAGCTCTTATGTCATAAGGTATTCCCTTTATATGTTTTTTACTCTTGAGAAACAATTTCTAGTTTATGCAGAACTACGCACAGCATTTTGCTTTTTGTTGTTGTGATTGGCCTTTTTTATCTTTAAGGCAGTGGGATTGACTTTTGAGTGCTGCAACTCCTAGGTACATGTAAAAGCATTTTTCCTTCACATGCTTATAGGGGATTTCAAAAACATATTGCTACCTAAATTTGTGGGATTCACTTACTCTTTGCTTTCAGAAGTAAAAGGCAAAATATGTGTTTATATACAATGTAAAAAATGTTTCATTTTTGAAAAACTACAACGTAAAACATAATTGTTTTTGGATAACAAAATGCATGATTTTACTGCTTTGTAGGACAATTAGATCAAAATTGGTGTTGTATGTTGATTATTTGTTCATTTTTAATCAATTATGATTCTACGTACTGTCATTTTCCTTGTCCTTTGGGTACACATGTTTCTACCATTCCGTTTACTTTATAGCAACTTTTGAGGAAGTAGTACTGATGGCAAAAGAAAAAAAAGGCCCAAATCCAATCGGTTCTGACCTGATTGAACCCATTGGGTGGAATTTTTGGGTTTGGAAATTGTGGATTAGGTTGGGTAAAATCAGGTTTTAAATTAAAAAGTTGGTTCTGGCCTCTGGGTCGAGGCCCTTTTTTTTTTTTTTTTTGCATGGTATATGTTGTATTAAAATATTATGTTTTATTTAATTAATCTTATATTCATAAATATTTTATTTAATACTAATTGAAGACATTAATTCAATAATAAAATATAACTAAGATGTAATTTATACTAAGAAGTAAATTATTTCATGAAATGTACATTAAATAAAATTTTAAAAATAATTTTTGGTTTGGATTGGATTGTGTCGGGAGCAGATGATAAATATATTTTCTAGTCAGGGTAGGGGTATTAAAAATCATTATATAGGTTGAGGTGGCTTTGGGTGAAAATATTATAAAGTCAGGGCAGGCAAAAAATGTCCCATTGCCATCCCTAAGTAAAAAGCTAGTACTGAGAAGTTGTAACAACATCTAAATGGTGCCTAGAAAAGTACCCACATCTATTACCTTATAACTTTAAATTTTATTTCTTTCTTTTTGTCAGAAGTCTGATATGCTTTGTGGTGTATAGGTAAAAACTTTGGTATCAATGCAATTATTTATTTCATCTGCAGGCTGCAGGGAATGAAGCGTTTCAATCAGGAAGATACTTAGAAGCTGTTGAACATTATACTGCTGCATTATCTTGCAACATGGAGTCACGGCCTTTTGCAGCTGTTTGTTTTTGCAATCGTGCTGCTGCATACAAAGCAATGGGCCAAGTCACTGATGCTATTGCTGATTGCAGCCTTGCCATAGCACTTGATGGCAATTATTTGAAGGTTTTTCTGCAAATTGATGTTATCTTTATGCTCATACATATGAATATAATTTTCTAGAGGAAGAAGTGGTGGGAGGAATTTGAGGTGAGAGATTAAATTAGTCCATTGTATTTTTAATATGATTGGAATAAACAGGTATATCAGATTTAAGGGTCGTCCTAAATAAAACATAAAATTGGATAATCTAAACTGCAAGATGCTTCCAAAGGGGGAAAGTCAATGAATTCATCTAATAGCTGCTAAACACATGCACAAGCTCAATTGGTAGGACTGCCTGGATGGTGTTATTGATGTATTGACAAGCTGAGTGTTACTTCACATTTAGGTTCTTCCTCAACAAAGTGATTTATGGAATTAAGAAATGTAAATTATAGTGTTTGCTGAGACAATTTCCTTTTCTCCCTCTATTTGGAATTATTTGTTTGTATAAATAAAATAAAAGGAAAAACAGATGATTGTTGCTTATCAGCTTTTTGTTTATTTCTTTTTTAAGTAGCTTTGGTTGGCACATAACATGTTATTGAAGGATGCAATATAACCATAGATGCTGAATGCAAAGGACATAGAAAACGTATAATTTCTGTATGGTTTAACAGAATTGTCACAGGCTGAGACATGCTTTATAGCCCTTCCACTTTGTTGTGCTTGACAGATGATTATTAAGCTTGCTTCTGTTTAAGGCATGCTTTATGACATGTAAGAATGTGACTTGTGCCTCCTGACACTTTAATTTTTTTATTCAATCAGTTAATGTTGTTTTCTTTATTTCCTTTATATCTTTTTTTTTGGAACATCTTATTGCTTTGTGCTTGGCTTGCTGTTACACACCTTAAAATGCATCTACCAAATGCCTTTTCTAGAACTTTCTCATAATTTTCTTATTCTCTTGCTTGTTACCAACAATATATATTTCCAGAAATTTCTCTCGTATGCCAGAGTAGCCTCAGCATAATATTGTGTTGTATGGGTCTAAAAAATAAGTATATGGCAGCAATGGAAAGTGTTTGTACAAATTGTGTTCTTTGGATTACCTATTTCGTTAGTTGCTCTTTAGACATCTATTTCGAGAATTCAATCCTGGCAGATATTGCTTTCTGAATGATTGGAGCCCTCAGGCTGCATTCTTTGTTGTATGTTTATCCTCTTTCAATACATTTCTCTGCTGCCTATTATCTTCTATGGGCATTTCTTTCTGATTTTATTATATTTGCACCTTGAACCAGAATTTTCTGTGTTGTATATTCTATACTGCTATAGGGTTACAAATATATACAGCTCTTAAGTGCTATAATTAAGGGATATGACTGAGAGATCTTAGGAAGAAAATCTCTAATCAAATCCCTAAATACAAGGAAACAAATAAAGACAGAAGAGAAAAATAAGGAGAGAGATATGAGAGAGGCTTTTCAAGATTTCTAACACTCCCCCTCAAGCTGGTGCATAGAAGTCCTCCATTCCCTGCTTGCTAGTGACCTCCTGGAATCTCACCGTAGGAAGCCTTTTAGTCAGAACATTTGCCAACTGGTTTTCTGTTGGCGTATAATGAGTACTAATCTATCCACTGTCTAGCTTCTCTTTTATAAAATGTTTATCAATCTCTAGTGTTTAGTCCTGTCATGCTGAACCGGCGTATGAGCAATGCTGATTGTCGACTTGTTGTCACAGTATAGTTGCATAGAACCCTGTCTCTTTATTTGCAAATTATTTAAGATGATGTTTACCCTTAACAATTCACATACACCTTGTGCCATAGCTTTGAATTCTGCCTCAGTGCTAGACCGTGCAACAACATTTTGCTTTTTACTTCTCCAAGACACTAAATTTCCTGCCAGAAAAATACAATATCCCGAGGTGGACCTTCTGTCAACAACAGAACCAGGATAGTCTGCATCTGTGTAAGCCTCAAGAATTAGACCATTTCCTTTTCTAAACATGATCCCTCTGCCTGGAGTAGTCAAGGTAATTGAGAACTCGATCCCCTGCCTGAAGATGTTCCAACTTGGGATTGTGCATAAACTGACGTATTATACTCACTGCATACACTTTGTCTGGTCTTGTATGGGAGAGATAAATTAATCCCCCAACCACTCTCTGGTATTTCTCATCTACATCATCTCCTCCCTCATTAGTACCAATTCTCTGATTCAGATCAATGGGTGTACTTGCAACTTTGCTGTTTGGCTTTCTGGTCTCTTTAAGAAGGTCAATCAAGAACATGCTTCCTTTGAGGTAGAAATATTCCTTCCTTAGAGTATGCAACTCCTATACCCAAGCAGTGTTTTAGTCTCCCAAATTCTTTTATTTCAAATTCCTGTGAAAGGTACCTTCTCAGAGAATCTCCTTCTACAGCATCATTCCCGGTGGCTATGATATCATCAACATACATCGGTAAGACTGTAATCTTGCCGATATTCCCATGTTTTATGAATAGGGTGTGATCTCCTTGACTCTGCCTATATCCCTTATGAATCTCCCAAACCAAGCCCTAGGTGATTGCTTTAAGCCATATAGAGCTTTTTGTAACCTATAAACCTTATTATCCCGAAAACTCTCTCCAATCTAGGTGGTGGTTCCATAAAAACTTATTCTAGATCCCCGTGTAGAAAAGCATTCTTTACGTCAAATTGGTTCAAAGGCAAATCAAACATGGCAGCAAGAGATGTTGAAATTCTGACTCTGTTCATTTTTGCTACTGGAACAAAAGTCTCTTGATAATCTACCCCATATGTTTGAATATAGCCCTTTGCTACTAGTCTAGCCTTGTACCTTTCAAGAGTACCATCAGCCTTATTTTAAATGCTAAACACTCACTTGCACCTAACTGGTCTCTTATCTTTAGGTCGATTGACAATTTCCCAAGTTTTATTTTTCTCAAGGGCACTCATCTCCTATCTTATAGCTTGTACCTATTTCTTGTCTCTTAATGTTGAAGCTAAATTTATAACTCTTAAGTGCTATAATTATGGGATATGATTGAGAGATCTTAGGAATAAAATCTCTAATCAAATCCTTAAATACAACAACAACAACAACAACAACAAACTAAGCCTTATATCCTATAACTTTGGGGTCGGTTGTATGAGAGACCCAAAAAAATTTTAGGTCGTAATTTTGAATCTTCTTACACCACTCATTTCTATCACAAACAACCGTTTCATCTCTTAACTTTCATATCATTTCTTATTGCTTACATCCACATTTTTCATGATCTACCTCTAGAAGTTTTGGTCTCTCCCAAATTTAGAAGCTCATTTCTCCTAATTGAAATAGGCCTACATTTCACATGTCCAAACCATCTAAAACGGCTCTCTTTCATCTTTTCCTCAAGTTGAACTACCTCTAATTGTCCTTGAATCTTTTTATTTCTAATTTTGCCTCTTTTCGTTTTACTAGATATTCATCTAAGCATCCTTATCTCAGCTACACTCTTTTTCTTTTCGTGTTATTTTTTAATGGCCTAACACCGAGTCCCATATGATAATGCAGGCCTTATAGCTGTTTTACACTTCACTTTTAACTTTAAAGGCATGATGCGATCACACAACACATTCGATGCTATTCTCCACCTCACTCATCCTGCTTGAATCTTATGATTTGCACCTCTTTCTATCTTAGCATTGCTCTGAATAATTGATCCCAAATATCGAAAATAACTACTCTTTGTACAACCTCACCATCCAACTAAATCACTCTAGCACTCACTTCTCTATTACCACTAAACTTGCATTCCATATATTTAGTTTTAAATCTACTTAATTTAAAACCTCGAGACTCCAATGAATGCCTTCATAATTCTAATTTTGCATTAAGATCATACTAGTTTTAGCAACTAAGACTATATCATGGGCAAATAACATGCACCATGGCACCTTATTTTGGATATGTCTAGTGAGCTCATCCATAACTAATGCAAAAAGAAATAGACTTAGTGCTGATCTTTAATACATTCCTAGGGTACTGGGAAAGCTATCAATCAAGCTTTCAAACATCCTCACATTAGATTGTAACAACTAACAAGCTTAAAATCAAATCCCTAAATACAAGAAAACAAATAAAGAGAGAAGAGAAAAATAAGGAGAGAGATATGAGGGTGATTTTTTTGGATTTCTAACAAATAGTGTCATGAAAAGAGGACAAAACTTAGATGAAATTCTCTAAGTAAAGTTTGTGAAATTCCTTCTTAAAAATGATTTAATAAAAATTTTAATAAAAAATCTAAACCGATAGAATAATAAAGTTCAATGTAAAGATCAATAATATATAAAGAATTAATAAAAATTTCATATATAATTTAAATTTGATAGGTACTTATTCAACGATAAAAATTCTATCAAAATTTTTTAAAAAAATACCTATCTAAAAAATTTATTATTTTTTTAAAATTTTACACAATTTATGCAACACGACTTTTCAATCTATTGGTTTTGATTTTTTATTTTATTTTTTATTTAATCATTTTTAGTAAGGAATTTCACCTAAAAAACTTTATCTAAATCTTTCCTTGTGAGACATTTTGTCATTTTGGTTGTGTAAATTAATATGTAGATTTGATGGTTAGTTATGTTAATCTACTTTTTATTTTCCTCGGTCCTGTGTCAAGCTTATTGAACACTTTATAGTTGAAATGAGTACAAGGATATAACCTCCAGAATAAAAAGAAAAACTTACAAAAACAGGAATTTACCTGTGTACGACACATACACAACCTTGCTTGAACGAAATTCCAATCAACATAGATTGTCAATTAATGTGAAATCCACGAATGATTTTAAAATGATGCCTTTGGAGAGTCTTTTTCTTAAAAAAAAAATTAATACCTATTCATTTTTGGAAATTTTTGTTGTCTTCTATACAATAACTTTCTTGGTAACACATCACATTTGTTTGTGCACACTTTTGCAGGCTATTTCTAGACGAATCACTTTGTATGAGATGATTAGAGACTATGGGCAAGCAGCTAGTGATCTTGAAAGACTTCTTTCTCATCTCAAGAAGCAAATGGAGGCAAAGACCAATAAAATTGAAAAACCTGACAGGTCAATGAACTTGGCACATGAATTGAGACAAGCTCGTATTTGGCTTTCTGAAATCGAGGAAGAAGGGAAAAAGGAAGTCCCTTTGGATTTCTATATGATTTTGTAAGTTTCTTATTCATTTGTGATTATAGTGGCGTTTTGAATGCATTGAGGTTCATGTGAACATGGATCTTGAGGCTACTTTCTTCTTTGGCCTGATATTAAATCATTTGTTAGCTTTTACTCTAAATCTTTTCAAATATTATTATTATCTGGGTAGTAAATTTTAGATTTCATGAAGGGTGTTTTAAATTTCCTGTTCATCTTTGTTTTTCTTTTTCTCTGTGGCCAAATCCATTCATCTTTGTTGAATAATGGAATAGAGGAAAAGTAGCAAGTTTGTGACATTTTGTTGCCCAGTGCCATATTTATGGATTATGGAACCATATTTGTTATTTTAATTGTAATGGCAGGGGGGTTGAACCATCTGCTTCAGCAGCAGAAATTAAGAAGGCATATCGGAAAGCTGCTCTTCGACATCATCCTGACAAGGTTTCTTATACCTGCTGCTATATGCATATTTTTAGAAGTTTGGAGCTGATATGCGAGGTTTTCTACTTATGTAGGCTGTTCAATCACTGGTAAGAAATGAAAATGGAGACGACACGCTTTGGAAGGAGATAAGAGAAGAAGCATACAAGGATGCTGACAAACTATTTAAGATAATTGGAGAGGCATATGCAATACTTTCAGACCCTATCAAGGTAAATATTATCCTCATATATGGAATAAGGAATTTGTTTATGCCTTCCTTAAGGTGCATAATAATACCTTTATGTTTTTGGTATATGGAACTAATTATTGCCAAGTGATTGCTAGCAAAGAGTTCTCAAGTTACTCCCATATTAGGTTTGCGACTTGTTGGATGCAGGGGTGTTCCAGTCAACGGCATGTTTTAAAAGGCAAACAATCTTGAGTTGGGGCCTTTTATGCCACTTATACCTAATAGGAATTTTCTCTTAAAACATGAATCAAATGGATTAAAAGGAATAGTAATAGTGAAGGAAAATATTTTTTTTTTTTGATAGGGGGAGAGAGAGAGAGAGAGGGGCAGGATAATGGAAGTCTAATTCATTCCAATTGGCACTTAATAGTAGATCACAGGTAATGCATATTGTGCGGTTGGACGTTTTGTCCAACTGGTAAAATCCAAAACCCACCTCAATACACCCATAAATTATACTTGGCCCATCTTGTTTCGAAATCCGCCCTTTAGCCCTTTGACCATTCAATGCAGTTAGTCGAAAGTTAAGAGTTAGTCAATAATTACTTACAAATGTGAAAAGAGATAATTACTATTAAATAATTTAAAAATTAAAAAGTTAATTAAAGAATGATGAAAACATTATTTATAATTAAATAATGTTGAAAATATTTTTTATTCAAGTTTATTAACTCATAAGTGAATAAAAAGAGACTGATAATTATGAAAAAAGGAAAAAATATAAAGAAATGAATTAGTTAAGATTATGCCTAATCAATGATAAATTAGGTATAATTTTTAATTTGGTTTATATTTTCTCTTCTCTCCCCATCTAATTTAATTAGAATAATCATTTTGTTTAGATTTATATTTTACTTTAAAATTATAAGCTTTTTTATTGTTAATAAATAATTTTAATTGGTTCATTTTTTTAATTTGAACTTTTCCTTTTTTTCATAGTTATAACTCTCTTTTGTATTTGCTTATGAATTGATAAACTTGAAAAAAAAATGTTTTCATAATGTTCTCTTTTTACATTTTTATGCAACTATTGATTAAGCACATTGGATGGTCAAATGGACAAAAGATGTATTTTGAAACAAGAGGCATCAAAGCATACTTTATGGGTGTTGAGGGGGGGTTTTTGGAGTTTACTCTTTGTCGAACGTAAACATAAAAATGTATATTCCTCAAAACAGTTTTAGATGTACTGTCTTTATGAATAAAACAGTGAAATCACACTCTCTTCTTGTCTTGATCACATTTCATATTTTCTTCAAATAAATTGATTTGGCCGGCCTACCATCAAATGAATAGGAATTGTTTAAGTTGCTGTATACATGGGAAACTCCACCTAACAGTTCCATGTAGTGAATGGTTATCTCAGATCTTTTAGAATAAAAGTGAATGTTAATGTGACTTTATTCCTTTTTCATTTGAGGATCACGCATGCACTACTTCTGCTCTGCATATCATTCTGTTGACAAGCCATAGGACAACTGGCATTTTAATTGTATCTTCTTTTCTTTTTTTTATTTTGTTTTTTGTTGGTTCTGGGAAATACATTGCTTGTCTTGCAACAATGTCTTTCTGCAGCGCTCACAGTATGATTTTGAAGAGACGAGGAATGTGCAAAAAAAACATACCGGAGGTGCATCCAGAGCAGCTACTGATGCTCAAAGTTATTCATTTGATAGAAGCGGTGGTATGCGATCATGGAGGGATGTCAGGAGATCATATGGCTACTCGAGCTCTAAAGGATCAGAAGCCACTCAATCAAACAGATACCATCGACAATCTGAGCCACTTATTTGAAGATGACTTTGAGATATCTGATCAAGTTATACAATGTTGTCTAGCAGATTCAGATTGGTTTAGGGACTCTGCAGAAGGGAATTTAATCCAACCACTGTCAAAGAACTAGGTGCTCACTTGCAGGAGTCAATACCAGATGGTTGAAAGCCTTGGTGCAAGTTAGGGTAATGCCAAGACCTAAGGAGATTTTATGCTGAGAGTTTCTAGAACAGTTTGTGAATGGCTATAAGCTTGAACTAAGAAAGTTGATAGTTTGAAGCCTGAAAGGCCTTTTGCTTCGAGGAAGCTGTTTGCTCAAGAAGGAAAAAAAAAATGTGAAAAGAAACAAGCTCTTTTCCATAATCTAACAGGGAAATGTCTGGACGTTGTAAATGTACCAGTGATATGTACAGACACATTAAGATCAAATAAATGTAACCAAGGAACTTCAAGGCTTTCCAGTTTTTGACCTCCGGCTGACATTCCGCTAAATCAAGAGAGCAATTTGTTTTTTAATTGGTCATGGGTTCATAGAGTTGATATCAATTATGTTTTTTACTTTCCCCTTCTTTCCAGATTGATTGTATGATTTCATCGCTTGTTTATGCAGAGATGAGGAGCTTTGAAATGTACTATAACAGGAAGCAAAGATGTTTGATTGTACAGTTGTTTCAGCAGCATAAAGTGAATGTTTGAATGAGAACACTTTTGATCTTCTGTTACTTTGCTTCTCTTTTTTAGTTGATTTTGGTGATTCATTGTAGGACTTTATTTCTATTTCACCATTTTGGTTTAATCATTCTTATTATTCTATTGTATTACATTATTACTGCTCTAGAAATGTTTGTATTTGGTGATGTTACCCAGTGATTACAAATAAATTGCGGTATTTGGTATCATATGAAGGTATAAAAAATCATAAAATAACATAAGTAATAACCCTATCGTGACATTTGAAAATGCATTAATTTATTCTTGTATTCTAAACATAAAATATAAAATATTATCATACTTTTTGGGTAAAATTAGATTTAATAATCTAAAATATTATATAGTGACAAAATATGAAAATGATATGAAAAAAATACATAAAAATGACGGTTAAAAATTTTAATAAAAATCATATGTGAGTTTAATAAAATCAAATATATATATTTTGTATTTTTATATCGATATAAATTGTGATATATAATTTTCATATAAAATATAATATGAATATATAAATTGTTAATTTTTGCACTATATGAATATGTAAATTATCATATGTAGGTAAGGTATAACTAACTTGAACAATTTATTACTTGAGAATAATTATGAAAATGTTGAAAAAATCTTTTAATATGTTAAAAGGGAAATTTTATCCCAACTAGTAATTAGTGACACTAGTTAACAGAGACGGATGTACAATGGGGGCATTAGGGGTAGTTATCTCAATTGAGATCTTTATCATTTTAAAAATATATTATAAAAATATTTAAAAAGTTTAATTTTTTTATAATACCCCGCTGAATATATATATATATATATATAATATATGTAAAAGTCAAACTTACATTAATTAAAAGTGATAGGTTTGTGAATAAAAAAAAATTTAAGATTATTATAAAAAAAAAAAAAGCAAAATTGATTGCAAATAAAAGTAATCGGTTTTTCATTTTCCTCCATCTTCCCCACTTTTGTAACTTTTAGTTTTTTAGACAAAAACAGGGAGAATCAGAGAAGAAAATTCAAGAAGTAAAAAGAGAAAAAAGAGTCTTTAAACTAAAGAAACAAGTTAAAAGTTGGTTATCTTTTTTTTTTTCTAGCAAGATATTCAAATAAATTATTTTTTTATATATTTTTATAATTAGTCAATCATTTTTTTTATGTATTTTTATATATAGTGTTTATTTACTATTTGAAATTTGTTACATTGATGAAATGATTTGATCATGTATTCATGTTATTGATAGCATTTATATTTTTTTTATCATGTTTGAATGTTTTATGTTTTATATTTTTCTTTATTTTTTTGGTTATTACTCATTCAACTAATAATTTTAAGTTTGGTAAAAATTAATTTTTATGTGGAGATTATAAAATTAGTTAAAAGTTCTATTTGATTTCTTACATAACAGTCTGGTTATATTATATGAATTACATTTCTACTTATATATTTCAAATATAAGGTCAATTGATCGTCATTAACATGCATAATTGTATTTTGAATATGTGTTCTTATTTTTTATAAATTATATAAACTAAACTATTTAATTTAATTAATAAAGGAGAAATATCCCATTAAGAGGAAGTCAATTTTTGAATAATCATTTGGAATTAATACTAGTGGCATACAATATTGTACAAAGCAAGTTTGTGTTGAATTAAATTTAGGCTATCTTCCTCATATCCTGGGTTACGGAAATTTTTTTTTGACTATAATACTAATGATAGAGACAAAGTTTGAAAAGCTTATTTGTAAAAAAGTCCATGTAAACCTTGTGAACATAATTTTTCTCCAAGAAAAATTGAAAAGGCATTACGTCATTTTATTTCTACGTAGTTCAAAGAGTATGCTAATTAGTTGGAATATAATATAGAGAAGGATAATGCTTTTTGTTTGTGTTATCTTTATAAAATAGATATTTTAGAGCAAGCAGGTAGTGATTGTTTTGTTTCAAATGGATTCACAAATTGGAAAAGGAAATAAAGATTTGATATTCATGTTGGAAGTCCTATAGTGCTCATAACAAAGCTTGGAAGTGTTGTCAAGATTTGCTAAATCAAAAACAACATATCTAATTTGCTTTTGCAAAAAAATCCAATCAAGCACGAAAAAATTATAGAGTTTGCTTAACTGTAACACTTGATTGTATTTGTTTTCTTTTATGTCAAGGTTAGGCATTTCGTGTTAGAGATGAAACTGAGAATTCTCATAATCAAGGAAATTTTCTTAAGCTTCTTAAATTTCTTACCAATTATAACGAAACCATTAATAGTGTTGTCTTGGAGAATGCATCGAGAAATTTAAAAATAATAGCACATAATATTCAAAAAGATCTTGTTCGTGCTGTAGCAATTAAGACTACCAATACTATCATGAGAGATCTTGAAGATAGATTATTTTCTATTTACTTGATGAATCTCGTGATGTTTCAATCAAAGAACAAGCTGTTATTGCTTTACATTATGTGGATTCTAAAGGACATGTTATAAGATATTTTTTAGGTATAATACATGTCAGTGATACAACTGCTTTGTCACTTAAAACAACTATTGAAGCATTATTCTTTAAACATAATTTGAGTATGTCAAGGATTTGTGGGCAAGGTTATGATGGAGCAAGCAACAAGTAAGGTGAATTCAATGGATTTAAAACTTTGATCATGCATCTACTTATTACGGTCATTGTTTTGCTCATTAACTTCAATTGAAACTTGTAGCCGTGACAAAGAATCATGTTTAAATTGCATTACTTTTCAACATTATGACAAATGTGGTGAATATTGTTAGGGTTTCATGTAAACGAAGAGATGTTCTTTGAGAAAAACAACTTGATAAAGTTGTTGAGGCATTACGAGTCATTGAACTTTCTACAGGGAAGGGGTTTAAACCAAAGAATAAGTTTTCAACAAGTGGGGGATACATGATGGGGTTCATATTATTGAACCTTGATAAATTTGATCTTTATGTTTAATTCCATTATTGATGTGTTTGAAATTGTTATGGAGGATGGGAATAGCTTAGAGTAAAGAGGTGAAGCTTCTACTTTATTAGATTTGACTCAATCTTTTGACTTTGCTTTCAACTTGCATTTGATGAAAAATATCTTGAGGATTACAAATAAATTGTCCTTGGAATTACAAAGGTGAGATCAAGATATTATGAATAAAATGGCATTAGTAAAAGTAGCAAAATAACAACTACAAACAATGAGAGATGATGAATGAGAATCTTTGTATAAAGAGATTTTTTTATTTTGTAAGAAAAATAATAATGGCATCTCAAATATGGATGATATGTTTATAACTCGTAGAAGACCTCGACGTAATGCTCTAACAATGACAAATTTATATTATTATCGAGTTAAGTTGTTTTATACAGTAATTGATATGCAACTTCAAGAGCTCAACAATCGTTTTAATGAGATGAAATAAAGTTATTTTTTTGTGTGGCTTTTTTAAATCCTTGTGATTCTTTTGCAGTTTTTTATAAGGGAAAGTTGATTCATTTTGCTCAATTTTATCCAGCTGAATTTTTTAATGTTGAACTACTAATTCTTGACAATCAACTTGAAACTTACATTATTGATTTAAGATCTAATGATAAGTTTACAAGTTTGAAAAGTATTAGTGATCTTTCCATGAAACTTGTTAAGACAAAAAAAATATTTTATGTATCCATTGGTATGCTTACTTGTGGAATTAGGTTTAATATTACCAATTTCTATTGCATCAGTTAAAAGAGCTTTTTCTACTATAAAGATTGTGAAGAACTGTTTGTGCAACCAAATGAGAGATTCTTGAATGAATGATTGTTTGGTTACATATATAGAGAAAGATATATTTTGTAATATTGACAATAAAAAAATTTTACAATGCTTTCAAAATATGAAAAGTCGTAATGAACAATTGTAATATATTATTTTTATGTATACTAAAATAATTTTTTTATGCATCGTAGTTAACTTATATATATTCGGTATTATATGTATTTTTGCTCCCATTAAGTATAAATCATGGATCCATCCCTGCTAGTTAAGGTGATATTTAAAGAAAAAAAAGTGTAGTTAATACATAATTTTTTAATGTAGTAAAAACAATTCATCAAATGCAAATTTAAAAAAAATAATAATTAATAATCTTTAATCAATGCATATAAACATATGTTGATCAAACCCACCTTAAAAAGGATATTTAGTTGCTGAAAAAGTAAAAGAATTAAACATTAAAACAAAAAATTGAGACAATGGGTAGATGCATGTCAGACATTTAAATATGATGAGGTATTTTGTGAGAAAAAAGGTGTTGTAATTTTTTTTTATTAGAGGTTATCAACAAATAGTTAAGGACATTTTGGACATTGGAGTCGATTTAATATGTTAAGTTGGCCTAACTTATTTAGTGTCACATCAACTCAATCACGTCACTATTGTCCCCCCAGTTTCATTGCTTCTTATTTAAAATTTTATACACATCCAAGTACTATCATGCTAAGTATCATCTTGTTCTAATTCTTTATTTTTCTCTCCTTTGACCTCTCATATTTTTATTTTTTACTTGCACATCAAAATGCAAATGTAAAGAACACTCCATGCTTTTACATTTAGCCGATCTCTTCTTTTTCTTGTTTTTCTAGAAAAATCCTCAGGTCGGAGGATACATTAAAATCTTAATTTCTATAATGGGTACTTTTAATCTTTTTTTCATAATAAGGTATTTTATGCCATTTAACTTCATGTCATTGTTTAAGTGGTTAAATTGCCAACATGGCAATTAATACCATTTTATCTTTTTTTTTTATTTCTTCTAATTCTCTATTATGCTTTCTTCTCATTTGCCTGAACAAGAATATAAAAAAGAGCTAGTATAATAATGCTAGAATCTAGACGCGAGGCACCTATACCCAAGTTAAACGAAAACTACTGATCCAATTCTTCACAAAATTCATCGAAATTTAAGATAATATTTTGCAAAATCAAATTCCATTAAAATTTAAGTTTTTACATAGACTCTAGTCATGTAAAACTTTACCAATGTTATATCCAGCAAAGCCACCATTGCTTTAAACAATTACCAACAAGAAATTAAATATCAATATGTCATGATAGAATTCATGTAAACTTGTTACAGATGTCTTTCTTTTTGGTGATTGGCATTAACTTTTTGCACAATCAAATGAACTTATTGAAATCCAATATGCTATTCGCTATTTGTAAGGTAAATCTATGACTTCTATCATTCTTAGACTTGCCTAAACAGCCAACATTTATTTTATTTGAAAAAAAGAAACTAACACAAAGTTTGGACATCCTTATCGAGATACAGCTACTATAGTTGGTTTTATCAAAGAGACAATCCAATTGAAAATTGATAACCCACTCCACGCTTGTTTTGCTCCAAAAGATCAAATATATGTTATTCTTGGGGTCTTATAAATTAACTAAATTTTTTTTATATATAATTTTAACTCCATGATAAATCACTCACAGCTCTACTTGATCAATAGAATAATCATCAATAGCATAAAGAAAACCTATCACCATTTTTCCTTTTCCTCTGATAACTCTTCCAACTCATGTCCTATTGTTTTATTGGTCCTAATTACCATCAACATTTTGTTTATACCACTTCTTTTCTGGTTTCCTTCAATTCAAAAAACCTCTTTTTTTTTCTTTTCTATAATGTTTGTTGAGATTTGAATTATCGCATTCTCTCATCATTTTCTCCACTATTTCCCATTTGACATTGTCTGGAGTTTTTTCTTTTGCCATTACAAATTTATTTCTCTATTTACTAAATGTATTCGTTTTCTTAAAAATATATATATATATTTGTTGTAAAATTATTGTAATATCTCAACCGATGACAAATTTTGTTTCTTTGAAATAGATAGATCAATCTAAACTAAAACGATGCTTAGGCACTCGAGACTACAAGGCTCGATCAACCAGAATGCTACAAAAGCATAGGAAGTGCTTTAAAAAAGGCTAACAAGAACAATAAAAGGTTAAGGTTAGAGTAAGGTTTGATTACTCAATGATTCTAATGTGTTAATAAGGGTGGGAGACTTTCTATTTATAGCTGAGTCTCCCTTACAATTAGTGTTGAGATTACATTCCTAAACTTTAAATATTACACTGATTTAAATCCTTTGATGTTTGAAGATAAGATATAATCCTTGATTTTAGAAAATTTGATACTACAACACAATTTTTGACCTCTTGAAATTATGCTAAGCACTAAACCTTTTAAAAGCCCCCACTTTGTTTAATAGAAGTGATGGGCAGAAGGGAAAAATCATAAAAAAAAATAAAAAAAATTAAGTCAACTCCCACATAGATAGTTCACCTTAAACCTGGCAATTCATGTTTTTATGTCATGTCTTGTATCGTATTTGATACGTGTAATGATATGAATTATTAAAATATGAACACAAGACGAATTATAAACGTGTTTAAATTCTAAACACGAACACAACACATATAATATATGTGTTACATGCGACACGATACGATTAATACGTATATAATAAATTCATTTAAACGTGACACAAATAAATATGAATAATACTAATATACATGAATAAATACAACTAATATGGATATATATTAAGAGAAATGACTAATACAAATATATATATAAGAACATGACCAAAATAATAAATAACTATAAACTATCAATTATTTACAACTTAATAAATTTAGTATATTAATAATATAAAAAAGTACTTACATATTAAAAAAATTTTAATACTCATTTAATATGTTTTAATATATATTTAAATTTTAATTTATATTACATAACTATAATAATTTTTAGTATCAAATTCAAAATGATAAACTATTAAAGATTAAAAAATAAAATAATAATATATAAGACTAATATTAATATTTATTTTGTATTTATATTATTAATATAAAAAATAATTTTGTAATAATTATTAAATGAGTATTATAATTAAATGTTCAAAATAATTTTTATATGAAATTAAATAGTTAATTAAGTATCATAATTAAAAAAGTAAAAACTAAAATAATCTTTATATATTTATATTAAATTAAAATAAATATAAAAAATATATTAAACGTGTTAAATATATTAAACATGTACTCCTATGATAAGATTAAATTAAATGTATTATTCATATCGTGTCACGATTTAGATAAATCAACATATATACGACACGAATTGTGTCATATCAAAATTCGTATCATTACAAATAAACACGAAATATATTTTTTTAAAAAACATATATATAATTTTTTTCGTATTATTTTTGTATCGTATCACTATATTTTATTTGAAACTGTCAAATCTAATCTAGCCATGTAAATGATGGATATTTAATAGACGTGACTTTTAGTACTCTATTTAAGAAAAAAAGATTAAAAGTACCTTTGTTTAGAAATAATGATTTTATGGTGCCCTTGTGTAGGAAAAAACTTCAACTCTTTTTATCTTAAGGTAGGACCTTCCTTGTACCCGAAATAATAATAATAATAATAGTTTGCCATGTAGAAAATAAATTTGGAATGATATTAGCACTTTTTTGTGCTTGTAATGAAGGGGGGTTAAATTGGCTTATAAGTAAATTTTGTATATAATCACCGCCCACAAAAAAAAAAAAAAAAAAAACTGATGCTAAGCAGTCATTTTTGCTGCAGCATGAACAAGGATTGCATTTTAAGTTGTTTTCTTGTACATATTGATGCATTCCATAGAGAACAAGGCACTAAAAAACACTAACACAAAAATCATTCCCTGCAAACTCTAGCCACTTCTATTTCTCCCCAACCTTGAAAATCAAAATGATAACAAAGAAACAGGAAGGCCAAAAAAAAGAGCTTTTGAAAATTCAACTACATATTAATTGAATGGCCAGTTATGTAAAATGGTTCAAATGATAATAATTTCGTTACAAGAAATTACTTGGAAGAGTGTAAATTAAATGGCTCCAAAAGAATCTCACTTGTTCTCCCTTCAAAAATGAGTGCAACCAAGCTGTAGTCCCCAGAATTGCAATGCTCTCAAGTTATATACAACTTCCAACATCTGACATGATAAATAAAGCTCAGCAAATGAGCTCAGTCACAACTCACAACACAGGGATCAACAATCATTGATACCGAAAATGCTGACCACTTGTAGGAACAATACTTTTTAGCATTTTGGGGAAGCTGGAACAGAAAAATGGCCTACAATGCATCTTTGTTGTGCGCATTCTCAAACATATATTCCAAATCCAATCTCTTTTGGATCTGTTTCCACCATCCAGGGTGGCCTATTCACCAAAAATACAGTTAGAAAAAGGAGGGAGAGAGAGGTAGAGATTTAACCTCAGGGACATACTTATTCATCACAAAGTTAATTGTTCCTTGTGCAGCACGCTTGAGCAGAACTTCTCTAGCCTCAATTGCAATACCTTCAGGCTATATAAAGATCTCCAAGTAAGATTTATAACGTTCAAATATAAACTCTCTAATATTATTTAGCTATTTTATGAACCTCTTCTGGAAACCAAACGCCAGACTGTGTGCTTCCCTCAAGAATTGCTAGTGCAAAAGCAGCTGTGGCAGTTCCCACCAACCTGAAATAAATGGAATTCTATACACATTATATTGAATTCAAAGCATCCAATAGAACTTTTCTGAGAATGTATTAATGTCTTCTATGTGGATATTACACATTAAAGGGATTTTAAGGGCAGAGGCTTTATTGAACATGAAACTTATTTCTATAAGCTTTAGACATACACAGAGAGTCTCCTGTGGCTAAACAAAGCCAGTGTACTGCGCCCATTTGTGCATTCCAAATCAACCTAGAAAAAAGAAGAGAAAATTTCACATTGACATATATGATCAAGTAACACAAAACAACTATTGGACTCTAGCCATTACAGTTTGCTCAGTTGGTTTAGTATCATACCCTCATTGACACACGCTCACCAGCAATCCCGTCAACTGCCCTTACTAGTGGATTAAACAATTGAACCAACTGTTGGACTTTGTTTCTGTCTCTTAGAAATTCCTGCAACATTTACTTTATAATGGGATGGACTTGTTTAAAGTAGCTAACCTAAAAGCATAGTTACTAAATTCAGACTTTGTTTGAGCAAATCATCATGCAAGTAATTTCCTAGTATTGACATATTCCATTTAGGTGCAATAGAGAGTATTATGGCACAGTAAAAAAATTGCAATTAAAATCTGGAAAGTGACATATCGTTGCAGCATTTTAACATCACATAGGAACCAATAATTGATCAATTATCACTAGGGAACATCAGCTATGTTGTTATCACTTTCTTTTAGAATTTGAGGTAGGATTGGGAGCTGGGACCTCATAGTTGTTATTGCTAATTTTCATTAATTTGTACATCTTGCCTCTCCCTCTGCCAGAAAAGGAAGGTTCATTTTCAAAGGAAAGTATTGGCCATGTGAATAATATTATCTCTACATCATATAAGAGCATACCACAGGAAGAAGATTTGTCATAGCTTCCATTCCCCAATTCCAGAAGAATGGTGCAGTTCCAAATCGAGCACTGACAGTTGGTACTTGTAGGACCTCATGAGCACTTTGTACCTCAGGTAAATTCCTGAAATAAGAATTCATTGAGTATTAACTTTATTGCAGGTAAGGCAGCTAGATAGGAACTGAACCAATCCATTAAACAACATTCAATGTGAGCTAAGCAATTAATAGTTAGTATTGAGAACCCAACTAAAATGGTATACTCAAAACTAGATCCAAATTGCCAAGAAAATTTTATTTGAAACTCAACATATCACATTGGTGCAATTTTCTTGACAGGTTTTTGTACTTCAGGGACATATTCATAGAATACAACATTGTGTAGTTATATGAAATTACTCTCAACTTATTCTGGTAAATATAATGCAAAGCTTTTCATGTGGGTCAATTATGGGATTTTATTTGTGTGCTCCTGATTGATGTTTACGTCTTTCTACAAGTTTATTTGGTGAATGAAACATATAACAAAATGAGATGATAATGAAGTTGAACTTTGCTTTCCCCATACTTGCTGTGAATTGGGTGTCATTGAAGGAATAAAAGAAAGTTAAACACAACAGCAGGAAACAAAGAAAAAGTGGAGATGATAACTGAAATGAATGTAAGCTTGAAAATCTTGCAAACCTTATAACAAATATTAGTAGATTGTCTTGCCGGTGAGTGGTGATTCATGGGAAGAATCCTTTCAACACTAACAACTTCTTATATTCTACTAAATAAAAATGGCAATTGCAAAAATGACTATAAAGATTTAAGTCCAATCACTCAAAACGCAAAACAGGATATCCTCTAATTGCCATACAACCTTTCAGAATAATAGATAAGGAATCTATGCTGTTGCTTCTATGAAGTTTAATAATATAAAAGAAATGATTGAATTGAAATAAGAGGTAAATTTTTTGTGAAAAAAATTTTCTCATTAAATCTATGTATAAGTTGCAAAGAAGGCATTTTTAGCATTCTTTGGATTTAAATAGGCATGAATTTGAGTCTAAATATTTTCCAAGAAGAATTGAGAGTAAAAGACTTGGGATTCAATCTCCTACTGAAATAGCATTTTGGGATGTTATTAGAGTGGCAGTGAATAATTCCACAAATCAATGACTCAGATTTGTGAAAGAAAGTTTTACGGGAGTAAGAAAAGTTTCTCAAAAGAACTCACAACAAATAAACATCTCTCTTTCCAATTCCTTTTCCAAAGTCCACATTGAGCATTCCGGTAAAGGGCTTCAATTTGATTTTTTGTCCTGATCAAATAATACTTAAATCATGTCAAGTATCCCAATGGAAAGGTGAGCACTTTAAACTAAGAAAAACGATATTAATGTTTGATTTTCTCAATAGTCACCTTTATTATATGCAACAACTTCCTCCCCAAGAAGTAAGAAACTAGTGGCTAATATAGTTGGACCAGCACCACCACTGCCTGCTGTGTAATAGAAGAATCTGAGAATGCACATTCATACATGAATCACATACAGTTATTAGCTATTTAGTAAAGTGGCTGATAAAACTAGAAAAAGATTACAATTCTTCGAAGGTGGTATATATATTCTTTTATTGTTAACAGAAGGCCATCATAACATCATAGTAAGAGTCTGATATGTGATTTGCATCATAAAATCTCTGAACTAATCAGCTCCCTTCATTAAAACTTAGATGATTCAAATATTCTAGTGGTACATATTGCTAAGAAACACTATTTGTACAATGTTGCTGCCTTACCTTCAGTTCTATTCTTTCATGTTAAATGGATTTCAGATTGTAAATATAAATACAGGAAAAAGAACTTTCAGAACAATAAATAATTCTGGGATTTTACTTGAATAAAATGGAAATGGATTTTCCAGATGAATTACTCTTGGAATACATATAAGCATTAGCAAGGCGTAATTTACCTTAGCCTCTCTGGCTCTCCCTTGCTTTCACTTCGTGCAGCACGAACTAGCTCTGCTGCCATCACTGGAATATAAAAAAACAGCATTATTTTATGGCATCAGGTCAGAAGTGCAGTAACCAATTTGTGATAAGGCTTCTGCTGGTCACATATTAATCTAGCACTATTCGTTAAACAGTTCTGAATTCAAAGATTAAGCATAGGTCATAGGTAATTTTGTTTCCGAAATCACAGCTGGTTGGAAGCTGAAACAAGCCAGGGTTTTGATTGGGTTGCATTGTCACAGAAACCTCTCGACAATCACTAAGAAATCAAACCTAAATTTCAGAAACTTGCACAAATTATGCCAGATAGGTGGAACAAGGCTTCAGCAGGGAGTTAAATTATAAGATAAAAATTGTCTTGAGTTACCAATGCTCTGTAGTTATCATGTGAGATCTTCTTTGTAATTCGATCCTTTCTAGAGCCAAAATATTATGCATGTAATTCAAACCAATCATATTAAACACAAAGCTTCAATG
Organism: Durio zibethinus; assembly: GCF_047325235.1. Taxonomy (NCBI): domain Eukaryota; kingdom Viridiplantae; phylum Streptophyta; class Magnoliopsida; order Malvales; family Malvaceae; genus Durio; species Durio zibethinus. The sequence continues at coordinate 8,529,592 of NC_143167.1, read as the reverse complement.
TTAAGAGCATGCAAATGGCATAGTCACTAGAGACTTCCAAGACTAACCATTTTGAGTTTTAGATGCAATATCCTGCTTAGTAGCAGGATGCAAGAAATCCAGGACCTTTATCAAACCAATGTTTGCATGTAGACTATAAGACTAACAGCTTTGAGGCCAGACGCCAAACCTCAAACGTTTTAATCTAACGATTCAATTCATTTAGATTTTTACATGGCTCATGCTAAAAGTCTTTGTTCCTTTTTCGATACTATCACTCATCTTCATTGTACCAACTAGGTTTGTGTACTTAAACTGTGGAACATATAACAGGAATGTTACCATTGCTCACTCCAGGATAGATTCCACCAGTAGTTATGGCTGGAATATTTGCAGCTACTGCTCTATCCTTGAATGATTTTGCACGAAATGCATAGCTTGTATCATCGCAAACATCAAGATATGCAGTCTGTTAAGAGAGACAATAACAGTATCTACTTAGTTAGCACATCAGTCATGTACTAAAACTATACACAAGGCCATTATATCACATTAAAAAACACAGATTGCTGAAAATAAAGAAATAAATTCATACATAATGATTACCTTTGCCTCACCTTGGTCTCTATGGCAGCTTCCAGTACAGTGCACTTCTGTGCCTGTTGAAAAGGTCCTGCAGCATGAACCACAAGATCGACATCTGCAGAGGAACCAGTACAGCTAATGAATCAGAATCAAATGAAGGCATGAATGATATCATCTCGTTATGTTTTGAATTTTGTAAAACTAACATCAACTAGTTCAATTTCCTGGGAATGAATTATAAGTACTATCAGGTGTTCTTTCTAAGGGTGTGAAGTAATCACGGGTTTATTGAAATAGATAACTCATGTGTATTTTTTTAATATTTGAAATAGAAGTTCTTTTCTAGGGAAAGAAAACAAAATTAAGGAACTCCTGCTGAAGAGGTTTGATATGGTCCCATAAACTTTAGGTTCTATTTGGACTCGAGAAAAGCATGGGGAAACAGGTAGAAAATGCTTCGAAGTTTTTTAATAAAAAGCTCCATCCTCTTGTCCTTTCCCCAATATTTTAAGGCCATTGGAAGTTAATATTGTAGAACTAGATATTTGAAAGTTGACTTGAATTGGTGGAATTTGAACTTTGGATCTTCTTTGTTGAAGAAGAGGTAAGGGAACCAATTACACTATCCGACAGCCACAACTAGGATCATTTTCCAATAGGGATTACATGCATAATACTTTTAGAGATAGAAATCTTAAACAAAATGCAATGTAAGATCTAAAAGAACATGAAGATGTGAATCCCGAACACAGCCAATAAAAACAGAAAAGAATGAGAGTATCCTAACATCCATTTTCAGGTAAATTTCAATTTGTACACTGATGTAATATCCATGGATAAGGACATAGATACAAAAGAAAAAAAATATGAACAATGTCATAAGATACTTCACCACTTAAAGCTGCTTCCAATGAATCTTTGTTGTCAATGTTAACTTCTGCAAACTCAGAATTCTTTCCGAGTGTATCCACCATGGCAGCACCTTTTTCCCTATTGCGTAATTCCAACAATCAACATCTTAACCAGGAAAAAGTGAGGAATTGCAGAAGACAGGACAAATGCCAAAGAACTATAGGTTTTGTGTTCCTTTTTTTTTTATTGAAAAGGAGAAATGTGCCAGAAAGTAGTTAAGTTATCCAATTTGAATTGGCTGCCTGTTAAACATATTTGCTTGGAATACCTAGATGAATCTTAATAGCCAGGTTCTGTCCAATTTCATGTAATTATCAATAAGGTTAAAGGAAATTTTAGATGACACAACAAGAAAAGTACGTAGTAAAAAAGTAACAATCAAGCAAAAGTTAATTCAATGCAACCCTTTATTCCATGGAGTCTCTAATTTCTTATAAGATTGATCATCCAATTTAGAATGTAAAAGAACAAAGCAAAATAACTTTTCTTTCTGAATTTCCTTTTATCAGCAAATAAGCAGCTTCTTTTGTTTATCCTCCAAAGTCCCAACCCCCACTTTCCTTTCCTTTATAGAACAGTGTGTTACCTCATTTCTCTCAAATCATCAACCAAACACGCAAATTCTTTGCCTTCAATTCAACATATATTAAACAAACCAAAATCTCAGAATTCACGATTCAAGTAGATACCAAAAGACACCAAAGAAAAAGGAAAGAAACCCTTCATTCATTCTTCTTTTTTTTCTTTTTTTTTGTAATTCCTTCCATTTCCTCATCAACCAAACAATTAGAAAAGTGGGTTTTCGGTCTCTAACCTGTTCCTACCCCCGAGGACAATTCTAAGGTCAGGACAAAGCTTGGAAAGAGCGGTGGCAGTAGATCCTCCAACACGACCAGTTCCACCAAGGACAAGGACCCGAGAGTTCCTTGTCTTCTCCGGGAGTAGAACTCTACTTACATTGTCATGTTCAGCAGCTTTAACAGACGCCACTGCAACAGCTGCAGTCTTCAAATGAAGCAAAGACGGCGCCATAACTGAGTTCTTAAAGTGCAGAGAAAATGTAAAATGAATGGTTGAATATAAACGTTGTTGTCCAAATTTTCTTTATCTAATTATATCCAGTTTTATCAGTTTATCGTTATTGATGACGTGGATGGATCTTTGCTACCTTGACGTGGCTTGTAACTTACCACCCATTCACATCCGAAATTTTATATATATATAAAATATATATATATATATATATATATATGTTATTCGCTATGACATAAAATCGATTGGCTTTTTTATTTTTCAAAAAAAAAAAACATGAAAAAATAATAATAAATAGTGAGATTTAAAATTTTAATTTATTAAATATTATTATTAAAAATAATTATATAAATTAATTAATTTAATTTCCATATAAAGTAAACAAGCTTGAATGGTTAAGCCAAACATACACTAAAAATGTGCTATATAACGTTCATAGAAAAAAAAAAAAGTTTGTTACACTGTTGCAATAGAATCATACTTAACATGCCTTTGATATTTCCCCATTTAGTTAACTTCTTTTGCTCCAAAAAAGAATATTTTCTTGACACTTAACATATATAAAAAATTTTTATTTATTTTATTGATAGCTTAGTTCTAATTAATGTTAATGAAAATTTATTTAAATAAAAAAATTTTTATTATCGAGATAAAAAAGTTAATAGATTAAACAAATATTTTAATTTATCTTTTCATAAAGATTGATTATTATATCAATATCATCAAATTTTATGACATTGATTAATTCTATCAAATGTACTTTAAACTTGCAAACAAAATTTATAATAACTTGTTGGAGAAGTCATTTTCAACCATATACAAAAGGAAATTTTTTCTTTTGTTTTGTACCCATAATAAATTCTTCCCAAAAGAGGGAGGATTGACTTGATCGTTTGGGAAGATTAGCCTAGATTATCGTTGACTTTGACTTGACTACTTTTAATATTTTGATTTTTATTTTTGCAAAAATATTTGCATTTATACTTAATTGATAAAAAAATGCACAACATTTTTTTTTAAAACGTTTCAAAGAAAAACGTTGTGTAAAAGTTACTGCCTAGGCCCCTCGCCAAATACTAAAAATAAATTTTTTTGTTTTTTATAAATCAAAGGATTAATATCTTTTAACAATTTAGTAAAATATTTAATATTATATTTAAATTTTAAAAATTTTAAATTTAAATTATAAATTTATAAATTAATATGATATTTAATTTTAATGTAACTAACTTTATATGATAAAATAAAATGAATAAATAATTTTTAAATATCATATTAATTAGTAAATTTATAATTTAAATATCATATTAAAAAATTTTTAAATTCAAATTTTTATTAAACATTTAAAGATTATTAATAACATTACACTTAAACCTAAACTAATGTAATTGTTTATATTCTCTTACTCATTTTATTTTTGTTTTATTTCCCAAAAAAATTAACTTTTGAAAAAAAAGTTAATATAAAATTCAATCTTTGAATTATAATTTTTACAATGTAATATTTATAAAATATTTATAATTTGATATCTTAATTTTGTTTCTCTAAGTATTTTATATGGTTAATCAATTATGTTAATCAAAATGCTAGTATGAAAAATATTGATCACATATAATGATTTTATTTATTATTTTCTTAAATTGAAATTAATGTCCAAAGCAAATGGTGAAAGAATAAAAATTAAGATATCAAAAGGTCATTTAAAAAAAAATAATTTCACAAATAATTTTGAATTATAATGAAATATACAAAACAATATTTAAATTTTAAAAATTTTTAAAATAATATTTGAATTATAAATATTTTGATTATAAATATACAACACAGGAAAGGTTTCTTTAATGGGCTTTTGATTAATGTCCCAAAGTTGTTTCTTTATTTCTCTATTTACTGAAGATGGTGTTTCATTTCTTGATTTTTAGTACTTTTTCTATATTCCAACTGTATATTGCTGAAATTCTTTAATTTCTGTGTTCGAGAAGCAAGGTTTTTAGGAGGGGATTTTTGTGCAAGATTAAGATGAGTCAAAGCTTTCATTTTTGAATAATTAATGTGAAGTGGAATTTTAGACTCGCATCAGCTTATATTAATCTATCAATGATAGACTTGATAGGTGATAATATTTGTTGCATTGCACTTTAAGCCTGCATCTTAACTATTCAAACTGTCATGGTTTATTTAGTTTGATGTTGTGTGTGTCTGTTTTGAAGTGTATGCTTTTTGTTGATGAACCATTATTTAAGACTATGAAGCAGAGCTGATCTTGCAGCTGCTTTATGAATTATGTTTATTATATTACAAGGTATGTATGTTAGGAGTATGCAATAGTAACTATGTTGCATTCGGGTTTGCTTGTGTATACCTGATATATTGCTCTGGAAGCTCCGTTCAATCATTTTATACACAATATGGATATCAAAATAGCACATTGGTGATAGTGGATAGGAAAAATGGTGGAAGGTATAGATGTTAGGAGTATGCAACAGTCACTATTTGAGATTTGGGGTATTCTTGTTTATACCTGATATATTACTCCTTTAAATCAACTTATATACACAATAAAGCTATCAAAGTAGCACATCGGTGATAGTGGAATAAGAAAATCCATTTGATAGCATGCTTTGGAATGTCCTGTTAGTGTTGCAATTAAAAGTAAGTACCATTTTTTGTGTCTTGCTGCGTATAAAGTATAAACCCCAATTCTTTCTCCACCTGTTGTAACATATTAATTGCTTGCTCATCAAGAAACTGGGCTTTAATCAAAGATGAAAAGTTGGATTTCACATGTAGTCCAGAAGAGAAAATGAAAAGAAAAGTTGGGTGGTGCTGCTCACCAAGCTGATTGGGAAGATAACTTTGACATTCTATTTGCTTGATAGGAAGCATCTTCTAAAACCTAGTCTATGGAGTTTATTCATTCTCTTGAGAGTAAAGAAGTTTGTCAAGAAGTGAGCTTATCTCATAGAAAAGTTTTATTATTTTGGCCCTCTTTTCTTACAGTGGGAAGAGAACTATTTATAGACACAAATTCATAATTTAATTTCATTTAAAAGGGATGGATATATAAGGAAAAGAAAAAAGATTACGAAGATTTATTTGATTCTTTTTGCTTATTCTCTTGTTTTTCAATTTTGGCATCATTATTTTTTTTTTTTTTGGATATTGTGTTCTTGGGTCTCTATTTTTACATCCTCTTTAAAATTTTGGATCTTGATTGTTCTTCTTGGGCTATCTTTTGCTTATTTGGTTTGCATTCTTTGAAATTGAGGTTGTTTAGTGGAAAATAGAAAATGAACTTCCTTTGAGAAAATGGATTTTGTTTTACTTCATTGATCTTTGATAGAAACTTACTTTGATTCAAAATATGCTATTTCTGGGTTTTATGTGGCAACTAATGTAACCCTCCTCTTCCCCACCCCGCAATGGAAAGAGTTTTCTTGTCATTTATAGCAGCTGAGAGGAAGTTTTGAAGTGTAGATTGTTTATTCCTATTTTTAAGTTAAGGAAGTTTCTAATGCTCTCCTATGCTATTCTTTTGTGCATTTCCATTAAGCTTTTGGTTATTTTATTTTCTTGCAGTTCTTTGAAGAGCTAGTCAATGGTAAAGGATTTCGGAGAGGAACATATAAGGTTAACGAATAAGCCTCTAAATAAAAAGATTACTTTCTCATATAGTGATGATGAGGACGATGATGATGAAATGGTTGATGATGAGGGAGAGGGGGAAGGGCAAGGGGAAGGGGAAGTGATTAAATCAGATACTAGTAAAGAAAATGAAGCTAGTCAAGAAAGTTTAACAAATAAAGATTTGGATCATCATAATTCAGATGATGTGTGCCATGGAAAGGTAACAGAAGAGACTAGAAATAGTAAAAAGGCTGGGGCAAACATTGAAAATCAAGCAGATAATTTAGAGGAGCCACCAGCAAAGAAACGATGCCTTGAAACAGATTCATCAAAGAGTGCAACCTATGAAAAAGAGAATATTGAGGCTGAGCTCAAAGGGCTTGGAGATAAGAGTGAGGTCAGTAAGCTACAGCTGCAAAAGTTTGTAATAATTGATTATGCAGATTAATTGGATGTCAGAAATAGGAAAAATATATTCAGAAAAGACATTTTATTAGGGTGCTAACATACCTTTTTGACCATAAGTTACGTTGGCATTTTGCATGAAATTGAAACAATGAAGCAATTATATGCTTATTGGAAAAGAAAATGAAATAAGCTAAAAGAATGCTGATACAATATTTTCTTGTGAGATTTATTTGAATTTAACATAGTCATAAGTTTTCCAAAAAAAATATATAGTATCAAAATGCAAAATACTTGATTGGAAATTTCACATATTTCTTTGAGCGCAAGATGGAAGTTGCCGAAATGTTGCTGTTCCTTCCGTATTGCATTGAGCTTCGTCAATAAAAACTAAGACATACTAATTTAGTCTATCAACCTTGGATACGGTTTATCTGAATTTTTAGTTGTCGACAAATGAGTTATTCATATTTTGTTCATCACTCTTTCTTTTCAGATTCAATTCTCATTCATAATGTTGAATTGCTCAAGCTTTCTTTGTGGCAATTCATTCTTGTTATCTCTAGTAAACAAATGGGGCGATGCATGCCATTATTGTAATTTCTTTTCCATTTTTTTTTACTTGATTCTTTTTTTCTTTGCATCCTGTTCAAACAGAGGTAGTTCCTCAACCTTGATCCTGGTTGTAATGGTGTTATCTTTGTTCAAATGAGGAAGAGAGATGGAGATCCTGGCCCCAAAGATATTGTGCAGCATATGATGACATCTGCTGCATCAAAAAGGAAGCACATGTCAAGGTTCATTATTGACTTGCATGTTATGTTAAATATACAAAGCACATGCCCATAGAAAACGGCGTGTTGGTAGTAGCAAGCTAAAATCTTACTGTTCCCGTTATTTAGGTTTATTTTAAGAGTCTTACTAGTTGAAGTGGCATGCTATGCTTCAGAAGAGGAAATTACAAGAGCAATGACACCTCTCATTGTGCAGTATTTTCCGGTAGAGACACAGAACCCTAGGAAGGTACGAAATAGATGACTCTCATCATTTTCTCGTTCTTTTTATTTTGATTTTCAAAGTTATAAAATATTTTATTTAGTGCTTCTAAGTGCTGGTTTTCCATAAAAATACAAGGACATTTATTCAGATTAAGTTAGTTTGGATTGCATAGGCTGGGAAAAGGTGCATTGAATTTGAACTTGCTTTCTGTAACGCATTATTATATTTTAAAAGTTCTTTAAGCATTTCTATTGTTTGTCTTTGGTTGATGCCATTCTGATTTCTGACTGACTTGAATCAAACTTAGATTTGAGGCAATCCAAGTGCATGACTTATACTTGACCAACACCATATAAAGCCACAACTTCTAGATTCAGCTCAAGGTGGGAGTGAGAGATGGGACATATTTTTTCTTTTTTGAGGGAAGTAACGATTTGAACCTGTCAAACCTTTTGAATATATCTGGGCAAATCAGGCTGAAGGTGTCATATAGCTGTCAAATAAGTTTTCACTACTGTGGATTTGACAGGAAATCAAAATGTTCTTAGAAATTCTAAGATTGACAACCATTGCTTTAAGTGCTCCAGAAGTGTGTGATCCATTTTAATGTTGATGGACTTCATGCTTTGTACCATTTGATTTTTAGAAGATCTTTATAAGATAGGCCTAACGTTATCCATAAGAAAAGCAGTCAATTTATTCATGACATGCCATTCAACTCACAGTTCACTTCTTTGTATAAAACTAAACTGTCTAAAATATTTGAAATGCCTTCATTTAGTATTCCAAACAGCTAGTTTGACCTGATCTTTTGATGATTTGTTCGCTGTGTATATGTGTTAATTTCATTTTTGGGTAGTGAACTAATGTTTATATTAGATTTGGCCCCACCCCCGTCAAAAAAAATCCCTTTTACATCTTTTTTCCTCTATATATTATGAAAAACATTTATAGTATGGAAGAAGGATATATATCTTAATGGTATCATATAAGGACAGCTTTGTTGTGTCAATGACCCTACATGAATAACTCTTACATCGTTTTGGTTTAATCAAATTGAAATGTATCATATATGTGCTGGGATTGTAACTTTTATTTCTGTGCAGTTTGCTTTACCGTATGAGACCCATGCGAATTATGTTATTGACAGGATGAAAATTATAAATTCCATTTCAAAGTCTTTACCTGCACCACAAAAAGTTGATCTTAGCAAATCCTGATATGAAATGGTTGAAATTGCGAAGTTGAGGACATTATCTTTTACTTCTAGAATAGAATCCGAATATTTGTGCAAATTTACTGTTATAAGATTGCATAAAACCTCTAGCGGAAAACTCTGTCCCGTCCTCCATTTCAAAATTGCTTAAAAGTTACTGACCATAAGGATATGCTTAAAGATTGATCATTTTGTGTCGTTTGACAACTGAAGTGAAATATATATATATATATATATATATATATATATAAATATATGTCCATTACTTTAAACTAGCCATGACAATGACAGTTAAAATCAAGGCCAAAACAATGGTATTTTCTTTAGAAATATTTCATTTTAAAAATTTTAAATTGGAGACTTTTTCAAAGAGGCAAAGCATTTTAAATGCTTGAATATGACGGACTTCTTTCCACTTGCTAGAGAGTATAAATTTCACTATAATAGGGGTTAAACTTGATTATTTCTTATGTTTAAGCAATTCTTGCTTGTGTTTTGTGCTTCTAGATGTTTTATTTGTTATGTTTTGAATGTAAATCCACATCTATAACTCATCAGTTCTTTAACGGACTACTCACCAACACAACTCAAGTGAGATTTAGTAGTTGAAAGGGAGAAAAGCATGGGGCTATGAGAAATGGAGCAGTGAATCTCACTTGTTGTCTTTGTTTATTGTTATTATGTGCTGAGTCCCCCTTGTTCTTTAAATGCAAATCCACCATACAGGAAAAATACATTTTCTTTTGTTTTTTTGTGTCTAGATATGCCTTCTCATAGGTAACAGTTTCTTTATATGCCTTCTCATAGTTAATAGTTCTTTCTTTTCTGAACTGAATTTTCAGACCGTCTGCTTGATTGGGGTCGTTGAGAAGTACAAGGAGTTGGCGAAATATAACCTGAGGCAACTCACATCACCAAAGCAATGATGCTGGTTGCGTTGGTGGAGATGCTGCAGCACTTGAGGCCTGTTCGCAGGCTTTCTGCTTTGTTAAAATATATTGAAGATTTGGACTGATAGGGTGAAATTGAGAGAGTCAGGAAACTAGGCTTAATAGAGTTTTGGAACACATTTTCTTCTCCATTTTTAGACGTTTATTTGGGTAGTACATGTTAACTGCTCAACTTAAATTTACTTTCCCAACTTTGGCAACTTGAATCAACAATTCAAAGTGTTCCGATAAACCAAATATTCCTTCCGTTTTATTGAAAAAGATTCACCGAAACGGGCAAGATTGTCATTCGATGATGATCAAGTTGCCCTTTGTCTCAAATTTAAATTTTGGATATCATGAATAATGATGTTAAACACTTCAAGAATTTTGAGAGTTCAGGAATTGATTGCATATTTTCTGGAGAAATTGGTCGCAATTTATTGTATGGAATAAGTGGCCTGCAAAGTGTGTAAAAAGTGCACATTCTGTGCTCAAGAAAAGAATTTTGAGAGAGAGATAGAGGAGCTTTATTTCAATCAAGTGAAACCATTCATTAATTAGGAAAAAGAATGAAGCACACACTGTAGAAAAAGAAAAAAAAAAAAAAAAAAGACAATTTTCATGTTCTCATTTCTCCAAAGGAGTTCTCAAATTATTCATTAACAGGAGTTCTAACTCCTGTTACCCTTTGATTTCTCAAATTATGCATTAGGAGGCTTGTACAACTTCTCAACCATCTTCCTGTATTCTGCAAAAGACAAAAAAAATAAAAATTCAGACAATTTTCAACACAAAGAAAGATCTGCTGCTAAATATCAAGTGAAGCTATTCAAACTAGAAGATACCTTCTTGATTGCTCCAAAGTTGTGCTGCTTGGGTGTTTAAAGGTGAGCTAATGTTTGGTTCTGCATATCAGAGTACCATAGAATAAATGGGGCTTCTCGTTGTAGCTTGTGTTTTAAAAATGGGAAAAGAGAGAAAGAAAAATACCTCCAAGCAGACTCTGGATAGATATCAGTATGGTTCTTACATCATAAGCAGATGACCATTTATCCTACACAACAAATAATGCATCAAAGTAGGATTATAAATCATGTCCAAAGACAGACAACTTGAGATCCTTTTTTCACAAAATTTTGGACAGTAGAAGAAAGATTTGTACCTGAAGAATGTCCAAGCAAATGTTGCCATAGACATCAACATTGGGATGAAAGCAGGCAGTCTCAAATTTAACCTTTGGGGGCTTAAAAGGGTAATCATTCGGGAATGCCAGAGATAGCCTGTATTCTGTTCCTTCAAATACAGTATCTTTGCTTCCTGTAATTGTTCCTTTCCAGCAAAATATGTTGTCCTCTTCAGGGAATGCTGATATTCCAGAATCTCCACTCATCTATCATTAACAAATTCAAACATGATATTTAGAAAACCTATAGGACAATACCCTCAGTCACTTAAAACAAAAATGTACTAAAAGATTCAAGGCAGCAGAGTTCCTGTTCTTACCATCAAAGCCATCAATTCAGATTGCAACCTGTTGACCACAAAAAAATAAAAAGAGAGGGAGATTTAGAAATTCACACAGAAAAAGAGATGGGTAAAAATCAACATATAACTTTACATTCCACCTGGTTAAGAAACAAAATCCAATGTAAACAAAGGTAACAAAAACCCAAAAAAGAAGATGCAGAGGCAATAAAAGAGAGAAAAGTAAAAACCTTTTAAGAACAGATTGAGAATCAGCAGTCTTAGCAGTGGGGGCTGGCTGTTTCGTTCCAGTACTAGTGGCCACTGGTGTGTTTCCTTGGTACCCATTAACGGTTGCCATTTCCTTCTTTTTCTTACTGTTGATTCAGCAGCCAAAATATATATATATATATATATATACGCAACAAAATCCAGCAAACGAGAAAATAAAGGAAAATTTTGAAGCACCCAAATCAAAGGAGGAAAAGGATATAAGAAGAAGAGAAACAAAAATGAGTTTTTCTCTTCTTTGTAGACACAGTTTTTGAGAGAGAGAGATTGAGTGATACGAGAGGAGAGCGTTTGAGGGAGGGCTTTGATTTTAAAACGTTGGTGAGGGAAGAGTGAAACGATGCCGGTTGTTAAGGTTTATGGAATTCAAAAAAGGGGTTTCTTTTTTTTTTTTTTTACCGTTGCAAGGTCGGCGTCTGCGATGCATTGGATTCAAACCTGCCTTTGGTAATCTCTAACGGCTAGTTCGTATTTCTCGGTTGTTTTCCTTTTCTGCCCCTCTATTTCTTTTTCCTCCCTCCTTTTGTTGGTTCCCATCAAATAATGATGCTAATAAATGGCAAAGAAAAATAGAAAAATCCCATAAATTTGATAGAAATTATAGTTGGGAAACATCCTCTCATTCTTGTGAAGTTTGATAAGAAAACATTTTAGAGTTAAAAGGGAATGAAGATTTTTATTATTATTATTATTATTATGTGTATTTTTAATTTTAAATATTTATTGAAAATGGAGATAAAAAAATCTATATGTGTGTCTTTGATCATTCAATTTTTATATATTAAAATATATTAATAAATATTAATAAATAAAGTTAGGTGGCTCCTTTAATAATATTATAAAATTTCAAAAAATAACAGAAATTAAAAAATGAAGAAAATAGTTATGAAAAGGAATAATTTTGAAAATAAATAGAGTAATAAGTAATGAGTAATGAGATAACAAAGTAAATTTTAAAATAATAATGAATGATAGTAATTTTTTAAAAGAAAATCCTTTATTTTCTTCTTTTTTTAAATATATATATATATAATCTATAGTTAAATAGTTGATAGGTTTGAAAATTTTAAAAATATATATATAATACTCCCTGCATAGCACAAATAACCTACATCTAATACATAATCTCAATGGATTAAATATTAGGCTTAAATATTTCTTTTTTTTCTTTTTTTTTAATCTTGCTATATCTTATCATGATATTTCATGCATTGAACAAAAAAATTATTTCATTACTTTGAAAAATATAATTAAATATATGTAAAAACCAATGAAAAAAATAATGGAAAATAGTGTTAGATGTGTTCATTGAGTTAGTGAGAGAGAACTTAGATATGGTATCAATATTTTATATATTTGACTAAATTCAATCCAATTTTTTGAGTTTTAAATTTTATATAAATTCAAATAAATTATTAAATATTATAGTTCGAGGTCGCTCAAATAATTTTTTTAAGAAAATAAAAATAAAACATGATACTTTCTTATTTAATCTTAAATATTTTTGTTTTCTCTTTTATTAAATTTAAAAATATGAATAATTTAATATATTTTTCAATGTTTACACTATACCATTATATATTTTTGATATAATATACATATAATAGTCGAGAGGAATTTATTTACAGTAGTGTAAGTTTTATATTCCTTTTTTATCATTGAATTAAAATAATTAAGATTAAAAATATTATTTTGATATAAATTAATTATTAATTTATATTTAATCCAAAGGTTAAAACAGTTATACTAATATAAATAAATTCTTACTTTAAAATTAAATAATTATATAAATTAAAAAAAAAAAAAAAGTCAAGCCGAACTCCAACCTTAAACGTCGGAGTCAAGGTCCAGTCAATTTTTTAAATGGACCTCTATTTTTTTTTTTTGTCTATAACCATAATATTTTTATTAAATCTGACCATTCATATTTTTATATTGTATTTTATGTGACACATATAATGATATAAATTATAAAAATATAAATATAATATAAATTATAAAAATTATTTAAATTTTAAATACGAACATAACACGTTTAATATACGTATTACATATAATATATTTAATATACGTGATACTATAAATATATGTATAATTAATTCATTTAAATACAATATGAATAAATATGACTAACATGAATAACATAAATATACATGAATAGACACGATTAACATAAATAATACGAATGTATATGAATAGATACAACTAATACGGATATATATAAATAAACATAACGAATACAAATATATATAAAAATAAAATAATAAATAATTATAAACTATTCATTATTTATAACTTAATAAATTTGACATATTAATAATATAAAAAAAACTTATTTATTAAAAAAATAAAAAATTTAATACTCATTTAATATGTATTATATATATATATTAATTTTAATTTATATTACATAACTATATTAATTTTTTATATCAAATTCAAAATAATAAATTATTAAAAATTAAAGAATAAAATAATAATATATAGGATGAATATTAATATTTATATTGTATTTATATTATTAATATAAAAATAATTTTATAATAATTATTAAATGAATATCATAATTAAATATTTAAAATAATTTTTATATGATATTAAGTAATTAATTAAGTATCGTAATTTAAAAAATTAAAATAATTTTTATATATTTATATTAAATTAAAATAAATATAAAAAAATATGTTAAACATATTAAATATATATTCATATGATAAAATTAAATTAAATATATTAATCATGCGTATCATGTATTTAGATAAATAAATACATATATATCACAAATTATATCGTGTCAAAATTTATATCGATACAAATAAATATAAAATGTATTTTTAAAAAAATATATAATTTTTTTATATTATTTTTATTTCATGTGATATAGGACAGGCACGAGCTACGGTATCCTCCAAAATTTATTTTTACACCATTGTTGTAAGCAATTGGGCTCACCAAACATAACACTCACCCCGCTCGCCTTTACCAGATCAATATGGCCCTTTTTAGAGCCTAAGTTGATTTGGCCTCAGCCTTTAGACAAATCGAATCAGTATTCTTACCTCTTTTATTTATTGAGTAATTAAATTTGTACAAATCAGTATTCTTACCTCTTTTATTTATTGATTATTAAATTTGTTAAAATAAACACTTATCAAATGCTTAATAAAAAATAAATGTTACCACAAAGTATCAGTAATATTTTTCATACTAAGCAAAAAATTTTTTTTTGGTTTTCATAATTGTAGATAACCCGAATACATTTCTAGTTTTATTAAATCTTTTGTTCGACACATTAGCTGCTGTTAATTTAATGTACAAATCAATAGCTAAAAACAACTTTGTATATTTAATCATTGCAAATTTTTAAATATCAAATAAAAGATTTTGTTGAATAAATGTGTAATTATTGTGCCTTTTTCCTTTTACAAAAACAATGCCTACATTCAAATTGCTATACCAATTATTTTTAGTGGTTTTCAAAATCATGGTTTTTCAATTACAACGTTCATGCAATTTTCGATCATAATTACAATCCCAAATTAGGTACTGGCACTGCAAGGCTCACCACACAAGGAAAAATCAATTTAGTTACCACTTACCATTGTGCAGGAAATAATGCTTGTTATCACCAATGATATACACACCTATTTCACATATATATGCTCACAGAAAAATTAAAAAAAAAAAAAAAAAAAGTCGAGGGAGGCGAAGAGAGAAGGGAGTACAGTTAACATCACTACTGTCAATTGACAAAGCCAATAGGGAAAGAGAAATGCTTAGCAGTGGAATTTGATTACCCGAGCTACCCTCTCAAAGAAAATAGGGCACATGTTCGTGCTGAACATAATGACATCCCTCATCCACTCCGGCGCCACTCTCTCAAATGTCCCTAATGATGATACACGGTACAGCAACTCTGATTCCTCCCCAGCTGCTCTGTTTATCCATGTTAGGCTGAATGAGTAACCTGTTTTATGTACCCAGAATCAAGAATGAATTAGTCTCACGGAGGCAGGAACCGATCATTCTTGAATAGCCATCAGAAAGAACACACGTTGGTCCTAATTTCTAGACTATAGGTCTAGGTAATTTGCTTAGCAGGTATAGCCAACAAACTTTTGAGTGAAAACAGAACAAATGTTCGTCTGGTCTGAGACACAAAATCCATTCAAACTGGAGAAAGCCTCCCCCTTCTTTTTATCAGTAGAAAGAAAAAAAAAAAGAAATTGAGACGCAAAAAAGGTGTAATTTTACTTCTTACAAGTACACAACCATCAGATAACCTCAAAGCAAAACATCAACGAGACAAATTGGGCCAAGATTTGTCTCAGCCTATTTCACAGAAGACTTGCAAGATATAGCCCTGATGTCCACGCTACATTGTCTTCTCACACTTACTCATCTATCATACTTATTATTTACATAAAATATTAAAGATAAAAAATGCAAAGCATTAACTAATCATGGTGGATCTCCATTAAGTATAAAACAGCAGATTTATGATATCCTATTTTTTAAGTTATGACCTCATTTTCAGAAATCCAATCATTTATGTGAACCAGATATTATTTCTGCAAACGCTATATATTAATGGTGCATGTCTTAATGAAGTTTATTTAGATTTATGATATTAATGACTGTTATGTTTATTTAGATTGTTTGTGATCTTTCGAGAATTTTCTTTATTCTTAATAAAATATTTTCATGTCGTAATGAAGTTACAGCACACTACAGATACCACTCAAGCAATAGAAAACCAAGGTGCATAAACATGCTTCAATAAAATGCCAATTTATGGGAAAAATACCTACAACTAAGTCACAGAAGATGGAAATACTCGAAATTTAATGAACTGAGTATTATGCTTAAGTTAAGGAATTACCACTTGATTGATGCAGAGCTGAAATGCACAGTCCTTCGGTTTTATTAACAGCGGATATTTTCATGCCCACTAAGCACTCAATAAGAGCTTGAAACAGACAGTTATCACTAGCAGGGGCATTGGCACCTAGACTGCCTTTACAGCATTCTGGCTGCATTGTCACACAAAATAATCAGCACAGAAGTAGAAACTGACAGTTTTTGAATAACAAGATGTTCAAGTGAGGACATACTAGCTGAACATGCATAAGAACCTCACGAGATGAAGCATTCCCAGATAAGTCTTCTGCCAATGCACTCAATGTGGTAACATTGCAGTTAGCTGAACCAGGAGTGCTCATACTGTCTTCTGTCTCAGTGGCAGATTTCCTGCTACGCTTTCTCGGCATCATTTGAGTGGGGCTACCAAAAACCTTTTCTGATGCAACTTGTGCACTTCCAGGAGAGATTATTGGTATATTATCTCTTTTGCCACCCTTCACATGTCCTTCTTGATGCAGATTTTGCAGCCTGTTAACTTCTTCAGAAAGTGCTTTATCTACCATAAATTTTAGCATTCAGTAAATAAAGAGCTAAAGAAATGCTTGATAACTTGACTAGAAAGTTAGAAGATCTAACAAAGGCAAATCATTAGTAGTCCAGTGCAAAAATCACTTCAATCTTGCCATTGACTAAAGGTGGCTAAGGATGGATTTTATACTGTATAACTAAAGGACATATAGACATTAATAAGAAAAGCTTCCAATTAGATCCCCTTCTTTTTTTTCAAAAGGAACAGTTTCAATCAAATTTTTTTCAGCCTATAATTGCCAGGTTTCTGAATATTCCTTTTGTTATTTACAAGCTTTATGTAAATTATTACGATGCCTTTGCTAGCACGATGTGATCTACAAGACAAGGGGGTATGCATGACAAAAAAGGAGGCTTCTGGTTCAAATTTTCAGTAAACTCTGCTTATAGTAGCTCAACATAAATAAGTTTACTTTATCCATAAAATAAAAGCAAGTTTATTCTTTTATCACATACCCATTATATATTTGAACTTGCCACATAAAGAAAGGCAGTTAAACCAAAAATAAAACTAGTAAGCAGTTGATATAATGCAAATCGATCCACAGTTTGCAGTGCTGTCATCATCAGAACACTAGAGATTACACCCAACTCAAGGCGCAATTAAAACCTTAACTCATTAAAGGAATCCTATGTGTAAGACCAAATTCCCTCACCTACCATTCCTTTCACCTTTAATGGGTTAAAAATCCTCATTTTCTCATTGCCCTTTAGCAATTTTTTTCTTTCCGAAACTACTGCCATGTCTCCAAAGGCACCATAATTCTGATACTTGAATTTCTTTCAATTCACAATTAATTATTTGTTAAACGACATTTGAACATTACCCATGGAAGAATTGACACAAATGTTTCTTGTCCCATGAATCATGTATGGGTGCGAGCCTCAACAAACAGAACAGAGAAACAATACAAGACCTAACTACCTACTTCAAGGTTAATGATGGACCTCATTTATTTTCTATTCGGACAAGAACTTGAGCATAGAAATCCTTCTTAAACCAAAAAACGAAGTTTTCTGTTCTGTAGTTATTTAAACTGATATGAAATATTATTTATTTTCTTATTCTTACCCAGAATACCTAATACCCTCAGCATCAATTTATGCCAGTTTTCTTGCAATAGCATAATTCAGTTCCTATATTCAACAAAGATGAAGCAAGAAAAAGGCCAAGAAAGTCAAGGGTGTTAAAGCCATAACACATATATATTCTAAAATGGAAGATAGGGATATAAACAACAATCATCAAATAATCAATCATTTCTTACTCTTCTGATTCTCTTCAATCAAAAGCTTTTGATAGTCTGCACATTGCTTGTCCTTGCTGGATCTGCAACATACATGCACTTTAAAATTCAAGAAAGAAGAAAATGACAACATGTAAAGTCCAAAAGAGAAAATTAAAATTACTTACATTACGGAGGCCACTTCACTTCTCAGCTCATTAACTTCTGCATGCAACTTGTTATTTTCACTCTTCAAGTGCTGTATCAACTCCTCTGCCACTGCAACAACAGAAAGCAAACAACTAAGCATTTTAAGAGGGATCCTAAATGATTGTTCAAGTTTCATTGAACTACTAATGAAACTAATAGATAATTTGTCAAAGTAATGAAGATAGAACTTCTGTTCAAGTTTGGTTCATTTAATTAGTAACAAGCTGAAACAAGCATTTTACAGAACCAAACTCAAGCTAGGCAAGCAGTTTGGTTCATCCTACAGCATTCACATTCATGATTATAACTTATATAACAATCAACCCATTTCTTCAATAGACAAGACTGAAATGTCATGTGTTCTTCAGCTCTAGAGCTTCGAACTTAAATATTGGTTCAACAATCAGAACAAGCTAATGTAGAAATCTAGTGTAGCTAGTTTCTACCATCACCAACAAAAAAAATTTCGAGACACTAAAGCCACAATTAGACAGCCACACATGAGGAGGATTGACTAGAAACCCAATACTATCCTGTTTCTATTTTAAAGCTTTTCATCAGACTGTACTACAATCTTATTACAACTATTGATAAAAATGTTAGTAAAATGTGAAACTATCAGTTATGAGATCAGTCAAACCATTAAACTATATTTTAACTTCCATTTCATTAGGAAGGTAAAAAATAAGAACTTATCTTTAATATAAGAACCAAAATCAAGGGATAGATCTATTTCGTTACATTTCTATGATATATGCTAGATATAACATGTCTAGATAAGCATGGAAGAGAGGAAAAAAACTAAGATAAGACTTTGAGATTCACATAAATTATGAAGATGGAGATAAAAATAAAAATAGTAACTAGAAAATTAAGATATACTTACCAGCCACATAACTTAAGAATTTCTCTTCTTGATCTCTATTTATTTCATCCATTTCAGATAGTTTTCTCTTCTGAAAAAGAAATGAAAATAAAAATCCTATCATGTGAGTAAAGATAAAGCCGCATTTGCTTATGGAACAGATGGAAAAAAATTTTGAAATTTCCACTTTAACGAAACTAAGATAAAATTGTATAAACCTTCACCTTGTTGCTGAATTGTCACTCCATACAAATACTAAATGAAAAAAAAAAAAAAGGAAATTTTTAACCATTTTCGTTCTATTCTTCGGCTTTATTGGCAACCAAACTTAAAACGAAAGATATAGTATGACAGACGTATAAAGAATGAAAAGATTGAAAATCTATAAATATCGTTAAAAAGAAATTTTAGGGAAAAAATAGATGTGAGACCTTGAGCTTGTCATATTTATCGTAAAGTTTTGCATATAAAGGCTCCATCTGCAAAACAAATAAAAATAAGAAAAAAAAAGGTTAATTCGTATACATATAGATTGTAGAATTATGGAAATTTAATTAAGAAATTACTCACTAAAATTAATAATTTTGGAATCACCTCTTAAGTTCTTAAAGAAACCCTAGCTCTCGTGTTGAAAATCGATGAACACGAGAAAACGAAATGGTAAAAAGAGGAATCAAAACAAAACGAAGAACGAAGTTAAAAAAGACAATAAAAAAAAAGCTCTTCCTTTTCTTTTCTTTGTGTTTCCTTTGCTCTCTAAGCAGCCAATCAGAAATTATCGAGAAACGAGAAAGTAAAAGGAGAAATTGGAACTTGATAATTCAGGGATTAAATGATAATAACGACAATAATGATAATATAGCAAGGTTAAGTAAGATTTAAAAGAGGAAAAGAGAATTTGTTTATTTTTACCTCTGTTTGGTAGCTAGAAACCGCGGGAAAATGGAATTTCAAAAATCCAGGAAACTCAGCTCTTCTCTCTCTCTCTCTCTCTCTCTCTCTCTCTCTCTCTCTTGGTTTGCTTGACTTTCTGAAGAGTGAAGAAGCAGCGTCAAAAGTGAAAACCATGGGAAATTTGAATATTTAACTTTTCTTTATTTAAGAAAACAGAAACGCTGTCGTTTAATGCTGTCGCACTATTCCCTACTTACACGGCTGGACTGAGCCTGTGTTGGCTCGGGCTTGGCCTGATGACAGCTAGCTCAGGCCCCCCCATAAATTTAAATATTTAATTTTTTTATACTTTCAATTAAATTTAAATAAAATATGCAATAAACTCATCTGAACCATTTTTGTTCATTGTCGTTAAGTGAAAAGTTGTATTTTAAAATTATCAGGAAAAATGTTTTTGTTGAAGATTCCATAGCTTGGCCTATCTGTTTTGGTTTCGTTCGCCGGCAGATTTGGAAACCAAGGAACAAATGTGCTTTTGTAAGGTATTTTCTGTGGGATCAATTTTTTTTTTATTAATAATAATGTCAAATTTATTTTAATTGAATTATTTCTTGTTCTTTATTATATTAAATAAATTCCCAAACGGCAACCCTTTGTCTACTTATCTATTGACAACAAGCTTTTTAGTAAGAGTTGATGATCCAAATTTGATGTTAAGGCTTCAAGTTACTCCAAATGTACTTGCACTTTTTCTTCAATATTATAGGCATTAAGTCATTTTGTTGGGTAATTAATTATAAGGATGTGAAATGCACAAACATCCCCTTAGGACATCCAAAACCAAATGAATATCTTCAATATTGTAAGACCCAAAATTGATGGCACTTATATTCCTACAAATTTTAATTTGTCAACCTTACCCTTTTATTATATGATGTCAAGCATCTATAATACGTACCCCATTAATTAATATTAAAAGACATGGACCGTGTTTGGACCACTTGGTTACCCACCTAAATAAACTTTGGGAGTACCCTAATCTAAAGATGTCGAAAATGACCTCTTTTTTTTCTTTTTTTTACTTCATTTTCCTCCCTTTCTGTCGATTTTAAGAGATCATTAAACATGAATCTCAAAAGGTCAATAACATTTAAAAATCATCATGAAAAAAAATTTAGGTCAAATTTTTTAACTAAAAATGATTAAATCAAAATTGAAAATCTAAACGGATAATTCAATATAACTCTCTTTAAATGAAACATATATATTTATAAATATTTTAACAGACATTAAATTGATAAAATATTTAATTATAAATTATGATATGTTTTATCAGATAAATGAATTATGAAATGATATGTAAATTTGCCTAATTGAATTATGATATCATATTATATTTTTTATTTGAAAACATATGAAAGCATTATGATATGTTTTAATTGTTCATTAATTGACAATCAAATTTTGTGTATAAATAATATTTTGAGTTAACTTTCCAAATATTTGTGATCAATTGATAACCATTGAAGTTCATCAATTTATCGCCTTTGATTTATTTTATTTTATTTTAACATTCAATTAATCATTTTTAATTAAAATTGCATCTAACAAACCCTACTTTTTACTCATAAAATAATTTTGATAAAATTAACGCTCAAATCCATCTAAACAGTAATCATATATCATTAATAAATTTAAACAATAAAAATGCTTTATTTTTGGTGGATTAAATAGCTTACTTATACTTATTTATTTTTGCATTTAAAATTTAATTTCATTAATAAAATTAAGAGTTTAATATTTTATTAACATATTATCATTGATAATTTTATATTGTTCACCTTTTTTCCTACTATATAAATTGTTTATTTATATACATGCATGGCATCAACATCATTAAACTATTTAAAATTAATAAGTCTTGCTAATTTCAAATTAAGTGATAAAAAGCCAAGTGAAAAAATTTTCCATTATAATATTTAATATTTTTATGTACGAATCTCCATTTTTTTTTCTCGTTTAATAGTATTAGTTTGTCCTTCTGACTTGTTCAAGTCCTCAAATTGAGCATAACTTGTTTAAAATAAAGACGAGGCAAAGATGACAATTCCATTTGTACAAATCTTTTTCCATTTGCCATTTGGAATAAAGATTCTTCTTATAAATTTCTATGATTAAAATATCATTAACGACAATTCGCTTGTAACCAATTTGAGTCCTTTCTTCGTTTTCCCTTGTTCTATAAGCTCTCTCTCTCTCTCTCTCTCTCTCTCTCTTTAATTTAGAGAAATTAAAAAAATATATAAACAAAATATTTTAAAGAAACAATAAAATTTTATTTCATTTCGCTTTACATTTATTATATCAAATCACTAAACACCCATAATAAAAACGAAAATAACAATTTTTGAATATTAATTTATGCAAAAATAATGTCAAAATATCTATACTTTTATTTATGAAAGAATGAGAAAAAAATGTTTCAGAATTTCAATTTTTAAATCTGTTTAACAACTTTAAATGAACATTTTCAATATTTATTTATAGAAATTAAATTTTAAGATTATGATTTTTTAATTATGTTATTTTAATAAAAAATTATACTTTTAATCAAAAAAATACATTTTTGAATAATTAAAATTATGTTAGTTCATTTTAATTATTACTATTTCATTTAAACAGAAATTATTTTTCATATTTTTAAAAATTATAATTTTTTAACTAGAGCAGTTGACAACCTTTTAAAGGCTACGACTGTCTTTGTGTAATTTCATTTCAATACATTCCATGAAACAAGACAATTGATTGTTACCTTAAAGCAGTTGGCCTCAGTCGACTGATCTTGATAAAATAATCAGTTGCTCTTATGGTAAGTATTTTTGCATTGATTCTTTAAATTTAAAATTAATCTTATTAATCATAAAACATTATTTTAGGTTATTAAATAACTTACTTATGATAAACTTAATCAAATTATTTTCTTATTTTGAAAATGTTTATAACAAATTCTTTAATTTAGCACATGTGGAATAACAATTTCATTTGGCAGGAAAGATATAAAGATGTAAAAATATTAATTTAATAATTATTTTTTTACTTTGTAATTTAATCATTTGATTAAAAATTTTTTTGTGTTCCTTGCGTAACAAAATTTCAATATTTTCATATATATATATATATATATAACAATTATATCAAAAAGTAAGTATGCATTCTGTCAAATCTATGTAGAAACTTGAAGAGAACGCCATGCAATGTGTTCCATGATACTCCTAAGTCCTAATTTACCATCAAACTTTTGACTTTTAAAAAATTTCTTAATTGAATATGAAAAAAGTAAATTTATTAACAAGTAATTAATTTAATTGATTAAAATTTATATTTTTTGATGAAAAAATTTTAGGTTTGAATATTGATAATGATCATTTATTGAGATTATTTTAAATGTATTATTTATAATTATTTATTTTAAATTATTAAATATAATATATTTTATTTTAATATAAAAAATTAAATAATTTACTTATATTAAATTTTTTTTAGTATAAAAAAAAAAAAGGTGAATTTGTGATGCTCCCACATTTTATTCTCGGGACCTATCAAAATCTTTCAAGCAAAAAACAGGTTTATTTTGCTGTCTCCTTCGGAAGGTGAAGTTTCAAACCTACCCTTTAATTGTCTTAAATGACTTATAACTGTAACTGACTTTTTTTAGACCACGGTCCCCACTGACCCCACTGTCTTGCATGCACAACTATACACTTTTTTTTATTAAAAAAATCCCAAATTTTTAATTAGATAATTATGTAGTATTAGAATATAAAAATTATTTTAATTAGATATATAATTATTTTTTTAAAAAATAATATTTAATAATTTTAAATTTTAATATATTTGTATGATTATTTTTGACAAATAATAATTAACAATTTTAAATTTTAAATTACAATATTTGTAAATTTTTATTAAAAAAATGTAAAAATTATAATTTAATGTGAGAGCTAAGAAAGGGTTCCACATGGCCTAGCTGGACAAAGTCAGAGAGCTGTAATCTCAATGGTTGTCATCAAAACTGACAAACATAAAAAAAAAAAAACCCACCCTCATAATTAATAATGGATTATAGAAATGAAATTTATAATTATCTAATATTTTTATGGGGTTAATTGCTGCAATCAAACTCAAGTGTTCCTGAAAATTATATAATAGTGGTATTTAAAAAAGGAAGGTTTTGTTAACAATGTTTTATTAATACATATGTTGGGTAGAATTTAGTTGGCTTATATTTTATCCATTAAAAATATGAAGAAAAGGGCAAAAAAGATTCCTTCTCCTTCCTTTGCAAAATATTTTTATTTAAAGTAAATGAAGCTTTTGAAATTACCAACTTGAAAAAAATAAAATTAATATGACAACCATATCATCAAATCTATAAAAATTAAAATACTTTACTTATAAATGGTATTCCAGAATATAAGCAAATGTCTTCAAGTTCATACAAATAAAAGAGAAAATATTAATAAGTAATTAATTTAATCGATTAAACTTTATTTTTTTCGACGAAAAAATTTTAGATTTGAGTCTTATCAATAGTTACTTATTGGAGTTATCTCAAATGTGTGACTTGTAATCATTTATCTTAAACTGTTTTGTATGATATATTTTATCTTGATTTAAAAGACTGAATAATTTATTTATCTCTATATTTTTTTTATAAAAAAAAAAAGAAAATGTCTTAAAAAGAATTTATATACTAATGTTATTTAAGATTATTTTTATTATATTAAAATGACCATACAAATTTAAAATTTTATTTAATTAATTTATATAATTATTTAAAAAAATATTTAAAAAATTTCTAATTTAAATATCAACATCTAACATTTTTTTTATTCTCAAATTACAACCGTTTTTGAAAAAAAATCATAAACTAAAAGAATTATATTCATATTTCACTTGGAGTTTATAAATATATTTTTTTTAGAATATTAATTAATAAAAAAAATTAATACAAATTTAATCCAATTAACTCTTATCATGTCTAACAAATTTAAAATTTACATCTAAAACCCATGACCTTTTATTTTTTCAGCCTCATTTATATTAAAAAAAACTTTGATTTGCTAAAAGATTGTATGTAATTAAGTTATAGAAAAACAATGAGCGTGTTCTAAGCCAAAGGGTCCCACATGGATGCATGTGTGAGGGGTTTGGTTTCAGAGCTGCCATTAATACCCCATATGTTGCGTTTGTTTTAACTTTGGATGTCTTTTTGGCTTTTGTACATAGGAACATCATCATCATCACGGCTTTGAAATGCTTCAAAGGCAATGAATTAGTCATTTCTATGGGGTATACCCTGAAAAAAAAGAGCACAGTCAAAAACAGTAACTGACTGACGTCTTCTCTTTTTCTTTAATGCCTAGTTTTTGGTCCTTTGCTTTCAAACTTTGGAATTTTCGTGGTGAGGGTTTTTAGGGGCTCATAAAAAAATAGAAAGTTGAAAGTTTTATTCATTTGGGTTAGTGGGTTTTTATTCTGAGAGGCTAAGAATTGGAGGAGTTGACCTAAAAGCTAACTTCTTATTGGTGTCTGATTAGAGGATTCTCTGGTTTTAGGCAGGGATTTGGAGGTGTTTTTGAAGTGGGTTTGGGGGGCTTTTTCTCAATGGGGTTCATGGAATGAATTTTGGGATGGATTTAAAGCAAGGTTTTTTGAAAGATTTAGTGGGTTTTCTGTGAACTAAATGTTAAAGAAGAAGCTACATTTTGGTTATTTTTCAAGGTTTGACTGTTGAGAAAAAGCTGGCTTGAGTAATTTAGGTTGGTGTTTTTTTGGTGTGAGGGTTGTGGTTTAGGGGTTAAAGTAGAACTGGTTTCGTTTTAGATTTCGAAAGAGCCCTGTTTTTGGGCCAGTTACTAGTATATTGCCATAAACAAAGGATTCTTGAGTTTCTAATTTGATATAGGGTTAAAGGATTTGTCCTTGGGATTCTGGAGTAGACTGTTCAGAATTCTGCTGCTGAACTTAGTTTTCTTTTCCCACTGAAAAAAATGGCTTGCATGAAACTGGGATCCAAAACTGATGCGTTTCAAAGGCAAGGGCAGGCTTGGTATGTACCTGATCTCTGCAATTCAACTTCATCTCCATCTCTCTCTGCCTATATATATTCTGTCATTGCCTATTGTAAGATTATTTTTATTATTTTTTAATTTTCTTTACTATGTTTTAATCCTCTTGTGCATGTGTAAAGAGTGCTCTTTTTCTGTCATTTTAGCATTTAGTTTTAGTTAAAATTTTTAGAGATACTTTTATGTTTGAATTTGGATGTATGTGGATCAAGAGACATACTCGTATGCATGTTTTGATTGTTGATTCAAGCGACCAAGTTAGTTTTGCTTGATTAGGAAAGCTCACCTGCATTTATATTGCTTTTGGTCCACAGTTTTGTGTTTCATACTCCTAGTCTGAAACTCAAATTTTTATACTAAAATCAATGAATTGCTTAGGAATTCATTCAGTTGGTGCAAATACTGTTCAAAAGTTGTTAACTTTGTGAAGTTAATATTAGGTAAGTAGACTTCAATTATGCCGTTGTTTTTTGTTGAAGTAACTCTGTTTGATTAGTGCTTCAATTTGTAGAAGATGAGTAGCTTGTCCATCATCAACAAACTTGTAACTTGGGAACAATTTCTTTTGACTCTTTCACGAATGTAACCGAGATGACCAGTCTTGGCTTACTAATTCAGTCTTCGATAATTAAAGAAAGTTACCCTTTGTTTCTTAAGCACTTTAACATCAAGCAGTTATGATTTAGGTTGTAATGAGAATGTACTAGTCAAACAATCAACAGGAGGAGGGATGCCCATGTGATAGGAGACCTTGATACCTACAGTAAACCTATAGCTTATCTTGTCCTTTTTTTTTTCATTTCCTTTTGCTTACCTAAAGAATGTTAGATTATGCATTTTGTGAACTATGATAGAATAAGTAGCTTAGAATGACTACTGGGCTTGGCTAGTTTAATATCATGTTTAGATTAATAGTACTAAGGTTAGAAACTTAGAAAAGATAATTCTCTTTTTTTTTTCTTCCTAAAAGACCAGTTTAATGTCCTGTCTATTTTTAATGTTAATATTCCTTTTCAGAAGTAAGTAACAGATCTGACATTTTTTATCAATGGAACCAAGCTCGTTAAGAACAATGGAACAATAAGAATGTGGTATTATTTCTTATCCTAGTTACTGCAAATGTGGTAATCCCAGCATTTGGATGAGGACACATATTAAAAATGTCATGCAATAATGACCATTGAGATTGGGTTAGTAGTGTCTCATGTGTATAATAGATGGAACCATTTCATATTATTGTATATTTTTATTAAGGATGAATGATGGATGATTTTTCTTTAATAAGAATAGTTTATAATATGGGGCCAAGCTTCTTTAGTTTGATCCTAAGCACCCTGCATCTCTCTGTGCATGTGAGAGTCTTGTTGTATTTGTCTCTATATTGAGCTTAATATACATGTAATATTTATAGGTTCTGCACAACTGGACTTCCTAGTGATATTGTTGTTGAAGTTGGAGAAATGTCCTTTCATCTTCACAAGGTAACTTTCCCTTCATCATATGTATACATCATTGTAATTGGTGTGCGTGCTTGCCCTCTTGTACTTGTTGAAATTCACTGAAGTTATTATGTTTATAAAATCTTTCCGCACATGTTTACAAGCTTCTGCAAAAGTGAAGAAAGAAAATCCCTTCCCATGCCCCATACCATCTTTCTGAGACCTCATGTATTGGTTTCTTATGAGTTGAGATGTTTCACTTTACTTCTGTTTTCATGCTTTTCCTCTTAAGGATGAGCAGTAAAATATTTTGCGTGAACTTGTACGTGTTGCCACATGCATGTTAAAATGAAGTGTCTATTGTCAAATAACTGTACATCATTAAGTTCTTACTCATTTAACTATCATTTGTTGCAGTTCCCTTTACTCTCTAGAAGTGGGGTTATGGAAAGATTAATTTCTGAAGCATCTGAAGAAGAAGAAAAATGTTCCATATGCCTTCCTGATATTCCTGGAGGGCCCAAAACTTTTGAACTTATGGCCAAGTTCTGCTATGGGGTGAAACTTGAACTCACTGCCTCAAATGTTGTGTACCTTCGATGTGCTGCTGAGTATCTAGAAATGACTGAGGAATATGGGGAAGGCAATCTTATTATGCACACTGAAACCTTTCTTAATCAAGTAGTCCTCCGAAATTGGAAAGACTCTCTAAGAGCTCTTCAAACCTGTGATGATATTATCTCTTATGCTGATGAACTGAACATTACAAAAAGGTGCATTGAATCATTAGCCATGAAGGCCTCTACTGACCCCAACCTATTTGGGTGGCCCATAATGGAACATGGTGGTCCTATGCAGAGTCCTGGTGGAAGTGTGTTGTGGAATGGGATAAGTACAGGGGCTAGACCAAAAAATTTAAGTTTAGATTGGTGGTATGAGGATGCATCAACTTTAAGTTTACCTCTCTATAAGAGATTGATTGCAGTCATGGAGTCTCGTGGTATCAGACAGGAGATTATTGCTGGGTCTCTTACTTTTTATGCAAAAAGGTATCTACCTGGTTTGAATAGGCGTCAGGGTGCTAATGATTCTAATTCTAGTGCCCGTCTTGGACCTGTGGCCATAGGGGCTCCTCCATCAGAAGAAGATCAGAAGCTTTTGTTGGAGGAGATTGATAGGTTACTTCCTATTCAGAAGGGCCTTGTCCCAACCAAGTTTCTCTTTGGACTGCTTCGAACGGCCATGATTCTTCGAGCAAGCCCCTCGTGTATATCTAACTTTGAGAAAAGGATTGGGATGCAACTTGATCAAGCAACTCTGGAAGATCTACTGATGCCTACTTTCTCTTATTCTATGGAAACACTTTACAATGTTGACTGTGTGCAGCGAATTCTTGAGCATTTTCTTACCATGGACCAGATCACTGGTGGAGCCTCTCCATGTTCAGTTGATGATGGTCAGATTATTGGCTCACCTTCATTAACACCAGTTACGATGGTAGCCAAGCTAATTGATGGGTACCTTGCAGAGGTTGCTCCTGATGTTAATTTGAAGCTCCCCAAATTTCAGGCTCTTGCTGCTTCTGTTCCAGACTATGCCAGGCCCTTGGATGATGGTCTGTATCGTGCAATAGACATTTATCTGAAGGTAATATCTAAGTGCACATAATTGCTACTTAGGTTGTTTTCTTCAGTTTGATATGCTGCAAATATTGCGACAACTACTTTACTAGTCCAAGAACCCTGTAGCAGTTGTACCCAAATGCAACACTCATATGTTTAAACTGCAATTCAAGTTGACCTTAGAGTCTCTCCTAAGATGTTTTGAGAATGATGTGATAGCTTTGACTTAGGTTGGATTCCTCAATTATTTAAAGACAAAATGATATAAGTTCTCAATGCAAGATGTTTCTATCTTTGGTTCTTTGTCTGGCATTTTAACCTAACTTGCATCTCTTGTCTGCTTGAAACAAAGTAAATGGGCCAAAAAGCCAAATCTTATATGCATGGATTATAATGGAGCTTAAAATGTATTGGAGCAAAAAAATTGCCTTGCTCCTAGAATCAATCTAAGAGAAAGTAATATGAAAAGAAAAAAAAAAAAAAACCGGATACCAAAAAAAAAAGCTTGAAACTCTTGACTGGACAGTTGCTATATTTTTGTTTAAACTTGTTAACTTTCCTATATTGTCAAACTTGCAGTCACACCCATGGTTGTCAGAATCCGACAGAGAACAGCTATGCAGGCTCATGGACTGTCAGAAGCTCTCCCTGGAAGCATGTACCCATGCTGCACAGAATGAGAGACTGCCACTAAGAATAGTTGTGCAAGTCCTGTTCTTTGAGCAGCTTCAGCTTAGGACTTCAATTGCCGGTTGCTTTTTGGTTTCTGATAATCTTGATGGATCACGACAGTTAAGAAGTGGGTTTGCAGGGTCTACTGAAGGCGGCTGGGCCTCAGCTGTGAGAGAAAATCAAGTTTTGAAGGTAGGCATGGATAACATGAGAATGCGGGTTTCTGAGCTCGAGAAGGAATGCTCGAACATGAGGCAAGAAATCGAGAAGCTAGGCCAGGTAAAGGGCTCTAGCACTTGGGGAAACGTCTCAAAGAAATTCGGATTCAAGTTGAAGTCTCAAATGTGCAGTGCACAGGAGGGTTCTGTTAGCAACCAGAATAATGGAAGTGGAAAGACTGAGAAAGTGAAGGACCGGCAAGGAAAGCACAAGAAAAACTCAACTCCAGATGAGTAAGACTATTGGTTTTGCCTCTTCATGTTTAGATCCATTTGTGTCATTGTTTGTTTTGTTCCTACTGTTTAGTACCTTAGTTGTGCTTTAAACTTTGTTAAACTAGCTTCCCACCTTTGATCTCACTGTAATTGTGTGCCATACCCTCTTTTTATATTTTTTATTTACTCCCCGCATTCTGAATTATGTAATGGAGATAATGGAAGAAACTGTAATTTAATTTGTTTCATGTAATAATCCTGAAGCCATCTCTTCCTCTCTACGTGAGGCGCTTGTCCTCACTGTGAAATCTGCCTTTCTGCTTATAGACAGTTGAAGCTCAAACACAATTAACATTAATATCTCAACCTTACATGGATGATCCCATCCATGACTCAATTTTTTTTCCTAATCGAAGGAGAAAATTCTAATACACATGTAAAACTACGTTGAAATTACATTTTAGTACATCTTTTTCTTTTTTTTTTTAATAAAACTTGGATTCATTAAACAAAGATACAACTCTCTTGTGGTACAATATCATTAAGCTAATATGGCTATCTTTGCTAGCCTACGAGCCACCTTGTTTGCTTCTTTGGGCTAGTTTCACTGTGGTATCCTCCACTAAATTTTCTATCATAGATAGGTTGGGTCTCATGCTTTGTTTAAACTGTGAAATTACTGTGCATCACCTTCTATGATCATCTTCTGCATTCCCAAGCTTCCTGCAAACTTTGCTGCTCTGGCCAACGTCATGCCTTCAATGACTTCTGAGTGTGTGATGCCATTCACGGTCATACAGAAAAGCTCTTTTAACCATGCTCAAATGGTTTCCTGCGACAACTCCAATTCTTGCTCTATTCTCTTTTTTTTTTCAATGGCCCATCAAAATTAACTTTCAACCATATTTTCATAGGTGCTTTTCATTTATTTACCGTTCTTCCATTGTTGCCCTCTCCCTTTCTTGAGCTCTGCTATACTTTTGCAAGAACTGATGTACAAACGTCAGTGTGGCATCAGCCGTTTTGATTATATGGGGATAAAGTACAAATTTATCATTTTATTTATGTGAGTAGATCAAATTTATCATTAATATTTAATTGGTGTAATTTTATGATCATAGTTTTAATTTGAAACAAATTTACCATTATACTATTAATTTTGAAGCAAATTTGTTCAAAATGTTGCTCAAAATGTGATGATCATAGAATATTTTATAAAATATTTCATTAGCAGTTGTTCTAAAATATTTCTTAGGTTTTTATTTTCTTTTTCCCTTTTTATTCAACCTTTTCTTGCAAAAGAAATTTTTTTTTTTAGAAAAATGAAAGTTTTATTTTTTTTAAAATAAATATAATCTTATTATTATGTTTCATGGACTCAGGTGCAAGTATATATCATATACAAGTAAGTATTTAAAAGTCATACTTGTAAATGCTCAAAAGTTTTGTACTCATAAAATAGTTTTAAAGTGTTCAAAAATATGATACGGGTATGTGGACATGTTAGTAAGAAATATAAAAAATATATATTAATGTAATTTCTAATGTAAATAAAATTTTCTCTCATCGATAAATCAATAAAAAAATCTTTTTTATTATATCTTTAAATACTTAAATTAATTTTAAATAGTTAAATATTTTTGTTCTAATAACCTTAATCTCCATTAATTGCAATTGGATATTTTATCATCCACACATAATTTATCCATTTTTTTATTTTCTATAGGTACATTTTCAAATATTCCGTTTGTTTCGTCAAAAATAACTTTCAAAAAATTATTATCATATTTTCATGTGTTTGTTTGATAAAAAATTAGCTAGTTAACGAAAAATGACTTAATAATAAATGAAAAATGAGGTCATTTTTTTTTAAATTTGTCTAATGAATTTGAAAAAGAGAAAACAATTTTTTTAAAAAAAGCTATTTATGAGTATAATTATTTATTAATATTTTTAAATATAATTTTACTTATAAATAATATTATATTACAATATATTAATAAATAATATATTATTAATATAATATATTAATAAATAATATAAAGAATAAAAATAGTTTTATTTTAAGTATTTTTATATTAACATAATATTTTATATTAAATATTATTATTAAAATATAATTATTTTTTAATATTAATAATTTTAATAATAAATAATTTCAATATATTTTAATAATAAATAATTTTTAATATTTTAATTGTTATATTAATATTATTTGAAAAAAAAATTCAAAAAACAATAAAAGAAAAATATTTTTCATTAACTCATCTAAATAATAAAAAATTTACTTTAATTTTTTAAAAATTATTTTTCAAAAGGTATTTTTTCTAAAGAAACGAAGCCTAAACATGTACTTAAATGAAAAAGAAAAGTAAACATGCATACAACACACAAAATAGGCCCACAACGGCTAAAATAATTATACATTGGGCTAAACCCAAATCTGACCCGTTTTGCTACCCACTCAAAACTCACCGTTTCCTAACCTTTTAGTTTAAACTCAAAAATTCAACCCTAAACCGGTATCTTTTCTTTTTCTAGCTGCTGGTTCCTGAACCGCCTTCAATCTCCAAACCCAGGCCACCGATTGTTTCTTTTCCGGTCACCGTCAGGTAGCATATCCTTCTTCTTCTCTCCTTTTAATTCTTCATAACCCCCAAAAAAAGCACCTTCAAACCGGAGATCAAAACCCAAGCCGCTTTCCTTAACCTTCCTCCATTCCTGTTATCTCCAAGAAGCAGAGTCCATATTTTCAGCCGCGAGTCAGACACATAACTCGTGTGTGTCTTGTCGTGTTGAGTCCATGCAACAATGTTAGTGTTAGTCAACCCGTTGCGTAATTTAAAACCCTGATGCAGTTTTTGACTAGCGCAAAACCCACCCTAATCCCTGCAACCCGTGGAAGAAGAGGTGAAAGGAAAGAAGGCCAAATCAAGATGGGTATGAAACTATTCAACGACGACGAAGGTCCCCTAAACGACGACATATCGAAGATAGAAATCAACAACGAGTACGCTCAAAGATTCGAGCACAACAAGAAACGGGAGGATCTCCAGAGGTACGAGGAGCTGAAGAAGAGAGGAGACGTGGAAGAATCTAATGAAGAATCTTCTGAAGAAGATGATGATGATGAAGATTATAGTGATCAAATTACCCTCAGAAAGAACGATGGAGATTTCTTTAAAGCTCTAATTAGGGTGAGGAGTTTCTTTTCAAATACCCTTTTTTTTAAAGTTATTTTAAGCCCTTATTGATGTTGTTTTTGAGTAGTTTGTCGATTTTTTATTGATTATGATTTTGCTTTTTATGATCATAATTGGATTTTTTAGTGGTTACTATGTTAGTAATTTAGGTAAGTCTTAGTCTTTGCCTAGGAATGAGTTTGGAAATTAGGAAGGATGAAAAAATCGTTTCAATCTGATGGCTAATTTTCCTATTTAATCATATGCTCTGAACGAGTCTAATCAATTCTCAGCTTCTGAAATTAGTTGTTAAAAATCTAATTTAGCAATGAACTATGCTAGAATGAGCCATACATTGTTTCATATGTCCCGTGCACAACTTTTTGTTGAAGATTGAAGTGGGCAAAATATTGAGCCGTCTTTGATGATGATTTTAATCTAATTGTAATAATTCTTGATCTTGGGAACATGTTAAGCAATGTAATGCAGTAAGTTTTTTAATCTTTTGTTGAAAAATTCATAAATTTTTAGTTCGTTAAATAGGACGTGTGGAATTATCTTTGTCCAATGTATATTAATTTGTATCTTGCACTTTTTTTGTGGCTTGCACATTCACTCGGGCGAGTGCCTTTTTTATCACCTTGTGCCTTGGGTGATGAAGCTATGTTTCTGCAAGTCTAACTCATCTTTTTTCCTCAAGCACCTGCATAAGCCACTTTTCTGATACCTTGAAGTGGACATGGATATGGTGCCTCAATCCTCCAAATATTCCAAATATAAGGACAAATTCACAAAATATCAAGTGAAGTAACGCACTAATTTTTCAAAGATAATTAATATTTTCAGGACAGAAAATTCTATGTATTATGTCTGATAAGCTAAAATATATTATTTTGTTAATAAACCTTAAAGGTTTATGCCATTACATTGCCTAATGTGTTTTAATGTCAAGAATTATCATAATTAATGCCAACAAACAAAGTTCCAAGTTTGCTTCACTTCCATCTTAAACAAAGAGTTGTTCATCAATAATATTATTTAGTTCTCTATTCCTGTAAATAGAGTTGAAACTGTCCTTTTTTTACTATCATGTGGTCATGTTAGTTCCATGGCTGCTGGGCAAAATCTTTTTCTCTGACAATGCTTTCTTTATTCCTTTCTGTGTGCAAGTGAATGAAGAGAGAGAGATGTAATAAAATTAAAAATCTTTATACACATAAAATAAAGCTGACTATTGTAATCTACACTCCCTGTCTCTAACCCACTTGAAACAAATTTCTGCCTGAACGTTTGCATGTTGGTAAAAAGCTTTAACAACGTGGCTTTATCAGGTGTTTGTTTATGGATGTTAGATTGGAAGCAAGATGTGTCTGTACTGATGACTTTAACAGATATAGGAATTAAGTGGCCCTGAGTAATGTATAATTTCTTTTATCTGGACCTATGCGTTTGAATTGAGGACTTTTTAGTAATATGAGATAACTGTTTTCTTTTACTACATTGGTGTGAAAACTGAAACTTTTCCAATTTATTGATGATTTTTCATTTTGAATTTGCATGTTCTAACCTAGGTGAGAAGTCGTGACCCTAGATTGAAGGAAAAAGATGTCAAGCTTTTTGAGTCTGATGATGATGAAAGCCACAAACAAGAAGAAGAAAGTGAGCAGAAAGAAAAGAAAGATAAGAAAGCAATGTATTTGAAAGATGTGGTTGCAAAGCACTTGATTGAAGAAGGGCCTGATTTTCAGGAACAGAATGCTGTTGTTAAGCAGAAAAAGAAGGTAAATACTTACGGCGAAGAACAAGAAGAGATAAAGAAGGCTCTTTTGGATGCAACACAAGAATTTGACAATGAGGATAATGGGGATTTCTTGAGAGTAAAGGAAACAAAGGGTGAGGATGACAAGGAAAAAGAAGATTTCAATGATGGGGAATTAAAGAAGTTGGAAGAATATTTTGGGAAAGATGAGAAAATGGACGAGAACATGAAGTTCTTGAAAGAGTTTTTTAAAAACAAGATGTGGATAGATAAGGAGGGGAAAGGTGGAGATCTCGTGATTGATAATGAGGTAGTGGATGAGGTGTTGAGGGATGAGGAGGAGATTGAGAGGCAAGAGGGGTATGAGTTGGAGTATAACTTCAGGCATGAGGAGAATGCTGAGGATAGAGTGATAGGGTACTCTAGGAAAGTAGAGGGATCAGTGAGGAAGAAGGAGAACAAGAGGAAAGCGCAGAGGGAAAGGAAGGAGGAGAGAATGAGGGTTGCAGAGATGGAAAGGAAGGAGGAGCTGAAGCATTTGAAGAATTTGAAGAAGGAAGAAATTAAGGAGAGAATGAAGAAAGTTATGGAGATTGCAGGCATTAAGAAAGATGAGGAGTGCCCATTTAGTGCAAAGGATTTGGAGGAGGAATTTGATCCTGAGGAGTATGATAAGATGATGAAGGCTGTATTTGATGAGAAGTATTATGATAATGAAGATACGGAATTCAATAGTGATAGTGATGGAATTGAGAAACCAGACTTTGATAAGGAGGATGAGTTGCTTGGACTTCCTAAAGGATGGGATGTGCTTGAGTCTCATGATGGGTTCTTGGCTGCAAGGGAAAGGAATAAGCACAAGTTACAGAGTGGTGGGGGTAATGATAGTGGAGAAGAAGAGGACTTTGAACACAAACACAAAGATGATGGTGATGATGACGAAGCTGATAATGAGAGTGAAGGATACAAAAATGAAGATGAAGAAGATGATGAGGAAAGGAAGGAAGAGGAGACTGAGGAAGGCAAGCGCAAGAGGAAGCGTAAAATGTCTGTTGTTCAGAAAGCCTTACAGGAAATGTGGGAGGAATTTTATAATTTGGACTATGAGGATACAATTGGAGACTTGAAAACAAGATTTAAATATGTCAAGATCAAACCTAATAGGTATGGGTTGAAGCCTAAAGAGATATTGGCATTGGATGAGAAAGAGTTGAATCAGTATGTTTCTTTGAAGAAGCTTGCACCATATATGGATAAGGAATGGAAGGTACCCAACAGTAAGAGGTACCAGCAGAAATTGAGGATTAAGGAGCTTCTCAAGGAGAAGCGAAATGGTCAAAAGGCTGGTAAGAAGAGGTCAAGAGATGCTGTTGAGCAATCGACTTCAAGATTTGGTGGTGGCAAGGAAGATAAGAAAGCAAAATTAGAGGATTCAGATGGTGATATGAAGCATATATCTAAGCAGGGCAAGAAAAAGCGTCGTCAAGCATCTACAATATCAGAGTCAAGGCGCAAAGCATATGGAATGATTTCTTCCAAACCAAAGAAGAATAAACATAAGCATTGACCAACTAGAATAATTCTGTACGAAGCAGTAGAGGTATTGAGATTTTGATTTTATTCACTTGTGTTTAAAATTTATTCTTGTGGGTTGTTTCTTTATAATGAATCTGATTAAATTGTCTCCTCATTAAGCAAAACAAGGAAAGTTGAGATTTTGTTATATACTTTTATGTTTTCTGGCCATAGATTCTGTTATATACTCGATTTTCTTGTACTGTTAATTTTAGTAACAGACCTTCCTAAGCTTTTCTGTTAGAAGAATTGGCCATTAATGAGTTCACAAAAAGTCGGTGAAACAATGGTAATAACTTTGTTTGAACGTGCAGTGGTCCTTATTTCTGTTCATTACAAAGGGGAACTGCAAATGAAAGGAAAAGAAGTCAAATAATATCTGCACACACAGTTGGATTTCCCTCCATTGAAATCCTAAATTATTTTTTGCTTCTGCTTGAGCTCTCCTCAAGCCTTCTAGTTCAAGCAGCAAGTACACAAACATATTATTCCTGAGCCTTTCTTCCCTCATCTTCAAGTCCAGTTGGCTTCATAACTTTCCATCTATCCGCCAAGAACTCTAATATATCAGCACAATCATTGGCAGTGTAAACCCCCAGTGTTATTGCAACAGCTGAGGTTGTCCTGATCATCATAAAAAGGACAGGCCGGCGTTGTGATTTTCTTCCTCGTCATCTCGGCAAAAGCAATAACAATTCCATCAGGATCGATTTCGAAGAGCTTTTCAACTATTAGTATAGGCAATCTCATGGCGTCTTTCATCTGATGCAATTGTACCATATATTTGGGTCAACCTTAGAGTCCCATGTTCCATAGCAAGCCTAGCTGTATTCCTAAGGGAGATGAAGGTTGCCCTTTTCTTGGAAAGAAGAATACATGAAAGTAAGAAAAGGATTCTTCTCTATTCCAGGATACATTCATGATCGAATCAAAATATTGAATGGTTTTCTCAGCCTGTCTCATGTCTACTCTTCCAGACAACTAAAGATACCAAGTCCCAGATTAACCTAAATTTTGATTGAATCATTTGGATTAAGTCTCTCTTTTATTTTAATATTAATGTGTATTAAACTTACACTATAGTACAAATTTTAAAAAAATTGTAAATTTTTTTTACAAAACTCAATTTCAAAAAAATAAACCAGCAAAATGACACGTGCTCATTTCTAATATATATATATATATATATATATATATATATAATTTATAAGACCATTTTATTAAATTAAAAGATAATTAGTTATACTAAAATTATGTTGTCTTCGTGTTCAACCTCTAAGTTAATAAGTTTATGTAAAGAATTCACACATTTTTTTACCCAAGTAAGTACTTGTGTCACGGACCTAAGGGGGAGTTCTGAATCCCACATCGAACATAATAGAAAGGTTCCTGGGATATAAAAGGGTTCACACCATCTCCGCCTTGTGATGCGCTTTTTGTAGGACAAAACCGTGAGGTCAAGGGGGGCCAGAGCGGACAATACCTCACAAAGGTGTGAACCGTGGCGGAAGGCTGATCTGGGACGTCGGAAGGGTGAATGCCCGGGTCCCGGAGCCGCGCGGGTTCGGAGCTTGAGTCTCGACCCGTGACAAGTGGTATCAGAGCCAACCCTATACCGTTCGATCCACGCCGAGCACCTCAAGGGAGGCAGGCAGGGTGGCCGGCCTCCATGACGAGGGCGTCACGAGGTTGGGTGCGGGAGAATGTCACGGACCTAAGGGGGAGTCCTGAATCCCACATCGAACATAATAGGAAGGTCCCTGAGGTATAAAAGGGTTCACACCATCTCCGCCTTGTGAGGCGCCTTTTGTAGGACAAAACCGTGAGGCCAGGGGGGCCAGAGCGGACAATACCTCACAAGAATGTGAACCGTAACGGAAGGCTGATCTAAGACGTCGAAAGGGTGAATGCCCGGGTCCCGGAACCGCGCGAGTTCGGAGCTTGAGTCTCGACCCGTGACACTTGCCCCAACCTCTATAATTAGCCACTTTGACTTTCAAGGTAATGATTGAGCTCATAATAAGAGTACGACTTGATTGAAAAGATATAAAAGTAAGAGAAATAAACATAACATTGCATAAAAATTTGGAATGGAAAATCCAGCTTTTTGACAGAACTCTAAAAAAGGTACATGTTATTAGAAGTATTGAGTACTTTGATTTGATTATATGCATGCGTTTTAGTTTAGTATTCATCATAAACCAATTTAACACAGGTAGGCAAACAAGAAATAAACTTTGAACAATCTCTTTCCCCAAGGAGGAAGAAACTCTGTTTGTTTTTATTACAAAACATACAAGTGAAAGATGTTAGACAAACACAAAAATGCTGACATGATTCAATTGCGTTTTCTTGATGTGATTTTGGCAGGAATTAGTACAGACTCACAATTGGGTTGGTTATGAACATCATGAATTGGTGAAAGCCGATAATGCTTCTGAATCATGAAGTTTTCAAAGCTGATAATGCTTCCTTTGTTGTAGCTGAGATGACAGCATCTGAAGCATTTGGCAGGTAATAATACTTCCCTGCAAGATAAAATCAATAATGACTATTTTATTACATTCGATATGCATGATAAAAGAATAAATGTTTCAGTAGACGTACCTTGAGCTACTCTAGCAATTTCCTTGGCAAAACCAGTTGAGACAAACTTGTTCTCAGTGTCAATAACAAGGGATGCTTTGTATATTTTTCCAGCCACCTCAAGAATCTCAACCTCCAATATTTATATACATAAAATGCATGAAAATCATTTGGCCAAACCTAGATAACATTCAGAAACCTTCATTTGTAGCTTTCAGCTCATATCACTAAAAAATGAAGGGTTCAAACACGAACAATGTATAGCCTTTTTGCTTGTAGACATAGTTATATTGCGACCACGTCCAATTAAAGCCTATAACAGGGGGTATATTATAATTGTAGCAAGACTAGCAGGCTTCTTACCGATGGTCATCATGCTATATAACTAGTTATAGTGCCATAGTTTACCTTCAACTCTTGCGCTGAGGGTTGAGAGGCATCAGAAGCAGGCAGCAACTTCGAGGTCAGTGGATCTTTTCAATGATATGTTGGCTCTTCCATTAGTTATTGCAACGATCATTACACGTCCCACATCACCACTTTTCTCTGTGTTTAGCCCAACCCTGACAGCCTTGCAATATTAAAGTTCAAGAAAAGGAAACTTTGAATTTGTATCAAAATATGCACTGAAAAGAATTTCATTGACAAGCTCAAAAATAGCATAGAGATGTAAACATGCAGTTATAATTCACAAGAAAAAAAACATTTCAGATTTATGAGGCAACAATATTACAACAGCCATGATGTGAAAGTCATTACCTCCAAGTCATAATGACATATAGCCAATGCAGAATAATATGGCAAGGCAGCCATTATGTATCAATATGTGTCATTGACAATTAGTTACAATGAATCGTTTCAGAAAATCTGTGCCACAAATTGAGGGATTCACCTTATATTATATACATACCATGCTTAAACCATAAGCTAGGGGAGATCCACCCCCACATGGAAGTCCCTCAAGACGTTTTCTAGCCATTGCAATTGATATGGAAGGAGGCAGAAGGACTTCTGCAGCATCTCCACAGAAAGGTATAATCAACATTACCAGTAAATAGAAACAAATTAACTACCCTGAAAGTTCAGCACAAAATTGTCTCTAGTTTACCTGGTCTCTGCTTGTATAACTCTCAGCCAGTAACTTAAGTGCAGCACCTTTAGCATTTTGTATTAGGTTCAATGCCATGCTCCCACTTGCATCAACCACTAATATTATGTGACATGAAATATATATTTTATGAACCCAAGTACTTGAATAGAATTTATTTCACTCTTTGGCAGATCCCAGTTGAAACAATTTGCTAGAACAATCTTTCCACATCAATTTTACTCTGATCCTTATGCTTAAATATTATGCAGGCATTCAGTCATGATTCTGTTGTACTTCATGGTAAATGCTGATAATTCAAGATATTGTAGACTTGTATGTGTTAGACGACACCAATGGAAGTTCAGAAATTCGTACAATCAAAAATCCTTTAAGAGTATATACTACCATAAGTATAATCATGAGGTTAAAAGAAACACCGAAATACATAGAACCACTAGAAAGTATTTTTTTATTGATAAATAAATAAAGTTAATAATAGATGTGAGCAATAGAAGTAGCTCATCAATGCCAATGCTCCCACTTTTCTTGCCATTCTTTCAGCCCTCATGTCAGTTTTCTCCACAAAAACTTTCCTACTTTTTTGAAAGTCCCTCTCCCTACGCAACTTTTGATATGGTGCAGCAGCTCTAAGTGTTACATAAACAGCTAGTCTCTTCACAGGGCCCTGTTGGAAAAACAATGCAGCTTATTCCAAAAATGAGGTTAGGAGTGGGAAAAACAATGTATAGAAGATTGGAAAGAGTGAAGAAGATTGCTAATTACTGGTTGATTTTGAGATTTCATCAACACCCAACTGACAAAGCAAAAAATTCAACAGAAAGGGGAAAACTACACATAAAAAAGGTAAAATATGACAGGACATATAAGAATGTTAAACCCTTCATTGGGGGTACATAGAATATTTTGGAAGTTTAGTTTGCAAAATGTAATATTTTGACAGTCATTATATACTTCAAAAATATTTTGAATTACATATCAGGAGGTTTTGGAAGCTAGTGGCAACCATTACCCTTATCCAAACTTGCATGGTTCAGGGAAGGGACAGAACTAACCTTTGGGAGCATTGGTTTAATATATTGGCCTCTATCCTCCGAGAATATAACATTCTTTGCTCTTCCAGCTTTCCCCCAGCGCCTCTGTGCTTGTTGTGCAAAAAAAAGTAGTTTCTCATCAACCAAACCCCCTTCTGCATCAAAGATAAATTCTTCAGGTATTTGCTCCTGTTGTTGCTCATTCTCCTGATCACTGTCATCCTGGTTGTAAACAAAGCATCACAGCTTATTTCATCAGTAAAATAGTTAATTTTTAAAGAAGAAACGATGATAGCTAAGTCCTCAATGATAAGGACTTTGGCAGATTTTAGTTGATAAACAACAATTCCTGCAAAGAAATGACAAAATTTATTAAGAAACTGTATAGTGCTTAATGTTGAAATCTTAATGTCAACATACCTCTTAATCTTCCTCCTCCTTCTGCTCCTCCCCAAATTCTTCATTTTGTGGAGGGGGAGGTGGAGGTGGAGGTGGAGGCTGTTGATTTTGTTGATCTGGTGGGAGGGAGGATGACAAGCTCCACCTGTATTATATGATATATCAACACAAATTTTTCTGTTGGTCTTCTAATTTTCTGCTTTCATGACGCAAACAAAAACGAGTAGCTTCATCATGAGGCAGATATTTTTTCCTTTTTAACTTCAATATTTATCCCCAACCACCCACTAAAAGAATAAATAAAATGAAGAGGAGAAAAGGTGGGACTGTATGTACTGATCTCCAAAATAGAAGAAATATAATCAAACAGATAGGTAGCCATTAATTAGCAGACATTTCAACACAACCTGCAATGCCACCATAAATAAGTATCATATGTCCCTCGGTTGGAAACAGAAATATGCTCAAAAGTTGGTAGCAACTTGGAAATGGTAGAAGTAACAAGAAAAGCATATTCTATTACAAGTAATTAAGCAATCAGAGGCAAGAATTGCTTAAAAAATCTAGACATCAAGAAGAAACAAATAAACAGGAGGCCAGGGGATGAATGGATACAACAATTTCTTGCAGTGCATTACAAAATAATGGGTGCAAAATCATAGTAAGAATACTTAACAGCTTTCTTCAGGTTATCCACATTAACTCTTTCACGTCCTTCCAAAGCAGCCAAGCATTTTGCAACCCGGGAAGCATATAGCTCGGCTCTGAGTCCCTATAAATTTTTTCAGTAATACTTATTATTCCATACCATGATTAGCATTCTTACAATCCATGAACAATCTTCAATTAAAAAAAATCAGTGATCTTGACCTTTATTATTATTATTATTCGCTTTATTTGAGGAATGGGAGATTCAAACCCAGCTTTTTGATCAGGGAATACACAAACCTATCACTGAGCTAAAAGCTCGGGTGCCAGTTTTATTATGTTCTTAAACTGCAAAAACATCATCCCCTTAGTTTTTGCTTAAGAATGGCTTGTATTGGTTACTGAAAATAACATATTCCCCTTTTTAGTGATGTTTGTTTCACAAAATATGGTCACTCCAAAGGATTCCCCAGTACATGTCAGTGCTGGATAATTTGAGAAACACAAACTAATATGAAGCAGGAAAGTAGTGGCTTTTCCATGTCCCTGATAAGAATTTAAGAAGCAGTACTCATAATTATAACTAAAATATTACTATTACAAAAGTATTTATGTATTTTTGCCTAATAAAATCTTACTATATCCTTGTTCTCAGGATGGAATTAGAGGCAAAGAACTATTTGCCTAGAGCATTTGGGATCAGAGACTTGATGGCTTCATCTCAGTCAGCTTCTAGGCATATGGGAAGCTGGTTCCTCCCAACTGAGATAATTTTTAAG
Source organism: Durio zibethinus (assembly GCF_047325235.1). Taxonomy (NCBI): domain Eukaryota; kingdom Viridiplantae; phylum Streptophyta; class Magnoliopsida; order Malvales; family Malvaceae; genus Durio; species Durio zibethinus. The sequence continues at coordinate 8,486,136 of NC_143167.1, read as the reverse complement.
TCTTACAGTATAAGAGGATTGAGAAGGGACAAATTTGAGTAAATTTTGTTATCCAAAGTGGTTAAAGAATAAAAGCCATACAAAAATGTAAGAAAGCAAGATTTCAATCTTAGCACCTGGCAACCACCTCGAAAGGCTTCCATAACCAGGTACTTTAATTGTTCTCGGCTAATTGTAACATCCTTCAAATACTCTCTCGCTAAAATGATCTGCCAAAAAAAAAAGGCACAAGAGAAATAAAATTCATCTTTGTGCATAACAAAGTGCCATAAGTACCAAAAATCAGATATGGATTAAACAAACAAAGCTTGGCATTGAGAAGAAAATTCAATTACTAGCACAATGTAATGGTAAAAATGCAGCTGAACTGCTGAATGCACATGGTGATATCAAAGTCATCAAATTTTATTACTTGCAAAATGTGTTTCCATTTCAACTTCTTAGAGTACATTTTAGGATGAAATGGTCCCTTTCTGAAAAATTTGAAACCAGACCAGAGGACTTCTAAGGGGTTTGCATTCTATATATACCTATTTTACTGGCAACAACTATTTGAACGACATAGCACTAAAGCCCACAAATATCATAGAGATCCTTTCTTAATATAACTGACACAGAAATTTATACCCTACTTTCCTTTTTCATCATTAACTTTTACAATTTTCATTAAAGTTCAAACAGTGACTGAGTTTTATACAGTGGGAAATAGTCCTTGAATGTGTTTGGTACTATTTATAGTTAAGAGGTAATGGTCAAGCAAGTGCTATTACATCTGCAGAAAACTCAACATGTTGAACCTTTTCTGGTCTATGAACGATAAATTGAATTTAAGCACCTTGTTACATACACAAGCTTTTGGGCATAAATGGATGAAGTTTATACATCTAAGCAAATGATCTGTTTTATGCACAGATTTCATTATAGTCAACTCTTAGTTTATACATTCATCTCTTATTTTAATCAAAGGTGGGTTTTGAGAAGGACCATTGTATTAAGAAGATTCAAAATCTGACTTGAAAAAAAAAGCCATCAATGCATGGTTACCTTAATCTTTGCATATTCTGTTTCTTCCTTGACCATTTTAAAAACTTTATTGCTAGCTTCCTGAAATTGTGTTGCAATTCCAACTGCTGCAACACGTTCTTCAAAATTCATTGGAAGATCTGCATTGCAAAGGAAGTTTGTCATTAACAGAATGGGAAAGATACATTAAAACTAAGAAACTCATTTCATCATCTAAAAACGAGTTTTATACCTCAAGTTAATTGCAATACGATCTAATAAATGTTCTCGTACAGCACCTTCTTCTGGATTATAAGTGGCAATCAAAAGCTGTTTGCAAGGGTGCTTGAAACTGATTCCCTCTCTTTCGACAATATTAACTCCTTCAGTCGGTACATTAAGAAGCAAATTCCTAATTCCCTCATCCAGAAGATTAATGTCATCAATAGTTAATACACCTCTATATGCTTCAGCCAGAAGGCCAGGTTGAAAAACAGTTGTTCCCGTTTTCACAGACTCCTCAACATCAACAGATCCAATAAGTCTGTCCTGTCACTCCAAGTGGACTCTAGAGCAAGAGTGAACAAGGGTGTTTAGACAATAAAACAAACTCAATAAGAAAGGCTTTCTTGTATGCAATGTACCTGAACAAAAGGAGATCTGACAACTTGAGTCTTAACATTGCCATCAGAATCATATTCTGCTTGCTGAGTTAAACCATCTTCCCACCTTTAAAAATTATGAGGACCAGGTTACATCTTGAAAGGAATAAATATGCGAGATTGTTGTTGAATCAGTTAGTTCTCATGTCCATTAATATCATAAAAGCAGTGCAAGCTTTTAACTTAGGTCAGAAGTTCTACAGAAACTGTTCTAGCCTCAGAACACATATTAATACTCAAAGGAATACTTATATCTTCTCAATAGGGACTGCAAATCCGAGAAAACAAACAGTAAAAATTTAATACAACTCTTGTATACATTTTCCGTTCTTTCTAATGCCACATGACTAATGCCAAGTGTTTTGCTTCATGTCCCTAACAAATAGCGCACAAACCTATGTTCTATCAGAGGGTTAAACCTCATATCACATTTAGCAGAACCAAATTACAAACGAAGTTATATAACAGGTAAGAGTTCACTGTTCATACTCATCTGGGCAGGCTGGATCTGCATTGGCTATTGAACCAACGACTACATCAATGGGTGGCAAAATGGCATGCAATCCACGTGCCATTACAGTCTTGGCTGTTTCTCGCCTTCCAGAGATAGCAATCCCTCCAATCTCACAATCAATTGCCCCAAGTAAAAGAGCAGTTTTAATGGCATCCTGTGACAACAGTTAATCATGCATCGGATACAACTTCAGTAATAAAGTCACATAGTTATGTAAAATTTGCATTAAAGTAGAGGGTTTAAAGAAACAACTTCACTAAACCTACGAGATATTACTTCATTAACAAACACGTACAAAACCAATGACCCATTTTTGTACTACTTCTAAAGCATTTCCTTTCCTTCCCTATACAACAAAAAGAAAGAGAGAAAGAGATGAAAAGAAACCTGGCCAACAACAGCAGCTAAAGGGAAGTACTGTCTTCCATAAGAAGAAGAAGAAGAAGAAGAGGGATCCTCAGAGTCGGTGGCAATGACAGCCCCATTGCACGAGTCTACTGCAGCATTTGACGTAACAAGAACACGAGGAAAGCGATTGGTGCTGTGACTTTGAAACCGGTTCCTTGGGCTCAAACGATAAGAAGAAGAGAAGAAGAGAAAAGGGTATGGCTTAAATATGACAGAAGGTTGAAGCTAAAGCTGAAGTTGAGACAGAGAAAGAGAATAACAAGCTAAAAACGCCATCAGATTTTTTTTTCTTCGTTCCTTCTTATCCGTTACATAATCTGACAATCTAATTTTTCTGTTATGTAACTCTGTTCTATCAGGGACATCGATTGTTAGATCACTAAGAAATAATCATTAAATTTATATAGTTAAATATCAATCATTAATTGAAATTAAAAAAAAAAAAAAAAACCTATTTATCATGTAATGAGATTACAAAAAAAAAAGTATAAAATTTTATTCAAAATTTAAATAATTTTCATTTTAGGTAAAAGTTTTTTATTTTCTACTTTATTATATGTTTATGAAATTATTTAAAAATAAAAAATAATAATTAAAAATATATATTTTAAATTTTAATGTAATTGGTATCTTGTAAAATAGTTAAAAAGTATTATAAAATAAAAAAAATAATTCTAAATAAATTAAAAATATTAACATAAAATTCTTTCAAAGTAAAAAATTAAGCTAAAAGAATTTATATTTTAAAATAAAATAAAAAATTATTAACATAATAGATGAGAGAAATAATAAATTTTTTTATTAATTTATGTAAAATGGGATAAAAGTATTGTAATGTATTAAAAAATGAATTATGAAAAATTTTAAACATAATTAAATATAAAAAAAGCGTTAAAAATTTTATTTAACATAAATAATTAAATTAATAATGTGAATTTAAATTAATAATTTTTCTTATAAATATATAAAAAATAGTTAAAAATACTTTCAATGATAAAATATAACATAGAAGAAATAATATTTGAGAATAAAAAATTAATCAAAAATTTATTAACGCTAATAAGTGAAAAGAATCATAAAAATGGTATCATTTATCATAAAATATATTAAAAATATCGTAACCCCTATGAAAGAGTTATAATAATTTTAAAAGTAATAAAATGTAAAAACAATTGTAAAAAATATTATTAAAATATAAATAATTAAGTTAGCAACATAAAATTTTAATTATTTATTATTTCTCTAAATATATAAAAATATCTAATAAAGAAAAAAAAATAGATAACGTAAATATGGGAAAGGAAATGTAATATTTATATCATTTAGCATAAAATAGGTAAGAAATGTCATAATACACTAAGAAAAAATTATGATAATTTTAAACATATTGAAAAATAAGAATAAATATAAAAATATATTATTGTAATGTAAATAATTATGATGACAATGTAAAATTTTGATTAATTATTGTTTATATATATATATATATAAGAAAATAGTTATAAATTAAAAAATAAATTGGTAACAAAAACAAATGAAAAGAAATGTAAAATTAGTATCATTTAGTATAAAATAGATAAAAAAGTATCATAATATACTAAAAAGAGACAACAATTCTAAACATAATAGAATGTAAGAATAATCATAAGAAAATATTATTGTAACATAAATTATTATGTGGGTAACAAAATTTTAACTAATTATTATTTTTTAAATATATAAGCAAAATAGTTAAAAATTGAAAAACAAAATAAATAACGAAAAAAAGTGAGAAAAAAACTAAAATAAGTGTCATTTGGTATGAAATGGATAAAAAATGTTGTAACATATAAAGAAGAAGCTATTTAATTCTAAATTAAATGTGAGAATAATCATAAAAATAAATTATTGTAACATAAATAATTAAGTTATCAATTTAAAATTTTAATTAATTTTTTTTAAATATATAAGATAAATAACTAAAACTTAAAAACATATTAATACCATAAACAAGTTAGATGAAACATAAAAAAATAGGAATTATCATAAAATTGATATTATTTGACATAAAATGTGTTAGAAATATCGTAAGATCTTAAGAAAAAGTTGTGATAATTCTAAAAAAAATAAGAACAAGCATAAAAAAAATTATTGTAACATAAATAATTAATTTGACAACGTAAAATAATTATTATCTTAAACCCAAAGAATAATTCTAAACCAATAAATAAGTGTTAACGTAAAAAGTTAAAAATAATCATAAAATTGTTGTCACTTAATGTAAAATGAGTTAAAAGTGTTGAATATCCTAATAAAGAGTTGTGATAGTTATAAATGTAATGAAAAGTAATAACATGTATAAAAAGATATTATTGTAACAAAAATAATTAAGTTGGTTATATAAAAAAATATTATTACAAATTAAAAAAATAATTTTAAACAAAAAATAAAATTTAATGTAAAAAAGTGAGAATAATCGTAAAATTAATATTATTTGACATAAAATGGTTGCAAGTATTGTTACATCTTAATAAAATATTATGAAAATTTTAAATGTAATTAAAAGTAACAACAAATGTAAAAAAAATATTATTAAAACATAAATAATTAAATTGGTAATGAAAAAAAATTAGTACTATAAATTAAAAAATAATCCTATGCCAAAAGTTAGACGCTAACATAAAAAGATAAGAATAATCATAAAATTTATATATTTTGGACTAAAATGTATTAGAAATGTCATAATAAGAAAAAGTTATAATAATTTTAAATGCATTAAAGGATAAGAACAAGTATAAAAAGATATTATTACAATATAATAATTAAGTTGACAATATAAAAAAAATTAGTTTTATAAATAAAAAATAATTCTAAATAAAAAAATTATTAACATAAAAAAATGAGAGTAATTGCAAAATTGAAATTATTTGGTGTAACATGTGTTAGAAGTGTTATAACATAAAAATGCAAGAATAGTTGTAAAATTAGTGTCACTTGACATAAATTGTATTAGAATTGTTGTAACACCTAATAAAGAGTTGTGATAAATTTAAACGTAATAAAAAATAAGAACCAACGTAAAAAAAATTATTGTAACATAAATAATATTTTTGACAACTTAAAAGAATTATTATTACAAATAATTAATTAATTTCAACCAAAAAAATAAGTATTAGTATAAAAAGATGAAAGTAATTGTAAAATTGATATTATTTTTTGTAAAATTGTAAGAAGTGTCGTAACACTTTTTAGAAAAAATTGTAATACTTCTAAATATAATAAAAGATAAATGTAAAAAAATATTATTATAACATAAATAATTAAATTGACAATATAAAAGAACTATTATTACAAACCAAAATATAATTTTAAATAAAAAGTTAAGAGTTAACATAAAATGTTGAGAATAATCATAAAATTTGTATTATTTGACGTAAAATAATTAAAAAATCATTATACCTTAAAAAAATTATAATAATTTTAAACGTAATAAAAAGTAACAACAAATGTAAAAAGATATTATAGAAATATAATAAATTAGTAATATAAAAAAAATTAGTATTATGAATAAAAAATAATTCAATTAAAAAATGAGTATTAATATAAAAATGTGAGAATAATTGTGAATTTGGTATCATTGGATGTAAAATATATTAGAAGTGTCATAATATTTTACGAAAAACTTGCGATAATTCTAAAAATAATAAAAAGTAAGAACAAACATAAAAGATTTTATTGTAACATAAATAATTTTTTGGCAACGTAAAAATTTATTATTACAAATAGATAATAATTCTAAACCAAATTATAAGTGTTAATATAAAAAATGTGAGAGTAATCATAAAATTGATATCATTTTACATAAAATGATTAGAAATATTGTAACATATTTAAGAAAAAGTTATGATAATTTTAAACATAATAAAAGGTAATAACAAGCGTAAAAAGATATTATTATAAAGTAAATAATTAAGTTGGTAATATAAAAAAATTATTATTACAAATAAAAAATAATTAAAAAAAGAGTTAACATAAAACAATGAAAATAATTGCAAAATTTACACCTAAATAAAAAATTATAATAAATTTAAACGTAATGAAAAGTAATAATAAATGTAAAAAAATATTATTGAAACGTAATAAATTTGTAAGGTAAAAGAATTAGTATTACAAATAAAAATAATTTTAAATAAAAAATAAGTGTTAAAAATAAAAATATGAGAATAATTGTAAAATTGGTATAATTTGACATAAAATATATTTAAAGTGTCATAATACTTAAAAAAAAATTGTGATAATTCTAAATATAATAAAATATAAGAACAAGTGTGACAAATTTTAATATAATGTAAATAATTAAATTGATAACATAAAAAATTATTATTATAAATAAAAAAATTCTAAACCTAAAAATAAGTGTTAACATAAAAAGTGAGAATAATCATGAAATTTGTATGATTTAACTTAAAATGTGTTAAAAGTATCGTAAATTAAAAATATGAGAATAGTTATAAAATTAGTATCATTTGATATAAAATAGGTTCGAATTATCATAACACTTTAAAAAAAAATTGTAATAATTCTATACGTAATGAAATATAAGATCAAGCCTAAAAAAAATTATTTTAATGTAAATAATTAAGTTGACAATATAAATAATAATTATTATAAATAAAAAATTCAATCAAAAAAATAAATGCTCACGTAAAAATGTGAAAACAATTATAAAATTTGTATAATTTGACATAAATGTATTAGAAATGTTGTAACACCTAAAAAAAAGTTGTTATAATTTTAAACGTAATAAAAGATAAAAATAAGTGTAAAAACATATTATTATAACGTAAATAATTAAATTAGTAAATTAAAAATTAATATTATAAAAAAAGTAACTCTAAATTGAAAAATAATTGTTAACATAAAAAAATAAAAGTGAAAATAATTGTAAAATTAATATCATTTGACGTTATAATATTTTTAAAAAATTTATGATAATTATAAATGATACAGAACATAAGAATAAGTGTAATAAAAAATTAAAATAAATAACTAACTTGACAATATAAAAAAATTGATTTTTTTAAATTAAAAGATTCTAAATAGAAAAAAATTGTTAACGTAAAAAAAATAAAAATAATTGTAAAATTCATAAAATTAGATGTAAATTAAATTTGAAATGTTTTATTCTCAAAAAAAATTTTAAAAATTTTAAATGTAATGATAAAAAAATATAAAAATATATTATTAAACGTAATTAATTAAATAAATTTGTAAAATAAATTAAAATTAAAAAATTAAAAAATATATCATTTTTTATTTATTCATTTAATAAATTAAATAAAATTATATATATTTTTAATATTTACTTGCTAACCTATTTTTTTTATAATTTATCACGACATATCATGATATATATTGCGACAGAAACCCTATTCTTCGATTGCCTACTCCCAACTAGGGGTGTAAATGATACATTAGTACTCGCAAGCTACTCGGGTTCGATTCGAAAAAAATTCGAATTCGGTTCGATTATTGTCGAGTCGAGCTCGAGCTCGAGTAGCTCCACTTACCGATCGAGCCGAATTCGAGTATTCTTATATCTGACTCGAGTAGCTCGCGAGCCTAATCGAGCTTTTATATTTAAATATATTTTTATTTTTTTTAATTAATAAAATATTTCGAATCCGAGTTCGAGTTCGAGTTCGAGCATGAATAATCGAACTCTTGTCGAGTATACGAATCGAGCTTATTTTTACATATTAATCGAGCTTAATCGAGCGAGCTCGAGTAGCTCGAATTCGATCACGAATCGAGCTCGAGCTTAAAAAATAAAACTCGATCGAGCTCGAGCCGAGTATCGAGCCCGGAGTTGTGAGTCGAGCTCGAGCTCGAGCTTCTCACTACTCGGTTCGGCTCGGCTCGTTTACAACCCTACTCCCAACTCCTTCCCTTCGTGCTACGGCTCTCTTTTTACCACGCGCTGCGTTACGCGCGTACTCAGTACATTCGAATTTTTTAAATGAGTAGATTGCAACCGCAATTTTATATATACATATTCACCCACGGCTGATCACAGCTGAGGACATCCTTCCCGCTGTATAATAATAGAATTATTATTATTATTATTATTATTATTATTATTTAGCAATGAGATAATTAGACATTTAATAGAGGCATGTATCCTTATTCAAAAAATTAAATTCAAATCCCTGCTCTCCATCAAATCAAATGTCTAAAATTCAGATATTATATATATGGTCTCCTCCAAGCCATGGAAAGGCAAAAGACACAAACACTGAGATCGGGACGAGTATCACTATAGCGAGAATGATGCTTCATTCTTTTATGTTCAAAAATCGTAATCTAGAAATAATTTTGGATGTTAAAATTTCAATTTCAATTTTTTAAAAATAATCACATGATCAGATTAAATTTTAGAATGAAATAAAATGCGAATAGAAGTCGACAAATTAGGGGTACATTATCCAAAATCAAGATAAATAAAAATAGTGTTAACACTGGCCTTTATTAAAGTTGTACATATATATATATATATATATATATATATATATATATATAGCTAACGTCTAATGATCCGAATAATAAAAAATTCAATTTTCTTTAAGCAAAAAATATTGTGAATGAAAAAATTAAAAAAAAATAAATGCCGAAAGAATTTACCTCTTTTATAGGATCCGATTCGACTTTGAATCCGAAATAATCTTTAACCTAAAGTAGCTACCGAACACCTAAAGATTTTAGACTAACATATAAATATATATATATATATATATTCAATTTAATTATATCAGCATCCCAAGGCCGCCCACTCTGAAAGTTCAACAACCATTTTACTTCTTACCAACCAAAAGGCTTCAAACATATCTTTTTTGTGTGTTGGATTAAAATTACAATCAGCTGTTCCACCTATCTTACTATCTATAAATATTAATAAATAAATCATGCAAATCTCATCATTCAATATAAATTCTTTTTGGTACATCAAAAGTATGCATTCGGCAATGACTTTTTAAATACCTTGCACTTTTATGTATTGCCTGAATTGTTGATGCCTTGGAAAAACCAAGGTGACAATGAAATCGCCGCCGCCTCATCAATGGTACCTACAAAACTCAGAAACAATATTCTTCTTAAATAAAATGTACATGTCTAATTAATTTTATATGGATTGAAAACCTAGTGAATAGAAATTCATCTTGTTCAACATACAACAACAGGATTGAGATTCACACAAGATTTAAGAAGAGCAAAATGCCCAAATATCCTGTACTAAGGGGGAACATAGGGAAGGCTCAAAATCTCTCATTTGCTTCATTTTCTCTTCATGATATACAGCAACTGTAGGGAACGTCTTCCAACTATGCAGCATGGAATACAAGTTGCAGACAAAATAAACCTCTAAAAAGGCAACTAGTCATGCTATCATACATCAGCAGATTGTTGTTTGCTACAATACCAACTCAGGTAACTTGTGACACCAGTAACCATGCAATAGAAAAACCAGCCCCCTCCCATTAAAAATAGTACAATATTAAAGAAGAATGGAAGGAAAGAAATTAAACTAGCTTATAGGATATGCATTAGCTGTGATAAGGTAACATAATAACTACTAAAAAGTTCTACATATCAGCTACAACATTAAAAACAATCAAATAAATCATGGTTATAACAGATCAAGAGAGCAAGATAACATGAGAAATTAAGAGAAGCAAATCTTTCAAGAGAGTTACCATAAAAAATAATTAAAAAAAAAAATTCCACTATCACAAATAGCAGCTGCAACAATAAACTAAGCCAATTCCCTCCATTTTTGGCCAGCTACAAGGATCATATTACATGACTGTGCTATATTTAAGACCATATATAGCTAAGCATAGAGCAAGTGAGAAAAAAAAGGGACAAAATTTTTGTATTCTATAATTTGATATCAATCAGCATTCAAAACTAAATGTAGAAGACAATGATCCAATAAGCATTAATATACCACCAAACCAAGGACTCCTCTTGCAAGACCCAAAATAGAGACAATAAAAATAATAAGAAAAGTAGTTAAGAGGTGACAGTCACCTGCATTTTAAAGGCAGGTCAACCAACCAGTTCTGAAGGAATAAAATAATGTCATCAAGACTGGCCTCTAGATCACCCATCAATCTGCATGCCGGAAAGTAAACTTGCGAGAATAGCTGGCCAAGAGCTCTCATGGTCTCTACCAGACATGCCTCCCGCCGCTCTTTTCAACCTTAAAACCAATGCAATTAAGTGAAGCAATCTTCATATGGATCAGTGCATTTTGATTCATAGGCTCAAGTAAACTTTTTATTTTCTGTTGGAAATGAATCATTCCAATGTACTGTTTAAAAATTCCATGATTTCAACATCAGAAAATTTACATGAAACTCTACTCCTACAAACAAATCTAGCACCCACACTAATCCCAGTCTTGTTACACCAATTAAATGTTAAACTATAAATCTAACCTATGTTGTTTTGGCTCCATCATCTAACAATTTAACTGACACCGCTAACTTATCTGGATGCAACTCAGAGGAGGTTCCATCTGCTACTGATTTTGGAATGTTTATTGTGTTCAACAGATCATCATGGGCCCCGTCATGACCCAAGGACGCCAATTCAGTTTCAAATGAATCCAGCTGAACATCATGTGAAGGGCACTCTGCCTCATCAGCCGCAGTTGCAGGAACATCATGCCCTGAATTGATTCTACTGTCTGCCAACATAACTTTCTCATAGGATGTTAGTGTATTTAGTTTCAATTCATTGTTAGAAATTTGTTGTGCATCTATACTCTGCTTCTCATCAAGTACCATAGTCCCATATGATTCCAATTTATATTCCAAGATGGGACCCTGACTTGTATCCAAACTGGTACCTAATTGCTCCTCCTGATGCAAACACTTGTCATTTGCCAATGAACCTTCACAAGTTTCACATGAAGGAGACTCTGTTTTTGAATTTACATTACATGGAGAAAGGAAGGCACCATGTACTTCTTCAGAAGATTCAGTCCTAACACTATTTTGCATCTCAGGCAATTGAAACTCATCAATTCTCGTGGCCACCATATTGGGACAGACTGGAGGGGTCCTGTTACGGCAGACATGACACCTAAATCCAATAATCTTGCTTTTGTTCTCCGAATTAAGTCCATAAGCATCTCCATGAAACCATCCTGCAAAAGTTATTTGAAAGGAATATTATGAAACAATATAAAGAAGGAAATTTTTATGCATCAACAATCAGTGTTATATAATAGGCAGTAGCCTACACTGAAAACAGACATTAAAATGCTGAAAATTAATTACCTTCACAAATTTCACATGCAACATAATGTGAATTAGATGCATAGCCTGCTTCACAACAAAGAAGACATTTGGGTTGATTGGAGGAGACAATCATATTTTCAGAAGGGGCAAAAAACATTTTTCTTTGAAATTGAATCACGCGTTCATCATCTGGCTTACTAGACAACCGAAGACCATTAAGCCAGTAACTATGATAAGCCCTTGTTCTCTTCTTCTGCCAAGACGTAATTGTCTTTGTTTTCTTATGTGCTTTCTTTTTTGATTTCTGTTTGCCTTTCCTGCACCTACCAGGCTTTTTCTTTTGCACAGAAATGTATTTTATTTTCCTAGGTGAACGACGCAGTGGCACACCAGCAGCAACCTTTTTATTCTTCTGTGACCGCAGTGACATCCGCACTGCAACTGACTTTTTATTGTCTTTTGACCAAATCGATTTGCAACTTGTGGAGGCCTTTTTACCTTTTTGTGGCAGTTTTTTTGCACTTTTTGTGTTGGTCTTCCCCGCCCTTGTATCACCTTTTCTTCTTTTTGCGTCATTTCCCCCTCTTTTTGCATTAACATTCAACTTGCCATCATGGCATCGGTGGCATGTAAACATGCACTCAGCAATGATTGCTCCAGCAGATTTTCTAACATGCCTCTTATGAAAAAATCCTGAAATTATATCAAACCAACCAGAAATGTGAAAAATATGCAAAGACAAGCAAGTGTGAATTTATAAGCATTTAATAAAGAAGAGAACCACTTACCCTTACAATACTGACAGCGTACAGCTTCCCTGCCAATTTGATAAAAAAAACAAAGTAAAAACATGGTTAATAAAAAAAGATATTCAAGGAACAACTCATTAATAATTAGGCCTTTAACTATGAAAATGCATATGCCAACATGTATTTAAACCAAAAACTGAACTCTAGCACTGATCATTAATGACTTTTTGGATGTAATGAAACATTTAAGTTGTTTCTATTCCTAAGATGTCCTTTTATAACTTAATATTATTAACTTCAACAAAAATCTTAACAAAATTTGTTTAATGAGTCATATATTCCTGATAATGTTACTTATTGCTTTGGTTGAGAACCATAAGATAGTTTTCACTTTTCACATATTACTACTATTGCAAATTTGCATATAAAAGCACCGATGTCTATAAAGTAAATTTTGTATGAAATGAGACATGTTTTGTTCTATTCCTAAATTCTCCTTTGATAACATTTAATACTATTGAGCTCAATGTAAATCCTAGCAAAATCATTTTAGTTGGTTATGTATTCCTAAATACATTTTACTTATCACTTCAATTGCGAATCATTAAGATAGTTTTTATTTATCTGACTTAATATCGCATTTTTATTTTGGAAGATCCACTATTTAATTTAGGGAACTTTTACTTGAAATGGTAAAAAAAGAAAAATATTTGGAATCTCTTCTGAGAAGAAAGTTAAAGTTATAATTTATACTTAATTTTTATTGTTGAGAAATCCTGAAACATTATATTCTTAATTCTATTATTATGTCACTTACAAATTAAAAAATAAAGGTGTTCACTTATACTTTCAACTTAATATTTTAATATTTTTTAATTTAATAAAAGTGAATGAGAGCAAAAATATTTGTATGCAATGCATGCAACCATGAATACTAGTTAGACAATTACTACCGTGAGGTTTATTACTATTCTTTCCTGGGCAATTTCTCTTATTCATGCTTGTGTAATGATTGGGTAGAGTAAATAATTCTATTCCTCTAAGGATAAATACAATCCATCCCAAATTTATTCGATACCATTATGTTGAAAAAGAATAATTATTTACACCAGGCAAACAAAAAAAGGTTAAAATATATATTTTTTTATTATGCTTTAATATCTAACATGACATATGTTCTGAAGTTCCTTCTTCTTTTCAATCTTCTTATTATTAGCAATTTTGAAAATATGGACTGATTATATTTGGGACAGGGAATCTTACTAAAGCCTGTTCTGTTATTACTTTCCTCCAATACCATGAAAGTGCGACAATATTAAAAATGATAAAGCACTCAGAAGTAATAGAATGATTGTTTAACCTGATGAGGACATCTTTGTTACAGTGCCCACATTGATTATACTCAGACCTTTCAGTTTTAGACAAGAGATAGGAGAACCCCCTATTCCTTGACAGCATCTTTGCCACCCTACTGATCTCAGAGGTTTTTCCAGAAATCATCTTACTAGACTTACGGGCAATTCTCTTCTCTTCAAAACTTTTCAAGAGATGCAAGGGCAGATAAGTTTCATTCAACCAATATTTCTTTCTTTCACTTGAAGATTCTTCAACCACAGTCCCATATCTCAAGACAATATCGGGAATGATTCTCCTTTTCCCAAAATCAAGGAGATACTTCACCCCATCTCCCTCTATTGATTTTCGGCGCACAACGCATTTCTTGAACAGTCGGATTGATTTCTTAAAATCCTTATCTAATGTAGGGAGAGCATGAGTATTTTCAATGTCATCCCACCTAATGTTTGAATCAAGTTCTCTTACCTGAAATAACATAAGAAAAATGAGCCAGCATCCAACGGAGTGGTTGCTCATGAAAATTTTCATAAAAAACTTACAAATGTGTAACTAAAAATGCAAATAATCCAGGCAAGCAATCAACCATGTAGGGCCAAATGTAAAACATTATAGACTGACTAATATCTACTAAAGACATTTATAAGTAAATATACATGGCTAGGAGACTGCAATCATAGCTAGTAAAAATTAAATAAGAGAACCGACACCACAGATATTAGAATTTAATAGCATTAGAAAATACTTTACATGCATATCCAGTAAGGGCAAGACAAGGTGGATACATAAGCCAGTGTCTAAAGTTTAATCTTATTGGACCCCCAAGGCAAAAAGTAACACGTCTCAAATAGCGACCTTTTCATGCCGGCTAATCCTGGCTTCTTGTCAAACTCATCTTTTTCCTTCTAGTTCCATTATCTAATTGCCAATAGGGCCTGATCCTAGATGAAGGATGACAATCTCTTTCAACAAATAGGCAATATCAGAATTGGCCTTTCAATGTAATGTGATCATCCTCTCTCATTTTTCCAATTTATTGCTTTTGGCCTTTTGAGCTGATTTCTTGACGAAATATACTAACTCTCCCTTCCATAGCAAAACTTCAAACTCATTGGGTTTATATCTAGTCTTTCCATATAGCCTCATGAGAAGGAAATCAATATTTGAATAAAAAAGAAAAAAGAAAAAGAAAAACTTTAAAGCACATGATATTTTTTCTAGAATCAGTGCAATTAGATGGCATTAATGAAGAAATGAGTAGCCTATCATTTGTTTAAAATTCAATCAATATACACAGTAAGAAGACTGGCATCAATATTTTCCTACCACTTTTCCAGCTACTGCTCCCTATTAGAAATAAGACATGAGGGCCATCAGGAATTATACCTGGAAAGCAAGTTGTTCTACACTAGTTGATGACTCAACAGCAGCTCGCCATGCAACAGATTTGCTTCTCTTTGCAAAATCAGAACTCTCAGGATAGATTATGCCGGCTATCTTCTTGCCTCCACCTGAAAATTTTAAACTTCAAAGAAATTCAGAATCATTGTTCAGTTAAAAAAAAAAAAAAAAGTAACAACACCAACCAGAAAACTTAGAAGTCGAAGAGGAAAAATGCAGACCTTGCCTAGCAGCCTTTGCAACCAAAGAACGGGGTAAAACCTTCCAGTTGAACAGCTGACGAGAAACCCTACCGCCCCTCCACCAACAAATACTTGGTCCTACAGCAGGATTAGAAGTAGGATTACTCTCACCATCATTGTATCTGCCCCTTTTTCTTGCAATCCCATGCTTAGCAGATCCACGACTTGAAGCAATCACAATATGAGAAGCTGAACCCATGGTGACAGCAGAATCCACATGTTTCATCCACTCTGCTGAAAGAGCGAGTCGATGCAGATTTGCCTCTAACTGTATCATACCATTACAGCATGAATAATGTCACAAAAGAGACAGAATAACATTGACGTAACATATATTAGATTATTGATCAAAGTTATATACATGAAGTGGTTATAGTTGATATGAGGCTAGAGTACCTAGTCCCACTGATCTGGTCCACGGAGCTAAGAATGAGATGGGATGGAAAAACCTAGCATAACCAAAACAACCCATCTAACCTTCTAAAACTAGACTGAACCTTATCAGAATTCAGTAAAAAAAGTTAAAAGGTTCAGTCTTGACCACCCAAACTCCAAATTACCTGAACCTGATTAATATTTTCTTTCACACAATAATGTGGAAAAAGATTACACAAAAGACCTGCCCAACCTCACCAGACCCAGTCTAACTCTATAGTTTTAGTTATCTAAGGAAAAAACTGTCCAAGAAAGTCAAAAACTCAAAATTGAAATAACCCAAACTTGACCCAACCAATTGCTGTCGTTAGATATAAAAGTTTTGAACACATTTCATTTTCACAGCAATCAGGGTTGTACGGGTGTGAGTGTGCGTGTGTGCGTGCACTTAAAAATAAATAAATACAAATTTGCGAAAATAGATCAACAAAAAGGAAATTTGAAAGAGATTGAATTGGACTTAGCAGTACCATATAAAACAGATTGATTGTAGGATATTAGCTTTAAACATTGCAGGATATTAGCCTTAAACATTCTGGCAGTCAGATCTAAGGGAAATGCCATAAAAACTGCCAAGTTGAACAACTAAAAGCCAAAGTAGAAACAACTATAAAGTTATGTAGAAAATAAATGGAAGACGCTTACCATTAGCAATAAATGTTTAACTGATTCAATATCGGATGCCTTAAGAATGTTTTTATGCCAGATCTTGATGTAATGTGGATTCAGCCATGGACCCAACAGAAGCCCATGCAAACGATTTTCAATGGAAAAAATATGGCATAAGACATCTATAACATGGCCCTTTTTGTTCCACTTTGACCGAAGGCCAACCATCTCACTCTTTGGAACTTCCTGAACAAAACCTGAAGTAATTTTAAACAAGCAATCTGAATCATCTGTAGGATATCTACAGGAGAAGCACCACCCACAATTTTCTTTGCGTGCATCTATATATAGGTTATGAATATCTGGCCAATGAAACCTATTGGATTTTTTCAAAATAACCTTCATCTGCATTGCAATTATCTCCTCAACAGATTTTAGGGAGTCGTCATTTGTCTTTTCTGATGGCTTAGGCATTAACTCTTCCACAACTAATGAGGCAGTTTGGGCAAAACTGTAGTAGTTCAAGTAGCTAGTCCCAGGTTGTTTTTGTGATTCATCACCTCTTTTTGCATCTATCGTACATGGAGTTTGCTGAGATGCTGACCTTATCTTGCTTTCTTGCTTAGTACCTAAACCATTAGATACTAAAGAAGAGTCTTCAAGAGGTGAGTGTTTTCCTGGAATCTCAGATTGGTTTAACTCAACAGATCCTTGTTTCTGAAAGTTACAAATGACGGAATCCATTTGCATTGTTTCAACTGACCCTTCAGAACTTATATATGGGATTTCTGTTCCAGCCACCAAAGCCAACATTTTAGCAGACTCTGCAACCTCAACTTCAAGATGACCAGAATTTTCAGCAACTTCCTTGTCTTCTGGTTTTCCATCATCAATAGTCTCATTTTTTATTGCACATATTTCTGCAAAAGCCACAGTTGGTAGGGATGTGCTAACAGTAGGAATTTTCCCCTTCGTACATGTCTCCGAAAAAACAGAATTCAGAGAGTCCAAGTTACTACTAGCTCCATTAGAGCCAACAGCTACATCCCACTGCTTGAGAATTGCTTTTATCACGTCACTATACAAAATATCTGAAGATTTTAGCACATCAAGAACATTGTTGAGGTCATCCCTGTGGTAGTAATTCAAGGAGTACTCAGCATCACATGCATCTAACCTGCAATTTCAAGAAAACAGTGTCAAAGTAACAGCAGAAGCACCAATATATAGAAAAAGAACCATTACCCAGACATTAGTAATTTTGTGTGCCCAATTTTAAAAAATAAATAAAGAAATAAAATGCAAATTTTCTAGGTTAATAAAGAACTGTGAAGTTTTAGCAATAAACAAGAAGAAAACCAATTGGAGCTTACATAATAGCATAAATTAGCAAAGATAAAGAATCTGAAGGAAATTTTCATTTCAAACCATCTGGTTTCCCCAAAATTTTCTATATGAAGCCTAATTAATTAATTTGTCATATTGCTGCTTTGAATCATCAAATTAATACAATATAAGCCTTTCACACAGACCTTTAAATAATGGAATGGAAAGTATAGTGTTTACAGATTTTACCTTAACTATATGCAATTATCTTAAAGATACTTATAAGTCAAGCATAAAATAAGAACATAGCACCCTTCCCCATAATCATTCCAAAATATCTGGAAGAAGAATTGAAATTGCTAAATTTTCAAATTTCAAACACTCTAGTTGAGCAAAGGAGAAAATGTTATATGAGTATTGAGTGGCACCCAAAATCTTCATATGACGTGGAAGACAGGTTGAAGAAAATACATGTTTGTATCTAGCTTAAAACACAATGGAGGCTGAGAGAAACAAAGATTGAGGGAAAAAATGACAACACTTTCAGAAACTGAAAATAAACACAGACAAAAAATTTTGGAGAATGAGACCAAAGCAACTCAAACTCTACTATATGACCCATTAAAATATACTCCATTATAGTAGTTGATTAGAAAGAAGCATATTTCATCTTAGATAACACAAAATTCTAGTAAATGGTAACAGTTTTTTGAACTTGATCCATGGAAAAATTTTATTTTACTGTAACAAGTCACAAACTCTTGAAGTTGCCTTCTTCCTGCAGTTTCCCTTTTTTTGGCAATCTTTTCAATTTAAATTAAAAAAAAAAAAAGCAGCAACGGCATTACAATTTCAACAGAACTATGCAACAATAATTTTTGGTGAAAAACTGTGCATCAATATCATTGAAAACAGGATCAAGATTAAAATATATAGAAGTACGCTAATCATCAATCAAAAGATTTTTATTGACATCAGCAATTCCAAAAAGATCATAATCCTTCTACAAGTTGGGATAACAAGAATTTTGTCATGAATGATGGGGATGGATGTGAAAGGTAGTGTCAATTATGTCTCCATATCACATGCCATAACTAACAAGACCCCTATGAAGATAATGACAAAAAGATTGCACAATTAAAATATTAAAATTTTTAAAAAATAAACATTCATAAACTTATTGCTTCATTCACACAAAAGGTTCAAATATTGCTAATAATTAAATAAATGTTAAATAATTTCTGAAGTACTTAATAAGGATTTGGAAGGATATGACAGGGTCATCAAGGTTAGCAAGGGCCACTCTTCATCATTCAGCCAGAACAGAAAACCACACTCATTAATCATTACACAGACATGCATTCATCAACAATAACAACAATAATATGGTACTAGAAGTCATTAGTTAATAACTTATTTCTACAGATTGTGTAAAACAAACTTACACTAACAAGTACCCAGAGCTATTATAATATAACCGACCATGAGGATCAATGTCCAAAAGCTCCGCTCCTCTAGGTGATTTACGAGGTTTTACCCAAGGCTTATGTCTTTCAATTACACACTCAGGGCAGTACCAGTCACCTTCTGGCAAAAGAGCATTGACAACACCTACGCACTTTGAATGGTAAGCAGCAGGACAGCCATCACAGCATATTAAACTCCCATCCATCTTACAAAGGCAGCAATCATCACTATTCCAGTCTGTAGTGTCATCAACTATCTCCTCACTTAAGCCAGATCCACTCGACAAGTCCATAACAGCTTTTCTTTTCTTGCATAACTCAATGTTCATATTTCGATCAAAATCCATGTCAGTCTCAGATGCCAAAGACCTTCTATTAAGCTCAGATCTTATGGCTTCCACTTCAATCATATCATCACACAAACACCTAAGTATCTCAACCTTAACAGATGCAGGTTGTTTATAATAGTCACTTCTGAATAGTTTCAAACTATTAAGATCAAAACCACAATTGAATCCTGAACCATGAATGAGTAGATACTCAACCATGAAAATGGGCCATGTAATAGAGTCCAAGAAACCCCAATTAAGACTCCTACATTAAGATCAACAAGAAATATTAAACACTGATAACTAGAAAACAAAAATAATGTTGACCATGCAGGGCAGCAAAGAAAAAAGAGTGGAAGGAATAAAAATACCTCAAACATTCGGAAGCAGATTCAGAACCTTCATTAGAAAGGTACTCCAAATGCTTTTTCAGAGTTTGCAAAATGGAAACATGAATACAATCAAATAATGAGCTAGGAAACTGGCACTTCAGTGCAGCTACAAAATCCTCCAACTCAAAGGGACTTAAAAATAATAAAGTACTAAATGATCTCAAACAAGCATAAATAGAAAAAATATCAAGTACAGCAATCCCATTCAAATTCAAATTCAAATTCTGGGAAGACGGTGGTAGTTGGAGCTTTGGAGGAAGAATAATAGGCTCTTCAGACACTTTATGACCTGACCTAGCCTGCTTCTCCTCTGTTACAGCACTAACTGAAGGAGATACTGACAAATCGCCAACAGCAGATGTTCTTGTGGGCGGTGATGTGCTTGAAACATGATTTTTAGCAGACCCTCTACGAGCACTTCTTCTCAACACCCTTTCTGTTGAAGAATCCAAGTCATTTGAAACCTTTCTTCTCTTTCTGCGCCCATTAGCTTGTTTGTATGGATTTCCAATATCGGCTTGGCACCCATCAATTTCTTCAGTACCAGCATGAGGGACACCCACTAACCCAACTCCCTGAAAATCATCCCCCTTGACAACATTTGTATCCAAAACACCACCCTTCTCAAGGAATCCTTCAACACACCCTAAACTCGAATGATCTTCCTTCAAATCTACGTTAGAAACATCCTCTTCCACATCATTTCGCTCCTTTTTCAGTGTTTCTTGATTTATCTCAGCAGAAGTGGTACATTCCCTCGCTTCCCCCTGCCCTCCACAGTTACCATCAATACCATCCTTGCTAATCTCCTCATCAGCCCCTACATTCAAATCAAAACCGCATTCCCTCTTTTGGGTTTCGCAATTAACATTGATACCATCATCCAAATCGCAATTCGCATCCAAATTCAAATCAATACACCCCCTCTTCTTTAGATTCTCTCCCTCAACACAACAATTCCCATTATCATTGAAACAATAATTACTATAATACGTATCATTCAGATTCAAATCAAACCCGGATGAATTCAAATCAATCCCATTTTTCATTTCAATATCCCTATTATTATTCAAATTCAAATTCAAATTCAAATTCAAATTCAAATTCAAATCCCTTGGAGACCCAATTCCTTTCTCATCTAGGGTTTCATTCAAATTCCCATCAAAACCCTCATTTTCCTTCAAATTCCCAACAAACCGGTCATTTAAATTAACATTTCTATTCAAATTCCCATTCGAATTACTCTCTAGGGTTTCCTTCTCTACATTACCTGGACAAACACGAACTTTCTTCTCAACACGGCGTCGTTTCCTGGGTCTTCCAACCCTCCGCTTCGCACAGACAACCTCTAACCCTGATTCGGGTTTGGCCTCATGGATAGGGTTAGAATCATCAGCCATGACAAGAGAAGCAACTTCGTGGAAGCTGAGTTCCTCGGAATCGCCGTCCTCGTAAACGATCTCGAAAAACCCAGTCGAAGAATCAAAGGAATTAACAGTTCCTGAGAAAAAACCGAGTCCTTTTAACTTTTTCTTCACGGATTTGCCCACAAACTCCATTTTGTCATTTTTTTTCCTTTTTTTTTTAGCTCTTTTCCCTCTCTTTCTTTTTGGGTTTTTGAAAATTGAATATTTGTTGAAGCTAAAAGGGGAGAAAAAAAAAAGTTAGATGGGAAATGTTGATTTAAATTCAGGAGTAGAAGCTTTGGAGGGTTCTAAAGAAATTGAAGAACAAAGATGGAGGGATTTGTGGGGGATTTCCTTTTTTTTCTCACACGGAGAAATGCTTTTAACATGCAAAGAAATAGAGAGAAAAATCAAATATGAATTGACTTTCTCTTTTTATTTTCTTAAAGAGGAAATGGGATCTCTTTGAAGAGAGAGAAAAGTGGTGAAGTTGGGAGGAAAGAGAAATGTTAGGTGCGAATTAGATGTGAGGAAAGAAAAGTGGTGAAATTATTTTTAAACTTATATTTAAAAAAAAAAAAAGTTCTTTTGAGATTTTTTTTTGCTTCTTGTTAGGAATTTTTTCGACATTTTATCGTGACCATTGACTAGTCAAACAAGGTGGGTCGTTTTTTTTTTTCTTTTTTTTTTTTCATGGTTTTGTAACGGCTAAAATGAAGGTTAGTATTAGAGTACAAAGATCGGGAGAAAAAGGAAATTTCCAAGTACAAGCAGATAAGTTATGTTCGTTTTTTTAATGCTTTTAAGTCCCACATATAAGAAGAATGCACCGTAAATTTGAATAAATAATAATGTAATTTTAGAATGAAGAATATATATTGAGAATTTTATTGGGCAAAATCTATGGTGTTACCATGAGAATACAACTTCGTCATATGTGATAATTAAAAAAACAAATCAAAAATTGAAATCACATAAAATGTGGGTGAAGTCTATCCTTTTAACTTTTCAATAATATTGTTTATTATTTTATTTATTTAAGAATTTTGTTAACTAGCCCTTAATAAAATAGCAAGACAAAAATATTAAAGTAATAATAATAATATCAAATCACATTTTTTTTACATTTTTACACTAAAATTTTTACTGAACATAAAGAAAAACGAATTGAAAATTAATTTAATTAATTTATATTATTACTATTAAAAAATAATATTTAATAAATTTGATTTTCAAAACTCATATTAAAAAGTATTACCTTTTATGCCAAAAAACCCGGTAAATAAATAATTTCTTTTTGATGTGGCTATCTATAAGTAGGATGCCATTAATTTAAGCTATTGGCCACTGGTTCCTAAAGAGAATCATTGCAAAAAGGATGCATCCTATGAAATTAATTACTTATAAAAAAATTCTCAATATGGACGACGAAACAAGAACACACAAGTTTTTTTTCTATGGATATCTGATTTGATTGTGGCCAAACTTTCCATTATTATTTATATACCCTATGATTTGCATTCGATGGTGCAAAAAAAGTTTTCTGAAAAACACAGAATGGGGATAACGCTTAAAGCACATTTATTTTGCACAAAATATACTCAAATCATGAAAAAGACTTGCACAAAGCACAATTAAACAAGACCATGGTCCATCCTATTTCAATCTAATCAAGGCATGAGAAAACATGATTTGGCTGTCACATTTTTCTATGTAATGAGCCAGCAACGCATGATGTTTGACCTGCAGCAGCTGTTTGTGGGACCCAGGACCTAATTTACTACTTAAACACTAATGCATGATTATTAACAACTGCAAGTTGATAATCTACACTATCTAATGCTTGCTGCTTAAACATTTAGACACTGACAAAAATGGGGAAAAAAATCCAAGGATTTTCCAGTTTTTCTCGAAGCATTCCAGGAAGGACATTGAAAGCGTTTCCAGTTTATTAAAGTAGGCTACAACGTTTAAGAAGGTAATGGACTATTGGCAAACTGGAAAGATAAGCAAAACAACTCGCAACAATTGTGTCTCACCAGGTTTATCAGGCAACTAATTAGACAGCCGTATTAGTACATATCAAAATCACATCTTGACACCAAATGCGAAGTTTTGGTCACTACCATATTGAACTGTGCATTTAGTTCTTCGGAAATAAATTAAACTAGTTCTAACTGATCATGAACTATGCAGCTAGACTGAATTTGTTTCACTTCTGTCTTTACTTCATGTACATAAAAAAAAATGTTGGGGAAAGAGGCATAGGACTGATTGATGTTAAAAATGGATTAAGTTACAGCTGATGATCAGGCAGATCACACCTCATTGCTCAGCGGCGTAGGCCGGAATAAACAGCTTTCCGGAAAAGAGGATGGGCATCTTCAGTTAACACCTCCACATCCAACTTCTCAATGTGAGGCCATATCTGCAAAAAAAAGCAGATTGGAAGGAAATATTAGAAAAAATAAAATCCAGTTTGCTGCACACTCAGTAATCATGGAGGCTTTCATTCAAGGAAATGCAATTAGAGCGGACAAATATTAGCAAACATGAGCAAACCAAGTACATGTGAGGAAAGAAGCACTAAGCTGGTTCATGTAAGGCTACATTTAATAAGGTACGTCATGTCCCTCAAAATTAAGTACGCTATGATTCCTAGATTTGATTTTTAGTCTAAAACAAATTTCTCAAACATGGGAAATTTAAAACGTCAAGCTAATTTTTGCCTTCAGGAATGCTTCAGAATATTGCTAAACCAACAGTAGTGTCATAGAATCAAAGTATAACAGAAGTAGAGAGAGATAATATGAGAGACAGTGTGCCTCTGAGCTTTTCATTGAATATTTTCATTTCACTGTTTTGGAATTTTAGTTTCTTGACAGATAGCTGTGAACCAATCCACCTATATTTATTTATAATGTTCTAACCATATCATGTCTTGCTTTCCACTGCTTCAGAAAGCACCTAACACCACAGCGTAGATCAAATTAGAACATTCCAGACAAATGATTAATAAACTCTTCTGCCATGCAGGCATTGCAGAGATAGCACACCATAACAATGGTGAGAGCCTATGACTGCATATATGGTGTAAGAAAAGATAGGCAACACCCAACAGCAGCCAAAAAAGACGGCTGTGTGGAGTTAGACTGCAAGAGAATGTCAGACATATTGTAGTCTCCTCTTACGTTGGGGTCAAGAAATATTCACTGAATAATGAATATTAGCATAATAACTTCCTAGTCAGAAATTTTCAAATTGAAAGAAAACAGTGCAATTTGTCAAATATCATTGAATTTTCACAAAAGTACTGCAGCAGCTATAGAAGATAAAAAATTATGGTGAAGATAAAATCGTAAAGAAACATCACAAAGTCATCAAGACATCCCAATTCCCTAAGAGAACAGGAACTCAAGAAATAGTACTTACCTCAGATGCATATTGCCTTGAGAAGGCCTTGACATAGCCCAGAGTTGATAAGCACCACTGTTCTTTTTCCCGTACATTATAAATATTTGTTGTCCTACCCCCGTTTGACCGACTGCAATATAGAAATAAATAAAAAAAAATAAATTCAGTCATGTTGATATCATCAAATGACAATGTGCACAAAAAGATAAATAAGGACAAGAGGCCACGGAAAGGTTGGGGCGTTGGGACCTTTTCTTAGGTCTTCCATTCTCATCATCCACCTCCATAGCTGATGATTCTTCAAGGTCAAGAGCCATTGAATCTCCATGGTTAGTCTTTAATTCTTGCAATGTTCCAGCTCTAGATGCATCAGGCAGACGTTCCATCAATACATTGGAGAAGTTATTGTATAGAGAGAGGAATAAAACCTATACATTTCAATAACATAAAAAAATAGAATAAGGTAATTAGAACAAAAATTCTGATAAGAAAAAGGTTAATGTAATAATTTCGGCTATTGATAGACCAAGAAACACTGGGGCAGTAATTTAAGAAAGGGCTGGGAGAAAAGAAGAAAGAGAAAACACATTCAAACAAGTAAATATATATCCCATTATAACAACATCTTGTCAAACTACATCTACTATTACCACTTCATTAGAGCAACAGGAGTACACTTGAGTGCAATACCAAGTGTAACTAAAAACAGAAATTAAAATAAAACCACAACCTATCTATGTAGGCTGTAATTATGTCCATCTAATAAACATGTTTAATCATCAGTTCAATTGCTTTGAGTGCTTT
The DNA here is from genome assembly GCF_047325235.1 of Durio zibethinus. Taxonomy (NCBI): domain Eukaryota; kingdom Viridiplantae; phylum Streptophyta; class Magnoliopsida; order Malvales; family Malvaceae; genus Durio; species Durio zibethinus. The sequence goes on along the minus strand of NC_143167.1, from coordinate 8,460,340 downwards.
CATAATTATTGATACATTAGTATTTAAGTGCAATTGTAGCATTCAAGGCACATAAGAACATGGTGGTTAAAAGGAATAGACAGAAATACAGCATCAATAATCAACATATAAAATTGTTTATGTACACCCTCCAGAAAAAGTAGTGAAAATTTCAACCACAAGAACAAAGTTTCCCCCACAAAATTGCAATGTTAGTGGACAAAAATCAAAGCTATGTTAGTTGAATCTACTACCTCATTTTCATCTAGTGCTCGAGCAAGAAGAGCCTCCTTTGCCTCTAAAGAATCACGAATAGTTACTTCCTCTTCCTTAGTTTTTTCAGCCTCAGTTTTTAAATGCTTTAACCTTGCAGGGTTTTCACCAAGAACAGGTTCACCTTCCACTAGTGTAAGCTTTGACTCAGCAGCCGCTAAGTCTGCTTTTGCCTTATATGCAGCTTCTTCTGCTGATATGACACCCTTCTTGAGAGATGATATCTCTTTCCGTAGGTCAGTGATACGATTGTATGTCTTACTAACTGCATTCCTGAGAATCTGAGGAATTAAAAGATGAAAGTCTTTGAGATGGAATTAATGTTTGAACAGATCCAATGAACATGAATTGCAGAAAACCACACAGACATATGACAATTTTACACAAAGAATACAGGATAGATGAATGCAAAAGCAGTTATAGGGTTTGAAATTAGTAAGAGAAACAGGGGGAAGGGGTGATTTCAGTTTCTTTTCCTGCAAAGCAAGGGAGTAATTATCTTAATTTTAGACCAAAGCTTCACAGCTGTTCTTTTTAGTTTTTTATTTTAAAAAAAAAAAATCCTTTAGGATCCCAAATGCTGCCTAAAATATTACAGTATTTAGTAAGTTTCAAAGTCCAAAATAGTAACAACAGAAATCTGAAATGGCCTAAACTTCCAAGTTTCAGCTCACTGTAAAAGATTTGGGTTACTGGCACTTATATTGGCCTAATTGAATTCTTTAAATTCAATTCAACCATACATTAAGCAAATATGTAACAAGGAAACTTCAAAACACTCATTTGAAACTATGCTTTTGTTTCTGGGAAAAAAAGTATAGAGGGGGGGGGGGGGAGGGGTGGTGTTGGTGGCAGGCAAATATAAACTGAATTTGCCGACATACCTCCCATGGACGATCTGATGTATGAAATTGCTCAATGTTTTCTGGAGAGAAGACCCATCTCACAATTGCCAAATTAGATACAAGACGATAACCCATCATCCTATCAATTGCTATAGCAGTCATCTGTGCATTGTTCTTCCAATATGAACTCACTTCAGCTATCAGCATGACCTGCTTATCCTGATCAGGGCAAATTTTTGCAATGACCTGCCCATATCTCTCCAAGACAGTGATCAAATGAGTGAAACTTTTAGATCCAATGTCAAGAAGTGTTTGTACAACCACACTAAGGGTAACTTCCAGACCGTGAACAGGATATATATTTTCCTCAATCCATACAATTATCTCACGTGCTGTCTGCCTTCCTTTCACCTTATTGCTAAGTTCTGCAGAGAGTGCATCCTGTTCAGTTTTTTCTCGACCAACCTCTCCACCATACTTGAAGTTTGGACCACCCTTGGGTGGAAGCAACTCTTCGAGAGTAGGTGCATTCTCAATGCTCTACATTAACAAATGTCATAAAAGAGAAAAGTTACCAAGATGTAGCAACATGCCAAGGATGGTCAAAGATATTTTTTTGGTACAAGTCGTATAACCTATGCTTGAATAAGGGAGATTCAGACTTTTTTTAACCATTACTCATTTGCTTCAACTAAAACCTACATTCTTTCCATCTTCGTAATACTCTGGAGTTAAAAAGAATTCTGGCATGTCTCCTTACCTGCTTTATTTTGTCCCAATATGACAAACGAACTTCTCTTTCCAAGACCTCTTGAACAAATACACGCTGTGGAGCCCACTTTGGGAGGTCTAGGACATAAGCCCATTCTTCCCAAGGCCAAATAAATTGGAAGTTTGATCTGTGGAGCCAGAAAATTATTATTAAATGTATAGAAATCATCTGAAAAACTTATCTCAAAGCAACATCCAGAAAGATGGAGCAAGGGACCTAGCCGGTGCATTGGAAATGTAGCTGAATCATCAGTAATTAATTGGATGCAACATCAAAATGTGCTAAAAAACCGTATTATAAAGCATAAAACAAAAAAAAGGCATATTTATCGTTAAAAAAAAATAACAGTACTTAATGTAAACTTACAGATGGTGTGAAAACCAAAGGATAAGCCGTGTGCGGCACTCCATATCTAAATCAGCAATTTTATCAAAAAGAGCACGAACTGCACCGGCTACAACTGCAGGAAAGGCCCCTGGTAGAGCCTAAGCATTAAACTACAAGTCAGACACTTTCTTTAAAGGCCAAAACAATTTCTTATGAAAAGAAAAAATAGAAAAATAAATAGTAATAGCTTCTATATTACCTTACAGAGGTCCATAATAACCAGTGTGTAATATATTGGCTTGAATGGGGGTTGTGGTAACAAAAGCAGCTGCAACAATACAAAGATGTTATTTCTGTATCAGACGCTCCAGTAGGTAAAAGATAAATGCAAAAAATATAAAACATTCTGTTTGTTTAACTTTGAAAAGAAAAGGTCTAGAAATAGGCCTCAAACTACAAGTTAAGCCCTAAATGGTTAAAACAATAAAAACACCTTTAAAGTAACTTCTTTTTATAATAGCATTGTAGAGCCATTGCTAATTAATCAGTTACCTAAAAAGTAAAGAGTTGTCAATTTGCTCTTTATTTGGTTTTGTAGTCAATGGAAATAGAAGAAAATAGAACCAGCCAGAGAGTGCCAATTTTACTTTGACCTACACAATTGGGGAAGGAGCCTAACAGAAACAGATAATAGAAGTAATGCTACAAGAATTTAGCAGCCAATGGCACAATGGTGTCAGTAAAAGACCAACTTGACCTTGTAGTTTAGGAGTCTTATGGCTTCAATGGCTATTACAATATTTCTTTCCTTTTTTTCTAAACAAAAACTAATTAAAGAAATATCCTCTAAGTCAAATACACTCCTGGTCACAGCTATCCATTTCCAACAATGTATTGGTCACAACTATATCATAAAATGGTGCATTTCATGATCTGTGAACTACTGGAAAAACCATACATGATAAAAATTAGATCAGATGGTCTTAAAATCACAATATTTATTTAAACATGTAACAATCAAATTTCCTCCTATCTCCCAAAATTTCCAAGAATCGTCACTTTAATTTTGATGATTAAAAATAAACTCAGAAAAGGTGTTACTTTGTTTTCATATATTCTACCAAGTAATGGTCTATTTTGGTGGATTCCTCAAAAAGGTAGGTAATGTATATTTAAAAAAGACATATATATACATCTAGTTTTCGAACTCTCTTCCTCTATTTGCAAATGACAAAATGTCAGATAACAAGCAACTTCAAGCCATTTATGCATGAGTAACACGATGGGAAGCATGGAATTATTTAGTGTTGTCCACTAACTAAAGGTGAAAAAGAATTAATTTTCCTGTTCATATTTTATGTAAAAACAGATAAAGAAAAAGAATAAATCAGATTCTTGCTATTGACAAAGAGCAAGCAAAACATATAACATAACTTTTACCTGAGAGAATATAGTCTCTGCCAATAGATACTCATATCGAAAGGGCACAGGCAGGCCTACCATAAAAGAAGCACATTCCTTTCGACTAGCTTTGCATGAAGCAAAAAACAGAAATAATCAAAACTAAGACCAAAGGCCTTAACATACTTCTATACACTAAATGACAATGAATAAATTCATTTTAAAAGCTAAAGAAACAAGATCAGGCTGATGATCCAATCAAAGAAAATTATGAATAGCTGCAGCAAACATGCAGAAAAAGATGATGGCTGATTTATAAGACCCAAGCTAGAAAATCAATAAAAGTCCAGTTTTTACCTCTTCCAAAATGCAACTATATGGTTAAAGGAAAAGGCATTAAATAAAAATAAACAAAACTATTGTTACCGACTATCAAGTTAAGATTAGGGATATGAGTATGTTTTCAATGTCTTCAAGCAGATTTTTTTTTTCACTATTTTCTCTTTGTAATTAATAATGCATTAAATTCTAACATTGCTTCAGTTCACAAGAGGTAAACCATAAAATGTGGGTAAATATGAATAAATATTTAAAAACAAAATAGAATAAGCACTCATAAACTACAGTTTGCCCATTGAGATACTATAAAACAGAAGATGTTTGACAAAGGCATAACCTTAGTTTAATAACCTAATAATTTAGATTATCCCAAAATCCTTGGCTAGAAAGTAAACAGTGTTTATTTACAAATCCATGCCCTCTTGACTTGCATCTAGTCCTCAGATAATTTTCAAGGTCATATAGTTCAGAATGAAAGAAAAAAAGTATAATCTTTACAGAAAATTAAGAAAGCCACTAAAGTACATAAAAGAAGATAGTGAAAGAGTCAGAATTGTGTACAAACCATCCATTGAAGAACAAAAGCACATCCAGCAAATACTCTTCAACAACAAAACGATCAATAGGCTGCAGATCCTGTCAAACAAAACATGAAATGAGAAATAGACAGAGAGATACAAAGGAAAATCTAGATTGGTGAGAGAGATGAATAAACATAAGCTGTTACAGGCAACTAAGCTTTCAGCCACAAACCCATTGACCATCTTCGCTGAAGAAGTAAAAAGGTGGCGGCCCATAAAAATTCAACAACAACAACATCTTAAATAATTTTACCTCTGTTTTACTAGCAGGAAAAATATTAAGTCTGCGAGTCCTTTGAGGATACTTCAACTCTGCATCATGCTTTTGTTTTCCACAAGCTACAGCAGAAATTATTGAAGGCAGATCAGGTTGCTCAGGACAGCTAATGGGTCCAAACTCATGAGACTTTCCAGCAACCAGCTGGGCTTCAAATGATAGGTGAGGTCTTGGAACTAAGAAATAAAAACATATCATAAAATTAAAACTTGTCATGTAGAAGAGGCAAGAGTGGTGGAGGATGATAAGTAGAAAAGAAGAAAAGCTACATCAAGGCAATTATGAAATGCAGGATAGATGGCAGAGAAAGACCATAGAAAATAAATTATGACAAAATATACTAAATAATTTCTTGCCTGTATTTTCAAGGTAATACACATTTACTTTTATAGCAAGAGTTAAAGGTTCAAAGTTCTAAAATAAAGAAAGAGTAGATAAATTACCACTTTCAACTTTCCACCCATTGCTAGATAGAACCTGTATCCGTTCCCATAAATCTTCAAGGAAATCCTGAAGGAACATTAAGGGAAATATTGATGAAGAAAGCTGCATCGGGCTATATCAATAATTAAGAATCGTTGTGTAAAATGGGAAAAATAGAAAGAAATGAGGAATAATGAACAATTAAAAAATAATGGAATCACAAAATCTATTTCTGTCAATCATTATCACAACTATCAGAGCTAAATTCCAAAGCCTAGAGTCTTTTGAAGACAATTAATTGTCATAGCACAAGTGTCCTCAATGCCAAATGATGCCTCTATACTGTATTTTGAGAAATTCCTAACATATTGGTCACTTGAGAAGGATTTTATTGGGCAGGAAAGAAACGAATATGATCTTAAAAACTCTCATTTATGATAGAATTCAGACAAATAATGAACATCTGCAGCATTTAATATAGTTAAAACCAGACAAGTACACAAAATAAACAGTTCATTTATGCCTGGCAAACATACAAGTCTCAGAAATTCCAACAGTTCACAAGAATTTCCAAGATACACCACGAGCACACAGATTAACTTCAAGAGTTCCCATCAGCCTACAGTTGCCCACCACTAATAATGCACCAGCAATTATTTGCACTTTCCATTTTTATAACCACCATAACTAAGATCAGCAGTTGCAACACTTCATGAGTAACCTTCCAAAGCAGAATGGACAACCATCCTAAACATCTACTTCCAACAACCAAGGCTTGTCCTAGAATTTTTAACCCTCCTTAGGAGGAATAAAATCCAAGGTTTAAATCCCCCTCACAACTTGGATCTCCTCCTATGTACCAAAAAAAAAGGTAAAAATACACACACTACTTCCACCATTCCAAGTTGCATGAATGCATGCTTACAGAGCTCATTCCTATTGACAATTAACAATAGAAGCAAAGCGGTAGCACCACATTTAACAACATATAGAGACCAAAAAATTGAATATCCAACATTAAGATTTCAATTCAGAAAAGATAAAGGATAGATGAATTGCAGAAGGAAAACACACCTTTGCAACCAGGTCACCTCCAGACTCGTCATCCTCAAAAAAAGATAATCCAGAGTCAGAAGTATGCCTTCGAATGCTCAAATAGGCTTGTATACCAACCAAGACTCTTTCTATCTCCTCAGGGACTTGCTGAATACATACACATTTGTTTCTTTCAGAATACATAATAAGAATCACAGTTAAAATTGAGTAAATTTGATCTATAACTGTAATAGGCATAAAAAAAATAAACCTATAGAAATTATTAAATATTTTCGCCAAGATGCACAAGTCACTAGGCAGCAGAAACCAGGTGTCAAGTGAATTACACACTAATTCTCCCAAAAAATTTTCTTGTTATTTGAAATTTACACTGCTTCCTTTGGATGAAGAAACCATCGTTATCCTATAATTCTAAATGACCAATTAGTTTCTGTAATTTGTAAACTAAAATTTGTTGATGAGTAAAATTGAAGTAGAAATTTACTAGTCTAAATACAACACGCAAAATTTATCTGGTTAAAATACTTGATAAAAAAATTTTAAAAATAACTAAAAAGTAACAAAAAAGAGAGAAAGATACTGTTAAAAAACAATGGACTGATATTTACACAATATAAATATCTTTTAATCTAATGTACTAAAAGTTGAAAGTGAATTGGGTAGGATGCTGCAGTTTAAAAGGATGGAAAACAAAATAAATAGGAACTGAGTAATCAGGCTGGATAAAAAGATTGACTCAACTAAAAGGGATTATAGAAGAGACATAGAAATGAACTGGTGATAGACCAACTTATCTGAGTGCTTAACATATTAGTATAAATGATTGATGTTGACAAATACGATATGATGGGCAATGCATATTTGTCAATTGGGAGCATATCACTTGCAATCCTCTTTATTACAGTCCCACAATTGTCCAATCACAATAAAAAATTATCCAAGGGTCCACCACTTATAAGTGTGGACTCCACATAAAATTTTGATGGACCCCACATAATTTTGAATTGTGATTGGTTAATTGTACTACAATGATTGTAAATGAAATGCTCCCTTATCAATTACAATTATGGATAAACTATGGAGGTGATCATTATGCATTTTAACATTTTTTTTTTTGGTATTATAGCACATTTCTATATTGGTTTTATGTATTTCAAAGACCAAGCTATATTCATCACCAAAAAAAAAAGAAGAAAGACAAAACAATATTGTTTATAATAAAAATATTTTTACTTCTGTATACCACCATTTCTGTATTATAATTCTTTAAAGTTTCCCATGTTGCCATGTCAGACCAAAATATAGATATTTCCAGGAGATAGAAACCATAGCTAATAATATGAACATAAGCATACCAGGTATTAACATGAACTTAGCTGACAATAATCCTAACCTAACAAAACATAACACTTATTAAGAGCTAAGAAAGGCCTCACCTCCACAAGTTCTGCTCCTCCCCATGGTAGGCAAGATAAAATGCAAGTTACATAAAAGTCAGCACGTGGTTGCCAGGAAGTATTTCCTTTCTCGTCGTCCACAGTTGTGGCAGCTGATGATAATAGAGTTTCAAAGACAACTACAAGTGAAACAGGTTGGATAACTTTACTGCACATCTGCAGAATGCAAAGAAATAAAAAGAGATAAAGCTTCCTTTCATCTTCAAAACAACAATAAATGTATCTTTCATTACATGGATCTGATCTAGCAAAATAGTTATAAAACACAAACCACCAACTGGCTAAAAATTAGAAATGCATCCTGTTTGCATAATGCGCTAATATCCATATCTGTGTCCAAAGAGCAACTTGGAAAAGTAAGCTTCAAAACATGGGTGTATCTGTTGTGAAAACTAAATAACTGAACCTGTAGATGTTGCCTATAAGGTCTCAAAGAACATTTACAGAATATGCACCAGAAAGAAGTTCATAAATAATTAAGAAATATCTAGTATGAGTTTGTCTCTCCTTTCAGTATTGTATGTCCTGGGTATTTGGTTGCACTTGCAATACCAACAAGATTTCGTTAGTAGAATTTCATTCATAAAAAGAAAAAATTCAAAAAGTAAGAGTTGCATAGTCTTCCAAATTTAGTTTCCTTGATGATGAAATAAATAGCATAGAAGGCTCATTCCTGCACTAGTTTTCTCTAGTGTTTTCACTTCAATCATAATATGGATGAGGTGAAGTTAAATGACAATATATGCTTCCAGACATTCAAGACTATGCCCAAAACAATTGCCTATTATAGCCAAATAGCTATAATAACATCATACATACCAAAACAGTCAGAAATCGCATTAAAATACGGATTCTGTCACAACTTCCAGAATCTAGAGCGTCCTGAAAAATCAAACATGGAGAAAATGTGTGAAAAAACAAAAAGTACTATATAGAGGAAAAAAGATAAAAACTCCTGAAACAACAACCACAAGAATACACTCTTGAAAAACATTCGAATTAGAAACTTGGTCACCTGAAAACTAGTTTGTGTATTCTCGATTATCTTTTTAACAAAGTCCTCATCTTCCAAGTTTAGCAAACCAACCTGAGAGAGAGGGGGGGAGGGAGAGAGGAATTAGAACCTGTAGGAAGTGTCACTAAATGTTCAAGAGGGGAAAAAGGAGCATCCATGAATGCAAGTCAATCTACAATGAGAGGGAGGGAGGATCACTTACAACAAGCAAACACAAAACATTAAGTTTGTCAAATTTCTCCCTTTTACCTTTTTTTCTCTGCTGCAATTGAGAAGCAAACACACACAAGATGGGGAGTTTGGCACAAAAAGAAATCCATCTTTATAGTGTTCTTACACAACTTTTTGCTTGCAAAATTAGCATCTTTTCAACAGGATTAGCGATGAAAGCCATAGACAAATTCTATGCATGTAGCAAAAATATTCCCTTTACTTTTCTTTTGTCCCTTTCTTAAGATAGGAAGAGGAGAGCATAGGAAACAATTTCTGATAAAAGGTAACAAGAAGAATTTTTTTTTTTTCACAAGGTTATTTCAGAGTAGAAAATAAAAGATTTAACAGATTTTGCCTACCAGACTACAGCATAAGCCTAAAAAGGCACATGATAACAACTTCTTAGAATTTTCTTCATGTCTATAAGAGCTAATACATGCAAATCTATATGAAAAAATAATTAAAAATAAATTTAATTGAATTGATGGCTCAACCACCAATTTCAATTGAACTGTAAATGTCCACCCGAATGGTCATGCTTTGGATCAGTTTTTAAAGGTGTTCACTGCAGTCTAGCAAAAATTGATCCATTGAATGTTGTTATTTAAGCATCTAGCTACAATTGAGGATGCAAGGAAAACAAGTTTTGGTCCTAGAAAGAATTTTCAAGGCTTGTTTTAGTACTTTCAGTTATTTCACATTTTAAGGAGCTCCATGTTATCATCTTTTAGTAGCACTATGCTAATTTCACATGCTAAAAAAAGGGCTAGCAGATCCTCAGGTATTCTAACCAAGAAGTGATCTTTATCTTCAAAGGAGTAACATGACTAGCACTAGAAATCTGATTCCCAATGTTGTTTTAAATAATAATCCTTGCTTACATGATAAAGTTGAAAGTTAAATTACATACAACAAGATTACATTGACTTAAAGAAAAACTTTAAAACTTCATGTCCATACCTATCATAGCCAAGAAGCACACAAGGTCCAATATTGTTAAAAATAGGGGTGATAATGGTTTGGTTCGGTTATTTCAGTTAATGCATAGTATTATGAATTTTCAAAATCTTATTTGAATCCGAATCAAGCTTCTTTCAAAACCAATCCGAACCGAATTTTACTGGCTCGTTTTGGTTCATTAGGTTTAAAATTTTTTTTAATTTTTTAGTATTATTTTGATATAAGTTTTTATGGATCTAAATAGTACTCTAAATAGATTTAGGTACTATTTAGATCTAAATAGATTTAAAAATAAATAATTATTTTTATTTATAAAAATTTAAAATATATAAATTAATAAAAATATATAATTCAGTTTGGTTCGGTTTTTTACTTCTTGATTCACAATCCAACCCAAACCTAATATATATATTTAATACTCGAACTTAATCCAAACCAAATAAGAAAAAAAAGATCCGAACCTAACACTACGGTTTCAAATTGGTTTTTGGTTTTTTCAAATTTTTTCCTCATCCCTAGTCAAAAATAGATTCAGCCTACCTTTAGACACTCAGAAATTCACCAAACGTTTACAAATTATCTCTGCTGAAAAAGAGTTCATTGAAAAAAATTTATTGTAACAATCACACTATGAGTGGTGTGTCAATATAAATGAATTACTTTTGTTTAATAGCTGACACTATCAAATGAATGGAAAAGCATCAAAGGACCAATAGAAAATAAGACTTAAAAAGTCTTAGAAGAGCCATACCACTGTTCCATACAGAGGAATCTTGTGAGGCAATTGTTCGGCACATAGGAGAATGAACTGGCAAGATAAAGAGAAAAAAGATAAATGCTTTGGCAATTATCAGCAGCAGAATCATTGCACAACGAGTAGGAGGAGAGGGGTGGGGAATAAACTACCAATGACCATATGATAATGAGCAAACAAATTGACTCCATACAAACAAAACTTAACAAATCTTCACCTTTTGGCTTGAACTCAAACACAATTATAAAGAAAAAAACCTCTTTTCCTCTTGAAGGGTTTCTAAAAATTCATGTGGACAGAAATCAAAATAAGCATCAATAATCTGTATAAACCTCAAGCAGGGAACTATCTAGTTATCTGAAAAAAAAAAAAAAATCCTCCAACCCATCAATTCGCAGGTTTCCTCTATTATTAAAGTAGGATTTTTTTATTAAAAGCAATCTTAGAGCTCTAAATGGGGTTATTTGAAAGGGTATAATAAATTAACTGAGTATGCATGGCAGCTTTTTCCTCAATGTTCTTTTTTATTACATTCTATCCAAATATTCTTGATGTATGATCCTTTTTTGTGTATTTATAAGGTGCTCTCTTCATGTGTTCTTCTTGGAAAGTCTTATAGTTATCCATCAAAGAAAAAGGAGACATTTTTGTAAATGAACAGTTAAGATGTTTACACACTTTTATGAAACCCAATGCTGGAAAAAAAAATTTAATTCCCAATGCAAATCTAAAAGCTCCACCAAGAGCCTAATACAATTACTTACTAATTTTCCAGTAAGTACTTAAAATTTCTTCAGATTTTCAACCATGCCAGAACTAAAATGGGTGCTAAACAAAAATACACTGTAAAGGAAAACTAGAAGAAAAAGAAATGGAGATTACAGGTAAAATATCAGTAGAAGAATGCTCCAGCTCTCTCCGTAAAGCTCCATAGCAAGTTTCCTGTAATTTCAAAAAAAAAAAAACCACAGAAAAAGAAATTAAAAAAAAAAACTATGAACTAGGGTTTATTTATGGGGAAATAAACTGGAGAGTAGTGTACGGACAATGTGGTCTTTGAAATCGGAAGAGGAACTGTACTCTGAGCATTTGTCACCGATTCGAAGAAGAAGACTTCCCCAGCTGCTCATTTTGTTTTCTCTTTTCTTTTATTTTTAGTAGTTTCGAAGAAGAAATTACTTTGAGAGCAGTCAGAGCAGGGAAAGAGGGAAGTAGACAGCGAGGGAGAGGGATTTTGCAGGTTTTTTGTTTTGTAAGATCGTGGACATGAACCCTAAACAGGCCGCTTGAGCCCAAAATATTAGGGTTGCTGGCTCTCAATTGCAGGAAAAAACAATTTTTGCTACTTGCCGGTTGTGGTCCATCGTTAAAGTGCTACTTTTAATTTCACCAGAAAGGTGGGCAGGTCGTGCGTTTTTTATGAAATTTATTTAATAAAAAATAAAAAATAAACTAACGAATATAAAAGAAAGAATTTCATTTTTTAAAAAATTAATCTAATAAAAAATAAGTACAAAAAAATTAAAAAAGAGATAAATAAAAGAACCAAAAAAAATTTTAAAAAAGAGCTCGTATAAGATGTTATATTGATGTCTCATACTGAATTTAAAATATTAATTTTTTAAATTAAATTAAAATAATGACATTATTAATATTATCTATATTTATAAAATTAAATAAATAATATATATATATATTTTTATATATTTCAAAATGATTCAAACAAAATATCTTAAACATATTTTCGATCCTATTTCGTTTTTTTTTTTTTAAACTTGATTTGTCTTAATTCAATATCAATTCAAAAAAATCACCGATTATCAAATTTAGATAAATAAAAACACATCAAATACAAATTGTTTTACCGTTTTTATTAATTAATATCTTTTATTACAAATTTTATCTAATTAAAAAATATAAAAAAAGCAAAAAAAAAATTTGGATGCCATATGGATATATCCATTATTGTTTTTTACAAAATTATTTTAATTAAAAAAAAAAAAATTAAGCTAACCACGTATTACATAAAAATCTCAATTGAGTGAAGGTTTATTGGATACAATTTATTTTATCATTCTTATCTATTAGGTTCTTCCATTGTAAAATTTATTTTATTAAGAAAATTAAAAAATAAAAAATAAATTGAATTATCACGTGAACACCTATATTGTTTTTTATTCATAAAATAAATTTAACATTATTAAAAACAAAAAAAAAAAACATAAAATCTCACGTTGAGACTTTGAATGAGAATTAAACAAAAGTTAAAATAAATCAATTTTATATAATGTATAGATAGATCGGTTACATCTTAATTTATGTATAAAATATAATATTTTTATTAAATTAATATATTAAATACTTACTTTTATTAGTATAATATATAAAAATTAAATTAAATAAATAATTTAAAACATAATTTAATATAATCAAGACAAGACAAAAATTAATAAACTTGCTTTCCCATTGATTTTGATTTTAGGATAAAAAAATTCGATTTGACTTAAAATAAAAAAATGCATTTATATATTATATGTGGACGAATTAAAACTTAATTGATACAGGTTATTTTATTATCCATACCTCTATTAATATTTTTCTTAAAAATTTATTTGTCGATTACATTTGTTATAAATAATTTGATTAAAAAATAATAAATAAATAAGGTAAAATAAGTGAAAGTGGTTGCTATGTGTATATATACATTTTTTAATTTATCTAATTGAAAAGAAAAAAAAGTAAAAAAAAGACGAAAAAGCAAAAAAAAAAAAAAGGTAGAAAGTTTAATTCATGCTCACATTAGCAATGATGAGCTTTCCTTGAAAATTTTATAACATGGATTTATATTATTTGTTTTTATTTTAATTTTTTTATTCTATTTTTCCTCTTTACATTCAATAAAATTTTGTTGTTTATATTTTTTGTGTAGGGTGAATTTGATGTTATTGATTAAAATAAATTTTTTAATATCCTTTTGTTATACCTTAAAAGTAAAAAAAAAAAAAAATTCAAATCTCAATGTCATGTTGACACGTTCGTTAATATTTTTTTCAAAATGATCTAATTATAAAAATATATAAAAAAAATTTTAATCAATAATATAAAATTGGCTCTACACATAAAGAAATAAAATATTAAAAATATTCATTAAATATGAAAAAAAGAAAAGCAGGAAAAACATTTTTAAAAAAGGAAAAAGAAAATTCAAAAATTAAAAAAAGGAGTTGGCATGCAATATTTGTAATAATAAGTTTTTTTTGAAAAAATTATATTATTGAATTTTCATTAAAAATACTTTAAAAAAATCTAAAAAATCAAATTCAGAAATTTTGATAATATTTATTTATTTAAAATTTATCAAATTAAAAAAAAAAAGTTAACGAAAAATATATCTTTAATAACAATATTTGGGCCAAGTATTAAAAATTTTAAAAATATTATTAAATAAAAAAGAAAAATTGTATATAAAAAAAATTAAAGGCAAAATAAATAATGGATCAGATGTCTTGATACGTGACATATTCTTAATATCAAGTGAGTATCAAAAAATAAAATCTAAAAAATTATTTATTAAGTATATAAAAATAGAAAAAGAGCAAAAGTTAACAACCGAAAAAAAAAAAAACAAATCTTTTGCATAAAGCAGGTTTAACAAAAAAATTAAAATTTTAAATTAAAAAAGAATTGATATTAAATGGGTTCTAACTAAGAAATCGTTAAACAGATTTCTTTTATTGCTTGGAAAAAATCTTTTATAACTAATTCAGGTGAGTTTGTTATAGGAGGTATTGTGAGAGATTTTAATGGATATTGCATTTTTTGGTCTTTCTTTTATTATTCAATTTATCAATGATCGATGACCAGTGATACTCTAAAACCAAATTTTGCCGCCGGACATCGAATATGATATCTTCATGTTATTTTTCTTTTTTACTATATCAATTTTATTTTTTTTTAATTTGATACAGACATAATATTATATGAAATATTTTGCATTTTTCTTTCTAGCTACATTATTTATATATATATATATTATATTTTTAATTTGATACAGACGAAATATTTTATGGAATGCTCTATTCTTGTTAAATTTTAGAAAAATACCAATATAAAAAAAAAGTAATAAAAAAATAACATTGTGATTGAGATATGTCGGCATTTGATATCTTGCAGTCAAATTTGATCCATAACTATTGATTAATACATCAATCACCAACAACTTAAAGAATAAAAAGGAGACAAAAAGTATTTATATATTTTTTAATCGTTGCAAAATATATATTTTTTACAGCATCAAGAGTGTTATGTTGTGATTGGTTACTAGAAATTATATGTTGCGCAAGAATGTATATAAAAGTGTTGCAAAATGCCTTTTAGATGGGGTATTTCTTTATCATTTAAAGCACCGTACAACAATTTGTAAAATTCTTTTTGCAGCATAAAAGTTCATTTGTTGCCATAGTTGTTACACACTTCCATGTTAACTAAAAGTGATGTTAGACCCGACTGCTTTGGGTTTATTTTGAATTCAGTTCTATTTGGAGTTTGGATTATTTGGGATTGTTGAATTCGGGGTTGTTTTTTATTTGGATCATTTTGGAAAATTGAAGTCTAAAATTGAGAAATAACAGAAAAACACTACTAAATCTCCATTTCCGCCATTAACATCTCTCTCGAAGTTTTGATTATTTAATAAGGTGCAGATGCTTCTATTATTTTAGTCTTTGCGTCCTTAACGTGGAGATGTCAATTGAGTAGGGTTTTATATTTTATTATTTTTATTAGCATTCTTTTGCCGCCCGGGCCCTAAGCATCTATACGATCAATTCTGTCTTGCGTCTGGTTTTAACCTTGACTCTTTTTCTCAAGTTGTGGGAACCCGTTTTGATTCATCTCATTGTTTTAAACTTCCAATTGTTTCTGTTCTTCTACTGATTGATATTTATTGTTGTCAACATGCAGGTCTTGGAGGTTCTTCTAGATTTCAGAATGCTATTGGAGTTGCTCTTATTTGTTGTTGCTGCAGGTATTGAAAATAGTTTAATAAATTTTTTTCAATTGGGTATATGAATATACAGCTTATAATGAATTAAATCATTATTCTTTAAAAAAAAAAATGAATTAGATCATTCTTATTCTTTACAATAGATCTTTAGTAAAGAGTTTTTTCTAGCACTGAGGTAAAATAAAATCTGTATTGTTTAATAGGGGTACTTTTAATTTTATTTACCCAAATAGGGTAATTCATGCCACATCATCATATTTTCATCTATAAACAACAGTTTTTTCCTTGTTGCATGGCTCCCCCTTCCATTGCCCTGTTATCCTTGGTTGTCACGGTTAATTCCATCACTGTTTGTCTCATCTTTAAACTAGGGTGTCCCACCTTTATCATTGTCACCATGACTTACATTCCTTATTGCACGAGTCCCTTTTTTTAAGAATGGTTTCTGCATCCCTCTTTGTCTCTTTTTTTTTTTACTATGAAGTATCATATGAAGGAAAATAAAAATGTGAGATGGACAGAATGGTTTCTGCATACCTCATCTCGGTCATAGTTTTCACCACTGTGAGCATAAACAAGAACATCATCAATGGTGAGCTCAAAAAAAAAATACAAGCAAAAGACCATAAATCTGCCAATGTTACGTATTTGGATCCAAAGATAACCTCAGGACATTTATACTGCGCCTGGTCTGAATATCATTTGTAAATTGTTTGTACGTCCAGCAAGCATTGCCAAAATCAACCAATTTACACTCGAGATGAACTTCTGCTAGCAGTTTTTTCTTTGTTGCACGACTCCCCCTTCTATTGCGCTGTTTTCCTTCGTTAAAATTGTTAATTTCATTACTCTTTGTCTCATCTTTAATCACAGAACTGTTTGGTTGCTTTTCACCATAAACTTATTCGATTTTGCATCAGTATTAGTGTCTTCTGTACGACCAGAAGCACGTGACAGAAGTTGGGCAACGATGAATAAATCCAGTTTCCTGTTGCTTCAGATCCTTCCTCCAGATTTCTCTTGATGAAGCTTGGTTTGGTTTGGTTTGATTGCACAGATAATACTTTAATAAAGATGGAAATCAAACACTTTGGATGGAGTGGGACACTATTTTTGGAATTTTGTTAGTGGTGGGGATGGGAAAAGAACAAGAATGATGATGTGGCATGAAGTAAATAAGATTAAAAGTACACTTGTTAGGGAATAAAGATTTTATTTTCCCTTGGCATAGGAAAAAACTCCTTTAGTAAAGCTGTCAATAGTTATGCAAATTGGGATAGTTCTAATCTTTTTGATAAATTATATAATACATTGACAGTAGAGTTTTTTAATTTTACAAGCAAGTTAAAATTGTGACATATGACCTTTAGTGTATATTTAAAAAAAAAATCAATTTAAAAAAGAAATGAGATATATGTCACCATCTTAACTTCACTTGTGGAGTTAAAAAACCGATAATAACAGATTATTTTGCTTGGTCCTCGTAATCCAATTCTGTTTTTCTTTTCCATTTTTATAGTTTGTCTTCTTAGACTTATTATTTAGTGCTTTTTTTTTTATTTGATGATATTAAGATTTTGCTGTGTTTATCTCTTCTTTTGACAAAGGTAATTAGAGCAGTTTTAATTTATGTAAATCAAATGATTCTTTTATTTGGTAACTAAAATCGTCATTTTAGCAGCATTGGCAATGAGATTGTTGACCGGGAAGTTGAGGAGAAACTTAGTTTCAACGCCCTCTTCCACTTCTCTTTTGCATTCACATGCCACAAGTTTTGGTACTCTCTCTTACTCTTTCTTGCTCACTTGCATGTTTGTTAGTTGTCAGTTTGTCGGTATAGTTATGATTGTATGGGTACTTTTAAAAAAAAAAAAAATTGTTGCAAATGATTGTATATGCTGGAAAGAAAAACCCCAAAAGAAAAAACATAAAAAAAAACAAGAAGAGAGGATTATAAATTTATTAGTTAATAGTAGTTTGTTTCTACACAAATCTGAATAATCCTATTGCATCAAAAATTGCATATGCTAAGTGATGCTGCACGTTAGAGGGTTAAACTTCAAGGTTCTAATCCCCTTTACTCTTTTGGAAAAAGAGAAAGGATATGTACCAAAGAAAAAGAATAATGAAAGAAGTAGAAATCTCAGAAAACAGGCACATGCTAACCTGCACATCCACAACTATCAAAGGAGGAATGGCATTGTGTAATAATCATATATTAATATAAACATTGAAGTCATCTCTTAATCATGATAACAAGTCACATGGTAAAGGAAACAGTTCTCAACTGTGAGCTCTGGGTGAAATTGATACATGTTTCTTATCCAAGAAAAAAAGGAAAAGAAAAAGGTAAGAAAGAAATTGAGACATGTTTGGTCTATTCCTTTTCTATAGACAGGATTGGAAGTAAATAAATTTATCTCTGCCTTTTGCACTTAAAAAATGGCACTTAAATTTTTATTAACAGATCTGGGAAAACCAAAGCACCTCTGTCTACTTTGTTTTGCTATTGCTTATATATATTTATTTATAATCGAACGACAGCTTAAAAGGAATTTCATTTTCAGGATTTAAAGAGGTACATGAAGAACGGAAAAGTGAGATGGTTGGTCATGTCTTTGATAGTGTTGCTTTGAAGTATGATCTTATGAACGATATCATGAGTGCTGGATTACACAGGTTATGGAAAGACAGGTTAGACTCTTGCTGATACTTTCTAATAATTAGCTAATACTTGTTATTTACCTTACCTTTAAATTTTCATGTCAATTTATCAGATTGGTATCCAAACTGAACCCATTTCCAGGAATGAAACATATTGACATGGCCGGTGGAACAGGTTAGCCTAGTTTATGCAGTAATCCTGTTAACATTTCTTAAATATACATAGACTCGAAAACCTTGTAAAAGAATACATGTAAACATTGGGGAATATTTAGATGACTACTTATTTCTAGATGGGAAATTATTTATTCAGCCAATGCTAACTATATAAATTTTAGGGGGGCTATTCCTAATTTGTTGATTAGACCCTTTTTGCTTTTGTTATGGTACTTGTTTGCTTGTTCGTAACACACAAAAAGATTACTATGCTCTATGCGAAATTATGCATATAAAGAGAGTTCTGCTTGCATGCAAAAATAAATTGTTAATATATTTGTTTCTGGCAACAAGGTAATGCTTATTTGACTTTGATGAATTCAATTTTTTTTATGCTATATGCAAATTCTAATGTTTTTGTGTTGACATGGATAGTGATACATTGGGTGGAAGTTATATTCTGATTCATTAACAAGTTTAAACTTAGCTACTATTATTTTAAGAATTTACTATTGGGAACCTTTAATACCAGTGTACAACTTAGCTTCATCAGAACAATTTCTCCCATTATTTTTTGAATAAAAATAAATTTAATGTCTTCAGTAGCATTCCTGTTTCATTCTTGTTTTGTTGTTTAAAGTTAACAAGCCGTTGTCATCTTAAGTTGACAGTCCTTAGCTTGCAGGGGATGTTGCTTTCAGGATCTTAGATGCAATAAACAGAAACAAGAGTAAGCCAATGCATCATCACCATGATGATTTACAGGAACAAGCTCAGATTTATGTCTGTGATATCAACCCAAACATGTTAAATGTTGGTAAAAAGAGGGCCACAGAGAGAGGTAATTACCATAATTATCTTTAGATTGAACTAATAGGACCTGTCTGGATGATTAAATTGTGGATTAAAATTCTTTAAATTGGCCCATTGCTTTGTATTAAACTTGTCAGGTCTTGAAGACGACAAATCTCTATTATGGCTGGAGGAAGATGCAGAAGCCTTGCATTTTGGAGATAATTCGATGGATAGTTATACTATTGCTTTTGGAATTAGAAATGTGACTCATATGGAGAAAGCTCTGGCTGAAGCTTATAGGTATGCTTGTAATGTCTTAGCCAATGGTTGATTTCTTAAACCTCTTAAATGCTTCTATTAGGGGGTATATATTCCAGTGCATAATTTTGACATAAAAAAATTAGTCAGTTAATAAAACAGGTGAAGTGGCTTAAAAATGATTAGGTTTTTCCCTAATAATACAACTTTCATTACTAATATGAGACTTTCATGTATCTGATCAAGGAGACCTTATGGTAACTAGGTTAAGGGGGAGAGATTAGTGTTGCTCATTTATCTCTTGAAGTCTTAAGAGTTTTAGACCAAGTATCGTGTGTGTGTGTGTGTGTGTGTGTGTGTGTGTGTGTGTTTTTTTTAGCATTTCATAAACAAAAAAAATCACATCTTCATTACATTTAACCTTAGAAAATTACCTTAGGCAAGCTTTTGAGCTGCATGGGTAAAGCAAAAATTTAGTGGCAAGACTGGGATCAGGATCCAAAAGTTTCCAACTGTAAATGCCGGGGCCAAAGGGCAGTGCCTTCTCAGTCCTTGTATATGCAGTTGTGTTCATGAATTTATGAATATTTTGTATGGTTGATGGAAAAGCCGGGTAGATTTGCAAGTAACAGACTGAGAGTACCCATATCTGGACGGTTTGCATTGCTTTCTTCATTGATCTGATTAATTTGGCCTGAAATTTAGTAATAAACACCTACAAGTTTAGCATGTTTATAGTGGGAAAAAATAATAATAAATTAAAATGGCATCATCTAGGTTATGAGGCAGCTGTCTGCTTAGATACTTCATTTTATTAGTCTAGTGTAAAAAAAATTATCAATCTGGTTTGGTACATTTGGTTGATATTATTTTTGTTGTTTTCTTCTTTCCTTTGATCCTTTTTTTCATGAAATTTGTTGCCATTATATAAGTGAATCTGTATACATGCTTGCTTCTTTGGTTTTATTTATTAGGGTGCTAAAACCAGGGGGAAGATTCCTATGCCTTGAACTAACCAGAATGGAAATTCCTGTACTTAAAGAATTGTGAGTATCTTTAACAATTTTAGCCAGGATATAGATTATATCTGATAATAGACATTTTTCTTGGGGTGAGAAGCATGGCTACTATGACAAACCATGCCAACATTCAATGTGGCAATCTTGAAGACAAATTGATTTTTAAGTTTACAAAAGATAAACCAGAATCATTGTCTGGACTATAACTGAAAATTAAGCTACTTGCTAGAAGTCTTTATGGCTCGGAATTACTTTTTCTTCACAAATGCTTTGTTCTTCAGAAGATGGGACTCAAGCAAGTTAAAGATAATGTAATGTGATATCTTCACTGCCACTCAATTTTATACTACTGGACTACTGGTTTTGGGTAGAAAATTCCATATTCTTTCAGGGGCAGCTTTCTCTCTGTTTCCTTTTCTTCTTTTTGTCCTCCCTCTCGAGAGAGATTTTTCCTATTCTAGGCCATAGACCTGTAGTTTATCTTCATGTTGCTTTAACGGTTGCTAAAATTTTGGTGCAGGTATGATTTATATTCATTCACTGTTATTCCAGTTGTAGGAAAGCTTATTACAGGTGATCGAGATTCATACCAGTATTTAATACAGAGTATCCGCTGTTTCCCGCCTCAGGTTACGCCTCAGTTCCCTATAGACTATTTAACTATCTCTCATCTTTTTACCTAGTTGAAGCATTATGATTAGTAAGAAATTATGTCGATCTGATGAGGTAATACCTTATTCTTATCGCAATTATGCATTTTTTAGCCAGAACATTTTCTTATAGAGGATTGTTAGACTTAACTACTGAAAACTTCACTTGGCATACTCGTGTACTATCAACACATGATAAGAAGTTAATGAAATTTATTCTAGTACATAATGTTGGTTGCATCTGTAACCACCAAGACTAAGACTTCATTAAAGAGTGTATGCTTAAAGAAACCACTTGAGGCAAAACCAAAGGTTTTGTTTCAATAAAGTCTTGGGTTAAAATCCCAAAGAACAAAAAATAGAGCTGGGCAGTGGGGAGTGGGAGAGCAAGTGGGACAGAACGGAACTAGTAGCATGTAGATCCCAGTCCTACTCAATTAGAGGGGAACATCATGTCTCCCGTGGACCTTTTCATTTATGTTTTTTCTAGTACAACTATTTATATCTCTGCATTTTTTGTCCTCTATAAATTAAATGAGTCCTTCACATTTTAGATGATACTTACCAGCCATGTATTTAAACTACTCATGCATAGCAAGTGAAAAGCGGAGAAAAAAAAGCAGATTATTTTACCTTTTGTTATAATAATGCTTGTAAGTGAACTATGGACAACAATGTATTTTGCTAAATTAAGGAATTGTAAGGAACTTTAGATAAGGATGCACCATGATGAACAATGAAATAGCATTTTTACTAATGCATGCTTTGGACCATTTAACATAAGGTGGTGGGACAAGTGTCTGATGGGCAAAAGTTTTGACTAAACTGCCTCATATGATAATATTCTTATAGAAAACAGACAAAAAATGAGTTCCTTTCTATGTCTATTTCTACATGCTTTTGCCCGCCTGCTCTAAGTCTAAGATGCACACTTATAACAATTGAAGATAGTTTATAATGGAGAGGCCATAGGAAATAATATCTCTGGGTTTTTTTGAGTCAATACTCTAGGTTGCAAGACAGGGGATTAGGGTTGGATTGATCGTGTCTTTGGTATAGTGTAATTACAAAATGATTTAGCTTGAGTAATTGTCACAGGCTTTTAAATGGACTACTGTTAAGTTTTAGGAGTTATTGGGTGGTGGTTCTATATATTGCAAACATAACATAAATGCAACCCAAACTCCGAAGCAGTGGACTAACTGTTTTTGTATCTAAGCTTGTGCTTGAATTAGTTTGGATCTAAATTAAGTTTTGAGTTGCAACCAAACCAGTATGTACTGTTGTGATTCTGGTGCAGACATAATTTAAAACTCTTAACAAGTTACAGTTCTCTAAACACAAGTTTCTAACCACCATGCCAACTAGTTCTATCAACCAAGAAACTATGATGTCAAATCCCGTGTTTCATGTCTAGCAACATTTTTCACTGATTGAAATGACAACATAGGACAATGATATTCAATTTACTTATATGATCTCAACCTCTTTTCTAATTGTCACCGGTGAATGCAGGAAACATTTGCTTCAATGATTGCAGAAGCAGGGTTTAAGAAGGTTGAGTATGAAAATATACTTGGAGGAGTTGTTGCAATTCATTCTGGGTTGAAATAATGAAGATTTCTGTTCACATGTTCTTCTTCTGTCTGTCTCTTGCCTTTTCTCTTCAGGTTTCATGTAACTGAACATGGGGGGTTGCTTTGATAAGGCACTAGATTTATGAAATGTTCTCCCACTAGGAATTTGTTACCGTCTTGGATTTTATTCTACTTAGCTGATGAATAAGAGAAAAATCTAAAACTTTTATGATGTTACATTTTTAACTAATGACAACGGAGTATAACTGAAAAACTATTTTGAGATAGCTTGTGATCCATAAGAAGTGAGATAAATGAAGATGGCAGACATTGCCCACAGCCGTGCAGACATAGCCAGCAAGTAGAGAGCAGGAGAACATGAGCTAAAATGCTAGGTTCAATAGCAACCTCTAAAATGTTTCTCTCAAAATTTTTTCCATTTCAAAATTAAATTGCCATAAGTTTTTACTTTCCATGGAAATGAAATCTTGTGGTTCATGCATGTGTTGGTGTCCGCTGTGCAGTTCTACCGGATCAGTTTGTTTGGTTTTTGATACATTTTGTCTGTTGAAGCATGTGGGTGGGTCCAAATGAGGAGATGTGCATGTGGTTGGGCACATGTTGCTGGGGCTATCATGGCCTAATTGTTATTGCAAATGCACATGCATTGGTTAAGCCAGTGGATGATGACGAGACCCTGTGAGTTGGGACCTCTCATTTATTTTCTTAACTCCATTGACTATTTTACCCTTTTAAGCTAACTTATAATTTACTTTTTTTTTTGTCATTTTTTGGTCTCCCTTATGACATGATTTCATGAGAAAGTATAGAGCTTTAGGTCCATTTTGAGAGGCAGGAAGCTGCATTATACATTTCAGCGTTTGCAGGGATATAAGGGTATTCCAGTCATCTTAGGCTCATAGCTGAAACCTTTTCCATTTACTAGCAAACTAACAAAACTGCTACACCACTTTTCATTTTGGAAGTTGAAAATGTTGATCCATATTAGCCTATCAATCAATTCAGCCCACTGCATAGATGGCAACTGGCAACCATCAAGCAGCAGCCATAAATACCCCCACCCTTCCACTTTACAAATCACCAGCCTCTCTTTTCCTCTTTTACTGTTTTCGGGTTTTGCATTTTTTCCTTCTTTTCTCCACTTCAAAATGGCTAAAATACTTAGCATTGTGATGTTGTTCATTCTCCTCATGCTTGTTTTACTAGGAGAAATCCAGGTAAGCTGCAATTCTCATCTTTTTTAAATTTTTTTGTAAACTTCATTCACTTATTACGTGCCATAAGGGCAATTTTGTAAAAAATTTTAACACGTGAGAAATTGTCGACATATTTTCTATTACAAAAATTCGAACATAATTCTAGTTTCAAAGTTTTGAACGTTTTAAACAAGTTTGTGAATATATAAAGCTTTTCTTGATCTCTAATAATAAAAACTAATATGGGATTACTTCACTATTGTTTCAATATTAGATAATAAGATAAAATGAAGGCAAGGCAAATTGCCACATTGAAAGCAATTTAATGCGTATTAAGAAAGAAAAACACCCATCAAATTTTGTGTTACAGAAACTTGAGCAATTAAGAGTTAAGAAACGTATTTCAATGCATATATTCATTTTAAGTTAAGATTTGATTTTGATTTTTCATTACTTGGTTGTATTTATTTTTCTAGGCTTCGAGTCCTGCTTCTCAAAAACAACGACAAGGAAACCATGCAAATGGAATGGTACTGAGGAATTCTTTGTCTTTTTTTTTTTTTTTTTTGTTATTAATTTTTCATGTTGAACCTTTTGTAAGTAACTCTTTTTTGAAATGTAAATTGCAGTATGGTGCCACCCAGGGCAGCCTTCGTCCTCAAGGTGAACTTCAAATTTAAAATCTTTGTATAATTCAGTTATAGAAAAACAGTAATTTACTTTTTAACATTGTTGAACCATGCAGAATGTGGTCCAAGATGCACAGGCAGATGCTCTGCTACAGCATACAAGAAGCCATGCATGTTTTTCTGTCAAAAGTGTTGTGCCAAGTGCTTGTGTGTGCCTCCAGGCACATATGGGAACAAACAATATTGCCCATGCTACAACAACTGGAAGACTAAGAAAGGAGGCCCCAAATGCCCTTAGATTATCATTTCCCATTTGTTTCACTGCCCGACTATCTATGTTAATTTATGTTGCTCTTTACTCAAAACTGCTCCTCGTTCTTAACATCCAATTGGCCAATGACCTTAAAAAAATAAAACCCAAAAAAATCTAATTTATGTTGAATTTATTTAATTAAGTTCTAGTTTATTGATTAATTAATTAATTAATTTAATTATTCATTAATGTAATATTTAATTATAATTGTAACTTCTTTTTCACTTACAATTTCCAAAAAAATTTTGAAATATAAATATAGTAAGTAAGGTGGCTGCAATAAGTAAAATTCTAACTGCAAATAAAAGTTATCATTAGCAAAAAAAGATTATTATGATCAATTTTCAGTAGTACCATTTCAAGGGAAATTTGGATTTTCTTTATTCATACTTTGTATAGGAAATATGTACAACTAGAATTTAATAATGGACCAATTATTTTTTCCTACTAAAATGTATTAAATTTAAATAAATTTATTAAGTTGGAATTGGGCTTTTATGTTTTAAACCAAGCTACTTGAAGCCATTTTCTGGGCCGAAGGCTACTTGGACCCTTAACTGAACCCAATAACTTCAACAAATATTCGGAGGAAATTTTTTCTTATTCCAAAATTTAATTGAGTACGGATGCAATTTTGACAATTAATTTTAATCCTTATTGTTGATGTCTCATTTTCAAAGCAGCATTATATTGATTTATCATCAAATTTTGAAATTTAATATAATAAATTATTTTATTTTTTTATTTATATTAAAATATATTAAGATAATACTTAAAAAGTTTTTCAAACTTTATAAAAAAAATTAAAAAACTCTTAATATTTTATTACAAAGAGTTAAAGATATGAAGTTTTATAAAATAGATTTTAAAAAAACTAAAATAGAAAATAATTGATAAAATCTATTTCTTTTTAAAAATCAATTATATTTTTTGTAAAATAGAAATTTTTAAAAAATAAATTATATTTTTAAAAAATGATTTCACAATTTCCCATTGGTTAAAAATAAAAAAATTCTTATTGATTTCACAAATTTCAAGTTTTGAAAAAAAATCAAAATTAATTTCGCTTTTTTTTTGAAAAATCAATTTCATGATCAAATCGTTGTAATGCCACTTCAATAGTGAAATATTGGCAATGAAGATCAAAATATTAATCAATAAATTTAAAACGTTGGTGATAATTTTAATTTTTCAAAAGTTTGGTGACCAAAAAGTCAAGTGCTCCAAATTACTTTATCTCTTTGTAATATCCAAAAATTATTTTTTAAAAAAGTAATAGTACGCTCAAATGACATGAAAATGTCATACGACAATTGTTAAATCAATTAATTTATAAAAAATGGTTTTAAGTGGACAGATAAAGCAAACGATTATAATTTTCATTATATAAAACATTATTAACGTTAAAAGAATTGTATGATTAGAATATTGGAGGGTATATATTACCATAAAAATATATGATTAGATTTAACATACTCATTTTTTTTTGCAATATTGAAAAGTTAAGTTTTGATTTTTATCGAATTTTTAAGAATATGATGTAATTTCAAAAATTAGGGTAAAGCAAATTGTTTTTTTTTTTTTCAATTCAAAAAATTAATTGTCAAATATTACTTTTTAAAAAATTTAAAGTTTTATATTTGTGCTATGTATGGGGTAAGTGTACTTAAAATAATTTTTGTAATATAATACTATTTTAAAATTTAATATAATTACAATTTTAGAGAACAATTTAAAATTTATTTTCATGATTACTAATATAAGGATAATGATTGATAAAAAATATTAAGTCACCCTAAAAAATCTTTTTACCATAATTCTATTTACAATTTAATTGATAACCATGATTTGATCATTAAAAATTGAGTTATAAAAGTATAAAATAAAAAAGTGTGATATAGATTTTTTTTAGAATTAAAAAAATAATTTCATTTATAAAACCAAAGGATTACAGAACTTAAGAATCTCACCAGATAAGGTTTTAATGCATAAACAAAGCAAAAATAATTGTAATAACACATAATAATACACACAATCTAATCTTTTTGGAGTCTACTACCAATAGGCAAAAAATAATTATGTTTTTTTCACTCCCATTTTTATTAAAGAATTAGTAATATAATTTGCTTTCTTGAAGGAATGGATAAAATTAACAATTCTAATTTTTCTTGTAACAATTAAAAACTCTCCACTCCTTTCAAGATCATAAATCTGCATTGAATATCTAAAATGTAATTGTCAATTTAAATCAAATACTATATATATTTAGCTAATTTTAAGTGAACATAAAAATAATTAATTAGATAAAGTTACATGTTAAAAAAGATCAATATGAAAATAAAACTTTTTATTAATTGAAGGATTTTTTTTTGTAATATTAATATATTAAATTTTCAAATGGAATTGTACGTATGTTTTTTTCAAATGGATGAATGAGTATTATTAATATATATATATATATATATCTTATATTCTAAAGGAGTTGAACTTACATTAAAATCAATCTATTGGCATTTTTATTTCAATATTGTATGTGTGTGTGTGTTTTTGTTATGAATTAGTGGCATATCAATATGGTATATTGAAATGCCTACTTATTTAAAAAGAAAATTGAATTAAGAATGTCTATCTAAAAGAAAATATAGACGAATATGTAAAATTGAGTATAAGAATTTCAATTGTAGTTTAAGTATTTCTAAAATTTTAGGACTTGTTAAATAAAATAAGTGGTAAATTTCACAAAATTAAGAAATTTGTTCCATTGTTATAAGATTAGTAAAAATTACAAACTAACATCCGTTACATCATCTAAAGTTTCATGGCTAAATGCTCAAATCAGGATCAAATGTTTGGGTGGTTGCTCAATTTAGGATCAAACGTTTTAATTTGTACAAGTAAGGATCAAATATTATTGACTTGTAATAATGTAGCATTTATTTCAACGGTAAAAAGAATGTGCATCTTATGCACCATTAAATAACCCATGTGTAAAAGCCATCACAGACAAAATATGACATGGAATATGATGTGGAATTAATTTATCCATGTGTAATGATAGCTTTAGCTTATTATGGTTTTTTTTTTAAGTTTATTTTATTTATTTTGCTTTTTTCTTTATCGTTTTTATCTATGAGACAGCTTGAGCTTAGGGTTTTCTCCTTGTTTCTTCTCGTTTTCATCATAAATTGAGAAAATTTTTCTGTTGAAATAACATTTGAACACTATGTCTTTTTCAAATATTAGTTCATTTAACAATGTAAATTCAAGGTTGGTATATATTTTGGGTTTTTCTCATGTTCTTGATTTTCTTTGAATTTATTTTTCTAAATATTAAAATTACAGGGTTTTTAGATGAAGGTCTTATGATATAAACACTTATAAGTTAATTTCAGCTAGTTATCTTGTAAAATGAGACTTTGAAGGAGAATGAAGAACCACGAACATAAATAAAAAATGCCTAAGAATGAAGAATTACAGAACATCCTAAACCAGAATATGCCTAACTTTGAAGAACAACAAAAAAACCTTTAACCACAAAATGACTAACTATGAGAAAACAACAGAACTCAAAATATGCATTCATTTTATTCACCTTACACAAATTTAACAAAAAAAAGTACTAACCTTCCAAAATTTTAGAGCTCAAATGATTGAACTCTACAAATAAAATATGTTGGTTAACCTAAAATAGGGTTTAAAAATAAAAATGTTGATTATTCAAGGCATTTGGCCAAAAAATGCCTTGAATAATCTTTTACAAAATATTAAAAGAGGTTATTCAAGGTATTTTCTAACTAAAAATGTCTTAAATAATCTCTTACAAAAACTTTAATGGGGTTATTCAAGGCATTTCTGACAAAAAACACATTGAATAATCCCCTTTAATTTTTATGAGGAGATTATTCAAGACGTTTTTGTCTAGAAAATGTCTTGAATAATCCCTTACAAAAAATCGAATGGAGTTATTCAATGCGTTTTTGACCAAAAATGCCTTGAATAACTCCATTCAATTTTTTGTAAGGGATTATTCAAGATATTTTTTGCTAGAAAACACCTTGAATAATCTTTTAAAAAAATTAAATAGGTTATTCAAAGCATTTTCTGGTAAAAAATACCTTGAATAATTTTTTACAAAAAATTAAATAAGGTTATTCAAGATATTTCTAGTAAAAAATATCTTGAATAATCCCTTTCAATTTTTATGAAGGGATTATTCAAGACGTTTTTAGCATCTCATTTTTTTGAGGATTATTCAAGACGTTTTTAGTTAAAAAATGCCTCAAATAATCCTTTATAAAAAATTAAATAGGGTTATTCAGGATGTTTTTTAAACAAAAACGCCTTGAATAATCCCCAAAAAAATTGAAGGGGATTATTTAAGAAAATGCATTGAATAACCCTATTTAATTTTTTTAAGAGACTATTCGATGCGTTTTTTAGCCAAAAACGTTTTGAATAATCCTCCAAAAAATGAGAGGTGATTATTCAAGATATTTGGGCCAAAAACACTATGAATAATACCCTCATAAAAATTAGAGGGGATTATTCAAGGTCTTTTTGGCTAAAAACGCCTTGAATAATCCTATCGCATTTTTTTAGGGGATTATTTAATATGTTTTTTGCTAGAAAACATATTCAACAATCTCCTCCAAATTTTTTGGGGATTAAGACTATTCAAGGTGTTTTTATCAGAAACGTCTTCAATAAAAATTGAAAAAAATTATTTAAGATATTTTTTGCTAGAAACACCTTCTATAACCCCTCCAAAAACACCTTGAATAATCCTTTTATAAAAATTGAAAGGGATTATTCAATGTGTTTTTGGTCAAAGATGCCTTCAATAACCCCATTTAATTTTTTGTAAGAGATTATTGAAGATATTTTTTACATCAAACGTCATATATAAACCAAATTTTTTACCAGCAAAAACCTACAACTGACTTGCATTCATTTTCAAACATGCTTTTTAAAAGGATAACGGCTATTTCACAAATTTTTAGTTAGGTTAAATTTGAAATGAGCTTAAACGAGTTTGTTCGTAAATGTAAATGAACGAACAGATAGTTGTTCGTGTTTGGTTCGTTTAATAAACGAATATACAAATGGTGTTTAAGATCATTTGTTAAGCTTAATAAAAGAACATAAATGAACAAAAATCAAACGTGTTCATGAACGATTCATCGAAAGCTCTGTTAGCTTACACCTTTATGCTCTTGGTTTGGGAATTTTTAGTTTTTTTTTTTTATTTGGGTTAAACGCAAATTTTTTTCCTAAAAATCTTTTCATTTTTTTTTTCATAATTGTAATAAAAAAATCCAAATTAGCATGATTTTGCCTAATCAGTTGTTTCCTATTCTTTTTGTGTTATAATGGCGCGTAAGATGCACATTTCTTTTACTATTAAAATAAATCATACATTTTTCAAGTCGATAATGTTTGATCTTTATTTGTATGAATTAAAACGTTTTGATCTTGAATTGAGCAACCACTCTAATGTTTGACCCTGATCTAAGCATTTAGCCAAAGTTTCATTCACTAGAAACTTAGAAAATAAATTTTCCATTTTCAATTGAAACTATGACATATTTAGTCAGGTCATAATTAACTATATCATGTTAGGTAAACTTGGCTTATAATCCAATATTTGAGAATTCTTATGATTTGATTTTCAACCAATGCATAGTTACCAAGTATGGTAGCATCCGAATTAATCAATTGTCCTTGGCATTTGATTATAAAGCCTTACAAATCAACATAATCTTATTGAGTAAACACCTAAAATAAAACAAAGTTGTTAAGCCTCTGCTAACTAATACCTCATAAAAGAAAAGAATTCTCTAGCAACATCATATTCAACATATATGTCATAAATTATACAAGAAAAAATTATACTAAAATATATAATTGATAAAATTGCTATTCTAAAAATAATATCAAACAATTACACAAATAAAAAAATGAATAAAATCTGAATAAACTTACAAAAGAATAGCAAGCAATATTATAAAATAAATTTCTTATAAAATAATAGAGGTAAAATTATAGTAAAACAAATTTGAAGAATAGTCAAATTTGATTTATTTAAAATTCTTTTTGAAAAAACATTTGTATTTATATTGCCATTAAGAGGCATTATTGTAAATGTAATAAAAAGCTACTATTATTAACTATATTATGTAATAAGTAATAAAAAAATGTAATTAATGTGATTTTTCCTTAAAAATTAAAAAATTTTAATTCTTGCATAATTTGTATTTTGAAAAAGAAAACAAAATTTTTCCTAATTTAATGATATCATTATTGCCAACCTATTAAATGCCTATTTTTTCTTTCCTTGTTTACTACAATAAATTTTATTTAATTTTTCATGAGTAATTAGAATATATGGAAATATATTTATGAGTAATAATAAATGTAATTAATTTAGCCTAACTAATTAATTTTTTAAGTAATATTACTATAAAAAGTAATAAAATATTTTAAATAAATAAAATGCATTTATTAGAGAATACATGGTGATTTTTTAAACTTATCCACATGTAAAAAATGTAAATTATCCACATGGACTATTTTCTTTTTTATTAAAAGTTTTAACTTTTATATATTTATATAAGATGGAGAAACAAAAAAATCAAAATTCTAAAATGATGATCAAATCTTGAGTTTTCATAATTAGGTGATCAAAATAAAAAATTGTGAAAATGTCAAAAATAAAAAAATCACGTATACTTTAACAACTAAATGCATAGTTTACCTTTTATTTAATCTCCTAAAATTATGGTTGGCACATAGGATAATAGAGAAGATATAATGATAATTATCTTATATTATGTTTGATTTGTATTTAAAGAAAAAAATAAGATTACAAAGAAGATTATCATCCTCTTGATATAAGATGATTCAATCCTTTCAAAGTGGAGAGAATTATTTTTAATCCATGGGATTGAACTTATATGTCTTGTTATATCCTTAAAAATTACATCAATAATTTAAATTATATGAACTTTGAAAAATGATAATTTTAAACAATAAAATAATTATCATATCCTAATTCTTGCACATATCAAATATAAGATAGAATGATATTATTTAATCAATCCTATTTATAATATTATTTTATCTTATCTTATTATAATTTTGTGTACCAAACATGACCTAAATCTCTCTTATAAATTAAATAATAATATTTCAATTATCCAAAATTGAGCACAGTTGACAATCAATTGGAGAACCACTATGCTATATGGACATCCATGTCATATATGAATTAGTATTACACAAAAGATCACACATGATTTGTGCATTTTACTCTAAATATATAATAGTATCTTTATGAAACTTTTATAAAATTAAAAGTTAATATTTTGCTTAATTAGTTTTAAAGGGAATTGGTATATGATTGTTTGGTAATGGAGATTGAACTTAACTCTTTGAATATATAAATTTCATGCACCTAATATATTAAGCCAAATGCATTAATGTAAGCGACAATCAACTTAACCATGGCTATAAACTATGTAAACCTATTCCTAATAGATTGACCCCAAAATTGTGTATCCAAATTATAAGAAATCTCATAGAAACCATAATTGCATAATTTATATTTTTTATTATAATCTTATAAATGTTTAATTACAATGAAGAATATTGTAAAGATCCATCATTTATAAGTGTAAACCCTACATTATTTTAGTATACACTACATGACTTTAAATTCTAATTGATAATTAATTTAGTATAATTTTTATACATAAATGATATGTTCTCGCTCACCTGCAATTATTGTATTACAATTAACTAATTACAATTTAAAATTGTATGGGATACATATAAATTTTACATGATGAAAGTATGTCTCTTACAATCATTGTACTATAATTAATCAATCATAATTTAAAATTATGTGAGATCAATTAAAATTTTATATGAAATTCATATTTATAAAATTACAGTAAAAAAAATGGAAACATCCAAACTTAATGTCCAAGGTTTGTAACTTCGATAGCTAATGCTTTTGTCATGACCAGATAGATGTTCACACTTCACATGCTATGTTTGCAATGTTTTAAACTCTATTTTATTGTCTTTGGGGGCATTAATAATGGAATGAAGGTTACTCAACCAATTTGGTCAAGAAAATTTTACCTTGATTAATTTAAGAATTGGGAAATAAATGACTCAAATTATTCAAATTTGTCATTTAATAATCAAAACGTAATTGAAAGAATCAGCATAGTCCAAATATCAAATACAAAAAATTATTGCCCCACCTAAGAAAAGTTTAAGTGACCACTCATTTATGACCAAGTAAAAATTATTTTGTCCAAAAGAAGAAACTTTTGTTGGACATATACACTAATAAATTCTGTGTTGTCATTACCTAAAATGACATAAATGCTAATCAATTCTGTGTTGTCAATACCTAAAATTAATCATATATGTTATGCAACCAATAACTTATCAAAGTTTTTCTCTCAATATAAATCAAACCTTACCAGACCATCACCAAGGCAATATAATTTTAAAGGAAAAAGAAATAGCAAAATGGCCTCAGCAACAAGTTTTCGTTTCTTGACCATGGCAATCTTGATGATTGTCGGAACCCTTGTTTTCAGAGATCATAGGGTGTCAGCTCAGTGTGAAACTAGTATTCCTAGCTTGATATCCCAATGCTCCAAATATGTTCAAAAATCAGGGCCAGAAGAACCTCCATCCCAAGGTTGCTGTAATGTTGTAACACATCTTGATATTCCATGCATTTGCAAGTATGTTACTCCTAAGGTAGAGGAGATTATTAGTGTAGAGAAGGTGATGTTTGTAGCTCGATCCTGTGGCTTAACTCTTACGCCTGGAATGAAATGTGGAAGTAAGGTTTTTCATTACATTATTCCAAAATTTTTATGATTTTGTTTTTAATTTGGTTTTTTTTTTAGATTAATAATTATTTTCAACTAATCTATTGTGTTTTTATAATTGTTTTAGGTTTTGTTGTTCCACCTGTTTAAAGCTTGCCAAAAGAATAAGAAGAGCTGATGAGAGTTTGTAAACTCTATTAGCATATTAATAAAATTTGTGGTTATTGAATGAGTATCCCATATATATGCAAATCTTTGAGTAGTTAAATATAAAAATTTCAATTTTCTTAAAGTGGAAAACAATAAAGATTTTATTTTTTTTTATATCTTGTTTTTTATTATTTTTCAATTTGATAGTTTGAAAATTGAAATAAACTTATTAATTCAATATATAAGGCAAATAGGCAAAAATAAAGGGGTTAAAAAGTTCAAGTGATTGTTGACAAGTTAAAATTTATCATAACTAATAAAAAATAGTTTTTCATGAGGGTAAAAGGGATTGTGAAGCCTCCCAATTAAATAATTGTTTGAAAAAAATGTTTATTAGAATTGAATAAGGTATTAAATCATAATTTATTTTATTTGATAATATATAAGATTTGCTTGAACTAATAACTAATTTAGCATAAGATGAAAATTAAGATGCTTCAATGCTTTCATTTTAATTTTCTATACACATTTTTATTGTTCTTGATGAAATCAAACTCCTTCTTTTATTTTTTCCTAAAAATAGATGTTCCAACTCTTTGAAGTTTCTTGGCAAAAAGAAACTCCTTGATGTTTGCCTAAGTTTAAATACAGACTTTTGTAACTTACTTATCTTAGAATTTTGTTTGGATCTAAAACTTTCAGGTCATGTTATGTACACATTCTCTTCTAAATTTTCATTAAAGTATGTTGTTTTGACATCTATTTGCCAAGTCTCATGGCTATAATATGCAGTAATAGTCTAAAGGATTTCAATATAGATGTAGAAGATATGGTTTCTTCAAAGTGAACTCTTTGCTATGATCTGTAACTTTTTGCCACTAGTCTTATTTGTTCATTTGTACTTAAGATAACGAGGCTTTATTCAATATTAAAGAGAAAGTCTTTGAATTTTAAAATCATAAGTTCGAGTCCATAATGTGTAAATTTAATTTTTATATTGGTTTGTTAAGTTGTTTACTGATATTTTTATCTTAAATGTAATAGTCATGTTATAATATATTGAGTATTATTTTATTATAGTTGTAATTTCTATTTATAAATGTTATCTTTTAAAAATACATAAACAAAAATGCTATAATGTTGCGTGCCCAAATGTGATTAGTACCCAGAGCCGATCAAAATAGCATGCTTCAAAAAATGTTGGAAAAATTGCTTTCACAAGGGCCACTATAGAAACTGGGAAGATTTATGAGCAACTGCTCAAACATTGAGTAATTATCATCCAAAGAATTATTATTTTTTTTTTGTAATAAAGAGAAGATTAATTCTCATGTATCCTCCTTAAAATGTATTGTTTTTACTTTTTAGTCTAAATTACACATTTGCAATAAAATTGTATAAGATTTACATCAGAGATGTAATCTCATTTCTTTTCTCTTTCATAAAATTTTTTTTTTTCATTTTTCAAAATTGATTTGTGATATTACATAGGGTTGATTAAAATGACAAAAATATAATATAAGAATTTTGATAATTAGTAACCAAATTTTTATATAATCCTGTAAGGTATTACAAATTATCATATTACAAAACAGTTAATTACACTTTTGGTACATGTTATAATTTTTACTGTTCACGTAAAAAATATATATTTAAATCTTTTTTATTGAAAAATATTGATAATATATGTAGTGAATACATAATTTGATAATATTTATCAAATGCATGTTAATAATTTTTTAGGTATATACCAATTTATACATTTTTTCAAAATTTAACTACAAAAAATATAATTAACTTGTTAAAAAACTATCTTCAATGCTTACTTTTGCTGCAAAAAGTAATTTAACACACCTATTGCAACATATGACCTTTTATGTTATAAAAAAATATTTTACATATTACGATAAGGTTCTGCAAATTAGTAATATTGTAGAAAACATTAGTAACAATTTTGCAATATTACTTGTACAAACTATTGCAACATAACATCATTTATGTTAAGAAAAAAATATAAATATTTTGTAACATTTATATAAATTACTTCAAAATTTTTATTTGGTAAATATGAATTTTTTGTAGTATGATGGACCTAAGATTTAAATCCATCTGACTAAATTTAAAACTTTACATTATTATCTCAAAAAAAATTATTCATTTACTTTATAAATTAGTATCAAACTATATCTTTCATGTATGCGGGTTATAAATTTAATTTTGCATGAAGAAAAAGTATGTGCTTTTTTTTTTTTTAGAATTAGAATTGCTTATTGACTTAATTATTTGAAAAACACATTTATTTTTAAAGAAATTTGATGTTCAATTTATGATCTTAATGTTAGTCTAATAATGGAAAAGGTAGAATGTTTTCAAGTGGTGCCATCAAAATTATAGTATGATGACCTAAATGCATGACAGTCGGATCAAAATAACCCATTTTTCCCTTAAAGTTTTAATTGATTTTTAACGTAATTCATTGTTCCTTTCAATACTATATTAGAATTGATTGAGAAAACATCATGTATAAATAATGAAATTTTAAAATTTTTTGCACTCGTAAACTCTATAATTACCTTGGTAAGATGATCAACAATCACAAATAGAAGCAAATTTTCATATCTAATTAAATAGTTGTACATGGCAAGCCTAATCTCAAGGAATCAATAAACTTTGATTATTGCAAATCAATAGTTGTTCATGTGTCCAGTCTCTAATATTAATCCATATGAACAAGATAGAAAAAGCTTTCACAAAGAATGAGAAAAATGATTGAACATTAAGTTAGTAGTTTATGTGTTTCTCTTTTCTTTCTTTTCTATCAAGTTTTATCTAAATTACAAATCAGTAGTTGTTCACGTGTCCAATCTCTAATATTAATCCACATGAACAAGATAGAAAAAACTTTCACAAAGAATGAAAAAAATGACCGAACACTAAGCTATTAGTTTATGTGCTGCTCTTTACTTTTTTTTCTCTTAACTTTTATCTAAAACATATAAGCTTCATTAGTATGAAAAAATAGAAGGTTAGACTTTAATGATTGACCATACCCACTTGAGCTACCAACCACATGCTTTTCTTAGAACATAAAATTACAATATGCTAATTTCTAGTTCGTGCAATGCACAAAAATAATTATATAAAAAATTTAATTATAGTATAATTAATAAATTTTAATATAAGAATAAAAAATTTTGAAAAAATATATAGAAATAGTCATTTTTTTATTTTAAACAACATTTGTACTTTTTACAAATTTTTTTTTTCAAAATATATAATCTATCTAAAATAAATAAGTTCATATGAAATGCTATATAAAAATATAATTTTTTTAAAATGTTATAGGAATTTTCAGATATAGATAGTATTACAAAAAAAAAAGCTAATAAATTGATAGATGATAAAAAACTAAGTTAATTCATATAAGCTAATAAAACATATTATTGTAGACATATAATTTTGTTCGAAGCAATTTGATCATGTTTAATTGTAATAGATTCAGACGAATCATTTTAATGAATTGAAGTGTTTTCATTTCCTATTAAAATTTGAGCTCATTTTTTTGTAAACTGAAACCTGATTTAATTCAATTTTGGGCTATAAGATTTAAGGGCCTAACATGGGTAAATATCATTTCTTTTTTTTGGACTTCACAACATGGCCCTTTAAAAACTCAATACATGACCCATTATGTGACCCAATTACAAACCAAACATGGCTGGCCTATTTAGCAAGTCCAAACATGGCCTATAATGTAACCCATTTCATGATCCATAATGTAACATATTCTTTGGCCCAAACAAAGACCTAAAGTTTTTTTTTTTTTTAAACAACCTAAAACTTATCCTTTAGTGATGAAGCCCAAAACAACAAAAAAACAAGAAAAAAAAGGGGCTCATTAATTTTTGAAAGGCTTATTCGGTTCAAAGAGGAGATTTTGAGTAGGTAAAAACAAAAGGAATAAAGCTAATGATTTTGAAAACCCATTCGATTTTCACATGAAAGATGCATGAACTAATAAAAAAAAAATGAGGGATCTTTGCAAAAGGGAGAGAGAGTCTTTAGCAAAAAAAAAAAAAAGGTGATAAAAAAAAGGCTAACAAAAAAAATATAGATGATTTTGCTGGCAATCAAAAAAAAGAGAAAGGGAAAAAGTTGAAAAAGAAAAGGTTAAAAACAAGAAAAAAAAAAAGAGAGGTTTGGTAAAAAAACAACACATAAGAGAAAGAGCTTTAAAAAAAAAAAGAAGTTGGGAGCTTGGCCAAAAGGAAAGAAAATTACAACTTTTGGGAAAGTTTATAGGAAAAGGTAGCTCATTTTTTTCTAGCTTGTTTTCATGCATATGATCACGTCATCCTTCCCATATAACATTTATAGTAGAAAGGCAACCTTAAAGTTTTTTATGTTTATATTCAAAAATGGATGTTAGATACCTAATATTGCTAAGAAACAAGTTTTTTTTTTTTTTTTTTTTTAAGATTAACTGAAAATAGTCTTTTAAAGGAGTTTTTGGTCTTTTTTTTTTTATCTTGATGAACCAAAAGCTGCAAACTCCATTTTTGAATGATGGTTGTTGCTTTTGCAATAAAAA
This sequence comes from Durio zibethinus, assembly GCF_047325235.1. Taxonomy (NCBI): domain Eukaryota; kingdom Viridiplantae; phylum Streptophyta; class Magnoliopsida; order Malvales; family Malvaceae; genus Durio; species Durio zibethinus. The sequence goes on along the minus strand of NC_143167.1, from coordinate 8,421,789 downwards.
AAGCCTCAATTTTCTTTTTTTTTTTTTTAAAAAAGGAGTTTTCAAAACGTAAAACAAAAATGATTTTCAACTCTTACAAGGCATTAAGACCATTCATTTGAAGCATTTATAGTTTGGTTTTGTTGACAATTTTTAGGAGCTTAGAGTTATAATTTTTTGTAGATATCAATCCATAAATAAAGAAAGCAAGCTCTTTTCCTTTATTAGAAATTGAAAACTACTTTAAAAAAAAGGTGGTCTATGTATAAAGGTTTTTAAACCAAATTTCAATCCTACTTTTACTATCATAAAAGCTCTTAATGTTATTGGCGTATAGGGTTTTTTGGTTTATATGTTAAAAAGAAGTTCTTTTAAGTAGAAAAATAACCTATTAAATAGAGTGTTGGGGTATTTAATGGTTAAAAAGGTATAATGGTTTTTTTTTTTATTAAAAGCTTTTAGCAAACAGTTAGAGGTAATTTTGACATTTATGTCGATCTATAATGTCAAGTTGACCTGATATATTCAATGCCATATCAACTCGACCATATCCTTATTGTCCCTTAATGGTCTCTTATCTCTCACCTATAAATAGGAACGTTCAAGCATCATTGACATAAGTTTAATCTACTACTAATTCTTTTTACTATTCTTCTTCGGACCTCATTCATTTTAACTTATGTATTGGAATGTAAATGTAGAGAACACTTTTTACCTTCGTCTCTAACCATCATTCTCTCTTATCTTTCCAAAGATATCTTAAGATTGGAGCTCCACATAATAAATGGGGAGTTTGGAGCTTGGAAAGAAAGAATTTGAAAATATTTATGTAAAACATTGGTCCTGATGGTAGTTTTACAAAGACCGAGGTAAAAAAGATACCAAGGCTTGAAAATTTATTTATAGATTCCTATCTAAGTTGGCTTCAAAAATGATGATAAAAAAGCTCGAATCAAACTTTGGTAGAAGAATTGGTGCACAAAACCACCAAGAAAGAGTTTGAAAGGCAGATCACAAAAAAAAAAATAAAATTGGATGACATCAATCAAAACATATTTGACTATAATAATGCTATATGAAGATAGGATCCGAGCTAAAACATTAATGAACAAGGCTCTTCAGTACACGATGATTAAGAAAAAATTATACAAAAGATTTTTTAGGTACCTTATTTAAAATGCAATGATGAAGCAGAAGCAAACTACATCCTGTGAGAAATCCATAAAAAAAAATGCAGAAATCACTTTGGACCTCGATCATTAGCCTACAAAGTGCTTAGGTAGAGTTACTATTGGCCCACCATTAGAAAGGATGTAATTGAATTAGTCAAAAGATATGATAAATGTCATAAGTTTGCTCACATGTGACATTTTCCCTCGACCAAACTCACTTTTATCATCAGCTCATGGCCCTTTATGTAGTGGAAAATGGATATCTTTAGAGCATTCACCCTAGCCACAAGTTAAAAGAAATTTGTATTAGTAGCAATAGACTACTTTACAAAATAGCTTAAGGTTAAGGCCTTGACCATTATGACAGAGGCACTAGTCAAAAAATTTGTATGAAAGAATATAGTTTGTAGATTTGGCCTACATCGATCTATAATAATGGATAATGGTAAACAATTCAAAAATCTAAGGTTTAAGGAATGGTGTTCGAACCTTCATATAAACCTGAGATTCATGTTGGTTATCAACCCTCAGTCTAATGGATAACTCGAAGTGGTGAACAATACAATATTAAAAGCTCTAAAAAAAAAAAACTAGACAAAGCAAAGGGAAAGTGGATCAATAAACTACTAAGGGTGCTATAGGCCTTAACGACGACTATTAAAGTACCAACAGGCAAAACCCCATTCCATCTGGCATTTAGAACAGAGGCTGTGGTATCGATTGAGATCAACCTTTTGAGCTTAAAGGTCGAATTAAGATAAAAAAAAAGTAATGAGAAAACGTTAAAGGTTGACCTAGACCTCATCAAAGAACAAATAGACGTAGTCCTAACACGGATAGCAACTTATCAACAAAAAGTATCCAATTATTATAACAAAAAGATATGATGTAACCACATTAAGAAATGCGACTTGGTACTTAAAAAAGTTAAAACCTCAAGAGTAGATGATCGAGGTGGCAAACTAGCCCTGACTTGGAAATGACTATATATAGTTAAAAAGATCATCTATAATGCTACTTACAAGCTACAAGATATAAATGGTAACACCATCTTAAGGACGTGGAATGCAAATAACTTGAAAGTTTATTACCAATAGCTTGCATTAAGCTGAGCTCACACTTATACTTTGTACTGACTATAAAAATCGAATGATGCTCATTCGATGATACTTAAGCTTACACTGAGCTCATACCTCAACCAATCTAACAAAATCCAACCTGAAACCTAGATGGATTCTCAAGTTAATTAATTTTGAAATATTTTCAAGTGACCAAGTAAATCTTTACCCCACTTAATCAAGCTTGATCGAATTAACTTCAGTCAAATCAAACATCGAGCTTAAACTTATTACCATAAATCCATAAAACTCGTGTGACATGATTAATCGAGCTTAAACTACTATGAATATAGAAAAAATTATAATAGAACTAAACTGAAACTTAAACAAAATGAATAAAATATGTATTCCTTGTTGGTATGATCGATACAAAAATTGTCAACTAAAGGGTTATCAGCAAAAAATTCCTATTTGAGGTCAACATAAAAATCGACCTTATACATCAATAATTCTAAAAAAAATTACAAAAACTAAAAAAAGAAAAAAATTATATGTCAATAACATCAACAATAGTAGTAACAGTAACACCTTCATCAATAAGAGCAATAGTAATGTCCTCAACTTTCTTAGCTTTATGCACCTTGTGCTCGACCTCTAGAGTTACTTTGAGTTTGACATCTACGGCCACATCATCGTCCTCTTCTTTTTCTTCTTTCTTAAGTTGACATGAAGAAAGCCTCGATATAATATTATTGATATCAATATCAAAGAGATCAAGGTTAAGGTCAAAAAATTTAAATTATACCTTATCTTTAGCTAGATCAATGGCACCAAACACATTGACCTTGGAGAATTCCACTTTGAGTTGGAAGAATTTGTTGAAAGCCTTGAAATCCTCAACAGCTTTTTTTTTTCATATTTTTCTTCTCTCTCTTTTTGACCTCTAACTCAAACTTCATCTTTGTTATCTCGGTCTGAGTATCATTAAACTTAAGGTCAGCCTACTTTCTCATAGAATCGATCAAGGCTTTCTCAATTAGTACGACCTCTAATTTCGCTATTAGTTCATCATTCCTCTTTCTCTCATCAGCCTCTTTCTTATAGGACGCACTGAGGCTAGACCTAACATTGCCCAGAGCATCTAAGCTTTTTTTATGCTCTTCAGTTAGGGCAACCACATTTTTTTTAGCATTGAATAGGTGGGCCATGGCAAGATAGGTGTGGTGGAAGGCTTGGCTGGTGTTGTTTAAGGGTTGAGGTGGAAACTTTTGTTGGACTGCATAAAATGAACTCAAACTTAGTAAGATGAAAAACAATAAAAAAGCCAAACTCAAGTCAAGTAGTACTTACCAAAGAAAGGGATCGTGACCTTGCAAAACCTCTTTATTATGTCGAAGTTCTCAGTTTCATTCATAAGAGTATACTCAAACCTTGTGCAAATAATTTCTAAGTTGGGCCTTAATACCCTTGTTTTGAGATTCTTCAAAATAGAAGATGAGACCTCGACCCTTAGTTTTTTGGTAGAAAAAAGTGCTGCAGAGATCTTTTGACAAGCTATGAATTTCATTTTTTGTACTACAGGGGATTAATGGACCGAAAGATTGGTGACCTTATCCCCTCTGTGAGAGAGGGCCCTAAGTTAAATTTTTTTTTTTTTACTTTAAGCCATTTTGAGCCTAGACGCATGCTAAAATAGGAAGAAGTTGAAGTGTTCATTGATGAGCATCTCTACAAATTTGAGCTAACAATTAGGTAAAAACTAAGTTAAAATAAAATCCTACGTGGTTACCTTACAACTATCCCAATACTTCATCTCATTTATTATTTAAGGGGAAATCAACCTATAGGCATCAATAATGAGCTCCCTTTATAGGTGTATTTTATTATTTTATCATGATTAGATAGATCAAATATAGAGAGAACTATTGATGCATCCATAAAAATGGCAGGCCCATTTATTATCTCCTATGCCTTAGCCTTGATAGTGGTCCCGACTTCGATCAACCATATATATTTATTTTTTGCTTTTGAAAAAAAATGAAGAGTAACTTTCAATTTTTTATAAAGCTCGGGTAATAAAAAAAATAACTTTTTATTGGGTCGAGTAGTTATATAATACCACATATTATCACTAGAGTGTTTTTTGATGAAAAAAAATTTTTAAATAAAGGAAAAACGAAAAAAATACCTAGATGTTGACTAAAATTGGCAATAGGGCAGAGCGTGTTAGAGTTTTGCTTTCCCTGCCTCTGACCAAAAGCTTCAGTAATTTTACTTAATACCTAACCCGCCTTCGCTTTGAGGTTTTAGTTGTAAAACCTAACCCCGACTCGTTAAGAATGTTATTTTTTCGAATCCGACCCAACCTGACTCAAATTCAATTTATTACTAATTTAAAGTTCCTGAAAACTTAATAAATCATAGTCTAAATATATTACAAGTAGTAACAAATTTAACTAAACCACTCACAAATTGAAACTTAGTACATACAACTTTTTTTATCTAGTAAAATCTCACAAATGGATAATAAAATTATAGAATACATAAAACTCAGTAAATTAAAATTCACAAATTCTCACCATAGATGATGAAATTATGAAATATATAAAACTTTGTAAACTAAAATTTAAACATCAAACAAGCATAAGTAAATTACTAAAATTTAAACATAGTACATGATACAAGATAAACATCAAAAGTTTAAACCACCACAATAAAACATGGTGAAAATCTTTCAAGACTACAACAAATCATTTCATCATAACTAAGCTCCATATCCTCATTCTCTTCTAACCACACTAGTCCTATAAAATAAAACAATAAGATAAATAAATAAATCTCATAAAATAATATATCTAAAAAACAATAATATAAAAAATGAAATAGTTAAAAAGGATAATATTATTTACCAAACTAGTTATCTTTTTCTCAATATCTCTCTCATTAACATTTTCAAAACAAAAATTTTCTCCTAATAACATTGATCTTAAAATTGAAATAATAAAATATTAACAAATAATATATAACAAAAAAATATAATAACTAACAATATGCTAAAATAAAAAATAAAATTGTATAATATGCATTATGTACCTTTTTTTTCAGCCCATATCCAATTTTGACAATATGTTAAAATTTTTATAGTTGATAGATGAAGTTTATTACTTTGCGCACTCACCAACCTCCCTCCAGTAGTAAAAGTAGATTCTAAAGCAACAATAGAAACTAGTATGGCATAGATATCTTTAACAATAAGTTGTAAGGTAAGAAATTGAGGTCCAGTTAGTTTCCACCAATTCAATACATCAAAATCTCATTTTCTTGGTATGACCCATTCATCCAAATAAAGATATAACTTTGATTTCACTTTTGATTTCTTTTTTTTTTCTTGAAACAAAATCATTATAGTCTTCCAAAATTTCCAATTCAGTAACATCAACACCATATAAAAATGAAAAGCTTGAAGTACAAGGTCTTTCCTTCCTTTTCAAAGCCAATTTCTCTTCATACTCCTTAAGTAAATCCTAACATATTTGCACAATCCTTTCAATTTCAAATTAAGCATTTTCTCTATAAATCTTTTCAAAGTAATACTCCAATAACTTTGTTTTGTACCTTGGATCTAAAATTATGGTAACATCCATTATACCATATACATCATTTCAATATTTTTCAAATTTACTTAACACGCTCATTGCTATGCATAAAATAATTTTATTAGTATCCATAATCTATTCATTCAATGCCAATATGATTTTATAAATATTAGAAAAATAAAGATTTGTAGTAGCATATTTTGTGCCAATCGTGTTTTGACATCAACATACAACTTTTTTAAAGTTAGAACGAGCAATTGATGCATTAGCTCTTCAAAATTTTTTCACATTGTTGGTGTAGCACTTCAAAAAAGAACACTATCATGAATTCTTTTAATTTCATATTCAATCACACTCAATCCATTTTTCACAATCAAATGCAAGATGTGTGCATAACAACGTATGCGAAAAAAAAGTCATATAAAGCAAAAGCGCATCAAAACCAATTCTATCAATTAACAACTCAATAACACCATCATTCACACTACAATTATCCATTGTAATAGATAAAAGCTTCCTATCAATATTTCAATCTAAAAAATCTTTCATTAAACTTGAAGCAATGATCTCTTTTGTATATGGGGTTGGCACATATTTAAACTAATTAAACAATCAATTATTTACACTAATTTAATAATTAATTCAATAATAATAATTATTATTTAATAAAAATGAACACTATCAAAATAAGACAACTTAATAAAATATATCTGATGATGTATTTCTGTAAGTTTCATTGATTATCGATGTAATGAGTAGTGGCAGTTATGTATCTTTCTTTTTGTGATCAGCAATCCGCACATCTGTTGTGATAGCAAGTCTCCCTTCACTAGCTTCCAACTTGGATATTGTTTTTACCTTTTTCTCCTTGAAAATCTTTAAAATATTACTCTTTATAGTATTTCGAGAAGGCATAGCAAACAAAGGTTGGAGATTGTAAGAATATTTTTTGAATTACACATAATCAACCATTGATAAGAGATATTTGTGCATGACTATCATGTTGGTAAGCTCTCTCTTTGTGATACTTTGATCAAAGAAAAAGATTTTTAGTGTTATTTTTTCATCTGTCTTCATTTGATTAACTACCAACACTTGTTAACGAATATCCATTTAAAATCACTTGTTGCACCTCTTTGAATGCTTATGCAAATGAGTTGTCTCATTCTTAGAAGCACCACGAAGTTTTTTCTTACAATAATTGCATATTGCCTTCCATTCATTATTGATCTTCTCTTTTTTAAAATGCTTTCATACTTTTAATTTTAGCTTACTGAAGTTATACCCACTATCATCAACTTCAGCACCCTCATTGGTCATGCTTAATGATGGAGTTGCATTTTTATCGGATGCTGAAATGAGACTTTACTGATTTGGTGATTGATGCGAGGTAGAAGCAAGAGGTGTTGAGGAACATGAATTATATTTCAAATTAGACATTTTAACTTCATTCATAAAAAGAAAAATTAGAGTTATTATTTTTTATATTAACAAATAAAGCATCTGAATAAATTAGCTATTGAAACCAAAATAGATAGAGTTTTTAACAAATAATTCTATTGAAACAATTGAAAAACAAGCTTAGAATCAAAGTATTAGGAAAAATTGGAAAAGTTCATTCCATGAAAAAAAAAGGTGATTATCCTACCATGTATAACTTAACATGCACTTTTAGGTTAATGGCTTAGCATGCAGCTTTAGTCAAATTAGGAAGTTAAATTAGCCTATGAAACAAGTTAAAATGCCTTTATTTGTCGTTTTGCTAATAATGTCTTTATTTATGACATTTTAACCTCTATCATATTTTATAACATCTTTTTGCTAAAATAATGTTTTTTTGTTTAAATTAGAATATATATATTTGACATGTGATTGCTGCCAATTTTCTCTCTTTCTATCTTTTTTGTTGTCATAACTATAAAATATAATATATATATATATATATATATATATTAATTTGAACATGAAATTAATATATGCACTTAACTAATCATTAATTGAAATTTCAAGCTAGTATTGTATTTAAAAAAATTTTGAAAAAATGCTACTGATCTCTTCATTTTTCAAATTCCTCTAATTGGTTAATCTTATTAAAGTTCAAAGCAAACTTAGAGTTTAACTTATATGATTGATATAGTTATATTTAAGAAATGACATTTAACAAATTTATGATTCAAATATCAACGATTATAATTTTTTATATTCAAATTATTACTTCCTTTATAAAAAAATTGAAATCAATATTCACCCATTTTAACTCCCATGAATGCCCTAAAACTTTTTTTTTGGCTAAAAAGCTTTCGAACTACAGTCACACTTGATAGAATAATTATCAAGTATAGTATTTATGTCTTCATATACAAGTTAACATGTCATAATCGATAAGCAACTAGATTTTAACCAAAAAATAAAATAAAATAACATGCTAAATTTATAAATTTGTTCTACATATATCAAAGAAATGTTAAGTTATTAAATTTATTTAAAAAATTATTTGTTGACAAAAATACAAAGCTAATTTCAACCATAGAATAAAACAAATCCATCAAATTACTCAAACCTAATAATAGTAAAAATAGAATATTATTTGAGCTTTAAATATGATCCACACAACTACATTCAGTTAATAATTTACAAGGTAATAAAATTATTACATAGAAAAAGTTCTCAAATGTCTAAATCAAACTTTCATTATTAATTTCAAAATCCCATCAAAAGGAGGTCTACATCTAAACCATGATTTGATCTAATTTTGCATAGTCCAATATCACCTAAAGTTGAATGACTTTTTCTTGTCAAATAATATGAGGGTTTGATTCCATAAGAGTACCTTAACATCATCACCCCTTCATTGAAAATGGATGTACTATCATGTTTTTACCTAAGCTATTGAATTAGATTTCATGATGTTGCGTGTTGGAAGGGTTTGAGAAAAAATTTCTTGAATTATTAAAACCCATTACCTACATAACAGAACATCAATTTTTTATTCTTTAGTAATTACTAAAGCCTATATGAGAAATAATTTATTATTTTAAGACATCAATTACTAAAACCTACATGACAAAACATTAATTTTTTTTTATTTTTTGTAGAGTTTTTTTAAGTTCAATTTATAGGTAAACCTTACATAAAGAACATTTATTATGAGAAAGAAAAAAAAAACTAACTATGAAGCTTTTGGTGAGTGGTAACCCCTTCATTTAGATGAACCTTTTAGGAAAAAAAACTATTGGATAGATAGAAACAATAGATTTGTCAGAGAGGAACAGAAATCCCAACAACAAAGGTTATTTCTTATATAAAGAAATGGTGAATCAAGGTTCAAGGTAAGTACCTAGGTTGAAAGTGGCAATTGCTTTTTTTCTTGCTTAATGAAAGGCAACTCAATGGGAGCTACTATAGAATTTGAATATGGCTTTGTTGCTTAAAAGTTTGACTTTTTTTTCTAGCATGAATGCTTTCTTTGCTGGAATAAATGAAGAGAATGGATAGAAGCTACAGGAGAAAGAAATGAGGTAGGTTGGGTGGATGGAAAAAGTTTGAAAGTTGAGACTAGGGTTAGAGTTAGATAGACTAGAGGTATAAAAAAAATAAAAAACCCTAAAAAAATTACATATGTATATACAAGGGTATTTTGGTAAATATATAATGTCCGATAAGGTTTTTTACCTTTGACGTGAATCTATCATTCAAAAAAATAAAATTGATATGAGCCAATCTAAAACTTATTTTTTCAACAAAAATCTGACCTTATATGATCGGATCAAGTCAAAACTTGATGCTTTTGGGTGGATTTGTCATCCCTAATGTTGACAAAGAATGATAAAGCCTATTATGTATTGTATAGAGTTAAGAGTGAGCTGAGTGATTAAATTTGTAAGAATTAAAAATTGAAACAAATAAAGAATGAAGTGAAAACCTTAAGCTAACCACGAATGAATCCTAATATATATATAGAGTCAAAGCGGTTGTAGTTTATTAATGACTCAATCTGAGGAGTTTGGCATTAATATGCTATACCTCTTTTTGAGAAAAAAAAAAGTCATCTCTAAAGCACAAACATAATGAGCTAAACACATGTTAGGATAGTTTTTAAGATTAGCCCTACCCTTTAATTCCCTTATCAGATTCTTAGGGATCATACTGACGTTACAAGGAGTATATATAAGAACCTTAACCAACTCATTTTGCTCTGTAAGATTTTCATCATCGCCTTTATTTTTCTCAATCAAGGTATTCTTTTCCCCTTATTTCTCTTTGAAACCCTCTTCATCATTAGAATCTTTATTGCCGGAAGACTCTGACTTTTGACTAGGAGTAAGATTTTGAGATTGAACTATGACTGAGAGCAACATGACTCCAAAAGAAAAAAGATAAGGTTGAGACCCTTTAGGAGAAGAAATAATCTCAATAAAAACTGATCGAGAAAGAATAAATGTGACAATATGAGCATCTTTAAATGAAAGAGCAAAAATAAAAGAAAATCAATGTGATTGGACCTCAAAAGAAAAAATAGCTAAAAATGAAAGAAGGTCAACCATAAAAAATGGTTGACTTTAAAGATGAGGAAAGGCTATGGGTTTTGTAGGTTAAAATCTATATGAACGTACAGTTTCTTTATGCTTAGAACTCATTTTCTTCTTGCTCAAGCATTGTCTTTGTTTTATTCATGCCTTTCTTTAGACATCGGGTTGAACTAAAAGGTTGCCTTCTGACAATTATGACCTTCAATGGCTAATGAAATTAGGTCATCATCATCTTACCTAAGCTAACCCTTTTAAGATTCTACCTTAAAACTTTTGACCTCTTCATAACTAAAACTAAAATATATAAATGAAAATACGTACTGAAGAAAGTGAACAAAATGGATTATAAAAAGAACAACTTTAGGGTCAAAAAGCTTTCAAGCATAAAAAATTTAGAACAGATGGATAGCAAAATAGTAAAAAAATAAAAAATGAAAGCCCTAATTGCCCTTTATATAGCCATTTCTTATATCAAATGAATGGTATAGACTACATTATGTGTCAGAGTGAAAATGGAAAGATGTCTTTTCATCTTTTCTTTTTAAATTTTCTCACTCAAACTACGTTTTTCCTTATTTAATGCAATCAGACCAACCAAATCAGATAAACCCTAAGTTAGATTGATCAAATTAGATGACTTCTTGAGATAGACTAGACATTCGATTCATCATCAAAGTTTAAAATAGAGACTCAAATCTAAACTCTTGAAATAAAATACAAAGTTTCACGTCGATCAAATGAACTCTAACACTAATCTCAGATCATCATGAACAATTAACATTTCAATGACCCTTAAGCTGGTTATGCACTCATCCCAAAACAAATGCATAAGATCAAACCCCTACAAGGTCAAACCATGACTTAACACTAATCGTTTCCTAATGCTAACCTCCACTATGATGTTAACTGCAAACAATCAAATTCCATGTCATCCTCATTTGCTTATTTGGCTTGCACGGAGTGTATCCATCGCACACCTAATAGTTTGATATTTAGAGTGTTTAAGGGGAGGGACAGAATGTTAAGAGAATTTTATGATCAGAAGGGTATAGTGGTGTCTTTCCTTATTAGAAGCCTTCTGCAAATAGGTAAGGGTAATTTTAACATTTATGTCGACCTGTACGTTAGATCGGCCTGACATATTAAGTGTCACATCAGTTTGGTCATATCCTTATTGTCCCCTATCTCTCACTTATAAATATGAATGTTCAGGCATTATTAAGGTAAGTTCAATCTACTTTTAATTTTTTTTACTATTTTTATTTCGACCTCACTCATTCTAACTTATATGTCAGAGTGCAAATGTAAGAAACACTCATACATTTGTCTCTAACTGTCACTCTCTTTTATCTTTTTAGGAATACCCTAGGATCGAAGTTCGACACAAACACAGAGAAAAAAAGTGGACTGTGTATGAAAGTTTAAAGTTTTTATATGTTTTTTGGGTTTGAAAGTTTAAAGCTTTTTTGGTCATGTCTACTATTTTTTTTTTAGTGTGTGGTTTGTATGAAGGTTTAAAGTTGCATTTTTTAGACTAATATCTATATTTAAAAAGTAAAAATGAGGTGAAAAATCATGAAAGTTGGAAGCCTATCATTGATGGCTTTTGGTCATGACTTATATCAGCTATGGAGTTTCCAAACTTCATCAATTGGGCTCACAGTCTTCTGGTATTAACATTAAAAGAAGTTGTTTTAAGCATTAAAGTGGGTTTTATACATGTGGTTGCAAAATAAAGGTTTAAAGCTTATTCTTTATCTCTTGTTTGGTGTTTTTATGAATGGTCAGTTTAAAAAAGCCTAAGACTTCATCCATTTAATGCATTTTGCTTGCTCATTTCTCTTACATGGGTTTGCTATAGACAACTTAAAGTTGTTCTTTTCCTTTCTTTGCTTGTTGTTTTTGTGCGTAGCTTGTTTATAGAAGCTTACAGCTTCATTCTGCTCCATTTTTCTTATTCTTTCCTTTTCTTGTATAAGGTTTGTATGTAGAAGTTTAGAGCGTTATCATTTTCACATTCGTTACTTTATGTGTCTTTAACCTTCTCATGGCTTTCATTTTTCTTTTTTTTTTGCATGTTGGCCATTTATGGGGGAAGTAAGAATGGTAGTGGTTGTACTATTTTAGAGTTTTCTTTGTTTTCTCCCTTTGGCATTTAGCTATTGCATACGGTTGATTAGAGGCTATAATTGCAAGGATTGTTGTACGGTTGGTAATGTCTCTTTCACATGTTCTCTAACTTAAAATGGAATATAGAGGATAACATGGGTGGGATGACAACAAGTTTTGGACAAGGGTGGTAGGAGGATCGAAAGTTTGTTTATTCTTAATAAGGTTTACTTTCATGCTTGTTTCGTACTATTTATGTCCATACATATTTCATTTATGTTATTTAAGTTTAATTACAGTTTAAATTTCATGCATTTTAATTTTTTTTATGTTTAAATTTTTATGCTTATTTTAATTTCTATGTAATTCAGTTTCTCATGCTTTATTTTATTTTGGATGCAATTCATTCTCCATGCACTTTAAATTTATGTAAATAATAATAATAATAATAATAATAATAATAATAATAATAATAATAATAATAATAATAAATGATTTTGAAAACTTTGCCTAGATGTTAGAGGGAATTCAAATTTTGTTTTAAATGATTAATGTTCTCGAATTTCATTTAGATATTAGGGAATTAAAGAAAACTTTTCTTCACAAAATAAATAAAAAATAAAATTTCTTTCATTCTTAATTTTATTTTAGAAAGGAGATGATGACAAAAAAAAAAAGATTAAATATGTATAAGATTGATCAAATTGGTCATTTCACTTTTTAGTTTGTATTTGCATCATTTATTTGTCTTTTATTACATTAAAAAGAAATTATGAAAAACAACCTTACTTCATAAGTCTATTTAGATGTTGAAGATGATTAAGGAAGTTCAAGTTATCAACAATTTTCATTTTTCTAAAAAAAATGTAAACCCTAACCTAAATCCTAAAATTAAAACTCTAAACACTAAACCAATTTCAAACCTTAAAACAAACCTTAGACCTTAAATCTAATCCTAAATCTGACCCACAGCCTCAAATTATCCAAACTTTGAAACTACTCAAACCCTAAAAAATCTTTACATATATCAATACACGAAGTTGTCCCAAAATTTAAAGGATTCATAGAAAAACCTTATATGAACTAATTTATTCCTTAATACCGCTTAGAGGATGAGATATTTAGGAAAAATCATTTTCGCTAAGTTTTATATGATTCTCTAACCCCAAGATAGTAATAGGATTAAACAAAAGAAAAGAAATGAAGATAGATCTTAGGTATATATAATCGCATTTAAATTTTACCTAAAGTTGGGAAATCCGGGTGATTTCTTTATATTTAAAGATTTGATCCTAAAATCGTATCTTATTATCATGCATAACATCCATTTATATCTATGTAATTGAATTTCTAATGTTTAAATTATTATTAAAAAAATAATAACCATATTTAAATGTTTGAGAGAATTCAAATAATGTTTTATAGGATTAATTTTCTCGAATTCTACCTAAATTTTGAGGATTTAAAGAAAATATTTCTTCGTAAAATAAATAAAAAATAATTTTTTTTTCATTTTTAATTTTATTTTACAAAGGAGATGATGATAAAATAAAAATAAGATTAAATATGTATAAGATGGATTAAATTAGTCATTTCAACTTTTTAGCTTATATTACCATCATTTAGTTGTCTCTTATTGCATTAAAAATAAAACTTTTAAGGAAAAAGAAAAATTATGAAAACCGAACTTACTTTGAAAGTCTGCTTTGATATTGGGGATGATTGAGAAAGTTCAAATTATCAACAATTTTCATTTTTCTAAAAAAACAAAAAAAAAAAAACCTGAACCCTAAAACCAAAATCCTAAACCAACTTCAAACCTTAAAATAAACCCTATACCTTAAATCTAACCCTAAGTCTAACCTAAACCCTAAATCAAACTCATAATCTCAAATTATCTAGACCTTGAAACTACTCAAATCCCAAAAAATATTAACCTATGTTAACACATGAAGCCATCCCAAAATTCAAAGAATTCGTATGAAAACTTTATATGAAATAATCAGCTTCTGATGCCACCTTGAGGATGAGATATTTAGAAAATTTTATTTCACTAAGTTTTTTGTATAATTACTTAACCCAAAGAAAGTAATAGGATTAAACAAAAGAAAAAAAGAAGAAGATGGGATCTTAGGTATAAATAATTGCACCTAAACTTTACCTATAAGTTGGGGAATCCAGGTAATCTTTTTATATTTAAAGATCCGATCACAAAATCACATCTTATCATCATGCATAGCATCTATTTGCATCTATTCATTTTTAGATTATTGTTTGCATTCATTTTACATGTTTATGTCTTTAATTATCACTATTGATTCTTTATTAATTATAGCATCATCGTTTTTAAAATATATATTTTTCATGAAAAATGTTATTTTAAAATTATGAATTTTTTAAATAAAACTAAAATAACATTCCAAGGGACATAATTCTTTGTTTTCTGCCTAGATATTTGAAAGTCACCAAAACTATCATCTGCAAAAAATGTTATTTTCATTTTTAATTAATGTCATAGTGAATCTAAAGTATAAAGAGTTATATTCAAATTCTGTTTAGATATTGAAGAATTTTAAAATGATTCTTTAACCAAAAGATTTTCACAATATTCCTAATAAAGGTTTTTAATAAATTTGATTTTCTTCGTCAAAAAATAAAGGAAATTATTATTAAACATCAAATTGAAACTATTTCTATCAACACCAAAGATAACACATGATTAATTAGTATTATTTTTAAAATAAGCACTGCGGAGTGCTAATCCTTCTTTACACATAACCGTACTCTTAAACTCAGTTCTATTTTTAAAGAAAAAAATAGTTTTTTAATAAACCACAGATTCATTTTTTTTGTTTTATTAAAAAGACAAACTTTTTAGGTGACCAACCATATTTAATAAAAAAGATTTGTGGTCACTTTATTTTTTTTCATTTCCAAAATTTTCACATCTTGTGATCGGGTTCGGGCACCCACACATTGTGACAATTACATAACTATTTGATGAAAAAAGCTAATAAATTGATATGAAATGAAAAAAAAAAAAAAAGAACAAAATACAAAAGGTAAAATAGTAATAAAAACTTATGATTGATCATGTAAAAATTGTAAAAGTTATGAAAAATATACTCTGAGTTAATTCAAGAACCCAACATTTATAATCTAAATAATGGACAAAGTGATGAAGAAATTGAATGATAAAAATTTAACTAGATATGATGGCAGAGGAAAAGAAACATTTTGAATTAAATCAACATTTTAAATTTGGTTTGAAATGAATTGATATTTAAAAAAGTTAAAAGTGATATTTTCATTAAATTACCATGATTTTAGGAGAAATTAATTTTACCTACACATTTAGTATTTTTAGAAAATAGACAATTAATAAAGGTAAGAACAATAAATATTTAAAATAAATTTAATATAATTAATTTAGTCAAAAATGAATGCTATCACATTGATTTGCATTTGACAGTAGATTTATGCACAATTATATGGATTAAAATATAAAAATTAGAACAACTTTGATATTATCAAAATTTAAAAAAAAAATGATAAAGAGTTTTAGTTATATTAGGTTCTAAAATTATATGTATTGATTTGAGTTGAAAAGATAAAAAAGCATGAATCAATATTCTTGTATTTCTCTTATCTGCATCTCTAGTTACATGTTTAAATCCTAAAAAAAAAATGATTACAATGATAATAAGATATAATTGTATAATATAAAATCATTATTATCTAAAATAAAACACAATGCTGTAAATCAACTGTAGCTTACAAAACAAAAATGAAAAAAAATCCAATTAAATGTAAAAAAAAAATGACATCTCATTTGTATCACAAAAATTAGTAAAAAAATAATAATAATATTCAATCAAATAGTTTTTATAATAATAATAATATATATAAAAAGTAATATATTAATTGAATCATTAGGAGTCTCCAAAAAGTAATACAACATAGTTCTCAAAAAATATTAAGCAAAAAAATATTGCACCAATATTATATATCTACATATAAAACAAAATATTTATGCATAGATGATAATCATAATATTATTTGAATATACAACAATGACAAAAAAGGGTTTCTAAAAATTTTTTTATATAAATTCAAATAAAAAAGCTTCATTAATCTCTAAATCAACATTCCGTTTATAGTTGTGTTTGGTCAACAAATTAACTATAGAAGTGTTCAAAATTTTGAAGTTTAAATATGAAAAGTTGACCATGAATTAAAAGGAGAATTAGTTATGAAAGACAATAATAATAGATTGCAAAGAATAATTCCACACATGATATATTGATGTAAAATAAAGCATGATTGCAAACAACTTAAATTTTATATTAAAGCCTTTTGACGAATATGGAAAGATAATATTGTGATTTAATGTAATTTAAGTTAAAATTTTAATCGTAATATATTATAAAATGTCACATAAATGTAAAAATAATTAAATTAAAATTTAAAAGGAAAGAAATATAATTTATTTTATAAAATATTTTTTAATTTAAATAAAATCAAATAAAAAATTAAATGTAGTACACATGATCATTTTTTAAAACTATTCACATGTTAATAATATAAGTCACCTACATTGGGTAATTTTCTTTTTTGTCAAAAATTTTGGTTTTTATATATTTATATAAAATTTAATAATTATACGTTTGTGATTTACAAATAAGATTATGTACAATACCATTATTATATTTTATAGCAAAAAAATAAAATAACATCAATAAAAAATAAAACACTAGTAGGAAAATAACGGGATCAACAAATAATATCACATAATAATGGAGACAAAAAAAGAAAATGTCAAAAAAATTATTAAGAAGAATCTTAAAAGAGAATGGGACGTAAAATGGCAAAAAAGGTTAAACAATTATACTTATAGAAATTATTACACTAGTCTTAAGATAATACTGATAATGTTCATTTCTTGCATGTCCATGAAGATTCTAATCATGAAATTTCTATTTATTAGTCCAGTTTCCATGATTGAGGACTATATGAGAGAAATTTTCAAATGGTGCTATAGGAATAATTTTATTGATGAAAGAAATCCACAAACTCATAGACATAATACCATTCATACCTTGAGGGCTCCAAATCTATACTTTTCACATCTTTGTCATTAAAAAATTTAATCATCAATTAAACAATATGATTCAAGATAAGATGAATTATATATTTTGAACTGCAATTAGCAAACCAAGTACACAAATATTCCATTCTATAAAATGCATAGCCATAGAAGAAAAACAATTGCAAATACATAATAAGTAATATGTTAATTTATAGGAGATTAATAAGTAAAAAAAGTGATTAAATATATAACAAAGTGTAGACATCTTATTTTGTCCAAAGTTTTTAATTTCTAAAATTTTGATTTATGCTTTTATTGGATCATAACCCAATCATCCAAAACTTAAGTTACTATTGGACTTTGATATTTTGATCTTCATGGGCTATCTAATTTAGTCATTTTTTTGCTTGCATCTTTATTTTATGATATAAGATAGAAAAATAAAAAAAAATAAAAAATTAGAATTTGATTCAAATAAAAAATTTAGGATCATGAAAGTTTTAAAATTCAAAACCATTCAAATAAAAAGGTTTTTTTAAACCCTTTTTGTACATGAAGTTCATATGAATAAGATAGGATTTCTTTTAAATTTTAATTTTTGAATTTCAAGCTGACTTTAAGCATAGTCTCTACCTCATTAACCCCTATATAAACCCCAACAATCATACAGAACAAGGAGGAGGAATCATTAGAATATGATAATAGCAAAAATCAACTTTAATTTCATCCATCAAAAATTGAGTTCCCATAAATAGAGAAGAAAAGTTTTATTCTCAGATCAAGCTTAATCTTTCAACCCAAAACATCAAACAGAAACCCCTATTAAAGGATGTTAGGAGTTTAAAGAAAATATATTAAATTTATGAAAATAAGATTCATAAATCCTACCAAATTATTAGATGATCTTATGTGAAAATATAAATAAATTAAATTTTTTAAAATTAAATTTATAAGTCCTACCAAATTATTGAAAAATTTCATTTAATTAAAAGTATCTTCTAAAATTCATCCTACCAAATTATTGAAAATTTTAAATCTCAAATTAAGTCTTACCAAACTATTAAAAAAATTTAATATTTTTTTAAATAAAATTTTAATTTTACCAAACTATTAGAGAATTTAAACGTCAAAGTTAGATCTTACTAAACAATTGAAAGATTTAATGGTTCGTTTAAAATTTTAAAATTAAAATCCTATCAAACTATTAAGGGATGTGCTTCGAAATAAAATTTTACCAAACTATTAAAAGATTTAATTGATTTTAAAAATAATTAACTCCTTAAAAAATATATTAATGAATACAACGATGGAGCTATTCAAAGTAGGATATTAATCTCTATGAATACTTTTGAGATAATAAAATTTTTTAATTTGCTATCAAACTATTGGAGTAATTTTAAAATTAATTTTTAATATTAAGTTTACTCGATAAAATTAAAAATATATTGTAAGGCTTGGATAATATGAAATTAACTGATACCATCCTTGATACCATCTTTTGGATGGTTGTTTTGAAGATGTTATAATATTTTTCACATGTAATAGTATTTTCTAACCTAGTTTTGGTTTTATAGATTAGAATCTACTTTTTTAAAAGTACTCTAATCAAATGTGAGACTTTTCTTTTAAAAAAGAATAGATTTAATTAGGTGACCAATCGCATCTAAATAAAAATTATTAATGGTGACTGTTAAGGCTTTGTTTGTTTTGCAGAAAATAACTTCTAAAAATTGATTTTTGAAAAATATTTGCATTTTCTAAATTGAAAGAGATTTTTTATTATTTGAATGAGTTAATTACAAATGATTTTCGTTGTTTGATTGTTTTATGAAAAATCTATTTTTTTCAAATGATATTAATATAACTATTAAAATATTAAAAATTATTTATTATAAAAATATATTGAAATTATTTATTATTAAAATTATTAATATTAAAAAATAATTATATTTAAATAATATTATGTAATATTAAAATATTATGTTTATATAAAACAATACTTAAAATAAAATTACTTATTATTCTTTATATTATTTATTAATATATTATATTAATAGTATATTATTTATTCATATAATATTATTTATTAATATAATATTATTTATAAGTAAAATTATACTCAAAAGAATTGATAAATAGTTTTACTCATAAACAACTTTTTTTTTGAAAAATATCTTTCTCTTTCCAAATTTATAAGATAATTTTAAAAAAATGATCTCATTTTTCATTAATCAATAAGTTATTTTTTATTGATCGATCAGTTTTGTATCAAACAAACTCTTGAAAATATCAAAACCATTTCTTAGAAATCATTTTCTATGAAACAAGCAAAGCCTAAAGTTGTGTCTAATGATAAGTTTGTAGACCTATACATTATGACACAATGTAATCTTTAATAGTTGATGATAGCTGTATATTAAGTGTAGATATTCAAAATACTTGGTATTAACAAAGTTCACTCACCACCCATAAATCTATAAATGTCAAAGCATAAGGAAGAAAGCTAATAAATTGTCATTGAAAAGGGGAAAAAAAAATATATATATATATATATATGTAAAGTGAAAGCTATGATCTATCAAATGATACTCATAAACAATGCAAAGGTTAAAAAAAATGTAATGAAATCATCTTATTGAGAACCTAATATTTATAATATTGAATAAGAGAGAAAGTAATAATCAAATTCAATAATAGTATTTAATGAGTTTTGATAGAAAGAGAAAGATAAATTTTGAATTAATTCAGTATTCCATTTTAAAAAATTAAGAATTAAATAAGTTTCCTTTTACTTAATTCAATTTGAAATTTTGAATTTTTCATTGAAAATGATTAAAGAAAATGTTTATATACTGTAGATGTATTACCAAAATTGGTTTTTAAATTTAAATATAAAAAGCATATAAAAGGTAATGTAAATTAGTTTTAGAAGGTTAATTAAAAAGAAAATTAATTGGTTTGTTTTCGATTAATGGTTTCTTTTTTTGGAACATGTCATGAAAACTAGTTAAATGTAAATTGAAAATATATTTTTGAATCATAACATGGAAACATATCATCTAAATTAAGAATAGTTGTTGATTTTTTCTCATAAAATAATTAATTTTTATAAAATTATTAGGGTTGAGTTAAAATAATTGATTTTAAATTAATGCCTTTCCACTTTACTACTATAATTTTGTTTTATGTTGAAAAGTCTATATTTAATATTTTGAAAAATTTTTATTAAAGAGTAAATTATGCCTGCAAATATGTGTGATTGAAAATATAACGAAATATTAAAAAATATGTTTGCAATTAATTGGGCTTTTATTTTAGATTTGAATTTTTAGCATTATATAGTTGGTTTATATATTCGTTTAGGTTAATAAATCCATAAATTATTTCCTAATTAAATACTAAAATTACGGTCATTAAATAGTTAATGTTTTCATAGCATATTTCCTATTTATAGAGCACATGTTTGATACTTAAAATTACAAATTAAATTTTTTGAAAGTAATTTAAAATAATTAATTTGTAACATATATATTTATAAAAGGTAATAATATTTGATTTTTTATAAGCTAATATATACACTTAATTTTGTCAAAATAAATCTTTTAAATAAATAAAATTTATAAAAAATCAAATCAACATAGTTAAATGCAGCACACATGGTAATTTTTTAAAATTGTCCATCAATAATATAAGCGATTCACATTGAATAATTTTTTTATAAAAAATTTTAACTTTTATAAATTTATACAAGATAAAATTAATAAATTTAAAAATCTACAAATGAAATATAAACTATTTCTAAAGTATGTAAATATGTATGCCTTCTTCATTAGACTTGTTTAAGAAGAAAAAAAACCATTAATTAAGAAATTTATATAACATTATTAAAGCTCTAACTAATAAAAGATACAAAAAATAAGAAAAGTTATTCGGTTTCAAATTCAATGAATCATTTTCATAAATGAAATTTCAAGTAAATCGTATATTAATTACTTTGTTAGCATAAAATTAGAAGGTAATTTCAAAGTTATCCATCTCAATGCAAGATGACAATTTTATATCTAAATTAAATGCACCAACTGGCCTACTAATGGTCATCAACCCATTCTGTTTCCTGCCTTATTATTATTTTTATTTAAAGTTGTCTGCTTTATCACCTTTATATATATTGTGATTTCATCCCCTTCTAACGCATTCCTCGATCAATCAAAATATTGGATTCAGTCAAAACAGGAGCCTCAACTATTTGGAGGGAAACAAGAGGGAATGGCAAGTTGGACAATTAGGTGCATGGCCTTGATAATGGTGATTGAGGTGCTAATCCTGGGAGGAAGAAGCCAGGTTTCAGGGCAGGAAGAGTGTGGAAATTTGGTGGGGTTAGGGGTGTTGTTCGGATGCCAGAATTTCATAGAGAAAGAGAAGCCAAAAGTTGCACCATCGGCTGACTGCTGCAAGGCTCTGAAGTCCATTGGGATGGAGTGCACATGCAAGCTTATCACCAAGGAAATTGAGCAAATCATCAGCATGGAGAAGCTGGTTTATGTTGCAGGAGCATGTGGCCAACCACTCCCTCAGGGGACTTATTGTGGAAGTAAGACTGTATTTCACTGGCTAACACAAAGAACTATGAATTTTTTAACTTTTTTTTTTATTTTAGAAAAAAATTTTCATATACTGAATTTCTTTTTTGTGTGATATATTCTTGGATTTGTTTTGTACATGTATGGCCATGGGTTTTCTAGACATGTGTGGTCAATTTTTTGTTTAAAGTAAAAATCATTGAAGAAAGGAAACAGCTGTAACCAGATTTCAACAAATATATTTTCTGGGCATCTTTCGTTTTCCTTTTTTTTTTTTCTTTGCTTATAAAACAATTATAAAATCCCATAATCTGTGTTTATTTTAAATTTGATATTAAGGCTTGAGTGGAACCATGCTTAAATATATAATATGATAAGAAATTATGTTAATAAAAAAGATTAAATGTTAAAGATTAAATAAAAAGTAATATGTTTTTGTTTTTTTAAAAAATAATTTGAATGGGTCTGAGTAAAATTTGAAATTGAAATTGTCGAATTGATCTGGACTTAAACTTACTTATACAGTATGGACACCATAAGTGCTACTTGAACCCAATCTGATTTGGCCATGGACACCTCTTGTATGAAGCTAGGCATGGAACAGAAAAAACATTGGCTTTTCACTCAAACTTTTACAACGGTTGCGTTGATTATCAAATAAATTCACGAAAAATATGTATGGAAGGAAGATAACAATAACAAAAATTCTAAATCAAGATAAAAGAAAATAGATTATAGGGGAACATTATACATGAAACTCAGATATTTTTCATTGTTTTTTTGTCTGTAATTCTTATCTCATCTTTGTTTCATCGTGAATTTCACAGATTGTGATTTAACTTATTTGCCAGTTTTTATAACAATACTTCGTTATTTTAAGAAAGGTTAATATTGCAACTGTAGATGCTAACTATTGTTGGTGATGTATTTGTTTCAGGTTATAAAGTTCCAGCAACGCCATAATTTTCTGATATGCAAGAAAGGCCTGCTGCTTATTGCTGAACTTTCAAAGAGGAAAACCTTAAAACATCTTGCATTTTCACTTGGATGCTAATCATAATGATATTTATCAGTTCATAATTCAAAATAAATTCTCAATTGGTTATCTTTTGCTGATACCCCTTTCTCTTATATTAATGTCTAAAGTGATTACAATAAGTATGTGTAGAATCATAACTTCAACTCGTTTTTGAACTTTCTTTTTTCAAATTTATCAAGAAAAACTAACTGTACAATGCACTCAAAAGTTAAGCTTTAACCTGCAAGATTACCAAGTGTAAGATAACGAGGGGAATTTCACCTAAGACAAGGAGCATATTGGGGAAGTATGAACTAAAAGATGAACAAAATCCTTTTGATTTCATTTGATAAAATGAAAGAAAAAAACTGAGATACCAGGAAACTACATGTTTCATAGTTTACTTCCTACACCTCCAAGCTGATACAGAAAAAAGTGGTCGATCTTGCCAGCAAATTACTACACATCCATTCTCTTCCTTCATTTTATACCCATCACAGTTATAGCCCTGCAGCAATCTCCTCGCCTGCAACATGCCATAATAACTCAAAGGAACATTTCCAAAGCCAGCCAAATCAAGCCTTTGCATCCACTTCTCAAGCTTTTCATGTCTCTCCTTCCTCTCAGCTCCCTCACAGGCTATTATGTTCTTTATTTCCTCTCCAAACAGCATCTTTTCCACTTTGAGTCTCTCCAAAGATGCTCTTGAGACAGTAGACTCCAAACAATCAAACAATGCTGCATAAGAGTGAAGAGATTCCAATAGCCTCTCCATTAAAGTAGATCCATTATGATTAGAATCTTGTTCTGTTACCACCATGAGTTTAGGCGACAAACCCCACAATGCATTAAGAAAGCTATCTACCTTCACTGAAGCAGTTGAAGATAATGGTGACGATGAGGCTGAATCAGGGCTAGGGCTATACCCATTAACCATATCCTTTTCAAGGAACTCTCCTAAAGTGTTCTGGTTCATTTGGAGCGCTCTTTGCAAGTGAATTCCATTCAAGTTCTTCATTGCTAATGGCGATTTCTTCCGAAAGTGTTCATCATCAGAAGCCAAAAGGGAGTGCAGTTGGAGAACAGAGCAGATTGCCAGAGCCTCCCCAGTTTTAACACGCAATTTCTCAATATCAAGATTCTCTAATTTGCTGACTATGGGATTAAACTGAAATGGGATGTCCAATTTTTCAGCTTCTTCAGTCAATCTATGAGCCATTTGATCCAATACTTCTTTCTGTTGATGAATCCCCGTAATTCTCATATGGGGTGGCCCTTCAGGCCTAGCACTCAAAGCTTGAATAAGTGCAATCCACTGTGCAGGTTCAGCTGCATTGAGATCAATTATATGAACCATCTTCTCACCTTCCATTGCTTCGATTATAGCTTTGTTCGTAAGAACAAAGGCCACCTTCAAAAAGGGGAACATCTCAAAAAATAGTTTCCGAACAAGAACTTCTTCTGACAGCAAAGTTATCCTTGTGGAATTGAGGGCCTTGTGGAGACCAGGCCAGGCTTTGAGGATTCTATCAGCAAGCGCCTCGGTAAAGTAGGCAGCCATTCGCTGCATAGTATCACCATCAGGAGAAGCAAGTTGGGATATTTGCTCAAGGGCAATATTTGCATTTTCGAGGCTACCGGTAGCTACATGATTGGCACAAGTGAGCAATAAATGGATCAAATATAAACCCCTTTCTTCAGATTTTAGCTCTCTGAGCCATGGATATGGTGATCCTAAGTTAGGTGAGAGTGACATCATGGAGAAAACTTGGAGAGGTGATGATGTTACAGACGATGATTCGTCTTGGAACATTGACACCGTTAAAAGAAAAGGCCCAGAAGTTTTTGAATATAAGAAGCAAAACCAGATTATAATTGCCAAAAAAAAAAAAAAAAGAATGCTAAGAAAAGTTCTGGTCTTTTCTAAAGAGAAAACATCACACTTTCATGCAAGATTCAAAATTTCATCAGCTCAAAGTACCAGAATATAGTTAACATTCACAAGATTTCACCCAAAAAAAAAAAAAACAGATTTGGAGTCTTTGTTTTATGCCAAAACAACCAGAGGATTTAGAAGTCTAACAAATGCATCAGACCAAATATCCCACGAGAAAAAGATAAAGAGGTCTAACAAATAGAAAGGCTAGGATCTAACAAAAAAATGTTAAGACAGCCCCAATTGTCTTTAGGGAAAAACAATGAAAGATGAATTCTTCCAAAAGACAGGTTCATGAAATAATGAAATATCATCAATTAATACAAAATTCAAAAGAAAAAGAAAAACCAATAGACCAGCTTATTAATTACAGAAGCAGGGTTAAGTAAAATCCTTACTGGGTTTTGCAACTGATCAAGAACCCAATTGAAAGCACATAAAATTCCCAAAACAAAGCCTTTTCTGTTTCTGGTTTTTTTATTTCCTTTTTTTTTCTTCTCTCTCTGTGGAGTCTGGCTTTTAATGAAAAACAAGAGAGTCAAAAATGGGTTCAAAGGGGGGAAGGGGCTTGCTTTGCTTTGCTCAGCTCATGGCAACGTTGTCGACAACGCGTGAAGGAAGGTTTGGTCGTTTTATGAATTGTTGTCGTTCCCTCTATCAGTGGAATATGGAATTTTACGAGAAGCTAAGCCTTCCCCTTTTACTCTAGAGCTTTTTGTCTTTCCTTAATTTCCTCTTTCTTTCTTCTGTTTCTTTAACTTTTTAGCCAACTTTTTAAATGGTTTTTGTCAGTGCATTAGGTGGATAAGGAATCAGGGGGTGGCCAGTGGCCTGGCTTCTCAAAGACCCTTCCTCTTACATATTCGCAAAGGTTAGAAGAAGCCAAACATGCCCTAACAAAGACAAAACAATGCCCTCAGTTGTGTTTCCGAGTGGGGTAAGTGCGGGAATTGCAAGAAAGCTATCCAAAATGCTTCCAAAACTTGGTTTGTTTGGTTTTGTTCTGTTTTGTTTTGTTTTCAAACTGAAGAACGACCATACAATTGTTATTATCTTCTTATTTTAAGACAAAGAGACAAGCAAGTTAAGGAAACATCCAAAAGTATATTAATATAGTCCATTGATCTCTACTTATGAAGCCTTGGATGGGGATTTGTTGAAAACTGAAACCCCCTTTTTCCTTTCCTCCAATTTTACCCTAGCCCTAGATTTTTATCCACCTTTGTCCTCATTATCAAAAAAAAAAAAAAAAAAAAACATTCATATTTTTCATGACTTATTATATATACATATATATTTTAGTATGACAAAGGTTGTAATTTAGAGATAGAAAAAATAATTAGAAGTATTGAATTTAAATTTCAAAAATATTGAATGTCACATTTTAAAAATAAATATATAAATTAATTAAATCAAGTTTTAAAATTTTTTATATTAAATATATTTTATTTATTGGCACATTGAAGTTTATGAATTTTATTACCAGTCGATTTATACAACAAAACGCTACATATTTTTTTAAGAGATTATGTTGATTTATTAAATTTTTTATTAAGTAAATGCCATGTCATGAGTTTATAAATATGTTTATAAAGTTTAAAAATTCTATCTATCAAAAAATAATTTGTGAAATAGTTATTCCCATTTTGCACGTCAAGATATATATATATATATATATATATATAGTTCAAATTAATCACAAAATAATATTCTCTTAAAAGTTTAAATTTTCTTTAAAAAAAAGTTAATTTTCTTTCAAACAGCAATAATTAATATTCATGATTGAAATAAATATTCATCATTTAACAAACCCATATAAAATATAATAATAAATAGTTAAACTTTTTAAGGATATAATCACATTGCATAATTCCAATTAAAAAAGAATATTTTTCTTTATTTTTTATTTAAAGTTGTTAAAATTTAAACTCTTATTATTAAAATTAATAGTTTAATATTTTATTAACAGATCATATAATTATTAACAGTTTCTCAATATTTATTATAAACAAGATTATTGTATAAAAAATAACACATTTTTCTACCGTAGTAATGTTTATTTTAATTTAATAAATAAAAAATATAATCTAACAAATTTTATTAATTAATTAATAAAATTATCTCAAGCAAGAAATCCATATGAATCTGAAGAAATTATTAGAATGGTGTCATCTTTTTTTTTTTTTTTTAATTTTTGGATCATACATAAAGGAGTAGGTGTAGTTTGACATTATGAAAATCTTAATTTCCTAACAACTTTTTGGAGGAATCAGTGGCTGCATATGGCTTTTCGTGTTCAATCATGAGACCTTAGAAATTGATGTGTTCTTGATTTTTTAGAACTTAGCGAGGTTTAAATTTTAATATTTATATATTTTTTACTACTTTGAGATATATATTTTATGGTATAAAAAAATGATTGCGATATTAAAATTTAAATTTTAATATAATTTTTTAAAAATAATTATATGAATTAATTAAATTAAATTTTAAAATTTAAATTTTGGTCATATTTTTTTATCATAAAATTAAAAAATATATTAATATTTATAATCTATTTTGAAGCATCACACAACTGTCTTCACCGACAAAAATTAAGTAAAAGATCAGCTTTATATATATATATATATATATAGATAGTTGATTACTTATCCCATGTGAAGAGCAACTAGTGAACAAAATATAATGTGACAACTATGGTGCAAACTACTACAGCACGCACCGTTCGATCCCTGTAAATCTTGGCTTTCAGATCTCACAACATCTATTATAACCACACATTTTTCTACTGCAGTGCATACTTTTTTAGTTTATCACGTGGGAACATGAGAGAACTACAAAAAGGGTTAACAAATAAAAGTTATTTATAATTATAATTGTGAAGGTTTTTATTAAAAGAAAAGACACTTTGATATTTAAAAATAATTTAAATATATTAAAATCATCTTTGTAGGAGTGAATTCATTAGTGTAGTCTTGTATTTACTATAAAAATATTAAAATTTTTATGTTAATAATAGTAATTTTAAAAAATTAAAAAATATATGCAAATTACTATTAAATATTTTTAGTAATATTAAAATACAAAATTAGTAGAATGTTAATATTTTAGTATCTTTAAATTAAAATTAACTAAAAAATTATTATGAATATAATAATAATATTGCAAGTTAAGCTCAAGACTAGGGAAGGCAAAAAAATTCGTACCCGACGGGTTCCGGTCCGACCCAATTTTTTAGGGTCGGTTTTTTTTTTTGAAAATCGGGGGTCGGGTCGGGTAGCATGAAGATAAAGTCGGGGTCGGGTCGGGATCGGGTTTTAGGCAAACCCGACCCTACCCGACCCGATATATATATAAAAATAAATTTTTTAATTAATTTTTTAATTTTTTAATTATATATATATTTATATAATGATTTTTTTTAATATTTATATTTAAAAAATAATATTTTATTAATTTCGGGTAGGATCGGGTCGGGTACGGTTTATATAGTGTCGGGTCGGGTTCGAGTTCGGGTTCGGGTATGAAAAAACAAAAAAAATTTCTGGTAGGGTCGGGTTCGGGTTTTTTAAGCATTAAGTCGGGTCGGGTTCGGGGCGAGCAAAACCCGCCCCGAACCCGACCCGATGCCAACCCTACTCAAGACTCATCTTGTGGGATAAGTTTCGTTTGGGAGAAGGTTCGTTTTGTACTATTTTTTTAATTTTTAATTTATTTTTAAACTTTTTTAATCTTTTTAAAAAAATAATTTTTTTGGTTCATTTTTTATTGTCCTCAAGTGAATTTTCATTTTTATCTTATTTTTGTCAATTTAATATAAAAAAACATAGAGGTTAATTTTAACAAAACAAATTAAATTTAAGAAAGGAAAGAAAACTATAAAAGGATATATGATGGATTTTGATATTTGATTTTGAGAGTTAATTAAAATTATATATTTTTTATTTATTATATTATTTAAATTCGAAAATAAATTTTAAATATGAATATATATTTAATATAAATATTGTCATTTTAAAAAAAAAAATTTCATTTATTTGAATTATTCGATCTCTAAAAACAAGTTTATCTAATATATATAAAACAAAAAAAAATTTAAATATATATCAAACACAGAATAATTAATATAATTTATTTAAGGATTTATCAAATATTAAAAAAATGATTACAAAAATATGTAAAAATAAATGCAGTGAGCCAAAAAAATTACACCTTTATTACTTTGTTAAATATTTAGAATTTCATTAAAAAATTAAAAATTAATTTTATTTTTTAAAATTTATAATTATAATTTAATATTTATGATAATTTTATTATTTTCAGAATTTGTGAATAATGGTTATGAGTCCAATACGTAAACAAATAATAATATAATTAATTTATGTTGAACCGACATCTTTTGCCACATATAATGCCGATTCAAAGTTAAAACAGACTTTCACGCTGGCTCATTTCTTGTCGTGTATAGTTTAAATATCCAAATAAGAGTAAGTAACCTTTATCATAATAATTTAATCCATAAATTTCTTTCTTGAAATAAAAATTATTTAAGAAAACTTCCCTTCGTTACAGGGGTCAAGGAGTAGGTTAAAAATGGAAATATCAATTTTATTCAAATTTGGTGAAAAATATAATTTTTTATTTTAATAAAAATAAAGATGGATATTAAATTTTAAAAATATGGAAGAAAATATATATGATTTTAAATTTTTTTATTTAATATGGGTACGAAAATGAATAATATAATATTATCATATACTTGTACTTTATATATTTATATATATTTAATAAATTAATTTTTATTTAATAATATAAATTTTACTTTAAATTTATTAGAACTAATATATTTATACTTAAAAGTATATATTTATACAAAATTACTTAAATGTGCAAAACAAAAATAAAAAACTACATTTTATTTTTTATTTTTTAAAAAGTTATAAGCACAAGATTATTCATATCTATTAAACACTCATGAGGATAGGGATAAGATGAATTTGAAATATTTGTTGGATATTATATATGAATGTGTATAATATAAAAAACTAAGGATGGAGATGGATAATGTTTTATCCGTCCCATACCTTACCTATTGATATACTTATTGTAAAACTATAAAGTTGTAGGTTCAAGTTTTATTGTGTGTGAGTATGATTTATGTTTAATTTGTTTAATTTGTTTAATTAGATTTTAGTTTTTTAGTTGATTATCAAACTTATGTATATGTAATTTTATAAAAAGAAAATATAATTCTTTTTAATATATTAAAAATTAAAACAAGGAGAGAAACTCAAACTCATTAGATTCAAGTTTTATTGTGCATGGATATAATTAAATTTTATGTTGAATTTGTTTAATTATTTTTTAATTTATTGTTTAATTATTCAATAATATGATATATAGACATAATATATAATTATAATTATAATTATAATTATAATTATAATTTTTGTATTTTTAATTTTATAAAAAATATAATTCTTTTTAATATATTAAAAATTAAAAAAGAATGAGAGAAGACTCTAAGTCATTTGTAAGAGAAGAAAAAAACATTTGGATTTTTAGGATTTCAAGTTACAAAGAAAATTTTCTCTTAACTTTCAACTCACATTAATCATTGAATTCAGTCAGCAATTAGGGTTAATTGTATAGAAATGAGAATATTGAAATGAAAAGAGTATATGATTATAGGAAGCCTTTAAATACATCACTCAAATTTCTCTTTACACTCCATCCATTTTCTTCTAAAAATACTCACATAACAAATGTCAAATTTATATTTTAATAAATTACAATTTTACCTTTTATTTTCTTTCTTTTTCTTTCTCTTTCATCTTTTTTTCTCTTATATTGTGTTGAATATTTTTTTCATGATTTCAAAAATTTATTTACGAGAATATAGCATATTTTTTAAAAATTTATTTTTGAAAATTATGATATATTTTGGAAATAAAGTTTTTTGAAAATGAATTTTTGAAAACTTAAAGGTTTATCAAAAATAAAAATAGATTTTTAAGAGTTTTTAAGGGTTTTTGAATATACATTTTTAATAAATTCAAATTCTACGAATTTTATTTCATAAATTTTAACATATTTTCGCATGTATTTAAATTAAATCAAACAAAATAAATCTTGAAATCTTACTTTTAATGAAAAGAAGACTAAAAAAAATGTAATTTTAAGATTAATTTGATAGATTTAGGGTTAATTTGGGTTTGAGATTGAAGAAAAAAAAAGATAGAAGGAAAAAAAAATGTTGAGGGTACAAGGAAAAATTAATTGTTGAAGGATGGAGTGTATTTAGTATAAATAAAAAAATTTAATTTTAATTTAAAATATATTTAATAATAAAATAAAAATAAGGGTGTAAATAGAGTTTTTCATAATTATATTAGTTATAAGTGGACGGATCACTTAAACATGCAAACGGCATTAATGCATGCACGATGATCATGTATAGATATGCATGCATGATGATCATATGGCATACGTTTTGAACTATTTTAGGGCACGTCGATAATGTGTTAAAAGCTCAGGCCATGCATGGAGCCAGCCAAACTAATATTGACATCTAATATTAC
The DNA here is from genome assembly GCF_047325235.1 of Durio zibethinus. Lineage (NCBI taxonomy): Eukaryota > Viridiplantae > Streptophyta > Magnoliopsida > Malvales > Malvaceae > Durio > Durio zibethinus. The sequence continues at coordinate 8,390,142 of NC_143167.1, read as the reverse complement.
AGCTGTCAGCTACTATTGTTAGCTTTGTCAGTTTAAGCTTTAACGCCCCGTTTGGATTCAGCGGGGCTAAGATGAGGCATGATTGAGATGAATTCACGTATTTGCTGTGTAGAAATAATCAAGGTTAAAATAATAATTAAATTTTATATAATTTAATAAAATATATAAAAATATTTTTAAATATTTATTTATAAAATTATTACTTAATAATTTTAATAATTTTATAAATATTAATTATATATTATATATTTTAATATAAAATTTTTAATAAAATATATTAAATAATTATTTTTTACTACACAATTTTACGTTATTATTATATTTATGTTTAAATATTTTTTTTATTATTAATTTTAATTTTATTATAATATATATATATTTTTATAATAATTAATTTTATGATCTTTATTTTTTTAATCTTACTAAAACTAATTTAATTGCCAATCAAATGAATCCTTAAGTACATAAAAAAAAAAAAAAAAAAAAAGCTCGAAGCTTCCTTATATAAAATATAATAATAATAAAATGAAAGAAAGTAATGTCACAATCATAGCAGTTTTGAAATTAAATTAAAAAATTAAATGGATAAGACATCACCTTGAAACACATCGAAAGTATAGTGTGGAACCTAAAGTTTAGGGACGTGACATTGACATGACAACAAAGTGAGTTTCTTTTATTTTGTCGATTCTTGGATTAATAATAAACATCTTAAAAAGTTTTGTTTCTTATTATAAATTGGATCCAAAATCACAGTGTCGTGATTTCATCAATCTTGGCAATTCAAACAATATATAATATTTGTACGTAGATTTCTATGAAAATTGAGAATTATCGCAATGAAACAACACGGAATAATTAATTAACTAATAATAATTAAGAATTATTACTTATAAAATATATTTGTTCGTGCATTATCATCTATTATATTGATATCATTATTGTAAATTTTTTAAATATAAATAAATCACAGCTCAAAAATATTGAATAAAAAAATAGTAACGTCACTTTATTTTTAAAAATCTTTTTATCATTGGTCCTTCATTTTTTTAATAATAAAACATTTCGTATTTCCAAATTAACCATACTCCTTCACTTAAGAATGTTCAATTAAAAATTTTAAAGTTTTCTATAGTTGTAAATTAATATAATAAAAATAAGAATATGATGTGCTAAAAAAAAATTTAAGATAAATAAATTATTCAATCTCTCAAGTCAAGATAATATGTATCGTACCTGATAACTTAAAACAAATCATTAAAAGTCATACATTTGATATGACTCAAATAAGTGACCATCAACATGATTCAAATTCAAAATTATTTTATAAAAAAAATGAATCTTAACTAATTGAACTAATCACTTGCTAGTGATATGTTAAAGAAAATAAAAAAAGATTAATGTACCTTAAATTGAAAGTGTCAACATTTAATTTTGAAAAAGATATATGGCATAATATTTACTATCATTTTTAATATTTTTTTAATTTTTTAAAAATAAAAATGTTTCATTTTAGAATAAGTAAGAAAAATTTTTTTCCTATTGCTTATTTTGTCTCAAGGTAAGATGGAAAGGAAGACCTGAATAGTTGAATACTGGATATTGACCATATGATCCCTCTTCCTTTATTTTATTTTTTCATTTTTGATTGCTTTCCCTGCTTCAAGTCATGTTTTTAGCGATAATTAATCATATTTTTTTTTTCACTTTTGAAAATTACATTAATATTTTAGTACATGTCAAAAGGAACATATGAAAACTAGAATTAAAAAAAAAAAAAAACAGTTGTTTCACCCAATTGCATTCAATTTTGTTTTCAAAACTTTATTATAACTCAAACCCTAAAATAAATTTAAAAAAAAATCAAGAAATGAATTATTTGGGTGAAATATATTAATGCGTTCAAAACAATCCAACAGTTATGATTCAAATTAATCATGTACAGTAGCAGGGTGTCTCCAGTTCCACAAATTGGCAGACAACGTTGGTCTTGTGGTTGAGTATGACGTAAGAGATGAAATGTAAAGACAGACCAAGTTGAAGCAGCAAGACTCAATGTGGTAGATAGTTTCTCTATGACAGTTATGATTCAAATTAATCTTCATACTCGTCAACCATGTAATAATAGGATAAGCAATGCAAAAATGCTACCAATATTTTGATTTTTAAAAGAAAAAAAAATCCAAAAACATGTTATTGTTATAGAGGTTTTCAAGTATGTGGGCAAAGGAAAAAGGGACGCTTTGTATTACCACTTGACAAAGATATATGATATCACAACTCCAAAATAAATGTCCTTGGAGTTGTTTACAAGAAATCAATGGACATTTTGTTTGAAATCTCAGCCAAATTTTTGCACCTAAATGGATGTTAGATTTGCAAAGAATCTCTTTAAATGAAGTAAACTATCTTATAGTTAATGTGTTAATAGTAAAAGTGATTAAAATTTAAATGAGCACGAATCATTTCAAATTTTTATTTAAACATATTTAAATTGTTGGGATTATAAATATAAAAATTTTAATTTTAAATTTATTAAATATCATATTTTAAATATGATTATATAAATTAATTGAATTAAGCATTGTATTTTATTAAAACTAATAAGTGAGGTGTATATCAAATTTGAGTTTGTTTTGAATTGATACAGTTTGGAGTATACCAAAATTAAATTATTGTCTTTTCATTTAAGTTAGGTTAGTACAAATTTCATATAGTTTGAGTAAGCTTATTCAAATGTTGATTTTGATAAAAAAAAAAAATTCTATTTAGTAATTAGCATTTCTTTTTAATTGAATAATGCCATTCATATATAATTTAGTGGTTGGTTCAATTGATTAATGCTTAATTTTTTTAACAAAGAAATTTTGAGTTCAAGTCCTACCAATGACAATTTGTTAGAATCATTTTGCATGCACGATCTATAATAATTTATCTTGCTATCAAGTATAATATATTTTATCCTGACATGAGAGATTAAACAGCTTATTTACCTTTAAATTTTTTTTTACAAAAAAAAAAAATACCATTCATATAACTTAATACAAATTAACAACTTATCTATGAATTTTTTTCTTACCAAAAAATAAATGCCCTTCATATAACTTAATACGAACTTAAAATAAATTTTATTACCAATAATCATTTAAAGAGGAATTATGTGAAGTTTAAATTCGAGCTCAAGCAACCCAAATCCCAACCCTCAATATAAAAACAGTAAAAAAAAATCATTTCTTGTAACAATGCTACAAAGTTTTACTGTTGTGAAGGGCAACATAAAGAATCCCCCCCCACCCCCCCCGACGAAATTTATTGTTGGTATTGAGACATTGGAATGTCCTTGAGGCTTCAACTCTCAAACTTCATTTTCAGCTCCAAATTGGATTTTGTAAAAACACACACGGAATTGAAAACTCATAATAAATACCAATAAAGGTGGCCAAATGGTTTGCCGTCTTTGAATTCATATTTTTGTTAGTATACTAGCCTGATGCCGATGGAACATATTTTTAGCTTGTTTCGGTCGTGTTTGCCTTTGTACTATATCACAAGGCTACATCACAGTTCCAGACAAAACTGAAAAATGCCCCCCCCCCCCCCCCCCACCCTTTTTTTTTATAATGGATTTCTTTTCTTCACTTGAACTGATCTGCAACTAGGAAATGCCATACCAAACCTTTCCTATTAAAATCTATTGATTCTTGAACTATTACTGCACAATAAAAAGCATCTTTCCCTTTTTTTTTTTTTTCATATGGTTTTGCAAATCTTTTCCTATTTCCATAAACTCTACCATTTCTCAAAATTTGTTATACTTGAAAAGATTTGAAGTCCTCTTTTAAGATATAGCAAAAGATAATTGACCCACACCTTTCAAAGGTGGCATCATAGATTTGGGGCTCAAATTACAGTGACAGCTTCCTTTGTACAAAAAGATAAAAAAATTTTGTAACTAGAAGGGAAAAGTTTTAAGATTGGAATGAATTTAAAGGAGTATAATTTTTCAGCATCTTTTGACAAACAACTAATTAAAAATACAGAGGAATAAGTGATAGTACCTACAAATCACTTTCTTTTTTATTGGTCTGCACATCTTGTTCAGCAGGAAAGACACTAGAAACAGGACTAAGATACTTTGTCTTTGAAATGGTCCAGCTAAGTAAACGCACCATCCCCCCAAAACAATAAAAAAAAAGGTGGCTCCAGCTCTTTAACATGTGTTTATGGTGTCCCATTTTAGAGTGTTGGCGTCAAAAGTATGCAACCTGAGGACAGTTGCTTTTGTCCACAGTTCCACACTTCAAATCTGTCCTAGGTTTTGTCAGCAATATGATTGAGGAATGGAAAAAGTTGTTTGCCATTCATTCGCCCACAAAATCTCCTGCCCCTTACTGGTTTCTTCGAGTTGAAGGGGGAGATCTTTTCTAAATTTCAAAAACAATGCAATCTTTTTTCACTTAAAGCTGTTGGAGATTAAATTTTGATTATTAGAATCAAAGCTGCTCGAGATTAAATTTTGATTATTAGAATTAAGAGTTGAACTCTTTTGATTATTGTTTGTGCATCGTCGTTATGGCGTGATGTAAAATCCGGAGGAAGATTTCTATGAATTTACAATGGCTACAATATCATCTGGCTAATCACTAATACTGTTTGGTATGAAGGAAAGCAAAATGAAGGGAAGGAAAATAGGTAAGGAAAAAAAGAAAGGAAAGTTAATTTTCTTTTATTGTTTTTGCTACGAAAGATAAAAAACACAAGGAAAGAGTAAAAATAAAAATAAAATTTTTTTCTCTCATATTTGAAAATATTGAATTTAGAGAAAAGTAAGAGTGTGCCACTCATTTTCATTCTATCTTCCTATTTCCTTCCTACCAAATGACGAAAATGGTAGAAAGTAATTTTTCCTTCCACACATTTTCCTTCCCCTTTCCCTCCAATCAAACACACTTTAAAGTAAAGGTCTTTGCCCCTTCTATTAGAAACCTGCTCTTCAAAGTACAACCCTAATACCAGTGGCTCCAATTAAACAAATTATAAGGTTAAATAAAGTACATAAGAGTACTATTCATTGTCAGTATTAATCCATTTGACCATGTACCAAAAATGAAAGCCGCAAACCAATGTAACTGAGACAATCCAACTTGCCAGGTGAATGGTTGCAGGATCAGAGAGCATTGGCCTCTCTGTATAGACTTCATATCAGCTCGCATAACTGAGACATCAGTTCAGGTAATAAAGATTAAAATATTGAAAGGGACATCAAGCAGCTTAACATGACAAAGTAGCCACCAAAAACAACAAATGCCGACAAAAAAGCAGTGTAAAACTAGGCAACACAGAAGGAAGGCTAGGACATGATGGCAGAACATAAGAAATACGGACTTGGAATGCTTCCAAGATTCTGCAAGTATGATAGAACCGTAAAATTTCCTTAAATTATGTCCTGGGGCGCAGGCATCCATTCCCTCTAGGAAGGGAAAATGTTTTTTCAAACAATTGGTTCACTGAGGTATGTTTTTGGCAACTCCTTTTGTAATCAAAATAGTGTAAAAACAAAATATTGCTCACCTTCACACAATTTTATTTGAGCTGGGCCAGAGCTACAGATATCTTAGCACCAAGTGCGGCGTTGTTTTTTACAAGCGCAATGTCTAAAGCTTAGTTAAGAAAACCAATACAATAAGTTGACTTTTATTCTTTATGTAGCAGGTAAAGAATAACATAGAATGATAACAATGATAATGTATTTGTCCACAAAAGTAAATTCTCTAAGTCAGCAATTAGAATAAATTGACTTACCGGTGTGAGCGATGCCACACGACAGAAAGTCCCTTCATATTAAACAAAATATGAGTATTAGTCATCTCTTAAGGATACTTGAAGCAAGTGATGCTCCTCCAGTTAATTCACTAACTCTTGCAAGCAAGAAAGGAGTCTCAGCATTCCCTGTTATGTTCTTTTCCCTGAAGATAAAGAATACAGTCATAAAACAAGAAATTACAAAGGAAGCTTAGAACACCATATGTTTAAGTTATGAGCATAAAGCAGTTTCAACCTAGCTTCTGTAAGGGCACGTTGTATTGCAGACTCTATTAAGCTTCCAGAAGCTGAGTGTTCTTTCGGGATGGGAGCTGCAATCAATACTCCATTTCCAAGATTAAGTTTCCTATTTGCATCTGTAATTAAAAATTTATTTTAAGGAAAAAGAAAAAATGAAAGAGACCATTAATAACTCTTTAAAAAAACTAAAGAAAAGATCAAATGAACCTTGTCACTTACCAATTAACCGTGCACATTCTTCTGGGCTATCTACACGACAAGGAACCTGGATTATCACCATGAACCAAGAAACAAAAACAGCATTTGAGATATTCTCCTTTGAACAAAGCATTTCAAACTGTAAGCTTGCACACAAATCTGCAAAACTCTCTAAGATTAACATCTAAGAATGTTTCTTTGTGCACACATCAGCACCACAACTTCTCGATTAGACACTCTTACTCAGAGTATCAATCAGAAAAGTGATTTCACAACAACAAATTAGAAACCTTCCAAAATGCTGTAATGTTCCAAATCCAATCCAGTTCTCCTTTCAAGAAAAAGAGAGAGGAAGAGAGAAAGAAGAAAAACAGTCCAAAGATAAATAAGATTATTTAAGCAGGACCCATTTTTCACTGATGTTGCCTAATATGGTCATGATTACTATGAATCTAATCCTATGTGATAATAAGAAATGCAAATTCAATGCAATGCAACCTCTCTTTACAAAAGTCAATTGAATAAGAAATCAAGGAGCTATATTTTAGGTGCTTTCAGTCAGTATTATGTTATTCAGATGAACCACACCAATGTCAGAGCAAAAACTCATAAGTAAATAATATCAGACTTTTCTTTTCTTTTCTTTTTTTTTTTTGGGAGAAGTGAATAATATCAGATTTACACCAATGCAGCTTCAAGAAATGCTATAATGTTCTATGAGTTAACTATTTATACCTTGCAGCCACTTGTTTCAGTAAAAAAAGCTGGAAACTCATAGGTCTTATAAGCAGCAACACAAACTCCCTGAGTTTCCTGTATTAACAACAAAATTTGCAATTTTGCTTAAAACACTAGTGATTGACAATTCAACCTGAAGATGAATTCTTTTAAAATATTTTGTAGACAAAGTGATTAAGTACCAAATATTCCAGTGTCCTTGGAATATCTAATATTGATTTTACACCAGCAGAGACGACTGCTACTGGTGTCCTTCCAAGCTCTGTGAGATCAGAGGATATATCCATTGCTGCATTTGGAACATAAGAAGCAGCAAGGTATAATTAATAAAGCACAGAATATAATTTCTCAAGTAGAATAAAGATGGTTTTTTCTATTCTATTTCTTGGAATCAGTCCACGTGCTTAAGAACACAATAACAATGAGTGCATATTCATACAATTTTAAGTGCTTAATTATACAGACAGAATAACTCCCCTTCTACATGATGCAAAAAGGCAAATATTTCTTACAATCAGATGCTGTAGCTGATATGATACATTGAAATCTTTGCTTTCCAGGAAATGAAAAGGATCTATTTTATTTTCATCTTTAAACCACAAATGGCAAGACCAAAGAAGTAAAATTTACTAAAGAAGATGGATGTGGTTGAATTTAAGCCTTACGTTTTCTTTTTGATAAATAAATGAGATGAACAGTGTATGGTTCATCTTTGAGGGTTCATTGCATGCAAACTTGCAAAGTCTAAAACAACATCTGGACCAAACAATTTGTAGGACCATTACATATAAGGAAGTACAACTTACTATGCTCGCCATTTCTATGCACTCCCCCAATTCCCCCAGTAACAAAGACAGGGATACCAACCTGCAAGTGCTGAATGTGTTAGTGACTTTGTGAAAACTCTACCAAGGGTAAAAATTACAGCCAAGAAGATAAAAAGATAAAAGGTGAATGGTGAATTCGTATGAGTAGATAATGAAAAGAAAGATTCAAAACTAGTAGTCACCATGGCAGCAAAAAACATGGTTGCAGAAACAGTAGTTGCACCATTCCTCTTGGTGGCCACCTGTAAAAGGACATTGGTTACCACACAAATTTGAAGTGGAACACATCATAAACTGATAGGAACTGGATAAGCCCCTTAATTCACGGGATTTGTATGGGTCAGTGTCATTTGTGGTTTTATTCTTGTGTTTATTTCAAGCAGATTTGAAGTAGATATTGAAGTGAAAATCTTCAACAAAACCAACAAAAAGAAACCCATGATGCAGATGAGAATCCTTAGAAAAACATAATAAATGAATAAACTTGTCAGCAATTATAGATGGATTTCTGTGCCTCTTACTTTATAATGTGCACCAAAATTTGAAAGTTCGGTGGAAAACTTTAACATGCCGTAACCATAATCTCAACAAAACAACAAAAATCAACACTCAAACCTACATATAATCAGTCCATTATCATTAAAAAGAAGAACCAGAGAGGGACTTATAGTCCTCTGCAGCAATCAAAATGTGATACAATAGAAAATATAGGGGAATATCTTCATAAAAACAATAATTTCAATTACATCATCAAGATGGTAGCTCATTAGTATAATTCTATCTGAGCAATGTCTAACGTAGTGCAACTATATGTTGTTCCGAGGAAAGTTACTCCAAATGTTTTCACTAATTTTTATATCTCTGTGAAGTAAACTTTGTCCATTAGTCTCATAATTTTATTTTCAATTCAACAAATCCCATAAATCTTTCCCCTAAGTAGATCTATCATGAAGAACAGGATACTCCTATATATAGAAACTAATTTTAAATGATACTCACAACATGTGCAATGTCCCTGCGAGCAGACTTTTGAGCACTTTTTCCCAATTTGGCTAGCTTTTCCAGTTGTTCCAAAGTCAAACCTACAAACAATAAAAACTAGCAACATTAAAATCCTATAAAACCATTTAAAAAATGAAATTAAAACTTCCATTAGTGCTAGGTTAAGGTGAAGAGGAAGAAACCCAGGCCAGCGAGGAAAATGCAGTCATGGCAGCATCCTATGAAATATTTAAAAACATTGAAAGACAAGCTTAGTGCATAAAATTACCATCAACTATTAGAATGCTCTTACATTACACATTGCAAATCTATATAAAGGAACTAGTGAGGTTGGCTTATCATCCCTAGTTTTAAACAACAAACACAAATCAAATTCGGTACCAGAATTCTGTTTATGCCAACCACAGTAAAATTGGCTCACCCTAATATGATGCTACAAGCAATGGCTAATTGGCTATATGTACTAATGCTTTGTCTCTACTTTCCTCAAATAATAAAGTAGTGAACCCTGAAGGATCAATATGTTGAAAACAACAATGCAACTAACGTTAATCCAAATTAGGTTTAGACATAAAAAGGGCTTAAGAGAAACAAGTTTAAGAATCAAGACCTACGCATGGTATGCCATCAAGAATAGCGATGGTAGCAGGCACAGCTCCGTTCTCCCTCACAATCGCCTCCACCTCCCTCGCTGTTTCCAAATTCTGAGGATACGGCATTCCTAGAACCAAACATATTTATAATAAAAAAAACCAACAAATTACATTTCTAATGAAATGCATAACTACAAAACTCAAAACGTGAACTTTGACATTGGATTAGTTCCAATACGTTGTTTCTTTTCCTTTTTTTTTTATTTGTTCAATGAATTTCCAAAGAAAGCCCAAAGCTCTACAATTTGAATATTCATTAAAAAATGATAAATTGCTTTGATTTGTGAAACAAAAGGACTTGATTTCAAGAACCCAGAACATTTTAAAAATAGTTTTTCTATTACCGATCGAAAGAAACAGAGCTCTTCAAAGAAATGCCAAGACAAAAGAAATTGATGAATAAAAAACACCAAAAACAAGTATGAAAGGAAACGTACCATGGGAAATGATGGTGGACTCAAGAGCAACAACAGGGTGGCCACTTGACAAAGCATCAGAGACTTCTGCAGATACTTTGACTAAAGCGTTTGAGTTTCTTGGGCGAAGATGGTTGCTCAGATTCGATATTCGTTTCAGAGCTGCAGATGATGATGATGAAGACGCCATATTAACGAGAGATACTTTTGAAGCAGCTTTGAGGTGCGGTGGCGTTCCTTTTGTGAAGCGTCAGAAGGAATATTGACTGAGAAAAGCGCGTGTTTTATAATGTAGTAAAGAAAGATAAAATAGAAGGTAGCAGTAGGACAAATCTTACATTTTTTTTTTTTTTAAAAAAAATTTGTAAAGTTTTTTAAAAATAATTTAATAAAAATTTAAATGGATAGATTAATAAGCCTTAATATTAAAATTAATAATATATAAAAATATTTAAAAAATTATTTATAAATTAAATTAAATTTATATTTATCAAACAATAAAAATTTTATTAATATTTTAATTAAAAATATCGATATAAAAAATATATCAAAATTTTTTAAAATTTTTAAATTTTTATATACTTAATTCATATAGTGAAAATTTTCAATTTATAAATTTTAATTTTTAATATTAATATTATTTAATCATTTTTAATAAAAATTTTCACATATTTAATTTAAATCTTTCTCATAAATAATATATACTATACAGTTATATTTCCTCTTATTCTCCCCATTTTATTTTTTTGTATCTTTTTATTTTGAAATTTGTAATAATTTAAAAATTGAAGAAGTAAATGAAAAAGATAGGAATAAATTTTATTATATTTGTTATCTATTTTTTAAAATATTTAATATAAAAATAGTATTTATAATTATTTATTAAATTTAATAAATAAATAAAAACAAATAAAAATTGAATTTTTTAATTAATTATTCACCAAAGATTATGTTGGTTTTCATCAAATATGTCAAATATAAAAAATTTTACTATATTGATAATATTAATTTAATTTAAAATATTAAAATAATATTTATGATCGTTCTTAAATTTAATAAAAAATTATATATATATAAAAAAATACAATCAGAATCTATTGCAAAATATTTGTTGAACATTTTCATTGCTTATTCAGATTTTATTAAAGAATTTTTACAATATTGGTTACATTTTAGTAAACCAACGGAAAATATAACCACCACAAACGGTCCCTCTCCTCTCCCTATTTTTTTTTTTCCTTTCCAATTTGCAACCATTTGTTTTTTCAGTTCCATTTTCATGGCTACCAAGATCTCCTCCACGTTCCCATTCCCTCTTGAGAAATCCTCACAACCGTTTCAAAGAATCTCAGTCTTGGCTCTTCCGCAGCTGAATTACAGACATGGGTTTGGCTTCTCCAGCAAAAACTCAGGCTTTAGAGGACTATCTGTGAATGCTGTGAAAGAAGAAGTAATTGAATCTACAAATTCAGAAACTACCCTTCATTCCCAAACAACTCTTCCTTCTTCCACTAAGCTTGTTCTTGTCGTCGGCGCCTCCGGCGGCGTAGGTAAGCTATCTTTCTCTTTCCCTTCTGCTTTTGCATCTCTATAATTCTACTGTATTGCTTATTTCGAATTATGTAAGATAAGAAAAATATACGAAAAAAAAGACAAGAAAGGGATACAGTTTAAAATTTTAGCAAAAAGCATTTATGAGTTTGGGAAAAAAATGTATTATGTGTTTGGCCTATAGTAATAGTAGTATTCACAATTTAACATGAATACACGAATTGCTAGGTCTATTTGGAACTGTTACTTGTGAATTTATTCAAATCTCTTTGAATGGAGATAAGAATTACCTATTAATTTGGCTTGGTTGTTGCTTTTGCTAGGCTCGCTCTAGTGAATTCTGTTCTGTGCTACATTTGCATTAATAGAGGAAAGTCACAAGATTCCTTCTTTAACAAAAGAGAATATCCTTTTCGGTGCACAAACTAGTATTCAACCAACCTTTGCTGTCAACTTCTCTATGTTGATAAGTAAGCTTTTACGTTGCAATTGTACAGTAGATGAGTGTGACTGAAACATAGCTTTTGAAATTTACTAGACAAAAAAAAAAAAACTAAGTTTGATCTGTCTTTGGACAGGGCACCCTTAAATCTAGCTTAATTTGCACAGTCCAGTTAGGATTGTGGCTGATATAAGCTATGACCATTATTATTCTGATGTCTGTTGTATGGGTGTAATTGAGTTGAGTTGACATTGTAAGCTTAACTCAACTACCAAACTTGAGGCTTGAAACTTGGCACAAGCTCAAGCGCGATTGGGTTTCATTTGGCATACATGAGTTTGATTTATTGTGATAATTAGTTTAGCCAAGCTCAAGTCAAGTAGGCCTGCCTGATTATACTGTTTAAGTATAGCATATTATTTAATTATATCACATTTATACATGCACATTTTATTCGAAATATACTTCTCCATAAATGTACTAAAAGTCAAAATTAAATCAAAATCACAAGGCTATTCAATTTGTGTATAAAACACCCAAGCTTGGTCTTGACTGCATGCTTGAGATCAAACTTGATTTGAATGATGTAGCCATTTGCTTACACCCTTAACCAGACTATGTGAATTAATAAGTTATGAGGGAAGAGAGAGAGAGATTATCATTTATTTTTATTTATTTTTGGGGTGTTTGGGCTTCAAATAATCCCCTGACCTAAAAGCCATTAACATAAGATAGAAGATAGTAGTAAGCTTTGATAAATGTAAACAAACTAACAAGGGTAATGACAGACACAAGAATCGTTGGGTTTCTGAAAAAAGAAGCAATATCCATAAGCACCTGCTCCATATTTTTGCACGCAACCATTATTGCATTCATCTTTCTGGCAGCCAACTCTGTGCAGTGGTTTTTCACACACGGCTTGAGCTTCTGTAGTAATCCAATTTCCTGCAAGAAACAACAAATATGCAGTCATTTTCTGGGCATATTCTCACAAATTTTGGTAGTATCAAGCAAAAACAGACTCTTCTTAAGCTTTATGTTTTCATATAGCCAATACAACCGAATATGAATTTTCATCTTTCAACACTGTGTTATCATTTAGTTTTTTAGTTGATAGGTAGAAGATGATGGTAGTAATCAAAACACCAGTACTAAATAGTCGTTAAATAATTGTATTCACATCTTTGTTGCTATGGCTCAATTGAAAATGAAATGAAATGAATGGCTAGATACTTAATTAAGGCATTGATAAGAATATGATGAGAGATTTACCTGAAGTAAGGACCAGAATAAGCAGCAGCATAGCAGAAATTGAGAGGTTTTTCATGGTTGAGTTGCTGTAATTGGCTGTCATGGTCTATACTTTAGCTTGAGGTGATGTAGGTGCTGCTGTCAAATGATGTTGCTGTGGGAAAACACTTATTTACAGCTGGTTGTAATCTTGTAATCTGTATATATATATATATATATATATATATATATATATATATATATATATATATATATGTATCCCTAGAATTAAGTATTTGTATCCCTAGAATTAAGGACAAAAAATTAGGATAGACAATCCCTCAATTATAGGATTAGTTTTTAGGAAGATTTAGTTTCCTAGTTTACCTACTAGTTAGTTGTATATAAACCTAAGGTGCTTGTATAATTCTTTATATGCAGTTTTTCAATATACGTTCAGTTTTACTCTTAGTTTTTCACACAGTTTTATTTCTTAGTTTTTTCACATAGTATCAGAGCTTTAGGCTTTTCTTGGAAAGCAAAATTTTCAGCCTTCATTGCTGACTCCTATTTTAGGTCTTCATTGCCGAACCCTGTTAAAGCCTTCATAGCCATTTTATTTTTCCCTTCTTTAGCCTTCATTGCTAAGAGTCATTTTTTGTTATATCTTAAGACTTATTTAAGTTCAAAAAAAGATATCATTATCACCCAATTTGAGGAAGTGTCAACTGGGAAAATCACTGGAGTATTACAAATATCTCGAAAACAAGGAGAATTGGATAGAGAAGAGATTGAGAAGCTGAGAAACCCATTGAAAACACTTGAAAAGCCTATCGGGGTATGTTCCTTGGGAAAGGTTTCTAGTTTAGGTAAAGCTTCTGGTTCTCATAGATTAAATGTCTCGGTTAAGCCTATTACAAGTTCTTGGGTCATTTGACTCAGAAGCCACAGACTATATGACACGTTTCTCACAAAAGTTTAGTACATATATCATGTGTCTTAGTAATAAGAAAATTGTTGTTGCAGACGGTTCACTTACTACAGTTGTAGGATTAGGAGATGTTCAAATTAATCCCTCGTTTGCTCGTAAAAATGTTTTTCATGTTTCTGGATTGTTTACTAATTTGATAACTGTACAAAAACTTACCAAAAATATGAACTGCAAAATGACTTTTTATCCCTTTTATTGTGAATTTTAGGACCAGAGTTTGGGGAAAAGGATTGGACTTGCTAAGGAGAAGGATGAACTATACTATCTTGAGACATCAAACAACACAAGTAATATAAAAAATAGTCTACCTTTGTCATTTCTTTCTGAAAAATCTCTTAGTAAAGACAAAATCTGGCTTTATCATTTTCATCTTGGACATCCTTCTTTTGGAACTTTAAAAAACATGTTTCCTTCTTTGTTCAAAGGATTAAATGTCAAAAATTTTCATTATGATGTTTGTGAACTTGCAAAGCATAGACATGTGTCTTTTTTAGTTAGCAAAAAAAGTTATACTCCTTTTTTCTTGATTCATAGTGACATATGTGGTCCCTCTTCAATTCCTAATATTTCGGGTGCAAGGTGGTTTGTTTTTTTCATAGATGATTGTATCAGAATCTCTTGAATATTTTTACTTAAATCCAAATCAGATGTGAATAGTGTGTTTTTAAGCTTCCAAAACATGATTCAGAATCAATCTGGAGTGAAAATTGAGAGATTTAGGGTTGATAATGCAAGAGACTATTTCAACCAGAGTTTATCTACCTATTTCCAAAAGGAGGGGATTATCCATGAGTCATCTTGTGTAAATACTCCACAGCAGAATGGAGTGGTAGAGATTAAAAACAGTCATTTACTAACGACAACCTGAGCTTTACTTTTTCGAGCAAATGTACTCAAATCTTGTTGGAGGAAAGCTGTTTTCACTGCCACACATATTATAAATAGGTTACCTTCAAGGGTTTTGGCATTTAAAACTCCTATGAAACTACTTTCACAATTCTATCCCAACTTTAATACCACAAACAACCTCACACCTAGGCTATTTGGTTGTATATCACTTGTTCATGTTCACAGTCACAATAGGGGGAAGTTGGTTCTTAGAACAATTAAGTGCATTTTTGTGGGATATTCATCAACTTAGAAAGGGTATAAGTGCTATCATCCTCCTATCAAAAAATTCTATGTGTCTACTGATGTCATTTTTAAAGAAAGTAAACCATTTTTTACTCAACTTTATCTTCAAAGGGAGAGTTCATTCATGCAAGATAAGGATAAAGACTTCTTTTTGCTTGATTTGTTCTCTTCTTCAACATTTTCACTTATTAATTCTTCTAAGTCGAAACTTGGTTCTTCTGAGTCTAAGTCAAACACTGAATTTGAGTCTGAACCCATTTCAAACATAGAAGATGTGATAAAGAATAATATTGTTCTTGATTCTATGAAGGAATTACAGGTGTACTCAAGAAGAAAAGTTTTAGCTCCCGAATTAATGCCAGTCTAAGAACCTGATCTTAACTCTGGAAATGAGGTAACTACAGTCATTGACTTTATTCTCAAAATGAGCATGAATCTCCTAAAACTATAACTAGTGATTATGATCTACCTATTGTCATTAGGAAAGGAACCAGAGAATTTACTAAGCATCCACTATACCCAATCTCTAATTTTGTGTCATTTGAAAAATTCTCACCATCCCACAAAAATTTTCTTGTGAGCCTAAACACTATTTTTGTTCCAACTACATTATTCGAGGCATCATCCAGTGAGAAATGGAGGCAAGTCATGAAAATAGAAATGGAGGCCTTAGAGAAAAATAAGATATGGGAATTGGTAGAGTTGCCTAAAGGAAAAAGCCCAATTGGGTGTAAATGGGTTTTCACTGTAAAATACAAGGTGAATGGTACTGTTGAAAGGTATAAAACCAGGTTAGTGGCTAAGGGCTATACTCAAACTTATGAGTGGAAACTTTTGCTCCAGTGGCCAAAATGAATACAGTTAGGATTTTGTTATTGTTGGCTGCAAATTGCAATTGGCAGCTTCAACAATTTGATGTAAAGAATGCTTTTTTACATGGTGATTTGGAAGAAGAAATATATATTAAGGTTCCACCAAGATTTGGAGGTCCTCTAGAAGCAAACAAAGTATGCAAGCTGAAAAAGGCTTTATATGGTCTTAAATAGTCTCCTAGGTCTTGGTTTGGGAGATTTGCCAAATTGATGCCAATGATGGGATATAAACAGAGTTAAGGAGATTACACATTGTTTATCAAGCACTCTGATTCAAGGAGAGTTACAATTCTATTAGTGTATGTTGATGATATAATTGTAACTAAAGATGATGAAAAAAAGAAAGAATCTATAAAACAATGTTTCGCTAGAGAATTTGAGATAAAAGAGCTAGGGAGATTGAAATACTTCCTAGGAATTGAAATAGCTCACTCATGGTATGGTGTTTTCATCTCACAATAGAAATATGTGATGGATCTTTTAAAAGAAACTAGGAAGCTCGCATATAAACTTGCAAATACCCCTATAGATCCTAATCATAAACTTGGAGAAGCTAATGAAGATGTTGTTGTAGATAGAGAGATGCACCAAAGATTAGTTGGAAGACTCATTTATCTCTCACATACTAGATTTGATATAGCATATACTGTGAGTGTGATAAGTCAATTTATGCATAGTCCTAAAGAAGTGCACCTAGAAGCTGTCTACCGTATATTACACTATTTGAAAGCCAATCCTAGGAAATGTATCTTAGTTAAAAAAAATTGGGGCTAGTTCTAGAGGCATATACAGATGCTAATTATGCAAGTTTAGTAACTGATAGAAGATCCACCTCAGGCTATTGCACTTTCTTAGGTGTTAATCTTGTGACTTGGAGGAGTAAAAAATAGAATATGGTAGCAAGATCAAGTGCTGAAGCAGAGTTTAAAGCAATGGCTCAAGGAATTTGTGAACTACTATGGTTAAAGATTATCCTAGAAGACTTGAAAATCAAGTGAGATGGACCAATGAGACTCTACTGTGATAACAAGTTTGCAATAAGCATTGCACACAATCTTGTGCAACATGACAAAACAAAATACATAGAAGTAGATTGGCTTTTCATAAAGGAGAAACTAGATAGTGGGTTGATTTGTACACTGTATACATCAACCAATGGTCAACTTGCAGATGTGTTGACTGAAGGTCTCAGTAGTGTAACATTTCAAGAAATTATTTCCAAGCTGAGAATGAAAAACACCTTTTCACCAGCTTAAGGTGGAGTGTGGGAAAACACTTATTTACAGTTGGTTGTAGTATTGTAATCTATATATTTATATTTGTATCTCTAGAATTAAGTATTTATATCCCTAGAATTAATGACAAAAAATTAGGATAGACAATCCCTCAATTATAGGATTAGTTTTTTGGAAGATTTAGTTTCCTAGTTTACCCACTAGTTAGTTGTATATAAACCTAAGGTGTTTGTATAATTCTTTATAAGCAGTTTTTCAATATACATTCAGTTTTACTCTTAGTTTTTCACACAGTTTTATTTCTTAGTTTTTCCACAGTTGCTTATAGTATTTATAAGAAGAATTTGAGTGGAGGGTATCCATTTCTAGTATTTGATTTACTGTATGCAACAAAATTTGATTTTGCTTTTGCTTTCCATATATTTTCTTTATTACCATATTTATGTGTTGTGCTAGCGTACAAGGCATGTAATATCCATATATGAGAATACTTTCTATATACAATCAGATGTATAATAAATAAAAAATTTTTATTGGCCGATTAGGTTTGTACTGCACTATATTCAACACACCAACCGTAATCCTTTTTGTAAGTGAATGATGACACAAATTTTACTTCCCAAGGATGTAAGAGACCTTTTGGCCAAAAAATAGGACATAAGACACCTATTGATTTTATTGCACATTCCATAATCTATTAAGCATATGCCTATTAACATTTTATGGTAAAAATAGACATAAGAACAATTCATCCTGTCTTGTTTCAATTCTAAGGAACCCATATAGATAGTATCATCATGTCCACAATCCATATAGATAGTTTCGTCATGTCCACAAACGAGTTATCTCATGATCCCTCATATATAATAATGTCATATAGCTATGTTTGATAACAATTAATTCAACTTATTTCTTGCACAATGATTTACAATGCATTAATGTGGTATCAAATATTTTTTCTAATATCAATTAGTTTATCACTAACCCACAGTTCATGACGTTGTAATTCGTCATTCGTCATGCTTTTAATAATTGAGTTAATCGTGAGCTTTAGGTAAATGCTAAAGTAGCAAAATCAAGTATCCATTTCATGACGCAGTTCTAACTCACAAAGGGTACAATGTAGATTCTAGATCTACACTGCTCATATACTGACAAAGTAGGGGTCCAATAAGTCACTTCCTCAACAATGCAGAAGCACATACAGTACATTCTTCCACCATATGAATCTTGGCTTAGATGTTATTAAAGCAGCTAACCTAAGAGTCTTGAGTTGATCACTTTGTCAAGGCAGCTTCTCAAGAAATTTGGAGATGAGGAAGGTCCCCAATTTGAGATATATAGTCTCATCTTTGTCATGTACAAATTATACTTGATCTTGACTTAAATGTTTTATTGCTCTGTATCGACAATCCAACTACAGAGAGAATAAGTAACAAAAACATGAAACCAAACCAAAGTAATGAGGCCACTGTGTATAGATTTATACTTTTTGTCTTAGTGTACTTACGAGCAGAGTAACCGAATGGTTAAACTTTACTTGTTAACTATGTCAAACTTTACTTGTTAACAATGTCAAACTTATTCATGGTATCAGCAAATTGCTCTCCTTTTCAGGGCAGTTGGTAGTGGCATCTTTGCTGAACCGGAACATCAAATCACGTCTATTATTAAGAGATCCTGAGAAAGCAACTTCTCTGTTTGGTAGCCAAGATGAAGAGAAGCTAAAGGTGGAATTTTTGTCTGATTCATTATTCGTCCATGCTCATAGATTACGTTCCTTACATTTTCATTTATTTAATGTTTGTAAACAGTGTTCTTGCTTTAAAATTTTTCTCTTTCTTCAGATGTAAAATTTTATGGTAAAGAGATTTTAAAACTTGATAGGTTTTTAAAGGGGACACTCGAAACCCATCAGATCTAGATCCATCTATATTTGAGGTTTGTGCTTCATATTTATCTTGCAAACCTTCTCCTTTTATTTTCTGTACAAATTACATTTTTTGGGTTGTATTAATCCATCTAATAGTTCAGGATTTTCAAATGTATTAATCTTTCACAATTTGTGTATAGGGCATTACACATGTGATTTGTTGCACTGGAACAACTGCATTTCCTTCCAAGAGATGGGATGGGGATAATACACCTGAAAGAGTAGGTCAGAAAATACTTTAATATGGAAATAAATTCAAAATATTGTTATCAACATTCTTTTTTAGCCTTTGTCCAGGGTATATTACTTGCTTAGTTATGAATGATAAATATAGTCATCAAACTTGGTAGATATCTTACCATTTGTGCATTAACTTATTCATTCTCCATACTTGGAATTGTTGATGAACATGCTTTGGTCTTTTCAGTATTCATGTTATCTTTCTATGTATCAACATATCTCTGACTTCAGTGCATCTATTATGTCAAGTGCATGTAAATGCACATGGATAATCACAAAGCCAGTGGAGGGTATAGGAAGCCATGAGCAGCCTTGGTTTTTCCAAACTTATGTCTTAGCCCTTCTATGTTTTTTCATCAACTTTTGCAGTTATCTTAATTTGGTCCCCCTTTAAGTTTTTGAAACCTTTTAATTGGCAATTGAGTTTTCCAAACTCTTTATGTAATTCTTGAATGTATTTCTATTCATTAAATGTATAAAATTTTTAATCCAAATCTCCTTTTATTAAGGAAACATGTTTTACTCATTGATTACAGCAACCAATGTACCAATATATATACCTTTCATATGACACTTAACTTTTAAGTTACTTTTTGTAAAAGTACTTGCTTGCATGATGATTTCTTTTATTTTGCATATTATTTGAAAATTTTAAATATAATATGCGATGATTTTTATGAAAATAAATTTTACATTAATTAATTTATTTATTTTAAAATCACTAAAATTATCAAACATTACTCTATCAATAACTTAAAAGGTATTCCCATGAAGCTTGCGATACTCTGTCTGTCCATCCACATTGACTCATGCATACATGCACAACCATGCACAAGTGCACATAGAGACACATGTTTTGACCATGTTGTATTCTTTGAAGATTGGGAGGGTGTAAGGAATCTTATATCTGCATTGCCTTCGTCACTGAAGAGAGTAGTTCTTGTTTCATCAGTTGGCGTAACCAAGTTCAATGAACTACCATGGAGGTAAGAAGAGTAGTTAATTGGAAAATATTTTGGATAGTAAATTATGAAGTTCATGATCCTCTCTTTCTCTCTGTTAGCATTATGATTTTTATAGATTGTCTGGATATTTCTTTTTTCCATTTGTAATTATAAGAAATGAACTCATTCAGTATCAAAGAAGTATCATGTTGTATTAAATATCATCCCACCATAGTTCAACCCCTGTTATTCAAGGCCTGCATATTTAAAAATTGCATTTGCAGCCTCATATCTAGGGATGGAAAGTAAGCATACAGCTATGAACTCAGCAGTCGGGACAGTATGCCACATCATAAAATATATTATTCTTCATGGATAATCTGCAGTGAGGTCTTGTGCATTCAGAAATTTAATAATATTTTGAACACTTACTGTGAACATGTCAAGCAACATGAGCCAAATGGTACAACATTTATGGATGTAAGTGTTTGTTCTGCCCAATCATCAAAATTTGAAGCACACATGTAGCAATTGGTATATTTGGTTTTCAGCTTGCCATTGTGTCTTATTTAGTTACCAATACAAATAATCAAACAATGAATGCATTATACGATTTTTTCATGATTAGGTTATGTATCTTTTCTTGTGACTTCAAACTTCACATCCATTATTATTTCTACTGTATGAATGATTTTTGTGAAAGAGCTTGTCATGCACTACCTCCCCCATTCCCCCACCCAAAAAATGGGAGGGAAAGACAAAATGCAATATAAAAGTAAGATATAATAAACACAAAATCCACTTCATCTGAATGTATGATTTAACTTAATTGGGTATCCAACTATTGAAGGTGGGGCTCCTTTTGTGCACCTATTAATACTGCTTTTTGCTACAAAATATCTGAGGGGTGATTGCTTTGCAGCTAAAACTTGTTATCTACTCTATATTTTACACTATCTTTGGCAGCATTATGAACCTATTTGGGGTTCTCAAGTATAAAAAGAAAGGGGAAGATTTTCTTCGAGAGTCTGGCCTTCCATTTACCATTATCAGGTAAGTGGTTAATGATAATGTTTTATCTTGTGATAGTATGAAACAGTGCATTAATATGCTTTTGTCTGTTGCATATTGTTCAATGGTCATTCAAACTATACTTATTGTATACAGAGCTGGTAGATTGACAGATGGACCTTATACATCATATGATCTTAATACTTTGCTTAAGGCTACTGCTGGGCAACGCCGTGCAGTTCTCATTGGTCAAGGTATGTTAAATCAGGTTTTGCAATAGGACAAATTGTAAAAATGTTTTGTATTAAGTTGTCAAAGATATTTTAATGGCAATTATAGGAAGCAAAAAGTTCTAAGTGGTCAAGGACTGTTAAAACAAGGTTCCCAGTCAGTCAAATTGTAAAAATGTTTTCACAGTACAATAGACCAAGAGTTAGGTTGGTCTCTCAGCATTGATTTCTTTTAATTCGTCTATTTTTAAATTAAATATATATTACACTTTATCCTTTAACTGTTAGAAAAACTTATTCACAGGCCCTGATTTAATTGTTTAAGCTTCAAGGTTGAGCAATCCTTTAACATGTAATTAAATCCTAGAGTTTGAGTTTTAGCTTTCCTATTATGATAATTTAATTTCAACTGAAATTATATGGTGGGTTTGTGTTTAGTCCATGCTTTCAAATTTCAAGGTAATGAACTTGCATGGCTAGTCTATGTCATTTTGACTTCTTATGTGCCGAAAAAAGGTGCGTGCTACAAACTGAAACCTATTCTTGGACCCTTAACAATTTAAATTTTATTTTATTGCTTTTAATAGTGATAGACAAAAAAAAAAAAAAGGACACTGAAATTGCTCTAATCGGCTCTTCTCTTGATAAGGACATTTGAAGTCATGCAAAAGCTTTGGAGACGGATTCATATACAAATGGTTAAGTACATTATAAGCTGTCCATTTTATTAACATTTTTTTCTTTGAAAATGACAGGAGATAAACTGGTTGGAGAGGTCAGCAGGCTTGTGGTTGCTGAAGCTTGCATACAAGCACTGGACATAGAAATTACGGAAGGCAAAATTTATGAAATCAACTCGGTTGAAGTAAGTACTGAAATTTGGAGCAAGAGGTTTATGATAAATGTAGGCATTCCAGTCCACATATGCAATCATTACATTTTAGTTTTTCTAAAACTGAAACATGATGCAATTGAACTTAGATCAACAAACCTGTGTGATTATCGAAAGATGACAAGTGACTAGAGTTAATGATGCTGTAGGGAAGTATTTCTAAGACAATTTCAGTCTGTAAAATGTGACATCCCAATTTAGCACTGTAAATAATTGCTTGCATTAACTTATGTGAAAGATGATAGTTTTAAGCTTTAACCATGCTTGAGAAATGGCTTCTTTGCTTTGCTAACATCAATGTTTATTTGGCAGGGGGAAGGTCCAGGAACCGATCCAGAAAAGTGGGAAGAGCTATTTACAACAGCCCAAGCATAGTTCCACCTCTTCTCTACAGTCAAGAATGCATGCTGCTTTATTCACTTTGTATAAAAAAAATGCGTATAGCTATGTAGTATCATTCTGTTGACTTCATCAGAAGCAGGACAGGTATTATATTCATCTTTTTGTAACAGTTAAGGTTGTCTTTGCCATCATCCTGCTCAATTTTGGTATATCCTCGTATGTTTGCAAATGCTGCAGCCCCATGTAAGAATTAAACATTGTTTTGGAAATTAATCTTAATGAGTATATTAAACTTTTGAACTCTTTTTCTTTTAACTTATTGGTTTCTCTTCCGATGTAGCTAAATTTGTTATGGGACTGTTTGTTTTCAGAGAGAGAGAGAGAAAAATAGGGGCATATAAGTCAAAATCAGAAGCATAAACTCTATGGTTTAGAAACAAATAAAATGAGGACGAGTACCTTTCTGCAGTTAAACAGAAGAAACAAATATCACCCAAGGACATGAAAACAGAAAGAAAACTGTCTTCAGATGAGAGTTAAAGGCTGACCGCATTGCTACAACCTTCTTTTAAGCACAGCAAACTCATCACATTCACATGGATAGAGAGAGTTATACAGCCAATGCAAAACCAGAGACTAAAGTGACAACCATGGCTCTAAAAGGAGGGTGGGTGTGTATGACAAATTACTTGCAAATGGCCAAACCATTGATCCACTTGGCAAAACAACCACAACCACAACAAAAATTCAAATTTGGTGATTCTAGAGTATATGTAGATCAAAATGAGAATAGTTAAAAGGATGTATTTTAACCCGAGCAGACTACTGAAATTGGTTAAAAGTTCACTGATTATCCTTTGAACTGCCACTCCCTACGGCACATGGGACAATGTGCTTGAGAAGTCTGTGAATTCACCCATTTCAATATGCAATGAAGATGGAAAGCGTGGTTACATGCACCCCAAACTGCAATAGAACAACAACAAATTAACATCATTAAGGCGACGGATAAAGGCAAAAAAAAAAAAAAACAAATGCTGAAAACAACAAAGATGATGAATTCCTAAAACACATAAGAAACAAATTCTAAGGAATCATTGAGATAGAAATGAAGACAATCGAGGCGATATGGATCCGAATTGTCAGAGAAAATTATGTGTTATATTTGTGAATACCTTTTCTTTCATCTCTCTTTATATAAAACTCATAGTGAAAGCTGTAAATTAGACAAAATCAAGGAATTATCCTCCTTTCTATAGATTTGGCCACAAATTTGACTGGCTGCAGAAACTTCAATCATTCCCCAGATATTTTGCAAACTAAAATTTTGGGAACAGAGAAAGTGCATGAGAAATAGAGAAATATACATAGCATGGAAAAAGAGATATCAGCTCATAACTGAAATGAGGATCCCCAAAGTTCAAGTGTAATTCTCTTCTGCCAAATCATGAAAGCTTTATGATACCCAACTGACAAGATAATAAATGCTGAATTTGTGACAATCTTGTTGAAAATGTGAAACTCAAAAAAATATCTCTTATCAGAAATTCTCTATGGGTTGCATCAGATTGATTTTGGACAAGATTTACTCCTTCAACAGATTTACAAAGAGAAGTATAAAATAGCCATATTTTGCATAATCCTCCAGCTTTACAGTTTAAATTAATGCTATACATGTTGGAGGTTTCACCACCGAAAAGTACATAAGCTTCTATCAATACAAATAAAAATAGCAAGAACAATATCATTATCCTCAATTTCATGCACTTCCAAGGAATATGCAAATTTGGTAGTGAACAGTCTAATAAAATGGCAAGGCTCTACATGTATAATCAACCATGTAGCAAATTCCCTCATTGTTTGCCAACTCATAAATCCATGTCTACATGCTCAAATCTGTATCTCTTTCTCTGGATGGAAAAAGTGCTACAATCTCAAAATAATACGTAATTCCTAAAAACTATACATTAGTGAAATTATCATAGAAAAGTAATTTTAAATAGACTTTATGTCATAATATATTATTGGGATTTCAAAGAGATTTTTCTTTTCACATGAATGCTATTTAGCAAATTTTATTAGCATTGTCTTCGTAATTGTCCAACAAATAGAAAAAAAAGAGAGAGAGAGAAAAGGAAAGGAATAGGAGACATGTTCATCTAAAGTGAAAGGTAAGGACTATTAAAGGCATGGCATCACATCGAAACTCCTTTCAGGAACTAAATAATGTCTCAAGAACATGGGAAACTATCACAAAAGTATTGCCAAACATGACAACTCAGAGGATAGACTTACTCAATGGGCAATCATCCCCAGGGAGTTTACAGTCAGAACAGCAACCGTCAAAGGCCATCCTACAAATTCCACATGTTTCATCTTGGGCATCCCACGTCCATGAAGCAACAGCATGCCATCTGTCATCATAAGGACAAGAATTATGGTTCCTCATCATTTCAAAAGGAATATTCAATAAAAAGCATAACTAAATTGACTATGAGCAAAAAAACCAAAGGACCGAAAACTTTGTTCAACGCAAAAATTTGTTGTAGTTACAATGTGGTGCAAGTGATAAAGAGAGCTTACTCTGCTCATCCCCCAGCGGATATTGGAAGAGAAATAAGTCAAGGGAAAACTGTTTCTTCTAGTAAAAACCAAATGCATATTGACCACAAACAAGTCCAAGTATGCATCAAAAAGCGGAAACAAATATATACTCGGTACCATTTAGACTGCACCTGATATCAATCAAGGGCAAATACATTATCAAGGGCAAATACATTGTTTCTTTATGCATGGTAAAGACAAATTAAAAAGGTTGAGAAAGAACCAGCAAAAAATGCTATTTGGGACAAATCAAAGATATACTTGAGAATTACAAAAACCACAAAAAAAAGCTAAAAAAGTGGGATAAATTATATATATATATATATATATATGCTCATGATTAACAAGAAAGAACCATGTCAAACATCTACAAAAACCATTATGCCTGGAAAGACTTCATATTGATGACCTTGAAGCTAATTATACATCCTAATTGCAAAAGTAGAGTTCGTCAGAAAATTTTAGGAATGATTCAAGCCAATCGAGTTTCAGTTGAATTCAATGTAGACATATCATCGAAGTTGCAATAAATTCAAGAAAGCAAAGATTTCACAGGAAGAAGAAGATTCAAGCAAAAAAATAAAAATGTAAGGAACACTCTAATTCATGAAAAGGATACGTAGCAGCTTGACTTTCATCTTCTCCTGCAAAATCAAGACCTGCCTGAGAGAACGATCCCACATACAAATAATGAAGTCATAAAAAAACCACTCATTTTTCATCGTTCTAGAGACTAAAACAAAATCAGCAAGAATCCATTTTCATTTGATATTCATTTCCATTTGTTCAATTTCCTCAGCAACAAAATAAGACGAGATAGTCAAAGTTTTGCTACATCAGTTTAATTTTTGCTATTCATAGCCATACACAGAGAAAAATAGAAAGGCACATTAGCGCCATATTTCATTTATCATAACAATTTGAAGTATATACTTTACAAGAAAACTAATACTATCACATAAAAGAAAAGGCTATAATTATCGAAAATTCAGGAGGGGACATATAGAAGGCAAACATTTAAGATTAAAAAACCAACCTACAATGGAATAACATAGAAAAAAAAAAAAAAAAAGAAAACCGCAGAAGCTAAAATGCAGAATAACATTTGAATTTAAATAGAAAAGAAATAAACAGTTGAAATAAATGAAACCCAAAGACCAATTCTAAAACCCTTGTGAGTCTATAACTATTTCTAATCAAAAGAAGTAACAATAACCCAGACAGCAAATCACCAAATAGGCACATTCCAGGGTGCTTTTGCATGGATCATCACTTCATTTAGTTAGTACATTTTTGTATTGTAGATCATTTTATTAGAAGTTATTTAAGATTCTTAAACAAAAAGAAATCAGGAAAATTGGTAATAATACCTTAAAGTCTGAAAATTGAAGTTCTTTTTATCCCCTCTCACCTATCTTTTGGTCTGTGGTTTTTTCCCACTCTTTTAACTTGCTTGGAGGGAAGAGAAATGCTAGAGGCAGTCACTCTTGGACACACGCTTATTTATTGAGCCACCTTAAGACCCATAACTGCTAATAGCAAGTTTCTCTCGTTTCTTCCTGCTCACTAGTTAGTACTAACTTATCTGTAAAAATAATAATAATTTCACACTTTGAGTCTTGAGGTGAAATTTTCAACCAAATATTTAAATTTTAAAAATTTTTTTTTATGTAATTTAAATTAAAATAAAATTTAATTTAAAAAATTTTTAATATAATATTTAAAATGTGAATTTATTAAAGATATTTCTCAATCACATATCAAAGTTAAAAATCAATAATATTAAAGATGAATGCTATATTAATTAATATATTCATAATAGGTATAATATTAACAAAATTTTAAATTTAAATATAAAATAAATTTCATAGAAGGTCATTCTTGACATTAATAAAAATATTATTATTGAACTGTTGCAATTTGCTTTACCAACTAAATTCTTGAATTTAATTCATTGTGTGTGACAATGATAAATGGATTATTAGTCATTTATCACCAGAAAGGAAAAAAAAAAAACATTACTATGTCGTTGCAACATAAAAGGAGTAAGAAATTAGAATAAAGCACTACAAATGAGAAGATTGATCTGAAGCATGAAGACAACCATTCTGCAGTCTCCAACTTACTTATCCACTTTAGGCCTAATCTCAATCCCTTGAACGACAAGGCCACCCTTTTCAACGCCAGCCTTAACCTCCATGATACTCATCTTCAGTTCATCTACTCCATATCTATTGTAGAAGGCACCTAACTCAATTTCTAACCACCCATCTGTTCTCTCCTTTGGACGTTCCAAACTGGACATGACACTAAGGTATATCAATTTAAGCTTATACCATCGACGATGCCTCTGAATCATGGGGTCTAGAAGAACATATTTTCTACAAATTTCATCAACTCCAAGTGTTAGTTCAACCTTTGCGGGATGGTATTCAAAGCCGAAGGCTCCTATTCCCATCTTGAATACAAGGTAAGCTGCATAGTTTGTATCTAGTGACAGCTTGGAGGTACTAATCTTGCCACGGATTTCAAGCCACCACACATAATTCAGCTTGGCCACCTCCTTAAACCTGTTCATCGTGACAAACACAAAATATTCAATAACCAAAGTGAGAAGACAAACATAAATCATAACTTTAAATATGGGGAAAGGGGAGATGAATATATTTTGAGTATAAACCTGGATTCAGGATGGGAAATCCAATTCCAATGAGCCGGTGTACCTCCCCATGTAATCAATAAATCTCTTGAAGCAATCATATAGCTTTTCTTGCCACTCCATTTGTCTAGTGAAAAACTCTATCATACACATCAAAACCAAGTTAGAGGTGCAAACATTAAGATAATAACTATGAATGAAGAACAAGAACCCCTTGACCGCTCATAGGTTTATGTTGCATAAACTAATTTTCTAGCTAATGTATAAATAAAAGCTTTGTGCATGAAATTTCAGATGCTGGCAAGTAGTAACTCAAAAAACAGACGGAATTAAATATGAGCAAAACTTCAACTCTTAATGTAAAAAAAAAATGGAAACAAATTGGCGCTCTTGATTGGTTCACATATATATGATGACTATAGTTGAAAATCAAACTCAAAAACCCCTTTTCCCCTTAAAAGCTTTTTATTATAACCATGAATTGTTGGATTTGCATTGGCTTGTAAATCATTTTATGCAGAGTGTTTATTAGTTCATATGGAAAGGCAATGCAAATTTAAGAATTTTGATAGAATTTCTCATGAAACGAGTTTCTCGTGTGTTTATTATTTCCCTTCACATTTCAAAAAAAGATATAATTCCAACTTATGGGAATTATAAAGTAGCCCTAGTCTTAGATTGAAGATTACGGGATGTTATGCTACTATAGATTAGCGAGATTTCATTTCTAAACTAGATTAAGCACCCGACCTACAATTACAATCAATACACAATCGATGTAGAGTTCCAACCTGAACACTTCAAGGCTACAACAACAAACTCAATATCAACACTTAACAATGACCTATGTAATTCAATTTGGAAAATCAGATATTAGAACTCTTATATTTCTTTATGTATAGAGATTCATATGCTTAAGTTTTCAGCTACTTATTCCAGAAAAAGAAATTACATTAAAGATAGCTTCCTTTTGTTTCTAATTAGATAATCATAGCTAAGCATGAATCCATACTTCTAGTTGTATGCTTCATTTGGATGGCTAGTGTGAAGGGATTCCACCTGGCTTCTCCCTATACGATGCAGTGGGGCGGTGGAATCCCTTCCTAGGGCCAGTCAAATGAAGCGACACTCAACAAGTAAATAGATAATTCTACTTTGTGTGTGTTGGCACACAAATGAAGAAATAATGTATAAAATTGCTGAATAAGAGATAAATTCAAAGCAAATATGGGGAAAAGTACAAAAGCATATTTTCTTGAATGAAAATCCCAATTTATTAGTAGTATTTTACTTGAAATTTTAAGAAAAAATAAATAAAAGATTTGGAACAGAGGAGAAGAGATTTGATACCTTTCTGCCTTGATCAATAAGGATAGGATTATGAGAAAGGTAGAAAAAGAGGTGTTTCTTGGAGGAGAAAGTGAGGGAAGAGGAGTCGGCCTGAAGAGCCCTTGATTCTGATAAAATGGTCAGATAATCACACGGCAGGAAACTTTTCCAGACGCTATCGGAATCAGCAGCCGATCTGAAAGTAGAAGAAAGGCAGGCGAATCTGGAAGCATCGGCAGGGGTGGTGGCAGACAGAATGTTGGCTATGCACACTTCGGGTAGTTCATTCAATGAAACACCCTGCTCATCATTATCAAAGCCAATCTCTTCTTCTCCGGTATTCTCCTTTCTCTGGTCAATCTTGGTGTTGCAACTCCCCATTTTGTTTTGACTGCTACACTCAACTGTTGCCGACCAGGTTGATGATCTACTTAAAAAAGGATTTTTTTTTTTTCTTTCAAGGCAACAACAGATCGTCGGTCCAAACAGAATTTATACGATGAAACCTTAGCAGTCAACTTTTTTTTTTCTTCCAAGACAAGGACAGATTGTCGTATCAAACAGAATTTATATTACATTTACAGATTTTTTTTTAGTATTCGCGTACAAATAAAGCATTCGACGCAAAGTATTGAAACCTGTTGGCATTAAGTTTCACGAATCGCGTGACACTGAAAGATTCCCCTTACCCGTACTGACGCAGATGCGTGATAGTTTTTCCTTTTTTTTTTCTTTTTAATTAATATTTTACAGTAATTCGTAAAATATTCAATAAAAAATATTTTTAAATTTAAAAAATTTTTAATATGATATTAAATTATAAATTTATTAATTAATATGATATTTAAAAAATTATTATATATTATTATTTTAAATTAATCACATTAAATATAAATATTTTATTAATTAATAAATTAAATATCATATTAAAAATTTTAAAATTTTAAATATTTTAATTAAAAATTTTATTATAATTCAAAAATTATATTAAATTTTTTATTAGATCCCGCAGCACATGCCAATCATCCTATCAATTTTATTATTATTTTTTTATCAATGTACTTTAATTAATACTTTTAATTTTTTTCAAAAATAAAAGAAGAAATGATAAGTATTATATATTAAATTTTACATCTATTGTCATGATTCATTGTTGACATGATCCAAATGAATTAAACTATGATTAAAAAAAAAAAAACCTAAACTTTGATAACCATCAGTTCTGCACTCTCTTATATACTCTGTAAACATAACTCCATATGCTTACATACAACAATTCAATTAAAAAAAACCCTAACACAAAATAAGGTTGGAAACCTAAATGAAAAGAAAATATAACCATGCGAGAGACAGAGATAGCGAGAGAGGAATGAGGGAGAGGAGAGAAGGTAGAACCAAGAAAACCAAAAAATCCATAATAACAAGTACTAGTAATTAGTTTCTTAAGTCATTAACAACAATTTTTCCTTTTGTATCAAACGGGCGGTTTTCACAAAGACTTCCCATTGATGCTTCTCTTCGCATTTATAGTCTCATTTTCACTCTGGTACTCAGGGAAGTAATCAAGGAATGTTTCCTAGCTCATCATTGCCACCGAAAAGAAAGTTTCTCAACAAATCCTAAACGTTGAGCATCAATAGTTAGGTAAAGAACTTGTAGACGCTCTGTTTTGCTCAAAAAAAAATTTTGAATTGAAAACGGATTTGACTGTAAATTGGACTCATTTAGGAAATTTTGGGCCCAACTGAAGATTTCTATTTAATTTAATTTGTTTTATTTATTTTTTATTCATTTATTAAAGAAAAAAGAGAAGAAAATCAAATTCAACCAGGATATCTAGAAATCCCGAAGGGTTGTTTTTGTGATTCATCTGCACAAATTGGAAGTTACAATCAATTGGTAACCATTGACCTCCATTAAACAGGATTAAAATCCCAGGATTCAAAGACTAAATGGGAATGAATCTATTTAAAGATAGATTCGATCAATCCTTAAAAATTTTGTTGAAAAAGCCTATAAATGATGTCCTAAAAATCACATCATAAGGGAATGATTTGAACACAAAAATGGGAGAAGAGTTTTGGGTTTTTCTTTATTTTGTGTTTATGAAAATTCTAGAGAGATTTGATGGTTAAAAATTTTCGTTCTGGTCTTTTTTAATTTAGGTTTTGATTTTGGAAATCTCTAAAAATTCGTAGAATTTTGGTATGTTTTTCTAGGTTTAAGGTGTGTTCTGAAAATTTTTTCTGATTTTCTGGAATTCAAATTTTGGGATTTTTGAAGTTCTGTAAGTAATTTTTGTGTTTGATTAATTTTCAAGTTGAATCTTTAAAGTTTTTGGTGGAAGTCACGACAGTCGAAAAATTATAGCGGGGGTCGTTTTCTAGATTTTATAGTTTTTTTGGAAATTTTGTAGTTCTTGGCGGCCGATTGAATTTTTCGACGTTGAAACTTGGTTTTTTAGTCGAAGATTGGGATTTTTTTATTTTTTTGGTTAAAGGGCTAGAGAGAAGTTGGAATGAAGAAGGTTAAAGAGAAAGAGGGAGTTTGAAGTCTAAGAAAAAAAGCTTAAGGATTGGATTTTATACCAAATCCAAAATGACGTAGTTTTGCAGTAGAGTTTGACCCACGTGACCCGTGGAGATCCGCACGTGACCTGCTTCCAAGTTTGACATGTTTCGTAGGTTTTTCTTTTTTTTTGTTTTTATTTTTATTTATTTTATTTTTAGATTTTATTATTATTATATCTTCAATTATTATTTTACTTATTTTAAATTGGACAATTTATTATTTTTTAAATTACCTTTATGAATTCCATTTTACTTATTTATTTTATATAAAAATAATAATTGAAAAATATTTCTAAAATAAATTCATTAATCCTACTAAACTATTGGAGGATTTTTTATGAATTTAAATTTTTTATGAATTTTACCAAACCATTTGAGAATTTCATAAATCAATTTTTATAAAAAAATTATTATTAATAAAATATTTTATTTTAATCTTACCAAATTATTACAGGATTTGCATCTTATATTAAATCTCGTTAACCTATTGGGTGATTTGCATCAAAGTAAATATTGTTAAACTATTGAAAGATTTTACTAATTATTTTCTTAAATAAAAACATATTAATGAATCCGATGATGGAGCTTCTTCTGAGTGAAACATTAGTCTCCATGAAACTTTTGAGATGAAAGAGTTATCTTAAATTGCTACCAAACTATTAGAGTAATGTTAAGATCAATTTTCAATATTAAATATTTTGACAAATCATAAATATTGTTAAGGCTTGGATAATTTAAAATCAAATTAGTACCATATTTTTTATAGGTGCTGTGAGGGTGTTATAATTTTTCTTACGCATAATCGTCTCCTAAACTTAAAATTTGATTTCGTGGACTAGAATTTATTATTTAAATATACCTAAGTCAATCTTAAGACTCCTCTTTAAATGTGATAGATTCTATTAGGTGATCAATCACACTCAAACAAAAAAGATTGTGATGATTCTATTAATCCATATCTAGCAGTAAGTCTATGGATTTATACGTAAAAACAGTTTGATGACTCTATTAAGGAAATAATGAGTCAAGCCAGTAAATGATTTATAGTTATCCAAGCCTACCTTAATAAATTCAAGATTTTTTTGCTTATATTTTATTTTTTTATTTACTTATTCATTTTTATATATTTGCCACTTATTTGCATGTGCATAACATAGACTCTACACCTGAGTTCTGTCCTTATAAGGAAATAAAATACCTATGCCTTCATTTAATTTCATATCTCTGTATGGGCTAATGAAATCCTCCTACTTAAATTAAACCATTTTCGCTTGTAGTGTATAATAGGCAAGGATTGGGATACATTACTAGTCTGTGATGGACAATGATGTAAAGAATAATTTGGGAACCTTTTAGAAGTGACCCTAGCTACATATAGTTAACCTTATGAGCTTAGCTTGTAGATAGAGCCATGTTCCTTTATCCTTCATAGTTAATCGAAAACTTAGAGTCATATTGTTGTTGTATTCTATTTGTTTTATAATGTTTATTCTTTATTTTATATCAAGATAATTAATCGATTTCTTTATTTTTTTTTCTTTTCTTACATATTCATAAACATAGATATAGATTGTATATTATTCATGCTTTAAAGATATA
This sequence comes from Durio zibethinus, assembly GCF_047325235.1. Lineage (NCBI taxonomy): Eukaryota > Viridiplantae > Streptophyta > Magnoliopsida > Malvales > Malvaceae > Durio > Durio zibethinus. The sequence goes on along the minus strand of NC_143167.1, from coordinate 8,356,437 downwards.
TTCAACAAAAGCTTTCATGAAACCCATAGAATGTTAAGTTTGCGCTTTGTCTGTGTTCTTCAAGTGTAAGTTACCTATTGATGTGAAGGTGGAGTCAAAAAAGAGACAGTGAGAAGAAAGAGATTGTTTGTTATCTGGTTATATTTCTACCTTGCCTAATGAGATTCGATTGTTCCTTAAAATAGAATGATTTGAAAGACCTGGTAAACATATAGAATAATATGGTTCATTCAAGACAATAAGCATTTTGTCAAAAGTTTGGACATGTTGCACATTTCATGTTAGTGAAAGTTAAAAATTCACTCATTAAAGCTATGATACAATTTTGGGATCCCTTCTATCATTGTTTCATTTTCAATAAAGTTGATTTGATATCGACCATATAAGAGTATTCGATTTTGATGGGTATGCATATCTATTATCTAAATAGGGTATACGTGAAAAAGCAAAACCCAAGGTATCATAAAAGGTTAGCCCATATTTTGAGGATTAAAAAAGAGCTCATAGATTCATATGTTTAAGAGAAAGGGACATAAAGGTATTCCATGGGAATTTCTCTAAGATTTCATTGTTAAACACACTGATGATAACTAAGGAATTAGTGTGTTTGCTCTAGCAATATATAAAATAGTGATCTTTGTTTTAGTCTTAGGCTATATTGAGATAGATGTGATGAATTTATTTGAACAAATTGAAAAAGTATGTAATCTTTCACTGGTGATATTAACTAAAACCATCAATTCTTTGAATTTTTACAAACAGAATGATAAAGCACATTTTCTAGGTTGCACACCACTATTGTATTTATGAATAAAAAGCCATCTTGAATACAAGAAAAGTACTTTCTTCAAACTTTATTTTCGTAATCAAAATTCAATTAAGAAATTTTGTCAGAGTGAATAGCCAAAAGCAAAGACCTAAAAAAAATGAAAATATTTGCTGTAAAAACTCACAGTTTGTCAGGTAAAATGGTTAGTTTCATGGATGAATCGAGAAACCATGCTGTATCAATGTGGAGATGAGATAAGGGTTCCACTTTTAAGCTTATAAGAGTCAACAAGTTATGCACCGCTAATCGTGAAAAAATAATATAGAGCTGAACAATTAGTTTTTATAACACTCTGGCTCAACCAATTTAACTATTTATATGAAAAACCTAAAACATTTCAAAAAATTGATAGTATGATCAAGGCCTGGAAAAAGCCTAAGAGAGTGAACCCGAGATCATTTACTGATAAAGTCATTCATAGATATTTGGTATGGAGAGCCAAGAGAGGTAAGGAGGTTGTGTTTACATTCAAGGATCATTGTCAGTTAGTAAATCAATAATCGGATGAGGTACCTTCAAAGTTAGAATTTGCAAAGAAAGAATTTGAAGCTAAGAAAGATAAAATGAAACAAAAGATTCTAAGGTTTCAAAAAGAGAAAAGGTAATGGAAAGATAAAGCAGAAAAGTTTGAAATCCAAGTCCATGAGATTTTCAAGGAACATAATACGATAGTTGAGGATTTGGCTAAACTTCGTCAATAACACAAGGGATTAAAGGCTAAAAACAAGGCTCAAAAAGTTGTTAGGGAGTGTGATAATGCCGTTAAAGAATTGATGGAGCTGTAACAAGAGTATAAAAGACTATCCGTACAAGTGAAAGCTAAAGAAATAAACATTACTGATCTAACTTGTGAGAATGAAAAACTAAAAAGAGAATGTTCCCTAATGAAAGATGATTATGTAAAAGCTCAATAAGAAAATGAGATGCTTAAAATGTACATCTAGGCACTAAAGCAGAAATTAAATAAGTAAAAAGATCATATCATGGCACTTACAAATAAGCATAAAAAGTTACCTTATCATGTATGGTTTGACAAAAAAAAAAGGTTAGGAAGGTAAAGGTACATAGAGCATCTTGTAACCCAGGTAAGCAAGGCAATGATTAAGGTAGAAGAAATGGTGGAAGAGGCTGAAACATTAAAAACTTTTATCGCACCAATAAGAGAGCATAGGTAACATTTGTTAAACTTCATTGAGAAAGCCAAAGAACAATATGAGCAAAATATTTTTTACAAGTAAAGAATATTAGACTTGATGTAAAACAAACTTTTGTAAAATAAATGAAAATTCACATTTGTTGAAATCTTAAAAAGGATAAATTTTTTTCTTTTTTATTTTTCATGCATTGCATCTTTCATTCATAATTAATTCTTAATCATGTTAGTTTATAATGAGATCACTAATTTTAGATTATGTTACATAAGGTTCAAAGCCGTGTTGAGAGATTGAAAAAAACTCAAAAGAAAATCAAAAAAGAGCTAAGTAAGATCCTTGAAGCTTTGAATAAGCTAAATAATGGAAAAATAGTGGAGAAAGATGTTTCACATAAAGTTACTGACTCATTATATCCTCTAGGTTATGACCTGTACTAGGCCCAATCCACCCAAAGCTTTTCGTCGCAACAACCTACATTCCAAGCTATAATTATTCAAGAATGCCAACTGGCCCACCCAAAGAAATGTTCAAAATTACACTAATCTTGCTTTTATTAAAAAGATAGTTAAACCAATCCAAATTTCTAATCTAGATGAATCAAAGGAAATATTGAAGTTAAAAATGGTTGAAGACCCTAAAGTTGATCATGTGATGAATATACTCAATGAGAGATTGCAAGTTGTAGAAGGTATCGACTTTTATGGGTTTATAGATGTGTTGGGCTTTGCTTGATATTAGATGTGATGATACCCCCAAAGCTTAAAGTGAGAGAGTTTGAGAAGTATGATAGCACCAAATGTCCCATCACCTATGTCACGATGTACTATCGTAAAATGATAGCCTAATTCAGTAATAAAAAATTACACATACATGTATTTCAAAATAGTCTAATAAGATTTACTACAAGATAATATGTCCAATTAGATAGGACCTATATTCGAACATTGAAGGACTTGACTTATTCATTCATCAATCAATATCATCATATTATAGACATAGCTCATGATCACTTTTCTTTACAAAGTATGACAAATAATGCAACTGAGTCATTTAAAGAATATGCTTAAAATAACGGGATATGGTCCCTCAGGTTCAGCCACCATTGACAAAAAAAATAACAGTTCTGTTTGTGAGTACTCTCAAGTCAACTTACTATAAAAATATGATAGAAAATATGATTAAAAATTTTACTAATATGGTGATCTCGGGTGAGATCATTGAAAATGTCATAAAAATGATAACTTTGAAAGAGGAAAATCTTCAGTAGTTAAGATAGTGTCGAAGAAAAAAAGAGTGAAACTCAAGCTGTGAGTTTTGAAAGACAACAATTTAGAAATTATGCTATTTATCTATAACCTATCTACCTAACATACCATCACATCATAAATAATGCTTTAGCTTCCCCATACCCATCAATGTTTCAATTTGCTTATCCACCCTTTTATCAACCATTATTATAACCATCTGCCAACACTTACTACCCGAGTACTACTCCTAGAGTAAGACCTTCTATATGTCTATCTAACTTAACAAATGGTCTAAAAAAACCATGAAATAATAAGGAAAAGCCCACTTTTGACTCCATTCTTATGACCTATATAGAGTTATACCAAAAACTCTATAAAATCATTTGATTACTGCTCTCCGTATAAAACTACTGAAACCCTATTATCCTAAGTGGTACGATCCTACTGTTCATTGTGATTATCATTATAAAATTATGAGCTATTACACCAAAAATTACACTACCTTGAAATAAAGGTGCAAGGTCTGATAGAAAAAAGAGCTGGTTAATATAGATATCAGTGAAAAAATAACACTCAATGTTAATGGCAATCCATTACCAAATCATACAGTCAATGTTTTGAATGAAAATAAAAGATGTATGAGAAAAGAGTGAAAAAGATCAAAATGCCATTTAGTCAGCTATATAATATTTTATATGAAGCTGAGATGGTACAATTAGTGGACCCGTACACCTATCATGAGAGATGTGTTCCAAATCAAAAGTGTAAGTACCATAGTAGGGTTCCAGGTCATTCTATTGAGACTTGCAAACAATTTCATGAAAAAAATACAAAAATTAATGGATTAATATCAAATTGAGCTATATGAGGAAAGAGAAGCCTCAAAAGATGCAGAAATCTCTATGAATGACAAATCAAAATTGGCATCAAAATCGATAACTATATATTATGGCAAGAAGCCAAAGATAGTCATAAATAAACCTATCATGAAGTTGATGACTTTTAAAGTCTCGAGTCAATTTCTCTACGAGAATGAGAAGGTTGTACCATAGAGGTATGGTTGTGAAATGACAATCTAAGGGTAAGAGGAGACTACGCCCAAACTTGATGCCACCAACATAATCGGTATAGGGGGTACAATTAGAAGTGAAAGATGTTATATTCCAGAGATGCTGAAAAGGGCAAGAAAATATAAGATAATAGTGGTAAAAAAATAGGTTGAACCAAAGCTAATCCTAGAAAAGGATAACTTAAAGCCTATGTCTAAAAAAAAAAACTTATGAGTTTTTAAAGTTGACAAAATATAGTGAATATTCTATGGTGAAACAGTTAAATAAGATGTCGGTTAGAATCTTTTTATTGTCATTACTACTGAATTCAGAGTTGCACCATAATGCCTTATTGAAGGTGTTAAATTAAGCTTATATGACACATAATATGTCTGTAGAGTATGTGAATCATCTAGTAAAAAATTTGATGGTACTACACTACATAGCCTTTAGTGATTATGAGATCCCAACTGAAGAAAAAAGAAGCACGAAAGCTTTACACATTACTATCAAATGTAATAGCCACATTATAGCCAGGTGCTTATTGACAATGGCTCTACTATAAATGTTATACCCATGTCCAGATTAGCATAGTTATCCATTGATATGTCTTATATAAAAAGTAACCATATGGTCATCTGAGCATTTGATGAAACCAAGAGTAAAGTATTAAGAGATATTGAAATACCATTACAAATCGGGCCCTACACTTTTGATGTGAAGTTTTAGCTTATGGATATCTCTCCATCATATAATTGTTTGCTTGGCAGACCTTGAATTCACATGGTAGGTGTTATTCCCTCTTCCTTACATCACAAAGTCAAGTTCAATGTTGAAGGGTAACTTGTGATCGTGGCTAGAAAAAATGACTTACTAGTGACCCAACCCATAAATACTTCTTATGTGAAGGTAGTAGAAGAATCTTTGAAATGTTCTTATCAATCATTTGAACTTGTTAACACTGTGGGTGAAGAATCTAAAATATATTGACTAAAGTTCAGTAGAAACATGATTAGCCAGGTTGTTGATCAAGATTGGTATCTAAAAGTTGGGTTAGGTAAAAACTTATAAAGAATTAAAGAGTCTTCAACAATAATAGACAATAGTAACAGATTAGACCAGGGATATGAATTCAAAGAATAGGAAATGAATAAGTCTTCAACAATAATAGACAATAGTAACAGATTAGGCCGGGGATATGAATTCAAAGAATAGGAAATGAATAAGGTGTGGAATAATAGGATAAAAAGAAGAATATGAAGAAATATACCAATTATCGTACCACATCTATATAAAACTTTTAGGCTAAGAGTATATATGTATCCAAGGATAGAGAAAAATGTTAGAAACAAATTGAGCATGGAAGAAGCTTTCGCTGAGATGTCCATTTAGATGGTATGAGGAGAATTCCAAAATGAAGATGTGTTTGTTCATTCATATTTTCCTAGCTTTGAACTTACAAATTGGAGCATCATCAAAATGCCTACTATCTTTGATATCCTTTCAATGTAATTACAATTTTCAATTATTTATGTCTAAAAGCATTGGGATAATCTTTTATGTATGGGCCTCTTATTAATTATTATCTCAATAAAAGCATAGGGTTATGCATCTCTATTCTTTTCTCCTATTCAATTTCTATTTTTCCTTTTTAGTCAAAGCATTTTGAAATATTTTCCATTTCATTTCAAGTCCTAAAATGAATATAAAGATAATCATGATAATAATCATGGATTTAATTTTAAAAGTTCAATTAATGCTAATGAACTCGACACTGAATAAGACTCTGAAGAATATACTTTAACTTCAGATCAAATGAAATTGATTGAATATGAGAATAAATTCATTGAGCCTCATCAAGAAACTATTAAAATAATTAATTTAAGGGATAATAAGAACAAAAAAAAAGTTAAAGTTGGCATGCTGCTTCTATCTGCTAATAACAAAGGTTAGAGAATCTGCTTCAAGAATTTGTAGATGTGTTTGGTTGGTCTTATTAGGATATACCTGGGCTTAAAACTAAAATATTAGAACATATGCTACCTTTGAAGCTCGAATGTAGGCCTTTTTAGCAAAAGTTAAGAAAGATAAAGCTTGAAATGCTGTTAAAAATTAAAAAAAAATGGTAAAAAACAATTTGATGCAGGTTTTTTACAAGTGGTCAAATATCTTGAGTGGGTGGCTAATATTGTACATGTTCTTGAAAAAGATAAAAAAAAAAAAAGCACAAATGTGTATAGATTATCATAATTTGAACAGAGATAACCCCAAAGATAATTTTTTTCTACCTCATATTGATATATTGGTGGATAACATGGCTTGACATTCTGTGTTCTATTTTATGGATGGATTTTCAAGTTATAATCAAATAAATATGGCCCAAAATGACATAAAAAATCACTTTTATAACTATATGGGATACCTTTTATTACAAGGTCATACTTTTTAGATTAAAAAATGTTGCGACAACATATCAAAGGGCTATGGTAACACTTTTTCATGACATAATATATAAAGAGATCGAGGTGTATATGGATGACATGATCATAAAGTCCTCTGAAGGAAAAGACCATATAGCTAACCTTAGAAAATTATTTGAGAGATTAAAAAAATTTTAGCTCAAGCTAAATCCATTCAAATGTACATTCAGAGCCAACTTAGTTGCTAGGCTTCGTGGTTATTGAAAAGAGAATCAAAGTTGATCTAGACAAAATAAGAGCCATTTAGAATTTATCTCCTTTAAGTATGCCAAAAGAAGTTTGGGTTTTTTTAGGTAGATTGAACTATATTTCTAGCTTTATTCCCCTACTAACCTCCAAATGTGACCCTATTTTTAAACTTATTCGAAAGATCAATCTTGGTGAATGGAATGGAGAATGTTAAAAAGCTTTTGATAGAGTTAAGCAATACCTATCAAATCCTTCAATGCCAGTACCACATGTTCTGAAAAAACCATTAATTCTATATTTGATTGTACATAAAAAGTCAATGGTGTGTGTATTAAGGTAACAAGATGATTTCGATAGAAAAGAAAAAAATATCTACTACTTAAGTAAGAAGTTCACAAAATATGAGTTAAAGTTTTCATTATTGGAAAAAATGTGTTACGCTTTGGTTTAAACAGTAAAGAGACTCAGACAGTATATACTTTACTATACCATTTAGCTTATAGCTAAATTGGACCCAATCAAGTACATTTTTGAGAAATCATCATGATCAAAAAAGATTGCAATATGACAAGTAATACTCTCGAAGTATGACATTATGTATATGAGTCAAAAGGTAATTAAAAGAAATGCCATCTATTCCTTGCAGAACGTGCTTTTGAAAGCTACGAGTCAATGAAATTCAATTTTTTAAAAGAAGAGTTAATGGCCGTTTCAAAACTAGAGGAAGAAAAGAATGATAAGTCATGGATAATATACTTCGATAAGGCCGTTAATGCCTTACGACATGGAATTAGAGCAATTTTGATATCTTCTAAGGAGCTATTATCTTGTCATAGCAATGTTAAACTTTAATTGTACCAATAATATGACTAAATATAAGGTTTGTGTTATGGGTTTATAATCTACTTTAGATAGAAAAATAAAGCATTGAAGGTGTTTAGGGATTTAGCTTTAGTTATCTATCAATTGAAAGAAGAATAAGAGATAAGATATTCAAAGCTTATCATGTATCATAAATACATTTTAGAGTTGCACAAGCAGTTTGAAGTACTCTAATTTAAACATTTACCTCATGAAAAAAATTAAATTACGGATGTATTGGCCACTCTAGCTACGGCAATTCGAATTGATAACAATACTGAGGTTCAAGCCATCAAGTTAAATGTCAACGACATACCAGTATATTATGCCAATATGAAAGATGAAAAAGATGGAAAGTCTTAGTATCATGATATCTTACAATACTTAAGGGGTCAGCAATACCCAAATTAGGCAATAAAAAATGATAAGAGAGTCTTGAGAAAATTGACTATGGGGTTCTTATTAGACAGAAAGGTTCTTTACAAAAAAAGTATAGATTAACTGTTATTACAATGTGTAAATATAGCTTAGGCAAAAAAGATTATTGAATATGTGCATGATGGAGTGTGTGAAACACATGTAAACGGGTACATGATAGAAGTATTATAATGTCATATTTATGCTTATAAAATACATGTTTCGTCTATTACTTTACATGTTTTGACACCACTTTGGCCATTCTCTATATAGGGTATGGATGTCATTGGGTCTATTACTCCAAAAGCATCAAATAAGAATAGATTCATTTTCGTGATGATTAATTATTTTACAAAATGGGTTGAGGTAACTACTTATGCAAGTGTGACACGATTAGTAGTCAGTAAGTTTATCAAGAGAAAGATAATCTACAGATAGGGACTACCTGAGAGGATTATCTCAGATAATGCTAAGAATCTAAATAACAAAATGATGTAAAAAATATATGTTCAGATCAAAATTAAGCACCATAATTTAACAACATATCCCCCAAAGATAAATGGAGCAATAAAAGCTACGAATAAGAACATAAAAAAGATTTTGGAGAAAATGATTGAGACGTATAAAGATTAGTATGAGAAATTACCTTTTGCTTTATATGCTTATCAAACATCAATACGTACCTCTATGGGGCAATTATGTTTTTCTTGGTTTATGAGATTGAGGTTGTATTACCAGTAAAAGTAGAAATCTCATCTCTGAGAGTCTTATAAGAAGTAGGGTTAGAAAAAGCTGAATGGGTTTGAGATCACTATGAGCAATTGAATTTCATTTAAGAAAAAAGATTGACAACCTTGTGTCATGGTCAACGAGCATTAATCGTAACGAAGATAGATGGAGATAATCTTCTCAATCTCATAAATTCTGATACTGTAAAAGGTAATTTGCTTAAAAAAAAAGAGTTTAAATTAAAAATCTAAAAGGACAGTTTGAACTAAATTGGAGTTTATCTAAGTTAAAAACTTGAAATGACGACTTGGATATGGTGAGTACAACATTATTTAAGGATTGCAAAATCCAAAATGAAAATGAGTATACTTCAAGAAATTCTGAAGTGTTGAAGGCATGGTATGATTAAGTTTTTGAAAAGAATCTGAAACTCATTATTATGATTATTTAGATGTTTATCTTAAGGCATTATTATCCTAAACAATAACCCTTGTTTACCTTTACCATATCCAATTAACAGAATTGTCCTAAATGGTCATCATTTGTAACCTGATTTTTTTTCCAAATTAAAATGTTCATTATTTATATCTCACTTTCGATCTATGCGTTTTCTTTTTAAATGTTTTGCAATGAATAGGAGAAATGCATGATTTGCATTTTATATGTCATGACTTTGGGATAATGATTAGTAATTGACTAATATCATGAAACTTTGTGTATTACTTCAGAAGAGATGAAAGATACGCAAGCAAAGGATGAGATTTTCAAAGCCTGGTATGAACTTTGATTCTGAAATATGAATGCCAATTTTGAGAATGGAGTTGATTTTATTCCTATTGTTGGAAACTTGAAGGGTTTTGACTTAAAAAAAAAAAAGATTTTTGAGAATATGTATACTACAATTGATAATTTATTTGCACTACATGCATTGCATACATGCACATTCATTTCATATAAAAACATCCCAAATCTAGCATAAAGAAATGAATGTAAAGATTTTGATCATGATGAAGAGAAAATCTATAAGGTAGGCTTTTCTAAATCCTTGAGCATCGCATCTGGTTATAAGGCCATTTTAAAGTTGTTTAGCCTCTAGATAAATGAGCCCATTTCCTAGTTTAAAGTTGTTTAGCCTCTGAATAGAGGAATCCATTTCATATTTTAAAGTTGTTTAGCCTCTGAATAGATGAGCTTATTTCATTTTTTTAAGTTGATTAGCCTCATAATAGAGGAGGCCATTTTATTTTTTTAAGTTTAGCCTCTATTCAAAGGAGCCTGTTTTTATATTTTAAAATTGTTTAGCCTCTATTCATAGGAGCCTGTTTTTATTCTAATTTCATTTGCCTTTATTTAGAGGATCTCTGAGTTGAACCGGACTCAATGGTTATCTATATTTTTGTACAATTCTTGTTTCATAGAAAATGCACAAAGAGGGACAACTATAGCACCCATTTTGTCCAAGAATTTTTTCAAAATCAAAAACGAACTTTGGCTGTAAATTGGACCCGTTTGGGAAACTTTGGGTCCAATTAAAGATTTCTATTTAATTTAATTTGTTTTATTTGTTTTTAAAATTCATTTGTTTAAAAAAAAATGGAAGAGAATCAAATTCAACCAGGGTATTTAGAAATCTCGTAAGAAAGGGATTATTTTTGGGATTCATCTGTGCTAATTGGAAGTTACAATCAATTAGTAACCATTGACCTCCATTAAACAAGATTAAAATCCTAAGATTTAAGGATTGATTGGGATTGAATCTATTTAAAGACAAATTCTGTCAATCCCTAAAAATTCTATTGAAAAAGCCTATAAATGGTGCCAAAAAAATCACATCATGAAGGGGAGAGATCTGAACACAAAAATGAGAAAAGAGTTTTGGTTTTTTTTTTTATTCTATATTTCTGAAAATTTTAGGGAGATTTGATGGTTGGAAATTTTAGCTCTAGTATTTTTTAATTTAGGTTTTAATTCTAGAAGTCTTTAAAAGTTTTGTAAAATTCTGGTTGCTTTTCTGGGTTTAAGGTGTGTTCTGAGAATTTCTTTTGATTTTCTGGTTTAGGATTCCAATTCTGAGATTTATGAGGTTCTGTGGGTAATTTTTGGGTTTGAATAATTTTCAAGTTGAATCTTGGAAGTTTCTGATGGAAGTCATGGCAATCGAAGGGTTATAGTAGGGGTTGTTTTTTAGATTGTATAGGTTTTTTGGAAAATTTGTAGTTTTTGGTGGCTAGTTGAATTTTTCGACATTAGAACTTGGTTTTTTGGTTGGAGACGAGGATTTTTTGATTTTTTTTCAGTTGAAGGGCTAGAGAAAAATTGGAGTGAAAAAGGCTAGAAAGAAAAAGAAGGAGTCTGAAGTCTAACAAACAAAGCTTAAGGATTGGATTTTATACCAATTCAAAACGATGCCATTTTGCAATAGGAGGCTGACTCATGTGACCCGTGGATATACGCACGTGACCCTCTTCCAAGTCCAATGCGTTTTACAGGTTTTTCTTTTTTTTTTTTCATTTTCATTTATTTTATTTTTAAATTTTCTTTTCTTTTACTTATTATTATTATTATTATTATTATTATTATTATTATTATTATTATTATATCTTCAATTATTATTTTACTTATTTTGAATTGAACAATTTATTATTTTGTAAATTAGCTTTATGAATTTCATTTTACTTATTTATTTTATAAAAATATCAAAAAATATTTTTAAAATAAATTTATGAATCCTACCAAACTATAGGATGATTTTTTATAAATTTAAATTTTTTATGAATTCTATTAAATTATTGTAAAATTTTATAAATCAATTTTTATAAAAAAAAATCTATTATTAATAAAATATTTTTTTAATCCTACCAAATTATTAAAAGATTTGCATTTTAAATTAAATCTCTCAAATTATTGGGAGATCTGCATCAAAGTAAATTTTACCAAACTATTAAAAGATTTTGTTAATTATTTTTTAAAATAAAAATATATTAATGAATCCAATGATAGAACCTCTTTAAAATAAAATACTAGTCTTCATAAATACTCATGAGGTGAAAAAATTATCTTAAATTGCTACCAAATTATTTGAGTAATTTTAAAATTAATTTTTAATATTAAATATTTTAATAAATCATAAATATGGTTAAAATTTAGATAATTTGAAATCAAACTAATACTATCTTTTGAATTAATGCTGTGAAAATGTTATAAATTTCTTACATATAAACATACTCTCAAACTTAAAATCTGATTTCGTGAATTAAAATCTATTATTTAAAAATACTTAAATCAATATTGAGACTTTCTTTTAAATAAAATAAATTTTGTCAAGTGATTAATTATACCTAAATAAAAAATATTAGTGACGATTCCTTTAATTCATATCTAGCACTAGGTGTATGTATCTATATGTAACGATAAAATTTAGAACTGCAGTGCAAATTGGCAGAATATCATTCAAATAAACTGATTCATGATTATGCCTTGGCCAGCTTCTCACCAATCAACCTTTTTAGAACTCCATGACCAGGATCCAGCTTTCATATGAACCAAAATGGTCAAGAAAATAAAACAATAACACCTGCAGACTTCTAAAATTAAGTGGTGAAATGGGACTTCCTTTTATGTGAATCGGGTGAAGAACAAGAAAACGAGCTGTTTTGGTAAAATGGGTCCTTTTACTTTTTAAAGCATGCAAAGAAAGAGGGGGTGAGTTCCCGGGTTTGATAAATTTTGAAGGAAACCATAAATAGTATTTCATTTCTCTTACTTTGCAGTAAAAAAAATCTTGACTTTCTCTATCTCTAATCCCCTAAAAACCAACATCTTTGTCTTTTCATGTGTATAGAACACAAATCCAGTTTCAGGCTGTTCTGCTTCGAAATGTCAACAAGACACCTAGACAAAGCAGCAAGATGCTAATGGTTTTAGCTTTGCTTTCAGCTTCTACTACAACTCACACCAACTTCTGTTCTTTATATGAGAAGACAAAGCCCACCGAGACCAGCATCACTCTCTCCAATGACAACACCATCACGGCAGCCATCATAGCAGCCATCATAGCATCACAAGACTCCATTTTCAAACAATAAAAAAGAAGAATGGGCCACAAAGCTTCAAGAGATATATCCACTACCTCCACTACTTGCTCCATTAGCTTCTATCCATGCCTAATAGAGCATCAGGAAGCAGGAAAATTGAGCACAGTTTCCAAGAGACAAGATACCAGTAATGCTAATTATCATTCCTAATTTATGTTAGGCAATGACCACATTTCCCAGAGGAATATATCTACCTTGTAATATTCCATGAGTACACAACATAGAACTTCATGTTTAGATTTGCTTGAAGTAAACTGGGTCCATATCACTATTGGTGAAAAAAACTTCATAGATTCACTTGTAAGCTTTCCTCCCCAAGGCAAAAGCTGCATGAAAACAGTGTTCAGTCACCATGGCATAAATTTTAGAGAGCATCAGTAAACTGATATAAACAATTTTCAGGATTGGGATTTACCATAATGTGCCAGTTCCAAGCATCTCATTTACCTCAGTATACTTGAGACCTAGAGAGATTAAGCTCTCATAGTACTTTTCCTTGTAATCTCTTCATCCTGTGACATCATGCAAAGGATTTAGGTCCCTACAAACGAATAATCAATGGTAAGTTCCAAAATCTTAAGTGCTCATCATATTCCAAAAAAGAACATTTTTTTAGGCCTTCACGAATTATGTGTCAACAAACATTTCATGTCATCCAATGAACAGAATTGTTAGATATATAAACTTGAAAGTCTAAGAAACAAAAAAGGCTACACTTAGCAGGCAATATGAATATTGTATGATAAAGATGTTGGTCTAGCTTGTTCTCTTGCCCTCCCTTTCTCTCTCCTTTCAGACAGAAGGAGGCAGATGCCTGCTCAAAGTATCAGAAATACCAAACAAGTAATTAAAGGCAGACACATACACCTGGTGGTTTCAGTTGCTATTGCAACATATTGCAATGCCTATAAAATTTTTCGACTTCCACCATGTTCCTTCAATGTGTCTAATTAGGACTCACTTGGTGTAAATCTAAATCTTAACAAATTGAAGAATTTTGAATTCACATTCTATTCAAATTGACTTCATCACCCTTTGATGTGCCATGTGTATCATTAGAATGTCAAGTGATGAGGAGAAACTACTGACCCAAGAAAAAGCACAGAAATGAAAATCAAAACTAGATATCTTTATCTACAATGGACAACCAAAAAATCTCATTCCAATGCGCTAGGTGGATATATTTTCTGTAAAAGAATGACTTGAGTACTGAGCACTTAATTAAATAACGAAAAAAAAATAAACAAAACTTACAATACAACCATGTTTGTATTGATAGCCATGAAGAAGTTGCCACAGAATATAGGTAGATCAAATTCTGGTTATGGAAAGGCAGCAGAATCCAATACCTACCAAGAGAAAGACCGAATAGAGTTTGTATAAAGAAAAGCAAATACCGTGTAACATACCAAATAATCTACAAAAAAGCATGGCTTTTACTAATGCAATAATCAATAGAACTAACTAACTAGGTCAAAATAAAAGATCTCAACAGCCAAGACATAGAGAGAGCACGTCTTTTTTTAAACTCTGAATCAACTTGCTCTATGAGTTGTTTCTTGTTCTACCTTCTGGACCTCGACCAGTTTTTGGCACAAATTTCATTCACTAATATAAGAATATTATGTCTTAAGTAGTTTACTACATTATGCCTTCAGAGTTTAAATCTTGCTTTTAATTGCTCCTTGTTAAAAAGAATGGACTGTGACATTTCTAGAGACTCCACAGATCAAGAATGCAATAAAATACAGCATGGAAAGAACAAATCATTTAGACAACTAAAGGATAACACTTTTATCAAAACTCAAGAGAATAAGATGCATTGGCTTGTCTGCTTCTAATGAACTATATGAATAACTTACTACAATTATCAAGAGCAAAATGTCACGAATCAATCTGGGAAAATACAGATAATGACAAGTTCTAAGAACTACAAATAGTTTAAAAAGAGAAGTATATAATTTGTTTGTCAAGTTATAAAACCCAGGACTAGCTTAATTATTTTGCTAATTTAACAACTCAAAACATTAAAGGTAACACATTAGAAGATAACACCTGCATAGCTTCACCCTCAATGCTCATACTTCAAAGTAGTCTGATTCTAGGAGCCTCAAATGACATTGAACTATATCTTTAGCCTCGTTTGTCCATCCAATGTGATCATAGAATTATATCTTTCCTAAAGCCGCAAAAATATTTATATTGCAATTAAAGCATGACAAGCAACATTAAATCATGAATTCATATCATACCACAAATTTTTATACATCAGTATGTCAATTGTCGCAATGCTCACATCAACTAAAAATACAAAAAATATTGTGGTAATGGCAGCAAGAAATGGTGGATTAGCCCAAAATCCTTCCATGTCTAGTTTGGCACAAAACCTAATAACCCTTTGTTAACCTGAGAACCTAAAAGTTGAACTTGGCTATGATTTTGGGCTAGGGCTAATCTAATGATAATCTTCATTGATAACTGCCAGTAATTGCACCATGCTTCAAAAGAAAGACCCTAAAGAAGTCTGCCCTTCATGTGTTCCTCATAAACAGATAACACACTCATTTTCATCAATAAAAAGGCATGGTGGATTGCAAGTAGCAACGGTATTGATGCTCCTGATGAGATGTTATTGGATCCTAAAATATTTCTGCTATTTTTCTTTTCAAGCACGATGAACAGGAATACTGAATGGTAAAAAACAAAGTACATTCCTAAACTTGGTCGAATTTCTATGACAATTAATGGCCAGTCTAAACTAGAGTAACCAAGATATATATATATATATATATTTTTTTTTTGCCTATGGATAAGCGAAAGATCAATCCTTTAGATGAATGAATTAAGAGTAGCAATAATTTGTGAAGATATAGCCAAAATTATGCTCATTTCAGTTTAACTCACAATGTTCAATAACTAAACCATTAAATAGACACAAAAATTACTCTTTATATTTTATTTTTATAGTAAATTTATTTTCAACCTGGTACTTGGATAAAACTTAAAAGTAACACTAGGATTCATTCACGTAGCATTAGTAACTCAGATCTAAAAATCTCAAACATTTAAACAAAAAGCTCAAAACCAAATTGGCAAAGAAGCAGGACACTAGAAAAACAAATATATATTAAAAACAACAGCAAACCCAAGAATAATCATATCAGAACAACCAAAAAGCCATAAATTCTCATTAAAAGGTTAAAAAAAAAACAGAGAACCCATTACCTGGAAGGAAGAGGGAACCAGAAGGGTATGTCTTTAGGTTTCATTGAGAGCAAAGTGAATGAAGTTTTTGTAAGAGATTGCAGAGACTTGAAGCAAGCAATGCTTTCTCTTCTTCCTCTTCCTCCAGTGAGATTTAATAGCTATTAATGAAGGAAGAGGTTTTAACATCGAGCTTAACCCGTCATTTTTTAAAGGAGAAATAATAATGAAATGACTTATTCAAGCGAAACTGCAAACTCCAACATTTTTAGTTGAGTTGGTGAATTTTTATGCTATTTTCTGGGACTGGGGAAGTGTTTTCCGTTGAGTTTAGTAGACGCTTTTTTTTATCATTTTCTTTTATCAGTTTTAACTTAAAAATAATAAATAATATATTAATATTAATAAATTATTCACATTTAATTCAAATAAAATATAATTTAATTATATTAAATAAATTTAAATTTAAATAATTTGATTATCAATAGAATGAAATTTAAATATTTTTATATTTAATTTAAATAATTTATAAATTTAATTAAATTTTTATATATTTATATATTTTAATTAATAAAATATTTTAAATTCAATCTTAAATTTGAATATAAATAATTAAATTTTTATTAAATAAAAAAAATTAAATAAATTTAAATAATTTAAATTTTATGACTTAAGTTAAAAAATAAAATTTGAATTAAATTTCAATAATCAAACTCAAATTTAAATTTAATATCATAATGATTCGAATTCGATTATATGCGAACAAGAATCTTCTTCTAAAAAACCTACAAAAAGTATCTTAGTGCTTTGTGTTTAGGTCACGTGGGCGGAAACCTGAACCTTGCAGAAAGAAAACCCATCATAGCTACACATTAGCTCTGTTACTAGTTACTACAAACCCAATGGATTGGGCGTTGAATCCGGCCCACTAAGGCTTTTTTTTACTCACTTTTATTTTGATTACCATAAGTCTCCTTCAATTTATTATCTAATCATTTCATTTTTGTGCTGGAATACGAGTGATAAGCTCTGAAGTAGAGAAATACCAGTCCTCCAGAAAATGACTTTACAGCATGAACAAATGCTCTTGGGGTGAACATTTGATTGCTTTGATGGATCAACATCGGGCTCATTTGTGTGTTTATCTATTAACCATATCCTATCAGAGGTAGCCGGATGTTTTGAGTATTGGCTATAGCATGTCCACCACGTTGACCAATGTCGAGTCTTTTCGTTAATGTCATATTTATTTTTATATATATTAGATGGTTAAGATATTATCTCTCAAAGCAAATAAACATGATATAGTGTGTATATTATACTGATAATGATATTAGTATTGAATATGAAATTTATCGTAAGATTCTTAAGTTTTTGGGTATAGGGTTTTAGAAATTTCAATTTGTAAAAAATTTTGGGCATGATTTTTAAAAACTTTTAAAAGCTTTCTGATATACATTTTTAAAAGTTTTTCAAATTTTTTGGAAATGAATATTTGAAAATTTTTTTAAAGTTTTTAAAGATATATTTTTTTGAAGTTCTTAAAAATTTTCACAAATGTATTTTAGGAAGTTTTTCTAAATTTTCAAAAATGGATCTCTAGAAACTTAGAAGCACCGATTTCAGCACCAATTTCACTCAAAATTTTCAAAATTAAATGACCAAAATCAAATGAAATTAAAACAAAAACTAACGAATTATCTCTTATTAGAAGTTTTATAACTTGATTTTCTTTGATTTCCCTTGAATCTATTTAGATTTTTAGCTTGATTTTTTAGGGAAATAGGTTTGAGAAAAAAGAGAATTAACAGGGGTGTAAAGGAGGAGAGGATGGGGTGTGAAAGTGTTTATGAAAAGTTGAATTTAAAGTGAAGGGATTCTATTTACACCCTACCAATTAATTAATACACCCAAAAATTTTTTTTATAAATTTAATTTTTAATGAAATTTCTTAAATATCTATAGTCAATATCTTTTTTTTTTCATACCCATTTCTTCTTATTTTCTCCTCTTCTTCTTTCCAAATAAGCAATAGTTTTATTCTCTTATTATTTCCAGCAAAAAGTCATATTGTTGTCAAAATTTATAACAAAAATTTATAATATTTTGTATATTGCCAAAATAGAAAATGAATTTGAGAGAAATAACTACAGCAATGAAAATTTGAAGATGATAATCTAGTAAGTAGATTTTCAAAAATGGATATTCAAAAGTTTTTAAGAATTTTTGAAAATCTATTTCTAAAAGCTTTTAAAAACTTCCGAGTATCTATTTCTAGAAAACCTTTAAGAGCTTTTAAAAATCTATTTTTGAAAACCTATAAGAGTTTTCAAAATTTTATTTTCGAAAGCTTCAAATCATATCGAAATAAAATGAAAAAACATAAAACACAAATAATTTACCTCTAATTATTAGCTTTCTAACTTCAAATGGGTGAATTTTTATTTGAATTTAGCTTCAAATTTTTAGGGTTTATGATTGGAAAGAGAGAGAGAAGAGATGGGTTGTGAAGAAAAAGAGATAAAGTGTTTGGGTATTTTGGTAATTTTTTAGTTTTAAGTGTGAGGTGTGATGAGTAAAAAATGAGATGTTAAAAGTAATGAAATGTATTGAATAAAAGGGTAGGGATGAGCAATTGGTCGATTCGGTCTGAAAAATCAATAACTGAATTAATCGACTTTCATTCTACAAGTAATCGAATCGACCAATAAAATTTTAAATAATCGATTTAAATGAATTGTCCAAAAATCAGTTTGGTTCGATCAATTTGGTTAAATAACCAAAATTTTCATTATTTTTTCTTTTATTTTGAACAATTATTTAGT
The DNA here is from genome assembly GCF_047325235.1 of Durio zibethinus. Classification (NCBI taxonomy): domain Eukaryota; kingdom Viridiplantae; phylum Streptophyta; class Magnoliopsida; order Malvales; family Malvaceae; genus Durio; species Durio zibethinus. The sequence continues at coordinate 8,337,359 of NC_143167.1, read as the reverse complement.
TACAAATTTAATTCAATAAAACTCAAATTTAAGTATTATTCAAACTAAATCACTAAAGAATTTAATAATTTCAAAAACACTTTACAAGAAAAAAGACAAATAAATACTCATCTCAACTTGTTTAATCAAAATAAATTAAACAATAAGTTAAAAAGTATTACTCTAACATATATCAAATAACAAACAAAGCCAACAATATATAATAATTGTCATTTCAACACATAAATAAGTTTTCAAGTATCAATAGTCATAGGCCAACTTAAAAAAGTATATCAAGCAAATACAACTCTCATAACTTTTGTGCAAAACATAAAATACATTTTAAGTTGGCAAATTGAGCTAATAACTCATACAAAGCATAAAACAAACTAAGGACACTCCAAGTTCGCAAATGGATATAAAAGTTTATAAAAAATATAAAACAAGCTAATTAAAGGATATTCTCAATTCGAACAACATTCTTCATACATAGATCGCATAACTATGATGCACATTCTTCATTGTTTCCTAAGATGTTAAAGAGATTGTTCATAGAAATTAACAATAAAATCATTGCAAAAGGTGTATACACCTTTTTCTTAATCAATTACCAGATCTGAGGTAATTTTTGACAAATTTAAAAACATATAAACAAAAAATAACAAAAGTAAGCATTAAACAATTAAAAAAATTCAACATAATAATACTTAAAAAATAAATGACGGTATAGATAAAATATTACCCAAATCCATTTTGTCAAGCTATGTCAAATCATTTTCAAGTTGAAATGAATCAAGATTATAAGATCTACGTAACCAATCTAGAGCAAAAATAAAGGCTTACACAATTTTATGAGTTAAAGAACTTTTATATGCATCAAGCACATGACCACCAATGCTAAAAGCATATTCAAAAATAACTATGGATATAGGACTAGCCAATACATCACGAGCTAGATGAGAAAGGATAAGAAACCTATGGCTATTAAGTTTTCACCAAGTTAAAACATCAAAGTCATCACTATCATCATTATTAACCTCCTTACTCAAATATTTAGCCAATTTTGATTTATGTTCATCTTTGTCATGTTCAATCCTATACCTCTTGCACTTGGACTTAAAGCTTTGTTTCCTTTTTGTCATTCCATTTCAACTTTCATCATCAGTGGGCTATGACATTTGGCTTACTTGACTACTTGCACCAATTTGTATAGACTGAGATTCTAACAATCTGTTGTATTTATTGAACAAGTCATCTATTGCTTGTTGTGCTTTCTGATCATCAATGAAGCCTCATCAGAAGAATACATTTTCATATAGCAATATTCAACAAAAGGAAGCTTTTTTGAAAGATCAAGAAGAGAAGCAATATAAATCAACATATTCATCTTTTTTGTATTTTCCCAATAGTTATCATATTTATGTTTCATTCTCTTTGCCATTGCATTCAACTCAATATCAGGATTTAATTACCATTCTCATAAAGTGGAATAAACATTATTGCCAACGAATTTACAGTCTGTCCCTATTAATCGCTCGGGCATCAACCAAGGAAAAATCAATTCTAGGTCCATAATCAACTTTCTTTTGTAGTACCTTACCCTCAGGGGAAGTCGAATCCCCACTACCTCATTGAAAGAGAAATATCCTGACATATTTGCCTGACCGTCATCATACTATGCTTACAGTATGAATAGTTTTTGAAATTGTTAATATAATAGAATGATATGACTAGATCCGAAAGCTTTTTCCATCTTTTATGATTTTTCATTTTTGATTCATGATTTATACTCATAAATCATTCATTTGAATTGCCACTCTATTCTATATAAAAATAAATTAGATAAATTCAATATGATATATGAATGAGAGAAAAATCTCTCGATCAAACTCTTACCTTGGGTCTCTTTACTTAGGCGACAGAGGGATAAATTTTCTAAATATCATCAAGAAAAGTGTTAGATGTGACATAAAAAATACCTAAAACTTTTATGGTGAGATCATAAAATTATTGCAATAAAAGGTAATACTTTATAATAATTACCAAATCATTTTGATTAGGCACCCCATCTCTCATCAAATGCTTTCTTTTATAATAAAGATCAAGATCATTAAATGCATCAAATGCCTTTTTTAAACTTTTGAGCTTCATCCAATATCAAGTAAATAAAATTTCATTTAGTGCTAATATCCACACACAATAAACTCTTACTCTGAATATAGTTATTTACAACATACTTTTTAAATTTGACTAACCTAAAAGGTGATTGTTACACATATCTTATTGCCCTTTTAACACGAGCAATTGATTCATTTATTTTCTTCAATCTATCACAAACAATAAGATTAACAATATGTATAATGCATCTCAAATGAAGATATTTACCTCCCAAAATACTAATTCCAGCATGGTTAAATTTTTTTTCTCAAATATGCAATTACAACATCATTAGAACTATCACAAACAATAAGATTAACAATATGTATAATGCATCTCAAATGAAGATATTTACCTCTCAAAATATTAATTTCAGCATGGTTAAATTTTTTTCTCAAATATGTAATTACAACATCATTAGAACTAGCATTATCAACTGTAATAGTAAAAATCTTATCAATCCACTAATCACACTAACATTTCTCAATCGCTTTACAAATGGCTTCATCTTTGTGACTAGAAATAGGACAAAAATTTAATATATTTTTGTTTAGTTTTCAATATTTATCTATGAAGTAAGTCATAAGACATATATAATTGATCATTTGTAAAGAGGTCTATGTGTCAGTGGTGAGAGATACTCTTATAGAAGATGATTTCAGGAATTATTTTAAATGATTTTTTTCATTAATATAAAGTTCATAGTAATCCTTAGCAATTGTCTGTTGTGATAGTACACAAAATCTAGGACATGCAATTGACATGCAATATCTAAATCATTTTGCCTCTGTAAATTTAAAGGGCAACTCATCTAAATGATCATTTTAGTTACACCTTTCCTAATAGCATCTTAATTAAATTTTCATGTGTTTAAAGATTTCACTCCTTTTGACGGCAACACCAATTCTGTTTGAGTACCATCATCTTCGTTAGAACAATAAATCTTTTTACAAGAATTCATGTGATTATTTAATGTAGTGGTTCCATTCTTTTTAGGATCTGCTAAAAATTTTTTATCATAATAATTACACTTAGCTGTACGATTACCTTTCTCGTTGACAAATTTGGTGAAGTTGTCCCATACCTCTGACCATGGCTTAGATGCTTGTCTCATCACTTTAGAATTTGCAACTTCATTTCTTGTTACTTCATCACATGCAGAAAGTTGAAAGGTTGATTGTGTTTGATTAGGTGTAAAATCCAAAGTCATATCATTCACTTTATTTGGCATCTTAAAAAAAACAATCAAATTATATCCAAATAATAAATAAAAAATAATTAAATTATATTCAAACAATGAATAAAAGTAAAATTATACAAAAAAGCACACTCACTTATATCAATTGAAAGTGGGCAGTTTAAAGATAAATTGCATTTAAAGCATACTTTATAATTATATGAGGGTAAAATTAAAAAAAAGCAAACATACTAAAGTGCAATATAATTGTGATGGTACTCGTATCAATTGTATGCTTAATTTAGTTCAAAGAATAAACAAATGACTTAAGTCTTAAACAATAGACTAAAGCCCTAAGCTAAAATAAACAATAATAATATATATTTTTTACAAGCATAGTAAAAAAAGAATTCTTATCCAGAAAACAAATGACTTAAGTTTTGAACAATAGAATTAAGCCTCAAGTTGAAATAAACAATCGTAATAATTCTTATCTAGTCTTTTCAATAGCAACAATAATATTTGCCAAATTAATTAACTAGGCTTCAGTAACAGACATTATATATGCAAACTTAAGTAACAATAGACTTAAGCACCAAGCTGAAATAAATAGACATTACATATGCAAACTTAATTGACTAGGCTTCACTTTTTGCTAGCTTCCTCGTTACATTGCTACTTTCTATCACGTAAAATGTCTTTTGTAGTTTTTTTTTTTTTTTTGGTATGGGAAATTGATTGGAGATTATATACTCAGGCTTTCAAAGGTAACAAGTCATAAAATTAACAAGAACATACAATTTTTTTTCTTGGATTAATTGGTTTTTAAAACATTTTTAATACAATATTCAATCTTTAATTTTGCCTTTTGATTTTTTTTTTCTAATTTTTACTCAAATAACTACACCAAAGGGAAATGTAAATTGATGGATTTAAAATTATATTCTCATGTGTTTGATGTTTTTGGTTAATTAAAAAGATGTACCCAAGAACAAATGGCTTTAATGAAACAATTTATCAAGTTGAAATAAACAATAGTAATAATTCTTATCTAGTTTTGAATAATAGTAATTTTTGTACAGTAAACAAAGGAATTCTTATCTAGAATACCCACAAAAAGAATTCTTATTTAACTATCTTTAAATGGATTAATCCAAAACTACATCTAAAATCCAAGAATACCCACCAAAGGTTCAAGCTTTTTAAGAATCTAAGAATACACTCCAAAGGTTCAAGCTTTCTAAGGATTCAAAGAGTAGTTCTTGGTGGAAGAGGCAATTTTTACCCAAATGTAGTTCGTAGAAACATTCCTTGTCAGCTCAATTTTAAAATGGGTAAGTTGATTTTTTTTTTTTAAATTGTTTGGAGTTTAACATTGATTCATTAGAGAAAAAGTTAAAGATTATTGTGTTTATAATTCAATGATAAAGAAAAATATGAAGGTCATCAGGACATATGGTGGTTGTAGGTCTTGTACAGCAAAGAAATATTTTTGCAAACTCTGATCTTGTTGTAGATATCCTAATTGATTTGGGTCCAAGCCCATTGAGCTTGGCCTGAAAGTGTGAAAATTTTAAGCCCAATTACTTTTTTATTTTATATTATTTATTTATTTATATATGTTTTTTGATTATTCAGTTATTTTGTTTTATTTATCTTTGTTTTCTAGTTGATTTATCTTTGGTATTTTTGTTAGGATAATAAAAATAATTTTTACCGTGGATGAGTGTTGGTAAAGTTTTAGATTGATTTAATCTGCAATAGATAAATCTTATGACTTATGATGATATAGAATTCCTGTCAACTATGGGCTCATAATCAAAAGGAAACTCTTTTGATTTTTTATCCTATAAATATAAGACCTAAATCACACAACAACAAAAAGAGAGAAAAGAAATTAGAGAGATCAACACAGATAAAATACACAGAGAAACAGGGAGAAAGGTAGTAAAGATCCATGAAAATAGTCTGAAGATTTTGAAAAAAATTTTGGGTTACAAAAAGATTTTTTTTGGAATTTTTTTTTTAAAATTTTCAGTTTTCGATGAATTTTCTAGTGTCGATTAAATTTTTCAACAAGTTTTTCGGTGATGATTGAAGATTCTAACACCGGTTGAATTTTTCGATGAACTTTCGATGAATCAATCCAGATTATGATGAGATTTCTAAAATCTGATAAATGATTCAACTGGAGTTCATTGAAGTTAGAGAGAGGATGAGAGGAAAAAAAAGGGAAAAAAGAGAGGGGAAAAAAATCTGATGGAAAAAAACCTAATTCAGGCTTTTATACTGACTCAAAAATGATGTCATTTTGGCGTTTAAAAGGTCCCAAGATCCCCGTATTTTTATTCGGGCAATCCGACCTGATCGTAACCTGATCCATTGACCCTCGTCCCTGCTAGACCTTATTATTGAGTCGAGTTGAGCCGATTTCCCCTCGAGCTACGTTTCGAGCCGATGTTTGTGCCTGCAGCTAAGCTAATCTCTAATTGCCCAGCCAAGTCGAGATGAATTTTTGGTACTTTATTTTATTATTGTATTTTTATTTATTTATAGTATTTATAGTATTTTTATATGATTAAGTTAAAAAAAGGGAGAAAAAAATTAAAAATTAAAATATTTTTTTAGAATAAGTATTAATTATCCAATGATGAAATTTTTTAGAAGTTTAAAATGATAAATTTCTATAAAATTCCTAAGTGAGCAATTTTGTCCCAAATGGTGAAATAATTTAGATAAAATTTCAATAACAATAATTAATATTTATTTTTAAATAAAAAATAAAAAAAAATTTTTGTTGAAAATATTTGATAAATATCTAATGATGAGATTTTTAGAAATTTCAAATGATAAATTTTCTAAGAGATCTCTTGGTGAAAAATTTCTTTAAATTTGTCCCAAATGGTGGAAGAATTTAAATGAAATTAAAAAAAAATAATTGTCATATTATTTTCTTTCCAAAAAAAAGGAAAAATAAAAGAGATTTCTAAATAAGCCAAAATGGTGAAGAATTTAAAAATTTAAAAGAGAAAATATTTCTAATTTGTCTCAAATGATGGAATAATTAGATATATTTTCAATAAAAAAACCAAACCAATAAAAAATAATTAAACTTTTTGCTAACGACGGAGCCTCTTCAAGAAAACAAATGAGATTCTTGAATACTCTTGAGGTGAAATAATATTTTTAAGAATTCTACTAGATTGATGGAAGAATCTTAAAAGTTATTTTCAATGTTTGAACAATAAATTTTAAAATCATTAAAATCAGAACCTTAAGATAAATATGGTACCATCATTTGGATAGGCATGTGGGGTGCTATAACCTTCCCCACATGTAACCGAACTTTCGAACATTTTTCTAGTTAGTAGACCCGAACATATATTTTTTAGGGACCCTTAGTCAAACTTAGGAGTTCCTAAAGGCAGAAAAGGCAAAGATGTGAGAGAGATAGAGAAGCAGTTAAGCATAGATAGAGAGAGGTAGAGAAACAGTCGAGCAAAAAAAAGGGCACGAGCATTAGGCATGGGTGGGTTTCAGTAGGGATTAAAAGTAGTGAGTTAAGTTTAGGGTTATTTTATGTGGGAATAAACATATTTACCCTTAGTTATTATACAATCGGTTAATTCTATCTGTTTGGTTATCGGTTTTAAGAACTTATAATCGATCGATTAACCAATTTGTTAGTTGTTTAGGTGAGATGGTGATCCAAGAGAGGGTGAATTGGATTTCTCCAAGTTCTTCTCAAATAATGATTTCAAAATATAATTGAATTGAAAATTAAGACCAATATCAAAATATGATGCAAATAACAATAAATTGATAATTTTTAAACAAATGCAAAATAAAAAAATAGGGATAGAGCAATCAAACATAATGATTTATAGAGATTCGGTCATTCTCCACAAGGCACTAATGTCCTATTTTTTTAGTTGTCCACACCAAAATTTCAATCCATTATTCTTGAATTGAAATAACAACTATATTTTTTTCTTAAGGCTTAGGTAGCAACCTAATACTGTTGACTTTTTAGGCTAAGTAGCAACTTTTTAATCTCAAAAATTTAAGAGGATACATCACCTCTTGATTACAAAAATACTTAAAAGAAATACAAACTTAAAACACTTCTCAAAGGCTAAGTGTTTATCAAGTTTAAGTACAAGAAAATCATGAATGAACAACAAATATGATTTGGATACAATAAATACAAAGATATAGATTTTTAAGCTCTAACAATTCTTGATTCTTTGAGAGAATGAAAATATAGCTTATTGGTTCTTACTCTCTTGATTCATCATTTTTTTTGGTGCGTTGGAATACCCAAGATATAAAGAAATTGAAGAACTAGCATTGGGGATGGTTTGAAACAAGAAAATAGCCGTTGAAGCTTGATAAACTAGCCGTTGGAGAAGTTTATGAGCATACTTGATCGATCCTTTCTTTAAAGAGATCGATTGGTTCATGTTTTGGATGCTTTTTACACCTTAAAAATATACAACTCGATCGATCCCTTTATGTAAATGATAGATTTTGTCAAGGGGGTGATCAATCTTTTTTTCAATCCTAGAGCAAAAAATTTGTTCTGGGTAAAAAATCAATCAATCCCTTTTTAAGGGGATCAATCCTATCCAATTGGGTAGTTTTTTTTGTTTTGTACTCTACTCACTAATTTGATTATATCTTGAGTTATACAAATCCAAATTAAAAATTGTTTGAAGATTTAGAAACTAGACTTAAAGCATCACCTAATTCATTGTACATGAATTATAGTGAATTTTCAAAACTATCATTTGTGCAATTTTTAGATAACTGTAAAATGTTTAGTAAAAATTCAAAATCTTTTCTTAGAAAATTTAGATTTAGATTTTATTTGATCAATTAAAACGTAGACTTAAAAAGCTTTCCAACAGTATAAAATTTAAATATTAAAGCTTTGTGAATTAATATAGAAAAATAAAACAAGCTCAATGTTGAAAAATTTTGTTCTAGTAAAACAATTTTCTTAAGTTAATCTATTTCTCAAAACCAATATTATCAAAATTCTATTAAGTCCAAAATGAATAAGTTCACTTTAAAAATAACAATTCAACTTTATTTAAGCTCAAATAAATAATGTTTAAAGATAGTTTTGATTTGAGAAATAAGAAAACATAAAGAAATGTTTTAAACTTTGAAAATCATATTATTTATTTAATGCCAAAAATAATAAAACTTAAAAACTTGTACTAAATAAATATTTTTCAAAATTTTAATCAAGCTTATTTAGCTTATTGTTTTATCATTTTAAAATAAAAATCAATTCAAGATTAACATAATTTAACCAATCCCAAAATTGACTATAGCCGAAAATTGACTAGATTGAACTGAATTGACCATATTTCATTGGTTTTAATCGGTTAAATAGGTTTGAACTAATTTTTGCTCACTCTTATAAAGGAAAATTTTATTTACACCCCATTTTTACTCTATATACCCCATTACTAAATACATCCTAAATTCAAAATTAAATTTTTTATTTTTACTACATACACCCCATCCCTTAACAATTGATTTTTCTTTTATACCCCAATATTTTTCTTTTTTCTTTCTTATTCTTTCTTTAATTTCAAGCCCAAATTAACCCTGAATCCATCAAATTAGCCTCAAAATTACATTTTTTAAAGTCTTCCATTGATTAAAAGTAAGATTTTGAGATTTATTTCATTTGTTTTGATTTAAAATGCATGTGAAAATATGTTAGAGTTTACGAAATAGATTTTGTAGAATTTGAACTTCTCAAAAATAGATTTCCAAGAAATCGTTAAGACTCTTAGAAATTTATTTATGAGAAGCTTTTAAGGTTCTCGAAAATTTATTTTTAAAAAACGTCATTTTCAAAAATAAAATATAAATTTTAAAAATTCATTTTCATAGATTTTTAAAAATTATGTTGTATTCTCAAAAATAGATTTTTAAAAATATAAAAAAATTAGAATTGATTGAGTATAAGAGAAAGAAGGATGAAAGAGGAAGAAGAAAAAGAAAGAAAAAGGAAAAGAAAAAAAAAGAGAGTAAAATTATAATTTATTAAAAGATAAATTTGATATTTGTTATATGAATATTTTTGAAAAAAATTGATAAAATATATAAAGAAATTTATGTAATGTATTTAAAAACTCTCTTGAAGTGTAAATAATAACCATATTTAAGTATGAGATGTAATAAATGAAAATAAGATATTAAAAATATTTTATAGAATTTCTCAACTACATATTCTTTCTAATTCTAGATAGTTAAAAATGAAACATCCTTTTTTTACCCTATTAGGCTCTGCCAGTCCCCGACGCTCAAGATTTCGATTCGCCCACCACCGGCTTCTGCAATCTCCCTATCACATCAACCGAAAAAAAAAACAATTGCCAAACCTTTCACTACAAGGGCCTTTTGGTCACTTGCATAGTTTATCCTCCTCCACTACTGCACTTGAATGGAGAGGCCCTTCATGAATTTCTTTTCAACCCTCCACCATGTCCGCGTGCACGTACGATTAAACATCCAAAATCCCCAACACATCCATCGCCACGTGGCCTCATCGTATTCGCTGGGGACAAATAAGAAACGAAATTAGGGAATTAAACAAAAAGTAAAATATTTGCTAACTCTGGTACTAAAGAAATTAGGAAAATTCTGAGTAGGTTCAAGTCATTTTGATTTAATTTTAGATCAAATTTATTTAATTATTTTTTTAATTAATTAAGTAATTAATTTAATTATTCAGTAATTTATATAAAACTTAATTATATTTGTAACTTATATTTGTAATTTCATTTAATTTTATTTGAAATTTTAAAATAAATAGAGTGTGTTTTTTAATTTATTTTTAATTTTTTGAAACTTTATTAACTTAATTCATTTACAAAATATTATAAATTTAAATTAAATTTAATAATTTATAAATTTTTATTATATCTATTCATGTCAAATATATAAAATAAAAAAATTATTATTTTATAATTCATGTTTATATACGTAAACACAACATATATATATTTTTTCAAAATCAAATTTTAATTTGTGATATTCAAAATTAGTCAATCTAACTAAAAAATTTCAAACTCATAATCGAGCAATATACTTGTCTAAATCTCTATTTATTTAATTTATCTAAAAATCTAAAAAATTATTATAAATATAAAACATAAAAAAAAAACCAACAAATATGCCATACGAGTTAATCCAGTTGACGAGATATAGTGTTTTTATATAAACAAGTTTCTCCATAGGAAATTAACCCCTCTTATATCGCATCTAAAAACTTTATTTTTTCCTTTGATTATCTTTCTCTGTCTAGAAAAAACTTTCTCTCTCACTTTTTTTTTCTTTTTTTCCAATCGGACGATTAATCCAAAAAAACGCATCGTCTTCCTCATTTGGAATCGGGACCTCTCACCTCCCACCGCCGCCGATTAAAAAGACCCGAACCACCCTGAAACCTGTAGACCCGAGAGAGACCCGAGTGAAAACGGTCTCATTGTTTTCAAAAATTTGGCGGCCGGTTGTGTTTCGTTTTCCTGGCGATTTAAAAGGTGCGCATGATTATTAACCTGCGCATCATCCATTTATACCTAACAAATTTCTTCTCCTTATTACGCAAAAAACTCTCATTTATTTTCATAAAGGTCAGGCCCTTTTTTTGAACAATAATTGGCTTTTTTGGCGGTCGATTTTTTTTTACTCAATTTTGTCCACGACGCTATGAATTTAGGGTTTTGGATTGTGAATTGTTGCTTTATATTATTAATTTTAGGGTTTTTTAATCGGAGTTTCTAGTGTTCGATTTTTTTCGGTTTTGTGTTTGGGTTAACGGATCTATTGTTTGCTTTGTTCGATTCACGTTTTTCTTCTAATTTTTGCATTAGTGTTATCTCGATTGTTTGGATTGATTTGGTTATAATTTTGATCGTTTTTATGCTCAAATTCACTTGATAAGTGTGTGAGTTTGAATTTCTTTTTGGTTTTAAGCTTGACAACACTTTCTTGTTCCCATTTTCGTGTTTCGTAGTTCTGTGGAGTTGTATTTGATTTAACGAAGTAATTGTTATGTCGAATTTGCAGTTTTATGTATTTTTAAGTTTTCGTATGGTCTTTCACTCCTTGCAACTTCAATAATGACTGAATTTGCATTTAGCTATGTTTGCTCAACAAATGCACCAAAACTGAAAGAGTTTTAACGTTGGATATTAAATTTTTTATTATTCAGATAGGTGGTGGTTGTGTTTTTTTTTTAGTAAATTGTATTCTTTAATTAAGATTATATTCTTTGGCCTTGAGGCTCTTTGTGACCCATACTTTTTTTTTTCTTCCCTTTGTATTCTTCTGTGTCAGTTGTGTGTGCTGTGTTTATCTCAGAAGGTCTAAAGGTTTTGGCTGATTGATTATTCAGGTTCTCAGCTGAGATTGGGAAGCTGATTTGTTTCCCTTAATATTTTTGCATAGTTGTTAAAGAAGGGAGTTATTTGCATAGGATTTCCATGTGAGAGGATGGCATTTTTTGGTAACCATTCGGATGACACAGTCTCACATGGTGTCTTGGAAGAGAAAATCCAGGGACAAAGCATTGGTAGGATTCACAGCTCTGCAGGGAATGAGGACGTGGATGGGACTTATAGCGAACGAGAATTTGATGGTAACATGGGTGGACAGTATCAAAGTGATGGAGAGCCAGATGATTCTGTGAGGCTGCATAATGATGTGGCTGCTAATAATGGTGCTGGTGTTTCAAATTTGAATTTTCAGACAGCAGGAAGAAGAATACCTCCTGGGAAATGGGGTTCAACTTATTGGAAGGATTGCCAGCCCATGGACCACCAGATTGGATCTGATTCTGGGCAGGATTCAAAATCTGACCAGAAGAATTTGGATGGTTCAGAATATAATTCATCAGATGACAGGGATGGTAGGTTAGAATCGGAAGATGATGAGGCCCATAAAGAAGTGGGCAAGGCTCAAAGGGGTCAATCTGATGTCCCTGCAGATGAGATGTTATCTGATGAATACTATGAGCAGGATGGGGAAGAGCAAAGTGATACTCTGCATTACGGAGGCTTTAGCAATTCTGTTGGGTTAAATACTAGGCCACAATCAATGCCTATTTCTGTCAGTACTACTACGTCCAGGAGTTCAAGAGCTTTAAATAACCATAACTATTATGATGAGGATGATGACAACAACAATGATGACGCGGATGCAGATTATGAAGAGGAGGAAGAGGAAGATGGTAATTTATATCTTCCTGTCTTATTTTCATTTTTCTTCCTTATTTCTTATTACAGCGTTTCACATTAGGTCACTTAGGTTGACTAAATGAGTGCCTTGAATTTGATGGATGATATATGTTTCTATTCTTTTAACTATACTACAGTTTTTAAGTACTCTTAATTTTGAGATGCTAAGATTTTGCTGTCTTATTTGCAGAAGATGACCCTGATGATGCAGATTTTGAACCTGACTTTGGTGTTGCAAGTGGTCATGCAGGGAATAAGGTCATTAAATTTGTTTTAATTCTCACCTTATTTTGTTTTGATTTTAACTTTATGATTTTTATTTTCTACACATTCACATTAGTAGTTTTCTGAATGCATATGTTATTCTATCCATTCTTTGGCCCAAGTAAAAGATAACGAGGAAGAAAGGAGAATGTGAATAAACTGCTTTATTTAATCGTAGGACTTGAAGCATGTAGATCTATGTTACATGGTTTTGGGATAGGGTGTTGACACGGGTAGGTTACATTTTTGACAATTTTTTACTTTAATTTTGAGGATCAAAGTGTCATACCCGTATGATTTGTGAAGTGTCCAATAAGTGTTAGACACTGGTATTTTAAAGTGAAGAGTCCGTGTAACATATTGTAGATTCCTCTCCATCCTTTTCGCTGGGTTTTAAAGGATGGTTGGCTCTAGAGTAAAATATTGTATTCAAATTTAAGCAGCCCTGGACCTTCTAGTGACAAAAGGAAACTATTCTAACCATTTGAAGATGGAGTTATTTAGTACCATGAACTGCATAGCACTGCACATGGGATGAGAACATATTCATCATTATGCTGGGGGATGGATGTTACCAAATTTATACCCTTTTTGAATGTAGAAAATAGGGTTTTACAAAGTGTTTCTTTTTACTCCAGTGGAAATGGCGACGAATAACACCAAAACTTGCATTGTTTTAATGCTGTCACACTAACCTATAAATTATAGTCAGGTTTTGGAAGGTATATGCTATAATAGTCAATTATAGGGTCAGGTTTAAGAGAATTGAGGATAAAATAATGAAAGATATTCATAGGCCTTTTTTTCTGTTACTATGTTCAGCATATGGTGGTGCTTGGAGATTGGTAATAGAATGGCCTATATTTGAGTGATATGTAGGGTATATTGGTTTAGCTTATCTGTAAAAACTTTCAAACTCTTGATTTTCTTGTTTTCCAGCTTGAGCTGGCTGGCTTGTATGGCAGAATTAAAGCTGTATTTGGTTAATTGGGTTAGACAGATTTGATCCTCTTTATTGCACTGGAGAGTCCAGTCCATCTTAATGAATGCCACATCACATGCCTAGCTGGGCATCTATGGATGAAGTGGAGTCTATAATGGACTTGGGAGGAGTTAAACTTGGTTGGATAAGCAATTAGCATAGATAGTTATAGTTATTGGTTGTTGAAAAATATATCTAAGCACCTGAAAAACATTTTATCTTCCTCTCTCTTGCTGCTGTTTGTTGAAAGAATTATTGTTGTACCTTGCTATCTAAATAATGAATGATTGGCATAATTTAACCAGTGGTGATGTCGGACAGCTTTTTTGGTGACTTTGGAAGGAAGTTAGAATGGAAGCCTGTGAAATTCTAGTTTGTAGGTTTTGGGCTTCAACAATATAATGAAATAACTGTTAATACAGGTGTTTATTTGATGGGCAAATGCTGAGACAATCAATGAGTTTTAGGGCAAATTTAATATATAAGGAGAAAAAGATTCAATTACATTTCTAATAATACTGAACATATGGACTGCAACTGAAGTTGGTAGTTTCATGGGATTGTATTTTATCTCTTAGATGAGGACAGGAACCGATCTTATTTATATAGATTATTTGAAGTAAGAATTTAAGGTCTTATTGCATGGCTTCAAAGGAAATTATAGTTTGAACATAATTCTGCTTGTTAAGGTCTACTTAGGTTCTTCGTACTTATGTACTGTTAAGCACTAGTTTTTTGGTTTTCTCCAAAGTTGAGCTTGAATCTTTTATACTGTGGTAGATTGTTTGGAATTGCATCTTTACTTCTTAATTGACTGTTCTATTCCCTTGCCTGGCCTCTGCATTGTCATTTTTTAGTCATTTATTATTTCACTTCAGACTGGTAAAATTAGTTTCAATTTTCCTCGTTTACTAGTTTCTTGGGGGAATAGGGATTTTGGAGGATATGTTTTCTTTGATGAAAAATATATTCTACGGTGAACATTAAGCTTGACCCATCATGACTGTGTAGCTTTTGCCTTATCGTTATCCTGGTAATTCTCCCCACTAATATAGTTCTTTCTGAACAGGATAAAGACTGGGATGGTGAAGATTCTGAGGAAGAAGACAATAGTGATGGCAATATAGATGTCTCAGATGAAGATGATTCTTATTATAGAAAAAAACCTAAGGCTGGACAACGGTTTAAAGTAGGACGTAATGTAAAACCCACTATAGAACGTAAATCCTCCAATCGACAAAGAAGAGGGAGATCATCATTTGAGGAGGATGAATACTCAGCTGAGGATTCTGACAGTGAAAGTGATGAGGATTTCAAGAGCATGGCAAGGAGAGGTAGAAATCACCAAAAAAATAATGCTCGTTCTAATATGTTGACAAGCATGGGAAGAAACAGTGAGGTTCGTACTTCTACTAGGTCTGTTCGGAAAGTATCATATGTTGAGAGTGAAGAAAGTGAAGAAATTGATGAAGGCAAGAAGAAAAAGATGCTAAAGGTAAAGTCTTCTTATCTTGTTTTGGTTATTATTCCCTACTTTATATTTTTAGTAGATGTGTTTGATCTTTCATATTTGATGTAATTTTCTGCTTGTAATTTCGAATTTTGTGATGTAGATTATGCATGTTGGTATTTATGTACTTTGCAGATAAAATGTAATATTGACTCTGTAATCAGCATTCAGTTGCATACCTTTCTCTGTATGTGTTCTTGATTAACAGTTGTGTGGCTAGGATCATAACATGTATTTTACCTTTAATTCATTGTTATTATTTCCTACTTTGTATTTTTAGAAATTGGATCTTTCATATTCATGCAAGTATTTGATTGTAAAATGGACTTGTGAGATGTTAATTATTCAAATTGGTATTTATCTATTTGGCACATAAAATGTAATATTGACACTGTAATCAGCATACCTTTGTCTCTATCCATTTTTGTCTGAACCTGTATTGTTCATTCTTGATTAACAGTTGGCATGGTTAGGATCAATGGGTCATAACATTTCCTAGTAGTCTTTGTACTCTAGGCGTTTAATACTTAGGAAACTTGAGGTTGGAGTAAGTACCATGGCACTCCTACTTTCTCCAAGTATTTTATTTGGCTTTGTCCTTTAGCTTAGTTCAAATTACTGTTACCAAAGATTCCTTGTTTAAAATGTCTTTACTTTCAAATTTAATTCTTTAAGTTGGCCTTACTGCTGTTTGTTTTTATGCGTGTTTATCCTTTGTGTTGGTTTTATGGGATAAGCCTTGAACTTTGAACTTGCATATATAGGATGGGAGGTGCATGGACTTTGCATACCTTAGTGGGCTTGTGAAGCTCTGTTAATTTTTAACATGTAGTGAATGTGAGCAGTTTACATAAATGTGCATCTTTTTTTCTAATTTCGATCCACTATCTTGAAACATCTAAATCTTATGATACTTTTTGAGTATTATTATTCTCTTTTAAAAGTTTTATACTGCTTGTTTAGGATGAAGCTGATGAGGAAGATGGTGACTCAATTGAAAAGGTGTTATGGCATCAACCAAAGGGCATGGCTGAAGATGCTATTAGAAACAATAGATCGACGGAGCCTGTTCTGTTAAGCCACTTGTTTGACTCTGAACCAGATTGGAATGAGATGGAATTCCTCATAAAATGGAAGGGCCAGTCACATCTTCATTGTCAGTGGAAATCGGTTTTTGAGCTACAAAATGTATGATTTTATTCTTTTTATTATTTTTACGGTAGTGCATGTGTCTTTTAAGAAGCATTATATTTTGATGGTTTATTTCTAGTGCTCTGGGTTTCTCTCTCGCCTTCCTATGATGACTTGTTCTTTTGTTTTCATACTTGAGTTTGCAGCTTAGTGGTTTTAAGAAAGTTCTAAATTACACAAAAAGGGTGATGGAAGATGTTAAATACAGGAAGATGCTGTCACGTGAGGAGGTAATTTTTGCATATAGAAACTTTTGTTTCTGAAATTTTCATTCCAAGTTGCTGAAGATCAACTGAAAATACTCTGGAAATTTTACTTATTCTGGGTTACTGAATATATTATCTATCTAAATTCTTTTGCAAACAAATTCATACCCTATGTATATTTTGCTGTGTGGCAATTATATGGGTCATTTTCATGGTAAATGAAAAGGAAATAAGTGTGACAATAGGTTAGGATTCTGTTGATGTCTTCTTGAAGTCTGACTGTCAATTTAGCTAGATGTTTAAGCTAGTTCATTATTTTAAAATTTGGTTATATTTTTGTAAATTGACAATTTGTAGATTCCCTAGGTAGTGTATTAAGTCTTTGTTGGGTTTTAGTCTTTATCTATATATTCCTGAGGGCCTTCTCTTTCCCGTTGGGAAACTGGATTTGTTGCATATTTTGTGGTGTTTGTTTCATCAATCAAAATTTGCCTATCTAGCATATGGGATAGCGGCGGTATATGGTATTACCAGTAGTGTTTATTTATTTATTTATTTTTTTTGTATCTTTTTCAATTTTATTCTCCTCACTTCTTGAGGATATCATAAAGCCTATTGATCTTAAAGTAAATTTTGCATTTATTGCTGGCCTGGAATATGTGAGACAAGTTATTCCTGCCTTGGCAGGGAGAGTAAACAAGAAAAAGATAAATACACTTGCATTAAACAGATTGTAAAACAAACTTTTTTCTGGAACTAGCTCATATTTATTTATTTATCTTTCTTACCTGTTAGATTGAGGTCAATGATGTAAGTAAGGAAATGGACTTGGATCTAATCAAGCAAAATAGTCAGGTTGGTTTCAATCAATCTTTGTTCCTTTCATTGTTATGATTGTTTTTCTTGGTTGTACTCCTTAATTTAATTGTATTGGTTCACCATGTTTGTTTTCAGGTAGAGAGAGTAATTGTTGATCGAATCAGTAAAGATGCCTCTGGGAATGTGATGTCAGAGTACTTAGTCAAGTGGCACGGATTGTCTTATGCTGAAGCTACCTGGTAATTGTCTAGATTGATAGTTCAATAAAATGTAAAATTAGTGTCTCTATGCCTCTGATTAACAATGTGTCTATTATCGTATGGTGCTATTGTCTACTGTGTCCTCTTTTTCTTCTTTCTGCATGTCCTGCTTAACACAGCTGCAGTATTTATGATTGTGGGAATGTATTTGTTGTATCAGGGAAAAGGATACAGATATTGCATTTGCTCAAGATGCTATTGATGAGTACAAGGTAACATGTCCTGCAAATTGTGTCTGTGTAATTTTATTATTATTACTTTTGTCTGTAATAGCTACCATGGTGCTGTTCATAATTTTGCATTTCTGGGCTGGTGTGTGCATTTGCAGACACTATGCCCCTATTTATTATTCAGGATGATATGATTAAGACCTATCCTTGCCTTTCCACATAAAAATTTATTGCAGCAAGAATTGCTGGCATGGCCCCATGTTGCCATACTAGATGTGTTGCAGTGATGTATTGGATTTGATTATTAAGTAGGTCAAAGCAAATGAATACTAGCTGGTTGTATGGAACAGAGGGTGTGTTTATTGTGCATAGATAACGGGTCTTTCATAGCTAACTTCGGTATTAGAATAATAGGTAGCGTACTACCTAAATTACAATTTTGACTTCTTATTTTCCTTCTTAAATATCCCAATGCAAACCAGGTTCATTTTTTGATGTTTGCAGTCTACTTTATTTTGACTTCTTTGGTTTCAGGAAATTAAAGAAGTCTATATAATTTGTTAGATGTTGTAGGAGATTAATTGGGGCTTAATTAGTCAAGGGTATTGGTGAATTGAGCATTAGGTGCTATGTCTTATCACATTACAAGCATGCATAAATAAGCCACGTGGAGGCATTGACATTTGAAACTGAAATCGGACATGAAAGGTTGAAACTTATAATGTCCATTCTAATCCATTTTATGTTATTACCTTGTCCAGTTATTGGAGTTTCCTGTTATTTTCATATAGTTTTAATATTTCTTGAATATGCTCACATAAATGAGTAAAACATACTGTCATAGCTATTCAACGCATCTATTTCTCTTTCTATAAACAGGTTCGTGAAGCTGCAATGGCGGTGCAGGGGAAAATGGTAGATCACCAGCGTAAGAAGGGCAGAGGTATGCACTACTAACACTGTACTCTCTACATGTATAAATTAGAGTTTTGCATCATACAGCTCCTGACCATCTATGCCTCTTCTTGAACTTGCTCTTAGTATCTGCTAGATTTATTGTTAGTTTCACATTTCGTTATGTAAATGGATTACTTAATTGGGGTGCATTTTTAATCTTTAGCAAGTTTGCGGAAACTTGATGAACAGCCAGAGTGGTTAAGAGGAGGAAAGCTTCGTGATTATCAACTGGAGGGTTTGAATTTTCTCCTTAACAGGTATTCATGTTTCTGTTGCTTTAGGTTAAGCATTTTATTTTGCAGAAAATGGTTGTTTAATCCTAAGCTTTCTGATATATCCATTAATGTATGTTTTTCATATTCACATAACAGTTGGAGAAATGATACTAATGTCATCTTAGCTGATGAAATGGGTCTTGGTAAAACTGTCCAGTCTGTGTCAATGCTTGGCTTCTTACAGGTACACTGCTGGTTTTTTAAGAATAGCTGCCTTTTATTATTTTGAAGTTTTAAGGGCTTTTGATATATTTATTTTTTCAGAATGCTCAACAAATCCCTGGCCCGTTTCTTGTGGTTGTACCATTATCAACCCTATCAAACTGGGCTAAAGAATTCAGGAAGTGGCTTCCAGATATGAATGTTATTGTATACGTTGGTACTCGTGCAAGCCGAGAGGTGAGTCATGTTTTTATTGTACTTGTGCTCCTTTCATTCAAATATATTCGACTTTTATAGTTGCTTTAATATATTTTTTTTATGTCACCATTTTGTCACCATGCAAATATTTTCTTGGTATATAGCCCCTTTTTGTTAACCTTTATCTGCCTACTGAAGTTATACTTGTGTATCTTACATAAGGTAGGTGGTAGCTCAAATATTTTTAACCCTTCCCCACCCTGTTTTATGCTTGTTAAAGTTTTCTTTTCCTCTTTTGTTGGCAGGTTTGTCAGCAATATGAATTTTACAATGACAAGAAAATTGGTAGACCTATAAAATTTAATACCCTGCTGACTACATATGAAGTAGTTCTGAAGGATAAGGCAGTACTGTCTAAAATAAGGTGGAATTATTTGATGGTTGATGAAGCTCATAGGTTGAAGAATAGTGAGGCACAGTTGTACACAACACTTTCAGTATGTCATGCAATCACTTTAGCTTTTTGCCTTGTATAATCGTATTGATTTTATTAATTTGTTTAATATTGAATGATGCCTTTCTTTTTGCTCAGGAATTTAGCACTAAGAACAAGTTGCTAATTACTGGAACTCCATTACAAAATAGTGTTGAGGAGCTATGGTATTTTTTTTTTCTATTCCTTGTGCTAATATGATTTTGATCTTCCAGTCTTTTCATACATGTTAAAAGAAAAGGTTTTATCAAAGCTGAAAATTTCTTCTGATATCAACATTAACATTATGTTGCATTAAGATATGGCTAAGTTTCTTTGCCTGCTTTTCATTATACTTTTTAACCAAAGTAAGTTTCTTGAGGATAAAATTCTTCGGCCTAAATTTAATTTTATTAATATTGGCACTTTTATTTGTCTAGATGTATTTAGACATGTTTAAGCCTTCTCTAATTTAGAGACCAGAAGTGACTACTATATTTATAAAAAATAAATATCATTCTTTACGGGAAGAGGGTTTAAATTTATATTGCCGATAGTTAAATGAAGTGTCTTCTTATGCTTGAATAATTCTGCATTTGGTTTTTTTTAAACAAATGAAAGAGTTTAGTGTTAATAAGTTATTGTGTTATTATCTTACGTTAATCACTGATCCCATGCTGCTCTATGTTAGTACATGAACCTTTCAAGAATTTCTTGTTGGTTCAACTGTTAGCAACTGTAATGATATTGATGCTGATTTGAGCTAATTGCTTTTACCATAACTGTTTTTTTATGAACCTTTTTCCTCATTACTGCTTGTAGACTGGATGATATGCCTTTATATGTGTCTTTTGTCTCTCTTGTGAACTGTTAATGGGATAGCGAATCTGCTGACTAAATCATTTTATCATAAAAATTTTCTCCACCTTGTCGGAGTCCATAATTCTACTCATTTCAAATTGGTAAACAGACTTGTGATTCCTTTTTCTTTGACTAATGAATAAATCTTGTATGCTTCTTCAGCTACCATATTCCATCATTAACATTCCTGAAAACTGTTTTGACAGGGCTCTCCTTCATTTCCTTGATCCTGACAAGTTCAGAAGTAGGGATGATTTTGTTCAAAATTACAAGAACCTTAGCTCGTTTAATGAAATTGAGGTATGCCATAACAAGTCATTGCTTCTTTTTATCATGTTTCTTAGGTTGTTAAGTTAATTGTTTGACTTGATCTAAAACCAAAACCTATATTGAATTTGCACGTAGCTTAATAATCTTCACATGGAATTGAGGCCTCACATTCTTCGAAGGGTTATCAAGGATGTAGAAAAGTCTTTGCCTCCGAAAATTGAGCGTATCCTTAGGGTTGAGATGTCCCCCCTTCAGAAACAGTAAGAGCTATAAATTGCTTGTGAAGAAGCTTTACATTTTTCTATCGCATAAAAACTGATACCATTTGTATTAATGCAGGTACTATAAGTGGATTTTGGAACGTAATTTCCATGACTTAAACAAGGGTGTTCGTGGCAATCAGGTTAGTATCTCTTATAATTTGGCTGCTTGAAGATTTTATTGGTGCTGCCTTATGTGTTGTTTGTCTTCTTTTCATCTGTTTGGTTTTACTTTATTTTATTACCTATAAAAGTATGCAGTATACAGATGAAGTATGTATTTCTGTAAAAAAGTTTACACAGTTTTTCTTTCCTTTCTGTTATTGTCAAGCAGTGCTACTAAGTACCAATTATAGAAATTGAGGCAAGTCTTTTTCTTTTAAATCGCAGGTCTCACTTTTAAATATTGTAGTAGAGTTGAAGAAATGCTGCAATCATCCCTTTCTGTTCGAAAGCGCTGATCATGGTTATGGTGGGGACACTAGCATGAATGATATTAGTAAACTGGAGAGAATTATATTAAGCAGTGGGAAGCTAGTTATACTTGACAAGTTGCTAATCAGGTTGCATGAAACAAAGCATCGTGTTCTAATCTTCTCCCAGGTTTGTATTGGATTCTTTTACATACTTCTCTGCCCTTTGTTCACTTGAGTCTTTTATGCTATGTCTGGGAACTTATAGAGAAAAAGGTAGGAAACTAAAGGAGGAGAAGAAGAGGGAGAATGACAGGTTGTGGTTTCCCTTGTCTGGCTTGTTGAATTTAATGGAAGGGAAGAGAAAGAGTGTTAATGTTATGTAACTTGTTTGGTTAAGGAGTGGAAAGGAAAGGGGATGATAACTTTTAATATACTTTTATAGTTGCATCCTTTATGAGCTAAAAAGAAAACAAACATGAGGTTAATTTCTTTGCTCAACGCAAAAACTTTTAACGAGGTAACAACCCCCCTCCAAATTCTCTCAATTTGGAGGAATTGCAGAAAATGGTGGTTTGGCTGTACAGGTATCTCTCCTAATCCATTTGCTTTCATTAATCCTAATTAAGGGAAAGTGGACGACTCTCCCTGTTCACTTTCCTTCCCTTCCTCTTAGTACAAACAAAGCTTATGGTTGCTGTTATATGCGTATGTGTGATAAATACACACACTTGTACAATATATGTGTTTGTGGCAGGAAATGGTGTTATTGTCTTTGTGACATAGGTCAGCTGGGTCATTAGGTTTATAGCAATTATCCAATCTGAACTCTTGAGGAAAACAGGGCAAACTGTGTAAAAAGAGGTGTTGTGTGTGTTTTGTAGTTTAATTTATTTTCAAGTCTTTCTATGTTTTGTTTATTCTACATTTCTATTTGCATCATGGATGGGGGCTGAGTTTTTGAGGAAAAAAGGGCAAACTAATAAAGAAAAAGTGTTGTCTGTATGTTTTATAGTTTAATTTATTTCTAGTCTTTTCATGTTTTTTGTTTTTTCTATATATCTCATCCCATCATTTATGGGGTGTTTGACAGTTATCTTGTGGATATTAGAAGTCTGTGCTAGCTGTTATTTATGTTTTTAATGGAGGATGAGTCTGATTGAGTTTTGCGATATTGTGTTTTACATATTCATGTTCTGCTAAAATGGTAAAAATTTCCAGATGGTTAGAATGCTGGATATACTAGCTGAGTACATGTCACTCCGAGGATTCCAATTCCAGAGGCTTGATGGTAGTACAAAGGCTGAGTTACGACAGCAGGCTATGGATCATTTCAATGCACCTGGAAGTGATGATTTCTGCTTTCTTCTTTCTACTCGGGCTGGTGGCCTTGGTATCAATCTTGCAACTGCAGACACTGTTATAATATTTGATTCTGACTGGAATCCTCAGAATGACTTACAGGTCTCAAACTTGACATCTTGTTTTCACCCAGCATCAATTTCTATGTTTCCAGTGAAAATTTAGTGGTCTTTTTATTTATGCTTACTGTTTTATTTTGCTTCAGGCAATGAGTAGAGCACATAGAATTGGGCAACAAGAAGTTGTCAACATTTACAGATTTGTGACAAGCAAAAGTGTTGAGGAAGACATCCTGGAGCGAGCTAAGAAGAAGATGGTCATTCACCTTAACCTGCATGAATTTGTTCATATACATACATAAACGCACATATTAGTGTAAATTATGTGTGTATGTGAAAGGAGCCTAATTTAATTTTCCTGTTCTGCATTTGAAGCGAATAATTTAATGTGCTTTCTTGCATGGTGCTTTCTATAGGTGCTCGACCATTTGGTGATCCAAAAATTAAATGCAGAGGGTAGACTGGAGAGAAAAGAAACGAAGAAAGGGAGTTATTTTGACAAGGTAAGGACATGCCTTGAAGTAATTATTCATGTAGTTTTAATATGTTGTATATCTGGCTTTTGATTGTTGTAATTGACCATCATGATTGACCACTTCTTTCCCGGATGCGAATATTGTATGGTGTTGCTCTGTAAATTTTTAATGCTTTTGGTATTTAACACAATTCAACATTTTTTACCATTCCAGAATGAGTTATCAGCTATTTTGAGATTTGGGGCTGAAGAGTTGTTCAAGGAGGATGGAAATGATGAAGAAAGCAAAAAAAGGCTGTTAAGTATGGATATCGATGAAATTCTTGAAAGGGCAGAGAAGGTTGAGGAGAAAGAGAGTGAAGAGGAAGGGAATGAATTGTTGAGTGCTTTTAAGGTAAGAAACTAATACTTGGTTATAGTGGTGGAGTTTTGTTATAATAGGTTTATAGATTCTTTCAAGTCTTATTTAAACTGGTTTCTATTTCTTTCATCATTCTCAGGTTGCAAGTTTCTGTAATGCTGAAGATGATGGGACTTTCTGGAGTCGTTGGATAAAACCAGATGCCATTGCTCAAGCTGAAGTATGATCCTGATTTTTTTTTTTTATCAATCTTATTCTACCAAAAGTTTCTTGAATGTTGCTTGTAAATTTTTAAGTTCTGTGTTAACATTAGACTATTAGTTGGATCCATCTACTTAAATTATTCTTCTCCCATTAGGAAGCTCTGGCTCCTCGTGCTGCAAGAAATACTAAGAGTTATGCTGAGACAAGTAAACCTGAGAGAAGTAACAAAAGAAAGAAGAAAGGCTCTGATCCTCAAGAGCTTCAGGAGAGAGTACAAAAGCGCCGTAAAGCAGAATACTCTGCCCCCGTAGCTCCAATGATTGAGGGAGCAACTGCTCAAGTGAGAGGATGGTCCTATGGTAATCTGCCTAAGAGAGATGCATTGCGTTTTTCTCGAGCGGTATAGTTTCTTAGTCTTATGGAATTTGTCTAGCATATAAAAACATATTCCTTTATTCATATTGTCTAAGCAATCTTTCAGCATTTTATTTATATTGATACTTAAACTATTATATGTGACACATTTTTCTCTTTTATTGCATCCTTTGCATCATGAAAATTCTCTAAAGTCAATTTATGCTTCATATGCATCCCACCCCATGGCCTTTTTCTTTTTTTTTTTTAAATTTATTAAAGCAATAGGCAGTAACTTATATATTAGTTAACCAAAGTATAGTTTTAATTTTTAATTTTTAATTTTCGTAGTTACATGTTATTAAGTGATTCTTAAACATTGAGACCGACTTTTGGCCAAAAAATAATTGAGACCAACTTTTCTTGTGGATAGCCGTTCCTCTGTTGTAATCATGTTCTGGCCTCTTTTCAATCTTTTGTTTGATTTTATTGGGTTATTTAGGTCTATTGGCCTGCTGAAGATGTAAAGGAAAGACCTATAACCCCTACAATTGTTTCTTTGAATTACTTATGGGAGCATATTTTCCACATTTTTTGCTGGTATTTTGCAATATGAGAAAATTACTAGATGGAAATTATTTTCATTGGGAAAAGAGCATTAAGATTAAATTCTGAACATAATTTGCCATTGTCAAAAGTGCGAGTTGATTTCTTGAGTCAGTCTTAATTTCTTCTGCAAGAAGCAACCTTACCAGTTTCTAACTGCTTTCCACCACTTAACTATAATCATTTATCAATTTTCACACTAGTCCTTGTTTGCTATGTTTACACCAGTATCAGGCATGAGTGCTAGCGTGCAATCACACTATAAGTTTACTGAATCACATCTAGTTTGGTTACATGTGGTTTGATTTTTTTGTTTATTATTTTAGGACTGCTGGGAATCTTGTTGCCTAGGTCTTAGCCTAAATTGTTCTTAAACTTTTCAACTTGCAACTTAATGGAAATTATTCATATGTCCTATTGTTCTGATCCTGGAAACTGGTTGTCTCCTTTTATGTTTGCATGCTCTATGTCAAAGGTTTTTTTTTTTTTTTTGCTCTTTTGATTTTACTTTCTAATAACTTTGGTTGCACAGGACAATGCTGGATAGCTGAACAATATTGAGTTTTCTTTGGCCGTAGCTGAGCTGTGGGCCTATTAGAGGCTTAGTAAGGTCCTAGATTTGGCTAGAAGAAATCTAAATCAGTTAGGATTAGACTAATTACCTATTCTACCCCTATAAGTACTTGAATTCAAACAAGCCTACTACTGAATTTGCAGGAAATCATTAATTCTTCTTTAAAAAAAAAAAGATTCTATTACCAGCTACTTAATATTAGTAGCAACAATCTGTTTTAATAGACTCCTGGCTTTTGTCAGATGTTTCCATTTTTGAAGTTAATTTAGCAACAAAGACAGGGGAGGGGGGTTTAAACATAAACATTGAAATATAAGGGATTAATGTCCTTCTAACCACTTAAATTTCCTTTTGAGCCTCTTGTACATGTTCTTTTTTTATCAGCCCATTCCCCCCAAGTAGAAATGGCATCCGTTCTATCCTTATGCATGTCTTTTCTAATTTGTAGCATTTACCTCTTCGATTATCGTAGGTCGTGTTGAGCAATTCTCTGAGCTTTTTTTTTTTGGAAATTCCTTTATTGCTCCAAAATCAGGTTATGAAATTTGGGAATGAGAGCCAAATTACTTTGATAGCAGAGGAAGTTGGTGGTGCTGTTGCAGCAGCTCCACTTGATGCACAGATTGAGCTTTTCAAAGCTTTAGTTGAGGGATGCAGAGAAGCAGTTGAAGTAGGAAATGCAGAACCTAAGGTTCGTTCAATGAGTTATAAGTTGTATTTGGTTTTCCATTTCAATGAGTTATCTATTGTAATTCTAAAGCCTTTTGTGATTCTGGTATTTTATTTGGTAATTACCTTCAGGGACCATTATTGGATTTCTTTGGTGTCCCTGTTAAGGCGAATGATCTTTTAAATCGTGTCCAAGAACTTCAGCTCTTAGCAAAGCGAATAAGTCAATATGAAGATCCCATAAAACAGTTCCGTGTGTTGACGTACCTTAAACCCTCTAATTGGTCTAAAGGTTGTGGGTGGAATCAGAGTATGTGTATCCAATTTATGTTGTTCTCTTTTCTAGGAATGTAATCAAATGAAAATTGCTATGGTCTTATCATATCTATCTTGTTATTGTCATTAGTTGATGATGCAAGATTGCTTCTGGGAATATACTACCATGGATTTGGAAATTGGGAAAAGATAAGGTTAAATGAAGGGCTTGGCCTCACAAAGAAGATTGCTCCTGTGGAACTTCAACACCATGAAACCTTTCTGCCTCGTGCCCCTAATTTGAAGGAACGTGCTAATGCACTCTTGGAAATGGTATTACTTGTACTTGCAATGTTAATATAATCTGCAGTAATTCTTACTGTTTTGGCCAGATTTATTCTTACTGTTTAATAGAAAATGAATTCATCTTAGAAAAAAGATAATATATATTTTTAATAAAATAGTAAATCTATTGGGTTTGCTACAGTTTCCATTCTGTTAGAAAATTCTTGCTATATATACTTAGTATGAAAAGTTTTTGTTTTTTTGTTTGTAGTAGAGAATTGACAAACTGTTTTTCTTCTTTGATCTCATATTTGGTTTTTGTTACCAGTGAGTGGAAAGTTTCTGGTTGACGGTTCTCTGATGGTTTTGTTGCATTTACATGTGTGTTTTTGGATGCTTGTGTGCTAGGCTGGGACCTTTCATATGTGTCCTCATCATGCATATTTAAACTGACTGGGACCTTTCTCCACAGGAAGTTGCCGCAGTTGGTGGTAAGAATGCTGGTATCAAAGCTGGTCGTAAGGCTTCAAAGAAGGAAAAGCAGAATCCTCTAAACTTATCAATATCTCGTGGCAGAGATAAGAAAGGAAAACCGGGTTCTCCTAAGGTCAGTTTTAAAATGAGTAGGGACAGGCCTCAGAGGCCTCAGAAAGTTGAACCTTTAGTTAAAGAGGAGGGTGAAATGTCAGACAACGAGGAAGTATATGAGCAGTTTAAGGAAGTGAAATGGATGGAGTGGTGTGAAGATGTTATGATTGATGAAATAAAAACCCTCCGTCGTCTCCAAAAATTGCAGACTACGAGTGCAGATCTTCCCAAGGATAAGGTTTAGCTATTTTTGTCCCCAATTCCTCTTTTTACGATTCTTTTGTATTTGGTTATTGTTTTGTGAGCTGCAGTTGCATTAAAAAGTTATATTTTTTTCCAGGTGCTTTCAAAAATTAGGAATTATTTGCAGCTTCTTGGAAGGAGGATAGATCAAATTGTCTTGGAACATGAAGATGAGCTTTATAGACAAGATAGTATGTGGTTCTTCATGCTTTTTAATGAAGTTTTATTTTTTTTAATTTAATCACCTTTTTATCTGTACATTTGGTCACTCTCGTGCACATTCACATTTTAGAAGTTTAACGATTTCAGACGTTTGATAATTTATTGCAGGGATGACAATGCGTTTATGGAACTATGTCTCTACATTTTCAAATCTTTCTGGTGAGAGGCTGCATCAGATTTATTCTAAGCTTAAGCAGGAACAGGAAGAAGAGAGAGGGTTTGGACCCCCCCATATCAACGGCTCTGTACCTGGTCATGTTGATAGAGATGGTGATCCTAATTACTTCCCTCCTTTCTCACGTCCTGTTGAGAAGCAACGAGGGTACAAGAATGTCATGGCATATCAAGCATCACAACCAATTCACAAAGGCATTGATGCAGCCAAGTTTGAAGCTTGGAAACGACGGCGGAGAGCAGAAGCAGATATTCATCCCCAACTTAAGCCCCCGACTCAAAGGCCTATGAACAATGGCACCCGTGCAATAGATCCAAATGCCTTGGGGATTCTTGGTGCAGGACCATCAGATAAACGTCTTGTTAATAACGAGAGACCATATCGGATGCGTCAAACTGGATTTCCACAAAGGCAAGGTTTTCCCTCAGGCATCAAGTAAGCTTTTAGTGCTTTTGCTGGATGATAGTCAGATAGAAGAGTTATGCTGATTCGCTTTTACCCTGTGGCATTGACTGCTTCAGCCATTGAATATTCTCTGGGATTCTTTTTTCACCATGGGAATAAAAGGTCGATGCTTCAATCTGACTGTTTGTGTCTTGGATCAAAGAAGTTACCCATCAGATGGCAGTTGCATCCTTGTAAAAAGATGGCCGAGGAAGAAGGCAAAAGATCGACTAACATGAGCAGGGCTTGCAGGGGCCTGGCAACAATTTTTTTTCTTTTACCTTTTTTGGCTTTGGAAGTGAGTCCAGTATTTGTTTACGTATATAGCACAAGAATAGCAGAAGAAAAAAATCTTAATTCAATTTCAAATATAAATGCACGAGATGTGTACGATGCGCAGAAAAAAGTGTACATTATCAGTTTTGAATTTTTGCTTTAACAACTTGCAAATTTTGTTAGCAATAATATTGGCATAAATTTGCTCATGATGAAGAGTTGAGGCCTTGTATTTTTAAGTAACAGCAATTTCAGAGATCTGAATTTGGCAACACAACTTAGACCCATAATTTTTGACAAGTTTCACTAACGAAGCAGGTCCCACGGTGACTTTATAATTTACTGTTTGACATTTTAATTCTCTCAATGTACTTGGTGGATTTGATTTGATGATGTTAATTTAAAGTAAGTATTTTTAAACTGTTTAAGAAAAACTTGTACAGTAGATAAAGACATATTTTATCTCAGTTTTTTTGATGTCAGACTCATGAACTTTGACAATATCTGTAAGATGATGCTGAAAGCCCTCTATTATCAAATGGTATATGGTTATGAACTTTAGTGATATCTATAAGATGATGTTGAAAGCTCTTCATTATCAAATAGCTTATAAAATTCAAGATCATATTATGAACTTACCTTTTTCTTACTCTAGTAAAGTTGTATTTGTTAAGATGCATGCAGACATGTTCACACTCACACTCTTTCTAAAGTTATGTACAGTAAGTTATCAAAAGATTTAAAAAAAAAATAATTAATTTAACATTTTGATTTAACTTACAAGTCAAAGATAATAATATGACAATTGAGTTTGATCATAGCAAAGAAAAAGATATTCCTTATCTAACAATTTTTTTAACATAATTTATGATACAAAGATATCAAACTGAATCTTGAATATTGCTAGAATACTTTAATTATATGTTTGATCTATGTATTGTTTATGTTTGATATTATTTTATTAAGGCAATCAATCTCCCACTGTTTTGCTGATAATTTTGTTAAGACTCTAACCCTAGAGAGCCCATGACCTTAGAAAGCCCACAACTGAAATAAGTTACTAGAGTTTAGAACATCATTACCACGTGTCTAAGAAAGAACTTAAAGGCATCAGTTACTAGAGTTTAGGACATCACAACCCCTACTTCTAGAATTTTTTTAGTTTGTCTTCTTTCTTTTCTTTTGTGCTTAAATTTTTTTTTTCTAAGTTAAAATTACTATATGAAATAGATTATATCTTAAAAAAAAAAAAACTCAACACACAGTTCTTCCACTTATAAATCTTTATATAATTTTCTCAAATTCTTCCACTTCCTTACTAGATATCAAAACTTTTTTGAAATCAAAATATCAAGCTCCAAAATAATATATTTAAGTCACAAAATTTAATCAATATATTCTTCTAACAAAAACTCAAGAGCATTTTATTACTTTTTAGATCCTAAAAGAATTTTCTCAATTTATGAATAAATTTGATTTTGTTTATTAAATTTAATAAATTATTATAAATAATATTTTAAAATTAATTAATTAATGAATAAATCATAAATATAAAAAATTTTATTTATATTCCATTTGTTTATATCTAAAAATATGATAAATATTTATAAATTTAAATTTTATTTATTTATATTCGTTTATTATATTTAAAAAATAATAATAAACATCATTGCAAAATTCATTAATATTATTAACCTTAACAAATGATAATAAACATCATCGCAAGATTCATTAATATTACTAGCACAACAAAATTAGATCATTTAGGTTTCCTTTACACCCTAGAAATTCCTAGTTAAGGTGGATTTGATTAAGGTTGGTACTTGCTGTATGCACTGCTTCTTATGAAGAGCCTTGTTGATGATGATAGTGAAAATGTGGATATTCTTGTTCTAATCTCAACAACTGGTTTCTGGTTCTGAGCTCGGGAAACTTGCAAATGTTAATAGTGGCAAAAGTGCATGTTTATTAGGCGTCCTGTCAACGGAACAAAAGCAAGGCTTTTAACAAGACAACTATACTGTTGAAACTTAAATTTGTGTAAATCTTTATTCTGGGTATGGCGTTTTTCTCTCCTTTCTGTCCTGTAAGGTAGTTTTATTATGGTCTTCTTTTGTATCTTCACATCTTGTATGGTTAGAATTTTAGGACAAATTGGAAAAAAGGGGAACAAATATGCAGCCGACGAGTTTGACAGGCAGCCTCAAAACAGGGGATAAAAGATCAAATTAAGAATTGGAACTGAATAGAAACAGGATGGAAAACAGGGGGTGGTGTGTGGTGTCGGTCGCAAAAGGGGAGAGTGTGGTTGACAACACTTTATCACATTATCTTTTGAAATTGCTCTCTCAACCTCATAATCCCACCCCAAATATCTGTTCCATGTCTATTTCATATTTCTGTAAAATACAACTATTATTTTTGTATGTTTTTTAAACTACAAATACCATTTTGCATTTTCCTACGTTGGCCCCCTTTTCATTAAATTCATTTCATTTGTGCCCTTGTAATGTACTCAATAACCATGTTCTAATTTTTATATTTAGTATAAAGTTTTGATTAAGTAGATATGATAATTTATATATTTATATTTATTTATTTATTTATTTTATATTTAATAAATATAAAATATAAAAATTATCGTATTATAATTTGTGTCAACGTATCAAACATAAAATATATTTTTTAATTTTTATCAAATATATATTTTTTATTAAAATTTTAAATTATATCATTTTTATATTATATCATTATAACATATTTAAAATTATTAAATCTCCGTTTAGGTTATTGCTTTGTTTTGTTTTTCCCATTATTCTATTTCTCATTATCTAGGTTTTATTTGGTTGCTAAGCTATTAAAGCAAAGGAAGATTAAAAGGGTTGAAAAAAAATTGATGTTCGTTTTTCAAGATTTCATTATTTGTATATAAAAAATTTTAAAACAAATAAAAAGGTTAACCTACAAAATATTTTTAATATAAAATTAAATCAAATTTATATATGCTATAACTTAAGATATCAAAAATGAAAATATACAAAGAAATGATTACCTATATTTAAATACTTCGTTAACTTAGTAAGAAGAATGAGAATTGATAAAGAAAGTGTTGGTGCGTGTTAATGTCAAGAACTCCATGTTGATAAGAAAAGGGAATGATTTTAAACTTATAAATTATAAGTTTTTTTCTTTTAATTAATAAATATGTGTTTTGTATTGAAAATACGTATATGTTACCAGTGATATTAAAGTAAATTTAACTCTTCGCTAACATGCTTTCATAAGAGATATCAAAATCGAGATGAATCCGAACCGAAGTGGATCTCTCTTCTTTATGGTGAAAGAGCTAGTAGTGCATTATGTGTTGATAAGAGAAGAGAGTAATCTCGAGCTTGAAAACATGATCGGGATAGTAATATGCATAAGATTAAGCTGAATGGGAATGGAAGGAAATTCACCAAAAATAGAAGACTACAGATGCAAAAAGAGATGTATCCCAGCTCAGTGGTTCATATTCACAGGATTCGAAATGGTTTCTCCCTTATCTGCCACGTTGAGCCACTTGGGACCTACATTTATGTTGATTGGTTCTCCCGCGCTCCTATAAAACTAAAAGCCTCTCTTTGGCTTCTTTATATATTAAGAGGCAGCTACAGCCTGCAATCCCTCTCTCTGCCGAAACAGACTTCATCCAATTTTATAGGCTTTGGAGGTATGCCACTTTACCCACATATGTTTTTGGACTTTTACAGTTCTGGGTATGGTCTCTTTTTGATTGTTTCTCAGTTTTCTTTTCATTTATTGACAATTATGTTTCTGTTTCTCAAGTTTTGGAAGCACCAAATTCATCAGGAAACACAAATAAAGGTTTATCTTTGTAACGATTAATCACAAAAGGGTTGGTATTTCTGTACTTAGAAATTGAGAAAGTTAAAAGGAAATATGCAAAAGATCGAAAAAAATGAAGAAGGAAAAATGATCACAGTTGTTTAACCGTTAGTGTAATGCAACTTTCCCTTCTTTTGTTATTTATTTATTTGATTGAAAGGAAAGTAGTCAGTTCATTAAGGATTTTCTTCTTAACTATCAATGACATTCACGACAAGCAAAACTTTTATGTCTTTTATCGTTTTGATGGACTATACCTTCGTGGTTCAATGAACCAAGTGAGCCGCTCAAAATTTTAAGCTTTTGATTTTATTATAACTTGTAAATTATAGCCTTAAAGTTAAAAAAAAATACTTTAACCCTGCAGTACATAATACTAATAAAAAATAATGGTGACAATTCTAATCCTATTAATGAATGAAACCCATCTTTTTGGTATCCTAAGGGACGTTGGTTACACTGCTTTTGCTGTTTGTCCACTTTTTTTTCCCTCCATGTTGTATATTTACTTAATAGACATAGTAATTGCAGTTATTTTTCTTCTAGTTTTTTTTTTTTGGCTTCACGCTGTACAAAAATTAATTTTTAGACAAAACTACATGTCATCAAATGAAATTGAGAGTGAAAGAGTGACTTTAGTATCCAATCAACCTAGTAAATGTGCACTAGAATCCATGTATTTATATGATTTTAAGCTTATAGAATGAGATTATAGATTAATTTTGTTATTTATGATTTTCTTTTTGTTGCAGCAGAGAAGTTTTGACGCTGAGAAGCGTCAGGAATTAGTGGAAATTTAAGTTATCAGTGACATTTCCGGGAGGGAGAAGGATGGACTATGTATATGGACCGGGAAGGAACCATCTCTTTGTTCCAGGGCCGGTTAACATCCCAGAACCTGTTATTCGGGCCATGAACAGGAACAATGAGGATTACCGTTCCCCTGCCATTCCTGCAATGACAAAAACTCTTCTTGAGGATGTCAAGAAGATATTCAAGACTACTACTGGAACTCCTTTTTTGATCCCAACTACAGGTATTCATGGTTTCAATTATGCTAACAAGTTTTTAGTTATCCATCTCACATGTCAATATTTAAAGATTAGTCAACTTGAGAACTAAAAGTTATGTTCCTTCGAATCATATGAAATGTATTGTTTGTCCATGATGTCCGTCTGCAAATCCTTCTTGGTTTTTTGAATTGAAATAATCAATAACACAAGTATAATGTTTTTAATAGTAGTATCTGAATTGTTTCGGTTAGTTTGTGAAGTTAATGTTGCTGTTTGGATTCAGGAACTGGTGCATGGGAGAGTGCACTTACTAATACCCTGTCCCCTGGAGATCGAATTGTATCTTTCCTTATTGGACAATTCAGTCTGCTCTGGATTGATCAGCAGCAACGCCTCAAGTTTGACGTTGATGTAGTTGAAAGTGACTGGGGTCAAGGTGCTAACCTTGACATTCTGGCAGAAAAACTTGCAGCTGATCACACCCACAAGATCAAGGCTATTTGCATTGTTCACAATGAGACTGCAACTGGAGTCACCAACAACCTGGCTACAGTGAGAAAACTTCTTGGTAAGTGTATATTATGTTCTTTTAGCAGCGGACTCGTTCCAATAAGAACACCCTGGTCTGCTGAAACTAGCCAAACTGCCAATGCCACATGATACATTAATTATTTGGATGTTTAGGTAAAATCTTTACTGATTTCACAACAAGACAATACCTGAAGCAAATAGCTGGAGCCAACTTACCCAATTAGATGACTCCTTTTCCCCATCACATAAAAGGTTCATCTAACAAGGTTTGAATTCAATTTATCAGATTACTTGAAAATGTCCAGTGTGTTGACACAAGGAGTTGGAACTGTTGTCTTTATCCTAGCAAAAGCCGTTATAAAGTTCAAATGACTAAAAAAATTGTTGCCAAATGCTTATGTAGTCCTTGGCATATAGGCTTTGGATCCAAATTATGTGTATTCAACTATTGTCCTGTTTTACTAAGAAACTTTTCTGATACATTCCTTTTCACTGTCTATTATGATAATCATTTTAACTTTTCAAACATAGTTCTTATGCCTTTATGTTTCTTCTCAGATCACTATAGGCACCCAGCACTACTTCTTGTTGATGGAGTTTCCTCAATTTGTGCCCTTGATTTCCGTATGGATGAATGGGGAGTTGACGTGGCATTAACTGGCTCTCAGAAGGCACTTTCTCTTCCTACAGGAATTGGTATTATTTGTGCAAGCCCCAAAGCTCTAGAGGCATCCAAAAGTGCAAAATCTCTTAGAGTTTTCTTTGACTGGAACGACTACCTGAAGTTCTACAAACTGGGAACATTTTGGCCATACACCCCTTCAATCCAACTATTGTATGGTCTCAGAGCAGCTTTGGATCTTATTTTTGAGGAAGGACTTGACAATGTGATTGCAAGGCATAGCCGTTTGGGCAAAGCAACAAGGTGAGCCGTGCTTTTCTTTCTTCTATGTCGGAATTTTCACCAAGTCAATTATATATCTGACATTTTCATTAACCTCCGGCACACCAAATCTATTAACTTCAGGACTCTATTAAGTCTTAAGAATGCCCCAAAATGTTCTTGTTTGAGGTCTTGTATGTCTTTTTTACTTCACTCTTTTGGCAATATTGTTGTGGTTGATTTGGTAGGTTGCATTATCTTGGAACAGGCTTGCTGTGGAGGCTTGGGGCTTGAAGAACTGCACACAAAAGGAGGAATGGTTCAGTGACACTGTGACTGCTGTCCTTGTTCCCCCATATATTGATAGTACAGAAATTGTTAGAAGGGCTTGGAAGAGATACAATTTGAGCTTAGGTCTCGGCCTTAACAAAGTGGCTGGAAAAGTATTCAGAATAGGACATCTTGGAAACCTAAATGAGGTAATGTCCTTTCTTGTTACTTGGAACAGAACAGAATTTTGAACTATATCATTACCTCAGATGAGTGTTTCACTACGGCAGTTGTGTCATCATTAATCTTTCATCTATTTTCAGTTGCAACTGTTGGGTTGTCTAGCTGGTGTGGAGATGATACTCAAAGATGTGGGATATCCAGTTAAGCTTGGAAGTGGAGTTGCTGCTGCCTGTGCATACCTGCAGAACAACATCCCTCTCATCCCTTCCAGGATTTGATAAACCTTCTATCCATGTAATTACTTTTCTTCTACCACCTGCTTCAGGCTACTCTGTAAAAATAAAAAAATGTTTCCCTACTTTGCTTCCCCTCTGTCGAAGCTTTCATAATCCTATACTTGACATGTTACTTACTGTATTATACTCAATTTCATATATGTTTATTTTTTAGTCATATTTTAAGCATCAAATTGGCTCACCAAGAAGTTGCATTGTTTTAGAGGGTACATAAATGAAAAAAAAAAAGAAAGAAAAAGTAAAACCACAGCCAAAATATTTGAAAGTTTGTAGCATTATCAATCAAACAATAAACATTATAAAAGACTCATCAACAAAATATTTGGTAGAGAACGTTCAACACTCGAAGCTTCTTTTATTTGAATGAATGAACACAATGGCCATATTTCCACGCTAAGAATTGAGATGTATGAAAATGGAAATCTGCTCAATGGTATTAGAGTTCACTCCAGGGCTAAAGGTCTCGAGTTTGAACCCAAGCCTAATCTAAAAGAACAAATATATATATATATACATCAGCACGAGGGAGAAGCTTTTAGAATTGCTTTAAAGAGCATCTTAAAAGTGGTCATGGCCATGGATATAGCCTTAAACATTGTTTCTTGCCATTAGTTAAAACTGTGTGCTACTGCAACTGGTTTGATGAGAAACTTTTAGCATTACAAGTTAAGCATAATGTAGAGGGCATGGTCACACCTCAACATCCCAAGCAAGATCAGTTTGTGCACTGGAATAGCATTGGTCACAACACAAGGAATATCCCTCAATAGTTCAAAATAAGCTGAATATACTTGGATAGTCATAGTATTGATATTTCTAGATTTTCATTTTTGAAATCTACTTTGATATCTGATGTTAAATACTCTGTCACCAAACCAAGCTAATTATTTAATTGGCTACCGGTAACTACTACTATATGCTGTCAATACATTGGATTCATTTATATCCCAAAAATTTTCGGGTTATAGAGTTGTAAAAATTTGACTAAAATATTCAGAAAGTTCTTGAATTATTTTATTTTTTAATTAAATTTTTATTTTTTATTATGTTTAAATAAAATTTTATTTTTAATTTATATTTAAATAAAATTTTATTTCAAATAAAAAATTTGTTTACGTTGAGGATTTATTTAAATGTAAATTAAAGATTAAAGATTAATTTAAATACAAATTAAAAAATTAAGAGTTTATTTGAGTTTAATAAAAATTTATTAATTTATTTAAATAAAATAATAAATTTTAAAGATTTTTATTATTTTAATTTTAAATTTTAATAACTATGTTCAACACATCTCTCTAATAAAGGGGCTTGGACGGTGGCTTTCATAACCATGGGCCGCAATGGAACTACATTCCAACGTGAATCATAACTGTACATTTGTTATTATTTTTATAAATGATGTTATAATTTAAGAATAAAAATAGTTGAAAGTGCTATTTGAAATTTTTTATAAAAAATTTACAATTGGAAAATAATTGAGTATAGGAAGAAATTACGAGTGTTAAGATTAAAATTTTTAATTTATTAGATTTCATTTCTTAAATATAATTATATGAAAACAAATTAGTTAAGTTTCGTGTTTCAATTTTAAAAATAAATTAATTTTTGACTTGTACAAAGTATGAGATTTTTAATCTTCATAAAATTATTTTAATTAATTAAGTTTATAAAAATATTATCTTTTTTCAAAATTTAAATTTATATAATGTAGTCATGTCAATTTGATATTAAAGTATAGAAAATTCTTTATGTATAATTGTACTCAAAATTGTTGAACATATTTTATTTTTATTTTTTCCAATTACCTATAGATTATGTTTAAAAACTTAAATTTAAAAGAAGATATTTGGAGTGCAAAATTAGTATAAAACATATGATAAAGTACATGTAAATATCAAAATTATTTTATAATTGTTTTTTAAATTTAAAAATTTGTTGAATATCTATTTTAATAGTGAGTTTGAAATAATTTTACGTATTTATGAATTTAAAATTTATTTTTTTATATATTTCCAATTAAATCAATCATCATATTAAATTTTATTAATTTGTGAATACTACGTATATTTTATTTTTATAATATATAGTAAATAAAATCTAAATTCACTTTATTAAATTTATTTTTCTATGCATAGCAATAATGTTTTTTTTTATTAAACAATCACTTATTTCAAAATAAGTTATTTTAATTTTTTACGAATTTATCAAACAAAAGATATTAAAAATTTTATAATCCAAGAAATATATGTTAAAATTAATTTTAAAATTAATTTTTATCTATTAAAAATTTAATAATTTGATTGCAATAAACATATTTATATATATGTCAATTAACCATTAAATAATCAATTTAAAAAAATTTATTAAAAAGCTCATACTTGTTTTTGGCTACATTTTTCTACTTCTCTATGCACTAGCATTTTAATAGGTATCTTTAGATTATATTTTTTTAGTATTTAAGGTTATCAAAATTAGAACCCTAATTACTGTAACTAAGAGTTCAATATTATACCAATAATCTATGCGATTGTTGATTTTTTTTATATTATATTTGATGCTAAACTATAAATATAAAAAAAGCATAATATAAAAATACAATCAATATTAAATGGTACTAATTTAATGATAGGGGAAATTTGTCCAAAACAAAGTAATGAAATTAATAAATTATTTTTATAAAAAATATATTAATTGCTTAAATGACTATATCATTTCCAATTATTATAAGCTTTTGCTCGAATATCAAATAATTGACAGATAATAAGTTTTTAAAATATATTTTTTATATGGATTAATTAATTGGAAGTAATTTAAATTCTTTTTTCATATGGTAGAAAGTCTTTATTTAATGTAGTATTAGTAAAACATATTTTAAAAACTTAAAAGTCTTTTAATATCAGAAAGACTATATATAAAACTAAAATTTAATTTTTCAATAATAATTTAAATTTATATTAATTTCATTATTTTATTTAATTATATAAAAGACAAAGTCTTTAACAAAAAAGAAAAAGGTCCAATGTGAATGATTTATATTATTGACATGTAGACGATTTAAAAAAAATGTCATGTTTCTTCTAATAAGTATATTTCATTTTATTTTATGTATTTTTAATTCAAAAAATAATTTAAAAAACTAATTAATTACATTTATTTTTTATTATTTATCTTAAATCACTCTCATTAAATTCATATAAAAAGTGTTAAAACTTTGATTGCCATTATTAATAAATAAAATAATATGATCAATTAAAATTAATTTTAGCATGTCAAATCAAATTAATTTTATTATCATTATCACATTAATTTCAAAATCTCTTTTTTCATATCTCCCAAACCTATTGAATATACATTATACTTGACTATTCTAATTATTAAGTATGAATTACTCTCAATTTAAGTATCTTTTACTCTTGATTTAGTTCTTAATTTATTTTAATCAATTAATCATTTAAAAAGAATCATTTAATGTGTTTTATAATAATGAAAATAAGATATTTTATCATTAAATTTTAAATTTGAAATGCATAATTAATTTTAAACACATGAAAATTTTTTATGTTGTCCACATGTAAAAAGATGTAAATTATCCACATTAGATTATTTCTTTTTTGTTAGAGGCTTTAGTTTTTATATATTTACTAGCTTTAAGCTCGTGCTATGTATGGGTAGAGAATGTGATTATAATTTTTGTTATATATAACATTATTAGTGCTAAAAGAATTGTATGAGTAAAGAATTGGAAGGTTTATTTTGACATAATAAATATATGACTATATTTAACATACCTTGTGCTTTGTTTTTTTTTTTTTTTTTTACAATATTGGAAAAATTAAGTTTTGATTTTTATTGAATATTTAAGAATGTTATGTAACTTCAAAAAATTAGGTAAAGCAAATTGCACTTTTTTTTTTTCATTTTAAAAATTAATTGTCAAATATTACTTATTTAAAAATTTTAAATTTCATGGTTTTATTATGCATGGGGCAATTGTATCTATAATAATTTTTGTAATATAATATTATTTCAAAACTTAATATAATTATAAATTTAGAGAACAATTTAAATTTTATTTTCATGATTATAAATATATTGATAATGGTTGATAAAAAAACATAAATCACCCAATATAATTTTTTACCATCATTTTTATTTATAATTTAATAGATAACCTTAATTTGATTATTAAAACTAAAGCTATAAAAGTACAAAACAAAAAAGTGTGATATAGATCTTATTTCTCAATCAAAAAGATAATTTCATTTATAAAACCAAAGGATTACATAACTTAAGAATCTTATCAGAGAAGACTCCAATGCAAAAACATAAAAACAATTGTAATAACACATAATAATAAACATAATCTAATTTTTAATATATATATACACACACACACACAATCTAATCCCATTGGAGTCTACTACCAATAGGTATAAAATAATTATATTTTTTTCCACTCTTATCTTTGCTAACGAATTAACAATATATTTTGCTTCCCTAAAAGAATAGACAAAATCAAATCAACAATTTCATTTTTGCTTATAACAATTAAAAACTCTCCGCTCCTTCTAAGGATGTAAATTTGCATTGAATATTTAAGATATAATTACTACTTTAAATCAAATACTATATATATTCATCTAATTTTAAGGGGATATAAAAATAAATAATTAAAAAAAGTTACATGTTTTAAAAAATAATATGGAAATAAAATTTGATATTAATTGTAGGACATTTTTTTGTAATAATAATTTATTAAATTTAGAATTTAATTGTACTTATATTTTCTTCAAATGGATGGAGTTGTATTTATATATATATATATATATATATATATATATATGAGTCTTTTGCCAAATCTAAGTACTTTTTAATCTTAATTCCTTGACTAGAACACTTCTAAACTTTATTCCAAAATAGAGATACTTCCACTTAAGTAAATTCCACA
The DNA here is from genome assembly GCF_047325235.1 of Durio zibethinus. Classification (NCBI taxonomy): domain Eukaryota; kingdom Viridiplantae; phylum Streptophyta; class Magnoliopsida; order Malvales; family Malvaceae; genus Durio; species Durio zibethinus. The sequence goes on along the minus strand of NC_143167.1, from coordinate 8,296,349 downwards.
TCAGTGTTTTATTACATGTCAGCTTTTTCTTCCTGAACTCCTTTCTCCTGTCTCTCTCTACAAGGTTGCGTTTGCAAGCTGAAGTGAAAATGTATAGAAATACCTGAATCAAATGGGATTACAATTTTTATGAAATGTTCAAAATGTAAAGCATTAACTCTTCTAATTCCCTCAAATCCCTGACAATTTTTTGTCTGGATTTAAATCCTAAAAGATCAGTTCTATGTTTCACATTTCAACTCCAAAATGAAACTTAAAAATCTTTAATAAAAACCAAATTTTGCAGAGCTTTTTTTTTCAACTTGAAAAAGCTCAAACAAATGGACATAAGAAATGTCACAGGTTCCTTCCCTTTTTAAATCCTCCTTTTCATATTTTCCAGAACTTACAATCCTAACCAAAACTCATCTTAGAGAGCCTAAAAACTTCCGTAAATTCTCCATGAATGACAAGCACATTATCATCTTGTCCCATTTCAACCAGAACCCATACAAGTTCAAAATTTTAACAGTAACCTTATCTTCATATCCCATTACCACCACAGTCACTGCCCTCCGTAGTCTGCAATTGGTTCTTCAAAGTACTTCATCTCCACCATATTCACCCCTGAAAGAAACGAATTGAATAAGTATTTGTCTATGGAGAAGTTGGCTAAGATTTTTTTGAGTATTGATGAGATTTAGAAGCCTAAAAGGATGGATGAGTGCTTGGTATGCTTATTGGCTTTCTTTAGAGCAGGTCCAGCACGCTTGTGTTGATGTTTTTGTTAATTTTGAAATAGGAGGACTAAAGAGTGAGGAATGAAAAAGGTTTAGGTGTCTTTGCTTTAATGGTTAGCGAGAGATTATTTGTTTTTCAAGACTATGTATTTTAACACATTTTTTTCTCCAAAGATTTTTATCTGATTTGATTTAGTTTTTTGAATATTTCCAATTTTCAAGTGACCTTGCAAGGAGGGGTCAGAGAGAGGAGTGGAGAAGAAGAAGCTAACGTGCAATAAAATGTTCGATGTGGAATTTAATAAAGTAAAAGTACCTGTATTTTGGAATAAAGTTTAAAAGTGTTTTAGTTAAAGAATTAAGATTAAAAAGTATATAGGCATGAGAGAAAACTCATACATATATATATTGTATTATAAAGGAGTTGAACTTATATTAAAACCAAACCATTGACATTTTTATTTCAATATTATGTGTGTTTTTATTATGAATTAGTAGCATATCAATATGGCATATTGAAATGTCTATCTAAACAAAAAATTGGATCAAGAATGTCCATAAAAAAAGAAAATATAGAAGGATATAGAAAATTGGGTATAAGAGTGTTAATTGTAGTTTGGTTATGTCCAAAATTTTAGGGCTTGTTAAATGAAATAAATGGTAAATTTTAGAAAATCGAGGAATTTGTTCTATTTTTATAAGATTAGTAAAATTACAAACTAACATCCTTCCATCATCCTAAGCTTCATTCATTAAAAATTTAGAAAATAATTTCCATTTTCAATTGAAAGCAAGACATATTTGCCAGATCATAATTAATTATATCATTTTAGTTCAACTTGGCTTATAGTACAATATTTGAAAATCTTTATAATTTGGCTCCCAACCAATGCATAGTTGCCAAGTATGGTAACATCCAAATTAATCAATCATCATTGACATTTGATTATAAAATCTTGCAAATCAACATAATCTTATCGAGTAACGCTTAAAATAAAACAAAATCATTAAGTCCTTGCTTACCAATACCTTGCAGAAGAAAAGAATTATTTAGCGACATTACATTCAAAATATATATGGAAAATATTAAAGATTTTCCTTTAAATTATAAATTATTAAAGAAAAAAATTATACTCAAATATATAGTTGATAAAATTGTTATTCTAAAAATAAAACCTAACAATTGCACAGACAAAAATGAGTGAAATCTCAACAAATTTACAAAATAAAAGCAAGCAAGACTACAAATAAATTTTTTATAAAAAAAATACTGACCAAATTGCAGTAAAATAAAATTGAAGAATATTCAAATTCAATTAACTTAATTTTTTTTGGATGAATATTTGTATTCATATTTCTATCAAGAGATATTATCATAAATGTATTCAAAAGTTATTATTATTAATTGTATAATGTAATAAGCAATAAAATACATAAAATTAATGTGATTTTTTCTTCAAAATTTCAGATTTCTTAACTTTTACTTGATCTGTATTTTTAAAAAAATCTTCCCTAATTTATTGACATTATTATTGTTAACCTGTTAAATAGCTAATTTCTCTTTCCTTCTTTACTACATTAAATTTCATTTCATTTTTCATGAGTAATTAAAAGATATGAAAATATATTCATAAGTAATTAGCTTTTTATTTATATTGTTAACAAAATTAATTGTAAATAATTCATATAAGGTAAAAATATTGGATATTTAAAAGGTAATAAATGTACTTAATTTAGTCTGACTAATTATTTTTTAAGTAATAAAAATGTTATTATAAAAACTAATAGAAAATTTTTAAATAAGTAAAATGTATTTATTAGAAAATATATAGTGATTTTTTAAAACCATCCACATGTCAAAAAATGTAAGCTATTCACATTAAAGTATTTCTTTTTTTTTTTTATCAAAAACTTTGACTTTTATATATTTATATAATATATAAGATGTCAAAATTTTAGGACTTATTAAATGAAAAAAATGGTAAATTTTACAAAATTGAGGAATCTGTCCCATTTTTATAAGATTAGAAAAAATTACAAACTAACACTTTTACATCATTTAAAGCTTTATTCACTAAAAACTTAGAAAATAATTTTTTCATTTTCAATTGAAAGTAAGACATATTTGCCAAGTCATAATTAGCTATATCATTTTAAGTCGACCTGGTTGACAATACAATATTTGAAAATCTTTATAATTTGGCTCCCAATCAATGTATAGCTGCCAACTATGGTAGCAGCCAAATTAATCAATCATCATTAGCATCTTATTGCAAAGTCTTGCAAATCAATATAATCTTATCGAGTAAGCACTCAGAATAAAACAAAATCGTTAAGCTTTTGTGAACCAATATCTCGCAAAAGAAAAGAATTATCTAGTAACATCAAATTCAACATATATATAGAAAATATTAAAGATTCACCTTTAAATTATAAATTGTTAAAAAAATTATACCGAAATATATAATTGATAAAACGGCTATTCTAAAAATAAAATCTAAGAATTGCACAAACAAAAATGAGTGAAGTCTCAATAAATTTACAAAAGAATAACAAGCAAGACTACAAAATAAAATTTTTATAAAAACATTGACAAAATTGCAATAAAACAAAGTTGAAATCAAATTCGATTAACTTAATATTTTTTTGGAAGAATATTTGTATTTATATTGCTATAACGAGACATTATCGTAAATGTATTAAAAATTTACTATTATTAATCGTATAATGTAATAAGTAATAAAATATATGAAATTAATGTGATTTTTCCTTCATAATTATAAATTTATGAACTCTTGCCAAATTTGTATTTAAAAAAAAAAATCTTTCTTAATTTTATGACATCATTATTGTCAACCAGTTAAATGACTAATTTTTCTCTCCTTGTTTACTACATTAAATTTCATTTAATTTTTCATGAGTAATTAGAAAATAGGAAAATTTATTCATGAGTAATTAGTTTTTTACTTAGTTTCTATTTTTATTTGTATTATTGACAAAATTAATTGTAACTTATTCATATAAGGTAAAAATATTGGATATTTAAAATTTTATAAATGTAATTAGTTTAGTCTAACTAATTATTTTTTAAGTAATAAAAATGTTACTATAAAAAATAATAAATAAAATGCATTTATTAGAGAACATAAGGTGATTTTTTAAACCTATTCACATGTAAAAAATGTAAGCTATTCACATTAAACTATTTTCCTTTTTATCAAAGGTTTGACTTTTATATATTTATATAAGATATAAGATCACAAATTTTTAGAACTTGTTAAGTGAAATAAATGGTAAATTTTACAAAATTTAGGAATTTGTTCCATTTTTATAAGATTAGTAAAAATTACAAACTAATACCCTTACATTATCTAAAGCTTCATTTACCAAAAACTTAGAAACTAAATTTTCCATTTTCAACTTAAAGCAAGACATATTTGTAAGGTTATAATTAACTATATCATTTTAGGTCGACTTGGCTTATACTACAATATCTAAAAATCTTTATAATTTGGCTCCTAACCAATGCATAGCTGCAAAGTATGATAGCATCCAAATTAATTAATCATCATTGGCATTTGATTGTAAAGTCTTGCAATCAACATAGTCTTATCGAGTAACTACTAAAAATAAAACAAAATCATTAACCTTTTGCTAACCAATACCTCGTAAAAGAAAATAATTATCTAGCAACATTGTATTTAACATATATGTAGAAAATATTAAAGATTCACCTTTAAATTATAAATTATTAAAGAAAAAATTGTACTCAAATATATAGTTGATAAAATGGCTATTCTAAAACAAAACCTAATAATTGCACAAACAAAAATGAGTAAAATCTCAATAAATGTACAAAAGAATAGCAAGCAAGATTACAAAATAAATTTCTTATAAAAAAATTGAAAAAATTGTAGTAAAACAAAGTTGAAGAATAGTCAAATTCAATTAACTTAATATTGTTTTGGAAGAATATTTGTATTTATATTACTATCAAGAGACATTATCATAAATAGAGTTAGCAATGGGGTGAAGTGGGTCAGATTTTTTCTTTTCTCGCCTTCGACCCAAAGCTTTAATAATTTTACTCGACACCTTACCTGCCCTCACTCGGATGTTTTAGTTGAAAAACTTGACCCCAACCTACTAAGAATATTATTTCTTCGAATCTGACCTGACCCAACCCGAATTCAATCTATTATCAATTTAAATTTACTAAAAACTTAACAAATTATAGTCTAAATATATTACAAGCATTAACAAATTTAATCAATTTTTAATTAAAAGGAATTATTCAAGGCATTTTTGACCAAAAAATGCTTTGAATAATCTTTACAAAAAATTCAATGGGGTTATTTAAGGCCTTTGTGGTAAAAAAACGCTTTAAATAATTTTTAAATCTTAAACCCTAAACCTTAAATTCACAAAAATTTAATGGAATTATTTAATGCGTTTTTGCTCAAAAAATGCCTTGAATAATCCCTTACAAAAAATTGAATAGCGTTATTGAATGCGTTTCTACTTAAAATCCTAAACTCATAAAAACACCTTGAATAATTCTTAAACTCTAAACCTTAAATTCTAAACTCATAAAAATTTAAAGAGATTATTTAAGACGTTTTTATCTATAAAATGTCTTTAATAATCTTTAACAAAAAATTAAATGGGGTTATTCAAGGCGTTTTTAGCAAAAAAAGCCTTGAATAATCCCCTCAAAGGTTATTCAAAGCGTTTTTTTCCAAAAATGCATTGAATAATCTCCTGTCATTTTTTTTTGAGATTATTCAAGGTGTTTTTGGCTAGAAAATGCCTTGAATAATTCCTTACAAAAAATTTAATAGGATTATTCAAGGAGTTTTTTTTTTTACCAAAAATGCATTCAATAATTTATTTCAATTTTTATGAGGTGATTATTTAAAGCGTTTTTGATCATAATGCCTTCAATAACCCCAATAAATTTTTTTGTAAGGGATTATTCAATGTATTTTTGAGCAAAAACATCTTAAATAATCTCTTACAAAAAAATTTAATAAAAGTTATTTGCAAAAAAAAAAAAGACTCATTCAATAATCTCCTAATAAAATTTTTTGAGGATTATTTAAGGTATTTTTAATAAAAAACGCCTTGAATAACCTCATTTAATTTTTTGTAATGGACTATTGAAGGTTTTTTTTTATGCCAAATGCCATATATAAATCAAATTTTTTACCAACAGAAACCTACAACTAACTAGCATTCATTTCTAAACATAATTTTCAAAATGATAACGACTATTTCATAATTTTTTAGTCAGGTCAAATTTAAAAATAACGCTACTTTCCCTCTTGGAATCCTAGAATATCAGAAAGAGAGATGGGTTTTTGATTTTGAGACTTTGGATACTGTTAAAAATCTGTTAGTTTTCCTTGAAATCAGATTACCTTAACCAAACGTTGAAATCAAATATCCAACATTAAAATTTCGAAGGAAAATATGTAGATTCTCTCAAAACAAACAGCCCCTTAGTAAATTAAAACTCACAAATTCTCACCATAAATGATAAAATTATGAAATATATAAAACTTAATAAACTAAAATTCAAACATCAAACAAGCATAAGTTAATGACTAAATTTTAAACATAGTATATGATACAAGATAAACATCAAGGGTATTTTGGCAAATATCCTAGGTGAGTCGGGTTGAATTTCATATAAACCCGACCTTGACCCAAATTCACCATTAAAAAAAAAACAAAAATTGACCCTATCCGATCTAAAATCTATTTTTTTTCAAAAAATAATTGACCCTAGATAATCAGGTCGGATAAAAACTCGACGATTTCGAGTTGATCTGTCGTTCCTAATTGTAAATGCTTTAAAAAATTACTATTATTAATCGTATAATATAATAAGTAATAAAATACATAGAATTAATGTGATTTTTCCTACAAAATTATAAATTTTTGAGCTTTTGCTCAATCTGCATTAAAAAAAAATCTTTTCTAATTTAATGATATTATTATTGTCAATCCATTAAATGACTAATTTTTCTTTCTTTGTTTATTAAATTAAATTTTATTTAATTTTTTATGAGAAATTAGAGGATTTAAAAATATATTCATGAGTGGTTAGTTTTTTATAAAAAAAATTTAATTTTTATATATTTATATAAGATATAAGATGTATAAACTTATTGAATTAGTTTCTTAATTTCTACTTTTATAATAACAAGTAAAGTACAATTTATTTTAAACATATACATATATTTATCTTCAAATCAAAGTCAAATACCATTACATTTTACTGTCTAAAAGTACCGGCGGTGGAATGCTTACGCATAAATGAATGAAAATATCAAACAAGTGTGGCCAGATATGACAAACAATTAGTAGAGAAAAATTAGGTTTATTTGTTTCCTTTTGACCACGTGATATAACAAGTTCTATCACAAAAGAAAATGTATGATGACAAGTTTGCCACGGAATACAGCCGCCATTATCTTATCTTTCTTAACTTTGGGCAGCAGAAAAGATTGTCGGTTTGGAAAACACATCTGGCTTTCAGACTTCACAGCTATAGCTTTATAAGCGTGTGCAGATCCATGGTCAAAACGCGTATTCGATCACTCCCTTTTCTTTTTTCTTACAAACATTACCAAAATCATATATTTCTCTCTTCAAATTTCTCCCATGCCCTTTTTGATTTTCATACTCTCTTGAAAAAGCACATATCATGTGTTCTATAGATTACTTTGATTGTCTTCCAGATGCTCTTCTTCTCCTCATCTTCAACAAATTGCAAGATGCCAAATCTCTTACCAAATGTCTTTTGGTCTCAAAGCGTTTCTCTTCCCTCATTCCTTTAACCGACACCATTTTTATCTCAATCCCACCTCTCCGACAACACCAGTTAAAACCAAACACTGGTTCATACGTAAATACTTTGAGACTTCTTTTTCGTAACCTGTTGCTCAAACCACTCGGATGTTTCCATCAAATTATGGCTCCCAAGTCAGCAACAAGGTCATATGATAGTTCGTATTGTCAGCCAAATGGGGTTTTGAAGAATTTCAAGGAAACGAAATCATTGCATTTAGAGCTTCCATCACATGGAGATGAGTTGGGATCAGGAAGTGGTGGGGCTTCTTTCCTTAAATGGAAAGCAGAGTTCGGAAGCAATTTGAAGACTTGCATTATTCTTGGAGCAACATCTTGTCAAACAAGTAACAAGTTTTCATCATCAAGTTTTTGCTTAAGACAAAAACAAGAGGAATGCATGGAGGAAACCTTAACCGATGATGAGCTGAAACTACGAGTTATATGGACTATTTCCTGCTTAATTGCCGCATCAACAAGGCATTATCTGTTCAAGCAAATTTTAGCTGACCATCCAATTCCAAAGCTTCAAAGAGTGCTGATTTCTGATGCAAAAAAACAAGGGAAGTTTTATGTAGGAAAAGATGAGCTTGGTGAGCTGAGGAATTCCGTGAACTCGGAACAAGAAACACTGGAATCATCATCAATGGAGAGGACTCCATTTCCAGAATTGAGCATGAAGCTATGGTACTTACCTATGCTAGAGTTGCCAGAGTCCGGTTATGTGATGAGGGGAGCAACACTTGTCCTTATCAGACCTGTTGATGGGATAATTGAACAGAGCAGTAGTACCGATATAATCGTAGGGAGCTTGGACTCGGAAGGTGATGATGGGAAGGCATTTAGTGAAGCTGCAAGAGAGATGATCAAAGTGAAGAAGAGTTATTTGATGACAATGAGTTCCTTTTGAGATGTAAATATATGTAGTAGCTAATGAAAAATATATGCTTACAATTCCCTTCTTAAATAGAGATTTAAACTTCGAATCATCTATTTTCTCTACATTTCTCCAAATAAAAACTGTCCCAAATATGTTAGTCAGTCAACTGTTAATCTAGCTATTTAGTTTTCTCGAAAAAAAAAAAAAAGTAAACTACACCTATATGCATATTTTTTTATATATTTTTACTTATATTATGATTCACTTCCTTTACAAAAAGAAAGAACGACATTAAAATAAATATGAGGGTAATTTTATAATTACATTAAAATCTGTTTGATTTTTAACATCATTACTTCTTTTGATAATGGAAGAGAATGACAAGGCTACAAGTGAGAAAAAATTTACATAATTACGTAAGTAGAAAGCCACAAACGACATTACCTCTTTTGATAATGGAAGAGAATGGCAACGCTACAAGTGAGAAAAAAATTTCACAATTATGTAAGTAGAAAGCCACAAACGACGTGGGTGTATGTGAAGTTTTTCAAAAAAAAAAAAAAAAAAACTATTTAGTCCAATTAAAGAAGATAGCCAATGGATGTTATGCAAACATAATAAATACGTTGTCAAGCTAACTAAATCACTACAGATCTAGACTTTTAGATGTTTGAATTTGAATATTTGAACGAGAAATTTTATTTCAAAGCTTTCAAAAATGTGAAAATGAATTCATTTGTTTGAATAAAAAAATTTTAAATTAACTTTTTTTTTTTTTGAAATTTCACTTAAAATGTGATTTTTTTTAAATTTTTTCAAATTTACTCACATTTAGCCCCCAAATGATTCATCATACAATATAAAACTCAAAAATAAAATTATGTTTTTAAACATTAAAGTTAAGATTGATAAAAAGTAATAATGTGAAACACTCTCAAGTTACTATAATATTGGATTTAGAGATCATGAAACAAATAAATAAAATCATATATTTGAGTTTAAGGAGGCAACTTCATTTTATTTAATCTAAAGCTAAACTAATATAAAAGTATATAAACTAAGAGGGGTTTTCATTTTTTTGGTATAGTCCGGAGGTGCAGTCTTAGAATAGATTCGCCCTCGCCTATATTAACTTCCTCTAATTAATACGTCATGGATTAAACTTTACCAAAGAGTTAAGCTCATTTTTCTTTAGGTTGACTTATATGTTATATTTAAAAAAAAAAATAAATGAAATGAAAAAAAAATAATTGTATGAATTAATTAAATTAAAAATTGAATTTTATATGTTATATTTTTTTCTTAGGTTAGGCTTTTATCTTTTGAATTGCCTTCATTGTTAAGCAATTCTTATGAGCACGTATTAGGATAAGTAGTTATCTAAAGAATCCTATTCCTATTAATTGGATTTAAAACTCAACGCGTTTTTTGTTTTTTTTTGTTTTTGAGTTTTCCAATGTAAAGAAGAAGAGAAAGCAAGAAACCAAGCTGCTTCATGTACAAACAAAATGAGAAGTAAATTTCAGTATGAGTCTTATGACTGGTCAAAGCGCGCAGACCATGAAGAGTACAATATCAGCCTGTTACTCAAAAATAGCACATCAGCGCTATGTGATTGAGCAAAGATAGCACATATTTAGCAAATTTTGTCATACCATTTACTCGTTTGGATTTCTTTTTCTTTTTTGAAGGTTGTTCTCCAGCAGTGGCAGCAATGTACTCTTCTGCATTGATATTTTGGAAAGATTTTTGCTTCCCAAACTTCTTGGCCTTTTGCTGCAGTGGAAACCAAGGCGGTACTTGTTAGAAAAAATTTCACTAAAGCTATGCCTGATTTTAACAAATATCATAGAAAAGACTGAGATCTTATGATCAAATATTACCTTCAATGACATGGCAAGGGCAGCCACATCTTCCTTGTCATTCTCTGACTTGTTAGAATCTTGTTTCACAGGTTCCTGCAACAAATAACATTTTTAAAAATAAATTTTAAAAAATTAATAAAAATGGATGGGCAAGGGTGTCTGTGCCTGTATAGGCCTGTATAGGCTTCAAAAAGACCTTGGGAGGTACAATTGCTTCTTTGATCTTTTCTTTTGTTTTCAGCTGTACTTTTCTGTCCCTGCATCTGTTGCCATTTCTTAGCATGCAAGTAGTAATCAATATCTCAGTTTAAAGGAAAAAGACAGTCTGCTGAGGCCTGAGGGGTTAAAAGGGTGGGAAGATGAGTTTTTGCTTCAAAGAACCGGCCACTAATTGTTGACTCCAAATATTTCACCATCCAGATCATAGAGTAAATTTCCAATTTCTATGTACTAGTTCTTACACACCAGCGTAAGTTTGATCAATCCAAAAGCTATGGTAAAGATTTTATCCATTTTTGAAAATAAAATCAGCTAAATGCCCCCATGGAAACTCCATGGCTTGCACAGAATTGATAGCTCATGCTTCACTGGGGTCATCTAAATAATTGACTAAAGATCCAAAAAGCTAAGGAAAAGATTTTAGTTCATTTCGGCAACAGAATCAGCTAAAATGCCATCATCAAAACCCAAGGTTTTTACGAAATTTCTTTTGGAATTCTCTCCCATTCACCTACATGGAAGACCCCTAATTGCACTTAAAGCAGGTGGAAAAAAACTTAGAGCTAAAACTGGAGAACAATGTCATGTTGGAAAAAACAAGGAAACATCTGGTTCTAATATAACCAGGGAGACAAAAAGCAATCAAGTTACCATGGAAAACCTAAATGACTAGCAACTATCTTACCTTACTCTTGACCTTCTTAATTTGTTTGAACATTTTTCTTGGGAACATAGTTTGATAGTTAAAGGAACATGTAACAGAACAGAGCATGAAAATAAAATAATATGTTGAAACATACATGAACAGAGACAGAGAATTTGGTTTTTATGGGTGCTTCAATGGACTTTGTCCAGGTTGCATTTTGTCTCTGAACAAAAATCAAGAACTAGTACAGAAAGGAATTAACTATCCTTCCTCCCACAAATGTCTTTCAATATGGAAAGATACAGGGCTTCTGGGAAAGGTTTTTTTTTTTTTAATTTGATATTTTATTTTTCAATTTTTAGTTTAAAAGTAAACAAGTTTATATGTTCACAATAAATTATTGTTGTTCTTGGCAAAAGATAAAAATTTTTGCAAGTTTATATGTTCTAAAAACTATTATTAAGCCATAAAATCCCAATTTTCCATTACAAACAATCTCACTCCATTAGTTCTTAATTATTTATTTATTTATTAGCTTCTTCTCTCTTCTCATCATTTCAGTCCATAAATTTGAATATTATATATGAATTAGAATAAATAATTAGTTTCAATTCATTTTTTTTATACATTATCAGTAATTTTTTTTATATATTATCAATAAAGTTTTTAAATTTTACAAATGTTATTAAGAAATTGTCATATCATGTATTTTTATTTGCTACATTATTTTTTAATATATTTTAATAGAATATGTGTTATCTTACGGTCCTTAAACTTTATTGATGATAAATGAGATAACTTTTAAATAAAATAGAATGTTACCTCCGGCTTGCATGGGGATTTTTTTTTAATTTTATTAAAAAAAATAATTTTTAAATTAAAAAAAAAGAGTTTAAAAATCTTATATCTAGAGTTTTTTTTTTATATATGGTTATTTGTATTGATTGGTTATTGTTATTTTTTTTTTGTAATTTATTAAAAAATTTTAAATATAATATTTTTAGGTCTTAAATTATATATATATTTTTGCTTTTAAAAGATATTTTAAAAGATATTTTAATTTTTTGATCTGATAATTTTTAAAATTTTTTTTGTTAGATCTTTTAGTTGATTTTCATGTAAGTTATTTTTTCAATTGATTATTTTTAGTTGCAATTTTTTTTTATCTTTATAAGTGATTGAAATTTAATATGTTAATTAGTTTTACAATTTTGAAGGTTGATTTTTTATTTGACAAGTTAAATATATTTTTATGGATTTTTTTTATTATGTAGGTGCTTATTTTTTTCTTTACAAAAGCATAGGAGGGTATTGGAATTGCCAACAACACATCATCATCTCTATACTCAACTCCTATTATATATATATATTTTTTCATTACATAAGCAAATAAAATTTTAAAATTTTTTTATTTTAAAAATGTTCACATGTTAAGTTAAGTAAAGGGTTTATCACATGTTAACGTAATAACTATTAAAAACATTTGAAAAAATAAAAAGACAATAGAATAACACATGGCAAGCAATGGACTTGCCACAAGTCACTATATTATCCTTTAGGGATAATTTTTATATATAGGACAAGTCTCTATTATTGACCTCTTCCTTAACTTTAACCCAACTTAAATCAAAGTACTCTAATTAAATATCTTTCTCATTTTTTTAATAAATAAGATGAATATTTTATCACTATAAAAATAATATAAGTGTAAGTATGGGTTATCATGTTTTCTAAGTTATTTTTTACCTTTTTATGACTATATATATATATATATATATGACTTGAAATCTATTAATCACCTCGCCTGAAATTATTAATTAGGAATTATTCATAATATTTATTATGTCATTACTTTCCTTCAATATTTAATGTTTCAAAGTAATAGATCTTTTTGTATTGAATTATTAGGTGTCAATCCTAATAAAAACTTTAAACCATAAACCTTAAAAATTTTAAATCTTAATGCAAAAATTTATTTTACTCTTATAACAAAACGTGAATTTTTATCTAGTGTGTGTCTATATATATATATATATATATATATATATATGGTTTCTCATTAATTTAAAATATGTATCACAAACTAAAATTTGACATGTTATTTTAAAATTAAAAATAAAAAAGTTTGTCAACAATTTTCTTCTCACCAAGAAAATTAACTTTCTTTTCTTTTTTTTTTTTTTAATTCAATGCTTACTGCTTTTTTAGGTTTAAAAATGATTATAACAAAAATTCATTTTCTATAATCATCAATGAAAATTTTAATTTACATAAATAAGACTCAAATATGTTTTTTTTTTATTATGATATTAGTTATTTTTTTTTAATTTTATTATATATATAAGTATGTATACAGATTGTAATGGAATGTTTGAAAAAAATGACAAAGGAAAAAAAAAGGTCTTTGGATTCAATATAGAGAATAAGATTAATATTGTTGATTTGAACCTTCCATTAACATTTACATGTGTAGGAATCACCAATAAACAGTGAAAGTCAAATTAACGAATAGTGATTAAATTTGTATTAAAAAGTAATAGAAAAAAAATGGAAAAGAACCTAAACTTAATAATAATAAAAAAAAGCATGCATTTCTTCTAAAACATATATAGGAATAGATGTCATTTGTCAATTCATGTGCAGATCATTAATTGTTTTTTTGGGCTTACAATTTTTGTTGAAAATGTTTATTATTGAGTTCTTATTGATATATTTATAAACATAGGCATAAAGTTTCCATAAATCCATTCCTCCTACTTATTTCCTCTATTTTCGAACATTTTTAGGTTTCTTACATGATTTATATCATAAATTATAGTATATATTTTGGAAGTTAATAAATAAAAAAATTGTCCAATCAAGTTAAATTTTGCATCTATTAATTTTGGATATCAGATCCCTAACTATTTTCAAATCTAAACATAATTTTTTTTTAATTTTTGTTTCAAATTGATTTTTTATGATTTTATTTTTATTTATAGGCATTAACTGTCTATCAAATGTTACAAAAATTAAAAATTGTAGTTTAATAACTACAACATGCTACATCTTATACGGTACATGTATTTTTTTTAAAAAACAAAATGCATGATTCTATCTATTTTTACATAAATTAATTATATTATACTATTTGATATAATTAAATTTTAATCATTTGTCCATTTTAAATCAATTATAATATTTTTTCATTTATTTTTATTTTATAATAATTATTCAAAAAGTAAAAATAAATAATAAATACACCAATAAAGGGGAAAACTTAATTGACCAGTTATGGACCTTAAAAAAAAAAAAAAGCAATATATGTTTACCTGTGTCATTGTAAAAAAAAAAAAAAAGTCTAACAGTGTTGGCCAAGTCTAAAGACTTTCAATTTTGGCCTATTTGCAAATTGAGGTATCTAAACTAAGACTTAGGAATGGTGGGGGATGCTTCGTTATAAACAAAGATAAAACAACCAAAAGAAGGAAAAAAAGAAAAGACAAATGGCATCTTCAGAATCCCTTAGGGATTCTTTTTATATAGGGTATACAGATTATTTGTAACCCAATTGATCAATATAATTTGATAACATTATTCATATGCCTTCGTTTGCCAAAAAACTATAAAAACCAAGGTCCATGCATGTAAGTGTCACAACATTTAGAAAACGTTATACTTAAAAAGAAAAATTCTAAAATTCAGAACATACAAGCAAGGAAACGAAAGCCATAGATCATGGTATCTTTAATGGTGTCAGATGGTAGGGCCACATTTTCAATGGATCGCTTCTCTTTATAAGTGTGACACCCTAATTTTATATCAAATATGAAGATATGATAGAATATATATATACATATATATATTTATATAGATCTAAATTTATATTTGAGAAATATTTTTTGTAAGATAAAATCATAAAACTTTTAAATCAAAGTAGATGATATATAGTAGATTAAGTAGGAGTCTTAACAAATTATATTAGAATGATTATCAACTTGAAGTTTGGAAACTAATTGTTACTGTCATAACGTATAGATTCGTGGACCAACCGCTAAACATGGGTGAGAGGAGTCGTCATCAATATTTTTGTTTGGGTGTGATTGGTCACCGGATTGAATATATTTTATTTAAAAAAGAATCCAATATTGACTTAGGTATCTTTAAATAATAGATTATGATATACGAAATCAAAGTTCAGGTTCGAGAGTACAATTATGTGTGGTGAATGTTATAGCATCTCCACAGCACCCACCCAAAGGATGGTAATAGTTTGATTTCAAATTATCCAAGCCTAGATCATATTTCTAATTTACCAAAATTTTAATATTAAAAATTAGTCTTAAAGTTGTTCCAATAGTTTGGTAGCAATTTAAGACAATTTTATCACCTCAAGAGTATTCATTGAGACTAGTGTTCCACTCTAAAGAAACTCTATCATCGGATTTATTAGAGTATTTTGTTCTAAAAAAATTAGTAAAGTCTTCTAATAGTTTGATAGGACTTACTTTGAAGCAGATTTTTCAGTAGTTTAGTGAGATTTTATTGTAAAAACATTTATAAAAAATTATTTGTTTTGAAAAAATTCATTAAATCTCCCAATAATTTGGTAAAACTTAGTTTGATAAGTAATCCTTTAATAGTTTGGAGGATAAAAATTATTTTTATTTTTATTTTTTTAAAAAGTGATTTTTGGAATTTCCCAACAATTTGGTTGATTCCATTTTAAAAATTAAATTCATAAAAATTCTCTAATAGTTTGTTAAAATTCATGAATTTATTTTGTAAAGATTTTTATTGAAAAAGATTTTTTTTCATTTTTATTTTTCTTTATTATTATTTTTTGAAAATTGATTTATGAAAATTTTCAATAGCTTGGTGGATTTCATAAACCTATTTGAAAATATTTTTTATTTTTTAAATTTTTTTCGAATCTTTAAACTTATTTGAAAATATTATTTTTATTATTTCATATATAAATTACTAAATAAATAAAAACCAGCAGAATAGGAAAAAAATAAAAACTTAAAATAAAATTAAAATAATAAGGTAAATAAAATAAATAAAATAAAATGAAATCAAGGAATAAAAATGAAAAAAAAAAAAAGAGAAACCTTACGATTCGGGTGGGATTGAAGCAGGTCAGCGCGCGAATCCTACTTGGGTTCACGTGGATCCTAAGTTGTCTAAAACGACATCATGTAGAGATAGTACAAAAGTCAAGCTTTGTGTTTTTGGCCCAGATGCACCCTGCTCTCCCTCTCTTTAGACCAAGAAGCTCTGACTTCTCTCTAGAAAAGTTTCAAGAACACCATTAGAAACTTTAACCGAAAATTAGAAAGTCCATTGACTTCTGGAAAAGTTACTGAAAAATTCAATCGAAAACTGACAAACCCATTGATTTTTAGAAAACTCACCAGAATTTTGCCGAAAAATTTAACCTTTGCTAGTAAATTCAACCGGAAACTTCAAATGTTCATCCAAAACCAGAAAACCTAGAAAATCTAAAAAAAAAAAAAAAAAAAAAAACCTAGAAAACTCTAAAATTTTCCTAAAAGGCTCCAAAAATTTCTCAAAACTTCCCTATAAACTCCAAAAACATAAATATCAACCCATAATTCTAAAAAAAATT
Organism: Durio zibethinus; assembly: GCF_047325235.1. Taxonomy (NCBI): domain Eukaryota; kingdom Viridiplantae; phylum Streptophyta; class Magnoliopsida; order Malvales; family Malvaceae; genus Durio; species Durio zibethinus. Next base: position 8,279,554 of record NC_143167.1, on the reverse strand, counting down.
CTCAAAATTGAAACCTAGAATCTTATGCCAAAATTTCCTAAACTGTTATCACCACAAATTTGTTACCATTCAACTGTGTCCATTCTTCTGATTTTGAGTCCAATTATAGTCGTTCTTAAGAATATCTTTAGAAAATTGACAGAATCAATCCAGGCTTGAATCCTGGGATTGGTTTGTTCGAGCATGAATTGGGCTTGGATTCTGGCTGATGTCTAGAATTAAATCAAAGGTTATGTGATCTTATCATTAAACCCTTTTCGACTGTGCATCAATTCAATTCCAAATTCCAAAATTATTATTACAGAACAAAAGGGAAAGCAGAATAATGAAACGAAATAATAATAATAATAATAATAATAATAATAATAATAATAATAATAATAATAATAATAATAATAATGCTGGTATATTATGATAATAATTATAGTGTAATAACAATAATGTACAACATAATTACTATAATAATATTAATAATAATACTATACTATAATATTATATAATGTACTATATTATACTAATAATGATAAAAAAGAAAATTGGTCTCAATTAGCCCCGAATACAGATGGGTGTCATAGCTACCCCACTTTGCACATCACTATTAGATAAGGATGATGCAAAGACCTAGACACCCACTTTGCTCTTGTTCGAAAGTGAGAGTCAAATTATTCAAAATGATCTGGATTGAATCGCAGGTCACAATGGTGATCCAAACCAAACCAAGGTCATACATTTGGGATTGAACCACAAGTCTGAAAAACTGACCTTGACTGAGTCAAGGTTAAATGACCAGGGTTGAACCATGAGTTAGAAAAATGATCAGGGTTGAACTAAGGTGAATAATCGAGACAATGCCATGAGTTTGGAAGTGGCCAAAACTAAGTCGAGGTCATAGGTGACTGACCAAGATGATGCTGCAAGTCTAAAAATGATTTGGATCATGCCAAGATTGGATGATTAGGATGATGGGATGAGTCTGAAAGTGATAAGGACCAAGTCGAGGTTGAAGATGAATGATTGGGGTGATACTGTGAATCTGAATGTGATCTGGACTGTATCGAGATCAAATGACTGGGACGATGCCATAAGCCTTAAAATGACTAGGATCGAGTTGAGGTCAAAGATAAATGACTAGGACAATATCATGAGTCTTAAAGTGACTAGGACTGAGTTGAGGTTACAGATGAATGACCGAGACAATGTCGTGAGTTTAAAAGTAATTTGGACCATATCGAGATCGAATAACTGGGACAATACTGCGAGTCTTAAAGTAATCATGATTGAGTCGATTTTAAAGATGAATGACTGAGGTAATGCTACAAGTCTGAAAGTGATCTGGATCGTATCGAGATCAAATGACTGGGATGATCTCGCTAGCTTTAAATGATCAAGATCGAGTCGAGATCAAAGATGAATGATTAAAAAAATATTATGAGTCTGAAAGTGATTTGGACCATGACGAGATCGGATGATTGGGATGATGTCATGAGTCTTAAAGTAACTAGAACCGAGTTGAGGTCAAAGATGAATGATCGGGATGATGTCGTGAGTCTGAAAGTAATTTGGATCGTGCCAAGATTAGATGACTGGGATGATGCTACAAGTCTTAAAATGATTAGGACCGAGTAAAGGTCGAAAATGAATAACTGAGACGATGCCTCAAGTCTAAAAGTGATTTAGATCATGTCAAGATTGGATGATTGGGATGATGCCAAGAGTCTTAAAGATGATCTAAACCAAACCAAAATTAGGACCTATGATGAACATGCAATGATATGAATGTATGCCCTATCTAAGATGCAAAGAGAACATTCATCGTGGTATAAAGGTTTCTATAGCTTTCATTTGCATTCTCATTTTTGGCAAGGAAACTATTTTCATTATCTTGAATAAGTATTTATCTTCATCCCAAAGAAAGCTTTTGAAATTAATGATTTTTTTTATTTGGAGAAGTTCATTAAGCTGTCATTGTCTCTTTCAATTTTCTCAAAGTAACACACAACTTCTTATGACTTTATTAAATTATTAATCATTATTTCAATTTTAAAATATGAGATGCAAGTCATGCACTTCTTCTATTCATGACAAGGTATAAAGAGAAAAGATAAATATAAAAAGTGGAAAATAAGGTGAATATCATTTATTTGGATAAACAATAAATTACAAATGATGGCTAGGAACAAGATAAAGGTGTATAAGGATGGCTAGTTAGAATAGTGATGCCCCAATATAAGCAATTAGATGATCATGACAATAGATCTTGGATTTTTTCAAAAATTTAACCAAAACATGATGCTTTAACACCTCAGAGCTCTTTAAAATTCACTGTATGTAGTATGCCTTTCAAGTGATGCCATATTTTGTTCATTTGAGTAGCTCTCTTTCAATTCAAGCCATATTTTTTGGTTTTCAGCTTAAACTTCATTTTTTTTATTCAAGTCACCCTTTAAAGTTTTCAACTTGAACTTCTTTTTTTTCTTTATTCCAGCTGCCCTTTTGGATTTTCAACTTGAATTTTTTTTTATTCAAGCAAAGTACTTCTTTACAGCATCAAAATTAATAGGATTAGAGAGTTCATCTCCATCCATTTCTGACAAGACTAAGGCTTCTCTTAAAAAAACTCTTTTATAACATATGATCCTTCCCAATTGGAGTCCATTCCCTTATTGTCATTTTGACTTAAGAGAATTCTTTTCAATACCAACTCTTTTTCTCAAAATTGATGAGGTCAGACTTTTTGGTCATAAGCTTTCATTATTCAATTTTGGTACAATTGGCCGTGATAGAATGTTGCTAACTTTTTTTTTTCAATGAAATTTAATTGTTCATAGCGCTCTTAGACCCATTTAGCCTCTTCTAATCCCACTTCTTTTAAGATTCTTAAAGACGAGATTTCTATTTCTATTTGTAATATAACTTATATTCCATAAACCAAAGAAAATGAGTTACCTCGATAAAAGTACACACGAAGGTTCGATAAGCATGTAGAGTAAAAGGTAATTTCTCATGCTAGTCTTTATATGTTTTAGTCATCTTTTTCAAAATCCTTTTGATATTCTTTTTTGCAGTTTCCACTGTCCCATTTATTTTTGGATGGTATGGAATTAAATTATGATATTTAATCTTGAATTGAACACATACTTCTTACATCATTTTATTGTTCAAGTTTTTTGCATTACTGATCTAATTCTCTTTGAGAGCTTGTATCTGTAAATTATCTCTCTTTTAATAAACTTACAGACCACTTATCTAGTCACAGTTGTGAATAAAGTAGCTTTGACCCATTTAGTGAAGTAATCAATCATTACAAAAATGAATCTATTTCCATTTGAGGCTTTTGGGGTAATGGGACCAATGACATCCATCCCCCACATAGAAAATGACCTAAGTGGTGCCATAACATGTAGAGCAGCAGGTGGGGTACAAATTTTGTCAGCATAAATCTAGCACTTGTGATATTTTCAAGCATACTCAATGCAATCTTTTTTCATTGTCAACCAATAATATCCACCCCACATGATCTATCTAGCCATTATGTGTCCATTTGCATGTGCACCGTATACACCATCATGGACTCCTCCAATAATCTTTTTGGCCTCAATCGTACTTACATAGTGTAGTAACACCTGATCACTACTTCTCTTACACAAAACTTTTTCATCTAAAAGGAATCCTATAGCTAATGTCTTTAAGATCTCTTATCATTTTCTGTTACTTGATTTAGGTATTATTGATCCTTTAGGTACCACATAATATCATGATACTAGGGATTACATCTTCTTCCTTCTCTAAGTTGCCATAATGCATTGGCATATTTCTTACATCTATTTTGATAGATTAAATTTTAGCTGTGTCACCAATCCACACCATCGCAGCTAAAGTTGCCAAAGCATCTGCTCTTTGATTATCTTTATGAGGCAAATGTCTAAACTGAATGCTCTCGAATTGCTTACACAACTCTAAGATGTATTTATGGTAAGGGATGAATTTTGAATCTTTTATTTCTCATTCACCTTTTAATTGATAAATGACTAAGGTTGAATCCCCAAACACCTTTAATGCCTTGATCTTTCTATCCAAAGTAGCATGCAACCCCGTAACACAAGCTTCATATTCAACCACATTATTGTTGCACTTAAAATTTAATCTTGCTATCACGAGGTAGTAATATTCTATTGGAAATATTAATATTGCTCCAATCCTATGCCCTATGGTGTTGGCAGCCCTATCGAAATACATTTTCCATGTCTCTTCCTCATCTTTATCCTCTTCTACTCCTGAAATGGCCATTAATTCTTCATATGAAAAATCTAGTTTCATAAGTTCATAATCTTCAGTAGCCCAATCCACGAAGAATTCGGCAATGATGCTTTCTAGCTCACATACACTATGTCATATTTTGAGAGCATCACTTGCTATCTTGTGATTCTTTCTGATAGTGATGGCTTTTTAAATATGTATTTGATAGGATCCAGCTTAGCTATGAGCTAAGTTTATGGTAAAGCATATACTGCTTGAGTCTTTTAGCTGTCTAAGCCAAAGCACAACACATCTTTTTAATCGATAAGTACTTAAACACATATTTTGTACACTTCTTACTCAAGTAATAAAGAGCTTTCTCCTTCTTATCAGATTCATCTTGTTGATCTAGCATACATTTCATCGACTTTTCATGCACCACTATGTATAAAATTAATGATTTTCTTGAAACATGTGGTATTAATATTAGAGGATTTGATAGATATTGCTTAATCTTATCAAAAGCTTCTAGATATTCTTTAAAAGATGGAATCACATTTAAAAGTGAGTTGAAAAATGAATTAGGAGATATAGTTCAATATGTTTAAGAAACCTTAAACTTCTTTTTACGTGCTTGGCGAGGATAAGTTCTGAATAGCCCAGATTTTGTCAATGTCTACTTTTTTTCCCTTTTCACTAACTATAAATCCCAAGAGTTTTTCTGACCTAGCTCTGAAAGTACATTTTTGTGGATTCAACTTGAGATGAAATTTCCTTAGCCTCTCAAACAATTTTTTAAGATTAGCTACATGGTTTTTCCCTTTTTAAGATTTTGTAATCATTTCATCTACATACACCTCAATCTATTTGTACATCATATCAGAAAATAGTATCACCATAGCCTTTTGATAGGTTGCCTCGATATTTTTCAATCCAAAGGGCATGACTTTGTAACAAAAATTTTCTCACATAGTGATGAATGTAGTTTTTTTCCATATTGTCTTGGGCCATTTTTATCTAATTATAATATGAGAATCCATCCATAAAAGAGAACATTGAATGTCAGGCCGTATTGTCCACTAATATATCTATGTGAGACAAGAAAAAATTATCCTTTGGGCTAGCTCTATTCAGATCTCAATAGTCTACACACATTCATATTTTTTCATCTTTCCTGGGGATAGGTACTATATTGGCCACCTATTCAGGATATTTGGCCACCTGCAAAAAATTGACATCAAATTATTTCTTTACCTCATCTTTAATTTTCAGCAACATCTTCGGTTTCATTCTCTTCAACTTTTACTGCATTGACTTACATTCTAGTTTAAGGGTAGCCTATGTTTTACTATTTCAGTGCTAAGCTTGGACATATCTTAGTAGGACCAAGCAAACACATCTTCAAATTCTTAAAGTAGTTTCTCTAATAGTTGTTGATTAACCATTGGAAGTGAAATGCCAACTTTAACTTTTTTTTTGTTTTCAGCATCACCCAGATTTAACAACTTCTTAATAAGGCTCAATGAATTTATCTTCTTGCTTTATTAGTCTCATTAAATCCAAAGATAAAATATATTCTTTAGAGTCTTTTTCAGTATCGAGTTCATCAGTATGATTAGAATTTTTAAAATTAACCCCGAATTATTGTCATGATTATCTTTATATTCATTTGAGAACCTAAAAATTAATGAAATAGAAAATATTGGCTAGATGCTTTGATGAGATAATGGGTGGAATAAAAGAAATGGACAAAATGCATGATTCTACTTTTATTGAAATAATGAAAAGTAAAGAGACCAAACATAAATGTTCATCCTAACGCTTTTGGGCATAAGTAATTAGGAAATACGATCACATTAAAAGAAAATAAAAAACAACAAAAAATTAGATGGCCCTCTAATTCTTCAATTCATAACCGAATGGGCATGGGTAAACCAAAGCTTCCTTATTTTGACTTTTGTTACCTATCATATAAATGGATAACTTGGTGAAAGTTTTCTTCCATTTTGATTCTACTTTTGTATCCTTTCTAGCTCTTGGCTGAATGTACCCTTCAGGAATAAAAGTTTCATTTAAATGGGGAATTACCATCAACCCATTCTTTGCCCTTTTGCTATTGTTCCACACTTTTTTCGTCTCATAACCCAATCCTAACCTGTCACTATTGTCTTAGACTTTTGGTGGCCCTCTTATCCCCTATAGACTCTTACTTAAACTAGACTTGATACTTTAACCTTTATTGATCATTTGATTTATCATAATTCTATTGAACTTAAGCCCTTTACCTACTATATTGATAGGTTTAAAAGATCGATAAAAGCATTTTAATGACTATTCTACTGCTTCTACATATGGGACATTTATAGGTTGAGTTACCAATAGATCTTTTTTCCCAGCCACAATCACCAATTGTCCATTCACATTAAATTTAATCTTCTAATGCACTGAAGAAGGGATAGCGCTTGCTTTATGGATCCACGGTCTTCCTAATAAATAGTTGTACGATGGGGAAATACCATGACTTGAAACTTTATGTTAAAAACATATGGCCCAATCTGTATAGGCAACTCAATATCTCTCAAGACTTCTCATCTAGTCTCATCGAATGCTCAGACCATTATATGACTGCTTTGTATATGAGACATATCAAAGGGCAACTTAGTTAGGGTAGACACTAGCATAACATTAATAACTGATCTATTATCAATAAGAACATTGGCTATTATATGGCTTTTACATTTGATAGTAATGTACAAAGTCTTGGCACTCATTCTACTTTTCAGTGGGATTTTATCATTACTGAAAGAGATATGATGTGACACTACTAGATTTTTTACCAAGTGATTTACATATTCTATAGGCATGTTGTGAGCCACATAAGCCTAATTCAATACCTTTAATAAGGCATTGCAATGTGGTTCTGAGTTTAGGAGAAGTGATAGTAGAGATATTCTGGTTGGCATCTTATTCAATTGCTCCACCACAAAGTATTCACTATGCTTTATCAGTTTTAAAAACTCACAAGTTTTTTTTTTTGGCATAGATCTTGAGGCATCTTTCTTTAAAATTTTTTTTGATTCAGTCTATTTCTCTTTTTTTTTTCTTGTCTTCTTCAAGGTTTTCATAGTATAAAATCTTTTATTTCTAGTTATGTGGTTCTGAGTTTAGAAGAAGTGATAGTAAAGATATTCTGGCTGGCATCTTATTCAATTGCTCCACCACAAAGTATTCACTATGCTTTATCAGTTTTAAAAACTCATAAATTTTTTTTTGGCATAAATCTTGAGGTATCTTTCTTTAAAATTTTTTTTGATTCAGTCTACTTCTCCTTTCCTTTTCTTGTCTTCTCCAAGGTTTTCATAGTATAAAATTTTCTATTTCTAGTTATGTGGTTCTGAGTTTAGAAAAAGTGATAGTAGAGATATTCTGGCTGGCATTTTATTCAATTGCTCTACCACAAAGTATTCACTATGCTTTATCAGTTTTAAAAACTCACAAGTTTTTTTGTTAACATAGATCTTGGGGCATCTTTCTTTAAAATTTTTTTTAATTCAGTCTACTTCTTTTTTCTTTTTCTTGTCTTCTCCAAGGTTTTCACAGTATAAAATCTTCTATTTCTAGTTATGCCCTTTACACTTATTATATTGGTAGTTTCAAATTTTGGTATATCTTTTTACTGCCCTTGGATCATCACCTCACAATCATATCTCTAAGGTACTACATTTTCATCTTTGTAGAGAAATGAGCGTGGGACTTTGAAAGCTACTAGCTTGGGAACAAACTTATTTCCAATTGATTTTAGCTTTTCATTGTAACGGATGGTGATAAACTTTGGCACCTATCTGTCTATCATAGCCATTTCAATATTTTTTTAGGCTTTTGACTCTTTATATAATTTTATTTGGTAAGAGTCCATTAACTTTTGTACTTATTAATGAAACTATTAGCACCTCTTAATAGAATGCCTCGGGGCTTCACTATGATATTTGCATATTTGATTTGGAATGCAACTTCCCACATAAGTGTGCGAGGCTACTGGTTGTATTAACCCAACCTTATATAAGATGTCATACAATTGGTTAAACAACATTTTATGCTCATCCACCCTTCTTTTCATATACTTTTTGTCATTGTCTAAGGCATTGACTATATGATTAGGTAAGGGATTCTCGTTGATGTTAAGTGCTGAGTTCTCACTAGTACCAAAACTTATAAGCTTTTTTATAATTAGATGTTACATTTTTTGCTTTAGAGAAAGGTAATTTTTAGTAAAATGGCTTGTTACCCCATAATGGTAGTCACAATAGACAATTGTATTATACCATTTGGGATAAGAAAGTTCAGGTTATTTTGCAGGAATGGGAGCAATAAGGTGATTTTAATAGAGCTATTGATATAGCTTGGTGTAGCTTATGGGTATAGGGTTAAATGTGGGTATTTCCTTTATCCGTGGTTTTTAGGTATTACTTATTGTGTCGGTTGGGTGAACAGATGATTGTAGTAAGGATGGATAAGAAGGTCATGTATTTAGTTGGTAAAAAGAAATGAAAGTATGGTTCACAATGTGGTGATATGTAGGATAAGTTGATAGAGAGTAGCTTCAAATTGTTACCTTTTAAAGCTCACCGCTTGAGCCTCACTCTTTTTCTTCTTAGGCACTTTTTTAGAAAACTCATTTCTTTTAAGTTTGCTATTTTTATGGCATTTTTTATGATCTCTCCTGAAATCACCATGTTAGCAAAATTCTTAGTGACGTTTCCTATCATTCTTTCATAATATGGCAACTTTTGAGTGCTCACGAATAGCACTGTAATTTTTTTCTCTATTAAGGAAAGTTATACCTAAGTAGCTATATTCTGCCACCTTTGGGCATATTGCTCAAAAGATTTGGATGCTTTCTTTTCCATTCCTTGTAAGGAAAAGTGATTAGAGGCCATATCAATGATGTGGTGATACTAATTGATAAAGGATCGAATCAAATCTTTTCATAACTTTATGTGAGTTATGTCCAACTGAACATACCACCTTACTGCAGACCTAGTTAAGCTATCTTGAAAGATGTGTATGATTAGTTTCTCGTTGCTAGCATACATTGTCATCTTACGACAATACATTATGATATGTGTGATGGGCCATTTAGTATCGTCATATTTTTCAAATTTTGGCACCTTGAATTTAGATGGCATCACCATATCTGGTACCAAACAGATCCTTGCTGCATCCATGGATCCATAGAAATCAATTCTTTTTATAATTTGTAATCTTTTCTTGATTCTGTTCATGGTTTAATCAGCCTTAAAATTTTTTAAGAGGGCAACTACCTGTAGCTTTTTTTTGTCTTTTGTCTCATCTAAAGTAGGGAGTTAAATGGACTCAGTTGTCTTTTCGATGAAAATAAGATTATTATAACTTTGGACATTTTCATGATCGGGTGCATAAGTTATTCTTGGGTAGTTGTAATTTAAAAATGTTACCTATTATGGTTGAAGAATTAAAGTAGTTTAAGTTTGATGTCGACAAAAAATTAGAGGATATACTGATTCAATAGCTTCTGGTGAGGTATCTTCTTCCTTTGATTTTTTTTTTATTTATCTTTTCCAAAACTTCTAGAATCCTGCTTAGTTTCCCTTCAATTATTTTTTAGGCCTTTTTTAACCTTTCAAAACGGTATGCATTGTCCTGCTCCATTTTTTTGGCTCTAGCCTGGCTTTTATATGAATGTGTAACTATTTTTACATCTTAGTACCACATTTGAAAATTAGTGATGATGCTATGATAATGAATGAATGTGATGCAATGCATGAAAAAAAAAATATTTGCCCCTTGAAAAATTTTAACAAAAGTAAATTTTTATTTATTCTATAAGAGTCTGTTTTACATCAAATCTAATACTGTTCCTTTATAAAAATGCTTAACTTACTCATATTGGTCTTTAGCCTCTTCAATGAAGTTTAATAGTCTCTATCCATGCTTTTCTGCTAGTGTGACCGAAGCTCTTAATGCCTCAACCTTTTTTGCCATTTTGCTTGCCTTGACAACTGCTTTGTTTATCTGAGCTATGAGATGCTCTATAAATCTTTGTCTTCCCTACGTTTCTCTTTTGCCAAACCAAACCTGATAAAATAATTCCTTACGCTTTTTTGTGAGTGTTTTGACGTGGTTTCTTTGTTCATCCAACTTCAGTTTTAGGGTCAAAATGTAATTTAAAAGCATTTTATTTTCTTGCTAAACTTCAACATAATCATCTTCTATTTATGCACATTCTTTTTTCAACTCTTCATTCTTACAAGCTAGATCTGTGTTGTTTATTTCTTTAGCCTACACCTATATGTGCAATCTTTTGTGTTCTTGTTGTAGCTCTTTAAATTTTTTAAGAGCATCATCTCATTCTCGGATAACCTTTTGAGCCTTTCTATATTCCTTAAAAATCTTGTGGACTTGGACTTTTAATTTTTTTGCTTTGTTCTGCCATTATTCTTTTTCTTTCTGAAGCCCTAAAATTTCTAGTTTCAATTTTTCTTTCTCTATTTCATGTTTTGACTTTGAAAGCGTATAGTTTGTCTTTTGGTTCACTGGCTGACAATGATCCTTAGGCGTAGATACAATCTCTTAGCCCCTTTTGTTCTCCAAGTTAGATACCTCTGAGTGACTCTATCAATAAATGGTCCAAGACTTATTCTCTTGGCTTCTTTTATGCTTTGATCATGCTATTAATCTTTTAAAAAGTTTCAGACTCCCTACACAAACAATCAAACTGGTTGAGCTTATAAGTTATGGGAATAAACTGTTCAGCTCCCTGTTGTCTCTTTACCATCAGTGGTGCGTAACTCATTGACCCCCGTAATCTTAAAAGTGGAACCCCTGTCTTATCTTTACACTGGTACAACATAGGTTTCTGATTCATCTATGAAGCTAACCATTTTACCTAACTGGCAGTGAGCTTTTATAGTAGATATTTCTACTCTTTTTGAGTTTTTACTTCTGGCCAAATACTTTGATAGAATTACCTAACTAAGGTTTGACTGCAAAAATAAAGCTTGGAGAAAGCACTTTCTTGCATTTAAAATGGCTTTTCATCCACAGATACAGTAGTGGTATGCAACTCATGAATCATGCTTTGTCATTTTGCCTATAAAAGTTTAAAGATTTTATAATTTTTACCAAAATAGTTGGTGAAAGATTACACCTCTTTTCAATCTGCTTAAATAAATCAACCACTTCTATCTCAATATGGCCTAAAACCTTGGAAAAAATGACCAACCCATATATGGCTAGAGCAAATACATTCATTCCCTAATCATCATTTGGATGCTTGACAATGAAATCTTATAGAACTTTTTATGGAATACTTATGATCTTCTTTTTCTCAAATGTATGAATCTATGATCTCTCTTCCCACTCCTACAATCTGACCCAATTTTTTATGATTTCTTGATTTATGCTTTTTCACATATATTTTGTCTGGATATAATAGATGCATACCCATTAAAGTCGAATACTCCTTTAACATTGGCACTAAATTAACCTTATTAAAGATAAAGCAACGATAGGAAGGATCCCAAAACTATACCATCACTTTAATGAATGAGTTATCAACATCCACTAATAAAAGATATGCAATATGCCCAAACTTCTGATAAAAAGCTTCCTACCTTGAAGAAGTCATACTATTCCATATATCTGATAAGCTTTTCAAATCATTCTATTTGAAGAGCAAATGAACTTCTTTTGATAATGTAAAGATATGATCGGGTGGTAAACAATCCTCTTCTTTTTACTGTTTCTTCTTCGATTCTAACTTTACATTTGTAAGTGAGTTGCATTTAAAAAGTATAGATGAGGTGCAAACTTGACGTTCTATGGAGTCCATGAGAACTTTTGTTGAAATGTCTTTTAGGGTAAGAACACTATACAATCTATAAGTATGTTTATGCATATGCACAAAAGGGAAAAAATAAAAAAAGACAAAGAAATTGGTTAGTCATATCGACAATAAAAACATAGAATAAGCACCATATAACAAGTAATATAACAGAATAACCATAAATTTTAGATTGGCTATAAAGGGTAGAAAGATAAGGCTCTATCTATGGTTGGGCTCCTAGGGTTAACTATATGTGGTTTGGATTAATTCTAAAAGGTTCCCAAATTGTTCCTTACATCGTCATCCATCATAGACTAGTAAGGTATCCCAATCCTTACTCATCATAGGCTGCAAGCGAAAAGAGTTCAATTTAAGTATGAGTGTTTTGTTAATCCATGTGCAGACATAAAATCTCACGAGGGCATAAGCACTTCACTCCCTTCTAAAGGTAGAGCTCGGGTGAAGAGTTTATGTTATGCATATGCAAATGAATGAAGGGTGTATATACAATAAATAAATAATTAGGCAAGTATAATCAATGAAATGAAGGCAAGTATAAGCAGTAAAAAGAAGTAAAAATAAATAAATAATTAAGCAAGTATAAGCAATGAAAAAATCTCAAATTTATTAAACAAGACTTGGATAATAATAAATCATTTATTGGCCGAACTTTTGATGTCCACAATGGAATTGCTAAACTGTCATAATGTATAGATTCGTAGACTTATTGCTAGACATGGATGAGAGGAGTCACCATTAATCTTTTTATTTAGGTGTGATTGGCCACCTGATTGAATTTGTCTTATTTAAAAAAGAGTCTCAAGATTGACTTAAGTATCTTTAAATAATAGATTTTGATATATGAAACTAGAGTTTAGGTTTAAAAGTATAGTTACGTGTAGGGAAGGTTATAGCGCCTCTATAGTGCCCACCTAAAATATGGTACCAGTTTGATTTCAGATTATCCAAACCTTGATCATATTTGTAATTTACCAAATTTTTAATATTAAAAATTAGTCTTAAAGTTGTCCCAATAGTTTGGTAGCAATTTAAGTTAATTTTTTCATCTCATGAGTATTCATAGAGACTAGTATCTCACTTTGAAGAGGCTTCATCGTTAGCTTTATTAGAGTATTTTATTCTAAAAAAATTAGTAAAGTCTCCCAATAGTTTGATATGACTTACTTTCAAGTAGATCTCTCACTAGTTTGATGAGATTTTATTGTAAAAAGATTTATAAAAATTTATTCTTTTTGAGAAAATTCATTAAGTCTCTCAATAGTTTGGTAAAACTTAATTTGAGAAGTAATCCTCCAATAGTTTGGAGGATAAAAATTATTTTTATTTATTTTTTTAAATGATTTTTGAAATTTTTTAATAATTTGGTGGATTCAATTTTAAAAATTAAATCCATGAAAATTATACAATATTTGAGTAAAATTCATGAATTTATTTTGTAAGGATTTTTATTTGAAAAGATTTTTTCATTTTTATTTTTCTTTATTGTTATTTTTTGAAAATTGATTTATGAAATTTCTCAATAGTTTGGTGGATTCCATAAACCTATTTGAAAATACTTTTTATTTTTTTATTTTTTTGAATCTTTAAAGTTATTTGAAAAGATTTTTTTTTGTTATTTCATATATAAATTACTAAATAAATAAAAACCAACAAAATAGAAAAAAAAAGAAAAACTGAAAATAAAATTAAAATAATAAAATAAATAAAATAAAATGAAATTAGGAATTAAAATAAAAAAAGGAAACCTTGCAATTTAGGCCAGATTGGAACGAATCAGTGGGCGGATCCTACTCAAGTTCACCCGAATCCTAAGTTGCCTAAAACGATGTCGTGTAGAGATGGTATAAAAGTCAAGCTTTACGCTTTTGGTCAGATGCACCCTACTCTCCCTCTCTTTAGACTGAGAAGCTTTGACTTATCTCTAGAAATTTCTCAGGAACACCACCAAAAATTTTAATCGAAAATTGGAAAGTCCATTGGTTTATGGAAAAGTTACCAAAAAATTCAACCAAAAACTAGAAAACCCATTGGTTTCTAAAAAACTCGCCAGAATCTTGCAAGAAAGTTCAGCCTTCATTGGTAAATTCAATTGAAAACTTCAAATATTTATCTAAAACCCAAAAAAAATCCAGAAAACTCCAAAATTTTCCCAGAAGGCTCAAAAAATTTCTCAGAACTTCCCTCTAAACTCTAGAAACCTAAATATCAACCTAGAATTCCAAAAAAATTTCTCAAAATCAAAACCCATGACCTTACTACCAAAATTTCCTAAATCGTTATACCAGTAATTTGCTACCATTCAACTGTGTTCATTCTTTTGATTCTGAGTCTAATTTATAGTCGTTCTTAAGAGTATCTTTAGGAAACAAATAGAATCAATCTAGGCTTAGATCTTGGGATTGGTTTTGTTCAAGCATGATTTGGAGCTGGATTTTAGCTGATGTCTAGCATCAAATCAAATGTTTTGTGATCTTGTCATTAAATCCCTTTTGATCGTGTATTGATTCGATTCCAACTTTCAAAATTATCATTGCAAAACAAAAAAGGAAAGCAGAATAATGAAACGAAATAATAATAATAATAATAATAATAATAATAATAATAATAATAATAATAATAATAATAATAATAATAATAATGGTATATTATGACAACAATTATAGTGTAATAACAATAATATACAACATAATTACTATAATAATACTCATAATAATCTTGTACTATAATATTATATAATGTACTATACTATACTAATAATGATAAAAAAGAAAATTGGTCCCAATTAGCTCTGGAAACAGATAGGTATCTATAATTACACTTTGTGAATCACTTTTAGAATTCAATGAGTAGGAACTAATTGCTATGCAGTAGAAGCCAACTCTCTAAAATTCTAACGTCTGATATGATCTTGGTCATGAATCGATATTTAGCATAAGACTTTCATGTGAGACTTTTTGGATCTTGGTAATGAATTTATGTTGAGCTTGATCTAAACTCATACTCCAGTGATGTCTTTTTTAGTATAAAATCATGAGATTTTTCTGTTAAAACAAGCAATACCTTAAGTTTGAGTGTTGTTGTCCATAATAACAGTATAGTTGGGAGTGCAATAAGGAGTTTTTTCTTATCAAAGGGTGCATTAAAATCTTAATTCTCAAAATGATGTACTTTTAATTTTTTTTCATAAATAAGGTATTTTAAGTCATTTAACTCATTGTCTAGGTGGTCAAATTGCCAACATGGCAATTAGCACCATTATCGTTTTTTCTTTTTCTTTTTTTTTAATATTTTTTCCTTCTTCTATAATACTTTTCTTCTCTTACGTGCATACAACATCGCAAAAAAGATTAACTGCTTCTAGTGTGATAATGCTAGATGAGAGCCCAAAATTACCTAAGTTGCAAGAAAGAACCATTAAATTATTTTATCAACCCACTTTTGTCTTTTACTTTTTTCCATAGAAAACTTATTTCTTTTCTTGGCTTGCTCCACTAATCAACTGTAATCATCATTGTCCATGATAGATGACCTCATTTAGCAAAATATAAGAAAAATTATATATTTCACTTAAAATCTCTTCTTTTCAACCATGGAACAATTATCATATTTTAGGTTTTTAACTCACATCTTTTTTGTGGCATTCTATCAAACACCAAATTTGCAATACCTATTTCTTCACAAAATCAATCCAAATTTGAGTATTTTGCGAAATCAAGTTCCATTGACATCTAAGTTTTTACACAAACCCCACTCATGTATAATTTTATCTTTTTGATATCCAACAAGGCCACCATTACTTTAAAAAGAATTTAACAACAACCAATGAAATATCAAATATATTATTATAAAATTCATGTTAACAATGGAACAAAAGCGTTTGCATCAGGTAGAGTTACTTTTTTTTGGATAATTGGTAATTTTTTATTGTAAAAATCCAAAGAAGCAAAGTGAGTTTACTAGAAGAAATAACAACAAGAAGCAAAAAAAAAAGAGTACAACTAACAATTAGTGGCTTATACCCAAATTCTTACAAAGAGTATTTGTTTCAATACTTAATAATTGTGAGAATTAAAACAAAAATGAACCCACACATATGTAGTTACTCATTGAAACACTTATTATGGAATCTTCAATTTATTTGTTTACTTCCTTAAATTTCTCTCCCTCCATAAGTGCTCTTAATGCAAGTTTGAAAAGAATAGAAGTCTACTCAACTAGTGTTTCAAGGAAGAATTTCAAATGATAATACTAGATTTTGGATGTCGGTGAAATTTTGTTAGGAATGAGGGAATCGTTTTAAATTATTTTACATTGTAACAAAAGATTAACCGATAATGGTAAATAGAAGTGGTGAAAGAAAAGAAAAGATAAGGAAAAGTAAGAAAATGAAAAATGAAAAAAAATAAAATTAATCCAATTTCCACCTAAACAATGTAGATGATGATATATGGTTGACATGGCTTTTAGTACTCCATTTAAAGAAAAAAGATTAAAAGTGCCTTTATTTGGGAATAAAAATTTGAATGCACATTTGAGCAGGAAAAAACTCGAGCAATAAGCATTCGAGGAAGTAATGGCTATGGCAAATTATATTGTTATTACACACGAATGTAGCAGATAAAGAAAAAGAGCTATGCTATCAATTCCTTTCTATAAGTATATATTATCTTTCTTCAAATGAAATGTTATACTAATTTTTAAGTGAGCTTAACTTAACCTAATCGGTTTCTTTTATTGATTTTTTTAGAAGACAATACTATTGAAGACAAAGCCAATCTTAGAAGATACCATAAAAATATGTTTACAAAGGTTTCTCTAAGTTGTATTAAGGTGATAGATTTGGGTTGTGCTTCAGGTCCCAATGCCTTCTTGACAATATCTGAAGTTATCCATACTTTTAGTAGGATATGCCAACAAGCTAATCGTAAAAGCAAATTACCTGAAGTTCAAATGTTTCTGAATGATTTTCTAAAAAATAACTTCAATCAAGTGTTTTGTTTATTCCTTCTTTCTTAGAGAGGATCGAGGACAAGAAGGGAGACATGTTGGGGCCTTATTTTATAATAAGAGTACTGAGTTCTTTTTATAGGAGACTTTTTCCAAGCAACAACATGCACTTTATACATTCATCTTATAGTATGCATAGGCTATTGAAGGTAACTTGACATTTGTTTTGTGTGATGATGGATTGGATATGTTAATATTCATAAACCAATTGATAATTTTCTTATGATTTTTAGGTTTTATTGGGGCTTGAGAATAACAATAGGAATATATAATGGCAAAGTCAAGTCCTCCCAATATATTTAAAGCTTACTTTTAGCAATTTGGAAATCAGTACTTTTTAAACTTTTTACGGCTATGTTCCTAAAAATTAATTGTTGAAGAATGATTCAAGTAGTCAGTTCATGACTACTTAAGAAGACCAGGTTTTTAAGAGTCTAGTTACAGATTGGCACTTGTGGCACAAAGTTTGTGTTCGTATTTTAGCTTTCCTTTTTCTTAGTAAAATAATAGTGGTTTAAGTGCTTAATATTTTGCTATTAGTTGTTAGTTTCTTGGCAATTCAGTTTCTTTTTTTGTAAGCCTTTTTAAAAAGCATCAATGATGTGAATAAAGTATGAAAAATTATGAAAATCTCTGGTACAATAATCCAACAATTATGGTATTAGAGCAAATAAGTACCATAAAGAGTTTCATCCTTTACATTGTACCCGAAAGCCATGGTAGTCAATGGCAGTTTCAGCAGTGTTTCTTAGCCAATCGTTCCTATATTCAAAGAAAAGTGTTACTAGTTTTGGAGTATCATGATGAAAAACTCTCTTCAAATCTCAAGACCTTTGAAATTTTGTAGAAACTAGGTATGATGAGAAAGATAAAAACAAAGGCAAACTAATGAATAACAAGAAAAAAGAATTCAAAAGCACTATTTATCATTTAACAAGTAGTCCATGATACATTTTTCTTAAAAACTATAATAGCTAATACTTTTAAAAAAAATGGAGCAATATAGTAGAGAGAGTTTCAAAGTTCTTCAAAGATAATAGTTGTAAAACTCCAAACTTTATAGACATGAGTTTGAAATTTTGCTAATGAAAAGTAATGAAACAATGCAAGATTTTCTATCCAGAATTGTTAGTCAAATGAGATCCTATAGTGATAGAATTACTGATTAAACCATAGTTTTCAAAGTTTTACGAAGCTTAACTCCAAAGTTTGATCATATAGTTGTTATAATTGAAAAGTTTAAGGATTTGTCTAATTTTTCTTTTGATGAATTAATGGGTTCTTTGTAAGTTCATAAGGCAAGGTTGAACAGAACATAGGAAAAGAATGATGAGATAGCATTTCAAACAAAGGAGGAAACTAAAAAGGATATGTCCTTTAGGACGTGGAAGATGTGGCTTTCATGGTAGAGGATGTGGTACATATAAAGGAAGAGGTCGTTTTAATGGGCAAGAAATACAGTCTTTTAGTGAACAAAAGGGAAATAAAAACGATGTCCAATGTTACAATTATAAAAAATTTAGGTATGTAAAAGCAAATTGTTGGATCCAAGCAAGTTACATGAGAAAGAAAGTCAAGAAAATAAGTTATTTATGGCCCATTTATATACTAATGAAGTTTCAAATGATGTTTGGTTTGTGGATTGTGGGTGCTCGAACCATATGACTAACAATAAAAGTTGTGAATTATGGATGCTTGATGAGTCACAAAAGTTGCAAGTTAGACTTAGAGATAACAAGTAGATGCAGGATCAAAGAATGGCACTATTGTAATGGAGACAAGCTATGGTAAAGTAAAATTTCTTTTCAATGTCTTTTTTGTTCCTAATTTGGCACATAGTTTGTTAAGTGTGGGACAATTAATGGCTGTTGGATATGCTATTGTGTTTGATAATGGAGTATGTGTAATTAAGGATAAGTTTGGGTAACCTATGGTGAATGTACGTATAATAGAAAACAAGATGTTTCCACTCAAAATTTTTAATATGAAAAAACAACTTTTTATTGTTAGTAAGAAGGATAAGTCAAAGTTATGGCATTTGAGATATGGACATTTCAATATCAAAGACTTACAATTGTTAAGTAAGAAAGGTATGGTTATTGGATTACCTTAAATTGGGTTTTTTTTTTTTATTTATGCGAGGGGTATATTTATGAAAAACAAGTAAAAAAATCCTTTCCAAGTGGACAATCATGTAAAGCCTTTAAATGTCTTGAATTGATACATAACGATTTATATGGGCCCATGAGAACTACATCACTTAGTGGGAGTAAATGTTTTTTGCTATTCATTGATGATTATAATAGAATGAGTTGGATTTATTTTCTAACCAACAAGTCAAAGACTTTTAAGCATTTTACACAATTCAAGACTTTTGTAAAAAAGCAAAGTGGTGCTTACATAAAGAGATTACACACAGATCATAGTGGAGAATTTTTATCCAATAAGTTTGATCGATTTTGTAAGGAAAGTGGCATTCATTAGGAGTTAACTGCACTTTACACTCCAGAGCAAAATGGAATAATTGAGCAAAAGAATTGCATTGTTATGGAAATGGCTAGAAGCTTGCTACAAGCTAGGGGACTTCCTTATAAGTTAGTAAAAGCAGTGGCAACTTCAGTTTACTTGCTGAATTTTTCATTTATAAAAGCTATTCTAAATCAGACAACTTATGAGGCTTTGAGAGGTACAAAGTCAACGGTAAGACACTAAAGGATTTTTGGTTGTGTTGTATATACTTTGGTTAATTCTCAAATTCATCACAAACTTGAGAAGAACTTTAAAAAATATATTTTATGGGATATTGTACTTAATCCAAAGCATATCATTTATATAATCATCTTAACGGTAAGGTGATTATAAGTAGATATATAGTTTTTTATAAAAATGCAATTTGGGAATAGAATGGCAAAAACATGGCAACTCAAATTTAGATTCTAAGTGAAAGTAAAAATCCAGCAAGTGAAGGTGATAAGCCAACTTTGATTAATTCTCTAATTCATTCTTCTTCATTAGCTTCTTCATTACCTTTCTTACCTCTAACTCTAAGATATAACAGTTCTTCTTCCTTGGAAGAATCTTTTGATGAAACGCTTCTAAGAAAGTTTAGATCCTTAAAAAAGATTTATGAATCTTGTCAATTTACTCTTTTTGTGTCAGATCCTATGACTTTTAGCAAAATAGTAACTAAAGAAGAATGGCAGAATGTAATACAAGATGAGTTGAAAGCAATTCAAAAAAATGAAACATGGGAAATGATGGATCTACCTAAAGGCAAGAAAGCAATTGGGCTCAAATGGGTGTTTAAAATAAAAAATCATGCTGATGGAACCATAAAAAAAGCATAAAGCTCGGTTATTGGCTAAAAGATACTTGTAGCAACAAGGTATTGATTTTGAAGAAACTTTTTCTCTAGTTGCTTGATTTGAAGCTATGAGAATTATTTTAGCTTTGGCCATACAACAACATTGGCATGCTTATCAATTTGATGTCAAGCTTGCATTTTTAAATGAAGACTTGAAAGAAAAGGTTTATGTCATTCAACCTGAAGGGTTTGTGGTCAAAGGCAAGGAGACAATGGTGTACAAGTTAAGAAAGGCACTTTATGGCTTAAATAAGCTCTATGGGCTTGGTATAGCAAGATTAATAGTTATTTCCATCAAAATGGCTTCATAGGAAATGAAAATGAGCCTACTCTTTACGAGAAAAAACAAGAAAGAGATGATTTTATCATTGTTTGCTTTTATGTTGATGATATTATTTATATGGGTTCTTTTACTTCTCTTATAGATGAATTTAAATCTAATGTAATGAAGAAATTTGAGATGTCAGACATGGCTTTATTGCATTATTTCCTTGGACTTTAGGTGAAATAAAGTGTAGATGGAATTTTCATTTCACAATGGAAATATGCAATAAAACTACTCAAAACATTCAACTTGCTTAATTGCAAACTAGCAGCTACACCCATGAATATGAATGAGAAGTTGCAACTTGAAAATGGTACCAAAAAGGCCAATGCAAAGAATTTTAAAAGGTTGGTAGAAGGTTTTATTTATTTGACCCATACTAGACCGAATATTGCATTTTCAGTTGGTGTAATCTCTAGGTTTATGATCATTTTGGAGTAGCAAAAAGGGTCTTGCGATATTGTTGGAACTACCAATTATAGGATTTGATATTGGCAATTTACAAATTTCAGATTATATGGATTCACCACTAATGATTGGGCAAGTTCATTGGATAATAGAAAAAGTACTTAATCAAGTGTCTTCATTCTTAGATCAGGTGTCATCACATGGAGTTCAAAGAAAAAAGCTACAACAATTTTATCCTCTTTAGATACATACTATGTTGCAGCGACTTCAGCATCATGTCAAGTAGTTTGAATTAGAAGAATTCTTACATATCTTTATCAAGTTCAAGGAGCAACTAAACTTTTTTATGATAACAATTCAACCGATTGCTATGGCAAGTAACCCAACATTTCATGGGAGAACAAAACATATCGACGTTGACTTTCACTTTGCTTGTGACTTAGTTGCAGAAGGCATAATCATAATGAAGCATTATGAAATGAACAAGCAGCTAGCATTTCTAATAAAGGCACTTGCAAGAAAGAAACTTTCCTAATTCAGATCTCGTCTAGGTGTAAGAAACTTTGAATCAAGGAGGAATGTTGAAGAATGAGTCAAGTAGTGGGTTCACGACTGCTTGAGAAGACCGGGTTTTTAAGAGTCTAGGTACAGACTGGTACTCGTGGTACCGAGGTTGTACCCTAGTTTTAGCATTCCTTTTTCTTAGTCAAATAGTAGTGATTTAAGTGCCTCATATTTTGCTATTAGTTGCTAGTTTTAAAGCATTTCAGTTTTTTTTTTAAAGCCTCTTTTAAAGGCTTCGATGATATGAATAAAGTGCAAAAAACTGTGAAAGCCTCTAGTACAACAGTCCAACACTAATAGGTGGAGGGAGAATGCTTCTTACTGTCATTGGTAGAAGCATTGTAGATCCCAGAAGCAAAGACTGTTGTTACTTATGGGAGCTGTTAACTAAATCACTATTCGACTTGGTAGCTGAGGACTGATCCTAGGCATGCTTTTCGCTATTTGCTTGTGGATATCAGCTTTAAGATGGATTGCAGATTAGACGAAATAAGTAATTTTCAACTGACTTCTGCTAATAAAAAGTCTACGTTTGTTTTTAGATGCCAAGTGGGTGAGACTCTCATTATAGATATCGTTTTATGAATTAGGCATCTATATATGATATGGTGGAAGTCCTTTGTATCACGCATCTTCTTACTACGCATACAAATGAAGGAATTGTTTCTTTTACATAATTATTAAGTGATAGTTAAGCTTCCAATTAATTTTAGCATTTGCTTTGGCAATTTCCAATTATTAGCTTTCAAAATGAAAATTAACAATGAATGCCATGGGAACAAGAAATTAGCTTTTTTTTTTAATTAATTTTCTTTTCTATCTTCCTTGAAAAGTTTTCTCATGGATGCTGACTTTGGGTGTTTTACAATGCACCATGTAGTTTGCTTTTAATTATAGTGAGATTAGAATCAAAATCGAACCAATTTAAAAAAAAAAAAATTAGGCATTATAATCACAAATTCACTTGAAAATGCCGACTAGTCCTCTTGAGAAATTAACACTGCACCCATTTGTTCTTTTACTCTTTGTGAATCAATATCTACATTTATTAGCCTTGCCATTAGCATTCTCACCTGATTATCTCACCATAATATTCAATACTGATTAGATAAAGTTTTAGATCAGGGATTTAAAATAGAGCCTTAGACAGAATAATATAAAATCATTAGCATAAGCAATTCCATTCTATAATTACAAAGCAAAACCCATCTCTAATAGCATGTTAGGTTCACATACTAGAGTAGGGAGAAATCAAATATATGGGAATAAAAAACAAAAAACAAAAAAGAAAGATTGAATAAAATCTTAGGTAATAGTCTGCATTTCATTGTGGGAATATAATAAAGATTTAATTTACAAATATTAAAGATTGAATAAAGAAAAAGAAAAAAATAATATATAAATTTATACCATTTAAAGTACTTGAATATTTAATCTCAATGATGGTTAGATATTAAACTAATTTATTAAAAATAATTCGTTTGTCATCATGATTTGATTACAAAAAATAGTTAAACCTTGCATTATATTACACGATAAAAACAAAAATGTTGTTAATTGAAAATATTAGTCACTACAAAAAGTAATGCTGATCTTTGAAAGGAAAGCTAGATAAAATTGTAAAAATTTACTTAAGCTCTAATAAATTAGATTTTTATTAATAATTGAACACACACGTACAAAAGTATTTGTCTAAAATGTCATCTATTATAAAAGGTGTCATTGGTGTTAAATATTATCTTCCATAGCTCTCAAGTATGAAAATGTCATTGAGATATTTTGATATACTTAAGTTAACTCTAAAATTTCTTAGAGACGGCATGCTTGTCTTGACTCTTACCTTATTATTAAACTATTTCATTTGATCCAATTAAATATTAAATTATTATTTTTTATACTTGATTTTGCCCAAACAGATATATGTATAACTTGTCCCAACTTACATCTAATTCAAAATTAATTCAATGATTTTAATATAGTGTAATATTCATAAAAATATTATTTTTAATATAAATTATATCATAATTATATGTAAATGTAATGTTTTTATTAAATTAACATATTAAATTAAGATATTAAATAATGTTTTTATTAATATATATACATATATTAATATAAACCAAAATAAATAATATATTTTTATATATATCCTGAGAATGGTTAATACGAAATTCCTTAAAATCTATCTCTAATCCGATTTCTAATTTTTTTAAAGAAATATTCATCCTACCTCTTATTTGAATCTCAATTTAAAAAAAAAAAAATCACCCTTATAAGATTGAAATAGGTTACAATCCATCAGATATAATTTATTTTATCATACTATAATTTCCTTAAAATTAATTTAAAAAATAAATTTGACATTGGCAAATATTATTCAAAATTTTAAATACTCTAATAAATGTAAAATTAAATATCTACATCAAACTTAAATATATAACAAATTGTTACAATTAATCTTAAAAATTGAATTATAAAATCATATTTCACCCTAATCATAATTGATCTTCAAATTATTTTTTATGACAAGTAAAGTTGAAACCAATGTGTAAGATACTCTTTATCTGATCTACTCCACCAACTTAATTATATTTCTAAGCAGCAAGTTTAATTACAATTATCAAATGCCAATACATGATTATTTGCATTGGAAATCATTTCAACACAGCATAAAGTTTACATAAAATAAAATATCAAAATTTTGGGAGAAAAATATAACAGGAACTAGGTATATGTGGGTGCAAATTATTATCGAGTTATGAAGAAACCGAATAACACAAACAACGAATCAAATCTGGAAATGGAGAGAGAAATGAGGAAGCTCGCTGCTGTTGCCATTGAGGAAGCTTCTGTTGCTGATTTTATGTAAACCTGGCATATATATTAAAAGAATATTTTTATTTATTTATTTAATTTTATATATGTATTATATTAATAAAATTATTATATAATATTTTAATTTAAAATATTAAGTTAATACAATATTATATTTATATATAATTAAAATATAATTTATATTAAAAAAATATTTTATAAAATATTATATTAAATTAAAATTATTAATTAATTTTGAGCTAGATTGATTAGGATTTTATACTTACAAAAAAAATCGGATATAAAAAGTGATGTTTTGATATGGATAGGGTTGATGCTGTGGTAAGCAAAAGTCTATCTTAACCCAGCCCGTCATGTTTCTTAACGATCCCAACTTCGGGAATAGTATTTCTATTCCAACAAATTAGGCCTAACAATCATCATCCTATTTTTTTTTTCCAAAAAAATCCATAATGTTTTTAACTAATATGTGCAAAAAAAATGACTTGGTAATTAGAGATATAAATAAACAAAACTTTTGATAAACCTTTTGTAAATATATTTTATTTTATTTTTATTTTTATTTGTTTATTAAACTTAACAAATAATTTTAAATAATATTTTTATATTTATTTATTAAATAAATTGAATACGAATAAAAATTTATTTGATTTGTTTATATTCACGAATAAATTTATTTAAAACTTATTAATTTATGATTCGTTTATGTTTGTTTATTCTTAAATTTATAATTATATATTTATTTGTTTAATTTTTTATTATATTTTTTTATTATTTATAAATATATTTTATTATATATGTTCGTGAATAAATTTATTTATATATATATTCATGAATATGATGATTTAACTTAAACGAACCAAATTCAAACTGAACGTAAATATTTTATCATTTAAATGAATCGAATGTAATGAATAATTTTTTTATAAAAAATAAATAATTTTAAAAATAAAATAAATAAATTATATATATATTTTCATTCATTTATATTCAATTTATTTATACTTCTACTTATAATATCTCATTTTTAAATTAATATTTAAAATTTAAAACTTAATAATAAAATAAAAAGTTATAATTCCGATAGTATCATTTTGCAACAACGCATAGGTATTATTGCTGGTAAATCTAAAAGTGGGCCAAGCTCTCCGACTAAGCTCAAAGTTCGATTTAAATCGACTTAAAAGGATGAGGTAAATTAAGCTTAAAGTTTGATTCAAATTGATTTAAAAGGTTGAGGTAGGTTATCGACTCTAATTTAATAGAATTATTTTGTTAATAAATGATTATATTTTTAAGTTTATTTTAAAATTATTTTAAATATTAATAAATATAATAATTTATTTTAATCATAAAATAATGAATAAATGGGCTGAGCTTGTATTTGGTTTTTAAAATGAAATGTCTAATGAATTGACCCGATCGATAAACTCAACTCATGGACAAGTCTAATGATGTCATGATCGAAAATTTTGTTGCTTCGATTTTTACATACATTTTATTTTAAGTCATTTAAAGAAAAGAAAGCACCCTTATTTTATAAACACACAAGAAATTATTTAATATATTAACAAAAAAATTTTTAAAATAAAATTAAGATGATGACATATGCCTCACTTTTTTTAAAATTAATTTTTAAAATTTTTTAAATATATATTAAAAAATATATATCATTATTTTAATTTCACTTGTGAAATTAAAGTATTTTATTATTAATGTAATAAATACAAATAATTTTTAAAAAAATCAAGTTAAATGAGTACCCATAAACATGAATTAAGAAATAATTAAAATACGATATAATTAATATCCCACACGTGCCTATTGTTTACTATATAGATTACATATACTATCAATAATAATGGTGATTGTAATAATTATAATAACACTATATGCTATGTCACATACTAAAATTATTTAGAACAAAATTAATGTAACAATTGGCATGACTCGTGTATAAATAGTCATAATCGAATACTTTTTTTTTTTACATTATTTTTTTATTTTAAAATTTGTCATTACAAATTATAATAAAAAATATTGTATAAATTAATGTAACAATTGGCATGACTTGTGTATAAATAGTCATAATCGAATACTTTTTTTTTTACATTATTTTTTTTTTATTTTAAAATTTGTCATTACAAATTATAATAAAATATTGTATAATTTGGGGTTTAACTAAAATAATTCACTCATTTCCTTTGATTGAAATTCCCTTACTACTTGCAATCCACATTCTCTTCATTTTTTTTTTAAAGTTTCGACTTCCTTGTTTTATATATATATATATATATATATTATAGCTTATGTGGATGCATAAATTAAAAAAAGAATTGTGTTAAAAAACCAATAGCCATTTTAGAATTATAATAAATTTATACTTGTTTTTCTTAATTTTTTGTCAAATAGATTTAGAACACCAATGACAAATTTTATTGTTAACAACGTTAAAAAGGGAAAAAAAAATTGGAAAAACAGATGGAGGCCATTAGAAAAGCGCTGACACATTAATTAGCTGTGCATACATTACATGGTAAACTGTCCCAATGTTTTATTTAAAAAACATAGCAGATTTACTTGTCATTAAGACAAAACCGGTAAGCAAAAAAAAAGGGCAAATGATTGCTAGATTTCGAAGAAAGAAGAAAAACAAGAAGAAAAAGATCAACAGCCCAGAAAGATTTTGAACAAAGATGGGTTTGTATGAAGACAATCTAAAAGGGTTTATTTTGGCATTGTTGTCAAGTGGGTTTATTGGGGCAAGTTTTATCATTAAAAAGAAAGGCCTTAGAAGAGCTGCTGCTGTATCTGGTGTTAGAGCTGGTCTGTCTTCCTTTTTTCTTTTTTTTGAATTTTTTTTTCTTGATTTTGGGTTTTATGAATGTCTTTCATTCTTTGGAGTTTTGCAGGTTATGGTGGATATGCTTATCTTTTGGAGCCTTTATGGTGGTTGGGCATGATCACAAGTATGTTTGGATCTTTTGTGGGTCTCCTCTCAGTAATTTTGTTTCTGTTTTTTCTGTCATGATTCTTGCTGATGTGTGATTTAACTTTCAATTTATCATCTTTTTACTATCAAAATCGCTGATCCTGATGATTGGGTGTATGGAATTTTCATATCAAGGTGAACGAATTATGTTGTTGTTTGTTGGAATTGTTTAATTTTAGTACAAATCTTAATGCTTCATGATACTGGCTTAAAATTTTACATTTTGGGTTCTCAGATAATTATATTGGTAGCATCAAAACGATTGAAAATTTATCATCTTTCTTTTTTTTTTTTGGGGGGGGGGGGGGGTTGAGGGGACGAATGAGTTGTGGTAACTGATGCATTAATGTAGAATTGGTCATTAAATTGCATTAGGTACCAATGAAACAGAATAGTGGCTTTTTGTCTCTAACTGATTGTTTGCAGAATACGTTTTGTTGTATATATTTTGATGCAGTGATTGTTGGTGAGGTTGCAAACTTTGTGGCATATGCATTTGCTCCGGCAATTCTTGTTACTCCTCTTGGTGCATTAAGTATTATTGTCAGGTAATCTCTCCTACTCCTAGTTCGGATGGTACTTTCTTCTCTGATCATATAATGAGTTTTCATTTTCTTCGTTTCTTCCTCCCTCCAATTGTGGTACTTCGAATTGTGTGCTCAGTGCTGTCTTGGCTCACTTCATTCTGAAGGAGAAGTTACACCAGCTAGGGGTTTTAGGATGCGTTATGTGTATCTCAGGTTCGGTCGTAATTGTTATCCATGCACCACAAGAGAGTCCTATAACTTCTGTCCAGGAGATATGGAATATGGCTACACAACCATGTTAGTTTTCACCTTCGGCCATTTTTTCTCTATTGTCTATTTATGTGTTAAAAGTTAAAATGTTTGAATGACCATTTCCTTTCTGTTTCAGCTTTTTTACTGTATCTGGGCTCGGTTATTGTGTTGGTGTTCCTTTTGATCTTCCATTTTGCTCCAAGATGTGGACATACAAATGTGTTGGTTTTCACAGGCATTTGTTCATTAATGGGATCTCTCTCGGTATGCCATTTGAACTACTGATGGATTTGAAATTTGTTTTGCTTCCAACCATAGGATTAATACCTTTTCCTTGTGTTGCTTATTATAAAACGAGTTTCACTAAAACTATTTAAAAGCTGCCTGATTTCATCTAATTGGAAGATGATGACATATCTTTATTTTTTAAGTTTAAACATTTTAATTGATGTGAAGTGTTTAGTCAAAAATATTTGAATTTCCTTGAAGTATTTCACTTCCAAAATTCTTTGATTCTTTGCTCAAGTTTGAAGCCTCCAGTTGGTGTGAGTTAATGTGATTATTCAAGACATGTGATTGAAAAAAGAAGAGCAAGAAATGTGATTGAAAAAAGAAGAGTTTTTGTAGATGAATCTGCCCTTCTTGCCTGTATAATCTGGAGAGAAATTTCTCTCAATGGATATATTGTATATCATAAGTTCATAACTCAAAATGAGCTTCCGAGTTTTTCTCATTCACTGGTTTCCTTCGATAATGTCTTCTTAAAAAAATGGAACAGAGTAATTTATGGTTTTTTCTTTTCCAAAATCACATATCAACCCGATGTCTCATTTTATGACTGCGTGATATATGCAGGTCATGAGTGTTAAAGCCCTTGGAACTGCACTCAAACTAACCTTTGAGGGAAAGAACCAGTTAGTCTACCCAGAGACATGGTTTTTTATGTTTATCGTGGCTACATGTGTCATTACACAAATGAATTATCTCAATAAGGTAGGTACTTCTATCGTGTTTGGGTAAGTTATCTTGCCTGGGTAGTTTTGTAGAGTCAACTGGACACCATGGACACTACGTACTACAGTTGAGTAGATCTGAGTTATCGTTATAAAAGTAATGATTTAGTAGTTTACTAATTAACCAAGTTTTTACTAGTTTAATGATTTGATAATTGTAAAGTTAGAGTCATTGGTGTGATGATAGGTAAGAGATAAAGAGTATAAAGGTGCACTGCTTTAGTTAACATTTACTCAAATAGTCTGAATAATTATATTACAAAAATAATACTAATTGAGAGAGAGAGAGAGAGAGAGAGAGAGAGAAAATGACTGAGAAGAAAGAAAATAAAGCCTTTGTGTTATATCTTCTTTTGTTACAAAATGCTTTTGGTTAACAAATGAGTGTCTCAAATCTTCTGATTGCTTAAGTAGGAAATACAACTTAAAGAGGACCAGGGTTCAGATTTGATTTGTTGGATTTTGAAGGATTTGGTCTGTCAAGGAAAAGAACCATTTTAATATTAGTTTTCTATTATCTCTCATTTTCATTGCTTCTATGCTCTTCATCTGTATGCTTAGTGGAGATAATCGTCCAGGATATTTAGTTGGGGAAAGGTTAAGATACTAGAGTATCGAGTTTTGCAAACTTTTCTCTTGCTCTTTCTCTTAAACAAATTTTTTTCTTGAAAAACTTATTAGATACCTAACACTTAGCAGTTTAATTTGCCTCAGTGATGGCAGTCTTTCCTTTCCAAGTACAGAGTTTTTTTGTTTCATCATATTCATATATATATATATATATATATATATATATATATGTTAACAGTAGATATCATTTACCAGGATGTTTTAGTTTTAAAAGGTGGCTTAAACAACTCTCGGATAGAAATTGATGTTTTAATTTTTCAGCTACTATTTTCCTCTAAAAAATATTCTGAGTTTTTCAGGCACTTGATACATTCAACACTGCAGTTGTGTCCCCTATTTATTATGTCATGTTCACATCACTTACGATCCTCGCCAGTGTCATAATGTTCAAGGTATTGTGTCATCAATCACTCATTGCATCTTTCTAAAACAATTATCATTTTTGCTTGAAGTTTCAGACATTGTGAAAGATCAAGGTTCAGTTGTCATGAGTTAATGCATGGGCTGCAAGGGATGGACTTAAAAAAGAAGTTTAGATAAAATCTTAACAAAGTTTATCAGTATACCAAGTGTTCCATTCCTCCCTCTTTGAGTCCTAGCCCTTTGTAAATTAAGGCTGGGCTAAACAGAGTTTGGAAGGAAAACTCATTTGCTGTGTTCAAATTAAAGATAAATTAAGAAAACTCCCTGCCTACTATTTGTGGAACGCTGAAACACTTTCAGCACATTTGGTTCACTGAATGGAATATAAGAGGAATGGAATAGCTGTTCCGAATTTAGTAGGACAGATTACTACAATTTTGATTCCATTTTGAACCAATATTAGGGATAGAAACATATTATTCATGCTTAGATCTTCTACTTCACATGGATCATCAATCTAATGTGCGAATAACACATAAATAGTATATATATGTTTCAGGATTGGGATGGTCAAAGCACGGGAAGCATCATATCTGAACTATGTGGTTTCATTGCTGTGCTTTCGGGGACCATTTTGTTAAACTCAACCAAAGACTCTGATAGAGGTTCGTCCTTCAGAGGTGCGTAAAGATTTTATTTTGTTATCTTTAGCTTGTCTGTCTTTGGGTTAAGTCTCTCTACTGAATCTTCAATTATTTTAAATAATTGCAGGTGGCCATGCACCTCTATCCCCTACATTATCTACAGGACTCTTCAGTGGTAATGGTGAATCTCCAAAACATGACGAAGAAAATGTGCTATTGCCTGAGGAAATTTGCTTGAGGAAGCAAGAACCATACTAAGATGGCTAAATTAGTGAATTGGGAGTAGAAACACATCTAACTTTTGTGTGATCAAAGTGCAAGGTGAAATCCAGGTTTCAAGAATCCTTAAGAGGATAGCTGAGAGATGAGTATGCAAGCATGAGTTTCGGTCCTGTCAGACAAGAAAGTGACTGAAAACTCTTAACAGCTTGTTTTGTTCATCATGTGCAGTACCAGTTTACGAGTTGATGCTTGCTTCTCAGGCTACCTGCGTGTTGAGTGAATCGGTGGTTGACGGTACTTGAGGGGGTGATATTTCAACTCAACAAATCAGCAGATATGGCTGCTAAAGGTAGTATTTGGTTCCCTCAAAGTTCTGAGGCCTGGATTTTAGCAAGGGAAGTTGGAGTCATTGTATCTTCATATGTGCTATGAAATTGACAGTGTGGCATCAACCTTACAGGAATTTTGGACTTTCTGTTTGATTTCTTGGTGTGCTTTTTATTAGGAAGGGCAACAGGAAGAAAGTAATGCTTGTAGAGTATAACACAAATGGATAAATTAAATTATAGTGTCAAGGATTAATTGTCATTGACTCTTAACCAAGCTTGAAATAACTGTTTTCATTTTTTTCTATATAGATATTATGAAGTTTTCCAATTCACCTACAAAAATGTTCTAACATCCAATGGCATCGTCCCCTGATTAAAGGATTACACCCACCAACACAGTAGTTACTTTGAAAGACGTCAATTTGTGTGTTCATATATTTTAAATTGTGTTACCTTCGTGCATTTTTTCATATTATTTTATTGTCAGTTTAAAATTATCAGGTTTATCTCAATTCAAAAACTTGCTGGAAAAAAAAATTAGACAAAAAAAAAGTTGAAATTAGGATTACAAAACGCTGCCTTGTGAGCAGTGTACAGAGTTTCCGGTTTTGCAAAGAAAAGAAACAGAAAAAGGGACAGGACAAGGCAAGAAACCAACGGTTTTACAAAAACAATGGAAGCAAAGATAGGGAAATACTTTGAGTGAGTGACTAATCTCTTCTCCGCCTCAGATCAGCTTCCCTGATGCGATTCTGACATCGTTGCTGTATGTTCTTTGCTTTTTTCTTTTGTTCTTTCTAAATTTCGGATTTTTTTGTGTTTCTTTCTTTTTCTATTCTCTTCCTTTAGAACCCATTGTTCTTGCTTACTCAAATGCAAAATCCAATAAACTTTTTGGGTTCTTTGGATTACCTTTTTATTAGCTTTCTGGGTTTCTTCTTGGTTTCCAATATGTTTTGTCTTTCCTTCTCCATTTTTTTTTCTGGTTTTGTTTTCTTAGATCATTACAACCACTAAAATGGACAATGCAGAGCATGCAAATAAAATAAAACTTGGCTGCGTGAGAGAAAGAGCAGTCCACCAAGTCAAGTAGATATTTTTGGGAAAAAATGGCCCTTTTTAGATCCAATCAATACTAAACAAGTTTCACAAAGTTCCAATTAATATTTATGCACTTCATTCAAACAAAGGACACAAAATTGTTTGAATCTGATCAAATGCATCCAAAAGATTCATTAATCAATTATTATTGATCAGACCAATGGACCCAAAAGAATTCATTAATTATCTGAAACAGAGTTGTCACAAGTACAAAGTTCCAACATCAGAAAGTCTGTTGTTTCTGAGATGTAAATCAACTTGCAAACAACAAATGTCATATTTAAAACTGAGAGAGCCCTATTTTTCGAACCTAGCTTTAAAAACCATGTAAGTTACTGAAACAGCACAGTGAATCCCCAAATGCAGAAAACTTGGAATTTAGAAGTCCAAAATGTCTTTGATTAAACAAGTTGGTGTAGGATAACAAATAGGAGAGCTTTAATAAAAACACAGCTTCTGCATGTTGGGATAATTATTCTTGACAATACATTGCCTAGGCGATCTTTGAGCTAATCCTAGATCTAATTCAATGTCATTATATAAATTCCAACAGTATTTCATGACAAATGAATATCATTGGCCAAACTAACAATCAGGGAGAAAATGGCAAAACAAAGAAAGCAGAAATAGAAGGCAGCAGTCCAGTCATGTGTATGTTTTGATTATCCAAAAAGCCATTTTGTAAATTGATGGTTTAGAAAAACCAGCTTCAGTATCAAAGACCAAACAGAAAGGAATATCCACTTTCAATAAGAATATAGCAAACCAATTAGACAACACCAACCTCCAAGTGTAGCTTTTGATTTAACATGTTGGTGAAGACAGAAGTCAATTGATTTTCATATGAAAGGAGATTGATACTAATCCTAGCATATTCGACTGCAATTTCCCATTGTCTAAAGTCTAATCATTGTTCATTTCCTAATTCCTATTAATTGTCCCTGATAAAAGTTGTTGCAGAATATCCCGAGGGATGTAAGAGACAGACATTTGCACCTTATTCTCATCCACAAGCTGTCGAACAGCTTCATCAAAAGCTTGCCATTGCTCAGAATATAAATGATCCTGGACAGGTAGATCGTTCACTTCAACACCCTTTATCATTAAGAACATTCATCAAATTATAATGTCACAACATTTCAAAAATCATCATTATGTAAAATATTTTGTAAATCATAAATCAACATAAAAACATGTCAATTCATAAATCATTATAACATATGTTATCATTGAATATCGTATCAAACCAAACCATTAATCAATTTTTAGAAATCATCATAATTCATCTTCAAATATAAATCATGAATCAATCTTTAAAATCATAAATTCAACATCACAAATCATTATTATCATTAGTTTATCATTAGCTACAGTCATTGCCATAACCCATGACATTAGCTGCATCAATAATTTCATTATCTTGATCATTACTAACTATTATAACCTGCTAGTTAGGACCTTACGCTAATTACTGTAACTCATTAACAAGGATGTATGATCATGGCTATGCTAACTACTATAACCCATTAGTCAGGGCCATAAAACTAGTTCTGATATTAATGATCTCATTTCTCAATGATGTAAATATATAGCTATCTTAAAATCATTAATTAAACATAATCTAATTTCTCAATTCATTCATAAATATAAACATAAAATAATCATATGCTTAATCCTATTTTTATATATCAAAAATAGAAAATAAAATATTAATTCATTTAGAAATATACATATATACATAAATTCAAAAACAACAAAGTGTGTGAGATTCTATTTACCTCCTTTCAATTCTATCACTTATTTTTTTTTTCAAAATAATTAATGGCCTATTTAAGATCATTTCAACATAACAAATTAATCAACCCATTTTGAGACCATTTGTGCTAAAAACAACTAAGTTATACAAGGGTTAATTCAACTAATTAATACTGATAGCCTAAGCTCATTTTACTAAAACAATCATATCTTAAGATATCCAACTTGGAATTAAGATATTTTTAATGTGTTAGAAACTAGACTCGATAAGCTTTCTAACTATATATATCCCACCTCTTCATTCCTTGTAGATTATTTGTAAAAATTTTTACAATCCACATCATATGCTGCTAACAAACAGCATGTATACTTTCTAGTAAAAATTAAATATTTATT
This sequence comes from Durio zibethinus, assembly GCF_047325235.1. Lineage (NCBI taxonomy): Eukaryota > Viridiplantae > Streptophyta > Magnoliopsida > Malvales > Malvaceae > Durio > Durio zibethinus. The sequence goes on along the minus strand of NC_143167.1, from coordinate 8,244,706 downwards.
CATAGGAGACTTGGAATTCTGTTTTGCTTATTTTGTTGGAAAATAGTCTTAATAAGTTTTCCAAACATATAATATTCAATTTGTAATTCATTGTATAAAATTTATGACAATTTTCATAATTCATCATTAATACTGCTACCATGCAACCTGTACATCCTTAAGTAAAAATTAGACAACTTTTCATGAAAAATTCAGAATTGACGACCTTTTGTTTAGTTGGAAAGTAGATTCAATAAGCTTTCCAATAATATATATACTTATGGAAATAATTTACCCATTAATATGAGATTTCATTTTAATTCACTGTTGTAGATCATAGTATCTCATCCAAAAATAAAATTTCTCTTTCTATCTTTAAAAACTCAAATCCCTATTATCAACCTTTAAAATCCATTTAGTAATCATCACTAATTCTTAATAACATAATGTAAATAAAGCCCAATAATTTACCCAAATAGTTCATGAAGATTAATGAAAGATTTTATCATTTTTCTTAGTTTTTCTCTCAAAACTTCAACTCCAAATAATAGCTACTAACATGGTATTTTTCTTAAATAAAAAGATGACATATACTGACATTTAGGAGATTAACTTGATTTTAGTCTCCGATTTAGGATTCTCAACTTGATTTTTCATGCTTTTTAACCTTAAGGAAGATGGGAAGAAGAACTTTCATTTTCTTTTATGTTTCACGATAGCTAAGTTTTCTCTGGTTAAACACTTCAATCACTTTTTCTTTAGTAAGTAACCTCTTAAATAAATTAATGGACTTTAGTAATAGTCTAGCCCAATTATCATTTGGGATAGAGTATTACAATTTTAACCCCCATTAAAAGTTTTAATGTCTTTTTTTTTTCAATTATAGAAAAAAGGTAAGGTTTTTATATCATAAACTACAATCTTCTTTTTTCCTTCAATAATTTAATGTAAAATTTACTAATAATATGAAAATCATATATGAAAATTACATAAAGATCCAAAATAGAGTAAGAAAGGTAGCTATCCAAGAGTAAAAAGCATACTAGCCCTAGCTAATTACAAAGCAAGAAAGGTAAAACAGAGGACACATTTAATAAGATAAATGCTAAACTATAAATATAGACAACTAAAGATTTAAAAGAAGAATACCCAATATTTGGCACTACATTTGGCTGATAATCTTTCTCTTCCAGTCATCTTTAAAAAGCAAATATTTTGTTCTTGTAACCTTTTTCCATTCAAGTTGTTCTCAACAATTATTCTTCCATCTCTTTCTATCCTCTATAGATCTCTACAATGAAAACTAAATAGAGAGTGTTTTCAGTGAGAAAGAGTAAAAAACCATGCAATTGATTAATCAAGCCTATGTAGACCTAGGTTTTTATTCTCAATTTTATAAAAGCAAAAAATTTAAGAAGTATTCAAATTGAATATGGGAAATTCAAAAATTCCAAGATCTCTTGAAAACTTATCAAAGACAAGAAAATAACTCCGATGGCAAAGCACTTTATGCTAATTGTTGGTGTCCCATACTTTGACTGACAAAATGAATTTTAAAAAGCATAGACATTTTATAAAACCATATGCTAGAGCAATGATGAAAAAGGAGTTCAAAGTTGAAATGAAACTTCCATGGCAAAGTTATAATGTAGGCTCTTGTAAAAGCTTGAGAAAATATCTAATTAAATGTTTTCAATCAATTTTAATCATAAGTAAAGCATTAGTTACTTCCCTGTAAGGTTAAGCAAAATAATCAATTTGGGCATTGGCATTGAGGTAATTAATTTGTTTACAAGGACCCAAGCACCATTCTCTAACTATAAGTACTCAAAAATCTAAACAAATTAAGGAAGCAAAATAAAATAACTAACTTACTTAAAAACAAGGATGGCTAGGAACATTCCTATCTCACTCATTTCAAGAAGTTGGAAAGCATCTCCATTTATCTCAGCTTCAAAAAACCATAAGTTAGACATTGCAGCAGCTGCTTTCAGTAACATTTTTCAGTTTAAGCATTTATAGATGAATAACAAACAAATAGAGAGCTCAAAATCTTTTCCTCTTGCTTTTCTTCCTATAATAGTGAAGATACCTTTGATAAAATTCATAACAATAATATTACTTTCACTAGAAATAGATTTTAAGAGAAACATTTGACTTTTAGGTTTTTGCATTGAAATTTTAATAATTCACTTTAATATTAAGATTTTATGGCTTTGTGGAAAAAAAAGTATTAGAATATGTGAATCAATTGCAAATATAGAAAAAGTGAATTTGTCACATCTCAATATAGAAGGCAAGATATTCAATTAAGATGAAGTATTAATTATCATTAAATGTAGACACCTATTGACATGATTAGCTGATCTTTGAAAACAAAAGCTAAGAGAGTAGTAAAGAAAATCGGTTCTAGTTGGATATATTTTGAATGGTAAAAACATATTGTTGTGTCTTTTAAAGAAATCTAATTGAAATGACATCTTTTAAAGAAATCAAGTTGAAGCAAGGCCATGTAACAAAATACTAACCAATCTTTTAAAAACAACATCATCCAATTCTGGAGGCTTATTAGTGGCACTTGCATTAACATGTGAACAAGCAAATATATACAATCAAATATGGAATTACATATATGTAATCAAGGCAATTGGATTTAACCCAAATAAAAGCAGTTTTATACATTTCATAGTCTTATATGACAAACTTAGAACTTTATATAACAAATTTTATTACACAAAATCCCATCATTTTCTTAAATAATTTTGATGTAATTATTAGAAAATAAATAACTACACATACCAATGAGAATTCAAATGTGAGCTCGAGTGAAACAAAAAGTGACCATTAGCCATTTGGTCATTAGAAATCAAAACTAAAAAATCAAAATTCAAATTTAAAGAGTATTTAGAAGAGAAGAATACTTGGTAGAAGAAACAAGGATGACAATGACAAATGGTGGTAACAGAGATGACGATGAAAATGATGATCATGAGAATGGAATAGGAAAATTTAGGGTAATTTGTTTTTAAAATTAGGAAAAATTGAAAAAGTAAACTCTAATTTAATAAAAAGATTCTGATTATGATTTTGATTGAAGAAAAAGATTTTGATTTTAATAGGATTTTGATTTTAAAAGAGCAAAAACATGAATCGTTCTAGAAAACGAAGAAAAAAGCAAACAAGGAGGGAGAAAGAGAAAAAATTATTGGGAGAAAGATATGTGAGAAAATAGCTTCTTTTTTCATTATCAAAGGTAAAAAGTGAAACATTAATCATTAGTGGTGGGTTTATTTTGATCATAAAAAGCAAAAGAAAATCAATAAATTCCAACAGTTCTTTAAACCGTCAATAAAATTTTACCCTTAAAATTTAATTCTTTTGTAGTGTTCTATTGATATCAAACCCGTTTATTGTTGTTGTTTAATGAGTTTGTTTTAGTATTTTAGACTTAACCATTTGTTATTAATTATTTAAGATAAGTTCTTAGAGGTTTAAAGTTGAATAAGGATTAAAAAAAGCTAATCTAATAAATAAAAAGAATTTGGAATGAAAATACAAAATGGCAATCCATAGGAAATTCTAAAAGCAATTGGATTATGCAATATGTTCTTCAAGAATTATTTTAAAGTGCAATGATGATGGAGTTAATCTTTAAGTAGAGTTAATCTTTAAGTAAAGTCCATAGTTAAATATGAAAGAGAATGATTATTAAGATGCCTTAAATCAAGATTTTTTGTTTTGGAAAAAGCAAGATGATTAAAAGATGATGGAACAAATCTTGAAGTAATGTTATCAAGTGAATGTGAATGAAAATCAATTTCTAAGATGGTTAAGTCAAGATATGAAGCTAAGGTTTTATTTTTGAAGAAGTAAAGATTATATTAAAAAATAAGATGAACTACTTTAAAGATTGATTAATTCAAGAAGAATTAGTTTGAAAAAGTAATAAAGTGAATGGAGGTTAAGAATTCATGAATATCACTAGGATGTTTGTTACACCTAAGTCAACTAATCAACAATCAGAGCTTGGTCAACATAGTTAGGCCCTTGGGTTGCCTAAGCAAAGCATGCCTAAATGACCTTGTCACTTGTCCTAAGGAGATGACATCCCCTTCAACAAAGGAAGGACTCACCTAAGGTCCTACCAATAACTTGTCAAGGTAATCACATCAGAACTGACCCATTAGCACCCAACTTATTTGAAATCATTAAATGCGACCTATGCCTAACTGTGATCATTAAATGCAATTCGTATTCACTCACATGGGCCCTTCTTGAGTTCACACAAACATCATATCAGTTGTCAATTATCTCAATCAGGTCACACTCTTGATCTCAATCAAGAGGTAGGTGGAGAACCAGATACTCAAAGTAAAATAAAACTAAACCTAAGACTCTCTGAACTTTTTCTCCATTAAAGCTTCTCACACAAACTTCACTATTTTGGTCCTCTTATTTACTTCTTAACCTCATATCAAGCACCATACTCACTTAAGTGTCAGAATGTGCCTCAGAGTAACGACTCTGATGCCCTCCAATCGTGTTTTATGGCTGCACGTCACTATTATCTTTCCCTTCTACCTCACTTCCTTCCTTTCAGCTAAAATATCCAAAAACACCATCAACGATTAGCGCTGTCTGTAGGAAATAATAGCCATGTCTCACCAACCATATTTTTTTAGGACTCTAACTCCCACCATTAATGTTTCTACTCAACCTATAGCTACTACTAAGATAACAACTTTTTTACCAATTTCTTATCAAATTTCATCACCAAATTTACCTATTTGGAATTCTTCATTCTCCAACAATCTACTTTCATTAAATGCCTAAGTAATACAGCCCCTAGGCTTTTATCATAATTTAATGGGAATTTAATCTCCAAATATAGCATTAACACCACTATTGGTCCACATCATAACACTTGGACCTTCAAACCCTATCCCTCAACTACCTATAACACCAACCCCCTCATTGCAACCCATTATTGCTAGTTGTGGCCAAACATTCCCCATGTAACTTTCATTATACATATCTTACTCTCAGTACCAAAGATCCTAACAAATCAACATGCCATGCAAACTCTCTTAGACTTTTACCAAGCCCTCATGGCTCAAATACAATTGTTAAATACTCAAATGGCCATTAAGCAAAGACTACTCCAATAGTACTAACAAGCTACGCAACAACCCCCCTAAGAAAGACCCTACCCTCGAAAAAGTTTAGCTTTTTCTTTCAAGGAACCACCACTAACACTAAACTTAACCCACCCTGAAAAAATTTATGCATAAATTGCACATGATAACACTGACCATCACGACCATACTACAAAAACTTCAACACTAACCAAACACATGCAAACTCTAACTAAAAAAATGAGCTAGTAGTATAAGTTGCTACTCTAGATGAAGAGCTAGCTGACTTGAAAAAAGAGAAAAATAGGAATCTCTAATGGCTCGAGAATGATCATAACCTTCTTACCTTTACTATCTGACAAACTGATATCTCATATTCTCTTAAACTACTAAAAGACACATACAATGGAATTAATGACCTAGAAGACCATTGGGACCACTTTAGAACATTTATGGTCTTGCATAATGTTTCTAATGTAGTGAAATACAGGGCTTTTCCCATCACCTTATGTGGAAAAGCTAGGACATGGTTATATTCTATGGTGTCACCACTATAAATAGTTTTGATACCTTTAGTAAACAGTTTTGGCATTTTTTTTAGTAACCAAGTTGTTGTACACTCTTTTATAAGCTTATTGGCCGTAAAGCAGAAGCATGAAGAAACTTTATGGTAATACTCGAAAAGGTTTAAAATAACTACTTTGGAGATCAAGCTTTGAACATTTAATAAGCCATTAGGCCTTTACCTCTAAGGTAAGGTATGACCATTTGAGATATTATTAATGAAAAATAAATCTGAATAGCTATACTAGCTGTATAAAATGGCCTAGAAGTTTGTTGAAGCTAAAGAAATTAGAACCGTTGACAAAATCGAGTGACATGAGCAATGCTAGGAATGTCTATGAAGAGAGAACAAGCAAATTAATGCATCGAGCCAGTGATTTCATGATAACCATCAAGTTATAGCTAACAAGGAAGAAAAGAGTGGCATAGCAACAACAATAACAAGAAAAATTCCTAAACACAATCTAACCAACATCAAAATCGAAATAAAACCCTAAATGCCAAGCAGTGAGGAAAAAATTGATAACTTACTGGCAACTAAGTATATAAAAGAAGTTTGGTATCCTAATTGTCTTGCCAATATGGTTATTGTAAAAAACACCAATGGTAAATAGAGAATGGATGTAGACTTCAGCGATCTAAATAAGGTGTGCCCAAAGGATAGTTTTTTTTTGCCTTTAGTGGACAAGTTAGTGGACTCTTTTGTGGGCCACAATACTTAAGTTTCATGGATGCATTCTCTGAGTACAATCAGATTAAGTTAGCAAGGGCAAATTAGGAAAACAATATCTTTCATCATCGAGGATGATTTATTTTGCTACATAATATGCCTTTCGGGTTAAAAAGCAGGGGCCACCTACCAAAGACTAGTGAATAAAATTTTTAAGGAATAGACTGTTTGATTTTTAGAGGTATACATGGATAATATGCTAATTAAGAGTCTCTCGTTGGAATAGCATGTTCAAAACTTAGCAAAAACCTTTGTAATTTTGAAAAAGTACAACATGAAGTTGAATCCTGCCAAGTATACATTTGGTATGGAGACAGAAAAGTTTCTAGGCTTCATGGTTTCTAATAGCGGTATAGAAACAAACCTAAAAAATGTGACAGCTATCTTAGACATGAGCCCTCCAAGAAATACTAAGGAAATGTAAAGATTAATAGGGCAAATGGCAACCTTTAATAAATTTATGTCCCAATTGGTAGATAAATGTTTGTCGTTCTTCAAGGTTATTCAAAATGCAATGAAATTTAAGTGGGAAAAACAATGTTAAAGAGCCTTTTAAGAACTTAAGTAGTATCTTCATTCGTCACTTTTGCTCACCAACCTTGTTCTTAATGAGCCTTTGTATGTATACTTGACAGTTTTTAATGAAACAATGGTAGTAATGTTGGTAAAAGAAGCTAATGGGAACCAAGCACCAGTGTATTATGCTAGTAGCACCTTACAAAATGGGGAGGTTAATTACACAAGGTAAAAAAGATAGTTTTTATGCTAGTTATGGCAGTTCACTGATTGAGACAGTATTTCCAAGTACACATCATAATTATGCTAATAGGCTAACCATTCAAGAATGTCCTGTACAAGATAGATAGCTTAGGAAGAATGATGAAATAAAGTTTCAAACTTAGTGAATTCCACATTGAGTATAAGCCAAAGAAGGCCATCAAGGCATAGGTTTTAACAAATTTTCTCATCAAGTGTTCTTTCATATTTGAGGTAGAAACCCAACAATAGAACATTTTGAAATCTCCCTAATCTCAAACTCAATCCTTGCCTATAAATCCAAAACCTCAAAATGAATAAACCTAATCAAAACTACAAAAAATAGTGGAGGTAAATGACCTAGCTGAGCCTTTCAAGATGCCCTTTTAGATTATCTAACATCCTCAGTGACAAGTTTTTTGTCAGAGTATGCATGGCTATTATATATGGATGGTTAGTTAAAAAAGGATGACACTAGCACAGGAATTTTGTTATTAATTAGACAAGGACAAAAGTGGCAGTATAGATTATATTTTGGTTTCTCTATCTCTAATAATACAACTAAATACAAAGCCTTAGCTGCAAGATTGGAATTAGTAACAAATCTGAATGTCAAAAACTTAATCATCTATACAGATTCACAATTAGTTACTTGTCAAGTAAATGGCGAGTATGAAGTCAAAGACTTCACATTCGTCAAATACCATACAATCATATACCAACTGAGTTAATCTTTCACCTTAATAATCCTATAGCAAGTTCATCATGCTAACAACATCAGGGTTGACTCTTTGTCCAAATTGGTAGCATTATTGAGATCAAAAAGCATGAAAAAATCTTGTTGGAGTATTTACCCACACCCAAATATATAAAAACCCCACCTATCTTGTGCATAAAAGAAGAAGATAGTTGGATGACCTCTATTAAGATGTCATTTAAATGAAAGTTCCCTTCTAATCTCGCAGCATGTAAGAAGCATGAAAAAATCTTGTTAGAGTATTTGTCCACACCCAAATATATAAAAACCCCACTTATCTTGTGTATAAAAGAAGAAGATAGTTGGATGACCTCTATTAAGATGTACTTTAAGTGGGAGTTCCCTTCTAATCTCGCAGCATGTAAGAAGGTATAGAAAATAGTAACATGATTTGCATTAGTGAGAGATAGTTTATACAAGAAAGCCTTTTTTAGCCCTCTTTCCTTAAATATGTCTCATTATCTGAAGTAGAACATGTTTTAAAGAAAATTCATGAAAAGGTGCACAGTCATCATGTAGGTAGGTGAACCCTAGCACATAAAGCACTACGACAGGGTTATTATTGGCCCACGATGAAAAAAGAGGTAGTAAAGCTAGTTAAAAATTTTGATAAATACCAAAAGTTCACCAATGTCCCTAAACAGTCAACAGAAGCTCTAAGTCAGATTTTTAGTCTATGGCCATTCGTAGATCAGGGTATTGATATTCTAAAACCATTTCTTATAGCAATCACCCAAAAAAAATTCATGATAGTGGCTTAGACTATTTCACCAAATGGGTAAAGGCAAAAACCAGTTGCCACTATCACGGTAAAAATAGTAAAAGATTTCGTCTAAAAATATCTTGTGTATAATTTCGATTTTCCTCACACCATTGTGGCAGATAATGGAACACAATTTCAAGATGAAAATTTAAAATTCTGCTAAAATTTTAAATGGCCCTAGTACACAATTTAATGGCCCATCCCTAAATAAATGGATAAGTGGAATAAAAAAAAATTCTAACTGCCTTCAAGAATAAGTTGGATGAAGCAAAAAAGGCATGGGTAGAGGAAACCTCAGGTATACTTTGGTCGATTAGGACCACAGACCATTCAACCATTGGAGAAAAGCCCTTCACATTGACATATTGGATAGAAGCAATTATACCTGCTAAAATGGGTGTAATACGCTTAGGATTGTGCATTTTGACCCTAGCCAGAATGAAGAAGCTTTAAGGGCTAACTTAGATTTGTTACAAGAAACTAAGGACTTAGATAAAGTTAAAATGGCAACAAAAGCTCAATAAGTCACCAAATATTATAACTCTAGAGTTAAGCACAAGCATTTCTAGGTTGGCAATCTAGTATTCAGAAATTACAAAACTAGTAAACCAATGAGTTAGAGGAAAAAATTATCACCAACTAGGAAGGACTATACAGAGTCTCAGCCATCAGGTTTGAAACATATAGGCTGAAAGACATGGAAGGCAACCCAATTTCAAGAACTTAAAATGCTGCTTACTTAAAAAAAATATTATGTACAACTTGGTATTTTACTTTTGCTTAATATTTCTGAAGTTCTGTACTTACTTTTCAATATATGTATATTTTTAAGCTTTCTATTCGGATTTAACTACCTTTTCTTGTAATTAAACTTATACAAGAAATGTTTTAATGAAGATGGATGGTGTTCTATCTCCTTTCTTAAAACTTTATTTTACAATAAGCCTTGTACATCATCTTTTATTGTGTTTAGATATATGGGTTAGTATAGATCCCACTTCTTACTAACACACTCAACATGCCTCCACATCATCTTTTATCACATCAAGGCATATAGACTAATATAGATCCCATTTCTTGTTGACGCATTCAACACACCTCACGCGTTATTTTTTATGGCGTTAAAGCATATAGGCTAACATAAATCCTACTTCCTGTCAACACACTCAATGTGCCCCTAACACCTCTATCTTTTGCATTAAGGCCCAGCACCAACACGTTCAACATGCCCATAGCACCTTTATCTTTTGCGTGAAAGCTTTGAGCCAACACACCCAATGTGCCCTTGGCACCTCTATCTCTTACGTTAAGGCTTTCCATTATTATTTTATCTGGTCAGGATCGATACCATACTAATCTGGCTAAAATAAGGTTGACACACCAAAATTTACATAATAACTCAACTGCCTTACAATAAGGTACATTTGCCTATTATTTTTAACAAGTTATTTTATCTCTATTATTGCACCTAAATATTTTAACATCTCTAAAGCGGCGCTAATCTATATTGATTTATTCTTCCTACAATATTTAAAGTTAGCCAATAGGCTACACCATTAAGTCTAAAGTCCCATCTTCTTGATGAAGAAAAATTTAGTTTACAGTATTAATTTACATTACTTTGTTATATTCTATGAAATAACCTGACTCATCATATGTGAATTACAAAATACTAATCATACACTATGGTTTAACTTGCATGAACTCTAGAAGTATAACCTTACTGCTTAATGTTTACTTTACTAACTTATTCTCTACCAAAAACTAGTACCTACAATACCAGTATATTTAACAAGGTTTGAACTTAGCTAGATTATTATGCTAAGTTATGGCTAAACAATTCGTTTGAACAACTCGGTGTCCCGTTACCTTGATCTTAATCATTTTTGCAAGCAAACAGATAGCCAAGTCCTGTTAACAATGGTCTTTCAATTATATTATTAGTTAGTATTACAATGACCAAAAACAGTACAATCAGATGGGATAAAAAACTAATAAGAAATTCATTTCATTTATACCTGAAAAATACGTACATATTATTACAAAAGGCAAGATTACAACTCAAGAATGAAAGCCTTATAAGATAGCAGGGATATTTGCCTCACCAATTCTTCCTTACAGGATTTCCATAAGTAAAATACTTTTCATTGAAATACATAACGCAAACTCCTGAAACCTCAACAAGCCTAAAAAATCGTGTTTAGCACAATTTGGTTGACTTTAGCAATGGAAGTGACCAAGATCAAGTGAAACAATGGATTGTTATCCTGTGGCCAACCACTCTCCTAGTCCACTTCAGTTTTTTCTCTTTATTTGGGTTACCAGTGTTAGTGCCTAGAATTTTAAACTCATTCTCCTCATCAAAACTCCTAACAACAACACTTCTTTTAGGGTTTTTTTCTCTCTCACACAATCTCACGCCAAGGTAAGATAAAAATACAGAAACAAAAATTCTATTTTAGAGGTAGCAAGCAAGAGTGCAAATTTAGGAATCTTCCATCTCCTATTTATACTCAAACCAAAGGAAGGATATGAAACAGCACACTTTTATATTGTTTCCATTAGTTCATAAATGGAATAAAACATTAATTCCTCTTAATTCCTCCTCAACCACCACTTTAAAAGCTTTCTCAGCCATCTATTTGAAAATACGCAAAAATTCAATCCCTCCTAAAAGTGGTGCATTTTGAAAAAAATGTACCAATTAAATATATTTGATAGCTTCCCACAGAAAGCGTAATACATAACCTATCTAGCTACTTCTCTCAAAGGCATGGGCACATGCATCACACTACCCCACTTTATGCATTTTAACCTTGTGCACCCCATAAATAAGTATAAAATTTTTACAAGAAAAATTTTTTTAAGTCCTCACCAAATAATCCCTGTGACTTTACCAACTTTCTAGCTCACCCAAAGATAGCCACTACTTCTTAGCATAACTACTCACCAAAGATGCTCAACATACCTTCAACAGAACACATCATCACACCAAGCTTTTTAAGTTAAAAATACTCATCACCAAAGCATTGGTACCTTTCCCTTTTTTTTTTCTCTTTTTTCAAGGTTTAGACAACGGTCTAAAGGTGATCACTTTATAACCCCTTCAGACTTGAAAGGCAATTGTTACTAAGTCAACTGGTCAATGATTAAAGCTTGATCAACATAGTTAGGCCTTCAGGTCACCCAAACAAAACGCATCTAAATAGCCACATCACTTGCCCTTCACCAAAGGAAAGTTCGCCTAAGGTCCCACCAATAACTTGTCAAAACAATCATATCAACTAACTCATCAACACCCAATTTGCATGAGATCGTTAAATGCGACCCATGCTTGCCTGAGATCATTAAATGCAATTCCCATCCACTCACATAAAGCCTTCTCAAGCACTATACAAATATCCTATCAATTGTCAACTATCTCAGTCGAATCATTACACTTGATCACATGCAAAAGATAGGTGAAAAACCATATACTCAAGGTAACACAAAACTAGACTTAAAACTTCCTAAATTTTCTCTCTTTTGAAGTTTCTCACACACATTTCACCATATTTATCCTCTTCCTTACTTCTTAACCTCACCTCAAGTACCATACTGACTTCAATATCGGAGCGTGACCCAGAGTAACAATTCTAGCGCTCCCTGACCATGTTTTTTGGTTTTAGGTCACCACTATCTTTTCCTTCCACCTCACTTCCTTCTTTCCAGTTAAGACATCTAAAAACACTATCAACAATGTCAAAATATCTTTGTTCAGAATTCCTCATTTCTGGTTTTTTGGATTTCCATCACTAGAGAAGGATCATTCTGAGTTAGTGGTTTTCCTGGCTATAACCATCTGGACCAGGAAGAAAATCGTGGTTAGGTTTATCACTCTCAGACTTTGATTATTTTGCTTCTCACAATGGTGCTCTTTTAACTTTTTGAAGTAATTGATGATATCATTTATGTTATTGAATTTCTTATCATATAGAATGTGCTTGAGCTTACTAATTTGATTTTGGTTGCTGAAACTGCTTTGAGGTTGGGCTGTGTAATTAATAATAATAATTCAGAAGAATGTCCCAAAATATAGCTGCTGTCGATGCAAAAGTCACATTTTTGTTGCTCTGTCATTTGTGAAGTTTCTGTAGTATTATGTTTCGTTTCGGCATTGTACGGTATTTACATCAATTGACTCTCAAATTATGAAATATAAGACTTAATTTATATATTATAAGATTTAATTTATTGTTGTTGTATAATATTTTAATGGTGGGAATTTTAAAAGAATGTTTCTCGGTTGTCTTATTCTCGGTCTTGCAAAAGAATGGAGGAGGTCGTGGAAGACGATTTTATCAATTGAAAATAAAGACAGTAAGCCTTACTTTCTTATCATAATAATGCTTTTGAAAGACTTGTTTCTAATAAACAGATGTCTCACTAATATCTCAGAAATAAAAAGATGATCACAATAGCAAGAAGCAATACTCCAGGCTGTTAAATATAAAGCCAAAAAGCCGCATTTGAAAACTAAGCACAAGCACCACTTGAGACACCATACAAGAAAAATAGGATGGGGCATCAGGCAAGCAAATACAAATCCACAATTTCAGTAAATTTGAAGTACCAAATCTCGAAATCTCTTGTTATAAATCCACCCTCAAAATAGAGCACAAAAAGTCAGTATCTTCTCCTAGGACTCCTGGAGCGATGTGTCCGTCCTGATCTGCAAAATTTATAAGGTAAAGGGTATTGTTAGGTCCAAGTACTGCACTTATTTTGCACCTACACAGGGAGAGAACAGATAAAACTGACAGGTTCCATCCAGCTAAAAGTTTAAACTTTCAAACAACAGAGCTAAGTTTCAAGATTTGGGCAAGGTTGGCACTTGGCATGCAAGTTAAGCAGGGTTATGCTGAGGTCGTTTCAAGTTTCAGGTCATCTTAGGCTCAAGTTATTCAAATTTGGAGTGCTTCAGTCAAGTCTTAAAATGTTTTAAATTTAACTTAAGTTCAGTCGGGTTGAATGAATGGATCATCTTTTCACTACTTATAATAGATGTATTTAACAGATAAATCAAAATTCAAAAGCATATTAATAGAGACAAACCTCATATTTTTTCTTTTGAAGGCTCCAGTACTAGGTCCATTGCTAAAGGCCCAATCAACATTCATAGTCTGAGTAAGAAGTTCTGCACCATCCATTGCAGAGATAGCATTCTTTGCTTCTTCAAACTTTTCATACTCAATCAGTGCATATCCCTAAGTGGCAAAAATCACATTAATTTTACTCGAACAAAAATGTATAATACTAAAAAAATACTGTAAATGATGAAAAAAGTCTGCCAAAAAGACTTGTCCTTCATTTTGTCATGTTCAATAAATACAATGAAACAAAAGATTGAAATGAGTCAAACTAGCATTAAGTAACAACATAAAATGGTTAGAAACACTAAACCGCTTGATATCTAAGGATATAAACGAATCCACGTTCTCTAAGACATGTAGAAAACACACAAAAAATGTTTAACAAGCAGCAATAGGTAGCCAAAACATTTCAAACACACATGAATACATAAAAATTATGCAATGTGAAGAGTTTCACCACAAAAATAAAAACTTAACAGCACACCATTGCACAAAGCAATAGTCATAAAGATACCTACACCAATTTACTATGTTGCCTACCTTGACAAAACCAGTGCGACGATCAAGATTTAAATGCAAATTCTTTATCTCACCAAATTCACCAAATGCGTTGTGCAAGTCATCCTCTTGTGCTTCCTCATGTACACCAATGACCAAAATAATCCATCCTTCAATAGCTGCACATTCATTAATGAGAAATACAAGAAAATATTACTATTGAGAAAAAGTGTTTACAAACATAAAGGAAAATCTTATTTCATCATTGCACACAATTGCTTTTATGTACTGTGCTCTATGACTTGAGTTATATCAACATTATGTAGGAAAACAAGGGGTGTCCACGAAAAGGTCGCAAACCTTTAAAATAGCTGGATAGATTGAAGGTTAGGTTCTAAGGGTGTGTTTGGTGCATAAGACCATGATAAGATAGGATAAGATGATATTATGAATAGGATTAGATTAAAAAATATCATCTTATCTTGTGCTTGATGTGTATAAGCATTAGGATAGGATAATTTTATTTATTGGTCAAAATTATCCTTCCCCAAAATTTATATAATTTAAATTATTAATATAATCTTTAAGGGTATAATAGGACATATAAGTTCAATCTCATAGATTAAAAACAATCCTCTCCACTTTGAGAGGATTAAATCATCTTATGCCAAGAAGATGACTAATCCTCCTTGCAATCCTATCCCTTCTTTAGACACAAACCAAACATGATAAAAGATGATTATTGTTATATCCTATCCATCATCCTATACACCAAACATGGCCTACCAATATAATATAAAACGTTTAATGCACTCAATTGTGTGGTTGAAACATGGACAAACAGGTAATAGCAGTCCTTAAAGAAGCGCATTCGGCTTTAAACCTCATCAACAATGAAAATTGGAATCTTTTTCCTTTTCTTTGGTTGGGTTTATTATCCTTTATATAAGAGAATTTCATTTATCCCCCACATCATGACCCAACCAAATTCTGAAAACAAGAAAACAGGAACAATCCCTATCGCATACTTTTCATAATGGAACAAAGTGAACCTCAACAAACAGCCAAGAATGTATGTCCACTTAATATCAACAGAAATTCCTCTGAAATTAAGAGGAAATTTCTATAAGATGTTAAATATTTTTTATTGAATTTTGTGTCTTGTGTATACACAGGTTTAAAAAACTAGTTTCTATAAGAGCAGAAAAAGGCAACTATTGTCAGGAATTTCCACTAATTCCTAATACTTTCCTCTTGTACTTTGGAATACTATTTAGCAAACTTCTCATTTCATTTCCTAAGCATTATCTCTTTCTTTCTCAACTTGAAAACTGAATTACCAATTTTAAGTCCTACCTAGAAGAGAATACATAGTCCTCAATAAATGACTTAATTTTCTGCCTCAAACTTATTACAAGTTGACTATGTCCAAACCCAAAACCTCAAAATTGCCTCTCTTCTATCCCACTTTAAAAATATTAACTATCCCCAACTGACAGACAAGTGCAAAAAGATAGGCTTGAGACCAAAATGATATTACATCGTACCATTTCTGGGATGCTTATACAATGTGAACCAGAAAAGTCATGAAGCATCTGCCATTAGACTTGTTCTAGTCTCATAGATGACCTGAACATGTTACATCTCCTCACTCAAAATCTCTAATGAGAAAGGTAATAAAGCAGTTCTAAATCAAGGGTTTCTACAAAGTACAATAGTTAGAAAATATCCATAATAATGAGTGACGAAGTTAAGGAAGTTGCTTCTAGGAATCCAACAATTAAAAGGTTACAAAGTTCCAACAGTCCAAAAAACAACTCATTTTGAAATCTAATCCTTGAATAACCTGTTATAGCCTGAAACGAAGAGCAAGATATTTTCTCTTGAGAAATTTCTTATCACTAAGATTAGTGTTTTGAACTATTTACTTATGTTTGCCAATATAAAAAATTATTTATTTATGAATAAGTTTTACTTGCAACTGTTAGCAAATAAAGAACTTAAGAAAAATTAACACTACATTCTGAGAGTAAAGATATTCAATATTACCCAAAAAAAAAAAAAAAGACCTCAGAAACGTAATCAAGCCTCATCATTAAACCAAAATTACCGATATTCCCATCTAATTTCAACCGAATTTCGTTCTAAAATCATTAAGCGAATTTGATAGAGCAAAAATTAGGTCAATTCGTAATTATCTATCGCATAGGGAACAAAAATAATAAAAAAAGAACCCTAGAAAAAAACAAAAGGAATCCACATACATAAACGGATAGAGAGAAAAATTATGGTTTAGTGGAGGGACTAACATCTCTGGGGACCAGGGCCGCCGTCAGCGCCGAGAGACTCGAAGTCTCGGGAGGCTAGACGGGAGTGACGGTCGGCGTCGTCATCGCGGAAGCCACGGCCCTTGGTCTTCTTAGGACCAGAAAGAGAGGTGGAAGCGCCGCCAGTGATGGCGGATTTGAGCTTAGGCATTGGGGCTTGAGGGGAGGTGTCGCCGGCGGCGTCCTCATCCATGAGGTCGTCGTCCTCCGGCTCGTAATCCACGGCCTCCTCAGCGCTCGCCATCACGTGATCCCCAAAATGCTTTTCTTCTCCTTATATAAACTTTTAAAATATGTAGATTTCTTAATTTCTGACTCAAAATTCCGGAGTGTGTTGTCGAAACGTTTAAGCTGATTAGGTTTTAATTCTTGCGTTGGACTATTTGCATCCAAAAAAAAAAAAAAAAACAAACTCTTAATACATCCAAAAAATAACTAATAAAACATTTATTTAAATATTAATTAGTTTTTTTTTTTGTCCTTTACAGCTTTCGAACTGAATTTTTGAAAATTTTTTCACGAAAATTCATTCCAGAAAATTTATTAACTATATTAGAAATTTATTTCTAAAAAGTATTACAATTATTTTTAAATGTATTTTTAAAAAGCATTGCAATTATTTTTAAATATATTTTCAAAAGTAAATTTTTACTTCAATTTTTTTATGATGATCTCTTGATCAATGTTTACTATAATAACATCAAATATCTTTTGCTATAATCTTCAAATGAATTTATAATGATTTACTCGAAATATGTGATATTTAAATCTAACTGTAAAAACTTTAAATCTTTTAACCAAGTATTATCTAGTTAATAACAATCGAAACATTTATTAATTCTAATAAAAATACATTTGAAAAGAATCATTATTTATAATGTGTGATGAAGCAATCACGTTTCATCACACTTGATGCAACAGTCAATTTACACAAACGACTTCTCACATTTAAAGATTCATTTCAAATGCACATTTGTCAAAATTGAAAAATGTTATAAATATTAGTAACCAGACAGTATTTGGTGGTCAAAAGATTATAGATTTTTATTGATGAATTTATCAGTCTACTAATAATATAATAAGGTCAATTCTTATGTACTAAAAAATTATTTGATCTTTATTGGTGTTAAAAGGTTATTGTGTATAAAAAAATCCATATTCAAAA
Source organism: Durio zibethinus (assembly GCF_047325235.1). Classification (NCBI taxonomy): domain Eukaryota; kingdom Viridiplantae; phylum Streptophyta; class Magnoliopsida; order Malvales; family Malvaceae; genus Durio; species Durio zibethinus. The sequence continues at coordinate 8,226,900 of NC_143167.1, read as the reverse complement.
ATTTTGAAAGATTTCAAAAACAAATGTTCGAAAACTATGAAAAAATTTCGAAAATACACTTTCAAAAAATTTTAAAAATTTTTAAAAATAGATATCAAAAAACTTTTAAGAAATTTCAGAAATGAATTTCAATTAAGTTAAAAAAGTTTCAAACATTCATTTTCGAAAACTTTTAATGTATTTCAAAATTTTATTTTCAAAAAACTCGATTCATCACCTCAAAACCGCACCTTTAAATTTTAAATCTTAAATTTTAAAAAAATAAACATAAAGTCAAACAAAAAAATAATTTATTTATGATTTTAAATTATTTAACATCAAAATCAAGATTGAAACTTAATTTAAGCTGAATCCTTAAAAGGTTTAGAGTTTAAGAGAGGTAGAAGAGATGAAGCGTGAGATTTTTTATTTTTTAAAAAATTAATATTTTAGTTTGAAGTGTAAAAAGAAAAAAAAAAAAAAGGTATTAATAATAATAGGACGTGAAGAGAGGAATTAAGGGTGTAAATAGTCCCTCTCTTAATTCTTTTCAACCCCTCCTAATACTTTTCATACAAACTATTGGGCTAGAACTTAGGTGCTTAGCTTATGGTCGGGGCCGAACGAGGCTCGATCGGGACTAACCTTTTCAGAGTTAAGCCTAGGCGGTCCTTAGATTTGGACTTTATTAAATATGTTAATATATTCCATAGAATTTCATCTAAATTTGTTTTAATTATTAATCATATAATTATTCAATCATAATAAAATAATTATATAAAGGTTTATCGCTTATGAGTGTCAATTTAATATAAAATTTTGATAAATTTAAAATAATTTTAAATTGTAATTGATTACTTATAGTGCAATAATTGTATGTTATATATTTCTAATATTTTCTATCAAAAATTCATATTTTAATAGTTTAATATTTTAACATTTTAATTTTTTCCAAATTATATTTAGATAAAATACATAAAATCATTTTTTAATTGCATATTATATTTTGAATTTTTGTTCAATGCAGTTATTTGAAATCATTTTTCCATGCTTATCACCAAGCTAAATATTGATAATTGCAACTTTCGAACTTCTTGATCTAGTGATTAAAAAGCTTAAAAAAGATTTACAAAGCATAAATTCGATCCCAATCATCCCTATTCCTTAAATCCCTTGGATCAAAAATATGTATATTGATAATTGCACCAAATTTTGATAATTTGAAAAATATAGAGCTCCGTTTTGTAGAATTAACAAAGTTAAGTGAAATTCAAAAAATTTGCTTTAATAGTTGAAATATGAAATAAATTTAATTCAATTTAATTAGAAAATATAAATAATTTAAACTCATTTAACTCAAATTTGATTTTATTTGTTTTAATTTTAAAATTTAATAATTTTAATTCGAAATGAATTAAATTAATTATTAAAATTCAAATAATGTAAGTGTCAAATTTAAATCTCGAGATAAAATAACTTGAATTTCTTTTAACCTTAGATGATCTGATCCAAAATGATCTTACCAATTGAATTATTACCTTTACTTAATACTAATAACATATGCAGTATAAATTTTTTATTAGTGTGATTTGATGGTGATGAATTTCTTTTTGTTTTTTGATGCAAGAGAAGACGTCTTTTTAAAAATGAAAAGATTGTAAATTTTAAAATTAAACTTAGTCCCGCTTCACTACATTCTTAAAGATGGAGACATGACCAAATGATTTGATGCTCAATGTATGATGTGAATTTCCTAGATTAAGAATAGTTAATACTTTATTCAAAGCATTTGTTCATTTACGAAAGATCAGAAGGGCAATATTGATCTAAACTCGAAGACAAGTTAAATTCTACAATTATTCTTTATGATTCTTTTAATAAGAAAAAACTTACAAACATCTTTAGCTCTGCACAATTTAATTGATCCAAAAGAATGCCACGTGGTTCCTGGTGATTGGCAATGGATTCCATTGTCAGAATGCATTGCTCCATTGATTCGGCCCTGAATATCTCAAGTCACATTGGATTGAAAAGGAAAAACTTGACAGACAAAGCTAGAAAACAGCATAAGATAATGGCATAATGCAAAGTATTATTAGTAAAAATTTCAGCCAACATTTATTGCGGATTTCTATCTTTTTCTTGGAGTACTGCTTACCAATGCAAGACAGAGTCTATATAAGCTACCAGATTTCAAGAATAATAAGCCTAATAGAAGCTACTACTAACCAGAATAACTCTAATCTCGAGACCAAAGGATAACTAAAAGCCAGAGGTCAATTTTCCTCATCCCCTAGTAAGGCCAGAAGAAAGGCCTTGTAGTCTCCGGAAATGTCTCTAGCAACTGCTTCATCAAGAGAATCATTGTTTCTCTTTATGTACAGCTCCTTTATCTCCTTCAAGTCCTTCTTTGCACGAGTGATGATCACACGACTCAAAGCATCCTCATCTGTGCCTGGCATATTCATGGCAGTTCTCGACACCTACATGACGAAGACAGTGAATTCCGAGTGACTTTTTTTGTTTGATGTTTGAAGCTAAAACAACTGTATGCTGATACCTTTGATGAGGAAGTTTTTTTTGGTACTTTGCAAAATATTTTTTAGGGTCTCTAATGCAGCGGATCACAGTACCCAATGTAGAAAAATAATCATCACTTGGACAATCCGACAAGCCCTTCAAAACATGGCAAAAATACAAGTTCAATGCATAAATAGGAAACATACAAAATTAGAGTTAAAGAACAATTCAAGCACGTCGAATTATATTACCGGTTTTATCCTTGAAAATCTTCAGATTAGGCTTTTCTACCCTTATGATGGAACGACCATGGATTTCTTTGTAGAGGTTGAATGTTGCATTCAGTTGCGCGTTGCTCCCAGTACTCAAGATTCTGATCACTTCCTCATGGTTAAAAGCCTTTCCATGGATTCTTCATGGAGGAAGCTTGCTTCAGAATGTGCCAATGTCTCATCAAACTCATCACCATCAAAACTATAAGCACTTGTCAGTGCAACCAGAAGCTGCTATGACAGCCCACAAAATCAAATTACCAGTACTCAAACAGAAGAAAACCCTGATCTGCTCAAGATAAAGGAAACACGGCCTTGAGAACATACTTTTCGGATATCACCAGTGGTGAAAGAAGCCAGGTCTTCTTCTAGGGAACGCTTGTAGCGAAATTTATAAGGACTTTTCACTGCCAGGAGATCTCCAGGGGATCTGACATATGCTATTTCAACAATTACTCTATAATCAGGAATAGTCTTCTGCAAGGCTTCATTAGCTAAGAAAGCATCTCGGTCAGCAGGATCGAGAATCCATAGACTTACTGCTCCTTATATTGCACGACAATTTAAAGAAAAAAAAAAGAATTTGTTTTTGTTAGCACTTTCATCAATGGGAAAATAGATGTGGAAATGATGATTTTCCGCAATGAAACATAAACCTCAAAGTCTCCAGACAGCTCGCATTTAAGCTGCTGAAGGAGATCTTCATGATAAATCTCTTCAAAAGCTAGTCTAACAAGCTTCCTCTGAAATAGATTTCGATGTCCTAGTATAGAAACTATGGCATTCTCATCCGTTCCCCATCCTGAAAAATTTGTCCCAGATAAAGAGAGATCAAAACGAAGGCAGACATAATTATGTCTTGAAAAAAAAATATTAGATTTCAAACCTTGACAAGCCGCCTTGATTTTTTCAGCATCTTCAACAGAAGAAAATTGCTTTGGTGAAATAATTGTAGCCATTTTTGCTTCTCTCTGGCTGCTGTAATTTCACTGCTTCTATTCATTTTATAGTGACCAAGCAAGTTAATGTCACTATTTTAGAAATAAATATGGAGAAATGAAGTGTTCTGAGCAAATGGGATTTCATAACAGTATTATTTACTAGTTTCATTACTAATATTTCTTGTCCTTTGAAAATTGGAATGGTTGAAATTTGGAATGTTCCAAAGGAGGTACATTTGCCAATACAATTGTAACAGCAATTCTTGGAAAAGGAGTTACCAGGTTGAGAATTCAATGGAAGTTCTTTGTTTGAGACAATAAATATTGGAGCATTTGTTAAATTAATCAAAGATTGAGAAGGATTAATTCAACAAATTTGTGGTTTGATCATAAACTAAGCCTTGAATCATACTTAGTTAACTACTATATCGCTTTGTTGAATTGAACTGAACACAAAAAATTGAGAACGATAATAAACAGGTATCTAAGCTCTAGCCCAGATGTCACCTTCTCATGATGCAACGGCCATTGGATTACATGCAGTATCAATTCGGGTATATGTGTTAAACTATTTTATGCTATACACGTGTAATTTTTTTAATTTTTATTAAAATTAGAAATTTACCCGCATGTTGTTGTGCGAGTTTTTTTTTATTTTAATGTTTTAAAAAAATTTTAGTTTTTTATACATGCTTTCATATATGTTAAAAAAAATTGTCTATTTCTTTTTTTTAAAAATTATTTTTTACATAATTTAATATACATCAATATCAATGTAAAATAAAACTATTCCTCACATTTATATAATAACGGTCAGTCATTAATTTTTTTTATTTATCTTCATCTAATTATTGTTTGCATATAAATATATACAAATTTTGTATTTAAAAAAATTAAATTAATTTTGACATGCATATATCAATAATCAACGATTCACAACAAAACAATAACACAACTCCACACTAATATCAAGCAAACTTGACAAATCAAGACCAATAAAAATCAATCTAATCAAGATTAAAGCTCTATATATCATTTCTCAAATGATTTAGAAAAAACAGCAAACCAAAAATTTTGTTTTTTTCTTTTAAGAAAATTATAGTACCATCATGTTACTAATGCCATCTTGCCAGCTCTCTTTTTCTCCATATTTTCATAATAACAACATGGCTACATAATTCTTTACTATAAATGTAATCAAAATCTAAAAACTTCTAATCACATTACAGATCAATTTAAAATGAAAATGTATTAATAAAGATATATGTATTTGTTTTAGTACTTTAAAAAAGTATCAATAAAATCCACTTTAAACCTTCTCAAGTTTAAATGTAGTTGAAAAAATATTGATGCAGATTTAATTATTCAAGATTCATTTGTGTTAGCTCAAAGACTTAAATTAAATCAAAAAGGGAGTGAATTGGTTGATTATGAATTTTTGCTATTTAATATCCAATGACCACAAAATTTACAAATCAATATTTCTAAGAAAATAAATACAACAAATATAAGCACAATAATAATCTTGAAAGTATAGAGATAAAGATAGAGATAAAGAATCAAACATTAAAATTTATAGAGGTTCGATCTTTCCTTTAAGCATCTAACTCTTCTCCCTTAGCCTCACTTGCCAAGGAATCCAATCTACTATGTGTTGAATTTTACAACCTAACTCTTTAAAACTTTATATAATCAATAATACAATCTTTTAAAGGTTATCCTCTCCCTTAAGCTCACAACCTCACAATACAAGTTTTGAAGTGTTTTGCATATACAAAAAACCTCTCTAAAATTAGGTGTTTGCTAACTTGAAGTACAAATCAAAATTATGAAAGATATCAAAAGAGAAATAAATACAAGATGAAATTTTTGCACTTTTCACACAACATATGCTCTTTAATGCTTAGAGAAGATGATAGAGGGAAACAATAAGTTTTTATTGGCTCGTAATAGCTTGTAATGTGGTGGAAAACCTCATTTTATGTGTAGAGAGTGAAAGATAGTTGTTGGTTACATTAAATGTTTGGACCCTCTGCAAAACTTCAGACAAAATAGTTGTTGGGTGCTTTCTAGGCAAGACCAGATCAATATTTTCTTGAAGGGGATCAATTGGGTCATGTAAAAACAAAGTCATTTTCACATGAAAACCAAGACCAATTGATCAAGTAAGGCATCTGATCGATCCCTTAAACCCAGGTGATTGATCACTTTATGTAAGGTAATCGATCAATCTTTCTTTGTAAACACATTTTGGTTCTAGATGAAAAATAGATCAATCTCTTCAATGAGGGATCGATCGAGTCACTACGAAACCTCAACTAATCAATCTTTACAAGGAAAAAATCAATTTTTTTTCACAAAATTTGCATGAGACACCTTTCTGGCCAAAAAAACAAATCAATTGCCTAAAGAAAGAGTCTATCCCTTAAAATATCGATCTTTTCCTTCCTTTTAAGCCCAAAATCTTTTTGAAACAAGGAAAAAAAGGTTGCTCTTGTTTTAAACATATTTTTCACTTCATAAATACTGAAAAAATGTTCAACTTGAGTTCAAACCAATTTAATTCAAATTTAGCAAATTTTTGTTTTGTCATTTCATAATATATTGATCAATTTAAGGCTAACAATTTGCTTACCTTCAATCCATATTTTCATAACAAAAGAAAGTGTCCAAGGTAATCATGTTAAGAATGACTAAAAACAATATAATGATATCTATTCTTTTGTTTTCATCTGAAGTATAGGTTTATACTAAAAGAAATGAATATTAAAAAAATGTTATCTTTTGTTTCTTTTAAAGGCAGCTAAATAGATAGATAAAATCATGCGACAAAAGATTATGAAAAAATCATTAACATTACAAAATCTAAGTTTGATTTTGACCTTACCAAGGCTACATTGCCACCCTACAAAGATGAAGAAAATTTTTAGAGGAAAGAAATTTGAACTAATTGATAAAAACTATAGTGAAAAAAAATTCTTCCAATACTTGAAGCATTGAAATATATATATAATAAAATGGGAAACATTTAAATAACAGAAAGTGTGCAATATCATCAATAACAAAAAGTGTTGCTAACTTTAAATTGTTGCCTCAATTAACCAAAATTTCAAGTAGGCAAAATTGGAATCATTTTATTCCTTTAAATTGTAGTTCAGAGCAATGAATGCCTACACTGAAAAGAGAAATCAGACTATACAATATTTGCAACCTGCATTCTATTAATTATCCAAAATTTTCATACAACCATTAGAGCAAAACAACAACTAAAATATGAATCCTAAATTTCTAATTGAATTCAAAGTTAATTACCAATACTAAATAGCAAAAGAAGAAAAAATGCATTAAATGTCATAAAAAATGTATTCAACGCTAGAAAAAGCTATTTTCAATAAGAATGTGAAACAAAAAAATTTTAAATAAGTATATCCAACATAATGAATTCATTGATTACATGCAATATATATATATATATAAATAAATTTACTTAAAATAAAAACATTTAAACTTTTAAGACTTTCAAATTTTTCCCTATGAAGTAACATGAAACTTCTTCAAAATATTAATCCATTGAAATATATTTACCCGAATACATTAAACCAAAACATTTCCTAAACAAAATATAAACTAACAAAAATTTTAAATTTCATCAAATCAATCTATTAATAATGAGATAATGATAATAAAGAATTAAGATGACATATTTTGCTATCATATTGCAAATAAGCAAATAAATGAATCAACCCAAAAGCATATAATTCTATCAATAAATTATGAAAGCGTCTATATATACAACCAAAAATACATTTGATATTAGGCTCAAAAATTCACCTAAATGGAAATACCACCTTTATAAAAAAAATAATAAAATTTTAAAAAATAAGAGTTTGCAAATAATTAGGATTGAGGGATTTGATTCAAAATCATTCAATATTTTGCTTGTATTCAACCATAAGCATAGAAGTTAAAACACCAACCCCAAAGATATAACCTCATTAAACAAAGCAAGGCAACAACCTTATGCATTTATCATCTATCTTGCGAACAACTAAAACCCTTGCAATATAATGATCTTTAAATAAGCATTATGAAAATCAATTAAAAAATATAATATAATATACAGACAAATAATTTTTTAAAATATAAAAAAGGAAAAAGCTAAAGTTAGAGAACAAACATATTATACTTCATAATTAATTCCAACAATATATACATTATAGAAAACTAACTGATTTAAGCTCTAAAAGATCATTTTTTTTATTAAAAAATACATGATAAAAATCATAAATACTCTAATGCATTGTAAGATTATAATTTGAAATAACTTAAAACTTTGAGTTTATCTACAACATCAAAATGAAAAACTTATTGTAATATTCTAATTAGTTTACAATTACATGCATCTTGATCTCTTTTTTTTTTTCTTTTGGTTTCTTTTTTTCACCTTTCCATTTTTTTTCTATCTTTTTTATACCATAATATGTAAAAGAAATTTAAATACTAGATGAACCATTAGCATAGCAACATAGCCAATTATATGTGATTTGCAGCAAAAAAATATAATTTAATAAAATAACAAAGGATACAACAACTTAGAAGAACTTACATGAAAAGCTTATAGGTATCTATTAAATGTAATAAAACAATAAAAAAAAGGTATTAAGTAAATAAAAATATCATGAAATTGTAAATAAAAATAAGAAAAAGATATTGAAAGTACCCTAAAAAATAATGAAACTCATGTCTACACTAGTAAAAATAATGTGTACTCTTGTAAAAATATCACAACAAAAAAAATTAAGGTAATAAATGTTATATTTAACAAAAATCTTAAGAAAAAAAAATTAAGATTTAAAAATATACAAAGTCATAAATATGCTGATCAATTTGCCTAGCATTGATCAAATACAAGAAATGAATGATGACAATAATAATGGTGAATGTTGACGATAAAATGTGTTGGAAAATCTAAACTAGTGAAAACAAAGAGCAAAAGGAGGAGAGTAACATAGTCAAATTTCAAACTATTTCAATTATTAGAAATGGAGTTTTTACAAAATTAAAGTCATGAGTTTTAGATTTAGATCTAGACTTTTCTTAGTTGATTTTGAAAATTCTAACTCGATAAATGTGAATAGAAAATCCAAAGAATATTGAAAGTATTTTTTTATGAAAATCCATTGCTAGTAAACAACAATCAACGGTGGATGAACGATAAAAGAAAGGCTACCGGTTTTCCTCTTAAAGGATTGTGAGAAAGTGAAGAGGTGAGAAAATTTGAAGGGCAAAAGATAAAAGAGAAAATGAAAGAAAAGATATAAAATAATTTTTTTATAAAAGAGACATGCCTGTGATTCACCTACTCATCACTTACCACCATTACCTCAAATCTCAATTATCTAATTAGAATCACGTTACCCTTCACTTACTACCATCATCTTAATCATTTTTTATACCATCATGTCAATCATTTTATTAGAAAAAAAAGTGAAATAATTGAAGAAATCTGAGCTGAACACCATCAACATAAAAAAAAAAAAAAAATGCAACATTTCTATTGTACAAATGAAACACCTTAAATTCAACTCCAATTCGATTTCGATTTTCCAAAAAAAACTTGATTCAATTATGATTTTTTTTTAAAAATACATTTATATTGGGATTGAGACAAATCAAAATTAATTGGATATAAATTGTTTTATCATCCTTACCTTTGTTAATTTTTTCTTTACAAAATTTATCTAATAAAAAATAATATCAAATAAATAAATATGAAAAAAAATAAAATTTTGAAGAAAAAATGCGATGTTCCGTGGACATCCTCTCTTATATTTATTAACTTTTTTGTTACATAATTTATCTTAAAAAAGTAAAAAAAAAAAAATCTATTAGATATGAACTGTTTTGTTATCCTTATATCATTGACTTTTTTTTACATGATTTATCTTTAAAAAGTAAAAAAAAATTAAATTAAATTAAATAAGAAAATAAAAGTTAAAGGCTTTAAAAACGCAAAAATCTAAAAAAATAAAGTAAAAACCAAACAAAATAGAAAGAAAGCAAGAACATTTTTAAAAAAAAGTTTTTAAAAAAAAAGGTGCCACATAGATACCCCTATTGCTTTCAAATCTCCACAAAATTCATGTTATGGATTTTACTCTAAAGATTACTTTATAATTTTAGAAATGTAGTAATTAGTATTTGTAACATCAACTAAACACAACATTTCTAATTAGAAAACGTAGTTTTTTGTGAATGTCTTTAATTAATGATTATGTTTATATTTTTAGAAACGTAATCTTTGTAAAATACTTTTTTATAAACATTATTTTTAATTTAGGAAATGTAGTTTTTTGTGAATTTTTTAATTAATGACTACGTTTATACTTTTAGAAATGTAATCTTTGTAAAATATTGTTTTTATAAACATCAACTAAAGATTTCACTTTTAATTTTGAAAACATAGTTTTTGATATATTTTTTTAATTAATGACTACATTTATACTTTTAGGTAAAGGTTGTTTGGTTCCCATCAACTCTTTTCATCCTACTTTCCCAATAAATATTTTATCATTTCACATATTAATTAATAGTCTTAAAAAAGCAAAAGTGATAAAAAGAAAATGTAACTAAACTAATCTCACCAAATGTTCTCCTTTTACTTTCCCATTAATTTTTAGTACAACAAAAAATTACAAAGATTACCTTTTTATGTAAGAATGGTAGTATTTATACACTAAAATCTCACCAAATCTTCTCTTTCTGCTTTTTCTAGATTTTTTTTTTCATAACAAAAAGCTACAAAAACTACATTTCTTATGTAAGAGATGTAGTCTTTGTGCACCAAAGCAAAGTGATAAAGGAAAAGGTAAGTAAGTTAATGAATCTCACAAAATCTTCTCTATTACTTTCTTAAGAATTTTTTTTTTTTTACAATAAAAAACTATAAAGACTACTTTTCTTATGTAAGAAAGGTAATCTTTGTGTACCAAAATCTCACAAAATTTTCTCCTTTTACTTTTCTAAGAATTTTGTTTACAATAAAAAACTATAAAAACTATCTTTCTTATGTAAGAAATGTAGTTCTTGTGCACCAAAATCCCACCAAATCTTCTTCTTTTACTTTCTCAAAAAAAAAAAAAAATTAATTAATGAGTGAGAACTCATGAAAGCTATACATTTATTCCTTTTACTCTCAAAGCTCATGAAAGCAATATCATTTTAAAAGTGAGGATTGACAAATACATATGGGTGAAAGCTAGCTTTGGCTTTACAAAGACCATGTTTCTATATAAGAAACATGGTTTTTGGATTATATTCAAAAACTACGTATCAAAAACAAAAATTATGATCTTTGTTAGCTTTTCAACTATGTATTTTATGTCAAAACGTGATCTATGTCAGTTGTTCATATCAAAAACTTTTCACTTACTCCTTCCTCATTCTCTTTTTTGGTTAAATCAATAAATTACTCCTCTCTTTTTCTCAAATATTTTTAAAAAGAAAAAGAAAACTAAACAAAAAGGTAAACCATGAAGTTACCACATGACACTCCTAATGGAAAGTCTTGTGCTTCGTACATTCATAAAATATATCTTATGGATTATATATTATTTTTATTAAAATTTTAAATCATAATACTTTTTTTTATATCGTTTTAATTTCATATCACCAAATCACGTTTGAAATTATCATATCTAAAAATTGGTACAGAGGTTGTTAATTCTTTTTGGACCCGTATATCTACTATACATATATTATGAAGTAAAATATCTATGTTTTTTTGGTTAAATATAAAAATAACCACTATACTATACATATTATGTTAGTTTGGTACCTTAACTTTTATTCTCTCATCCATTTTTATATTCGAAAGTAATATCATCACTCAATTTACTAACATAATATGAATATCTAATAAGACATTGATTTATAACAAAACGTCTAATCAATACCATATCATCAATTACTATGTCCACATTAAAAGAAAATTTTTTTAATTCTCAAAATTTCACAAAAATTTGAAAAAAATTTTAAAAATATGTTAAAAAATTTTTTAATTAAAAATATTTAAAAAATTAGAAACTAAAATATTTAAAAAATTAAAAAATCTCCAAATTTAATAAAAACCCCAAAAATTCAAAGGAAAATTCAAAAAATTCAAAAAAAAAGAAAATTTTAATAAAAATAAAAATTTCTTAAAACTAAAAAAAATTCACAAAAACTTAAAACAATTGAAAATAAAAAATCTGAACTTTTTCGAAAAACTTCTAAAAATTTTTTAAAAAATTGTAAAATACTATTTAAAAGATTATGAAAACTTTTCATTTTTTAAATCTTACAAATTTAAATTTTTATATAATTTTAGATTTTTGCAATTTTTTAATTTTTTAGAATTTTTATATATTTTCAAAATTTAAAAAAAAATAGATTTTTTTAATTTTTTATTTTTTGTGAATATTTTAGATTTTTTATTTTTTAATTTTTTTTAGAAAATTTTAGAATTTTTATATATTTCAAATTTTTAAAAAAATTGTAGATATTTTTTGTTTTCAATTTTTTTTAAAAAAAAATTTTATATTTTATATTTTCAATTTTATATTTTGGTGAATTTTTTAATATTTCAAATGATTTTTATTTTTATTAAAATTTTTTTAAAAAAAATTTTCCAAATTTTTTTATTTTTAATTTTTTAAAAAATTGAGTTTTTTAAAATTTTTAAGTTTTAATAATTTTTAATTTTTATAATTTTAAAAATATTTTAGATTTTTTTAATTTTTTATAATTTTTTAAAATATTTCAATTTTTTAATTTTTAAATAGTTTTAAAAATTTTAAATGTTAATATAACAATTGATGATGTACTAACCAAACTTTTTTTAAACATATGAATATCTTATGAGATATTCATATCACAAATTGACTAATAATGTTAATTCGAAATATTAAAGTGAATACCAAAACGAAAATCGAATACAAAACTGATAATTTAATTATTTTTAAACACCAAACTAACAAAAAATATACAATACAAAAATCATTTTTATATTTAACCATTTTCTTGTCTGCAGTGCTACTATAACTGGCTTCTAAGAATCCATTGCTATCACTTCTTTAATTCTTCAAGAGTAGTCTGTTTTTACATCTTAGAAAATAAAAATGGCAAAAGAAATAATAAGCTATACAGATTGAATGAGTTTGATTTTCCCTTCCAGACAGCATAAAGTAGATGTAGACCAAGCCATATTGGTCTTAAGAGCTGAGAGCTGCAAATTTGGTTTCAGAAGCAAATAAAAGCATGCTTAGTATAATATTGAAAAGAAACAATAACCTGCACACGTAAACCATGAGGAAGAAACTTTTCTGTTAAGAGAATACGTTCAATCATGCAATTTCGTTGCCTTTTTTGTTCTAAATTCTCACTTCCAATCTTGTACAACTCCAACATTTCTTCTTCTGCTGGAAGAGTTTTGCCTACTACGATAAGGCAACACAGAGGTTTGCCAAAATCAACCACTTTGAGTTATCTCATTGTGCCTACAACTACCAACTGATCCTCACTTCCCAGCAAGGCAAACCCCAAACAATCAGTGTCCTCATCATATGCTACAAGGCAATGCATAAATAAAATATGCTTAGAATAATCGTCCTTCATACAACTCTTTGCGTTTCCCTCAATATAAGCAGAGGGAAAACAAAACTAGCATCTTTTCAAGCATTTTGAGAACATAAATCTCAAGACATATTAAATCATTCATAGTCGAAACTGATGCACAAAATTGATAGGGCCAAACAAAAAGCCCACTTTGAAAGAGAAGTTAAAAAAATTTAAAAAAAAAAAGAGAGAGAGGATCAAATATATCTTTCCTACTGGAGAAAATATATAGATATTGTGAAAAAACTAAAAAATAAAACTGTGTGAAAACTAAGAATAAAAACTGAATGTATATTGAAAAACTGCTCATTAATAATTATATAAGCACCTTAGATTTATATATAACTAACTAGGGGTCAAACTAGAAAACTAAATCTTCTTAAAAATTGATCCTATAACTGAGGGATTGTCTATCCTAATTTTTTGTCTTTAATTTTAAGGATACAAATATTTAATTCTAGAGATACAATTATAAATATACAGATTACAAGATTACAACTAACTATAAATAAATGTTTTCTTATACCTCCCCACAAGCTGGTGAATAGGTGTTTTTCATTTTCAAATTGAAAATAATTTCTTGAAATGTTGCACTACTGAGACCTTTAGTCAACACATCTGTAAATTGACCCTTGGTTGATACATACGATGTATAAATCAACACACTGTCTAATTTTTCCTTTATGAAATGTCAGTCTACTTCAATGTGTTTTGTTCTATCATGTTGCACAAAATTATGTGCAATACTTATTGCAGACTTGTGATCACAGCAAAGTTTCATTGGTTTATCCCACTTGATCTTCAAATCTTCTAGGATAATCTTTAAATATAGTAGTTCACAAATTCCCTGAGCCATTACTCTGAACTCTACTTTAACACTTGATCTTGCCATCACATTCTGTGTTTTACTCCTCAAGTCACAAGATTACCACTTAAGAAAGTGCAATAGCTTGAGATGGATCCTCTATCAGTTACTGAACCTACATAATTAGCATTTGTATATGCTTCTAGAACTACTCCCAAATTTTTTTGAATAAGAAACCTCTTTCAAGATTGGCATTCAAATAGTGCAATACACGATAGACAGCCTATAGGTGCACTTCTTTATGACTATGCATAAATTGACTTATCACACTCACAACATATACTATATCAGGACTAGTATGTGAAAGATAAATGAGCCTTCCAACTAACCTTTAGTACCTCTCTCTATCTATAGCAGCATCTTCATTAGCTTCTTCAATTTTATGATTAGGATCTGTAAGGGTATTTACAGGTTTACAAGTGAGCTTTCTAGTTTCTTTCAGAAGATCCATCACATATATCTATTGTGAGATGAAAATACCATGCCATGATTGAACTACTTCAATTCTTAGGAAGTACTTCAATCTCTCTAGCTTTTTTATCTCAAATTCTCTAGCCAAACACTGTTTTAAAAATTCTCTCTCTTTTTCATCATCTCTAATTACAATTATATCATTAATATACACTAATAGAATTGTGACTTTCCCTAAGTTAGAGTGCTTGATAAACAATGTGTGATCTCTTTGACTCATTTATATCCCATTGCTAGCATCACTTTGGTAAATCTCCTGAACCAAGCCCTAAGAGACTGTTTAAGGTCATATAAAGTCTTTTTTAGCTTGCATACTTTGTTTGCTTCTAAATGCCCTCCAAATCTTGGTGGAACCTTTATATATATTTTTTCTTTCAAATCACTATGTAGAAAAAATTCTTTACATCAAATTGTTAAAGTTACCAATTGTAATTTGCAGTCAATGATAATAAAATCTTAACTGTATTCATCTTGACAATTTGAGCAAAAGTTTTCTGATAATTCACTCCATAGGTTTGAGTTTAGCCCTTAGCCACTAACCTGACTTTATACCTTTTAACAATACCATCAACCTTGTATTTTACAGTAAAAACTAATTTACACCCCACTAAATTTTTTTCTTTAAACAACTCTACCAGTTCCTATATCTTATTTTTCTCTAAGGCCTCCATTTTTATTTTCATAGCTTGCCTCCATTTCTCACTGGATAATGCATCGGATAATATAATTGGATCAAAAATAGTGTTTAGGCTCACAAGAAAATTTTTATGAGATAGTGAAAATTTTTCAAATGACACAAAATTAAAGATTGAGTATAGTGGATGCTTAGTACATTCTCTGGTTCCTTTCTTAATGACAATAGGTAAATCATAATCACTAGTTATAGTTTTAAGAGAGTCATGCTCATTTTGAGAAATAGAGTCAAAAACTGTAGTTACCCCATTTTTAGGGTTGAGATTAGGTTCTTGGACTAGCGCTAATTCAGGATCTGAAACTTTTCTTCTTGAGTACACTTGTAATTCTTTCATAAAATCAAGAACAATATTATCCTTTGTCACATCTTCTGTGTTTGAAATAAGTTCACACTCAAATTCAGTGTTTGACTTAGGTTAAGCAAAAATAGATTTTGACTCAGAGGAATTAATAGGTGAAAATGTTGAAAAAGAAGACAAATCAAGCAAAAAAAATCTCTATCCTTATCTTCTATGAATGAAGTCTCCCCCTGAAGACAAAGTTAAATAAAAAATAGTTTACTTTTTTCAAAAGTAACATCTACAGCCAGAATTTTTTGGTTAAAAGATGATAACACTTATATCCTTTCTAAGTTGATGAATATCTCATAAAAATGTACTTAATTGTTTTAAGATCTAACTTATCCATATTATGACTATGAACATGAACAAATGATGTACAACCAAATATCCTAGGTATAAGATTGTTTGTGGTATTAAAGTTAGAATAAAATTGTGAAAGTAATTTCATAAGAGTTTTTAATCCCAAAACTCTTGAAGGTAACCTATTTATAATATGTGTAGCAATGAGAATGGCTTCTCTACATAAAATTTAGGTACGTTTGCTTGAAAAAACAAAGCTCGAGTTATGGTTAATAAATGATTATTTTTCCTCTCTGTCATTCCATTCTACTGTGAAGTATAACACAAGATGACTCATGGATAATCCTCTTATTTTAGAAATAAATAGATAAACTCTTATTGAAATCGTCTTTTGCATTATCAGACCTAAATCTCTTGATTTTCACTCCAAATTCATTCTGGATCATGTTTTGGAAACGTAAAAACATACTATTCACATATGATTTGACTTTAAGTAAAAATATCGAAGAAACCTTAGTACAATCATCTATGAAAAAAAACAAACCACCTTGCACACAAAATATTAAGAATTATAGAAAGATTCTATATGTTACTATGAATCAAGCAAAAAAAATAGAACTTTTTTTATTGTTAACCGAGAAAGACACATCTATGCTTTGCAAGTTCACAAACATCACAATCAAAATTTTTGACATTTAATCCTTTGAACAAAAAAGAAAAATGTTTTTCAAAGGTTCAAAAGAAAGATGTCCAAGATGAAAATGATAAAACCAAAATTTATCTTTATTAGGAAATTTTTCAAAAAGAAATGACAAAGGTAAACTATTCTTTATATTACTTGTATTGTTTGATGTCTCAAGATAGTATAATCCAATCTTTTTTTTCAAACTCTGATCCTAAAATTCACAATAAGAGGGATAAAAATTCACTTTGCAATTCATATCTCTAGTAAGTTTTTATATAGATATTAGATTAGTAGACAATCCGAGAACATGAAAAATATTTTTAAAAACAAACGAAAAATTAATTTGAACATCTCTTAATCTTACCACTATAGTAAGTGAATCATCTGTAACAACAAATTTTTTATTACTAAGACATAGAATATATGTATTAAACTTTTGTGAAAAATATATCATATGACCTGTGGCTTCTGAGTCAATGACCTAAGAACTCATAATAAACTTAACCAAAATATTTAATCCATGAAAACCATAAATTTTAATTGAACTAGAAACCTTACCCAAGGAACATACCCTAGTAAGTTTTTCAAGGGTTTTCAATAGGCTTCTCAATCTTCTCTCTGTACAACTCTCCTTATTTTCGAGACATCTGTAGTACTCCGATAATTTTTTCAATTGACACTTCTTTCAATTGAATGATAGTGATATCTTTCTTTGAACTGAAACAAGTCTTAAGATATAACCAGAAATCATAAATGATTTTGCAGGTGCAAACCATGTTGTGACGTTACAGAAGAGTTAATAAAAATAGGCATGATAATGTACTACTAGAAACTCAACCTTTTATAAATGATTAATTGCAATTGCAGATTAAGCACAATAGTAGAAATGTTCATGAGTCAATGCTTTCTAATCCAACTAGAACATAATAGGACTTTGGATTGCACCCACATCCTAGGCACTTTCAGTTCAAATGTGAAACACAAACCAAGTTGAATAATTGATGGACATGGTGTCATCAATAACCGATACTAGCTTTCAATACTGATATCCAAAAACAGACTAGAGGAAAACCAATCATTTAGGACAAGACAAACTCCCTTGTTCGGATACCATACTCCAATGGCCTCCTCACTCCTCTTTCTTGAGTCTAGAATCAATCCCTTAATTGATCGTAAAGCATATAGTTAACATGCTAACTCTAGAGATTGCTAGTTACAGAAATCTCATAAGTGACTAGTGAAACTGGTAGTAGCGAAAAAAGCTAACCTTGTTGATCATACTATCATTAGATTGACTCGTGATCTCATCTTAGCTAATAGCTACCAAGCTACTAGCTACTATCAAACTAAGAGGGACTAGTTGAGTAATAAAAGGATAAACTCTTTTAAGCTTAAGAAGTGCTATTAGAGGAGGGTGTGGTGACCCCTTTAAATGACCTAATAGCACTTCTCATGCATTAACGACCGACATTGGCTCTATACTGGGTGCATTACTAGTTAGGAAAGCTAAACTAAATGTTAATTTATGGTTTGTTGTCAATGAGAAACGAGAATAAAAAAAGGAAAATTGTTTGAGTGCCATACTTGCTATGGCCCTCTCACTCACTTAAGACAAGGTTTTTGGCTATCTTATCTCCCTTCCTTCCCTCTCTTTTTGGTAGTATGGGAAGAAAGAGAAGACAACCTCCAACCTTTACTCGAGAATGTACCTTACCTAAGGTCCACTTTCTCCTTCCTCTAACAACGCTCACCACTCATGTGCTATAACCCAATAGCCCACTTGCTGCTAACTCTTCCTCTACATTGTTCAGGTGCTATATTCACCATAGCCCCCTCTCTCCTTTTTTCCATTGATGAGAGAAGAATCTCAGTCTTTATCGTTTAGCTTAAAGCTTACCAATCTAGTACCCAAAAGGTGAAGTAAAATGAAGAATAACCTTCGTTCTGTGGCTTTAAGTTCTCTATTCCGTGAGTGGGAGGTAAAGATATGAAAGTTCCTTACCTCCCCCTTCTTACATCTCTACTAAAACACTAGTATCATAAGCTATCTCTAGGAATTCCTTATAAAAGTTCAAAAGAACTGAACTAAAGATTTTCTAAAGCAAGTGTATGCTGTTTCTATTTGAAATCTAGAACAAAATAAGAGGCTATAATCAATCTGAGTCCTTTCCTAGTATAGAGGGACCCACCAACTCATTAAGCATTTCCCTAAGCCAATTTGCCAAAATTTGTCAGATTTTTTTTACAAGCACGTTGCACGATGAAATAGGTCTGAACTTCTCAAAGACCTCCAAGTTATCCATCTTAGGGATCAGCTCAAGGAAAGTAAAGTTGACCTGTTTTAATAGCTTTCCACTTTGAAAGAAGTTTGATACAGCTTTGCACACATCATGATTGGTGATTCCCCAACAAACCTAAAAAAAGTAGGCATTGAATCCATCCAGACCGAGGGCTTTATCTGAGTGAAAACTGAGCACAACCTTCTTGATTTCATTCGTCGTGACCTGTAGAATTAATCCTAGCTACTAATCCTCAGTAAATACTCTAAGAAACTGAAAATTGCTGTTCATATTGCAAGATTTGATCTGTCTCAAAATATTTTGGAAATAAGAAACTACAGCAGCCTTGATGCGTTTCTCCCCATTAGCCATGTGGCTGTTATCATCTTTAATGGAACGCAAAGTCTTTCAAGCTCTTCTTTTGGATAAGGCAACTCATATAGTTCATCTTTCTATCTTCATTTTTCAATCATAGGACCCGAAATTTCTGTCTTATAAAAGACTCATCCGCGCCAAGCATTGCATTAAGTTCATATAGTTTTCGAGTTTCATCCATTGTCGCTTGCTCCACAGTTTGGAGAAAGAAGGAATGATTAGACTGACCATTAATAAACCTAAGAAATGGCTACCTTCTATTGGGTAGACTAAGGGCCAAGAGGTGAAAAGGCTTCCACACTAATCAAAAAACTAGTATAATACACATACACACGCGTGCACACACACACATCTTGACAGTAGGAAAAAGGCTACCTTTCTATATTCCCCTTAACTAGCCTACTCCAGCAATAGTACCAGGACCGCACCAATTGGTAAGAGATTTTATTTTACACGATTCATTGTAATTGACTAGACATCTTAAAGCGGGTTACGTACATTAAGTCCTTAAAGTGGGTTACGTACATTAAGTCCTGTATCCTCGTAGACTCAAAATCTGGAAAAAGCATAGACAACACAGAAATATCTGAAAGCTTCAAGATAGTAAAAGCTGTTGAACCTCACCAGATTCACCATGCTTTTGTTCAACCTCCAAGAGCTGCTCAATGGCATTGTTTATTGTCATGTAACTAGGTAGTTCATGCTGCTTTATTCCCCTAAATATATTCAAGGGAGAACCAAGATAAATAATCAGCACAAGCAATGGCAGAACAGTTGAATTGTATGTAGCAAAAAAGGCAGTACAAACTAAAACTTCTGAAACATACCTGCACAAAGATTCCAATGTTGGTTCCTTTACACGAATATCTGTATTGAGAAAGGGAACAAATTGATTTAAGATTCCTGAATCAGGCAGAACACACAACAATAACCCATAAATTCACACCATAAACTATACTGGTTTTAAGAAGCCTACTATTTGAGTCTCTAGGGGATAACTGGAGAAATACTCTGCTCCATAGAGACATGAAAATAAGATGTGCATCCTCAAGCTACACTCTGGAAAATGTTTGAGTTTATCATCAGTTAGCTACAGTTAGCTGCTATTTTACCAGTAACCAGTCCTAAATACTCATAAATAAGAAAAATAAGATCACTCTTCCTCTCTTCACTACCTAATCATCTCATTTTATGAGGATATTTGCAGATTTAATTAAACAGAAGCACACTCAGCTTCCATAACTAGTGCATGTTCAAGTAACACATAATTATAGAAAAAAAAAAAAGAAGAAGAGAAAAAGCAATTAAAAACTTTAATCACTGAATTATGTACATCATCACCTAACAGGCAGAGTGTGTGCAATCCAAGATTTTGATTTCTTTGAGTTTTCTCATAAAAGCTATAAGGCCTCCATGTTTAGGTTAAAAAAAGGTATTGATACTGTCTCCCCATAACGGTAGAATTGCAATCCACAAATTCCAATTGCATTCATCACGGATGCTTTGTGCACTACCTTGACATCAACCCTCAATGTCTTTGCTCGAACAACAAAATCAGTGTGTGCTGTTGCTCTGCAATTTTTCCCAGCAAAATGACTAATGAGTTACAGAAGCAACTTAGAAAAAAGATTTTCAGGTGAATAAAGAATCAATCTAATTGATGCTCAGCACGCATAGAATATCCAAGGAAAGAAAAGTACCACGATTCTATTCCCATAAACCAGGTTCAACAAGATTCAATCCTTATTCTTCAATTAAATATAGCTTCATCCAGATTCCAAGCCTTAACTGAGTTATTAAGCAGCGGTGTTTCAAATATTAAGACTTCATCCCAAATAGGATAACTAGAGAGAGAGGAAAGGGAATATAGAAGAATGACATTTAATATGTTCTGAAAAGAAAGGCTGGCCAACAGATTTGAATAGCTCATGACACTAAATGAGAATAGGAACTGATATACAAAATGGTCCCATTTAGAATGAAAATTCCGATAAAGGTAGTCAGGCACTCCTACTTCTATTTACATACTGGGCTGCATGCAAGAGATATTGTAACACCAAATTTGCAGGCTTCCTAGAAAGACAACCTAACAAAAATAACTTCATATTTAAACTGCCTAGAAACCATAGGTATTTGATGAAAGAAAGAAGCATTTTATGAATAAATAAAAGTAATCCCATGTATATGTAAATAGAATATAAAAAGAAATTCGCAAAAAGGAAAACTAAAATCAATGAGAGCAAATATGATTATTTTATAATAAAAAGAAAAACGAAAGTCTGGTAATAACCAAAAGGATCACCAAAAACAAGGAAAGCAACATCAGACCCATAAGCTTCTGACAGAATATTGCCTACTTTTCTTCAACCACTTCTCTATCTGCAATTATAATTGGTTTCCCATATAATTTCTCCTGACATTTTTAAAAAATCTAGAAAACTAAAAATTCCTAGAATTGAAAGATATCAAAGTTATCAAGAATAGAAAGAATATTTGTAGTACCCAAGTGGAAAGGCCATCTGTAGAAAGACCAAATGATAGAAGAGACGTATAGGACTCAATGTACACCTTCTCACATTTTTCACTGCATCTAAACCTCTTAAAGTGATATCTCTCTCATTCCCCAATCCAAGACCTATAATATATAACATCTCTGTCTGCTAACCTGGATTAGTGGGCAAAAGGGAAAAAAAAGAAAGAGGATAAGAATCAAACTATTAACATTGGTATTATTGTACATTAAAATGGTTTATGCATATGTCATAGATGATTTATTACAAGTGATTCACTGATCTATCAGTTTCATTGTCACACTCAAAATTTTCATACTATAACATACTTCACCTTAAAGTTTAAAAAGGTATAACAACTTGTAGTTATAAATTGTCAAACCAATTCTTCTAAGCATCAAAACAGAAGCAAAACTTCTCCAACAACATTTTGACATGAAAATCAACCCAAAGCTTTAAAATTTTTAAAGTTGAAAGATACATAACTCAAAAGTATACATAGAACTTGGCCAAAAAAATCTACGTGCAAAACGCTTGTCAAAACCAGTGGTTTTTCTTCTAATAAACATTCCCTTTTGATTAATAAAGACTCCCTAACTCAAAGTACAACAAGTGTTTCCTTATCACTAAAATCAACAACACCACCAATTTGCCTCAATAAACCCACAAAAAAACCACCACTTCCTACTGCAGAAACATCAATCATATCCTTAATAACCCCAAATTAAGCAATCAAATCATTAACAATTCTAACGAGAAACCTTAAAAACAACTTATACCCATCAGTGACAACAGCAAGGAAGTCCTTAATATGAGTTTTTAAGGCATTCTTAAAAAGGAAAAAATGGGTCTTTAGTTTTTGGATCAAGAACCTCAAATGCCTTGTCTTAAAGAGAGGTTCCATAGAGAAAAACTCATTTTTTTCAGTTCCAACAAAAAAAAAAAAAAAAGCCAATGTGAAAGTTAACATTTTTAGCAATACACAGAGCAATAGATGACTAAACTTTGCCCTCAACTTAAAAAAACAACTTGTATATTTATAGGGAAAACAGTATACGATGCCAACCGCCGCGTAGTTGTTGGTAAAGTGTTGAAGTCTCAGTTTCAGTAATCAAGAATCCTGGTAACCTCAGTTATATAAAAAAAAAAAAGTATACGAAAGCTCCCTAATAATCAATTTCTGCTAATAGAACCTATGTTAAATGAGAAAGGAACACCTTACCTGAACTCTAAACCAAGAGAGACGGTGTTTGATTCGAAGAATGCCAGCTATTTCAAAGAGGCAGTGAAAGGAAAGTAAAAAGAGTTGGGGAAGGAGGAGGCGAGCACCGAGCTGGGCTTAGTTCTGGCGGCTAAAGAAAACGTTTTTCGATACTTGGGGTCAAATTACATATGTTTCCATGTAAATTTCCATATTGTTATTGTAACACCCTAAAAATATTTTTTATTTTAATTTTTTGCTTTTAACTATTAACAAATTTCCCTATTTCGGTCGCCAAACTTGATATTACGAGAGACGGTAAAATTGAAATAATGGTTGACAAAGTAAAAAAAAAAAAAATAGGCGAGAGTAAACTAACAAGTTTATATATATGAATACTGTTAGTATTGTGCTTTAATTTAAAATGAGCAAATTACATAAAATCAATTTGTGGTTTGAAATGAATTTAAAGTGATTTTTTGAGATTTAAAATATAATATTTAACTATTTTATAATTTATTTTATAAATTTTTATCCAAAATCGTTATTTTTTTATTTTTTATTTTTTTTTCTTTTTCATCATCAATTCATTCTCTTTTTAAAATCAAACAAACGAAGTTCTCCATCTTAATATAAGTAAAACCCAATAACGATTAGGGAAAACAATCGAGTAAAACTCAATATATAATCAATGACCAATTTCAAGCTTACCAACATCCTTGAAGCATTACCTATGAAAATCATAGTCAACATTGCCATTTATACATCATTGCCAATTCACCATTATAGCCTACCTCATCCACCACCGATCATTCAACTTGGCCTCTACCTAAATCGCAACCACACTCCAACAATCAGAAATTCCCAATAGCATTGAGAAGAAACTCAAAGGCAAGAAACACGCAAAGCAATAAAAACCATCATTTTCAGTTACTTTGCCAACATTGATTACACAATTGCCAGCAATACATAAACAAGGAATCAATCATAGTTCAAACAAAGAAAATCCACGGAAACACTGCACAATCAATAACCACTAGCAAACCCTATTTAGCAATCATCAAATATACAACAATCACAACAACAAAGAAACAACCAGTAAAGAAAAAACATACGTTCATCACATTACCATCGCTTACTCAGAACTTAACACCCTCAATACAACCATTCAAACCAGCAGTAGTTAACAGGAATTCTTTGAGAAAACCTTTTATTTTTAAGTGATTCCGGGTGTTTGGATGGCAGAGGAGACGAGCTGTTTGGTTTGAATCGTGGCTTTGGATTTAAATTTAAAAAGATTTAGGAATTCTTTGAGAAAACTAATTGAAAAGGAGTTAAGATTGGAACCGATAGCAACATCCATTGTGTTAGTGGCAGAGCGACGGTGGTAAATGATGGTCGATGACCTTTTGGGAGATTTGAAACCACGAGGAGGAAGAGCATGGAGAGAGGAGCAACATATTAAATTTCAGTCAAATTGAACAGTGAAGCAGGAAAACTAAAAAGAAGTGAGAGAGTTTGATGTTGAGAGAGAAAGTTAGGGAAAAAAAAGAAAAAAATATTTGGAAATAACGAAATAATAATGATTTTGAACAAAAAATAATAATAAAACAAATCATAAGATATTTAAGTGTTACATTTTAAATTCTAAAAACTGTTTTAAATCAACTTTAAATCATAAAGTGATTTGATGTAATTTACCCATTTAGAATTATATTTGAAATATATTTTGGATTCAAAAAGAATAAATACAAATTTAAATAATTTAAAAATGAATATTCTACTTATAATTTTTAATTAAATTCAAAATAATTTAATGAAAATGAAAATAGCAATTTTACTAATTGTCTTTCAATTGGTCCAATTTTAGCATTTATACTTTAAATAAAAAATTTTCAAAACTAAAAATTAAAAAGATGCAAAAAATTTAATTAAAATGATTCACTTATTTTTTTAAAAAAATGAATTTTCGCGCAAAATTTTCCTCCCTAATTCCCTCTAAACCTTGGTCTTCATCTACTTTTGTAAAAATAAAATAAAAAGAGTTGCAATAAGTTACATAATTAGAAAAAAGAATAATGTTTAAATTATCATTCCATCTAAAATAATGAATCAAATTTGGGTCATACTCTCTTCCATTACATTTTCATCAATTCCAATACAACTTTAATCACAAATTCATGAGTGGATGTAAATATTAATAGTGATGAATATATTACAAAGTAATGGACAAAAAATACTAATAGACAGAAGCCTAACCCATCAAATTTATGCCATCTATATTTGATTGAATGTAATTTAACACAATATTTTTAACTTAATTGAAAAAAATATCAAAATCTAACAATAAAAAATATATTTCGTAAAAGGAAAAAAAAAACTATATATTATACTTTTAAAGCAAGTTCTAAATTGTTCATATTACAGCAATTGTAGGAAGACATCGATCTGAAATACACCATTTTATATATTTTTAATTTTTTAATGTTACTTGTTTAGTCAAGAGAAAAAGTAAAATTTTGAGAAAAAAAATACAAATTTAAGGGTTTGAGTTCTCTCTTTGAGCTTTTTAATATGTGTCAAAAAAATTTTCTATAGGTAGAACTTGCTTCAGATAATTGAAGGAAAGAGGCATTAAGGCTTGAATTTTTACTAATATATGCATGAAAATACAAAAGTTATCATTATCAATTAAATTTATTATTTGCATGAATATATAGAATAGCTTGTAAAATATTTCAATTAATTAATTACTTTTTTTCAAAAATAAAAAATACAGTAACAAATTTTATCATTTGCATTAATGGAATATTTCATGAAATATTTCAATTCCATTAGACTTCTTTTTTGAAAATAACAAAAATGAAAATACAATGACAAAATTCAATAAAAATGTAGTATAATGGCAAATTTTTACTTTTTTTTTTTCACATTTTTAAGTATTCCAATGTTCAACTTAATTTATTTATTTATTCTAAAATATGACAAGGAGAACTTCTTAATTTATTTATTCTAAAATATATATTCCAATAAGGGAGGGGTTAACTTATATATAAAAAAAAAAGTTTTTATGTCTTTTTCTAACAATTGATTTCAATAAATTTAATGGATGAGTTGAAGCACTTTTTTTTTTTTTACATTTATCTCTCTCATTTCTTGAATATATTAAAATTAATGATTAAAATGAAATAAAATATTTTAGTTTTACACTGGAGGAAGTTGATCTTTCCTCCATTCCAATATTCAACTTAATTAATTTATGCTTCATCTTATTTAAAAAAAAAAAAAAAAAGAAAAAATGGCAATCCAATTCCAAGTAGGAGAAATAATAGTAGTACTATTTCTTTTCTTTCATATCAAAAGGGACAAAAATACAACATAGTACTTAATTAGATAAAGAGCTTGTAATATTATATCATAGGAAAAATTACAGTAATATCAAATAATTTGACCGCATTATTTTTTTTAATTAATTTATATTGGACAAACTTGCTATAATTAGGAATTATTGATGAACAAATCCATCATTATTGAAGAAGAAAAATGACATCTTAATTGTCATAATTAATAACTAGTTAATTTACAACTAAACCAACAAATCACATAATCTGTTAATAGAAGATTTAATTCTTAATTTTAATAATTAGGGTTCTCAATAATTTCTAATACAAAAAATTTACAACCAAAAAAATAAATGATAAAACATCCACCTAACATAACAAACATTTCCTCTCATAGTCATAGTCATTACACCAACAACTCCATCAATAGCAACAAACATTGATTATCCTTTTATTCTCATGCCTTTGTTTATATTCTTATAATTTTTCCTTTATACCAAAATCTCAATTGTAAAAAATTCACAAAAAAAAAAAAGCTCTTCTTATGCAACTTTAAAGTTGCTTGTCTTCATATTACATTAATTAAAATTCCTATGAACAAAACAGCAAAATCTCATATCCATCCAATATCATTAGTAAAAAAAAAAAAAAAGAATAAAAGAGAAAAAAATTCACAGCTTTAAGGAAAGAAGTGGAATTAAAATATTCAAGATTTATTGTATTTTATTTCTAAATCATCGATTATGTAAAGGATTTGGACCTGTATGAACTTTTCTCTTTTCATCACCAAAAACTTCATCATCATCACCATGTTTAACTTTATGATCATGATTTCCAGCTTCAAAGCCACCATAGGATTGAACGGGCCTAACCTGTTGAGAAGAAGCTGGAACAGGTTTGAAGCTTCCACGCCTAGCAGATCCATGATCATGGGTTGAAGTTGAAGTTGAAGATGAAGATTCTAACTGAAACAGCAACAACAAAAGTAGGAGGAGGAGGAGATAAAAGCAAGTAAACTTTTTGCTTAAACCCATCTGCTGCTTCATATTTCTTCAGAATTATACAAAACATGCATGGGGTTAATCCTTTTTAGCCCAAAAACCTAGATAGCAAAACCAAACCAAACAAATAAACTTTCTCTTTCAAATCTAATACCCAAAGGCTCCCTGATTGAAACTGGTCGAAACGACAGCCTCTTAGTGGCTTTATTTCTTTTGTTTTTTAGGATGTGGTTTTCTGAACTTGTTGAAGGTTTTTGGTTTTTTCCTGATGAGAAAACCTTGGAGTTTGAGCTCTGAATATGAAACAGCTAACTATATTAGGAGGATAGAGTCAAAATACATAGGTTTTGGTGCCTGATACTGCAATAAAATGGGTGAAGGAGGAGTTTGGGATTGGAATTTGAAGTCTGATATGATCATGAGAGGCTGAGGCCATAGTTTTACATGGGAAATCTGTATCTACCTGCAGAGAGAAAAGATGTGTTGCTCTTTGGTGTTGGAGCATTCGGTGATTTTTCTTTGTGATTTTGTTGGATATATTATATCTACTGCATGCATCTCACTTTTTCTACCATCTAGGCATATGGTTAAAAGTTTTAGTATTATTTGAGTACTTTGTATGTTTTATGGTTGGTTGGAACTAGGAAAGAAAAAAAAAATCTAAAATGAGCAAAGGAGAAAAGGGCAAATGACTTTCTTTTTTTTAAAAAAAAAAAAAAAAGAGGAAAATGTCTTTAAAGAAGTACTCTGAAAGTGAGAACATGAGATCTATCTCCAAGATTTCAAGTTAATTTTTAACAACTATGATCACGCTCTAAATTAAGCTTGATTATTATCGGTAATATACATGTATTTTCTTTTTCTTAATCTAAATTTTGTGTTTTTTTTTTTTTTTATTTTGTCTTTATCTGTATATATATCAATGGTTTTTAATCCTTCAAATCAATCACTATCTCTAAAATCTGGTCTTTCCATTCTCAAAACCGATTAAATTTAACTTCCATGATCATTTTCTAATACCATAAACCTTCAAGACCACCAAAATTTAGTTTTCATTTTTTGTTCTCTCAGGTCGAATGTACATGTACCTATTGATAAATCAAACTTGAATCAAATATACTATTATTAATTTTACGAATTGTAGAACAACATAACTATATATGTTAAACCCAAGTAATTATATTGAGAATATATAACAGCTTTGCATCAGAATGATGTAATAATTTATCTTTCACCTATTGAAAAATGAAACAAAAGGAAAGAAAAATGAAATAACCCAACCAACCAAATCGCCTAAGATCAAGAAAAAAAGTATGGGAGTATGAACATATATTCATCTGCATCTATTGTTTATTGTATGTGTTTTTTATTTTAACCACAGGTTTAACGAAGAAGAAATCATTTCCGAGGAGTCAAACAGGTAGGAATTGACAGATGGGCCAAAGAGTGGAACTTTTTTCCAGGGAAAACATGATGCTGTCTTCATTCACTTTTCAAATATATAATTCAGAGAAGAAAATAAAGCCAAAAACATGAAAGTCAATCATGGTTAATCGATTGTCACTCAGGAGGGCCCGATGACCTGAAAAACTAGGTATAATGTATTGAAAATCTTCTTTAAAGATTGCCCCCTTTTATCTACCCCATTTCTTTTCAACCTCCAACATGGTTTTTGCCATTATTTAACAGCTTCCAGAGACATTATACATGTATATTTTCGAATTGATTTAAAATTTTACATAATATTATTAAATTCTAGATTTAATTTATTAAAATATTAATTATACATGAAATTATAAAAGGATGTAATTACTTTTACATTGTCTAACTTAATCCTTTCTCTCTATATTTTTTAAAATATGGGTGTAACATTTTTTTTTTTTTGAAATTACAAAAATGAGCAATTGGTATTTGTCATTTTAAATTACTTTTAATTTAATATTTATAAAAAAATTAGAATTATAATTAACTAATAATTTTACTGGTTGCTAGTTTTAACTAGCTAAATTCTAATCTAATTTATATATTAATATTAATAATAATTTGAAACAAAATTGTACTTCATAGTTTTAACTACTTAATTTTATTTATGATTTAATTGTAATTATTATTAGAACTGCTACAACGGATTATATTTATATTTAATATTTTGTGTTTTTCAATTTTTTTGTTAATTTTGTTAATATTTTAATTCTTAAATTCAACGTTGTATGTTTATATGTTAATAGCGATTCTTATTTCTATCTATTTAACACTCTTAGGTATTATATTTAAGTGTTACTATATAATTAGGTTTTAGTTTGTTAATTGACTGTTCAGTGATCGTAATATGATTATAATATAATAATTGATTATTTAGTTAATTATATGTATGTAATATTTTATTATAATAGTAATTTAAAAAAATATATTGTATAACAATAATAACAATAATAATTTTCTTTGCATGTTATATATTTCTTGAATAAATCAAAAGGAGTAATGCTAGTTAAGTTGTATAGCAAATAGAGGCAAAACAATTGGATTCTGTGTGAGTATTATTTTATTTTTCACAAATTTATATAATTATACATCCCATAATATTATAAAAGTGAGTTCAGTCCAATGGTAAAATTCTTTGTATTAACATTTATTGTCAAGGAGATTCGAGTTGATAGTTTTTTAATAAAAAGTATTTTCTTTTTAATAACCCCTTTTCACATTCACATGTAAGACAATTACGGGTGAAAAAAATTAACCTTTAACATATAACAACCCAAAAAACTGAGAGGGAAAGACATTACTCTTGTCTTAAGGGTAGAAGGCTTGTAATAAACAAGTTGGACAAGAAAATTAAGGCAAAAAATGAATAAGAAAGATTAAGTAAATGAATATTTGAAATTTAAAGAATTTCAAGTTTTCAAAAAGTCATGATAAGGTCAAGGCGCATAATTGAAATTACTAAAGATTTAATGTAAGGGATTAACACGCTTAAAACAATTCCGTTTCATGTACTGTGGCAAAGTCAACACTAATATTTTGGGAGAATTATCACATATATTATGCATGTTTGGGGTTAGAGAAAGCAAATCATCATTGCTAGCTCTTTCATATAAACAACTGTTAATTGGTTCTTGGGGCACTGCTGAAAAGTATGCTGAACTACAGAGGGCAATACAAATCCTCAGCTTTTGCAGCTATGTGTTTAGACTGGTTGTTATAAGAACTTTATTTTTTGTTTTTGGTTTGGAGAAGAGCAGAAGAGTTGTTTTGGAAACTTTCGGTTCCTACCATTCATCTCTCCTCGATGTTTCAATTGGTCATGCTTTCTCTCTTCTTGCAGACCATGCATTGGAACAAATTAATGTAAAAATATTGGCTGAGATAATCAGAGCCATATTTTTAATTTTAATAATGCCACACCCACCACTCTTGATAGTGCTTAATTTGAGGGTATTGGAAAGAGCTGAGAATGAATGCTGACTGACATTTTTGAGTTTGCACCTGCAGGAGAAAGAAAAGATA
Organism: Durio zibethinus; assembly: GCF_047325235.1. Taxonomy (NCBI): domain Eukaryota; kingdom Viridiplantae; phylum Streptophyta; class Magnoliopsida; order Malvales; family Malvaceae; genus Durio; species Durio zibethinus. The sequence goes on along the minus strand of NC_143167.1, from coordinate 8,195,968 downwards.
TCAGACAATCTGGTTATTACTTCATTAGCCATCATTAAGGCTTAGAAATATATAAATTGCTGGGCAAGCAATGAGAAACAGGGTCTCATCTCTTTAATTATTTTTCACCTTTTTGTTCTCTCTTTTGTTGTGTTCTCTTTTACTGGTCAAAACCCATGGTGCTCTACCATCATTTCCATATCTCCATAACTATCATTAGCTACGACACCTAACAAACCTTGATTTTTTTTCCTCGGGTCTTCCGGAAAACACCTCAACATTAAAAGTTGAGACATTTAAATGGAGTCTATAAAGTTAAGGTAGGAGAAAATTATCCCAAAACGCAAAAGAATGCTTAGAACTGATAGGGTAATCCGCGTAGAACATGGTTTAATTATTCTGCCATTCTTATGCCCCCAACATGAACACCTCCAAGCATGATTGTATTTCCTTAATCATCTTATGAGAGTTTATAAATATCATGATTAAAAATGACAATTTATATATTTATGATGTATCTATTTTATATCAAATATATATATAAAATACGAAAATTATTATATCATAATTCATATTAATACATCAAACAAGAAATATATTTATTTATTTTTATCAAATCTATTTATGATTTTTGTTAAAATTTTAAATCGTGTTACTTTTGTATATTTTTAATATCGTTTTCCTAACATATTTAAAATTAACAAATCTAATCAGAATCAAAAAGCACTTAATTGTTATAAAATGTAATGTTAATGCTTTTTAGTCTAATCATTTTGCAGACTGGTTGCATTATCATTAGCCGACCTAATTAAGTTAACAAACCTTTGTTCTGGACTACAACTTTACCATGAACGGTCAAGGCAAAAGATGATATTTTCTTTGTACAAAACAGAAAAGCAGCAGATATTTTCTTCAATAATTAACATAATAAATATCTCCCATTGCCAAAACAACAATTACAGCAGAGTATATTTTCTATAGCAATACATTATACAATTAGAGGAACAAAACGTGGTATGAATGTTCCCCATTGTGCTAGAATTCAAGTGGATAGAATTATAATTATAGGTATTTTATCTCTTTATATCTTAGAGGCATCAGCTGTTACCCGGCTCAATGCAACAGCAGTCTTCGAACCAGATTGGCGACCCAGATGCTCGCTGATGAAATCCCCAGCAGACATGAGCTTTGGTAGATCTACGTTTGTTTTGACACCAAGGCCATTAAGCATATAGACCACATCTTCAGTAGCAACATTCCCTGAAGCTCCCTTGGCATATGGACAACCACCCAAGCCAGCTACCGATGAATCCACTGTGCTAATCCCCATCTGTTGAGAGAACATAAGAAGATTCTAAAATCACTATCACGTTACAACAGTTCTAACTGTCGATAAGACAGATGAAAAAGAATACTAGCTGGCAATGCTCTGCAATCAATATTTTTTCCTTCAGGGCAATTATGCATTGACAGCTTAGGCTGTTTAGTTAGTGGTAGAGGGGTCCCGAACCAGTGGCATGTTTTGCTGTGAAACAGTAAGTATTTAGAGGAACCCTGTCTCATTATTCAACTTTCAAGTAAAGCTTGTATTAGGCACATCCGTCATGGGTTTTGAACTGTGTAATTCATACTGCAGTAAAGGAACTATGATTTTATATATGGCTTGGCTGTGTTTGTTCTAAGGCTTACTTGGAGAGATACTAAAATATTTGGAAGAGATTGTCCATAAGTGTCATGGAAGTGGACAGCAAGCTTTTCAGCAGGAACAACGGCCATTACTGCTTCAAGCATGGCAACTACAGTACCTGTACCAAAGAGAAACGGCAAAGAATTCAGAGGAACAATGTTTGAACCCCATATATAAATCCAAGAGAAGAACAGGATTTCAGATAATTCCTACATGCTTCTTGCAGTGGAATTACAAAGAACCCACAAACTTTTGTTTCTAAAAAGCGACAGTCTAGACTCTACAGCATTACCAGGAGTGCCAACTCCAATTGTATCACCAAGGGAAATTTCAAAACAACCCATTCTGTAAAGTTCCTTTGCCACGTAGGCCACTTTGGACGGAGGAATTGCTCCTTCCACTGGACATCCAACTACACATGATACATACCTGTAAAATTTTAGCACCACGCAGTTAGAACCCGCATACCAGTCCAAATGAATAAAGTACAAATAAATACTAAAACTAAAATTATATTGCATTTGACTTGTTATAGAACCAAATATCAGAATTAGAACAGCAGAAATGATAGTTAAAATATATTTAACTACAAACCAAACACCAAACGTCAGTTAACAAATTATAAAAATAACTTTTATACCAGCAAAGCATGCTTAGCTCATTATCAAGCCTTCTCCTGGAAATAATTTGAAATAGATAAGAAAAGATAGACAGAGGGATAAAGCTCAAAAAGTCTTAAGATGGCTGAAATTTTGCAAATTTCACATTTCCAATGATTCTGTACGGCAGACATCAATACTAAGACAAAGGGAATAACTACATGCACAACTCAAGCAGAATTTTCCAATGTACAAACTGTGCACATCTGAAAATCTGCAAACATTTGGTACTGTATTCCAGTCATTTAATACCAATAAGCAAGTATATCATTCAACTAAACTAAAAACAGGAGAATTAAACCTTGGAGATATTGCTCAGGGAACAAAATTCTGTTTCTTTACCTAAATACAGAGAAGAAAACAGCAGTAGTAGCTATCGGCCATGAATATAGTGACAATAAGGTTGTAGAAGACATACCCACGTATGGGAACTGAAAGCTCCTTAGCAGCATGACAAACAGCATGGTAGCGGACAAGGCTTTCTTCGATGCTACAATTAATGTTTGACTTTGAAAAGCACTCGGAAGCAGATGCAAAGACTGCTATTTCTTTTGCACCTGCTGCAACAGCTGCTTCAAAGCCCTAGAAGAATTTGCTAAGACAGATTAGGAAATTTCTATGACACCACCAGGCCATGGTTTGATACCTCATTTTCTTTTCAAGAGAAAATTACCAACCTTTATATTAGGAGTGAGAACTGGCAATCTGGCATTCTCCAAGTCACAAACTGCTTTCATTACATCTGTTGCATCTGCTAACTATATAAAAAGGTAAAGAATGAATCAAAAGCAAGTTATTTCAAATATCAGCAAGAGATAAACGAGTATCTCACTTGCATCCAACAATAATCGTTTCCCATGGAATAAGTTTGTAAGAATGCAAGGTTGTTAATTAAAATACACAAAACAAGATATAAACTTATATTTAGTAGGTACTGCATGTGCACATTGCAACAAAGACATAGCACAAAAGAGAGAAAAAACAATTTAACTTTGATGATAATCCAAAATAGAACCTATGGCAGCAAGACTACATAAAGCTGCTATGCAAAGAAAACGCTGCATCATACCATTCAACTTTGATGATAGATACTTTTATTAATATTTTCCCTCAGTTTCATCCTTAGGTCTGAACAGAAAATACGAATCAATTAGAAAAACTTTTATCAGAAAAATACAGCTTGATGTTTCTGTTTCCACAGTGGTGATTCACACATTTCCAAGCAGATTTTAGCATTTAAGAACCTTGACTCAAGATTTTCTCCTGGACATAGCCCATATCATCATCACCTTACAGCATTTTATGCTTGCTCATCAATATCCATCAAATCATACCAGTCAACCAGACTTTAAGGGGCAAACAACTATAGCCTGAATGGATTGGAAAAAAAGGTTAATCAAGGTCGCTGTTAAACAACAAACAAAGGTAACAAATTCAGTTCAATTCTAGATTGGATTAACACTTGTATGCAAGAGGAGCCCTCAAGAAAAATTAACAAGGTTGCACAAGACTAATAAAAGAATAATTAGTTATCGACTTGAAATATTCATTATTAGAGTATCTTCAAAAAGATTTGAGGAATCAATAACCACCATCTACAAGAATTTTGACTGGCTAACAAACACGTTAAATGTTGTCAAACTCATCCAATGTTTCAGCCATAATCCTTAATTTGCTAGAGACAGAAAAATTATAGCACAAGAGAGTAAAAGAGGACCTTCATACAAAGATTATTATTGAGGTATGAACTTTACTAAAGATTTCTTATTTGTGCATAATTTTATTCTTTATTTGCATGTATACTAAATCAGTACTAATTGTTTTACAAAATAATTAAAAATTTCAAACAGGCCAAAGAAGGCTAAAAGGAAGGCAATTTGGCCTTAGCATGGTATGTTCCCATACTGTAAAAAAAGGGGCAGGATGATAGGTTTTAGTAGAACTTTTAAAGGAAGTATTTGGTGGAGTAAACAGTAAAGATAACTAGGCTGTTGACGGCCATAGTCAATGGAAGTAACATCAGATATATGAAAACAAGTGAGACAAATAAATGCAGACACAAATAGATGTTAGTGAAAATAACTACTCAAACTGAGGACCAGAAATCATGAACTGCATTCTGCTAAAGAAGCAAAATCAGTAGTCATTCCCTTGCAAGCCAAGGGAAAATCTGGAATTAAACCCAAAATCACTGCCAACATTGCTCATGGTTATAAAGTCCACTTTAATTTTTGATGGACTTGGTCTGAAAACCAACACAAAAAGTGCATCCAAAATTCCAAATTGAGACACAGGCAATTTAAGGGTTAACTAGCGAACATCATACGCATCCTCTAGAGGCTATAAATATAATATTTTTTTCATTTAAATGAAATTGAAACCATAGAAAAAAAAAAAAACTGAAGGTACCATCTCAATCTAAAACAAGCAAGTCATGATACCTGAGGAACCCATTTAGGAGACACAAAACTTGTAGCTTCAACAACAGGCAACCCTGAAGACACCAATCTCCGAATCAATTCAACCTTTATAGATGTAGGTACAATATTCTTCTCATTTTGTAATCCATCCCTTGGACCAACTTCTACTATCTTCACAAACTTTGGTATACCTTTTAAAAACTGCTTCACATGAGTAAAAGTTTTTAGATAAAGCAGCTCAAGTGTTAATTTGGTATCAAACACATTGATATTAACAAGAAAAAGAAACAGTATCTACGCTAAGAAATATTAGATAATGAACCACTGGACAAACCACATTCCACACATACAGACATAACATTCTGACCACGCAAGAAAGGAAAGCTCAAGGTATTTTAATAATCTGGGAAATGAATATTACAAAAATTCCTAGAAATGAAAAATTAGAGTTCTCTTCAGGTTATTTAATTACCTTATTTGTTATGCCATGTATGCCTCTGTCATTGCACTTGCAGCTATACTGATGATCTGGCAAGTACCTTGAGTCACAAACATATTCGAATTTCATGCGGTTCTTGCTTAGACTTGAAGCCCTTCGGTTGAAGGTTCCACCTTCTGACACATCCTTCACATGTCTTCTCCATGGGAATGCCTCCCCCGTATATTCTTCATAATCCTCACTGGAAAACAGATGTTTCAGTAATGTCAATAAACTGATGGCTGATACATGGAGAACACTAACCCTTCACAGATTATGGTACAAAAGCAAGAGACAAAAGCTGGAACATCAACAATTGACCACATAGATTATACACTAAATTTCAAGGCTAAACTAAAAGCATGCAACTTTGCCTTTCGACATCCTAAAATTGACTTTTACAGAAAAAGGTGCTAATGCCCTTCAAATGATTGGATGATGCCCATTGATGGTTTCACCAAAAAGTTCTGAGTACTTTCTAAGTATATAATCAACAGAAACCCAATATGGGCAAGAAAAACATTATCATTGAGTTAAGATTGATCCACAGTATAGGTGCATGCACGTCCACAGGAGTAAACGAATCAAGTTACCCATGAGCTATTCAACCTTGGCTCATTAATATGAATCAGTAACTATTGAACCAAGTATGAACGCAAGTGGTTCAAGCAACAACACAAGGGAAATTTGAGTATTTTAATGCTTAACTTGAGTGGTCCTAACCAAACTTTTGAATTTTTTAATATTTTTAAATATAAGATAATAAATAAATCAAACATAACATTTATTCACATATTTAGAAATTTTATTTGAGTTTTGAATTCAAGCTTGAGTGTGTGACTGAGTCAATTTTCATGCTCCTTATTTGAGTTGAAGATGATCGAACCAAAGTAAAGTTGAGCTTGAGTAGCTCAATTATGTTTTAGAGCCATGCTCAAGAAAAAAAAAATCTAAAGCTCGGTCTTATTTTATCAATGAAAGAACGGCCAGGCCATTTAGTTAATTTTCAAATTCTACAACTAAGTTGACCCATCATTAGCCTTCAACGGGGAGGACAGCTTTAGTCAACCAAGACTTGCAAAATAAAGTACCATATTTGCTTATGAGTTATAAACACAGATGTTAAACAACATATTACTACAATAAACTACTATTCACTCCTGTGTGAAATTGTTAAATATCAAGAAAAGTGAAAATTGTTTCAAAATTGATTCCATCACTTCAAAATTTTAATTTTAACTTCTGGGGAACAAAAAAGACTAGATGAGTGCTCTTAGAGGAACATTTCTACAGATAACAGTATCTCACTTACTCGCAACTATTAGAGGTGCTGCAACTCCTCCCATCAATCCAGCAGTTTCCCAAGCCCATATCATCCCCTCTAGGCCGACAAGCACCAGCTGAGAACCTCTGAATCCTATCAATAGTACTCATGCTTGGCAGCTTGTCAAAACCCAGTGGCTCCTCCAAACTCGACATGGTGAACAAAAGCCGAAAGTAATTACTGGAAAGTAAGCATAATACAAATGAGAGCTCAGCCACAACAGTTAAATAAGGTCTTACTAGCAATTAAGGACCATTTGATTCATTTCAGGATCTAAGCTCTTAATTCCATATTTCCAGTATTTAGGGGAAAAAGATGCATGACATTCTTCAAAATATTTCAGCATATCACCCAATGTGAGTGCATATGAAAATACTTGCAAATTGCACTTACCATATTGTGAGTCAAAGCAAAATTAAACATGAAAATAAAAAGTAACTCCCACATCTCACTAAACTTACGTCACATAATCTGGAAAGAAGAGGAAATTATCCAACCAGCCAGAGGTAAGAAAAAAATTCTGTCAAACTTAGTGTTAGGGGTAGGACAGATAACTTATCCCTTTGCAATGGTTTAGGATACAGATAATTTCAAACAAGTGGAAGAATTAATTAAATAAAATAATGATATAAACAACCACAAAACAGGAGTAGCAACAAAACAGAGAGTTTCAAAATCCCATAAGTTAAACTAGCCTTTGTGGAATATCCCACATATTCACTTATTCAGAACATTACAAACTAAAAGGTAGAAAAATTTATACTACTTGATTGGACCATTTCTTTTGGTATTATCCAAGAGCTTTAAACAGAATTTTTTATAAATCTTGTAGCATAAGAAAAGATAGAAAGTGGTAGTTTTCCTTAAATAAAAGAAAAGAAAAAGGGGGAGTGAAATTGAATACTTAGACAACAATCTGACTCTTTGGAAAAATTTAAATGAGAAGAGAGAGTCTTGCACTTAATGCATTAGAATAAAGAAATCAATAAAACCAGCTTTGACCAAGCTACCATGCTTTACTTGGATTCTCCATGTTATTCAATCTAGTGTATAGCTTCTGCAAAAACATAGGCGTTCAGCTTTTTCTCCAGCACATCATCTTGTTTTATTATCTTCTACTTCTATTGAATTTGCTGCTATTGTCACAGCAGCTCGTGTTTGTTGCAGAAAAACCAAATTATTGCACTACAACTCCTACTATCTATTCTACCAGATAAATATATTCATTCTGAATCACATCTCTTCTCATTTCCTATTCATCCAATCCAAGTTGATCCGAATCTTCAAACTGACTCACTCAAGGGTAAGCTAAGCTCTTTCAAGTTGACAGGTAATGACCCCAAATGTGAACCAAAGAACTTCTTTCCTTAACTGAAGTTGCAATCTGTGAGGCTTTTTTTCTTGTCCATCAAGCAGCAAAGGAAAACATACTGATAACTCACAGTTGTAACAAATTGCATTTGGTCTATTCAGATATAAAGGCAAGTCAGGTCATAGTTTATAGCACAGAACTATGACCAAATTGTGTATCAAATACTTTATCTGATAACAGGCTAATGTAAAGTTCCTATCTAATAGACCTCATCTTCTCATTCAACAGCAAGCATCTCCATTTCTCTACCTTCTCCAAGCAAAAAAGATAGAAGACATCCAAAAGGCTGCAAGAAAAGGTTTTTCATTTTTCCTGAACACACATCTTCATAAATGCCCTGGGCTAGTGCAACTGCACTGCACCAAAAGGAAAAAGCTCTACTCTGGTTCAAATTCATTATCCTCTTGGAGTCTTCCAGGATCCAGCCAGAAAATTCGAAATGACTTACCTAATTCTAAGAGTAAAAAATTGCTGGCGAGTAAATATTACCCTCAGAAGCAAGAAAATTTTCAAAATTAAAATATTTCAAATTCCCACCCAACAAAGGTAAGCTATTATATGCTATGAGCCTATGAGGCTATGACTATTAGTATCGGGTGCGACATAAAATCTAACTATGGATTTTAATTGAACTTTGAACTTTCACATTGTTCTCTTCTAGTCATTTAAGATAATATCTATCATAGTTGAATTAAGCCTTTCAACAAGTTCACATTCCTTTAAATTTTCTAGGCAACCAAACGGCACAAGCACAACAACCAGACATCAAATCTTCCACCAGAATTCTAACCTCTCAAATTCCCAAAACCTCTGTTTCAACTTCTAAGAAAAAAAAACAAAAAACAAAAGGAAACTTTTCTCTAAACTCTGACGTTTTCCTATTTACTATCTTTTTTTTCTTTTCAATGAATTAAAAAACAAAAGAAACCATCAACTAAAACAAAGGAACCCATCCATCAAATTTTCCGATCAAAACATCAGACATAACATTCAAATTCTCATTCTTTTTCCCTATTCGTTTTGATAAGAGTTTCTCGGCAACCAAACAGAAATAAACAAATTCAAGAAGAAACCAAAGAAAAACAAAGAGAAAATAAACAGAAATGGAATGAATAAAAAAAAAGAGGGAGAAAGACATACGGAAGTGGGATTTCTGAAAAAAGAAACGAGACACAAACCCTAGAATTTGGGAGTTTAAAAGAATCTAGAACTTTTTTTTTCCCCAAAAAGAGAGGAAGTTGGACCAAAGACGAACAGAAGAAGAGAAGGTAACCCAACGTGAAGGAGGGAGTTGTTCACAATGTTTTTCTTGTTTGAGTTTGGTGGGAGAAACTTAAATTAATTATTTGACTTAAACATGTAAAATTTGTGACTTAAATTAAATAATTATTCAAATATTTATAATTTTATTTTAATTAATTAAATTTTTAAATATTTATTTTTATTTAATTAAATCTTTAAATATTTATTTTTATCAAATTAAATTAAAATTAATAATGACATGACATAATATGACGATTAATTAATTTTCAATTTAATAAAAATAAAAATAAATGTTTGAAAATTTTTTATTATTTAATTTTAATTTAAAGATTTTTTAAATATTTTAATTTAATTATTATTTAATTATTTTTTATTTTTTATTTTGTTGTGTTTAAAGAAATTTTTTTATACTTAAAATTAGTAAACATCGAATCATAATTGTTAAAATTAAAAGTATGACAATTTGTCAATGTATATTTGTTGGCAAAAAAATGTTTTTATTGCTTAAATTTAATTAAATAGAATACCGGTGAAGCCCTAGAAATAAGCAAAAAATGGAGTAGAAGGGAGGGAAGGGCGGGGAAAGGTGGTAGGTAGTTTTCAGTTGGAAGTTAGGTCATTTTCTTAATCCTATATTTATTTTTTTAGTTATTTTCTTTAATAGCCTACTTACATCATCATTTTCTTTAGACAATATTTTAAATTTAGTTCAATTAAATATATTCTATGAGATGTGATATATCAATGTTTGATTGTTTTCTAATTCTTAAACATATAAGTGAATCAAATGTCAAATCTACCCATCACTTTCTTTTTATTTTCCTTTCAAAACATTTTTCTATAATATATGTATTAATCATCTAAGTGCATTTATTGAGATTGAAAACTTCATTACTATCATATAAAATAATTAGTATAAAAAATAAACAGGATAATTTTAGCTAAATATCATTATATTTTCTATAAAACCAAATTAACAAAAAAAAAATCTCTTCCTCTCCTTGTCGAGCATGGACTTGGTGTAAATTAAAAAATATATATATGAGGATCTTCAATTGATCAATTTAGGTTGAGATTAGCAGATTGCTAGTTTTAACCGTCTGATTTTAATTTTTTGCAACTTAGAATTCATGAAGAGAGCGATAATAGTATTTTTAATTAAAAAAAAAGGATCCGCTAAATAATGCCACGTGTATGAACCAAAATAAATTTGAACAATATTTGATTTGTGAAGTTTTCTTACCTATTCATATATATAATTATTATATATGATTACATGGTCGATGGAGCTGGAAGCAAAACTTGGGCAATCTAACATATTCGGGTGTCGTGGCATTTCAGAAAAAAGACAGGTGGCTTTGTTACACATCATTTTATTTTTTCGAACTTTTTAAGTTTCCATTTATTGGTGTTTTTTTTTTTTAATTTATTACTCTTTGACTTTTTATAATTATTTTTTATTTTTCACTTTAAACAAATAAAATATAAAAGTACAAACCATATATAGATTTCTTTTCCGAAAGCAGAATAATTTAAAATTTTTGTTCCTTAATAAGAGTTGTTTTAAACTTATTTCCCTTAATTAAAATACTTTAAGTCGCATCATATGTCATGTCATATTTTTTATTATTTTTTTAAACGTATATACTTTTCTTAAAAAACGGCAATAGTAAGTAAAACAAAAGAAACTTTGTTTTGGCTTTTTGCTCACAAGTTTAATTATCTTTCTCTCTCTTTTTTAAGACACAAGCTTAATTCTCCTTAAATTCAAAGATTACGCTGAAAAGCACAATCAAAGTAACTATCAGAATGATTTAGGTGGGTTCTCCATCTAACTGCTTAATTTTTTTTCTTTTTTTTTTGTTTTATTATTACTTTGAATTTAAACTCTTGGCTCTTCATCTATATGTTTAATTTTTTTTTTGATTCATTATTACTTAAAATTAAACTTTTTTGTGTTTTTATTAATAATAGATATATAATAAAAAATTAGTGATTAATGCATGATTGAGGTAGGTTTTATATGCCATCCATTACTCTAAAATTTTATGCAGCATTTGATTCACGAACTCATAGATTTAAAGAAAAAATGTGATCTCTTAAAAAATACGAGAGATTTTTTTCATTTTCAAAGCATCCCGTTTTCAGATCCACTTGTTTGATTAGAGAACATTCATATATATTAAATCCTAAATAATTATATTAAATGAGGTTATTCAAGATATTTGTGGTTAAAAATATTTTAAATAATCCCTTTCAATTAAAATGAAGAGTTTATTGAAGGCATTTTTGTCAAAAAGAACACATTCAATAATCATTTTTCATTTTTTTTTAGGATTATTTAAGGCATTTTTTGCTAAAAAATGCTTTGAATAATCCATTAAAAAAATTAAATAGGGTTACTCAAGACGTTTCTGGCTAAAAACGCATTAAATAATCTCTTTCAATTAAAATAAGAGGATTATTAAAGGTATTTTTGCCCCAAAAACCCCTTGAATAATCTCCTCCAATTTTTTTTAAGGAGATTATTCAAGGCGTTTTTGGGGTAAAAATACCTTTAATAATCTTCTTATTTTAATTGAAAGAGATTATTTTGGAAAACGCATTGAATAGAGTTAGCCAAGACATTTTTAGTAAAAAATGCTTTGAATAATCTTCAAAAAATTTTATGAGAAAATTATTTAAGGCATTTTTAGCAAAAAAATACATTTAATAATCCCCTCCAAATTTTATAATGTGATTATTTAAGACATTTTTTCATAGAAAACGTATTGAATAATCTTTAATAATTTTTATGAGTGGATTATTCAAGGCGTTTTTAGCAAAAAAAACTCCTTGAATAATCCCCTCTTATTTTTTTAAAGATTATTCAAGGGGTTTTTGACCAGAAAATGCTTTGAATATTTCATTATAAAAAATTAAATAGGGTTATTCAAAGTGGTTTTGGCCATAAATACCTTTAATAATCTCCTTCAATTTTTTTTCTGAGGATTATTCAAGATTTTTTTTACTAAAAACACCTTGAATAATTTCTTTTAATTTTTTTGAGATTATTCGAGGCCTTTTTTTTTTCAAAAAAATGCCTTAAATAATCCTACTCTTTTTTTTATTATTATTCAAGGCGTTTTTGCCCAAAAAATACCTTGAACAATCCTTTACAAAAAATTTAATGGGATTACTCACGGCATTTCTGACAAAAAAATGCCTTAAAATAACATTTTTTATAATATCAGGAATCATTCAAGGTGTTTTTTTTAGGTAAAGCGCCTCTAGTGATTATTGGAGGCATTTTTTTTATAATATCAAAAATCACTCAAGACATTTTTTTAGGTAAAATGTCTTTAATGATCCCCTCATAAAAATTTTTAAAGATTATTTAAGGAGTTTTTAACCAAAAATACCTTAAATAACTCAATTCAATTTTTTTGTAAGGGATTATTAAAGGCGTTTTTCATGCCAAATGCCATATATAAGCCAAATTTTTTACCAATATAAACTTACAACTAACTTGTATTCATTTTCAGATATGTTTTTCAAAATGGTAACGGCTATTTGATGATTTTTTAATCAGGTCAAATTTAAAAATAATACTACTTTTTCTTTCGAAATCCTAGAATACTACAAGAAAAGGTGAATTTTTTATTTAGAGACTTTGGGTACTGTTAAAAATACGTCATATTTTTCTTGGGTACTATTAAAAATATGTCAAATTTTTTCATAATCAGATTATCTTGAACCAAATGTTGAAATCAAATATTCAATAGTAAGATTCCAAGAAAAAATATATAAATTCCTCTGAATCAAACGCCTCCTTAAGGTAAATAGCTTTGATAGTTTGCATATGCTTACAAGTGTTTAAAGTTATTCCTCAAAGAATATATATATTGGATTAGGAGTACTTTATGGGTTGCTCTAAATATGCTTAATTATTACTAAATAATGTATAGAATAACTTTGTTATTCATGGGTAAAATTCTTTTCTCAAGATAAAATTATTTTATTCATAACTTCGTAGAATATGTGTAATCGTTTAGTAATTATTTTTATGGCACTTATAAATGCATATACAACTTGTGGGCAATATGAAAAGGCAGAAGAGGTATGTATAACTATATTTTATTTAGCATAAAAAAGGATGTATGCACGCAGCACTTAGCACCTATAGAAATCATATTAGTTAAATATGCACACTAAACCAAAATGAATGTAGTTTAGTTGCCACATAAATAAATCTTGTGTTCAAGTACCAAATTATATGAAATATAATTCAAGTACCATACATGCATTACAACCATTTTGGTTTGTCTCTAATGGTATTAAAAGATACTATTTAATATTTTAGGTACTTGTATATTTATGAATTTTAAAAAAGCTAGTTGGCAAATATTTAAAGCTTATTATTATTTTTATACCACTTATTAATCTGTAATTTTTTGTTTGGCATTATTGTGTAAGCTATTTGTTGTTTGCACAAGTATGAAGATAATCTAGTCATTGGTCATAGCTTATTTCAAAAAAATAAAAAAAAAAAGTTGAGTTGAAAAAGAAAAGATGAAAGGTTTACATGTCTCTAATAGTGCAACAAATCTATAGGAAACAATTGCAACTAACTTGGAGAATTTCATGATGTTCTATAACTTGTTATAATGGTCTGTCATTGTATGCTTTCTGTCTAGATAATTTTCATCTTTTCTTCTCATTAAAATTTGATTTTAACAACTTTGTTAAGAGCATATAATGGTCAAAAGAGTATCGATTTGACATCTTCAGTATCACTTCAGCTCGATCTTATCCAAATTATCTTTTTTTTATCCCCTTCAGTACCTATAAATATAAAAACTCATGCACCATAGAGCCAAGTTCATTGCACTCATATATTTCTCTCTTTCTTACTTTCTCATTTTTTTTCAATTTGATCTTTACTGACTTGCGTATCGGAGTGCAAACATAAGGAAAATCCCCTGTATTTGTCTCTAACCATCTTTGCCTTTTGTATTTATAGGAATACCCTCAAGTCAGAGCTTAGCACTAACATTTGACGCACCAGTTGAGCATATGTTGAGACAGTCTTCGAGATTCGTTCTGCCCTTTAGCTCACTTATCACATCCTTAATGATCACGTTGAGGTCATACGGAATATATACAAGGACTTTGGTGAGTTTATCCTACCCTGTAAGACTCTTCTCTTGTCGTCACTTTTTTTGACTGAAGTATTATTTTTTCTTATTCTTCCTCAAAACCTTCTTCGTTAAAAGAATCTAACTTTAGAGTAAAAAATGGATCCTGAAGAAGAATAATGGATAAAAGTAGCTCGATCCCAAAGAAAAAAATGATGAGGTGAAAACCTTTCAGGAGAAAACGAGATGTCAAAAAAAATAGATTGAGGAAGAAGAGTAGAGTGATAGAAAGTGGAAGAGATTGAACCCTAAAAGAAAAAACACCTGAAGAGGAAGAAAGATCAATCATAAAAAATGGATTAACCTCAGAGATAAAGAAAGTAGGTGGATTTTAAAGTTCAAAATCGATATGAGCACACAACTCTTTAGTGCTCAAAACTCGTTCGCTTTTTGCCCAAGCATTCTTTACATTACGTTGTTACCCTTCTTCAAACATTATATTGAACTAATAAGCCATCTTTATATAGTTATAGCCTCTAATAATAAAGGAATCAAGTTGTCATCTTGCTACTTTTACTGACCTTCCCTTGGTTCTACCCTATAGCTTTTAACATCTACAAAACTTATACTATAAGACATAGTTAAAAATATATACCAAAGTAAGGTAAACAAAAACTTTGAAGGTAAAAAAGTTATGGAGGCCAAAAATTTTAAGTTGGATTAAGAGCAAAGAAAATGAAAGATAGAAAGTTGAAGCCCTATCAGCCTTTTTATATAGATGCGCTTCAGCCCAGAGAAATGGCACAATCTATGTCACATGTTGAACCACGGGTGGGTAGACGTCTTTTCTCCTATTTGTTTTAAATCTCCTCGCTCAAACTATCTCTTCATTCATTTAATGTTGTAAAACTAGCTTAATTGGATGAACTTCAGATCGAATCAGTCAAACTAGATAATTTTAGGGGTAAACCAAGAGCTCGATTCATTTTCAGGGTTTAAAACAAAAGCTCAAGTCTAAATTTTTGAAAGAAAACAAAAGTCTCACTACGGACATGCGAACTTTAACAATAATCTTGAATAATCTTGAACAATTATCACATCGGTAACTTTTAAATAGATAATGCCCTCATCTTGAAACATACGTATGAGATTGGATAATTATTAGGTCAGACCATAACTTAAAGCTTGTCGTAGTCCAGAACGACCTTCTTTTGCGATATCAGCGTTTGACGAAATACATAGCCACTTGCCCTACATCGAAGACATCGGTAATAAATTTAACGATTTGATACTCAGATCACTTGATAGAGGAGCATAGTGTTAGGGGCATATAATAGTCAAAAGCGCATAATAGTTTTTTTCTCTATTTTAGTCTTTAGTAAACAACCAGGGGTATTTTGATTATTTGTGCTAACTTGATATGTCAGGTCAGTCTGACATCTCCAATGCCACATTAGCTCGGCCTTATTCTAATTGTCTCCTTTTTGTCTTTCTTAATTTACCTATAAATATGGAGACTCAGGCACCATGAAACCAAGTCATCCCACTCATATCTTTTTCTCCTTTCTATTTTTTTACTTTTTTTTAATCTGATTCTTACTAACTTATGCATCAGAGTGCAAACGCAGATAACACCCCTTGCTTTTACCTTTAATCATTCTTTTTTTTTGCATTTACAAGAATACCTTTAGGTTGGAGCTCGGCACCAACAAACTTCTTAGTCAGATTTGTAATGTCTCAAATGATTCATTCATCCATCAAGTTGCATCTTACATTAGAGATATCATGAAAGTTCAGATTTGCTCGGAGAAGAGCCAACTTAAAGTTCAAATCTTTGTTTAAAAAAAAAAAGATAACGCCATGCCTTTATTTAATTCATATCAATTTGTAAATACCTAATTTTGTTTGAGATATATTTTTTTAATTCGATCTTATTTCTGTAATTGGATATTGATTATCAATTTTTCAGGTTCAATAACGATCTATTTTTAACTACTTAAAGATGAGGTTCAATGTGGACCCATGGTGAAACCCGTTGTATTAGCTCGAGTTAAAACTCAAAATGGTCTAATAAAAATATCTGATAAAAGATTTTTTTAAAGCCCATTAATACCCATTGTCAGCCATTAAATGTAAAATAAAAATAAAAATAATAAATAATAAAAAAAAGTAAGAAATAATAATAATGAAGCTTTGAAGCCCATAAATATGCAATTAAAATAAGCTTATTTGACCAAAAAAATCTTATATGGAATGGGCTTGGCTATAAGGCTGCATGCTTAGAATTAAACACATAAGAAAGCTAAAAAATCGTAAAAATTGATGCAAGAACCATGTATAGGAAGAAAACTAAAAAAAAAAATGAAACTGAAAAAGGTTAAAAAAAGCTAATGAAGATTTTTAAAAAGAGGCTGGGGGTCGTGCAAGAGAAAAGGCTGCCTAAAAATTTTTTAAAAAATTGAATGAGTTTTGGGGGCTTAGACATAAAGTTGATAATGTGGGTATAGTAGAAACTAAAAAAATTTGAAAAAAAAAAGTTTGAGGCTCTTGTCATAAAGATTTGGTGGCAAATGGAGAATAACAAAAAAAAAAATTTTAGGGTAATGAATACCAGAGGGAAGCAAAAAAAAGAAAAATGAGTAAAAGGGTGGCACGACTATAATAGAAGCCGAGCTGTAAGGCAACAACAAAGAAGCAAAAAAAAAGTAAGAAAAGTGAAGAGAAAATCTAAAGCAAAAAGAAAAAAAAGGTAGGCAAAAAAAAAAAGGGAAAAGAAAAAGAAATTGATATGATATAATAAAAATGAAATAGTAGCAGCAACAAGAATAAAGAACCAAAGAAGAGAAAAAATGAAAAAACTAGAAAGGAATTGATCGTAGAAAATAAAGAGGAAGAAAAAGTGAGTAAAAAAAAAAACCTAAACAGGAAAAAAAAGAGAGGAGAACTAGAAGAAGAATATCAGACTATGTGGTATGGTTCAGCAAAAAACATAAAGAAAAAAATCAAAAAAAATAAAAGTTGAACAAGAAACGAGAAAAGTATAAGAGAAAAAAACAAAACCAAAATGGAACTAGTAAAAAAAAGTATTTAAGCAAAACAAAAACTAAAAAAATAAAAAAATGTACAGAAAAAAAATTAAAAAAATAAAAAGGTATAGAAAATAAAAAAATAACTACAAAAAAAAGAAAAAATTTTGCAGCATATGAGAGGCAAAAACTAGGTACAAACTAAAAAAAAAACCAAAAAAGGTTGAAACCAGCAAATTGTAGTAGTAAAAAAATGGTGGTATTAGCGAGAAAGAGAGTCAGTATTAGAAAGAAGCATTCAGATAAAAAAAAAAAAGACATTGGATGGATCGACATTAATATTGTGAGAAGCTTTTTGATTCTGACAAAGTGGTTGCTAATATACATACCAATTGGAGTTGATGAGAATTCTTGAGAATAGGCTGTTTTAAGATTTTTCACCCTTTCTACTAACTTAGTATATTATATTTTTATTTCTCGTAGGTCATGCCTATATTCCTCTTGGTTGAGTTCCAAAACTTGGATTTGTGCTTCTGATTGATCTTTTATTTTTTTTAAATTGTTGCCTTAAATGAGTAAAAGATTTTTATTATGCAATGACATGATGAATAAATAGTGATATCTATGAATGAATGAAATGTATGAAATGAATGAAAATAGAAAAGCAAACAAATAAATAAATAAATGTGAACTTAAAGAAGTAACAAACAAGAACAAAGTAATCATCCAATATAAAAAAAAAACAAAAAAAACAAGTTAGTGTATAACTCAAAAGGTATGTGACCTAATTTAGATTATTTTTACAAAAAAGAAGGACATAGCTCTATCTATAGGTTAAATCCATTATGACTTACTATATATGGTTTGGGTTTTTACAAGTTCTCAAATTATTCCTCACATCATTGTCCATCACAAACTTAATTCAAAATTAAATCCTCCAATAGTTTGGTATGATCGAAAATTTTATTTTATTTTTTTCAAAAAATTCATTATGAAATTCTTAAATAGTTTGGTTGAATTCATAATTTAAAATTTCTAAACCCGTGAAATAAAAATTCATAATTTAAAACTCACAATCTTTAAATTTTATTTTAAATATATATAAAAAAGTGAAATAAATGAATAAATATATAAATAAACAAAATGTGAAAATTACCTTAATGCATGGAGACACCCCTAGGTGGAAATATCCTTTGATCTATAGTGGTAGAGAGTCACCAATTCCAACCAAAAAGCTTGAATATAGAATGCTATTAATCCGTTTCTTTGTGGATTTCCCTTTTATTATTATTATTATTTTTTGTGGTTGATTAGTGTTTATATGAGGCCTTCTGCTAGGAATTTTAAGAATTTGCATTGAATGGAAATGATTATAGATCTGATTATATTTTGAATTAGTTTTTTATTCTCTTTAAAACTAGTTTAATTAATTTTTAGAATTGTCTTAATTTTTCTTAATTTTAAAAATCCTTAAAAAATTTTCAAATTAAATCTGACTTTAACTCCTTGATTTGATTTCTTTTCAACATTCTTTTAATATTTAAAGAGATTGTATTTTAGTCTTATTGCCAAGATCATCCTTAATTAATGCTCAAATTACTCCACAAAATTTATTGACATGATTTTATGATAAAAATTTAAAATCAAATAAATAAAAAACTAAATGATAAATAAATAAAACAAAAAAAATATAAAAAAAATGTAAGAAATTAAACATTTGGATTTGGATTGAATCTGAGCTCAATTGATTTAAACCTCGAACTAAATAAGATGTTTACAGACGAACGTGAGAAGTTTTCCAACTATCCAATTTCCTTTCTCCGTTGACATAATTTAAGTACAATCATAAAATTTAAACTTAAATTAATTTTTTGGGATAATATCTCTTTTAGCCTCTATAGTTTAAAAATATTTTTAATGTGTTATTTGTAATAAAAAAATTTAATGTAGTATTTGAATTTTTATCTTATCAGCTAATATACCTCCATATAGGAATGATAATGAATAGTAAATAAATAAATATCATTCATTATCCGATACATTTATATCATATTTCGGATAATTATAAAAGGATAATTAATAAATTTGGATAATAAATTTACGACCCATGACGAATTTAGAATAGATACGAATAATATTCTCTAGATATCAAATATCTAAATTCTTTTAAATTTTAATAAATAGTAATGGAAATCAAAATATGTATTCGTATTTATTACCCATTTACATTTGTAAAATATATAAAATTTTATATTTGTAGAAGGTTTCAGGCCTTAAAAAATATTTATTATTAATTAAAAGTAAACTTAAATTTTAAATTAAATTTGTATTTATTTTATATTTTGATAAAAATTTAAATAAATAAATATTGTAATGGATTCAAATATTTAAACGAATAGTACTTATTTAAATGAATTCAAATTTAGATAATAATATTAAATTTAAATTGATATTTAAATGAATTTAAATATTATAAATATTAAATAAATTTAAATACAAATATTTAAAAAATAATAAATATTCACTCCATTACTATTCTTAACTCCACATTTAACTTTTTTATATCTCTCCATTTAATTCTATTAATGAAAGTGATTCTTGTGTTAAAAGCTCAATCAAAATAACCAAATAGCTCATAAAATCGATGCTATCTTTTAATTCATGGCATATGATTAACACACGAGACATGACGTGACTGATCATCATTTGTAAATATATATATATATATATTTTATTAAATAAAAATTAAAAAATAATTTTTAAATATTTTTGAAAAATAAAAATAATTTTTTAAAAAAATTTTAAAAAATTTTTGAAAAATAAAAATAATTTTTTAAAAAAATTTTAAAAAATTTTCCTTTCTATAAGATTTTTTCATTTCTTTCTTTTTCTTTCCATTTCTTTCTCTCTTTCCCATCCCATTCTCCCCTGCTTGAGGTCGAATCCATTCAATAATTGTCAAATATGGTTAGATGAGGTTGATTCGATATACGTATGACCGAAAACAATCTTGAAATCGATAAAAAAATGATCTAAAACAAGTCATCGTTTGATTTTGAGGTTGTTTTTTGCTACATCTACGTCGAATGTAGCTTACCTGGTCAAATTAATTGCCTATTAGCATTTGATCCCGAGGAACGGTAGATCATAAATGGGGAGAGAGAAGAAGTTGAGAAAAGAGAAGAAAAAAAATCTTTTTTTTAATTAAAAAAACTTTTTATTTTTTTCTAAAAAAACTGTACTTATACTTTTATTTTGTTTTAAAAATCAATTCTTAAAAATAGTTTTTTTTAAAGTTTTTTTTAAAAAAAGAAATACTAATACATAATTACAATTATTTATTTTTCAAAAAATATATATTTTAAAATTTTTATTTTTTTCAAAAATAATTTACATAAATGATTCCATGCATCATAGACAAAGAGTGATGGATATAGAATTATTTGGTTATGTAGCAGCTTTTGATTGGTTTGTTTGATATATTAAGTTTTGTTTATCAAAAGTAAAAATTGAATAACATTAGTATAATAAAATAAAAGTTTAGTAAAAACTAAATCAGTAAGTGATTAATTTTGATTAAGATTCAATTTTTTTATGAAGAGATTTAAATTATTTACGATTTTTAAGGATTGAATAATATATTTGTTTTAAATTTTATTTTACAAAAAAAAATTTTAAGTATGACATTAAAATTTTTTTAGTCCCCACATTTTATTAAAAATTTTCCCAAATTATATGGATAAAGGGGCGTCATCCTAATTTTTTAAAATAAAAACATATTTATTTAATTAAAATATTTAAAATAAAATCTATTTAATTATTTTAAGTTATTTGCATTTTAAACCCGTGTCGGAATTTTCACTTTTTCAATTTTAAAATTTTCATATTCTCCAACGCACTCTGGATTTTTGCAAGAAAATTCAGAAATGGAAAACGAATATCAGGGTTCAAATGATAACAACGACACCATTAGCGACGTTTCAGTCGAAGTAAATCCTTCGAATTCTTCAACCAAACCACCTCCAAACCCAGACTCTCAATCCAACAATGATCTCGGCAACAGCAACAGCACAGATGCTTTAGCCAAAGCTTTATCCTCGATGCTTACTTCTCTCGTCAAAGACTTCGACTCCAAAGCCCACGACACTCTTGCCAGCCAAGACCTCCTTAGTTCCTCAATTGATCGTCTTACCCGAGGTAAATTTCCCTTCTTTTTTAACCCCCTTTTGTTTTTGTTTTTTTTTTTTCTGGGTCAAACTGAATATTAATAGAATACAAAATTGTCTGTAATGTTGTTGATGAACAGAGCTTGATCAATTACTGGAAGATGCACCGTTGCCATTCATAATGCAGCACGCTGCCAAGTTTTCTAATGTCAGAAAGAGAGTTTTGTCATTGAATTTGCTTTTGAAATCCATTCAGCGGCGTGTTGATAACATAGACCGGATGCTATCAATAGGCTTGCAACATGGTAATTAACATTTTTCTGGTTCTCTTCTTTGGATTATATAAAATCTTTGATGCTTTCCCAACAGTTTGACCAGTTCCATTTTTGAGGAATAATATATTTAGTGAGACAGGGAAATGGCCCCATGGTAGAGGGTTTTGGAATGAACAATTTTTTTTTGTGTGTGTGGTACAGAATTTTCGGTTCTTATCGTGGCTTGGCATGATAATTCTTTTAGTGTGTGAGAAGTTTTGTTGAGAGGAAAATTATGTAGCTTTAGTAATGGCAGAAATTTTGGTGCATGATTACAAGATGAATTTTCAGTGGCGGAAGCACATGTCTGTTACTTGTATAAACTATATGGAAATAGCATAATATATGTAGAACAACTGGCTTGTTTAGATTTTAGAAATTGTTTTCATACTGTGAAAAGTACCTGTAAACTTGATATCAGGCTAGAGTTGAAACTTGGCAGTTGCTTTTGTGTGGAACTGGTTAGGATTTCATAGATGACTACTCTGGGGTTTAAAGAGAATGTATTAGAGCTGGTTGTAAATCTAGAACATTGCAGAGAAATAAGAAATTAGAAGAGGAATAGTGCTGAAAGAGGATTTCCCTTGGAATCGGAATCAGAAATTAGAAACGTGATCCATTGAAACTGCAAATGTCTCGCATGAACAAAGGTGTAGGCCACTTTGTTATTTCTTTAACTTTATCGGTATCTAGCTTTAAAACTTTAGTTTGCCCAGGCTAGCTAGACCATCTACAAACTCTTTGAAAGAAATCAATTTCTTCAATTCTGGACTTTGAGTGATCATGAAGGTAAACTCTCGTTGATGGCCTAAGAAATCAATTATTCCCTAAGGTGTGCTTGATATAGGGAGCCTAACTCTGCTAAATTAGCTTAATAGGTTCCCCTACCTCATTCTGTGAAAAATTCTTTGTTAACTCTACCAAACCAGCTCAATTTGGAAAATACTTCAAGTTGTAACTTGTAACCTGTAACTTCAATCCTTGGAACTAGGGAAATACTCATGTCTCTTAACATTTTTCTTAAGGTTGCAAATATTAATCATCAAATGGTATCCTCAATAGTGTACTATATAATCTCCACAAATCCCTAAAATAAGCTGATTATAGATAGGATAAACTCTACACCAAAGTTAATATCCAAAAAGAAAATGTTTCTCCAAATAGGACAAGCTGTTTTCTAAAC
Source organism: Durio zibethinus (assembly GCF_047325235.1). Lineage (NCBI taxonomy): Eukaryota > Viridiplantae > Streptophyta > Magnoliopsida > Malvales > Malvaceae > Durio > Durio zibethinus. The sequence goes on along the minus strand of NC_143167.1, from coordinate 8,172,980 downwards.
CTCCACCTAAAATAAATGTTTACAAAATTTAAATTGTGGTCCTTACTATGAACTTCAGTACATTTTGCTCCTCAATATTTGTTAAGCAACAGAGTGAGTTGGTGTATCTATTATGCCAATGGTTTGGCTGTATAAGCAAACTGGTAAGAAACTTCAATTAGCATATAGACTCAGTGAAAAGGTTGAAGTAGTGATGACTAGATGAACCATCCAATCAATAAGACAGGCACTTAGAACAGTGCCTTCAGAATGGGATGCTTTTATGATTATTATTGTTAATAGTATTTGGTGTTGTTGCTGTTACTTGTTTTTTATTTGTTAAAACTACAAGCAGCTTGTGCAACTTGTTATTTTTTAGATGTCTTTCCTAATGGAAAGATGGAGCATATTTTAGAGATACTTCATTATTTATCTTCACTGTTTATTCAGCCTTTTTTTCTCTTGCTGTTCTATTGTGCTTATAACTAACAAATTTAGATGCAATCACAGAGAAGACTGCTGCAGAAGATTCCTGACAATGTAATTATTAGCTGTATATTATTGGTATGTTCTAATCCCTTAATGATTGAAACATTGGAAATGAAAACAATCCATTTGGTTGAGAAAAGTGGACGTCTCTGTGATAGTTGACAGAGGTTTACACTTCTGAATCTAAAGATTAACTTTGCATAAAGCAGAAAAGATTTCTAGTACTCTGTTTTAGTTCTTCACAGCTCTAGAATGCTACATGTTTTCTTCTTTTAAATTTCTTTTGTATCAAATAAATATTATAATTTTTAAACAGGAAACTGATGTACACCAGAAACAAATAAAGGACTGGCTCACCAAAATGATATCTAGAAGATCTAACTAATAACTAATTAAATCATTTATGAGAAAGTATTGAACTGAAGTATCTTGTATTGTACATCCTCCAATTTTGGTAGTTCTTCTGAAGTGAAATAAGTGAAACTATGGAATACACGCATTTTTATTAGTATTGTTTAAACCACTCAGGCTTCAATTAGCAAGCGATTTAATCTAGTCTTGGTGTAACTAAATGAGGAGATAATTAAAGACCATAATAATGCAGAATAACAATGTTGTGGAAAATGTTTGACTGATTATATCACAGTGAAACAATCATGCTGTGTTTTGGCATTTTAGATAAGCAATTTTCAAACTTGTGCTAATTTGTTCTTATGTAGACGGCGACAAATTGGTTAAACCATTTAAGCGTTTTTAGTTTTTGGAATGAGTAATCTATAGATGGGTTTATCAGGTGTATGTGCTTCATTTTAACAGATTCTTAGCCATCAAAATATTAGTGGGGTTTAGCAATTTAAAGTATATTGTTTAAGATTTACTAAAAATATTCTAAAGGTCTCAAATTTTAAAATTTTTTGGCCAATAGGCCAGAGGTTCACTGAAGCTTTGTTCCCTACTATAAAGCTAAAATGACTGAAATTTAAACTACATGAATATTTCCAAGATGAGTGTCTTAGTTGAGCTCAAGACATTAATATGCTTAATTAGTATAAATATATGCTAAATGCTGTAGATATAGGTATATGTTGGATAATGTTGATGTTAGTACCTAATCAACCTCACCTTCCAGTCTAAATATAGTGTAGTAATTTCATCTTTTCACTACAAAATAGAGCCCTCATTTTTCCATTTTTTTAATTCAATGTAATTGATGTTTTTTAGGCAACTCTGAAGGGAAATGTTAGGTTGGGGCTCAAAGTTTCCTAACATTTTGGATGAAATGTTTGTGAAGGTTTGTTATGAAATGCCCGGGAATTTTTTATAAAATGGAAAATGGTAGACATGTCATGGTTTTCATGAAAAGGTCAATGAGAGTAATGCATTCTCATTTTTGCAAGGTTGTTTAGTTGAGAAGGGTAAACCGTTCACTTAATGAGTTGGATTTGTTACTCTCTAATCTGTTCCATTCGAATATCTTTGTCATGCATCAAACACTTATTAGAGTTAGGAAGTAGGAACACAAGAAATGAATAGAGTATGCCTCTAAACCTTGAAAGTATGAAATGGCTAACTAGATTTCAGGTTTTCTGGCCCAAAGGTGTCTGTGGTGTTTCTTGCATTCCCTCAAGTGCCTGTGCATTTGCTTGAATGTCAAAGCATGTTGGGCTTTTTAGCAGCAAGTGAGCAGGCTGGAATTTTTCATGCACGTCTCTCTGACAATATGGAGAATAGACCAGCAATTGGCTGACAAGAGAGTGGATGTATGATTTTACTTTATGCGAGTCTTACCATTCTCAGTCAGTTGATTTAAACTTAAGCAATGAGTGGTGAGAAACTTGATGGTGGAAGCTGACAAAAGCTTTTGTAACGTTTCACGTTTTGTAGTATGATGGGTGTGGCTGCATGACAAACCGACGCAAAAAAAAGTCTCGTAACGAGTATATCATCCCAGCTAGGTTACTGAAAATATAAGCAGTAAAAGCCTAAAACATCACTCAGAACCCAGAAAATGCATCACCATTGCTGATAGGTTAAGTAGGTGGGACACGGTCTGTGGTTGGAAATCTAGGAGTCGTCTTTGCTAGTGCCTAGATGTGCGGAATATTCACATTGGACAGTGGAAACTTGGGTTCATAACGGGGGATATCTAGAGAAGCTAGTAATACATATGCAGCATCAAATCCAACAGAAATTGCTTTCACATGTATCCTAATTACTAGTATGGAAAATGAATATATGTTGAGAACTTGTATGCTAGTAGTCTAACATCTAAATTTTAATATATTATATATATATATATCACAGCAATAATTGAGGAAATATACATACAAAATTACACAGCGAAACTGCATCCTGCTCAAAAAAAAAATCATTTGAAAATTCTAGGTTCCCTCAAATATTCCTTCGTATGCTAACTTACACAGCATTTACCTTCCAAGGATACTAGTTCCACAAAGCCAAGCTTAGAGACATTAGAGCTCTCTGAATGCAATCTTAAAGCTGCAGTCTATAATTTCCTATTTTCATACCATTAGGTATTTAACAAATCAAATTGCTGCAATGCAAAAATGAACTTCGTTTTGGGGAAGTTGGTTACCTCTACAAACTGCCGGCTTCATGGAACCAATTTTACCACGACAAGCGATGGATCTACCTTCATTCTCAGGCCTTTTCCATATTCAGCGATAAGAAGAGCCTCAGCCCTTCCCTAAAAGTTCAAAACAAAACAGAAGCCTAAGAGAAAATAATCAAGTCAAATGACAATGAGATAAGATTATAAATAAAATGAGGGAAACCGCGCATAAAATCAAACTTTATCTTCCAATCTCATGTCAAAACTCAAAATCCACAATTTGAAAGATCCAATTGCTAAGAGTAGTGATTAGTAAGGAGCATGTGATCCATAATGCACACTGCATGAATCACTGAAGATGTTTGTCGGCAGCATATTTACGATCATCAGTTTTTAGTACTTCTGCAGGCTGCATTTCTCGGTAGTAAAACAGTGGGAATGGTCGGTCACCAGATTCTAAGACCTATATACAGAAGGGCTTTGAAACTACTTAATTTGTTGGTTTCTGCTCGTGTGCAAGACTCTGTAAGGATGAAAAAGCAACCGTATCACCTAACTGGCTAACTTCATGACCTCCAGAATTTGAATAGGCATAAAAAAATATATATCAGTTCAAAGGTCAGCATGCTAATTTGTCAAGGCTCGAAGTTAGCATAGGCACAAAGGGTTGCCAAGTAGCGTCAACCAACAAGATGATACATGATAAGAGACGGTTTTATCCTGGCAAGTTGATCGGGAACAAAAAAAGAACCACATAGCTTCAGCTATTAAGACCTTATATGCAATTTTCTATTAAAAAAATGAGACTAATGTCTATTGGAAGTAAAGGGGTAAGAAAAATAAACATATGTCCCGGAACTGGTTCTACAATAAAGCAGATGGCAGGAAATTTTTGGGAATGCAAATGGTGATTCTATACTGTTAAGTGATAACAATAATGAATAGAGATTAGAATGCTATATCTTTGGAAGCCAGAACACATACCATGATCCTTTTCCCTTTATCACTCAATGAGGGAAATATAGTTGATGCAATTCTCCGACTATCATCCTGTCAAAAACCAGAACGATAATAATAAAGGAAACTTGTAAAAATCACAATTGAGGCAGCACCAATAGCTTAAACTAACGCTGTAAAACTTAAAGACACATTCCTGCATGCAATGATTAAAACTGATGCCCATGGAGAGAAAAACTTAAAAAAAGCTCGCTTATTTATTTAGACCCACAGCTACAGCTCCTGTTGCCTTAAGCACGTGAGAGTCAAGGTCCCATGATTCTCCATCTTACCAATCAAAGAAGAGGACAAGGATATGCGAGGAATGACACAGAAAATACCATTTTTTTAACCTTACTTGAAAATAGTGGAGTCATTGCCAACACAAAAGGTTTATGTCAAATAATGTGACTCCAATTTATTTTCCATAAATCATTAATCCAAAGTCATTAGTATAGAGTATGGTGTCGTGATGGGCATCAAATTGTCACCTAGCCTGGTTATACAGACTCTTCCTTACTGAAGGAAATTCGTAATTGAATTGCAATAATAAAATTTCTTCTACTTTTAGGTAAAATGTCAAGTTAATGAAAAGTTTCAGATTTAAACTCATTTAGAAAAGCGATCCAATTGACTTCGTTCACATCAATTGTCTGCACTTGCTACGAGAATCTAAATGCATGTAGAGTGTTGAGTGATGTTATAGGTATAATATGTTAACATCAATGAACTACTGTTTCAGTTGCAAATTCCAAAACTGAGAAACAACTCCACGGCCCACCCCCCCTCTTCACCAAAGAAAAACAAGAGAGAAAAAAAAAAAAGGCTAAAAGTGCAATCAGCTTGGCATTTCAATTTAAAGGCAATAAACTGCAATTTAAGTAGAATGACTCGACTGATTTCTGCATCCATCTACCAAAATTGAAGCACACACACGTACCTGCACTCTCTTTTCCTTGCCACAGCTCTCTTACCCACAATTTACTTCACTTCTATGCATGCATAAATGCACTGTTTACCTTGTTTATCTCCAGTTATAATTTGGTTAATAGGCATGAATCAATCATTAAATAATAACACTAATATACCAACCTTTGTAGAGCCAGCTCCAGTGAGTTCAAACTCTTTCTTCCACAACAAAGATGACACTGGAACTACAAAAAACCCTGAGGCAACTGGTATCCCGATCCATAATCCATACCCAAATCCTCCACTCTACCAGCCCTACATTAGGAAATAAGAACATAATCTCAGCAAGAACTATTAAACTCTTGGAACAATTGATCCGGCATATCTTTTGCTACTGATGAATGTATGAGAATACAGAAGTAAAGATGCTAAAAAAAGTCCACAAAGGGACACCAAAACAGTTAGATCTAGAGATTTCCACATGAAGTTCAAGATTAATAGGCCTCCATATGTATGTAAAGTAAAAATAACTTACAAAACATTTAAGGCAACAGAATATTTAGATGGGGCAGAGATAGCACCAATAAAAAGCCTAGAGCAACAAATTAGAGTTGCAAAAGAAAGGGACAAATAACAGCAGTGATGATGATGATGGAGCCAGGAATAATAAGACAACGATTAATAGCAGTAACAGCGCTGACTGTTTCCTATCTTTTGGAAAGGGGATAGATTGCTTTATATATGCAACATTACCTGAAGTCAGGCAAGCTCAATCAACGCAGAAGTAAATAAGTGGAGTTGAAACTAAAATTTCAACCTTGTATTTGCACGCATAGCAAATCATGATCATACAAAGAGAAAGAACCATAGAAGTATACCAATTGGAGCCTCTAAACTTCGAACCAATCGAACAATAGTCCTGGCATCTAAACGTTTTCGAACTCTGTTGCCAACTCGAACAGGCAAATGCGGCGAATCAAATACCTACTATCATACAATTTAATATAAGAAAATCCATGTCTAGCCCATTGCAGAATGTTTATTACCCAATTAACTTTAAGTAATTCATACATTTCCTTTTCCAATAACTCGAGATAAAGAAAAAAAGGATAAATTCTTTTTTAAAGAAAAAGTGATAGTTTCGTTAGTAAAATGTACCTGGGCAGAGCAACCGGAGGAGTCAGTTTTTAAGAGGGCCAGGGCACCAGAGAGGTCAGGGTCAATACCAGTAACCCAGTTGGAGTCCGCATTGGTCAAGGGATACTCTCCGGCGTCAGGGAAAGGGCAAGACAGGGAGTCCAACCAACCCTCCTTAGGGAGCAGCAGCAGAAAGCTTGAGGCTGTTCCTTGCAGAAACCCTTCTGCTTGACGATGGTGGATGGTGGTTAGGAGTGTGAACGAGTAGAGCTTTTGATGAATTCTCTGCGATTATATTCGATTTTTGTTTATTTATATTTATTTATTAAATTTAATAAATAATATTTTTATTTTAATATATTGTACAAATTAAACAGATATTTATTTGATTTGATTATATTTTTAAATAAATTTATTTAAAATTCGTTTAAAATATTTATTTATTATTCATTTATAATAATATTAATAAAATTATTTTTTTATTTTTTATTTTAAGATTCGTATATATTTATTTATGATTTGTTTGTTTAAAATTATTTGATTATAATTTATTTATTATTTATAAATATATTTATTTATGTATGTTTGTGAACATATTCGTTTAATATTCATAAACGAATTTATTTAATTTAATTAAATAAATATGAATTTAGTACGAATAATTTATTATTTAAATGAACAAATATGAATTAATAGAATAATTTTTTTAATTAATATGAATTGAACATCAAAATCTTTAAAAACAAATGAATAAATCATAAATATTAATTCGTTTATTCATATTTTACGGTCCTAAAAATGTTCTAGAAGAAGAAGAAGAGGAAGAAGAAGAAGAAGAAGAAGAAGAAGAAAAAGAAGAGGAAGAAGAGAGAAGGGGCTTTAGCTCGGGAGAGAGAGAGAGTTCATGTAGAGGGCGTTTAGTGACTGTGTTTCCATGGAAGATACATTCAATTCAATCCCATTCTGATATCTAAGCCGGTAATTCATTCCTGCTTTTGCTTAAACTTAAACCCGGGAAATAAAATTGAGCATTTTGTATTATACGGATATGGTTTTGAGAGCTTGTCCCTGCAGTGTTTTTCATCTATTAAAATTTTTGTTATTATTAGAATTGGACTTATGTTTTAAAATTGAGCTTTTTTTCTTTTTGTTTTTCATTTTAGGAAATAGCCTAGTCGATCTTAATTAAAAAAAAAAAAAAACCTGATTCAATTCTCTTTAAAATATTAAATCATATGAGTATTGAATTGATTCAACTTTGAAAAAAAAAAATAATACCATGATTAGATTCAACTTTTCTATTTTTCTAATTTATTGTTTTTGTCGCATTTTTATTTTAAATTTATTAAATTAATTAATGATTATATGAAAAATAAAATTAATTATTAAATTATTTATAAAAATAATGTCTATGACGTAAAATTTCAAAACGATTAGAATTTTGAAATCAATCTATCCGATTTAAAGTGTTTGAACTAAAGACGACACAAATCTGAAAAACCTGAAATCAAAAGTATTTAAATTCGAAATTATTCTAACCCGTAAAAATTAGTATGATAATTTGTAAATACATACTTGTTATTAAAATATTTTTCAATATTCAGTATTATATGTATATAATTTGCTTGTGAATATAAAAATTTAAATTAATCGAATATAAATAAATTTTATTATATTCAAAATTTATTTATTTAATTATCAAATCATAAAATATTATTTATAATCATTTATTAAATTTAGTAAATAAATATAAATAAAACAAAAATAGAATTTTTTTTATAAATTGTTTATCAAATATTTTATTAATTTTCTCAAATGAATTAAACATGAATAAATTTTATTATTTTTGTGATTTACTTATTTAATGAACTAATCTTAAAATATTATTTATGATTATTTATTAAATTTAATAAATAAATATAAATCAAACATGTTTATAATTTATTCATTACACATTCTTTTTGTTTACAGTTATAATGAAATATATCATGATCAGGTTTTCAGGTTGTCAAATTACCGGATTTAATTATTGATTTAAACCATTTTTCAAACACGATCAAGCTCCGTGACTCAAGTGCTAGACGTAATAATCAAATCCAGGACGTTTGATTTCCATAGCAACCATTAGCATGATACCAAAGCTCTAAATCAAGATAAAAATACTAGCCAGTAACATTCTTTTCCCCTAGTTTCTACTTAAACTTTCACAAATTGTCTACAAATTACAAAGTCAGGCATCTTGAGGCAGCTGAATATGCTCCAAGACAACAATTGTGTTGACATCTTGGATCATTCGCAAAACAACAACGTTTTGGCCAATGATTGCAGAACAACAACGTTTTGGTCAATGATGCATCTAAAATTTTTTTCGTTCTATATGAAAAAAAAAAAATAACAGTGTTGATAGATTTAGTAATTTTATTAATAAAAAAGTTATTCAAATGAAAATTTTGAGGTGTTTGGAATTTTTTTAATTTTTTGATTTTTAATAATGTTCAAAAGAAAATTTTAAAAAATATAATAAAAAATTCTCTTTACTTTTTTTATTTTTATTTTTCAATTTTCGAAGATATCGCCCCTAGTTTTGGCATAGTTCTTTACAGTTCTATTCAGACACGAAAATAATAAACTATTAGTCACACCGACAACATCTTGACAATGAACAAGTTTTGCCCTTCTGAATGTAATCTCGAGTATTGGCAGTAAGCTGTTGGAATCACATAGGTCGGACATGAACCTCGAATTTCTCCTCAATATCTTTACTAATAGCCAGGTAAGCTTAGAAGAATAATTTGGAAGCCGTTGACCCAGGTTTTTTTTTTTCTTTTTAATAAAAGAGATCCTAGTTTGAAAAAGCAAATAAATGAGGTAAGCTTCGGGGCTTTTATACATGTCAAGTTGGGGTTTCGCTTCAATTCAGGAGCAAGAAATTCGGTTCAGTTTTTAAAATCTGTTTTCCAAGCTAGCTAACAATCTCGAAATTGATAAGCAGCCAAGGTTTCTGCAGGGTGGAAACTATGGGTATAACAACTCAGTCGCCAAATGATCTTTTCTATATCAGTGCCCGGGCCAGTCCAAGGAGAATCAGCCTGGAAGGTTAGTGTTTCTTTAGTGTCCCAACCAGTACCAATAAATAGATATTGACGATTGTAGTATAAAGGGAGACGGGGACTAAGAAAAGATCGCAGACTCTCCACCCCCTTCTAGTCATCTTCTTCTTTCTTTTTTGTATATTTCTTTCGCACCTCCATCTTTTATTTCTTTCTCTTTTGTATATTTCTTTCACACCTCTATCTTTTATTTTTCTTGTAATTAGTATAAGAGTCTTGTAAAGAACTTTATTTATTATAATTTGTAAAAATCAGTATCGATACATATATATACATACATATATATGTATATCAGTTGATATTTTCAGTTTTCAGCTATTTTTCTAAGTATTTTTTTTTATTTTCTCAACTTTTAATTTTTAGTTTTATATTCTAAAACCAGTTTATATTTTCCGTTTTCGACTATTTTTGTAAGTATTTTTCTACTTTCTCAATTTTTAATTTTTAGTTTTATATTTTAAAAATCATATATCTGTTTATTATATTTGTACTAATATTGTGGCTTTATTATTGTCTTTTAATCTAACTTTAAAGATCTTGATATGGTATACATAGGTACTAGGAACATGAAGTAAGAAATTGAAAATTGTGTTTATTCAAAAAAATTTCATAATCATAATCTGTACGTGGATCCTCAATTAAAAAATCATATACTGATAATAAACTATAATATTAATAGTTTAGTTGATTTATCTATTATTTTTCTTTAAAAAATTATTTAATAAAGTTGATATACTATAATAAAATATAGATAATTTAGGATAAATTACTAATTTATATTTAAACCAATATTCTAAACAATTATTAATAAATATTAATAAAAAATTAAAATTATCAGAAGTTGATAAAAGTCAAACAAATGACTTTGGATCGTTATATTATGATAATGTTATCCTTATGCTTAATGAAAATAAAGCATCATCTTCTCAACTAATTTTGTTTTTTAAAATAGAAAAATTAGATTTTAAATCTATAAAAGTCTTTTAGAACATTTTAAGTATAAAATAAAAAATATATATTATTTATAAAGAAATAATTGATTATTTAAATATGATAGAAGAGCCATATGAGACACATATAGAACATTTTAAAAAATTTAATTATCATTATATGCTTAATTATAATATTACCAATGAAAGTAGCTCAGGCGAAGAAGATAAAAAAAAAAAAAAATTTAACTATTAATCCAATAATAAAATATGAAATTAGTAGTATAGAATTTTCATCTTCTGAAGAAGTAGACGAAGAGATCAATATTAAGCCTACACTTATAGATCTTGATCAACAAAAAGTTGATAAGAAAATAAGAAAAATATGAGAAATTTTTAACCAAAAAGTTGATGATAAAAATAGGTATGAAAATAGAATAAAAAATGATATTTATAAAGATGAAATAAAACAAACTGGAACATCTTCTGGAATTATTATAGAACATATACCACAATCAAGCTATATAAAATCTTTAAATAAAAGAACTATAGCTCACGGAGGAACATATTTAGACATTTCAAAAATCTCCATAAATGATTATGAAAAAATCATAGATGATTGGATGCAATCTATGACTATTGTAGTAAACGACTATAAAGACACCTAGTCTAAAGAAAAACTTTTAAATTATATTTGTGGAACATTTCAAGGAAATGTTTTGCAATTTTTATGTAAATGGGAAAACTTCAAAGCATGAAGAGTTCAAAAAGAAACTTTTTTTAAATCAAATTACAAATACATCAAATTTATTAAAAAAAAAACTTTATAAATCTACTAAAAAATAAATTTTATGGAAGAATTGAACCAGCTAATCAAAACAGTGAAGCTAGTTATGTGTTAACTAAGATAAAATTATGTGATATAAGATATTTAGAAGAATTTTCTAAAAAATATATTCATGAATACCAAAAATTGGATGAATCACATTCAAAATTTTGGAAAGAACAATGTTTTCATAAACTACCATCACTTTGGGATGAACTCTATAATCAATAGTATCCCAAATATTTAGAACTTCACAATCCTACATCAGAAAATAAAGACTATTTAGATTTTATAAGAAATAGAATTTATTTTGCTTCTAAACAAATCATATAAATTGCCTTAAAATAAAGGCTGCTAAGCAAATTAAAAGTAGATTAAGTGATAAACAATGCATAAAAATATTAGAAAATAAATGGGAATTTGGATGTAAATATCAATCTAAAACCTATTCTAAAAAATACAAAAAAGAAAAGAAGATACAAATTGATCAAATGAAAGCCAAAAAAGCATAAATTTGACAAAAAGAAAAAAATTGTTAAAAGAAATACTTCTAAAAATAAATCCAAATGTAAATGTTTCATTTGTAATGAAGAAGGTCATATAGCACTTTAATGTCCTAATAAAGAAAAAAAATGCTAAGAAAGTTATTAAAACTCTTGAAGAATAAGATTTAAAAATTTTTTTTGGAGAAAAAGTTTTTGAAGAAAAAAATATTTAAGAATTAATTTTTGAAACAGATTTTGATTCAGATGAAGATAAGTATATTTTCATGCTCAATCTAGTAATAATCCTATATTAGAAGCTAATAATCAACTTAGCTTTGAAACTAGAGATATACCTATTGAAGAACAGCAGATGACTAAATTAAGTGATGTCTTATGATAAGATGTTACTATTTCAGATTAACTATTAGAAAAATTACAATCATTAAAGAAAAATATATATATATATAAATATAAACTATCTATCTTTTCAAAATTCAAACCATGGACACAAAAAACATATATAAAAGTTTAGTGAAAATACCATAGCTACTAATTCTGATCAAGGATCTATAGATATTCTTTTATTTACTAAAGAAAATATCAAGAGAATTAAATAAAAATATCCTAAAGTTAGATATATACATTTAAGAATAATTATGATAACTATAAAAGCATTATTTAAAGTTGATAATGATATACTAATAATAATAGTATTAGTAGATAAAAGATTTGAAAATCCTATTAAAGTACTAATAGGAGGAATACAATCAAATTTTGTATCAGGCGTTGTTTGGTTTAAAGTAAAACCAAACTATTTTATTTTTGTTAATGACTCATTAATAGAATATTGTCTTAGACTTAGAATAATGACAAAAAAGTCAAAAATTAGAAATATAGCTCATAATTTGTCTATAAACTGGACAACTATTAATAAATTTAGTAATCATACTTTTACATCTATTAAAGAAAGAAATTCTAATATTATAGAAATATGTGAACCAAAATCTTTTGATTTAAAAATCAAACCAAGATTAATGAATCTTAAAAATCATCAGTACCTACTAGATGGCTATTGGAAGGTATTACAAAACTTGTTCCTTTTAATAAAAAAATGAAACTTATGAAATTTTTTGCATCGCGAAATAACTTGTATTTTAAAAATCAAGAAGAAAGTAGTTTTATTAACAATCTAGTTTTACCACCACCCTCTTTTATACCTTTATTCTCAAATAAAGATAATGAAGACACTGAAAGTATTGTTAGTGAACAATCATTTGTTTCACATAGGTAATCTTTTCTTTCTCAACCTCAATTAATTGATACAAAAAATATAAATATTCTTATTTTTTATGAGATACAAGAAGTCATAATCAAGAAAATTTGATTTACAACTCGTTAAACTCAATTTTAAATTCAATTTTTTCTAGAAATACTAGACTAGATAATATTTGAAATTTGGCTATAATCAACCAATATAAAATTGGTAATGATGAAGTAATTATATTTTCAAAAAATCAACCAAAAAGATATTACAATTATGTTAAAGCAGAATTTAATTTTAAACAATATAAACCATATTCTTTAAATATAATAATAGACATCGGAGCAACTATATGTAGTTGTAGAAGTAATACTTTACCATTATAAAAATAGGAGCCAATGAAACACCTTATAGCAGTAATAGAAATCAATGAAAAGAAACTATAACAAGATATAAAGCAAAAAGTGTTTCTATTTATTTAATGAATAAAAAATTTATAATCCCAAAAATTTTATGTTTTCCTTTTATGTATGGTGAAATGTTATTAGGAAATAATTTTATATACAACTATTTACCTTTCTGTTTGAATATCAATAATATTGTTTTTACTATAGATAAAGAATCTATAGAAATACTATTAATAAAAAATCATAAACATATATGTAACTTTGATTTCTAACTTGAAACCAAGAAAATGGAAATTAAATCAATTAGTGAAAAACACTGATTATATAAAATTTTAGAGGAAAATTTTAATGAGGAATCATTAAAATTATGGTCTAAAACTTCTAGACTCCATAGTTTAAAAATTCTTGATTCAAAGAAAATAATTAGAGTAAAATCAATTATCTAAACTAAACAAAATATAGATGAATTTAATATACAAATTAATGAACTTTTACAAAAAGGACTTATAGAAACCATTACTAGTCCATTTTCAAGCTTAGCATTTATGGTAAGAAATCATGCTGAACAAGAAAGAGAAAAAGCGAGAATGGCAATTAAGTATAAAAGGCTTAATCAAAATTTAATATTTGATAGATACCTTATTCTTAAAAAAGATGTATTAATAAATTTAGCAAAGAATGCTAAATATTTTAATAAATTTGCTTGTAAATCAAGATTTTGGCAAATAATGCTAACCGAAAAGTCAAAATCCTTGACAGCTTTTAATGCACCAAAAGGTTATTATCAATGAAAAACCATGCCTTTTGGACATTGTAATGCTTCACAAATCTTCCAAAGATGGATGAACACAATTTTTGGAAAATATAAAGATTTTTGTGTGGTATATATTGATAATATACTTATATTTTCTGAAATATTAAATGAGTATAGGAAACACCTAAATCTTATAGCTCAAGAATTTTATAAAATATGGTATAATATTTAGCCCTAAAAAGATAAAGCTTGAACAACCTAATATAGAATTTTTAGGATTAAATTTATCTTTTGAAGGTTTTACTTTACAAGATCATATTATAGTAAAAATCAAAGAATTTTCAAAACAACTAGAAGATAAAAAAACAACTTCAAAGCTTTCTAGATCTTCTTAATTATGGAAGACAATTCATTAAAAATATTTTTAAAAAAGAGAAAGTTTTATAAGAAAAACTAAAAAAAATTTACATTTTTTTTGGACAAAAGATGATTATAATATTATTAAAAAAATTAAATCAGATTTTAAATTTATACCTAAAGTATATTTTTTTAAATCAAAAGAATCACTTATTCTTGAAATATATGCTTTAGACCAACGTTGGGATGTGTACTTAAATCAAAGGTACATAATAAAAAATTAATTTATGGTTATAATTCAGGAAAATTTAAACCAAATATATTATATTTGAAAAAGAGTTACTTGCTATAAAAAATATTGTAACTAGATTTCATATTTATCTAGCACCTAAAGTTTGGAAAGCCCAACTTTAAGGAAGCAAATAAGCTTTTAGAAAAAAATATGACTAAGCTTGCGAAAGGATTAACCAAATAGGTTAATAAATTTCAAACTTTTAAAAATCTTGTTTTAAATAGCTAAATTTTAAGATACTTGGAAAACCCACAAAATTTTGAACTTGATGTAAAAGAATACTCCATTGAAGAGATAAACAATCTCTTAAATATTTATAATTTTCTTATAAAAGAAAAACAATTTCTTCTTCTCTTTTAAAAATAAAAAAAATTATTTTATATGAAGAGGCTAACAAAGCCTTAACTAGTGAACTTTTTTATAAAATTAAATATTCTATAAGAGATTAAGCATATCATCCACATATTTTTTATTTATTTATTTAAGAAATCATGAAATTTCGGAAGGATTTCTTAAAATTAAATTTAGATTAAATCATAACCCTTATAATATAATTAGGATCGAGATGTGTTTGTAGGAATAATTACTTTCCAAAATTTACCTTTTCATTTAATAAGGCATTTTCTTGCCTTTATCAAATCAAAATTTTTTTATTTTGTTCAAAATGATGAATATTTTTCTTATGTACATATTAAAATAATTAGTTTAATAGAACTTTTTCAAAGAGAAAGATTTTTTCAACCTTATCAAATTTAGGAGGTGAAAAAAGTGCTTTATTAACCAGATTTATTAGCACCTAATGAAAATAAAGAAAAATATAAAATTTGCTCTTTCACAATTTAATAGAGCAGATTTATATAATTTCAAAGTAAAAATCACCATGATAGAAAATGTAAAAGAATTATTAAATAGAATTTCATCAAATTTACGGACTCCTTATATCACTGCTACAACATATGATAAAATGATTTTTATGAAAAAAATCTTATGATAAAAACAATCTACAACCAAATCCTCAGGTGGTCGAACTTCTAGAAAACAATCTAGAATGAAAGATCTATATTACTCTCTTTCTTTATTATTTCAGTATCAAGAAATATAGGAACGATGAAACAAATCAAAAATAATTTCACTAGCATCCTTTAATCCAAAATATAAAAAAGCTATAAATTTAGCAAATCAACAAGATAAATAAAGAATATAAATAAAAAATAGTAGATTGTCAAACAGTTAGTCTACAATCAGACCAGTCATGAACAAGAAAAAAACAAGTCAACACTTACTATTAAAATGACTTACATGTATAATTGTCAAAGATTTTATCACCTAATTTAATAGCTGTTGACAATTTGTTGCCTAGTCTAATTAAGAGATATTGACAATTGTATTATAAAGGGCGATGGGGATTAAGAAAAGATCTAGTCTCTCCTAACCCTTCTAGTCATCTTCTTCCTCTTTGTCTCTGGTGTATTTCCTTCACACCTCTTATCTTCTATTTTTCACTAGTATATTTCTTTCACACCAAAAACTTGTGAAGATTCAAGTTCCAATATTGATGAGTTCCAGTTTCAAACTAGTCATCGTTTCAATGTTGACGAATATGAAGTTGAATCGGAGCAGAAGCCTGTGTCCCAATCGGAGGGTCCGCGCCATGGTCGTATGGAATCACTTCCTGACATAGCATTTGCTGATGAACTATTTTCTGATGGGAAAGTCATGCCTTTGAAGCCTCCACCACGACTTCAATATCCCAATGACAAGAAGTTCGATAAACAAAGCTCAACTTTATTATCCCCTAGGTCGCTAACTGGTGTCCTAAGACTTCCATTTCGACGTCGGAGCTTGTGGAAGGATGATTTTGATCCGTTCATGGTGGCTTTGGAGAATGTCAAGGAAGAAAAAGGTGGGAAATCTCTAGCAAAAATCATAGACGGCTTGGTCCATGTCACCATTTAGGAAGGAGATAAGCCTAAAGGGAACCAATGACTTGTCAGGCTCAAGCCAGCAGCAAATTAATCAAATGGATCCTATATAACCAACGCAACAATAATAGCCCAACTTAAACAGGAGGATGGAGAGTAATGAATCGATCTTTTTGATGTGGGTTCCAAACCAAAACAGGCTGATGGGTTGTCAAGAACATGTGAAACAAGCCAACAAAAGCCCAAAAAAGTAGGCAAAACCAAAAGGAGTTCTTTTTGTAAGACGATCTGGGCTTGTAAAAGTGGGACGGGAAAAACCAAGAAGACCCAGTTTAATCACTCCAACAGTGGATGCAGGAGAAAGTCCAAAAGAAAGTGGAGTAACTTTGTACAAATGAAATCCAGAGCCTGAAAATCAAGAGCTTCCTTTTCAAGAGTGGATCCGTGAGAAAACAAAGCAGTGAGGACAAGCCTAAAAGTTCAAATGCAACAGAGTCAAGGCCTAACTTTACAGGGAAATTTAGCTTGAAGTCCATGGGATTAACCCAATACAATGAGGAAAAGAGGGCGTCTGAAGTCACCAGAAGGACACGCATACAATATAGACCAAAGTTGCTGCTCTGTATGGGTTATGGGGCAAGAGATGTGCAGTAAAAAGGTCACCAATTGCACATTGAGGTTATAATTTGCCCAAGAAATCAGTCCTTGGATGTTTGTGTGAGTCTGTGTTGCGAGGAGTGGTGCTTGATCTCTTGATGTAATTGTAAAGGCTGGCTAGAGTAACTGCTGCTGGTCCTTCATCTGAGAAAGAAGCAAATCAGCTACGAAGTTGGGTTTTTGTTTGGTAAATATCAATGTGGCGTGTCCTTTTCGAGTTTTTTTTTTTTTTTTTTGGTTATCACAATAGTAGGTTGGGACCATATTAACCCTAAAGAAAATTAATTCTGGACATAAGTTAAAAAAGGTTACTCATAATAAATTTTTAACTAAAAAAATCATGCTCAAGGTGTCTTTTTCTTTAAATAATTCAGGTACTCCTAAAAAAAGAACATAATACTTCAAAATATTTTAAAGGCTGTCAAAAGAAAGGATAATTTACAATTTCAGAGGTCTACAAGATATAGTTCATGTTCCATAAAGTTGAGACATTCTCTATTTCCTTAAATAATAGGATACATTTCAATAATCAATGGCCTTCCAAATGATTTTCAACAAAAACTTTACATAATTGGGGGAAATGTAATGTAAATAGAGGGATTTTACATGAACTCGACTCCACATTCATGCAACTTAGAAGTTGAATTTCAATTTGCAGGAGCATCATTTATAGAGCCATTTGCTTAGTTGGAAGGAAAATAGAGAATTTGTATTGAAATCATGGTGACATTAGCATGCATGTTTTATGCATAAGGCTATTCCAGGGCTTCAGATGGCCAGAGCCGCTTCCATGTAGAAATCTCGTCCTCACTGCTGAGTTTTCTGATTCCTCCATAAAATCCATCTGCCTCATCTCCCTCCTCTCGATGTTCTTTCCTATTGATTGTTGTGCGCCTCCACCTTGAGTCAGGGGTGTACTGATTGAACTCTAACACCACTGTGTCTGTTAGCATCCCTAAGATGTTAGAAACTAGGCAATAACTCAAACATCAATTATGATGCAAGATTTTAACACAGTCCATTCAACTGAATACCAATAATTAAAGCTTTTATTCCAACCACATCTTTCATTTTAAAGTTTGTTCCACCATAAATGGCAAAAAATTAAACAATGAATTAAGAAAATTTCCAGAAATCCGAAAGCTAAGTTATAAGATAATGGAGGAAAGAGGAAACACATCAACTTCATCTTTTGAACAATGAAAGAAAGACTTTACTCAGTTGAAAACTGACAAGTGCACAATCATAAGACCAAGATGCTTTTGCAATTATATATTGAGGAATTCTTGTCTGCTTAAAGAATCTTTATCCATTGATTGCAAACAAATGTACCGCTCTCTGCTTTCTCAAATTACAAATGATTACCAAAAGAGACCCTTTCTTTCTTTTATTGTGAGGAAGAGGACAGGAAATTAGGTTGATTTAACTTGACTAGTGGGGCATTTCAGCTCTGTTGGTATCCAAACTTGTGGAAAAAGACAGAAAATAAATGAAAATTTAGAAGTGTAGAACAACCATTGCAGCCCCACATAGCTGACAGATTTCAAATAAGCAAACAAAGAGAGTCCATAGGAGACATGGGGTTCTCTCAGTGTGATTGGCCATAAAATATTCTGCTGAGATGGAACTTATCTCAATGCTGGTGGAAATTATGACATAATGACAGTGATCTGTCTTTGGGGACCAACCCAACAGCACAATCTGTGGTCCATGCATTGGAAGATTGAGGCTCATGAAAACCACCTACCCTAAGCCGGGTGCCCTCCATGAAAGTTAACTTTACATTCATCTCATCCACAATTTGCTCATGTCTTCTTTCAAAAATATTAAACATAAGTAGCAATATTTGAAACAACTCCCGTGGTCTCACTCTCTCTCTCACAGTCAATTTCTTCAAAACAAGAGTAGATTTTCCATTTTCTAATGGCATCTAGATGCAGCAGATATGCCCATGAAGGTAGATAAAATGAGATGCTTGCAGTACGAAAGATTCCCATTTTCTAGGCAATCCTATGGAACATAATAGAGTGCCATTTGAAAGAAGAAAACATGAGATCAACTTACCACTATTATGGCATCGGCAGTAATTTTCATTCCCATCACATGATTCCAAGTGACCAACTACACCATACCACCAACCTGCAATATATATCGCAATCGTATCGGGAATAGACTCATTACAAAATGATTAATATGGATTAGTTAAAAGTAATCTGTTGGCATACCAATTGCATTATAAAATGATTTCAACAATACTTAATTAAGATTTTTTTTTTTATATACACAAAAGTTTAGGGTAGGGGACGCTTCTCCGGTCCAAGCTAGAGCGGACTGTAAGCCTAAGAGAGGACTTACATGGGATTTACAGATCATCCACGCAATGGGAATCAAAACTAAGCCTTACAAGTGAAGAATTCAATACTTACCAATTCAATCAACTCCCATTGGCAACTAAGAATTCTTTTTATAAAAAGTAGTCTGCTGCGTAATTCTTAGTAAAAGCAGAATATTTTTCTTCTACAATTAAAAGCTTTCCTCAACTCATCAAAGAAATTAAAATGTGTTTGGTGCATAAAATTATAATAGGAGAGAATAAGATGATATTATGAATAAGATTATATTAAATAATGTCAATCTATATTGTGTTTGATGTGTGCAAGGATTAGGATTTGATAATTTTATTTATTGGTCAAAATTATCCTTCCTCAAAATTTATATAATTTAAATTATTGATGTAATTTTAAGGGTATAATAAGACATATAAGTTAAATCCCATGGATTAAAAATAATCCTCTCCACTTTGGGAGAATTAAATTATCCTATGCCAAGAGGATGATTAATCCTCCTTGCAATCCTATCTCTTTTTTTAGATATAAACCAAATATGACATAAGATGATTATCATCCTATCCTATCTATCATCTTATGCACCAAACATGACCTAAAGATTATACTGGGGATCACCAGCCTTTTGTGAAAGTCCATAATGGTATCACTAAGGGTGAACATGTGTATAGAGAAAGCAAAGTAAAACTACTGAAATACTGCAAGGGATTGGTATGAAGAACAAACCATAAGGAAATTCTTTGTTTCTTCTCCATTGAATTTCAATGTTATTGCCTGGGCGTAGCTCATTCAAACAATCAGAAATATGAAGATCATGTGGTGAAGCATCAACAGGTGGTGCTCTTAGCCTTTCCCACGGCACGCTATTCTCTATGGCCACTGCCCTCCTTCCATGTGGAGGGTACCTGAAATTATCAAACCAATCTAATATCAATCCATCAGATTAATTCCCAAGCATTGATGTTGAAACTAATTTCATCTTCCAGGATACAGTATGAAAAAATTTCAAAACCCAAATAACAACATCAAGATTATGTTCATCTCCCAATTTACCTGG
Organism: Durio zibethinus; assembly: GCF_047325235.1. Taxonomy (NCBI): domain Eukaryota; kingdom Viridiplantae; phylum Streptophyta; class Magnoliopsida; order Malvales; family Malvaceae; genus Durio; species Durio zibethinus. Next base: position 8,152,496 of record NC_143167.1, on the reverse strand, counting down.
CTTGGAAGGTGTCAGTACGGGGATCGTAACTGAGTTCTGCATCATAGCACGACAACATAAACCCAACATGGCCATTCTACAAAAGAGCAGAACAAAGGATTTTGAGTCGAAACAAAATTAGAAAAAAAAAAAAAAAGCATAGCATTTGCTGATTGTAATGGAACTACCATAAATGTAAAGCCGGGTTAACAGCTAGGAATTTGGAGGTTCAGAATCAATACCTGACGGTTATAGACCTGAGCCGGGAACCAGAATCTGCCAGTTTCAAGAGCAAGAAACCAAGACATGATTGAATCATCTGGCAAAGAACTCTGCTTATTACTCTCATCAACCTTTGATTTAATCCACCAAGATGCCCTAACAATTGATAAAATCCTCATCAAACCTTTTGGCTTCCCCTGTTTTACATGATTCGAATCCTTTCTTAAAGCTATGTACCATTGCCACTCTCTATAAGCAGCAGGACCAATAAGTCTACCCCACTTTTTTTTCATGTGTTTTTTCCAGAAATGATCACTAATACACCTACTTCTTAAAGAGCTGCAAACACCTGCCATACTACAAAGACCAGCAGGTGGTAGCCTTTCGAGAATGCCTTCTAAGACCAATTCTGGTAAGTCCAAAACTGACATGACGCCCTCCTCAACCTCGTCAAAGTTATCCACTTTTGAAGTGAAAGACATCTTTTTTAGAGACATTTTGGAAGGGATTGAGGTAAAATAACTAAGAGTAAGACTATTTTTTATCAACTTGGAAATGGAAAAAAGGGAAACGTTTTTCCAAAACCACGGAGACAATAATCTCATCTCAGTTGCCCATGGTGGAAGTGGTTTCAAAGTTAAGGACTTCAAAAAGAAGATGAAGGGAAAACAAGTGATTATGAAGTAAAGTAGCATTCCAAGAAATAGATAAAAGGTGAGTTCTTTTATGGGTCCAAATTCAATGATATAAGGCAAAAAAAAAAAAAAAATCAATGGAAGAACCCAATTGTCTCTCTTCTTCTCTTACCCTCCTTCCCTTCAAAAAAAGAAAAAAAAACAAAGTGGAATCTTCAAAACACCAACAGGAAAGACCCAACTTGGATGAAAAAAAAAAAAAAAGGTTTTTTATTGGTTAATATCAAAGCCCACCAAACTCCAAGGAGGGCTTCCTTGTAAAGGACTAATAACAACCAGTACGAGAAGAATGGTTTTTTTTTTAACAAAGTTTGGTAAGAAAAAAAAGAGGGAAAGTTACCTCACATCCAATCCAAAACAAAACCCCCTACAGAAAGCTATAACAAGCACTACCATAACAAAGCTTCTTCCCTCTTCTTTTCCTTTTATCTTTTAAGAAAAGAACTCAACCGTACAGACAGCCGAAACAGCTGTCAAGTAATGAGAAGGAGATCTAGTGGATGCCCCCAGCAACAGATGAATGAAAGACGATGGTGGTGGGGTTACTGAGATCTGTTTGGGTTTTGACACCTGGAAAATTATCCACCCAAAAGAATATTTGTTCGAAGATAACAAGTCTAGATACAAAGAACCATATCCATTAAATCTCTGAAAAAAAGTTTTCCTTTGTTTATAAAACAAAAAAAAAAAACATAACATTAAAAATCTTTTCTTTTCCTTTTGCAGATAATAAGGTGAGAGAAAAAAACAAACAACAAATCTGGGTTGATTTGGGATTGAAAGAAAAGACACCAAAACACAGAAAGAGATTGAGAAATTTGATGATGAAGAAGAAGTGATGAACTCACCTTAGTCCATCAATTTTGGTCTTCTTCATCAAATCCTCCATCTCACTTTTTTTTTTTTCTTGGTAATGAAATATGGGTAGGGGAGGCTAGAGCTAGAGGGAGACAATGAATGGGTGGTTAAGGTTGAAGGGATTAGTATATATTTTGTGTGGATATTAAAAAGAACAGTGAACTACAAAATTTTTATGAAAATTAATACTAAGTATTTTGTTTTTTGTCTTTGTTTTTACGAGTTTCTGACAAGTGGGACGAAAATCCGTGCAACCCAAAAAAGCTAACATTCGGATAATGTATAGAAGGAATCTTCAACCTAGAAGGTCTGGGATGTGTTCCAGTGGGCAGCCTACCTATTTTGTTTGGCACTTAGAACCGTTGATTTATCATTAATCTGCCAGTTGAAGATCGGAGATAATGATCTCATGTTCTAGAAAAATTTTCCTCAATTTATATCAACTATCAGGGCGGAGGCCCATGAAGCCCAGCGGGGCTCATATAAAAAAATTTTAAAATTATGTTTTAAAATATTAAATAACCCAGTTTTTTTTTGTTGAAATTAGTATTGATTTATAAAGGTCGTGACACAGTAGAAAGTATTTTTAGTAATAAATATTTAAAAAATGTTAGCAAAATTAAATGGAAGATTAATAATTTAATTATGTAGATTAAAAAATACGTGTTCAAAAGTATTTATAAAGATAATCATAAAATTTTTAGTAATCTTGATTGGATATAGAAAATTTAATTTTTTTAGTACCATTGTATTGTTATTAATTTTTTATAATTTATGAATTAAACCCGTTAAATAGAATTTTTTACTTTTATCACTGTCAATTATGGATCCAATACTCAAGCTTCATTAAAAAAAAAACGCTAGTTGGATTTGTCATTGACCAATTTCACATTACCAGTAATGAAAGACAAAAGGAATTAAAGAAAATGGAGAAAGAAGGGAACAAAAATACAAGTTTAACACATTAATTTATGAATAAGCTTACAAATGAGTTTAAATAAATTTCTAGCAAAACAAATTTTTTTAACATTTGAATATGTAAGAATTTGAATTTAAATTTTGATTACAAAAATAAAAAATATAATATTTTATCAACAAATCACATAATAAAAAAACTCACAAATGTCATAAAATTTTATTTACTAAATCGAAAGAACTTGATACTTTCAATTCTATTAAAAAATTATGAAATCAACTCCAACTCTCTTATTATTAGTTTAAGAAATACATGTAAGAACTCAAATCAAGTTTCAAATGATTGAAAATAAATATAATTTGTAAAAAATTTATTAACTTTTAGTGATAACCTCAGGCAAATAACAATAATTTGTGTTTTTTTAACGACAGCTGGATTTAATTATTAAAAATTTTCATCCCCACATAAGTGATTTTAAGTTCAAACCTCCTATGATTTTTTAATGTTATCCATTATATATAATAATAATAATAATAATAATAATAACAATAATAATAATAATCTTCAACATCTACCTCTAAGCTATAGGAGTTATAATGGCTTCGTTAAAACAAATATTCAATTACTGACCAATATTTTATTTTGAAAATTGAATCGATGTCAAACCGAATAAATATAAAAATTGAATTGATTTAGATTAAAATTTATTGATTTAAATTGATTTGATTTATTAATTTATAAATTTAAAGAATTTTTATTTTTAAATATTATTTTAAAATTTATTTACTTAAATTAATGAATAAAATATTTACAAATATAAAATATTATGATTTAGATAATTTTAAATTTTCACATTATGAATAAAAATAAAATTGAATCAAATAAACATCTTTACTATTCTATCTGAAATTAAACCAAAATTAAAATTAAAATTAAAATCAAATCAAATACTACTAATTAAAATAGATTTTTTAATTTTTTTTCATTTGCTTCTCAACTTTCTGAGCTTAAAGCCCAAAACTCAAATAACGTATTTATGTCCCATATTTTATGTTAAAAAAAGCAGTTGATAAGGAAATTAGGCAAGTGAAAAGCACAAGAGTAATTGAGTTTGCAGCCCGCTACTTAAATTCTAAAATTATATTTTCATATGATATAACCCGTTGCTTTGACACAAGGAAATGCACCTAAATTTTAGTTTATGGTGGACGGTACGTAGAAAGCACGGACCAATCATCATAAAGGTTAAGAAAAGGGTAGGGTCAGCTAAGGTGGCACCGGTAACTCAGAACCACTATTGATTGAGTCCACCAATTGGGGCAATTTCTATATCACAAGCTACTGAGCTAGCACGTGAACGTCACGTGCATGTTGCCCTTTTTTTTAATTTTTAATTTTTATTTCCCTCGTCTTACTGCGATTTCCAATTTCGAAGGTACGTTATTTTTTTTTTAATGGAAGGAATTCTTTTATGGATATTACAAACAATAATATTTTATCGTGTTTGTGGTCAAAAATATTTGTTGTTTGGACAACATTTTTCATTCCAGGCATAATCCTGGCAAAATTGGTAAAGAAATTCTAAAAGGTTTGAAAAATTATCAACTACAAGAAAATGCATTTTTAATAATGGCAAAAATGTCAGCAAAAGAAAAAATTCAATCACTATAATTGTTATTGACTATTTTTCAGTCATCATTTGTTGTTATAAATAATTTTATTATTATTTTATTAGTATTAATTTTATAATTTTGTCATAATAATTAAAATTTTTTAACAATATTTTCGTCACATAAAATTAAAATCTCAATGTATGATATTAAATATTTTTATATGTCAAATTTATATTACTTACACATAATTTTTGTTAATTTTATCTTCTTACTTTTGAATTAAAATCATTTAACATATTCAAAATAATAAGTTTATCATCATTTTACTTGTTGCGTCTTGAATAAACTTGCTCATGGTTCAAGTCTGGTTCGTCTTTCAAAAGATTTGTTAGAACGTGGCTCTTCGGGCTTAGAGGTTTATAGTTTAAAATAAAAAAAATTAAATTTTATTATTTTTAATTATTTTATTTTATTTTAAACTTAAAAAAAAATAATATTCTGAGCCGAACTAAATTCATTCCGAGCTCAAAAAACCTCATTCAAAACTTGGCTTAAGTTGGACTGGACATTGACCCTTGGACAGGTCTGAAAGCTCGACTTAGCTATTTCAATTAATGGACTTATTTTCATTACACTCAAAAATAGCTATTTCAAACGAATCAAACCAATGCATATGAGAAACATTTTCCGTTAGTAATAATTTTTGCGTCTTATTATTTTCAATGTCTTTTTAGAATTTTTTAATAGTATTTTTATATAATTTTACTACATATGAAGGAACTCATAGATAGAAGAATTCAAACTTTAATTTTACTTTTTAACAGTAGTATAATTTATTGATAAAATATTAAATTTATAATTTCAATAACCAAAATTTAATTTTTTATAAAATTAAATATAAAAATAAATTTATTCTTTTTAAAAGAGATTAAAAGAAAATGCATATATTGAGAAGTCATTTTTTTTAAGGAGGAATAATTATTAATTTTAATAGATTGTTTAAAAATTTTTAATTTACTTTTTTTAATTATTAATTTTAATAGATCCGATAGATAAGATTATTATTATTATTTTTTATTTCTCTCTCATATTTTGGAGCTATTAAATGGTTAAATAAAAATATAAAATATAAAAATTTTATATTAATATAAAATGATCTTGGTTTTTTTAAATGAATCAAATATATCATACAAGTACTTTTCAATTTTCATCCTTTTAAATTAAAAAGTACATAATGCAAAATTTTCAAACAAAGTTTATTAGTATTTAGGGTTTGACCCTAAAAATAGGGCTGCTGTCTTTTAAATCAACCGAGTCTTTAGTTTTTTTTTTTTGTTTTTCGTAACGTTGAAAGTTTCATCTAATTTTGTAGGAGTTGATTACGGTTTTTCAACTCAATATTAAAAGAGTTGACCCAATATGAGTAAAAGGAGCGTAAAAGAAGAAAAAAAAAAAAAAACCTCAAAACTAAGAGAAAGCTGAAGGGAAGTTGGATCTCAAAAAGTAAAAAGTCAATCTACAGATAACGCGAATCTATCACCACACTTTTAATCGTGTAACGCTTTGGATTTTGCTAGCTACTGTTTTAGGATACTTAGTTAAGTTATTATTTATAAGCTAAAATCTGAAAAAAGTTTTCAGAATATTTTAAATAATTTAATTAAGTCTTTATATTATTATTTATTTAAATAAATCTTTTAAAATTATTTTTATTATTTAAGCTTTTTTATCATTAAATTAATAATATGTTAATATATTTTAAGATATATAAACAAAAGACGTTATAAAAAAAATATATCTAGCATAAATTATATAAAAATGAGAAAGTTTCAAAAAAATATGGTCTAATAAAAATTTTTATTAATTGGTATAATAATCAGAATAATTAAAAAATAATAATATAAAATAATAATAATTAAAAAAATAAAAATTATTAAAGTTAGTTTATCTAATAAGATCGTTTATCTTGATATTAAAAAATTTCCGTTTGCATTGAATCAAAATCATGAATTTCATCTTCTGACATTTCTTAAACTGTAAGTTAGGAATATTCTAGAAAGTGATTCGATTGTGTCTTCTGCAACGGGCTCAAAAATATTGAAACTTTCTCAATAATTTATCTACACTTTAATCACAAGTTGGAGCCACCCATTTACGAAGTTTTTATAAAAAAGAATAACGTCATAAGATTGGTGATTACATTTCATTTTGGGCAATGACAACATGCACAATTTTTGCTAACAAACTTACAAAGATAAAAAATATTTAATCATGTAACTTAAAGAATAATCTGGATCAAAGCCATATATTGATATATATATATATATATTTGTTGATATCATGTAGGGAGTATTGGTAGGGTGGGAAAATAAAAAGAATTGGAGACCATCAGCTTTTTGGGCAAATGGTGTGTTGTTAATTATCATTCATAGGGGCTCTCTAGCTGGGAATCTTATCTTTGACCATACTTGATTCCGGAAAATTACACTTGCACTTTTATTGTATCATGAGAATTATTGTTGGGAAGCCGTAATTGCAACTGGGAATAAAGATAGTTAAATGTAGATGTGTCCAAAGGTTACGTTATAACAAGGTAGAAGTGTTCATACTTCATGCTACCCGTCAAGCTTGGATGGCTTAAACAAGATTTTTCCAAACCCATGACATTAATCTATGAATGAAAATTTTCCATCACACTTGTTGCACCAAACTTTAGGTATTATTATTCATATCACTCGAGGACAATAATTCTCAATTCATTATCCAAGGTCCTAAGGTGCATTTTGCTTTTGAGTGGTGGTGTTTCAAATCTGTTTGTTCATTCCAAACTCTTCTTCTCTCTCCCTAGATTATGAAGCAAATTTTAGCATAAAGATTTTTAACAAAAAAAGTGTCTAATGTTGGATAATATCTGAGGTACTAGGCAAAAGTTTTTTTATTTATAGAGTTTATTTTAATTGATTTATATAATTTTATTTAAATATTAATATTTAATATATTTAAAATTTAAAATTCAATATATATAATTTTTTATTTTATTTTCCTTACGACCTTTTTTTTTTAAAATTTAAAAGTAATTCTTTTTTAATGTTTTGATTCTTTGTCTCCTAAAGGTTAAGCATTCCTTGCATCATCCTCCATCAAACTTTTTTCATTTCCCCACTCCCCACTTATTCTATGAAAACAAATGAACGAACCAAATCGCAGCAAAATGGATTGGGTTTGGTTGGATATTGCAAAACCCAAATTGCAGGGGTCCCCTTTGGTCCAAATAATTCAACTTAATTTTTTTTTTCATATTGTTTCTTTTTCTGTTCTTTAAATTTTGTTTAAGGGTTGGTCAAATTATTATGTGCCGTGGCTCCCTTGTTCTCTAGGGGTTCCTATTTTACTAAGAATAGAGATGTCTTTCCTTAGTATTTGACTACAAAGATTAGTGGTTCATTTACTTTGGATATTATGCAAAGCATCTTCTTATTTAAATTTATTAATTTTTACCATGTAACTTAGAATTCAGTGGTTCTTTCTCTATAAATTTTTAAAAAAATGTCAAAATGTTTTATTTTTTATTTGGTCATCCACAACTCAGACCATCAGGTTGGTGATTTTGTCAAAACCCATGTTCATTTTTTTTTTCTAACTTGGGTTATACTTGCTTCGTTATAGCTTCATTTAATTCTGAGAGTAGTTATGGAGATAACGGAGAAATATTGTTGTAGCACTTGCTTCTAAAAGAAGATGACAGAAGCTCTTGTTGGAGCTTCAACAGAGAATTGCAGGAGGTTTGTCTTTTCAGAGTCTACTATTGCTTGTTGAATATTTAGAGTTAAGGGTATGCTATTCCAAAATATCACATTTTGGGATTTGGTGATTACTACCACAAAAAGGGCTATGAATTTATTACGGTAACTTAAACTGTAACAAATACAAAGTTAAATAAATATTTTTTTAATAATTAAAACCTTAACGATTGATTTTCTTTTATATATATATATAATTGTGTGATTTTATCTCTATATATAAGAGTTGTATTAGAATCGGTGTTGTATTTGAGTCATTTGTTCAATTTTAGTTAATTATTAATTTAACTTTCTATAATTTATTTTTGGCTTATGGCTACTTTTTTAAAAGAAAAAAAAAACTAAATGCTTAAAGCAACAACCAAATAGAGCATAGATTAAAGTAAATTTTGATGTGACTTGTATGCAATTTAATCGTCATAAATAGTTTAGCATTGATTTTTTGTTGTTGGTTTGCTGAAGGGGAGGATTTAAGCGATCTTGCTGTCCAATACTGAATATGTCCATCCAAACAAGAAGGGGGAATGCTTGGGTGGGTGGGGAAGGGACAAATGGTATGTCTATTCAATAATTTTTTTTTAATTTTTAAATATTTATTCTTTGAAGAGTCAAAAATATATTAAGAATCTTTACTAGTTTGTATTAAATTTTTGGTAGCAACTTACAAACTTTTATTCTTAGTTTGAATTTATAGCTTTGTTCTTGAATCCACTTAAAAGGAAACAATATTTTATTCTCATGTATTTAGTAACAAGTCCCATAAAGTGGATTTTACTGATTCAAATTTTAGTCAGCTAATATTGAGTTCAAAAATTGGAAAAAAATTTGAGTTAACTAAGCTGATAAGGACTTTTTATGTGATTTATATAATGAATTCTCAAATTCAATTTGTTAACGTAAACCTTTTTGCTGTATCTCCTATGGGTCTTCTTGGAATTCGTCAATTACTTGCAGTTGCCAATTTGTTTGCGATTCTACCTACTTTTTATAATTAAAAAAATAAAAAAATTAAAAAAATTCTAAGGTGGTTGGGTTTGCTTAGGCCTATTTTTATGGAGTTATCAAGGTTGTGATAAATTCAAAGTTAGGGATTGAATTTAAACGGGATCGAAATTCCTTATAGTTTAGGCTTATCTGATCCTATAAATACAAGCCTGCATCAAAGAGAAAATACATTAGAATAAAAAAAAAATAAATCACAAAAACACAGCAATCAAAAAGCAGTCAAAAAAATTTCTGAAAATTTTTGGGTTTAGAAAAAAAAAGGATTTTTTTTAGAAAAATTTGAAAAATTATTAGATTTTGATAAAAATTTCCAGTTTATGATGAATTTTTTAGCACTGATTGAATTTTTCGGTGAATTTTTTGGTGTTGGTTGAATTTTTTGACAGGTTTTCCAAAATCAAGTGGAAGATTCTAGTACCAGTTGAATTTTTCGACGAACTTTTGGCGAACTAATCCAAATTCTGGTGTTTTTTTTCAGAATTTGGTGAAGATTTAATCGAAGTTCTTCGATTTTTAGAGAGAGAGGGAGATAAAAGAAAAGGAAAAAGAAAGAGGGGGAAGAAAAAATATGAGGAAAAAGATCGGATTTAGGCTTTTATATATCTCTCAAAACAATGTCATTTTGGTATTCAGAAACCCTTAGGATTCGTGTGTTTTTATTAGGGCCAACCTACCCGAGCGCAATCTGCTTTGTTAACCCGCGTAACAGTCTATCACTTCAGTTGAGCTGAGTCGTTAAGCTGCGTCCCCCAAGTCGTATTTTGTGCCTGAAGCTGAGCCGCATCAAGCCTCTCCATCCAAGCTTTTTTTTTTGGTATTTTTTTATTTATTTTGTTTAGTATTTTATTTATGTGTTTATTTTTTTTCTTAGTATTTTTGCATGATTAAATTTAAAAAAAATAAAAAATAGAAAAAAATAAAATATTTTTTGAGAATAAGTATTAATTATCAAATGATAGATTTATAGAAATTTCAAATGATAAATTTTTATGAAATTTTTATGTGAGAAATTTTATCTAAATTTATCTCAAATGATGGAATAATTTAGACAAAATTTCAATAACAATAATTAATATTTATTTTCAATAAAAAAGAGAAAAAATTAAAAAATTTTTGGTTAAGAATATTTGACAATTATTAATGGATGAGAATCTTAGAAGTTTCAAATAATAAATTCTTAAGAAATATCTAGGTAAGAAATTTCTTTAAATTTGTCCCAAATGGTGGAAGAATTTAAATAAAATTTCAATAAAAAATAATTGTCATATTATTTTTTTCAAAAAAAGAAAAAAATAAAAAGAATTTCTAAATAGGCTTAAATGGTGAAAAATTTAGAAATTCAGAAAAAGAAAAAATTTTTTTAAATAGGCCCAAATGGTGAAAACTTTAGAGATTTCGAAAAAGAAAATCTTTTTAAATTAACCCAAATTGTGAAAAATTTAGAAATCCAACAAAAAATGAATAAATAAAGAGAATTTTTAGATAAGCCCAAATGGTGAAAAATTTAAAAATTCAAAAGAGAAAATATTTTTAATTTGGCCCAAATGGTGGAATAATTAGATGTATTTTAAATAAAAAATAAAAACAAAAAAATAATAATTAAATCTTTTTCTGACGATGGAGTCTTTTCAGAAAAAAATGAGATTTTTGAATATTCTTAATGTGAGAAAATATTTTTAAGAGTTTTACCATATGGATGGAGAAATCTTAAGAATTATTTTCAATATTTGAATATTAAATTTTAAAACAATTAGAATCAAGATCTTAGGATAAATTTTAAAAAAATGGTACCATCCTTTGGATGGGCGTGTAAAGGTGCTATAACCTTCTCCACATGTAACCAAACTCACAAAACTTGTTCTGGTCGTAGACCTAAACCTATTCTTTTAGGGACCCTTAGTTAAGCTTATGAGTTCTTTAAAAGGATAGATTCTGTAGGTGGTCAATCACACCTATGTAAAAAAGATCGGTGGCGACTCGATTTGTTAAGTCTAGCTATAGATTTACGGATCTATATGTTATGATAGTTTGACGACTTCACTAAGGAAAGCCATAGAGAGTCAAGCCATAAACTTTTAAATTTATCCTATTCTTTGGTCTAATGGTTTTAAATTGTAATGATTTGTGTTATCTGTTTACTAATGTTTTTGTCTTTTATTTTTGGGGCATGAAACCTATATGTTCTTTCACACACACATTATCACATGTATTTACATTACATGAGCTTTATACCCTAGCTCTGTCCCTCTTAGGAGGGAGTAAAGTACTTACACTTTCGTGAGATGATAATCTTTGTAATGGCTAACAAAATACTCTTACTCAAATTGAATCCTTTCCATTGGTAGCCTATGATGGGTGAGGATTAGATTACCTTACTAGTCTGTAAATGACAATGATGTAAGGAATAGTTTGAGAATCGCTAGTGATCAATATCACTTAACTGTGCATATAATGTACACTTAAGAGGTCAGCTTTAGAATATAGCCCTTCTTACCCAATGATAAATATAACCCAAAGTTAGGAACACAAAAAGAAACGATTTGTGATCTAACCAGTTTGTTTGTTTGACTTTGTGCATTTACATTATCATCTCATGCATCATTTTCATTGTCATATTGTGCATTTGCATCATTTTCATATTAGATTTCATCCATGAAAATGTACATTCCATTTATGCATCAACATACCAAACATAAAGCATAGCATATCATTTTTTATCATAATTATGGTATTCAAGATTTAAGAATAGCTTTATTAATCAAGTGTCTCACACAATCAACTCACTAATACAACACAAGAGCTTGAGCCAAATAAATGGAACTAAAAAATTCATATCATCTTGAAAGGATAAAAAAAGCTCAGGAGAAGCTGGAAGGGGAGTTGAATAAGATTTTGAAGGCCTTAAATAAGTTAAATAAGGGAAAAGTATAGAAAAAGTACTAGCCAACAGGATCATCCATCATAAAAAGTAATTGACCCTTTATACCCAATTGACTTTAGGCCGCATCAAGCTTAATTTATATAAGATCCACTACCACAGTAGTTCACTTATCTTGTAGGGTATATGTACCTTAAAATATCATCAGTTTCAAATCCAAGACAGTACTAGAGTTATGTAAATCTTGTCTTTATTGAAAAAATAATAGAATCGGTATCAATCCCTAACTTGAATGATCCAAAATAGAAAGAAAAACTGAGACCTAAGGAGAATAAGACTTTAAAAGTTGAACAGAAGATGAACTTATTAGAGGAAAGGTTATGGGCTGTAAAAGACATTGGTTTTAATAGTTCAGTGGATGCTGTTAGGCTTTGTTTAGTCTCAGATGTGGTTATTCCTTTAAAGTTCAAAGTGTCGGAGTTTGAAAAGTATGATGGTATAAAATGTTCAAAGACCCATATCATCATGTATTATCAAAAAATGGCTACCCATGCTAATAATAAAAAAATTGTTAATGCATAATTTTTTAAGATAGCCTTGCGAGCTTTGCTGTTAGGTGGTATGTGTAGCTGAATAGGAGTTGCATTCGTACATAGAGTGATATGACCCATGACTTTATTAGTCAATATCAGTATATCATGGAATTATCCCTTGATCGTCTATCTTTATAGAATATGAAAAAGAAGGCGACTAAATCATTCAAAGAATATGCCTAGAGGTGAAGGGACATAGCTACTTAAGTGTAACCTTCTTTGACTGAAAAATAAATCATAATGTTATTTGTCAGCACTTTGAAATCTCTTTATTATGAGAGATGATAGGGAATGCAACAAAGAATTTTGCCAATATGGTAATCTCAGGCAAAATTATTAAGAATGCCATTAAAAATGGTAAGTTGAAAGGAGAAAAAATCAAAAAGGTGCCAGAGAAGAAAGAGATTGAAGCTCAAGTTATGAGCTTTGACAGACAATTTAAGGGATATCAACCATATCCACAAGGTTACTCTCCATACTATCCTACTGTGAATAATACGTCATCCTACCCATACTAACTTGTACCACAACTATCTTACTCATCCACATACCAACCTATTTTTAGCCTCCAAGCTCTCATATACAACTTTAACATTTAACCTCCCGTAAGACTTTAGATTCATTCTATTAGCCCAGTAAGTGGTTCACGAGAGCAACGAATTACCTGAGAAAAAATCGTATTTGACCTAATCTCTATGACTTATACAAAGTTATACCGAGAGCTTTATAATAATCACTTGGTTGCCCCAAGCCATTTAGAGCCACTCAAGCCACCTTATCACAAGTGGCATGATCTTACAGCCAACTATGACTACCACTGTGAAATTATTGGTCATTTCATAGAGAATTACATTGCCCTAAAGCATAAGGTGCAACGATTGATCAAGGATGGAATAATAAACTTTGATCAATGAGGGGTAACAACATCTAATATTAGTGGTAATCCATTACCCAATTACAATGTCAATGCTTCAAGTGAAGATCAAGAATGAGTGTGAGAGCTATAATGAATCAGAGGGTCAGATGTCAATAAAAATTCTTCACTTGATTGCATAAGGGGTATAATTTTGAAAAGAAAAAAGATGTTAAGGCTAGTTGAATGTTGCTTGTCATTTTGGGTTTTTTTTCAAAGTAATGTTAGGATTTCTATTATGCAATAGGATTTCATTTGTTATCATTTCAATAAAAGACAAGTTAATTTATTTCATTACATTTTCTCTTTCATCTAGGCTATTATTCCAAGCTTCGTTACTTGCCACATTTTTTTTCCTTATTTTCAATGATAAATGTTTAGACAATGATAATAATAATTATGAGATTTAATTTTAAAAACTCATTCACATTGATATGAGACGATTATTTGGGCAAAAAAGCCAGCTACAAGTAAATGTGAAATTAATATCTCTTGAAGATGTGCAATTTTTTATAAAGATCCATGAGCTTGTTTTTGTTCAATAGATGATCTTTAAAGAAAGCATTCATGTTTGAGATGAAAAATGATCATTTTTCTTTTACCATTCTAAAAATCATTCATTGCTACTCTTTTGGGCCTATTATGATTTCATTTTTCTAAAGAACTTCGACCAAGGATCACTTCCACACGGGGGATATTTTTGAAAAAAAAAAGGTAAAAATGCGCAAAAGGTCTCAAAGATAGAAAGCAAAAAAGAAAGGATAGCAAAATAAAGGAAAAGAGAGAAAAAAGAGAAATAAATGCCACATATGATTAAGGGCAAAGTAATGAGAATCCTTTTATGAGAAATGAAGTGAATGGAAAAAGAAAAAAGCAGTGAAATGATGTGGAATGGGATAAAATGTCAAAATTCATCAAATGATGAGAAATGATTCTTTGGTTTTGAACTCTTTAAACACATATTTTGAGCTTATTTTATCCATTTCTTTCATGATCCCTCACTATGACCTATATTACAACCTTTAAAAGTTCATTTGGATCAAATATGAGTGCTCGAATTGAATGATCATATGTTAGGCTAAGCTATGCTTGTGATGGAACAACGGAATCATGTTACATTATTCTAGAGATTGATGCATGAGAAATATCACTAATGGATGAAAAAAATAAAAAAAATAAAGAAAAAACAAAAAAAAAACAATTAAAAAAATAAAAAAATAAAAAATAAAAAAAGAAAAAAAAGAGAAAATGAAAGAATGAAAAAGAAAAGATGAAAAGGAAAGAAAAAAAAAGACTCAAATTGAAAATTCGAAAGGGCGATTTGGGTAGAAAAATCTCTGAGCTAAAGAGTTGGATTAACAGTTCACATGGATGAAAGATCAGAGATATCTAAAGATTTCTCAAAGTTGATGCAAAGTTCAATAAGCTCAAAATGACTTAAAAAGTCAATGGAATGAGTTTTTGAGAAATAATTCTGGATTAATGTTAAGAATTTTCTAAGTATTCATTGTTTGGACATTGTCACACCATTCAATACCATCCCTATGCTCCTTTGTTCATTGGTTTTTGTATCAGACTCACTTTTCATTAATTACTTTTTTTTCAATTCATCTTGTACTCTTTTATCCCTAAAATAAATCAAGAAAATATGTGATTACATTATATTTGTCATGATTTAGAATGATAATGAATGAATGACAATATTCATAAAAGATTTTTATATTTTTTTGAGAAGAAATTCAGAGGGCAAGAACAAATGAAAAGATGATTTGAAAAGACCAAGTGATGAATATAGTGATGGATTGGTTGACATAACCCAAGAGTTAGGATCAAGTGATGAAAACAATGTGGGGCAGTAGATGAAATTCATTCTAGAATGGCTAGTGCTGAGAAGCCTGTGAATGGTGATCAAGTGATGAACATAATAGGAATCAATTGATAGAATTTATTCTGAAATTGCTAGTGCTGGAAATCTTATAAGTTGTGATGAAAGTGATGTGGATCAATAGACAAAACTTATTTTGAAATTATTAGTGCTGAGAAGTCTACGAATGGTGGTTAAGTGATGAAAATAATAAGGATCAGTTGATGAAACTTATTTTAAAATGTTGAGAAGTTATAAAAGGAAAAAATCATTCTATATTTATAAAGTTTTATTACTTGATTAGCAAAAACTCCTATTTATTAATAGTTCTTACCCATTAAGAATATTTATCCTTAAATAAACTTGATTATCAAGTAATTCTTTAATTAATAGAATCTCATTGGAATTTAAATCGATTTTCAATTAGAATTTGAGTCATTATCTAAATAATCTTCACCGTGATACAAAATTTACCACAACATTAACCTTAAAAAAATATCGACTATATATGGCCAAATCAGTGTTAACTTTAATTGATTAACATAAGATGGTCAATACTCATGTATAACAAATCAACTTCACCCGGTTGACTCTATCTACAACTAATGCCTTCTTGTAGCACATATTTTCTTGTATATCTTCGATTTCATGAATACAATTCATAACAATAAATCTCCTTCCATAATCGATTTGGGATAACCTCAACAATCTTCTCCTTTACACATCGAGTTGTACGGGAAAGCTTATATACCTGGCTCACGAGGAGATGTTGGTAATCTGACTTTGATGCCATTTGTTGGTATTTTTTTAAGTAGAAACAAGTTTCATAATGAGATCAACATAAAAAAATCACACAAAAAAATAATATTTAATGTGATTCAACCTAATTGCTTACATCTATGTATGAGAGAGAAAATCCATTATAAACATTGAGATTACAAAGAGTACAAAATACCATAAACAAACACTAATCTTAAGCCCTGAAACAATTGTAGTTTTCATGCTTTTTAGTGTGTAACCTAAGGAATATCTTTTATCCTATGCAATCGGCTTTGATGCGATATATGTCATGCAGTGAAAAATCAAATTATTATTATTTATTTGAATATAATAGAAATTAAATAAATAGAATTAATAAACAAATTATCAAACCACAAGCACTAGGACATAAGTAATTTTACGTGAAAAAGCTCTCCAAAATAAGGAGTAAAAATCATAAACATCAACAAATAATCTCTATTATCAAAATAATAAGCATACAAAGCTCTTTCTAGCTATAACTAGAGGAATACAACTACAATATTTCAAGATTAAACAATCTTGATAAAAAAATAATTTTGCACGAAAAAATTAGAGAAGTCTCACCAAATTAAGAGATTAACAAATACAAAAAAATCAATAAGTAGAAAACTTGAAACCCAATCTCCATCGTTAGATTGAAGAATAATGAGTCGTAAATACATTGATAAAATTTTAGATCAATCGGACCATAAATTGATCTTGATCAAACCATTTGATTAAAACTGCACAAATTGTTTTCTCTTCTTTTTTTTTTCTCTATGATGCTGCCACACCTCTAATCTCTTTTCTAGCCTTGTAATGTTATTATATAAGGGTTTAAAACCTATAACCAAACATGAAAGGACTAAAAAGTCCTTGATGAATGGGCTTTGGTTTAGGCCACCCCCATATGGCGGAAACCAAGCTCAACAAATCTTTTTTTTTTTTTTTCGATTATGTGGAAGAAATCACCATTCCAGCAATTGATAAACAAACTTCAAGCTTTTTTCTTTGTAATTTTAGTAGTGCAAAAGTATTATTCTCATGCAAAGACTTCATCTTATCCTGCTGTGCATCAACCTTTTTTTTTGTGTTCGTCTTGAATGCTTTTTACATAACATTCAGGTTCTCTCCCATTAGTTAGTAGTACATACACATCAATAGAATACCATGTGAATGATTGTCAATTTATAGTGTACCTCTTAGTGAAACTTTTGGTAAAACCTCTAGTGAACTTCTGATATTGGTGATTGTTTATAGGTATCATTACCCACTTCAACCTGTGTAGGACTGGTTTTATTATCACCTAAATTATGTTGGTTATTTTGAACATTTTTGACCTTTTTAGGCACATGTTAGAGGAACTAAATCCAAGTTAATCAAACATCATTACATCGTAGAACTGATGTATCAATCTTCTGAATATCTTTTATGGTATGGTCTTCAATAAAAATAATATCCTTGCTTCTTGCTTCTCACAAGTTGCTTCTATACTGGATTATAAAACTTGTAACCAAAGTCATCCTAACCATAATTGAGTAACACTCATTGTCTAGTTTCGACATTAAGCTTGGACCTTTCATATTTGAAAATATGCATAAAAACCTTGCATCTAAAGGTATGCAAGTGATCATATGACATATTTTTACCTAACCAAACTTTATTTGGAACATTAAAATCTAGAACACATGGTGAGAGTTTCAAAATATGTACAACTGCACTAAAAAACTCACCTTAAAAGGATTTTGATAACTGTGTTTGTAAAAGCAAACATCTCACTTTTTTCACTAATGTCTTATTTATCCTCTCAGCTAACCGATTCAACTGAGAATTTTTAAAAGGTGACCATTGATGTTAATATCTTGCTCTTTGCAATACTCATCAAAAGGTCCAGTATACTCATCTCCATTATCAACGCTTATGCATTTCAATTTCAACATTGTTTGTCTTTCAACTAAAATATTAAATCATTTAAACACATCTAACACTTGATCTTTTGATTTCAAAGTATAAACCCACATTTTTCTTGAATGATCATCTAGAAAAGTTACAAAATAGATGGAACCACTAAGTGTTTTTGTTCTCATAGGACCACAAACATAATAATATACTAAATCAAGTATACCTAACTTTTTTAAGGGAAGTGTTGTCTTGAATGTAACTTTGGTTTGTTTTATTGCCAAGCAATAGGCACACTTCTTCAAGGATACATTCTTCACTCCAAAAAGAAAAATTTTTTTGGCAAAAACTTTCAAACCTTTCTCGTTCACGTGACTAAGTCGTTTATGCCAAAGCTCAATTGTACCATCATTATCTACTATATTGATAATAGAATCAGATATTTTTACTTGCATCAAATATAATGAGGACTGTTTCATACCCCTAGCTACAACCATAGAATCTTTAATGAGTTTTCACTGACCATCATAAAAAGTGTTGCAAGATCTTTCATCATTAAACTTCCCTGTAGAGATCAAATTCATACGAATATCATAATTATGTTTAACATTTTTCAAGACCAATGTAGTGCTATCATTAGTCTCTATGAACACATCTCCTATACCAATGGCTTTAGCTAAGCCATAATTACTCATTCTAACATTTTTAAAATAATCAGATATGTAAGATGCGAAGTAGTCTTTTTGAAATGTAGCATGAATTGTGGCATTAGTATCAATCATCCAACTAGTCTCATGGTGTGCAAGATTAACAACATCATCAACATATAAAATAAAAAAGTCATTTGTGACAATAGCAACTTTATCAGCATCATTACCATTACCATTCTTCTTTCTTTATCTTTGTCACTATTGGTCTCTTTTCAAATTTTAATAATATTTTCTTATATGCACCTTCAGGCTATAATAATGACATTCAATATTAACAAATCTATTAGACTTATTTTTGCTTCTGTATTTTTTCTTCGAACTTTTGCTTTTACTCTTCCTTTATTTTTTATGATTAAGATCTCTGACTGTGAAAAAAAACCCCATGACTTTCTTTTTATCTTTTCATTCAAAATACCATTTTTAGCCAAATCTATAGTAATAACAATGTTCTAAATGTCTCTCATGAGTCTGGCAATATACCAAGAAGCCATAAGCCCTGTATCTCATCTTCAAACTTAAGATTTATGCTAGCCAATTGATTAGTAATACCTTGATATGTATTTAAGTGATTTATCGTAGGAATTTCATCATGATATTTCAAACTCATCAAGTGCTTAATTAAAAATAATTTATTATTCCTAGTTTTTCGAGCATACAACTCTTATGTTTACTCTAAAGAATGCGTGTATGTGTCTCTCCACTAGCATGGTTCAAAACATTATCATCTACCCACTGTCTAATATAACCACATACCCATCGATAAAACAAATTTAGTTTTACATCTGTTCTGTTTTCAAGTTTTTCAATGGCAAATACAAGTAAATAATTATTGTTCGACATAAAGTTAGTCTTCTATCTTCCCATTTTCACACATGGTAATTTGAACCATTCAAACTAATTTTTCTATTTGTATTGGCTTTCATTATTATCAAAAGGCACAAATCAAGTAACTTGAGCTCTAATACCATTTTGATGGGATAAAATAATCTTAAACAATATTAAAACTAAATATGTCATGCAGTGAAAAATCAAATTATCATTCTTTTGTGTGAATCTAGCAAGAATAAAATAAATAGAGCTAACAAATAAATTACTAAACTACAAGTACAAGGACACAAGTAGTTTTACGTGAAAAACCTTTTCGAAACGAGAAGTAAAAATGATGGATAGTAATAAATAATCTCCACTATCAAAATATGGGAATACAAAATTCTCTTTAGTTAAAACAAGAGGTATATAATCACAATATTTCAGAATTAAACAATCTTGCTAAAGAATCAATCTTGCAAGAGAAAATTGGAGAAGTTTCACCAAATTAAAGATTAACAAACACCCATGAAATTAGTGTGTAAAAAACTAAAAATTCGATCTTCACTGTTCAGACTGAAGAATAATGAGTTGTGAATACATTGATAAAATTTTAGTTCAATCAGACTAAAGATTGCATCAATCAAATCACTTGATCGAAACTGTACAAACCTTTTTTTTTTTTTTCTCTATTTTGCCGCCACACTTCTTCTCTCTTTTCTAATCATATAATGTTATGATATAAGGATTTAAAACTCTATAATCAAGTATAAAAGGACTAAAAAATTTTTGGTAAATGGACTTTGGTTTTAAGCCATCTCACTGTAGGAAACCAAACACTATTTGCTGGTTCTTTCTTGGACAAATTTATATTTTGTTTGTTGCTCAAGGATTTAGAAAAGTGTTTAATCTTATACCCTTCAGTTCCTACGTACCATGATTCTATCAGGCGTATTATATTTTCTTCACAAAATTTCCCTTTATACTTGGAGTGGATTTGCATATTGGAGCTGTAATAATAGTGGGTCAATCACTCAATCTGCTTTCCTTTGACAAAGTAGGTAAAGGTTCATATGCAGATCTGAAATGGAATTACTCCATATTTTTGGCTTTGCACTCCTTGTATTTTAAGCACGAGTTACAATTCCATTTTTTGCTATTTTCTTCCTCAAAACAACTTGATCGTGCTTAATTATGTGTTATTCCATTGTTTGGGATTAAGTTTTACATAAAACTTATTACAAGTATTTAGTTTGATTATATATATATGATAGGGTATTCCTTTCTTATTCTAAAATTTTTGATAAAATATAAATGTTGACAATTATACAAAGTGTTGCTTTTTCATAGATAGACACATTTTCAAGTAAAAAAAATAAATAACACATTTTGTTACTGCAAGTTTTAGATTCCAGGTGTCGTTTTTTTTTTTTTTTTAATTTTTTATATATTTTATTACAAAAGCTTTTTGAAACCGACGAGGCTCATAGTTTTTTCCTATGAGCCCACTCTTTCTTTTAACTTTTAATTATCTATATTTATATTTAATTATAAAATATAAAACATAATACAATTTTAAAAATTTTTATTATTTTATATGATATAAATATATGAATTATTAAATTTGCCAATAATAATAACCCATGATACCTTTCTAGTACTTGTTAAATTTATACCTAAATTTTGATATATTTGACGTCCAAAGAATATATATATAAATTTGTATTTACAGTGGGAAATTTTCAACTTTATCTTTTTTTGAAATAAAAATCAATTATTAAGTTTGTCCAAAAATTCATATTTATTTCGCGTAAAAGAACATAAATATAAAAATTATTGTATTATAATATATATCACATATTAGATAAAAAAATATATTTTTATTAAATTTATATATAATTTTTATTAAAAGTTTAAATTTAATAATTATCGTAATTTTTTAAAATATATTTTCAGGTCCTTGGATGTTCGATCTGTCCCTAGAAACGTATACATGATTGTTTTGAGAAGACGAGAAAAATATAGCTAGCAGAGTTCCTGGCGGATGCCAATGCAAGCCAGTTCAACTGAAAATGGGTTATCCCGCAATAGATATGATCCTGTTGGGACTGTATAAATGGCTTCATGCATTCACGAAAAGCTCAAATATATTTCCCAGTAAATTTGACATTCCAAATGGAAAACCCATACCTTAATTCATGAAATGACAGAACGGGAAATCTTGTTGTTTTCCAATTACTGAAAACTTTGCGATTTTCATTTTTCAGCCGTTGATGGAAGTCCCCATCAGACAGGGAAACAGTTTTTAAATTTAAGGCCGAGAAACCCTCTGGACCTTTGTCTCATAAACATTTGCATTTCCAACAGTTTGAAACATCCAATGACTGTTTCAACACAATTTAGACAGGCTTAATCCTAAAATCCCTCACAATCAATCCCCTCCAATTTCTACACCAAAATCCAAGCTGGTGTATACTATTCTTTCAACAAAATTTTCTCACTCTATACATTGTCTCTTTCTCTTTGAAACAAGGCTTTCTTCAGCCCAAGCAGAATTTCGAAATTCTCCATCTGCTTAAGGCCATCATCTCTCTCTCTGTATCTCCCTCAATTCCACAATGGGGAATTGTTGCTCTCGTGGCAACCCCGACGGTGCCACTGACACCAATGAGAAGGGAGACACCACCCCTGATAATGGTAACAACCCTAGCAGTTCTTCCCTGCAGGATAGTTCCACCAAAACTCCACCAATGCATGCACAAACTTCACCCTCTACAGGAGCCTCGACCTCCAAACCTTCCAAGCCTAACCCAATTGGAACAGTCTTAGGCCGCCCTATGGAAGATATTAAATCCACCTACAACATTGGAAAAGAACTGGGTAGGGGGCAGTTTGGGGTTACACATTTGTGTACTCATAAGGCAACAGGGGAACAATTCGCGTGCAAGACAATAGCTAAGAGGAAACTTGCTAACAAGGAGGATATTGAGGATGTTAGAAGGGAGGTACAGATCATGCACCATTTGACAGGTCAGCCTAACATTGTGGAACTCAAGGGAGCTTACGAGGATAAGCATTCGGTTCATTTGGTGATGGAGCTATGTGCTGGAGGAGAGCTGTTTGATAGGATCATTGCCAAGGGCCATTACACCGAGCGTGCAGCCGCTTCTTTGCTAAGGACAATTGTTCAGATTGTGCACACATGCCATTCTATGGGGGTTATCCATAGGGATCTCAAGCCTGAGAATTTTCTATTGTTGAACAAGGAAGAAAATTCCCCCCTCAAGGCCACGGATTTTGGCCTATCAGTCTTTTACAAGCCAGGTTGAGATAAATTTTAGTCATATTTGTTTCTTCTTTTTTGATCTCCTTAATATATAATTTCCTCAGTTTGAATATTTCTGTGTCTGAACATATTCCTTAAGATTTTTTCCTATTTCCTTCCATCTCTTGTGACACATCTAATGACAACTAACAGTACTCATTTTGCCGTATTTCAAACAGGTGAAGTATTTAAAGACATTGTTGGTAGTGCATATTATATTGCACCTGAAGTCTTGAAGAGGAGATATGGACCGGAAGCCGATATTTGGAGTATTGGAGTTATGTTGTATATTCTTCTATCTGGTGTTCCTCCCTTCTGGGCAGGTGTGTAATTATATTGTCATTCTCATTTCCCTCCTTTTTCTTTTTTACTAATTCAACCTTCAACCTTTTTATGAAATATAAGTAAATGTAATCTCGGATTGAAGCCATGATAACTTTTCCTCATAGAATCGGAACATGGGATATTCAATTCAATTTTACGCGGCCACATTGATTTCACGACTGATCCATGGCCTTCGATTTCACATCAAGCAAAGGATCTTGTCAGGAAGATGCTAAATTCGGATCCCAAGCAGAGGTTAACAGCAGTCCAGGTTCTAAGTAAGTATGCCTCAAGGCTCAATGTTTTGTACGTAATAAATTCAGTACGTGATGTTATCTGGACATAAATCCATGCTATTTTCTTGGAAAAAAAGCAAGAAGAAAGAATATCTCCGGGCTATCTCTGGGCATTGTGCATGATTCTGATAGAGTGTGTGGCCATCAACAGGTCATCCATGGATCAAAGAGGATGGTGAAGCACCTGATACACCTCTGGACAACGCAGTGCTATCCAGGCTCAAACAGTTCAAAGCAATGAACAAGTTCAAGAAAGTTGCTTTGCGGGTAATGAATATTCCATACTAAACATCTCATTGATTATACTTCCCGAAAACATTCATTACAAGTTAATGAACGTCTAATGCTTCATTAGCAATACGAGAACTGTATCAGGATACTTGCGAGATAACTCCAAGAAATTTGTTTCTAATCAAAATTTCCTGAAATTCTTGTGTAGGTCATTGCGGGCTGTTTATCAGAGGAAGAAATCATGGGTTTGAAGGAGATGTTCAGGGGCATGGATACCGACAACAGCGGGACAATAACACTAGAAGAATTGAAACAAGGTCTTGCTAAGCAAGGAACAAAACTCTCTGAATATGAAGTTAAACAACTAATGGAGGCTGTAAGTCTTTTCCAAAGACCAATTTCATCTTTTTTTCTTTTCAATAAGATGAATATATGGTGTTTTCTGACTTCTTTTTGTATTTTGTGTATATATATATATATATGTATGTATACATTTTAAAAGGCTGATGCGGACGGAAATGGAACCATAGATTACGATGAGTTCATCACGGCCACAATGCATATGAACCGAATGGACAGAGAAGACCATCTCTACCATGCCTTCCAACATTTTGATAAAGATAATAGCGGGTAATGATAGTAATAAAATTAAGCAATTGTAGCTTATTTCACTATGTTCTGCAATTTTTTCTCTTTTTGTTTGTTTTTTTCTTCTTTTATTTGTGCATAACAGTATATGTCTACTTTCAGGTACATCACGACTGAAGAACTAGAGCAAGCTCTCCGTGAATATGGCATGCATGATGGAAGAGACATAAAGGAAATCCTTTCTGAAGTTGACTCTGACAACGTAAGCAAAATATATATCCATTCCATTTTCAAAGTAGAAACAATTAAAGCAAATTCATTACCAATCAATGGAGAAAGGGATTAAACACTTCCTTTGAAACTATTCTAAAGGCTTATATCAAGAGATTTCAGTTACCCTTTCTTTCCCCTCATTTCAAGCTAAATTTCATGGTGAATGCAAACATGCATGCTTGACACTATATGTATTGTTTAAACAGGTTTTGCATTACTTAAAAATGTTTGACACATTTTTGCAATTTTTGCAGGATGGAAGAATCAACTACGATGAATTTGTGGCAATGATGAGAAAAGGAAACCCTGAAGCAAATCCGAAAAAGCGGCGCGATGTATTCGTTTGATTTTTGTGTTGGTTGAACTTTGAAGGAGGGTAAAAGTGAGAAGAAAATCATTTTGAATATTTCTTTGATAGGCTAATGGATGAAGGAGGTGATGTGAAAATATGCATGCATGAAAAAAATTAGTACATATTCTTGTGATCAAGGGTAATGCATATTAATTTGTACATTACCTCTACAAAATCAAGAGAACCTTGGGAGAGGATATAGTTTTGATTGAGGAGATGGCTAAAGAAACAAAAAAGAATGTTTGATGGGAATTTGAGAATTGTGAAATCTGATGGGTGCTTGCTTTTGGTTACTTGTCTTCCCTCTCCATTTTATGAACATTGTAACTGTCTCGACAAAAAAGAGTCATTGCTTACTAATAGTTAGGAGATTGAGTTTAATTCAAGTCCTTTTTTGGGAGTATGCATTAAAGTTTCTTATTGGCTTACTAACCGAAAACTTGATTCTTTTACGTGCAACTTCTTAAATATCTGGTTTGAGAAACTTTCAGACTTTCAAACTCTCGCATTGTATTAGTGCGTATAAGATATACATGCATTTATTATTGAGCCAATCAAATGCTCACATGCTAAAGAATATTTTTTTTTTAAAAGAATAAAGGATGACAAAGAAAAATTCGAACTTAATTCTTTGAGTAAAGGATATATGCATTTTTATTCAGCGATCCAATACTCGCATGCTAAATAACAATTTTTGCAAAAAAAAAAAAAAAAAGAAAAGAAAAAGAGATGCATGGAAGTAGTGAAACACTCTATAGTCAATAGTCAAATCTGTAATGAATTTTCCTTCATGTCTAAATCTTTGATAGCACGAGTAATCTTAGCATGTAAACAAATGCAATGCGAGTTAATTATATATATATATATGTATATATGTATGTATATTACCCTTTTCCATACTAATGATGCAAGTATGCAACCATTAAAGCACAAAATTTTCCATAATTTTTTAAGTCATCCCTATAAATTTTCTAAAAGTAATTGACCTTTAATCAAGTAATTATATATTTGGACTGAAATAAGAGGGAAAATTGGTAGTTTCCCTGAATGGGTTACCAAAGGAGAGACTATGAAAATTATTACCAGAAAAAACTCTCCTGTAACTCAGTTTTTATTTTGCTCAAAACTTGAATAAATTGGAGAGAAATGGCTTTACCTCTCCTTCAAAGTTTCTACTTCCCAATTACTTTATTCAATGAATGGGTGAAAACTGATCAAATACTTTCATTCAATTGAAAGTTTACAAAAAAAAAAAGCTTAATTTTCTTGGTATTCCAGTACTCTTTTTATTTTTATTTTTATATTGAAAGTTGTTTGGATTGAACTCTGGCAATATGTATTGTTCATATATGTCAAAAAGGCTCTTAAAGCTGTTCATATATATAAAAAAGAACTAATCAAGAGTCTAAATAGCGATTGACAATAGACTTTGAAAATGTATTGAAATGCATTAAACTTCTACAAACATCAGAAAAACTCAACGTTTATTACTATTAATCTTAAAAAAAGGAATGAAAATTAAAAAAAAAAAAGCATGTAAAAGACACAGCTGGTTTTAAAGCTTGAGTCTCAAGTCAAGTCCATCTTCTTGCTCTTCTATATCCTACAAAATCTCCTCTTCAATCGTGTCCCTGAATCTCTACAGTACTATTAGATCCCAAAAGGAGATTTGAAGTACTCTTGTATTCAAAACTTGTGAAAGCAGCATCAACAACTCGATGATTTATTATTGGTATTTGTCCTGTAATCACCATAACACGTTTACGCAGAAATAGAACTCGGTTTCGCTGTGTGCCAATGCCAAATCTACGAGCCATAGACATCCAGGCGTGAAGCAACTGATGGAGTTTATGGATTATGGGGTTACTACGGCAACAGACAAGGTGTCTGTTTCTGTTCAAAGAACCGTCAAAAAGGGGATGTGAAAGCATAAGCTGAGATAAAGTGTTTGGGCGATGTTTGTGAAATTAAAAAAAAAAAGATTTATTAAAAATTTTAATAAAAAAATTTAAATCAATAAATTAATAAAATTCAATGTGAAAATCAATGATATGTACAAAAATTATTAAAAATATTGTTTATAATTTAAATTTGATATATATATGCCCTTAGAAACAACAGCTTAGGAGAAGGAAAATATACATGTAGAAGTGGGAAATTAAAAGGGTTTGCTTGTACAAAGAACTGAAAATCTTTTGCATAAGGAAATAAATAATTTGTAGTTGAAAATAAATATTGAGAAGCCAAATATGGAGAAATTTTTTTAAAGGTTGTGTATTCATTTGTGAGATTTTTAAATATTCTAATTTATTCATTAGTCAAATGTCAGTATTTTTTTTATTGATATTTGATAATGTATGAAATAATGAAACTTATACATAGACGATATTAAAGGTTGTTTATTTATTTTAAAGATTTTTTAAATATTTTAATTTATTCATTAATAAAGTGTTAATATATATTTTTTTATTAATAGTGTATGAAACTTATAAATAGATAATGCATCATTCTAAATATAGGGAGCATTATTGCATTACAATGAATCAATCACAATTCAAAATTGAATAGGATCCGAAACTAACCCACATTTGTAAGTGGTGATCAACTCCTATATAATGTTTTATTGTGATTGAACAATTTTAATATTATAATAAAAAAATTATAGGTAAAAATACTTCATCAAATGTAAACTTTATATAGTTTGCTATGTTTAGAAGTTTAAAAATACCAACAAGTGATTGGTTCAATCAATTAAAGTCGTTCTCTTTCGATGAAGAGGTTTTGAGTTCGAGTTTTGTCGGTAATTATTTATTTGAATTATTTCAAATGCACGATTTGTAATTACCTGTCTTATGCTATAATTGATTGAAAAATTGAGAGTTAAAAAGTCTCTCGACTATGAAATTAAAAAATTTTTCTTTCCTTAATTTTTGGACAGTCATACATTGAAAAATAATTCTTTTGACTATGAACTAGGCAAATTAGTCAGTAATCTATTTTCATCCCCAAAAGACGGCTGACTTTAGTTGTTGAAATGAATTGCATATGCGATCTTGAATCAATTGTGTAATTTCTTGTTGTTTGGTAGCTAAAATAGAAATTTTGAAAAAATTTAAAATGACCATTTAAGTAGTCATTACCATTATTAAATTGATGGAAAAATTTTATATTTTAAATTATTTAATTAAATATTTAATAAGCTTTATTAATTTGTTTCAATATATATGCATATTATAGAGTAAATTTCACTATTCGTCACAATAAACTTTGACCAAAATCCTATTTGAGTCATTATATATTTTTTAGAAAGAGCCACTACATATTAGTTTGCACTAATATGGTCGTTCAACTTTATTAATTATATCAAACCTAGTCGTCCTAGTAGATTTCATTTAAAGATTTAATAGAAAAATAATGTGGCCACCAGATAAGTAATTACATAGTGCCATGTCAATGGCACATCAGTTGGCATATCCAAAATCCAATTCCTTTTTTTTTTTTTGTTGAAAATTTTGCTTTGATTTTCAACTTAATTATTGTTAATTATTTTTGTTTTCTTTATTTTAGGGTTTTATTTTTATTTTTTATAGTAATTTTTTGATGAAAAATCATATATTTGGATGGAATTGATTTGAGTTTTTGGGTGTGGTTGGTTTTGATTGGTGTGTGGTGGCAATAGGTTTAAAACAAGACAAAAAAAAATTATATATATATTTTTAATTTTTGCTATGTTTTACCTTTAATTTGGCTGGAATTAGATTTGTAGTAAATTTTTTCTTTCTATTTTTGTGTTTCAAAAATGCTGATTTGTTATTCAAGAAAAATTATGTGACAATCAGATATTTTTTATTAATTTTTTTTAAATGAAATCTATTAGAACGACTAGATTTAATAAAGTTAACAAGGTTTATTGACCTTACTGACATAAATTAAATTTTAATAATTTAAATGAGATTTTAATCAAAGTTCGGTGAGTAATGGAGAAATTTACTATCATATTACAACTTGTATAATATTTCTTGTAATTTACCTCAATTAGAACTTACTCTTATAAACACCTTTTCTTATCCATAGATGTGTGCTTTTGGTAAATAAGTATTAAACCTCTTCTTACTCTCATACACACTTTATAAGGGAATAAATTTGACGAGGGGGAAAAGTTTATTTATTTCAAGAAATAAAAATTGAAAAAAAAAAAAAAGGGACCATAAGTTGCAGTGCAAGTCTTAGTTTCAGCCGGTATGGTAAAAACTTAGTGGAATTCAAACCTACTTTTGGCATTTACCATTCTTGCATCAATGCAACATTTAAGTAGAGGAAAGAAAACTAATGGATTTTTATTTCTACATTTCACCATTTACTAATAATTAATGAAAGCAACTTTTATTATTAATAGATCTGTCTGAAGATTAAAACGATTCTTCCAAATCCAAAGTTTATCTCATATTTGAGAAAGGTTTAAGTAAAAACATTAAGTTCGAAAAATAAACTTGGGCAAAGAAATAAGGCCGGTTTAAAAAAGATATTAGACCTTTACTTCAATGTTCAAAGTTCGAGTTCAGTAAAATTCGATCTTTTTTTAATTAGATAATATATAGTATTTTTATGTTTATTTATATCATGTAATTTATATCATATAAAAAGTTAGTTTTGGATAAACATAAAACATATATGTTATTAATATCATACTTAAACTTGATCTAAATTTGATCCAATTCAATGGATAAATTTTATTTTTTGAAGTTTTTAACTTACCCTTAAATTTTTTATCCTATTATTTAAATGATTAAAGAGGATGTCATATCATATATAGTATTATATTAAAACATATATAAAAACTTGATAAGATTTACTTACTATAATAATGATTTTTCATATGGAGACTCGATTACTAGACGTAAATGTCAAGGAGTCACCATTAATATTTTTTGTTGTGGTGCGATTGGCCACCGATTCTATTCTTTTATCTATGAATTTGAAGTTAGATTTGGGAGTACGATTATGTGAGGAAAATGTTATAGCATCTCCACAATGTCCATCTGAAGACGGTACCAATTAATTTTATATGATTCTAAATTGGTCTCGTTCGAATAGTTTTTTACTTATTACCTTATCATTTTTATTTTTATAATTTTATTATTTGAATATTAAAAATTTCCTAAATTATTTCAAACACTTTTAGTATAACTTAAGAAAAATTTTCACCTCAAGAGTATTCAAAGAAATCACTTATTTCGTTGAAGAGACTCTATCGTCGAATTTGTTTTAATATTTTTAAAAATAAATCCTAATTTTCTTATACCAACACTTTTGGTATGATTTTAAAAGTTTGGAGAATAATCACCACTTGTGATTACTTTTTAATTTTATTATCAATGAAAATTTTAATTTACTTAAGAATGTTTATTTGTTGTTTATTTTGTTATTGAGATAAAAATTTTAGTAGTTAAACTCTCAAAATATTTTCAACACTTCTGGACTATTTTAAGAAAAATATATTGCCTAAGAAATTTTGATAAAGTTACCATTCATAACTTTTGTTTTTGTAAAATTTTATTTATTTTGGTAATTTAAATATTTTATATTTTATTAATTTTTTATTGAAAAGATTTTCAAATAATCTTACCAACACTTTTGGTAAAATTTTGAAAAAAAACTTTTTCAAGAATCACTACTTGTGATTTTATTACTATTGTTATTGTTATTATATATATATATATATTTATTTTTATATTTGAAAATTTTTTAATATTTCTAATATTTTTAGAATACTTTAGAAAATTATTTTACGTAAATTTTCTATAAAATCACCACTAGTGACTTTATTTTTTATTAATAATGTTTTTTTATGTTAAAAAAATTGAAATATTTCAAACATTTTTAGAATATTTTAGAACATCTCATTGTGTAAATATTTTTAATAAAATCACCACTTGTGATTTTATTTTATTTTTTGTTAATAACCTTTTTTATGTTTAAAAAAAATTCTGAAATATTTCTAACACTTTTAGAATATTTTAGAAGATTTCTTTGTGTATATATTTTTACTAAATCACCACTAGTGATTTTATTTTTTATTTTATCATCATTTATTTATTTTTCATTGTTTAATTTATTATCTTTCACTAAAATTTTAATTATAACTATTTCATTTTATTAGTTTAAAAGTATTTAAGAGTAAGTTTAGATTTTGAATTTTCCTAAATTTATTTTTTAGCAATTATTTTAAATTAATTTCAATAAAAATATTTTATTCCTTTTACCATTTATTTTATTTTTTTATCAAAGTTTATAAAACTAAAATAAAAATAACAAAAAAGTAAAAAATTAAATAATAGAAATACATATAAAAATTGAGCAAAAAATGAAAAATAAAAAAAATATGATAAAAATACCTAAAATGCCCTTAGTCAACATTGGTCAAAAGGTTATTCAATGGCTTGGTCAACCCAGTCCAATGATTCTTTCATGGTTCAATGGTCCAGCATTGGTTCAGATGAACTGGTAAACAAAAGAGTGGGTCACATGTTGAAGTGTAGACTCCGGGTTAGGTCACGAGTTACGCGGAGATCTTGGCCCCTAGTTTTACAAAATATAACTCCAAACAACATAAATTTTGCATGGAATATTGAACCAAAATGATTTTTTTTCTTGATTTTTTTGGTTTTTCGCTTGCTTTGTGCTTCTAGGGGTGTTGGTTTTTGTTCTAAGGACTATGATTCTTTTTTGTTTGTTTTTGTTTTTTTTTTTTGAATTTTAGGTTTTTTGACAAAAAGTTTTTTTTTTTTTTTATGTCTGGCTAAACTTTCTTTTTTCTTTCGATATGATTTCTTTCATTTTTGTAGGGTGTTTCTTAAATGGCTTTTTTTTTTTAAAATTTTTTTGTGACTCTATTTATAGAGCTAAATGAGTACAAAATCTCAAAAAATCTGAGATTTTGTTAAACTTTGGTCGCTTAGATTTGGCAAGCTATCAGAGTGGTTGCCAACGGTTGTCAGGGTGATTGACAGTGTGGTTGCCAGCGACTGATCAAAAAAGGTACCAAAAAAGAAAAAATAGAAGAAAAAAAAAACAAAATGGGTATTTATAGTTACCCTTTTTGCCTATTTTTAAGAATTAAGAATAAAGTAAAGACAAACAAATAACTATTTTGGTTAAAAAGATGAAACATTGAATATAAAGTTTTTTTTTTTATTTGAAAAGCACATCTAAGTAGGGACGCGATGAATTTTTTGAAAATTTAAAAAGTTCCTTTAAGTAAAGGCTAGAAAACTTTAAAAATCTTCATCTTGGAAAAGCTTTTTTAAGCAGAGGTTCAACAATTTTAAAAAAAATTTAAAAAGGCTCATCTAAGTAGAAGCACAATAACTTTAAAAAGCTTATCTAAAAAAAAAAACTCCATAACTTTCGACAATTTAAAATATTTTATCAAAAAGACTAATGAATTTTGATAATAAAAGTTCATCTAAGTAAAGGTTTAACAACTTTAAAAAATTTAAAAGAGCTCCTCTAAGTAGAGACTCAATAACTTTAAAAATTTTCATTTTGAAAAAGCTCCTCTAAGTAGAGATTTAACAACTTTTAAAAAAATTTAAAAGAGCTCATCTAAGCAAAAGCTCAACAATTTTAAAAAACTCCTATAAGAAAAAGCTCCATAACTTTTGATAATTTAAAATATTCTATTCAAAGGACTTATGAATTTTGATAATGAAAGCACTTCTAAGCATAGGCTCAACAACTTTAAAAAATTTAAAATTACTCCTCTAAATAGAAGCTCAATAATTTTAAAAAGCTCTTTTAAGAAGAGGTTCTACAACTTTTGAAAATTTTAAATATTCTATTCGAAGGATTTATGAATCTTAAGAATGAAAGCTCATCTATGTAGAGGTTCAACAATTTTAAAAAGCACTTTTAAAAAGAGGCTTAACAACTTTTAAAAATTTAAAATATTCTTGAAGCTAAAATCTCATATTTGAAAAAGAAATTTTCTCTCTTTTAAGGATTGAAGTCTTATATTGGATCATTATCCTTTTACATAAGCTAAAAATCTATTTTCCATTAGGGAATGAAAAATCTTTACAACTTGTAATCTTAACCTTTCATGAATACAATGTACCAAATGCACTAAATGTAATGCATGTAATGCAATCAAATTATTCACTTCCAATTATGGTAAAAGGATTTTAGAACCTCTCACTTTTTTTGCTTTGGTCACCAAAATTCTCAACAATTGCCATAGACCAATTATCCTTAATATCTTATCATTGCATCTTTTATAAATAATATCTTTTTCCTTTTTTGCAATATCAATGTCATGTCATGCTTTTCTTGTCATTTCTACCTGCTTTTATTAATTTTTAAAAAGTAATGCTAGGATCTTCTATGTTATTGGTTAGTTTTTTCTCATTTTAACTTCAAGACAAATAAAATGCATCACACATTTCTCTTATTTATTTGTAAGATAGACAAAGATAGCAAATGAGATATATATTGTTTTTATTTTTTAAAGAAAAGGAAATACATTTCATTAAACAGATGACAAAAGCATAAAGTGCTTGGGTGGGAACAAAATCACTCAAAGAATGATTACAAGATAATCACGAACAAGTTATTCTCGGATTCTTTTTTTGAAACTCAACTAGATGACATTTTAATCCTTCAGAGCTCATCAAACCATGTTTGCCCCTATGTTGTGAGGTCATCTCATGATATTGCCTTTCATTTATATCTAAGTTGCTTTTTTAGGTTTTCAACTTAGATATTTTCCCATTTTTTCTTTTTTTTTTAAAGCAAAATATTTTTTCACAGTATCTGAATTTATCAAATTAGGCAAATCATTTTTATCCTTTTTTGCCAAAATCAATGCTTCATTAAAAAAAGCTTTTTTCACAACATATGGATCTTTTCAAATTGGTGCCATTTTCCTTAATTGTTATGTTGATTTAGAAGGATCCTTTTTAGCACTAAATCACCTTCTTAGAAGTGACGAGGATGAATTTTCTTATCATAAGCTTTTATCATCCTTTTTTGATATAGTTGACAATGGCAAAGTGCTGTATGTTTTTTTTTAGCACTAAATCACCTTCTTAGAAGTGACGATGATGAATTTTCTTATCATAAGCTCTCATAATCTATTTTTGATATAGTTGACAATGGAAAAATACTGTATGTTTATTTTTTTTCAATAAAGTTTAACTACTCATAGCGATTCTAGACTCATTAAGCCTTTTCTAATCTAACTTTCATTAGGACTCTTAATAAAAGGGAATCTCAAATTCAACTGATAGCACAACTTTCATTTTATAGACTAACGAAAATGAAATGGCTTCAGTAAAAGTTCAGACTGATGTTATATAAGCATGCAAGGCAAAAGGCAACTGCTTATGCCAATCTTTATAAGTATCAGTTATCTTTTCTAAGATCCTTTTGATATTTTTATTTGCAACTTCTACTACCCTATTCATCTTTGAATGATATGGTACCAGATTATGATGATGGATCTTGAACTGAGTGTATACTTCTTTCATTATTTTACTATTTAAGTTTTTGGCATTGTTGAAAATAATTCTTTTTAAAAGCCCATATCTATATATTATTTTTTTTTTACAAACTTGCATACCACCGATCGGGTCACACTATCATTTTGTGAAATAATCAATTATCACAAAGATGAATTTATACCCATTTAAAGCTTTCGGGGTGATAAGACTAATGACATCCATGTCCTACATAGAGAATAGCTATAGAGGTGCCAAAACATGCAAAGTTGATGGAGAAGCATGAATCTTATCAGCATAAATCTGATACTTATGACATTTTTTGGCATAATCAATACAGTCACCTTTTCATTATCAACTAATAATAGCCAGCCCTCATAATTTGTCTAGCCATCATGTGACCATTTGCTTATGCTTCACAAATCTCATCATGTACTTCAAGAATCCTCTTTACCTCAGTTGCATTCACACATCTTATAAGCACCTGATTTCGGCTTCTTTTGTAAAAGATATCCTTATCAAGGAAAAAACTCATAGCCAAACTTTTGATAACCCATTTATCATTTTCTGTTGCATGCTTTAAATATTATTGATTTTTTATGTATTGTAAAATATCATAGTATCATGGTTTTTCATCAACTTTTTCTTCAATTTTTAAGCAATATGCTGGTATATTTTTTACCTCTAACTTGATAGGTTGGTCTCAGTATTCACATTTATTTTGATTATTGCAGCCAAAATAGCTAATACGTTAGCAATCTAGTTTTCTTCTCTAAGCAGATGCTTAGATTAAATTGCTTCAAATTGTTTGACTAGTTTAGAGATATACTATTGGTATAGAATTAACTTTAAATCTTTCATTTCCCACTCTCCCTGTAATTAATATATGACTAGAGCTGAATCTTCAAATAAATCCAACACTTTAATTTTCTTTTCAATTGTTGCTTGCAAACCCATAACACAAGCCTCGTATTCAGCCATATTATTTATGCAATTAAAATTTAATCTAGCTCTGATGAAAAAGTAATGTCCATCAAGAGATATTAAAATTGCCATGATACCATGGCCTAGGGCATTTGTAGCTCAATCAAAATACATTTTCAAGGCTTTTCAATAGATTCTTTTTCCTCAATTTGAGAAATAGCCATTACATCTTTATTGAGAAAATCCAACTTTATTGGTTTGTAATTATTAGCTATACGATCGGTAAGGAACTCAACTATTGCACTTCCTTTAATTACCTTTTGAGTTATATAGACACTATCATATCTAAAAGCATAACTTACCATCTCGCTATCTTTTCTATCAATGAAGGCTTATCAAAAATATATTTAATGGGATTCAACTTTGCTATAAGTCAAGTAGTGTGATAAAGCATGTATTGTCTGAGCCTTCAAGCTGTCCAAGCTGGCACATAACATATTTTCTCTAATGGTAAATACTTGGACTCATAATCAGTTACTTTTTACTCAATTAATAAATTACTTGATCTTTTTTGTTGGTTTTATCTCTTTGCCTCAACACACATCTCATTGAATTTTTATGTATTGTTAAGTACCAACTTAGGTGGATTTGATAAATACTCTTTGACTTTATCAAATGCTTTTCGATATTCATCATTTCATCTCTTGGATCATGTTTTTTAAAAAGCTTGAAAATGAGATTACATTTGTAAGTGAGTTAAGAGATAAAATGAGCAATATAGTTCAATCTTGCTAAAAAATCTCGTACTTCTTTTAAAGTATGAGGAAGGGACAACTTTTGAATGGCACGTATCTTATCTGGATCCATTTTGATTTGTCTTTCATTGACCATGAAGCCTAATAGTTTTCTTGATTTAGCACTAAATGTATATTTGGCAGGGTTCAACTTTAGCTAAAATTTTCTTAACCTATCAATAACTTTTTAGGTTGATTACATGATCTTTTTCTTCACGAGACTTTGTGATAATATCATCCACATATACTTTTATTTTTTTATGTATTATATCATGAAAAAAAGTTAGCATTGCTCTTTGATAAGTAGTATCAGTATTTTTTAATCCAAAAAGTATAACTTTGTAGTAGAATGAGTCCCATATGGTTACAAATGTTATATTCTCCATATTGTCTCAAGCCACTTTGATTTGTTTGTAACTTGATAAGACATCTATAAAGGAAAATGTTAAATGTTGAATAGTGTTATCCACTAAAGTATCGATATGGGGTAGAGAAGAATTTTCGTTAGGACTTACCTTGTACAAATCTTGATAATCGACACACATTCTCACTTTTTTTTCTTTTTTGGAACTGGTACCATGTTGGCTACCCATTCAGGATATTTCATCACTTTTAAACATCCAGCATCAAATTACTTTTTTATTTTTTCCTTAATTTTTAATACCATTTCTGGTTTCATACTTCTTAATCTATTGTGCCAGCTTACATTCTAATTTCAAAGGTAGTTTGTGCTCTACAATATTAGTGCTAAGTCCTAATGTTTTTTGATAAGGCTATGCGAACACATCCACATATTCCTAGATTAATTTTTCTAACCTTTTTGTGTCAGTTGGTAGAAATGATGTACCAACCTTAACTTCTCTTCCGTTGGATTATCTCTCAAATTCACTAATACGATAATCTCTTGATGGGGCTCAATTGGCTTGTCTTAATGTTTTATCAGTTTCAACAAATCAGGAGGCATAGTGTAATCATCTGAGTCTCCTTCATTATCAAGTTCATCAACATGAATTGAGTTTTTAAAATCAAATTCAAGATTGTTGTCATGATTATCCTCATATTCATTATTTGGGAACCTAAAAATGGGTGAGATCAAGAGAATTTTGGCACACAACAGTGGAATGGCAAGAAAATGATAAAGAAAGAATGAATGAAAATAAAAATAATAAAAGAAATACAGATGTATCTTTAAAGTCTTTTATTAAAATGACAAACTTGAAACATAACATAAAAGATCTCTTAATACTCATGGAATAAGTAACTACGGATTTAAAGTTTCACAACATATTACTTTTCAAAAGTTGACAAGATAACATATGGCTTTATGACTTTTTAAGTATTCAACTCAAAATCCAAAGAACATGGGTGCCCGAACAAATCTTCAATTTGGCTTTTCTTTTCTTTTTCACCCACCATCTGAATGGCCAATTCATAAAAAAAACTTTCAAAAATTTTACATTTGGGGCTTTGGGTGAATTTGGATAGATACATCATCTTGTTAAAAAAAATCATAGAGGTAAGGAATAACTATCGATTTTGACTTCGGTTCACATCTTTTAAGATTAGCCACTATTTTTTCTTTCTTTCATTCATCATTTTTATTTTATCCATTCTTGTTGGCTTATATCCAAGTTGAATCTATCTTTTTTGTCATATATTGCTGATAGCTCCATGATTCTTTATAGGTTCTTCTCTAATCCAGTTTTAGGTTGCCATCATATTCCAATAAGCCACTTGACAACCATTTGAATGGCAGCAGACAAGTGTAGTGAATACAATTTAGTCCTTTCAGCCACATAGGTAGCATTGACAATATCAAAAGATCTATAAGAGCATTTCAAAACTTTGTCCATAGCTTCCACATAAAGGGTATTCATAAGCTGGGTTATCAACAATGAATTTAACTTTTTGCTGTAGTGAAGATAAAATAGCACCAGCCGTATAAATCTATGCCTACCCAACAAGTAGCTGTATAAGGGTGAGATATTCATAACTTGAAATTTCACATTAAAAGTGTAAAAACCAATATACAATGGCATTTTTATGTCTCCAAGCACTTTTTGTTGGCTTTCATCGAAAGCCTTAACAACCATGTGATTGGGTTTCATGTAAGATACATCAACAGGTAGTCTTGCTAATGTAGTCATAGGCATGACATTAATTGAAGAGCCATTGTCAATTAAAACCTTTTTCACTATATGACTCTTGCACTTAATAGTAATGTGAAGAGCTTTAGTACTTTCTCATCCCTCTAAAAGGACTCTTTTCATCATTAAAAGAAATATAGTTTGAAACCACCAAATTACTGACAAGCAATTCCACATACTTATCAGATACATTATAAGACACATATGCTTGATTCAATATTTTTAGTAAAGCATTGCAATAGGATTAGTAACTTAGTAAAAGTGACAATAGTGAAATTCTAGTTGGTATCTTATTCAATTATTCTACCGTGCTATATTTACTATGCTTTATCAGCTTTAAAAATTCACAAGCTTTATTTTTAGAGATCGACTTTCGGTGTTCTTTATCATGGACTATTAGAGGGTTATTCTGACTTTTTTCTTTTTTTTTTCTTTAACCTTAGCTTTTTTTAAAGCTTTTTTAAATATTTTTAAAGTGTAATATCACCCACTTCGAGTTACACCTCATATTTCTATTATATTTGTAGTATCTGGGTTGACTATAATATCACAATCATACTTTTATGGTACTGTTTTATCACTTTAATATAGAAAATGGCTAGGGACTTTGATAGTCAACATTGGTCGAGAGATAAGCCTTTTTGACATTGAGGTTGGCTTTTCATAATAATATATGGTCACAGATCTACACACGAATTTTGTTGGCACATTAAGGGTAGCCACTTCAGCTTTTATCAAATTTTCTCGCTCTTTACAAAACTTAATTTGACCAATGTCCATCAATTTTTGTACCTTCTGATGTAATAGATCATAGTTCTCGATATAGTGCCCTAAAACACCCTTATGATAGTCATAACTCTCAACTGATTTAATCATCTCTTGGTAATTATAAGGCTCTATTGGTTTCAGCATATCGGCCTTAACTAAAGTTTAAAAAACTTTAACCATCAAAATTTTAACTTTGTCTATCTTTCTTTTAACATAACACTCTTGGCCGTTTATTAAAGCATTTATTATTGACACAGTATGATTTGACAGAGAGTTTTCATTAACATTTGGAGCTCTTCGTTAGCTAGTATCAAAGTTTAATACTCCTTTCTTTATTAACTTTTGAATCTTACACTTTTAAGCAATGTAGTTCTCTATAGAATGGCTTGCACTTCTATAATGATAATCATAATGTGCATTTGGATCATACTATTTAGGATACAGAGGTTTCAATGGTTCTCAAAGAATAGGTACTAGTAAATGATTCTTCACAAGTTAAGGGAATTGGTCAGTGTATATCATGGGGATAAGGTCAAAAGAGGCTTTTTTTTAGTATTTTTTAAAGCTCTTTGACTACTACCTTGGTTGGGTCTCTATTATGGTTTAGTCGGTGTAGTAGGATGATTGTACATATATGTGAGTGTTTGAAAAAATGGCTGAAAAGAGGATAGATAAGCTGATTGTTAGATTGGCTGATACGAATGAAGGATAGATGTCATATTGTTTATGTGAGGGTAATGGGTTTGCTACATTGGTGCAAGGTATAAAGTAAATCCTCTAATATGTTTCCCTATATAATTCATTGCTTACTTTTCACTTTTTCTCTTTTTGGGTGCTCTACTTTTCTTTTGCCACTTTTTTCTCCTACATCAAGTTTACCATTTTTTATGGTATTCTCGATAATCTCGCCTGAGATCACCATGTTTGTAAAATTTTTGATTGCATTTCTGATCAATGTCTCATAATATGGTGCTTTTAGGGTATTGACAAATAAAATAGTTGTTTCTTTCTCAGTGAGAGAAGGCTATACTTGCACAGGCACATCTATTCATCTTTATGCATATTTTTTAAAGCACTCAGTTGCTTTTTTTTCATACTCTATAGAGACAAATGATCTATAACTAGATCCATAACTTGCCTATATTGAGTAAAGAATACCTTCATGAGTTCTTTTTAAGAGTGGATACGAATCTTGTTTAATTAATCATACCATTTAGCTACAGAACATAAAGCTATATTAGAATATGTGCATCAGTAGCTTTTCATCACAAGTTTGCATAGCCATTTTTTGATAATACATGATCATATGAGTTACCAAACGTTTGGTCTTATCATACTTTTCAAACTCAGAGACTTTAAATTTAGGTGGAATGACCAGTCTGGAACCAAACAAAGCTCAATCACGTCTATAAAGCCATAAAAATCCATATATTCTATAGCTCTAAGTTTTTCTTTTAGTGATTTCATCTTTTGCTTAGAACTTAAGTCATTTTCTATCTTAAGTGCTTTCATTCCTAGCTTTTCTATCTCTATAGGATTATCCAAATCTGGCATCTGAATCGGATCTAAAGATTTCATTCTTGAGGTAGGAACAACTTGCCTCTAAAATTGTGTAAGTTCAACTATTATAGGCATGTTAGGATAAACATATAAGTACTTTCAAATAAATGGTGTTGCTTATGGTTGTGAAAGGCTTGGGCTTGATGTAAAGTAAAACCTGGTTGATATAGGGGATCTTATCATCTTGTTATTGGTGACCTTCTTGAGCAACTTCTTTTCTAACCACTTTATTTTTTTTGATTATTTTTTTCATCATTTTCATCATCATATTAAGTTGTTTTTTCTATCTTATCTTCTATTTTTTTTTATCTTATCCATTCGATTGACCTGTTCTTATTCCAAGATTCTTATTTAAGCCCTGGTGTTGTATGAATGGTGAGTAGGCTAAATCAAAATTTTTGGTGGGTGAGCTATTCTTGATCCCTTATTACCACAATTGTTGTGAATTAGGATATTATATTTTAATGTTTTATTCAAACAAGTGCATGAATGAATGCATGAATAAAAAATGGACAAAAACAAACATGATACATTAAGGAGAATTTACCACACATCAATTAATAAAAAATGATTTTTATTACTTATCAAAGTTACATCCATAAAAGCTTAAAGTTTATTGCCTATCGAATAAACTTCTTTATCTGTTGATATTAATCTTGTGCCTTATTAAGGAAGTTTAACAAATTTAGGCTATGTGTCCTAATTGGTTGTACTCATATCTTCAATTATTTGACCCTATCTTCCATTTCTACAACCTTATGTGAAGCCATATTGATTTATTCAAACAAGTTGCTTCAAGTGTTCTTGTTTTGCCATGTATGCATTTTTCCATTATTTTCTTCTTTCAAGGTATTCTTGGCATTCCTCTTCCAGAATGAAAACCTAAGTTTTGACCTTATTGATAGCCTTTTCAAGTATCAAATTATACCTTTGAATTTTTAAAAATGCATATTTTTTTCTTGAAATTTTGCTTGCAGTTGTTTATTCTCTTTTAACAGTCAATCCAGTTCAGGAGTAGTAGATGAATGTGTCTTGTTTAAATCAATAAACAAATTCTTTCATCCATCTCTATCTTGATAGATCTATTAAATTTTTCTTTCTTACCGTTGCTTACTTTTCTTCTTTTCTTTTTTGAACCTTTTATTTTTGTGTTCCAATTCTTCCTTTTCTTTATGTAATTTTTGCTTTGTAATTTCTACTTCTAGCAATAAATCTTGAGGCTTTGGAGAAACTAGACTAGATGGGCTGCTTGAACTATCTTTATCTGGAATCACAACATCTTTAGCCCACCAAATATACCACATAGAATATTTTGGGTTGACTTGTTGGTGTGCCTACCTCGATCCATTCTCTTTGCTTGTTTCCATGCTTAGACAATTTCATTTGCCATCTTTATGGAATATGGTTCACCGTATGCAAAGCCTAACTAATTAAGTTTATATGTCATTGGAACAAACTATTCATATCCAAACCCTTTCTTTTTTGTTGATAAAAATTCAAAGATCTTATGGTTTTTGCCAAAATAACTAGAGCTGAATTGACATTGTTCTCAATTAGCTCTAAGAAATCCATCATTGCTACATCTATATGTCCAAATCCTTTTGGGAACATGACCATTCTATACAAAGCTTAAGCCAATAGAGTTGTGCACCACTTGTCATTTATAGTTTTAACGAGGTAACAATGTAAGAAATCTTAAGGAATATATACATTCTCGCATTTTCCTTTAGCATGTTTGTCAATCTTTTCACACTAATTTTTATCATCATAGCAAGCTTTTTACAGTAGCCTATGCCTTTGTTTCATAGATAAACTTTGTCGGGACATGAAAGGTGTAGGCAAAGCAATATGGAATACTCCTCAATTGTGGGCATCATATCCACCTCATTGAACACAAAACATCTATATGAAGGATCCCAGAACCATATCATGGTTCTAATAAACTATTCATCCACCTTTACTAAAAGAAGTAATACTAAATCTCTATTTTTTTCTTAAAAATTTTCTCGCATAGTGCTATTCCATTACTTCTAAATCAAAGTCAAACTAGAAAGGTCATTTTACTTCAAATTAAGATTAATTTTCTTATGAATAGTGGACACATAATCTACTGGTAAACAGTCTCTTTCTTTACTTTATTTTCCTCTAACTTGATTTTCAAGGTATCATGTTGGACTGATGTGGATTGAGATTGCTTTAGGCTTTGCATGGATGTAACTGAGATTCATTTTGCTAAAATTGGTATGTGGCAAACAACTTTCTGAATGAAAATGTGATGGTGCATGAGACAAATAATAAGAAATTTAAACAATTATAGCCTGTTCCTTCATGTGTCCTTATGTGTTTAGGATAATTTTAAATAATGGATAGTAATGGCTCTATCTTAAGGTAGGCTTCCTAAGTTATTTATATGCTGGGTTAGGATAACAAGCTAAATGTTCCCAAATTGTTCCTCACTGTTGTCCACACTAGACTAGTAAGGCATTTTGCTATTTACCTAAGACAGGCTACAAATAGAAAAAATTCAATTTGAGTGGGAGTATTTTGCTAGCCACTGCGGAGGTTAATACCTCACATGAGCATAGGTACTCTACCCCTTCTTAAAATGGATGAAGCTTGGTTCTAGAGCTAATGTTATGATATACATGTGTAGTGTGTGATGGAACAAATTTGTAAACACCTTTCAAACAAATAAATAAAGAAATAAAAGAGAAATTAGTCAAATGAATCAATAAAATGAACGAATAAAGAAAACAAGACAATTTGACCAAGATATCGGATCATATTAAAATTAATTTTTGGTTCAACTATTTAAGTCCCTAGTGGAGTTACTAAGCTATCATAATGATTTTTTGTTCAAAGACTTAATCGCTAGACATAAAGGTCAAGAAGTTGCCACCAATATTTTTTTTAAAGTGCGATTGGCCACCAATCTTATTTTTTTATCTATGAATTTTAGGTTAGGTTCGAGAGTACAGTTTATGTGTAGGAAAGGTTATAGCACCCTCACAACACCCGTCTGACAATGGTACCAATTAATCTTATAT
This sequence comes from Durio zibethinus, assembly GCF_047325235.1. NCBI lineage: Eukaryota > Viridiplantae > Streptophyta > Magnoliopsida > Malvales > Malvaceae > Durio > Durio zibethinus. Next base: position 8,108,838 of record NC_143167.1, on the reverse strand, counting down.
GATCCTAAGTTGGTCATGTTTAAATAGTATTTTACTTATTACCTTATCATTTTTATTTTTATATTTTTATTATTTGAATATTAAAAATTTCCTAAGTTATTTTCGATGCTTTTGGTATAATTTAAGAAATTTTCTCCTCTCGAAAGTATTTAAAGAAATAACTTATTTCATTAAAGAGACTCTATTGTCGGATTTATTTTAATATTTTTTTAAGTAAATCCTAAATTTCTTATTCCTACACTTTTGTTATAATTTTAAAAGTTTGGAGGATAATTACCACGTGTGATTACCTTTAATTTTATTTGTTGTTTATTTTATTATTGAGATAAAAATTTTAGTGGTTAAACTCTTAAAATATTTTCAACACTTTTGGACTATTTTAAGAAAAATATCTTAAAATATTACTCATGACTTTTTAAAAAAATATATTTATTTTATAATTTAAATATTTTATATTTTATTAATTTTTTTATTGAAAATATTTTCAAATAATCTTACCAACACTTTTGGTAAAATTTTGAAAAAACACTATATTAAGAATCACCACTTGTGATTTTATTACAATTGTTATTGTCTTTTTTAATATATATTTATTTTTATGTTTGAAAAATTCTAAATATTTCCAATACTTTTGGAATACTTTAGAAATTTTCTTTACATAAATTTTCAATAAAATCACTACTTGTGGCTTTATTTTTTTATTAATAATATTTTTGTGTGTTAAAAAAATTTAAAATATTTCTAACATTTTTAGAATATTTTAGAAAATCTCATTGTATAAATATTTTAATAAAATCACTTCTTGTGATTTTTTTTTGTTAGTAACTTTTTTTATGTTTGAAAAAAAATCTAAAATATTTTTAACGCTTTTAGAATATTTTAGAAAATTATTTGTGTAATTATTTTTACTAAAATCACCACTTGTAATTTTATTTTTTATTTTATCATCTTTTATTTATTTTTCATTAGTTTATTTATTTTCTTTATTCGATTGCATTAAAATTTTAATTATCATTATTTCATTTCATTATTTTAAAAGTATTTAAGAGGAAGTTAAGATTTTGAATTTTCCTAAATTTATTTTTTAGCAATTATTTTAAATTAATTTCAATAAAAATATTTTATTCTTTCTACCATTTATTTTATTTTTCTATCAAAAGTTTATTCAAAATATAGCAGCTCAGCTTGGATGGTTGAATCTCTACGTGGCTCGACTAAAAAAGAATCGGGTCAGAAATGGGTCACGTAGGTTCTGGGTGCAAATGTAGTAGACGTAAGGATCTCAAATAAGTAAGGCTTTCCCAAACGCTATCATTTAGGGGAAGTATAAAAGGCACAAACTTTTTACCTTTTGCTTCAGAATTCCTTTGAACCTTATCTCTCTAAAACAACTTCTCCCTTGCCTCTCTTTCTACTATATTCATATATACCTAGAAACAATTGAATGAAACCTAGTAAACAACAAATACTTTCTAAAAACCAACCAAATCCTTTGATGCCAGCATCAAAATCTTTAACTTCTTACTAGAAATTTTAACCTTTTCATCGAAAAATTTTAAATTTTTCTAGAAAACCTAGAAAAACTTCTAAACACTTGGATGAACTCCAATACCAATCAAACTCATCCTAAAAAAACACTAAACCAAAGCCACAAATTCTAAAAAATAAAAGAAGGCCAAAAAAATTCCATATGATTCATCTCCACCTCTCTTTAATTTCCCTTTCCCCTACTGCCTGTGAACTTGAGTTTCATTTATAGGGTTCTTTTAACAAAATTTTAGGGATTTAATAGATTTAATCCATGCTTGAATTTTTAGATTCTATTATAGGTTGATTATGGTCAACTATTGATATTGTTTCCCATTTTATACATCAAATATCCTAAAAGCCTTTTTTGCCCAATTCACATATGAGATTCCAAAAATTTTGATTTAATTTTCTTTCTTTTTTTAATTCTTTAATCTTTATGAATCAACACACAAATGAAATATAATAATAATAATTATAATAATAATAAAAAAATTTTGTTGGGCTAAAGCCTATACCTAATTAACAATTATTGGGCTCAAAGTCCAAACAAAATAAAAAACTTTAAAAAGCCCAAACATGAATATCTCCAGGGCCTAACGGTTTCGAAGAGATCAAGATTGAGAATTTGATCACATCCCTAAACGAAATAAGGTATCTACAAGAAGCATCTCAGCAAGGTTAGATTTGTGTAGTAAGGGACAAGGAAAGGTGATCATTCTAATGTAGTGAACCGTGGTGGAAGAGCAGTGGCATAGGGAAAGTGACATTGGCGTAGAGCTTTGGCTGATCGGCTATAGTGGAAAGGTAAAGCTTGGAGAGGGTAACAATATACTAAAAAGGCAAAAGGATTGGATGGTGGAATGAAGGAATTTCTTTGTTTGAAAGTTAGGCTTTCTATTTAGATCTAGAACTGTAAAAGCTAATATATGGAAATCCAAGCTCGGATCTTTAACAAAGACGTTGAAAGAAAGCTTGTCATGATGATTTTTAGGATTGCTAAATGTAAAATTAAGAAAATTAAGAAAAATGAAAGGAATCACCACCAATCTTTTTTATTAGGTGTGATTGGCCATTGAAAGTTTTTCTTTCTACTAAAAATAGTCAACTAAGTTTAAATTTATTAAAAAGATGATTTTGGTCTATAAAGACAGAATTAAGATCAGTAGTTGGTTATGTATGATAAAGGATTAGCACTTTCATAGTACTCATAAATTGGTACTAATTAATCATGCATCACCTTTGGTATTGAATAAAATGGTTTTAATTTGGAATTTAAGAATAATTCCCTTCATTTTTAGAAAGGAAATCAATTTTATTAGTCCTTTATTTAGGAATATTACAAAAATCTTTAGGTTAAAAAATTACCTTAAAATTCTTCAACATCTAGGCAGAATTTAAAGATAGTTCTTTTCACCTAAAATTTATTATAATATTCCTTAAAAATGAAAATAACATTTTTTGTAAAAGATAATTATAAGTGACTCTCCAACATCTAGGCAGAGCACCAAGAATTATTTCCCTTGGAATGTTATTTTGTTTTATTTTATAATTCCACATTTTTAAATAGCATACATTTTTCTTAAAACATTTTATACGAAAAAGCCAATGATGATATTATCAACTAGCCAACAATAATTAAAGGCACAAACATGTGAAATGAGTGCAAACAATATAAATAGATGCATGTATGCCACTGGATGCTATGCATTATGATGAAATGCAATTTGACATTGGGTCCTTAAAGATAAGGAGACCATCTTGGCTAGGGGTTTAATCAAATGAGTTCGAGTTGATACACTTCAAAATTCAAGGCTTGAACTCGACTTGAACTCGATCGAGATTTTTTTTAGCTTGAGCGTCAACTCGAGATAGAAATTGAGGTACTTAAGTTTGTTTGATTAGGCTCAATTAACATGTAAAACTAAGTTCAATTCTTATATTTGATAAGAAAACTCAATTATTTGTGCTCAAACTCAAGCTCAAATTTGAGATATTTTATTAATTGAACTAATTAAAATATATTAAAATATAAAAGCTTGATTAGGCTTGTGAGCTATTCGAGCTGAGTATAAGAAGGCTTAAACTCGACTCAATCGATAAATTAAGCTACTTAAGCTCGAGCTCGACTTGATAATAATCGAGCTGAATTTGAGTTTTATTCGAGTTAAAACAAAGTAACTTGCGAGTACTAATATAACATTTATACCCTAATCTTGACTCTCCAATATTTAGGCCAAGTTTAGATGCGACTATTTATATTTAAGACCCCATTTTTAGTGATATTTATTTTTTTTACTTTTTTGTTTAAGATTATTATTATTTCATATTAAGGACTCATATGAAAAATTTTAATGAAATAAAATTTCTTAAATACCCATAATCTAGGTAGCATTCGAGAATAATCTACTTTATATGATATTTTCGTACAAATTTTTAGAATTTTGTGATGGTTTTGGCGTATGGGCATAGGTCATGGTTTTTAGAGTCTCGTTTCAAGGTTTTGGAGTTTCAAGGTTTTAGGATTTTGAGATTTTGGATTTTAGGGTTTCAGTTTTTAAGGTTTTGAGTTTTGGATTTTAGGGTTTGGGGTTTTAGAGTTTCATGTTTTAAGGTCCTCGAGTTTTAGGGTTTCAAGATTATAAGATTTTGAAGTTTTGGGTTTTAGTTTTAAGGTTTCAAAAAAATTTTTATATTTTTTATTTTTATGAGAAAAATGGGAATTGTTGATAACCCAAACTTTTTCAATTATCCCTAATATCTAGGCAGACTTTGGAAACAAGTTCGATTTTTGTAATTTTCCTTTTTCTTTAACATTTTATATTAATGCAACATAAAACAAATAAATTATGCACATGAAAGCTAAAATTAGAACAACCAATTTAATCAATTTTATACATGTTTTATTCCCATTTACTATTTTTTTTGACACTTTTCCAAAATAAAAAAAGTGAAAGCAATTTTGTTTATTATTATTTTTATTTGTAAAGGAGTTTTTTTAATTTTTTAATTTAAATAATTTTAAAAATATTTTTAGAATTTTAATTTTTCAACATCTACACGGAATTAAACTTTTTAAAACACGATTTAAATTCCCTTTAATATCTAAGCAAAGTTTCCGAAATCGTTTTTCACTTTAAAGACATCATTTAAATTTTTTACTCTGTAAAAAAAAAAAAAAATCCTTTTTAAGCAAAATCATTTTTAAATCATAAAGTTATTAACTTCCATTCTTTGCTTAAATTACATTTTTAATTTATCAATCACCCATAAATAAATTAGTTTTGAAAAATATATCTATATGCCTTTTGTTTTACTATAATTATTATCATTTTTCATAAGTCCAAAAATAATAATAACAAGCATAAAAAATGACTAAAGGCTCATGAAAATAAATAAACGAAACAAAATAGAAATGTACCCAAATGATGTTTTTGGACCAAGAGCCAATATAACTATGCCAAATGTTTTTGGGCTAAGACCTAATCTAAGCCAGGAATGGACCAATTTTGGTGGGCTTCTAGCTTAAAGGTTTGTACTGGACTGGATTGGGTCAAGCAGGTTGGTCGGTCGTGTCGATTTGCTGGCTCGGGTTTACCTACCCTTTTTTTTTAACACTTTATAAATATCAAAAGTTTTTTTCATTCATTTCACACCTTTTTTTTTATACAAAAACACTACCTTCTTAAAAAAAAATATGAAGCACTCTCCCTAGCCTTCAGATTTTGGCAAAAAATTGTTGCCATCACCACCAATGGCCTTTTCTTCCTAAAATTGAGTTGTGGCTTCCTCTCTTCATCCTTTTCATAGATCCAACCTTAGTTTTTCTTAAATCAACTCCCAAATTTCTATATCTACAATTGAAGCCTGAAACTTTAAATTGCTAAAATTTATAATCTTTGTAATCATTTTGATCTTTTAATAAGTTGTTCCTCCTTCTTCAATCTTCGTTTTCATCATCCCTAATCATCCCAAAAACTCACATGCCATGAGTTGTCATGAGCTACATGGATTCTGCTTTTGACGCTAATTCTGCCACTTAGCACCGGCATTGTTCTTTACCTTTTTCTTTTTCTTAAACTGAGAGGAAACCAATGTTTGAAAGACATCCTACAAAATCTCCCCAAACTTTAACCTATTCTTTGTGAGATTTTAAGTTACTTTTTTATTTTTTTTATTTGGTGCTAGCATTGTGTTCCTTGTACCTAAGGGATATTTTTTTTTTTTTTGTTGAAAGTGATGGTATTTAGGGAGACCAAATGGGGGTATGTGTGTGTATGCCTTTTTTTGTGGCTTTCTGGTTGGTTTTCGATTGTATGCAAAATGGGTTAGGGGATGTGGCTTTTTGGCTAGGTTAGGGGTTGATGCTAGAGGACGTGGTGGGGTCAATTTGTCGATTAAGAGTTGAAACTGGTGACCTAATGGGATTGGGAAGAGTTGTTGATGTTGAGCTTCTTGGGCTTTATGAATTGGCAATGGATTTTTTGTTTTCGAGATTTTTAGTTTTGTATTTGCTTGATGGAGGTCTTTTTGGTTCTTGAATTAGTGATGGGAAAGACTGGGATTTTTTTATGCTCCCTGAAAAATGTTTTATCCTTTCTTTTATTTGTAGATGGCCCTTTTAAGTTTTTCTACCGCATTAGTTGTTGCATTTTGGGGTTTTTCAACACTACATTTCGAGGGAAAGAAAATTAGGAAATTTTTTTATCCAATCATGTTGGAAGCAAATGGAAACAAGAAAAGGCAAAAGAATGGTCCATAGCCAAGGATGGAAATATACAATACTAGTTTTAATTTGAAGAAAAAGTAAAGGTGAAAACCCTAGCTAAGGAAATCCTTATTTTGTTATTTTTTTTGTAAAATTTTTTTAATGTAATTTTTCAATTAATAATTTGGGCCTCAAAATTAAAAACTAGACTTCAAATTTACAAAACATGATCTAAAAGTGATTGATTCGAGATAAATGAGTTTAATCAAATTGGAACGTTTTAGTTGACTTGAATCAAAACGTTTAAATCAAGTACAAAAGATTGACTAAACTTGAATTGATCCAGATGAAATTAGGTGTCTATAAAGCTATGATAAAATTTTGGAAGAAAAAAGACGTCGGTTGGTGGCATCCAATGACGACACCGATAACGGCCAATGACAATCAACCACCATTTTCTGGGTTTAAAGGAAGCCATCTTGTTTTTTCTAAGAACTATAGAATTTTATTTTTTTTAGGGAAAAGATGAAATGAATGAAAAGAAAAAAAAACTTAAGCTTTTGTAAAGAGTAAAAAAAAAAAATCATAGCTTTAAACCAACCTAGTGACCTAATTTAGACCAACCCAATTCTGTCAACCTCCTTGGTTCAAGCTTGACCCCTATTCTCCTAACCCAAAAGCTCATCTTGGTTGGGCCACTTGATTTTTGGGCTTCAATTCTAGTCCAATTGAGGTTTTTTTTATATAGTTTTAGGCCCATGGTATCAATTCCTACATGTATTTTCACTTCCTTTTGAAGGTGTTGATAAGTATGAAAATCTATTTAATTTTTTGGAAATAAAAAATAAGATGACATTTTTTCAAAAAAATAATTTTGAAAACCATACTTAAATATTGGAGGAATTTCAAACCATGTTTTGAAAGATTAAATTTATTAAATTTTGCCTAGATATTGAAAAATTAAAAAAATTATCCTTCACCAAAAAATTAATAAAATTTTTAAAACATATGGCCTAAAATTTGCTTGTTATCAATAAGGTTTATTTTCATATATATTTCATATCACTCATGTCCATGCGCATTTCTTCTATGTTGATTAAGTTTAATTACAAGTTAAATTCCATGCATTCTTAATTTCCTTAATTAGTCAAATTTCAATGCATATTTTAGTTCTTGTGCAATATAGTTCTTTATGCTTTAATTTACTTTTGATGCAATTTATTTCTCATATTCATTATATTTACGCAAAAAATAATATTGATGATGTTTTTGTAAAAAAAAATGATAATGATCTTGGAAACCCTACCTAGATATGAGGAAATCCAAATCATGTTTTGAAGGATTAATTTTCTTGAATTATTCCTAAATATTGGGGAATTAAAGGAAATTTTTCTTCACAAAAATAAAAAAATGTAATTTATTTCAATCTTAATTTTCTTTTAAAATAATAATGATAGCAAATAATAATGGCCATGATAGATGTAAGGTTAGATGCATATAAGGTAAGATTATTAATGACATTGGCATTATTTATCTTGTATTGTATCACATCATGAAATACAAAAATACGAGTGATATTTCACTAATTTTTTAAAAAAAATTTCATATGTATAAAAAAATGATTAATATATCTACGTGAAAATAATCATTGAGATCTTACCAAGATTTTGGAAGGTTTTTCAATAATTAATTTTTGTAAAAAAATTTTACCTTAAATTTTAAGGAATATTATGAGAATTCTAAGTAAAGAAATATTATTCAAAATTCTGCCTAGATATTGGAGAATTAAAAAATATGTCGATACTAAAGATTTTCATTTTATTCCAACAATAAAAGATTTTCTAAAAAAATTGAAAAAAATCATTTTAAATATTAGAATTAAGACCATTTCTTATTAATAGTTAGAATAACATATAATCAATTGGTACCATTTTTTTAAAAATAGGCGCTGTGGGGTATTACTCTTTCCACACGCATAACCGACTCTCGAACCCAACTCTGTTTTCATGGATCAAAATTATCTTTTTGATAAATTTTAAACTCGTTTTATTGTTTTATTAAAAAGATAACTTTTTAGATGGCTAATCACATTTAACAAAAAAATATTAGTGGTGACTCCTCTTCTTTTAAAACTTTTAAAAAATTTTTCATTTCATGATCCCCAAAACCATTATGACATATATGATAAAAAAAGGTACTGATAGGCAAATGACCATTTCACGGACTCTACAACGAAATAATGTTACAGAGAGAAAAAATAAAACTCTTATAGAAATTATGAAGTCTATGATGGCCTACAAAAATTTACCAATTACCTTTTAAGGTGATGCATTGTTAACTGCCACCAATATACTCAATACAGTACCTTTCAAGTTAGTTAAGTTTACCCCTTATGAATTATGGATTGAAAGAAAACTTGATCTCAGTAATTTGAAACTTTGGGATTATGTTTCCTATGTACATGGGACTGCTCATCCAAATGTCAAGCTAGGTTCTCGAGGCAAAAAGAGTATATTTGCAAAATACTCTGGGCATCCAAAGGGGTACATGTTCATAGGTAAACAATCAAGTGAAAATGTAACTAAATTTGAATCTCGAGATGCCACTTTTTGGAAAATGGGTTTTCAAAGAGATGTGAGATAAATCAAGAAATGTCTCTTTATGAGATGGATGAAGCAAATGATTTGGTAGTTCGAAATCAATTAATTCATGTTCTTGATCAAGAACCCAAAATATCTGATCCAAGTTAGAGCATGACTAAAGATGATAAATTTGGTGAATTAATTTTCTAAAAATCACAAGTGAGGCAAAATAATCATGCAAATATTCCTCGATGTTGTTTTGATATAAAAGAGAAAACATTCTTGATTTTCTATAAGATGAAGAAGAGCCAAGAAATGTTAAAAAAGCTTTCTCATCTTTCGTAACAAAAAAAAAATGAAAGCAATGGATGAAGAGATAGAGTCTATGAGATCAAACTGTATTTGAGAATTGGTTAATTTTTCTAAAGGATGCAAAGTAATTGGGAACAAATAGGTTCTCAAGGTTAAGCACAAGTTAGATGAGACTGTCTAGTAGCAAAAGGGTATACTCAATAAGAGGAAATTGATTATGAAGAAACCTTCTCTCCTGTTGTGAGATTTATCTCGGTATGTTTAATTCTAGCCATTATAGTCATTTAGATTTGGAGCTACATCAAATAGATGTAAAACCTATCTTATAGGCTTCATTAACAAAGGTCAAAAGCACAAAGTGTGTAGGCTGTTAAAATCAATTTACGATCTTAAACAATCTTTCAAACAGTGGTATATTATATTTCATTAAGTAATAATTTCATATAATTTAATCATGATTGATGAGGACCACTGTGTGTATGTCAAAAGAGATAAAGATAAATTTGTAATCTTATCACTTTATATGGATGATATACTTTTGGCTGATATAAAGAATATATCACTAAGATAAAAACCAGGTTGTCCTCAATTTTTAAAATGAAGGATACGGGTGAAATAGCTTACATATTTGGTGTAAAGATATTGAGAAATCATTCCAAAAAGTTGTTAACTCTTTCATAAGAGTAATACATTAAAAAAGTTCTGGAATGATTTAGTATTCAAAACTGCAAGGCAATAAATGCTCATATGACAAAAAATGAAGGCCTTAGCCAGAGAATATGTCTTAAAACTTTATAAGAAAAGGAACAAATGACAAGAATTTCTTACTTTAGTGTGGTTGAAAGCCTTATGTATGCTATGATGTGCATAAGGCCTGACATCTACTATTCATGGGCACAGTAAACAAATATTAATCCAATCCAGGTCAATCCCAATGTAAAGCCGTAAAAAGAATATTGAGATATCTAAAAGTACCGTTGATTATACGTTGTGCTATTAAGGAAGTGATTTGCATTTGATTGGCTATATGGATGTTGATTGGGAAGGATATTTAGATGAAAGAAAATCTACCTCTGGCTATGTTTTTTTACTAAATAGTGGGGCTATTTTGTGAAACAGTAAGAAATAGACTTGTATAGAACTATCCACAATGAAAACTGAAGTTATCGCATTTTCAACTGTAGTACAAGAGACTATTTGGCTTAAGAGATTCTTGAATCATTTGAAATTTAAAAAGGATGAATCCAATTCAGTGTTGATGAATTACAATAGTCAAGCTACAATCATATTCACAAAAGATCTCAAATATCATTCTAAGACCAAATATATAGATACCAAGTATAACTACTAGAGACATATGGTTGCATAAAAAAATCAATATGTAGCATATTTTTACACATAAGATGATTGCAGATCCATTCACTAAGCTCATACCTAAAGATATGTTTAATAGCCACATCAGATCTCTAGGATTGCGTAGATGTTAAAGTATATGTATTGATTGAATGATACTATATGAACAATGTATGATATTATCCCATTTGAGATGACTTATATTGAATACAATTAATGCCATTAAAGTTTAGTACTTTATTTTGTGATGCATGCACACATGTATATGTATATGTATATATATGATATGATTTGAAAGGTATGTTGGATAGATGATTGGCCTTTTCACACATGCTATTGTCTCAATGGTTTCGCACAATGAAAATGAGATTAGTTTTAAGCTATAAATTGAAAGCCTAAGCTTGAAACGTAATCCCCTTAATAAAGGATCAAGATAAAGTCATTTGATATTGAGATTTATGATCAAAAGTGAATAAACCCATAATTCACTTTATCTATCTTAATATGCCAAGTGAAAGTCCTATTGATTATGTGAAATCAAGTAGAGTTATAGACTCAAGTCAGATAGTGGGAGTATCTAAATTATTACATGTACGATATTGATATATAAATGATGAAAAACATATGCTCCCTAAGAAAAATGAAAGTAATATTGTAGCACGTATTTCATACCACATGAGCATTATTTCACCAACAAGGGTAGCAAAAGAATAGCTCTCTTTTTCTTGTTGTGTGAGACCTTGAGTTCAAAAGATCTCATATTTAGTAACCTAAAGGACTTTCAACTGTTTTTTTAAAGGTTGAATTCAATGTTAATTATTTTGGATTGTTACTAATGGTCATGAATGATTCAATCTAATTGGATATATCTAGATAGTAATTGAATAGAAATAGAGAGATTCTAGAATAAGGGAAGATCATTCTAGTGTTATATTTAGTTGTATTCACAGGTCGACCAATTATGTTCATAATTGTGAATACACAAGTATATCATGCAATATGATAAAAGAGAGATCGTGAAAAAATTGAAATGTAATTAAATGGATCTAAGGTGCTGTATACTTACTTTACTTGTAATTAAAAGTTACTATACATACCTAACAATTGTATAAGTGATTGAATTTAATTATAAGCTGCTATATAAACCAATAGTTGTGTAATAACTAAGCTTTCAAAGTATGCTGGTCACATGGTTTTTTTTATATATATGAACATGATGTAAAGAATAGAAAAAAATTTTTGAGATCATGAGAGTTTGACATTGTCATAACGTTTAGATCCGGGGATCTATCGCTAGACATTGACTTGAAGGAGTCGCCACCAATCTTTTTAATCTAGGTGCGATTAGCTACCTAAGGAACCTGCCCTTTCAGGGAACACCTAAATTTAAGGGTCCCTAAAAGAATAGGTTCGGGTCTACTAACCAGAACAGGGTTCAAGAGTTCGGTTACGTGTGAGGAAGGTTATAGCACCCTCACAACGCCCATCAAAAGATGGTACCAGCTTAATTTTGTGTTATCCAATAAGCCCTAAAAATTTACCAAGTAATTAGTTATTCGAAATTATTCTCAATTGACTTTAATACTTTTAGCAGAAAATTGAGAGAATCCCCTCACCTCAAGAGTATGCAAGAAAACTACTGTTTCACTTGCAGAGGCTCCATCGTCAGATTTATTTGACATTAAAGAAAATTCAAAAGAAATAAAAAAAAATGATTGCTTTTGTATAGGGAAAAATTGATACTTTCAACTTTTTCCAAAAAATATTCTTTTGAAACTTTAATTTCGAGGAAAATTGATACTTTCAACTTTTCCTCAAAAATACTTTTTGGAAACTTTTAATTTCAAGGAAAATTGATACTTTCAACTTTTCCTCAAAACCTTTTTTTTTTGAAAAACTTTTAATTTCGAGGAAAATTGATACTTTCAACCTTTCCCCAAAAATATTTTTTTGGAAACCTTTAATTTCGAGGAAAATTGATATTTTCAACTTTTTCCAAACAATATTTTTTGAAAACTTTTAATTTCGAGGAAAATTGATACTTTCAACTTTTCCTCAAAACTTTTTTTTTGAAAATTTATCTTTAAGGAAAATTGATACTTTCAACTTTTCCTCAAAAATAATTTTTTTGAATTTTTTTAGAAAAATAAAAATAATAAAATAAAATAAACAAAGTAAAAATGAAAATAAATAAAAGGATAAAAAATAAAAATATTAAACAATTCTAATATAATAATAATAAAAATAAATAAATAAATAAACGAAAAAAAAAACCTAGGAACGACTCGGCTAGCGGCTCGGCTCGGCTCGACTTAAGGAAGAAAAATGGCTTGAAGAAGCAGCTTAGGGGTATCGATTTTGCTTGGCTAATGACTTGAGATGCGGGTCGAAAGCGGGTCGACGTGCGGGTCGGGTCGGATCTTGGCAAAACGCGTGGATCCTCTGGGTCACTTAACGTAAAAACGACGTCATTTTGAGAGGGTATATAAGGCTGATTCCTTCATTTTTTCAGCAGAACCCTTCTTTTCTTCTCTCTCTTCCCTTCTTTCTTCTCACTCTTCCCTTCTTTCTTCTCACTCTTCTCTCTAGAAATCGAAGAACTCTGGTTGAATGTTCATCGAATTCTGAAAATTTTCACCGAAAGTTCACTGGAAAACTGATCGATTTTTGGAAATGTTGTCCAAAACTGGGAAGTTGGTCGAAAACTTCAGACTTGGCGGGAATAGCTATCGAAAAATTCAACCTTCGTCGAAAAATTCACCAAAATTTGTAAAAAATTCTTACCGATTCTTAGAGCTATTGTCACACCTCTAAACCTTTTCTCAGCTTTTAAACCTTTTGTATGTTCTTTCCTCTCAGCCAATAACTCTTTTCTCTATCTTTTTCCTTTGATCTGAGGGTCTTTTTATAGGGATTGATCAGAAGAGTTTTTGATCAATCCCAACTCCTCTTTGGATTGATATTCAATCATTGAATCCAATATGGACTCTGATTGAATCCTAATCCACAGTGGGATTCCTCCAAAACCAATCCAATCTTGAACCGAAAAAAATCAAAAAAATAAAAAAGAAAATAAAAAATATTAATATATAATTAAATGAAGATAATCAGATAAACCAAAAAATTAATAGATAAATTAACAGTAATAATAGATAAATAATAATAAATATATAAAGATAAAATAAATAAATAAATAAGGAAAAAAAAGAAAGAAAAGAAAAAAGAAATATATATATAAAATAAAAATAAAATACGAAAAAAAAAATGGGCTTACCCGGACCAACCCATTTGGACCAAGCCCAATTGATCCGGGTCTGGACCAAATTGGGTGTTTATAGCTGCCTCTCTTTTCACATTTTTTGTGAAACAGAAATTACGCAAAGACGTAGACACCCATTCAAAACTCAACTCGACCCTTTTTTTTCTTTTTTTTGTGTTTAAAATTTGATCGAGGCTCCTCTAAACAGGGGCTCAACAACTTTGAAAATGAATAAATAATGCTCCTTTAATCAGAGGCTCAACGACTTTGGAAAAAAAAACAAAGCTCCTCTAATCAGAGGCATTTTTTTGTTTTTTCTTTTGATCAAAACTTCTCTAAGCAGATGCTCAATGACTTGAAAAAATAAATGAATTCTCTAAGCAGAAACACCATGACTTCAAAAATAAATGCTCATCTAAATAGAGGCACCATAACTTTGAAAAGTAAATTGCTCCACTAAATAGAGGCAACGAAACTTTAGAGAATAAATTGCTCCTTTAAACAGAGGCACCACGACTTTGAAAAGTAAATTGCTCCTCTAAATAGAGGCAACGAAACTTTGAAAAATAAATTGCTCCTCTAAACAGAGGCACCACGACTTTGAAAAGTAAATTGCTCCTTGACAATCATATCCAAAGGAGTTGAAAATTGTGTTTGAAGGAATTTCAGGAGATTATGCCCAAAGGTCTTATAAATCAACCCCGATACCAAGAGACATCCTATTTCAAGGATTAGGAACTTACCTGAAAGTTTTTTTTTCAAATTTGAAAATGTCTTCACATCTATCTCCTCTATGTGGGATTTTGGAATACCCCTGCTTCTTGAATTTATGTAGTATATGTTATGCAATGTATATGAAATTCAATGCATGTTATGCAAATTTGGCCAATTAACTCCTATTTAGTTTATGGTACTCAAGCTTCTTAAGCTCTTTTCTTGGGCCCCAAACCTTTTGATTCTTCAAAAATCATATTACATTACTCTTCTAAGATCGAGCTAGGGTAGCTCTCAACCACCTCTTCCGTTTGTAAAAAAAAAAATTCTTTCCAAATTCAATGTCCTTATTAGAAACTGAACATCTCGATTCTACCTTCATCATTCGGGACCTCTTCAATATAATGTAAAAATTCTTTCATGCCATTATTCATTTATCAGTCATTATTTCACACTCAAAAAGTAAGAATGCATTTGTCCATTTCTTCCATTGTAGGATATTAAGAAGAAAAGAATAAGAATAGTTGAGATACAGTCACCAAAAAAGACACAAAGAGTGAAATAGAATGTCTTTTATTTGCAAAATGTTGGCAAATTTTGACCAAGAGAGAATTACAAGGATAAGTATGGGGACAAAACCAAAAATGAACAATTGGATAATCATGATAACACATCTCAAGATTTTTTTTTCTGAAAATCGAACCATTTGATGTATTTAACAACTTGGAGCTCCTCTGAATTTGCTAGTCTCCATATCAGTGGATTTTTAAATTTGATGCCGTATTCTCCTTATCTAAGCTACCTTTTCAGGTTTTCAACTTAGACACCCCATATGACTCAAACTGTCCTTTTAGGGTTTTTACCTTGAGTCTTCCTTTTTCATTCACTTTTTTTCTTTTTCTTTTTTTCATTTTTTCTTTAAGCATAATATTTTTTCACAGCATCAGAATTTATAGGATGGGACAAATCATTTCCATCCATCTCAATCAGTATCAATGCTCCACCCGAAAAAGCCTGTTTCACCAAATACGACCCTTTCCAATTCGAAATCCATTTTCCTCTACTATTGTGCTAGATTGAGAGAATTCTTTTCAAGACTAACTCTCCTTCTCGAAAGCAACGAGGTTAAATCTTCTTATAATGAGCCCTCATCATTCTTCTTTGACATAGCTGACCATGGTACAGTGCAGTCAATCTCTTTTTTTCTATAAAATTTAACTGCTCATAGCGTTCTCAAATCCATTCAGTTTTTTTCAACTCAACTTCTTTTAGAACCCTCAGGGAGAAAATCTCTACTTCCACTGGTAGTACAGCTTCCATCCCATAAACCAAAGAAAATGGGGTTGCCCCAGTAGAGGTACGAACTGACGTTCGATATACGTGCAATGCAAATGGCAACTTCTCGTACCAATCTTTATAAGTCTCGATCATTTTTTTCAAAATCTTTTTTATTGTCTTATTGGCTCCCTCAACTGCCCTATTCATTTTTAGATGGTATGGTACTGAGTTATGATGCTTGATCTTATATTGAGCACATATTTTTTGCATCATCTTACTATTTAGATTCTTAGTATTGCCTGAAATAATTCTCTTCGAAAGTTCATATCTATAGATGATCTCTCACTTTATGAACTTGTAAATCATAGATCGTGTCACACTTGCATATGATGCTGCCTCTATCCATTTTGTGAAGTAATCTATCATCACAAAAATGAATTTGTGCCTATTAAAAGCCTTTGGGGTAATAGGACCAATGACATCCATGTCTCACATTGAGAATGGCCATAGTGGTGCCATAACATGTAAAGTAAAAGGTAGAGCATGGATCTTATCAGCATATATCTGGCATTTATGGCATTTACGAGTATAGTCAATACAATCACTTTCCATCATCAACCAGTAATACCCTACTTTCATGATCTGTCTCATCATCATATGTCCACTAGTATGTGCCCCACATATTCTGTCATGCACTTCTTCAATGATTTTTCTCGCTTCAGTCTTACTTACGCACATCAATAATACTTGATCCCAGCTTTTTTGTATAGAACATCCTTATCTAGGAAAAAGCTCATAGCCAATCTTCGGATGGCCCTTTTATCATTTTTTGTTGCTTGAACTGGGTATTACTGATCCCTAATATACTGTAGGATGTCATAATACCAGGGCTTTCTATCTTCTTCTTCTTCTACATTAGAGCAATAAGTTGGTGTATCCTTAACATCTAGCTTGATGGGCTGAATGTCAGTATTATCATTAATTTGAATCATTGTAGCCAGAGTAGCCAATGTATCAGCAATCAAATTCTTTTCTCGAGGTAAGTGGTCAAACTGGATATCTTCAAATTATTTCGTTAACTCTAGAATATACTTATGATATGAAACGAGTTTTGAATCTCTCATCTCTCATTCTCTTTTCAATTGATATATAACTAGAGCTGAGTCTCCGAATACTTTTAATGCTTTCATTCTTCTATCTATAGCAGCTTGTAGGCTTATGACACATGCCTCATATTCAGTAATGTTATTTGTGCAATTGAAATTTAACCTTGCTATTACAGAGTAATATTACTCTTCTGGGGAAATCAAAATTGTCTCAATTCCATGTCCCAAGGCATTGGCAGCTCCGTCAAAGTACATTCTCCAATAGTTTTCTTCATGTTCCCCTTTCTCTAGTCGAGAAATAGTCATTAGGTCTTCATCAGGAAATTCTAACTTCATTGGCTCATACTCTTCAATAGCACGATTTGCAAGAAATTTCGCTATAACGTCCCATTTTATTACCTTTTGGCTCACATATATAACATCATATTTCAAGAACATTACTTGCCATCTAGCAATTCTTTCAGACAAAGAAGGCTTCTCGAAGATATATTTAATTGGATCCAATTTTACTATGAGCCATGTGGTATGATAAAGCATATACTGTCTGAGTCTTTTGGCGGTCCATGCTAATCCACAACAAATTTTCTCCAATGAGGAATACTTGGATTCATACTCTGTGAACTTTTTACTTAGATAGTAAATAGCTCTATCTTTTCGACTAGACTCATCTTGTTGTCACAGCACACATCCCATTAAATTTTTGCATACTGTTAAGTACAGAATTAAAGGTTTCTCTGAAACATTGAAGGGTTTGACAAGTATTGCTTAATTTTATCAAACACCTCTTGACATTTCTCATTTCATTTTTTGGGATTATTCTTACGAAAAAGCTTAAATATGAGATCACATTTGTAAGTAAGCTGAGAGATAAACCAAGAAATGTAGTTCAATCCCTTAGAAAACTTCGAACTTCCTTTGGTGTGCTAGGAGGTGACAAATTTTGAATGGCCCGTATCTTATTTGGATTGACTTCAATTCCTCTTTCACTGACCACAAAGCCTAGCAACTTCCCTGGCTTTACCCTAAAAGTGCACTTGGCTGGGTTTAACTTGAGCCAGAATTTTCTCAACCTCTCAAATAACTTTCTGAGGCTAGTGACATGATCTTCATCCTCACAAGACTTTGCAATCATATTGTCTACATACACCTCGATCTCTTTGTGCATCATGTCATGGAAAAGTGTTACCATGACCCTTTGATATGTTGCCCCAGCATTTTTTAACCCAAAAAGCATGACTTTGTAACAAAAGGTCCCCCACATAGTCACTAAAGTGGTCTTTTACATATCATCTGTAGCCATTTTTATCTGATTATACCCTAAGAAACCATCCATAAAGGAGAAAATTGAATGCCTAGCCGTATTATCTACCAGTGTGTCGATATGAAGCAAAGAAAAGTTATCCTTTGGACTAACCTTATTTAAGTCCCGATAGTCTACACACATTCGTACCTTTTTATCTTTCTTAAGAACGGGTACTATATTGACTACCCACTCTGGGTATTTGGCCACTTGTAGAAAACCTGCATCAAATTATTTTTTCACCTCTTCTTTGATCTTTAGTAACATTTTAGGCTTCATTCGTCTCAGTTTCTATTGAACTGGCTTACATTTTGGCTTTAAGGACAGTCTGTGTTCCACTATCTCTGTACTCAGCCTTGGTATATCCTAGTAAGACCAAGTAAATACATCTATAAATTTTTAAAGTAAGTCTACCAAGCGTTGTCTATCTCCTGATGAAAGTGAAGTGCCAATTCTGACATCTTTCTTACTCTCTTCATCTCCCAGATTCACTAAGTCAACTAACTCCTGATGAGGCTCAATTGGCTTATTTTTTGTTCAATCAACCTCATTAGGTCCGCATGCATATCATATTCCTCAAAATTCTCTTCATTGTCAAGTTCATCAATATTAATTGAGTTCTCAAAACTAACTTGTTGATTGTTATCATAACTATCTTCATGTTCATTTAAAGACCTGAAATTGAATGAAATGGGATATGTTGACAATATGTATTTGAAAAGATGGAAATAATAAAGACACAAGAAAAAATGAATGAAAATGCATCCTTCTTATTTTTTATTAAAAATAATAAATGATAAATGGCCCAAATAAGAAAGATCACTCCAATACCTTGGGCAATGGCTATTGGGATGTTATAATTACATTGTATTAGTCTCAAAAGTCACAGGCATCTTGATGGCACTTCAATTATTCAGCTCATAATCTGGCAGATAATGACGAACCCACTTCTCTTGATTAAGTCCCATTTCATCTTCAATAGCATTAATGGTTAACTGGGCAAAATCATTTTTTACACTTATTTTTGTATCTGGGTACATGAATCCTTCAGGTATGAAAGTCTCATACAGGTGTGGGATAACCATTAGTCTTGTTGTCTTTCCTGCTGACCTTCTTTTGACCTTCCATTCTGTCATCTCATAGCCTAGGCCTAACCTGTCGCTATTGTCTATCACCATTAGGGGTTCTTTTATTCCCTGTAAGTTTTTGCCTAGCCTAATCCTGGATACCAGCCCTTGTTGATGAATTGGCTCATCACTGTCCTTGAAAAAGGTTGATTTTAAAATCTTTAAACTATAGAATTAACCAATTCAAAAGATCGATAAGAGCATTCCAATGTTTATTCGGTAACCTCTACATATGAAGTGTTCAATGATTGGGTCACTAGCATGTCTTCCTCCCTAACTACCACTACTAGTTGACCTTCTACATTAAACTTGATCTTTTAATGCAAGGTAAAGGGCACAGCTCCTACCATGTGAATCCATAGTCTTTCCAATAGACAGCTGTAAGATGGAGAGATATCCATCACTTGAAACTTTACATTGAAAGTGCATGGCCCAATTTGTAAGGGTATCTCGATATCCCTCAGGACTTTTCTTTTAGTTTCATCAAAAGCTTTCACAATCATCTGACTGTCCTTCATATGAGAGTAGTCAATGAGTAGCCTTGCCAAAGTTGATATAGGCATGACATTGATGGCAAAACCATTATAGATAAGGACCTTGTCTATGATATGGCTTTTGCACTTGATCGTGACATGTAGAGCCTTAGCATTTCCTTTTTCCTCCAAAGGAACCTCATCATTGCTGAATGAAATGTAATTTGGCATAACTAGATTTCCAGCCAAGTGATTCACATATTCAACAGATACATTATGTGCTACGTATGCCTAATTCAACACTTTCAGCAGGACATTTCGGTACAACTTTGAATTTAGCAGTAATGATAGTAATAAGATTCGGGCTGACATTTTATTCAACTGTTCAACAATTGAATACTCACTATGTTTTACTAGCTTCAGGAATTCATAAACTTTTTTTTCTGATACCGGTTTTGGACGATCTTTTTCGGGTTTTATTTCAAGATTATTCTGTCTTTTCTTTTTTTTGACCTTTTCTCTTCTAGCCTTCTTTAATATTTTTAGAGTGAAGCACCTTTCACTTCGGGTAATACCTCTTACACCAGTTATATTGGAAGCGTCAGCTTTGGAGACATCCTCTTTTTGCCCCTGAACCATTGTATCACAACCATATCTCTAAGGTACAGCTTTATCATCCTTGTACGGGAAAGGGGTTAAAACTTTAAAAGTTACCAGCCTAGGAATAAGTTTGTCTATGATTGACTTTGGCTTGTTCCCACAATGAATTGTCACTAGCTTTGCAAATAGCTTTACGGGCTTATCGGCCATAGACACCTAAACACTTTTTAAGTTTTTTCTTCCTTTATAAACCTCAATCTGATAGGAATCCAAGAGTTTTTGCACCTCTTGGTGAAACTGCTCACAGGTTTTAATGGAATGGCCTATCACCCCATTATGATACTTACAACTAGTACCGGCTATATATGCCCCATGATAGCTATATGGACTTATTAGTTGTATCATGTCAGCTCTCTGTAGAATATCGAATAGTTTGCTGAGAGATGTCTTAATATCTGCCACTTTTTTCTTCAAATGATGCTCTTGTTCTTCATTTAGAGCATTCACATTATGGTTCTATAAAGGATTGCCACTAACATTCGATGTAGTCACTCCTCTCATATCAAAATAAATCATTCCATTCTTGATCAACTGTTGCACTTTGTGTTTTAAGATGGTGTAATTTTCGATGGAGTGGCCAGCAATCCTATAATGATAGTCACAGTGGACTGTGGGATCGTACCACTTAGGGTAAAGTGGCTTGAGGGGTTCCAATTTACTAGGAGCAATCAAATGACTGTTGTAAAGCTCCTTATATAATTATGTATAAGTCATTAAAATTGGGTCAAACACAAGTTTCTCACGGGTAATTCGTTGCTTCGGTGAACCACCAATGGGGTTAGTTGGGCGATTTTGGGGTCTTGGGGTAGGTTGAGTGTTTGGATTGTACATGGTATTTTGAGGCCTAGGAGGGGTTTGAGATGTTTGGAGGTATGGTGACTGTACAAATTGTTGGTATGGGTAAGGGGAAGTGTTATTTATAGTAGGGTAATATGGTAGATATCCTGGTGGTGAGTAGGGTTGATAGCCCTTAAATTACTGTCTATCAAAGCTCACAGCCTGAGCTTCTGTCTCTTTCTTCTTTAAGACTCTCTTGCTAGATGCTTCATTTCCTTCTAGCTTGTCATTCTTGATGGCATTCTTAATAATTTCTCCTGAAATTACCATATCAACAAAGTTTTTCGTTGCATTTTCTACCATCTTTTCATAATATGAAGGTTTTAAAGTGCTAACAAACAGCACTGTAGTCTCTTTCTCAGTCAGAGGAGGTTGTACTTGAAAAACAATATCCCTTCACCTCTGGGCATACTCTTTAAAAGACTCATTTGCCTTTTTCTCCAGGTTTTGAAAAGACAAACGATCAGGGGCTAAATCGATAATATATCGATATTGACCGATAAAGTCATGAGCCATATCACTCCAAGAGCGAATGCGGGTTCTGTCCAGCTAAACATACCACCTGACAGCAAAGCCAATAAAGTTATCTTGAAAAACATGCATCAAGAGTTTTTCATCATGAGCATAAGCTACCATCTTCCTGCAATACATGGTGATGTGTGTTTTGAGGCACTTCGTACCATCATATTTTTTAAATTCTGGTACTTTAAACTTATGAGGAATGACCACATCAGGGACTAAGCAAAGCCCAACAGCATCAACTGAACTATAAAAACCAAATCCTTCCACAGTCCGTTGCCTTTGTTCTAGCATATTAATCTTGGAGCTTTCTTGAGTTTCCACTCTTATCTTTTCTTTCTCTTTCTTTTTCAAATCATCTAGATCAAGAATTAGTTCTACTACCTTTTCAGTAAAGACAGAATTTACATAACTATTATAATACCCTTGGTTAAAAGCTGACAGTATTCCAGGATATGTTGGATATGTGAAGTGTTGCGGTGGAACCTCTTGAGCAAACTAGGCTTGAGGGGGGTCAAAACTTGGAGGATACAAAGGGTCAACCATTTCTTACAATGAGGGAACTTGTTGGCTTGTATTTTCTTCAACTCTTTTTCTCTTATTCAGCTTATTGAGAGCATCTAAAATTTTGCTCAACTCACTTTCAATCTTCTCCTGTGCTTTTTCTATCTTTTCAAATCTGTGAGAATTTTTTTACTCCATTTGTCTGGCTCTAGATCTTATGTTGTATCGATGGGTAGGGTTCTCATTAGATGGAGCTATCCTTAAACCTTGAGTATCATGTCTTAGAATTAGTAAATTTGTATGACTATCATATGGTTACTTTATGAATAAGAATGCAATGAATGAAAAATGCATGTATGCAAAGAACATTTGCCTCAAAAATAGTATTCAACTAGAAAATTTCATTTATTCCAAAAAATTTTTGTCTACAATGAGTTTATCATCCTAGAATTATAACCATAAAATTGTTTGATCTGTTTATACTGGGCCTTGGCTTCCTCAATGAAGTTTAACAGACACTATCCATGTTCTCTTACTAGGGTTACTACTCATTTCAATGCCTCTGCCTCTTCCACCATCTCTCTTACCTTGCATACCCCTTTACAGATTTAGGTCGTTAAGTGCTCAATGTATTTCTATCTTCCTAAGTTATCTCTCTTACCACACCAGACTTGGTATGATAATTCTCTATGTTCCCTAACTAATGCAGCAATGTGGTCTCCTTGTTCATTTAACTTTGACCTTAACCTGCTCAAGTAACTATTTAGCATGTTATTCTCTGTCTGTACTTTGGTACTTTTTTCTTCCAATTCAGCATACTCTTGCTTCAATCTTGTATTTTTCTCAGTCAGCTCGACAATGGTTATCTCTTTGGCCCTTTCTCTCACACATAACCTTTTATGCTCTTGGTGTAGCTTTGCTAGGTCTTCAATAGCTGTATCACGTTCTCTAGCAATCTTGTGAACTTTAACTTCATGACTTTCGGCTCTATTTTTCCATTGATCTTTTTCTTCTTGAAGCTTTTGGATTTTTTACTTTAACTTACCCTTTTCAGACTCAAATTCTTTTGTTGCAAGCTCTAATTCTGATAGTGTCTCTTTGAGTTTTTCTTCTGTTGGTATTTGAGAGATTTCATAAGTGAATACCATTTCTTATGTTCTTTTTATTCTCCAAACCAAGTATCCTGGGGTGACTTTGTTAGTAAATGGTCCAGGACTCACTCTTCAGGGATTTTTCCATGCTTTAATCATCTCATTCATTCTCTGAAATGCTTTAGGCTCATTGTAAGAGAAATCTAACTGATGAACCCCATAAGTCATAGGAATGAACTGTTCTCTCCCAAATTGCCTTCTCACTAGGAGTGGTGAATAATTTGTCGCTCCTCATAAACCCATAAATGGGACTACTGTACTATCCCTACATTGATACAACATAGGCTCACAATTTATCCATGGGGCCAACCATCTCACTTTGGTGCTGGTCAACCTTTGTAGGAAAGTTATCCATTCTTGTTTAGACTTTCGTTCTGACCACCCACTTTTGTAAAATTCTTTGATTGGAGCAGGATTATGGATATAAAGCTTCAAGAAAGCACCATTTTCCTGTTCAAAATGGCTTTTCATCCATAAGTATAACAACTGTATGCAACCTATGAAGCACCCTCCATTCTGACGACAATAACTCAAAGATCTAATAGTCTCTGTTAATATTACTGTTGAGAGATTACAGCCATTGATCATACTCTCGAAGAAGTTCACCACCGCTATCTCAATATAACCCAAAACCTTTGGAAAGATCACCATTCCCTATATGGCTAAGGCAAATATATCTAACTCCCATTCTTCATTGGCATGTTGCATCAAAAACTCATGAAAGAGCTTACAAGGTAGGCAAACCTGTTTTTGTTTCTTCTTTGTATGAGAATCCACAATCTTCTTGTCTATCCCCATAAGTTGAGCTAGACTTTTACGAAATCGTGACTTGTGTTTTTTGACATATATCTTGTCAGGAGCCTTGAGATGTAAACCCAATAAAACTGAATATTTTTCGATGGTGGGAGTCATATCAGCTTCATTAAAGATGAAACACTTATATGCAGGATCTCAGAATTATGCTATAGCTCTGATTAGTTGATCATCAACAACTACTGTTAGAAGGTGTGCTATATGACCGTGTCTCTGGCAAAATTGCTCTTGTCTTAACGGACTCATCTTATTTCAGATATTAACCAAATCCTCTAGATTGTTCTGTTTGAAGAGGATAAATGCTTCTTAAGACAGAGTATAATCATATCCGATTGGCAAGCAATCTCTTATCTTTAGTTGAATTTTTTTTTACTGGACCCTTACTTCGTTGGGTGTCTCACAAGGTGCTAATACGGATGAAGAACAAACTAGTCGTTCAGTGGAGTCCATGAAAAATTTTGTTGAAGACCGTCTTTCAAGCAAATTTTCTTTATGCAACTTTATGATATACGTATGAACTAATGCAAAAGAATGAGAGAAAAGGTTAGTATGCCCAGAAAAAAGAAATAAATAAATAACCAAATAAATTTAAACATCACATAGACTTAGAGGAACGAATCCTATGCTTTTGGTCAATTCTAAAAGGGAAGAATGATGGCTCTATCTATAGGTTAGGCACTCTTAAGGTTCACTATATGTAGTTTAAGGTCAAAGTCTAAAGGTTCCCAAATTGCTCCTTACATCCTTGTCCATCACAGACTAGTAAGGCACCCTAATCCGCTCTCATTACAGGCTATAAGCGAAAAAGATTCAATTTAAGTGAGAGTATTTCGCTAGCCACTGCGGAGGGATTAGACCTCACGAAAGCAATAGGTACTTTACTCCCTCATAGAGGGACGGAGCTCGGGTATAGAGCTCATGTTATGCATATGCATATGAATGACAAAATTAACAAAGTAAATAAACAGAAGTGAATAATAACACATACAAAAAGGTTCAATTTTATTAGGCTTTTGGATAACGCAAGTTATTTGCTAGCCTGACTCTCAGAGTCCCCAGCGGAGTCGCCAAGCTGTCATAACGTTTAGATCCGGGGATCTATCGTTAGACATTGACTTGAAGGAGTCGCCATCAATCTTTTTTATCTATGTGCGATTGGCCACCTAAGGAATCTACCCTTTCAGGGAACACCTAAGTTTAAGGGTCCCTAAAAAATAGGTTCGGGTTTACTAACCAGAACAGGGTTCGAGAGTTCAATTACGTGTGAAGAATGTTATAGCACCCTCACAACGCCCATCAAAAGATGGTACCAGCTTAATTTTATGTTATCCAATAAGCCTTAAAAATTTACCAAGTAATTAGTTATTGAAAATTATTCTCAATTGACTCTAATACTTTTAGCAAAAAATTGAGAAAATCCCCTCACCTCAAGAGTATGCAAGAAAACTACTGTTTCACTTGCAGAGGCTCCGTCATCGGATTTATTTGACATTAAAAAAAATTCAAAAGAAATAAAAAAAAAAAAAATGATTGCTTTTGTACAGGGAAAAATTGATATTTCAACTTTTTCCCAAAAATATTCTTTTGAAACTTTAATTTCGAGGAAAATTGATACTTTCAACTTTTCGTCAAAAATTTTTTTTTTGAAAAACTTTTAATTTCGAGGAAAATTGATACTTTCAACTTTTCCTCAAAACCTTCTTTTTGAAAATTTATTCTTAAGGAAAATTGATACTTTCAACTTTTTTCCAAAAATATTTTTTTGGAAACCTTTAATTTCGAGAAAAATTGATACTTTCAACTTTTCCTCAAAACCCCTTTTTTTAAAAAATTTATTCTTAAGGAAAATTGATATTTTCATCTTTTTTCTAACAATATTTTTTGAAAACTTTTAATTTCGAGGAAAATTGATACTTTCAACTTTTCCTCAAAACTTTTTTTTTTGAAAATTTATCTTTAAGAAAAATTGATACTTTCAACTTTTCCTCAAAAATAATTTTTTTGAATTTTTTTAGAAAAATAAAAATAATAAAATAAAATAAACAAAGTAAAAATGAAAATAAATAAAAGATAAAAAAATAAAAATATTAAACAATTCTAATATAATAATAATAACAAAAAAATTAATAAATAAATAAACGAAAAAAAAAACCTGGGAACGGCTCGGCTTGCGGCTCGGCTCGGCTTAAGGAAGAAAAACAGCTCGAAGAAGCGGCTCAGGGGTATCGACTTGGCTCGACTAACGGCTTGGGACGCGGGTCGCACGCGGATCAAAAGCGGGTCGACGTTCGGGTTAGGTCAGATCTTGGCAAAACGCGCGGATCCTCTAGGTCACTTAACGCAAAAACGACGTCATTTTAAGAGGGTATATAAGGTTGATTCCTTCATTTTTTTAGTAGAACCCTTCTTCTCTTCTCTCTCTTCCCTTCTTTCTTCTTTCCCTTCTCTCTAGAAACTGAAGAACTCCGGTTGAATGTTCATCGAATTCTGAAAATTTTTGTCGAAATATGAATTTTTCGTCGAAAGTTTGCTGAAAAACTGATCAATTTTTGAAAATGTTGCCGAAAATTGAGAAGTTGGCCGGAAACTTCAAACTTGGTCGGAATAACTGCCGAAAAATTCAACCTTCGTCGAAAAATTCACCGAAATCTGAAAATTTTTCAGAAAAAAAATTCACAAAAATTCGTAAAAAATTCCTACCGATTCTTAGAGCTATCCTCATGCCTCTAAACCTTTTCTTAGCTTTTAAACCTTCTGTATGTTCTTTCCTCTCAGCCAATAACTCTTTTTTTTGTCTTTTTCCTTTGATCCGAGAGTCCTTTTATAGGGATTGATCAGAAAAGTTTCTGATCAATCCCAACTTCTCTTTGGATTGGTATTCAATCATTGAATCCTTCTGATTGAATCCCAATCCACAGTGGGATTCCTCCAAAATCAATCCAATCTTCAACCGAAAAAAATCAAAAAAATAAAAAAAAATAAAAAATATTAATATATAATTAAATGAAGATAATCAGATAAACAAAAAAATTAACAGATAAATTAACAGTAATAATAGATAAATAATAATAAATATATAAAAGATAAAATAAATAAATAAATAAGGAAAAAAAGAAAGAAAAGAAAAAAGAAAAATATATATAATAAAAATAAAATAAAAATATAAAATACGAAAATAAAAATAAAAAAAAAATGGGCTTACCCGGACTAACCAATTTGGACCAAGCCCAATTGATCCGGGCCTGGACCAAATTGGGTCTCTATAGACATCTATCTATTTGAGTGGGAAATGTTGGAAACCACCCATAATGGGTGAGTTACCATGAAAGTAATTGTCTTGGGCAAATAATTTTCATGTCTTAAAATTGCCTTGGATAGTTTGTGTTACAATTGCCGCGCATCTCCACACAATAATGGCATTCGACCAGTATAAAAATGAAGAAAAGGCGAAGGTTTTATATAACAAGTAAAAAGAAAAGGCTTTCAAGAAAATGAAAGAGAGAAAGAGCAATTGGTAAATATTGTACTAACTCTCAAAAATAATTTTTACTTTGAACGACTTAAGCTATGGATACGAACAATTTTTGTATTATGATTTTATTCTAACTATCAATAATTCAAGTCAGACTTTCACTTCTACTTCCATTTAATAAATATATATGATTATATCCATATATATATATATATATATATCTTACATATACTTTATCTTATATAAGCATTACAATAAGTTACTCAAGGAAGCCCCCAATTGGAGAATTACTGTTGGAGCTTGTTCCGGGAGTTAAACCTGCTCGATGCATTGAACTCTTTGCTAGAGAAATGTAGCTGATTGAGTTTCTTGGGGAAATGAACCCCTTCACTTCCAGGATTCAAGATATTTTCAAGGAGAGTGAAGGCATAACTTATCCAATGGAATGCTATCTTGTTGTAATCTACCAAGTGGAGATCTGGAATTCAGTTTTTTTTTTTTTCTTTCATTGGCCAAGTAATTGCCTTATACAATCTTCGATTATGTTACTGGCTGAAATACTAAGATGAAAAGGTTTGGCATATGATGCAAGTGCTTCTTATATCATAGTAACACCAGGCTCTCTTGTTGTCATGGATGATGCCTACGCTCGAGCTGTGTAAGAAAAACTATATTAATCCCAAAAAGAAATGATGATTTTAGCATTAGCTACTTTTTATAAAATTTGATGATTTTGCAGTTGGTAATTCAAGCAATGCAAACAGTAAATCGGTGCAGCCAGCTCAACAGTTTAGTGAAAACAATGAGGTTAGGGTCTGTTCCATGGTCAAGTTATAGATGCATTCATGTCAAAATTGGCCATTAGTTTTTTTTTTTTCTTTAACAATGATTACTGCCCTCTTTAGGAGTCACTGGATATGCTGGTATCACCGAATGATGTTGAACATACTTACATTAGTCCTAAGTTCTTATATTTATCAAATAAATTTCTATAAAAAAAGGTTATTTCAAATTTTGAAATAAATCATTTCAAAAATTAGAAGCGATTGATTATCCTAAATATCTATATTTTTGTAAACAGTTCACATTTTCTTGACAACCGTGCAACGTCCTCCGTAAGACGCCATGATATAAGTTACCTCCCAAGTTACCTCCAAGTTACTAGCAATGATAAACGAGGGAATCACTTCTCCCGTAGGCATCCATTCTTGCCAAAAAATAACCATCATTTGCATGCTAGCTATGTTAATGATCACAAAGGCTAATAATTACACATCCAATGACCTTTTTGGTTTAATAAAATCCAATTTTTGGCTGAACAAAAAAAATTATTACACATCCAACTGTTGATTGACACCTGGTAATTCGAGGTGAATGAATTCCCTTTTATTATAGAAAGTCTATTTATTCAATGCCATACTGTAGACAGAAAGGAAAGAACTATTATTCAATGTATTACAAGGAAAGGCTAGATTTTTTTTTTTTTTTTTGATAATAAGAAAGGATAGATTTGAAACTAAACGAAGCATCAATTGATAAAATACATCAATCTTCATTTTCAGATGCCTTACCCAAAACAACTATAAAAAGTGACCATCAAGCTACAGTTTGCGGCTTGGATTAGGCTCGTTGAGCTTAGGAAACATATACGGTTGGGGCGAGCCGTGGGCGAACCATGGCTGAAAGAGGTACAGCCTTTTGCAATGCTAGCCCAAAGCTCTCATCCATGTTTAATTCCCCACCATTTGGTAGCATCCACTCGAAAGAGTGCACCAATGTGCCCAAAATGTACTCAACTAGCACAATCCCCATCCTGGTTCCAGCACAGATTCTTCTTCCAGCACCAAACGGAATTAGCTCAAAGTCGTTTCCTCGTGGATCGATTTTGGCATTTTTGCCACTCAAAAATCTTTCAGGGGTGAAATCTAGTGGATTTTCCCACACATCAGGGTCACGACCAATTGCCCAAGTGTTGACACTAAGTCTAGTATTTTTGGGGATATAGTAGCCATTAATCTCACAAGCATGGGTGGAAACTCGGGGTAAGTTCAAGGGAGTTGATGGATGCTTTCGAAATGTTTCTTTGCATATGGCTTGAAAGTATGGAAGCTTCGGTATGTCGGATTCTTCGAGCCTTCGGTTTCTGCCAATGACTTTATCCATCTCATCATGAGCTTTCTTCAATATTTTAGGATTTTTCATGATTTCAGCTAATGCCCATTCGATTATGCTAGAAGATGTGTCTGTGCCTGCAGTAAATAAATTCTTGCAATGGAAACAAAAAATAAGAATTAGAAGATGGAACTTTGAAAAAAATTATTTTTTTTCTATAAAAGTTTTCATCTTCATTACACAGGCCTAACTCCAATATTGTCTCGAGGGCGTGAAACATGCTTGTAATATAAGTTTTGATCTTCAATTGAAATTTTTTTGTCTTAAAAACTCAAGTTTTGCTTTGTAAGTTTTTTAAGTTAAAATTGTAAAGTTTTTGGTTAAAATGATTAAATAAAATTAAAATTAATAAATTGATAGAGTTTAATAAAAAAATTTAATAATATGTACAAAATAATTTAAAATAATTGTTATGCACAAAATTGCATTAAATGTTTAATGAACTATAAAAAATTAGTTAAATTTTTTAATAAAAGTGTTTATTTAAATAAAATATGCAAATATATTTAAATTATTTGAAATTTGTAGTATACTGGTCCTGATTCTCAAATTTTAATCTTTATTTGATCATTGGTTACAAAAAATCTGTATAACAATTTATTTAATCATGTAATCTTTTGATTGAATGCTTAAATCTTACTTTTTGTAATTAAAAGCCGCATACACCAAGAAAAAACGAACTGACCTATGTGTTATTCACAAACGCTTAGCTTACTAAGTAAGGCCTTTCGATGTTCACATTGTTTATACATCATGTACTTATCAATAAGTAACTTAACTTTGCGAAGAAGACTTACCAAAAGAAGTGCCTTCACATTAGTCAAAGTGAGCATTTCACTGTCAGAGTTTTCTCTGTTAGCCATAATAACATCAAGAAAATCAGGCTTTCCCTTCCGCTCATGAGCGGTTGCCGCATGATCTTCCATCATCTTTGTCAATAGCACATCCCATCTTTTATGCAATTTCTTCATCTCACGTTCAATCCCTTGCAAATCCATCCATGCAATGGATGGTATAAAGTCACCGATATTGAAAATTCCAGCAGAAGTCATGAGCTCCACCACCATGTCTTTGAATTCGTTGGACTCTGACCCTTTTTTCTCGAAAACTCGTCGACTGAGGATCACTTGGCCGATCATATTGGCCATGGCATACGTTAACATTTCTGGCACAACCACTAGCTCACCCTTTTGGCTAGATTCACACATAGCTCGAAGCATATGGCCTAGCTCAACAGCCCGGACTTGTGACCAATTCTCGAGGGCTTTACCACCAAGCATGTGCAGATTGCTTAGTTTACGAAGCAATTTCCACTTTGGGCCATAGTCCGCGAAGACCATGTCTTGAGAGTTATAAGCTAAGTGGGTGGCACCAGCGTTAGCAGGTCGATTGGAGAAATTCAAGTCAAGTGTCTTAAGGAATGCTCGAGCAGCGTCTGGGGTTGAGGCCACCACCATGTTGCATGTTCCCATTTTCAGGTACATGACAGGTCCATATTTTTTGGCTAATTTGGCCAAGGTGACATGGGGCATGGATCCCAAGAGTGGAAGAGCACCGACTAGCGGCCACCCTTTCGGGCCTGGAGGAAGCTTTTGATTTGATTTTCTGATAAGAAAACGAATGAAATAACGTGTGATGGAGAAGAGAATAGCTGCTGCTATGAGCTCTCGGAGGAGGAAGTTGTCAAGTGCCATGGTGAAACGTCAGAATGCAAAAACTAGTGTTTGCAAGCGAAAACAAAAGCTATACTCTTGTGAGAACTGCTTAGGGTAATCTGAAATTTATACAGAAAAAACTAAGATTGAAGGCAAAGTTAGGTTCGAGCACGTGAGATTGAGCTAATTCGCCTACCACAATCTTTGGCATCACGAGAATGTATTAATTAAAATTGTGGGACTGGCGAGTTTTGATTAATAAGGCAAGGAGTGATTCACATAATGAATTTGTTTGCATCGCTTTTATAGCTTAAATTGGTATGTATTTCTATCTTTTTCAAGCCAGGGTTGTGTGTCAAAGACGGAATTCAATGACAACAGCGCTTTACAAATAAACAAATAAATAAATAAATATATATATATATATATATAATAAAATCATAGCTCGCTATGCTGTGGTTGAAAAGTAATTTATTATAAATTTATTAAATTTAATGTAAATAAATTTACTTAAATCAGAAAAAAGAATTACAAAACAAAACTAAAGAACCTTTCGCGGCTAAATAAAAAAAAAATAACAACCGAGCTTTATATTGGTAAACTGTTTCAGTACTTAATGTATATTTTAATAAGAAATATCTTGAGTGAAGGTTCGAAATGCCTCTAATTCTTTTTTAAAAGCAAAAATTACTTTGGATTCAATTTCAAACCATACATTAAATTTTTAGGAGTTACAGCTCGGTTCATTTAATATCTTATTTCTTAAAACGAGACTATAATTAATTTTGCGTTTCATTTTAGAATGATCAGTTTGAAATGAGGAATCAGTATTCCAAACAAGATATATAACAAATTTTGAGACTTCAATTTTGAAATTTTAGATTTTAAATTAAAGCAATTAGGATTTACGAGGTAATTAAAAATTATTTCAACTTAATTTAATTAATTTATATAATTGTTTTTAAAAAATAATTTCTGACAAATTTTGAGATTTAATTTTTGATATCTACAACATTTTTTTTTTATTTTTAAATTACTATTTTTTTATAAAAAAATTATTTTGAAATAATGAGCAGCGCCAAAAAGAATTGGGATTAATTTTGTGTATATACTTTTGTGCTAGCTTATGATCGAAGTTAAGAAACGATGAGATGACAGAGAAGGCCTGGACAGTTTTTCTCTTGCTATCATACCATTACCAACACTCCTGAACTTAATGGTCACCAATTTCAGATAACACCTGTAAATAGATAGAAGAAGGTACACCTGGAGGATAAGAGTTGGATCCATGTACCGGGGGTTGGCACGTGGATGGTTTTAGATTTTTTTTTTTTGGGCCAATACAAGAGATTTACGGCATGACATGAGGTTTTTTTTTTTTTTAAATGGGTGGCAGAAAGTGATAGGGATGGATTTTGGTCTGTGCGCTTGGTTGTAAATTGAGTATATTTGAATTCAAGATTTAATTTATGTAATATTTTTAAAATATAATATTTAATAATTTTAAATTTTAATATCTATAATTTCAATTTTTATTTTCAGATTGTTTTTTTTTTTTTTCTTTTAACAAAGGGATTCACAACGAACCAAACTAGCTAGCTGTGATTCTGAGGAAGGCCACCCCAGCTCTATCAGCCATGAGGGTCAGACCCATTCCTTGAGGAGGGATGTTATGAATAATTAGCCTCGGTTGCTTGGTAAGATTTCATTTTGCAAGTTGGTTGCGCACTCTTTTGTATAAAAAATTTAAATATATTTTTCTTGTAGAAAATTTTTAAAATTTCAGGTTTGATTTGGGTATTTATTTTTGAGCATTTTTATAGACAATAATTATAATTATTTATTATGATATTATATATATTTATATTATACAATTAAGATCTGAATAATGAATATGCTCATTAAACGTTTAATTTTTAATAAATATTTATTGTTAATTAAATTATCTTTGAAAAGAATTTGAAAAGTTATTATATCTGTTCCAATGTTAGCCCTTTGCTTGATTAGCTATGTTTTTTTCCTAAAGATAAACAATATATATAATTAAGCTTTTCGAAATAAATAGAAGTATTATATGCTTTTTTAAAAAAAGAAATTAGTATAAAATAAAATAATATAATATGAAAAGTATCAAATGGTTGCAAGTATCAAATGCTTTTTTCCAAAAAATTAGTATTAATAAAAGTAAAATAGTTTTTTGAATAAATATTATAATAAACAAATGAAATATGATAAATTATAAAAATAAAATATTTTTTTGAATAAATAGTATTAATAAACAAATGAAATATGATAAATTATCATATTAATTTTTGCAAGTATTAAATTATTTTTTAATAAATTAGTATTAATAAAATATTGGAATATGAAAAGTTGTTATATTAACTTCAATATTGTCATATTGCATTAATTAAGGATTTAAAAATGATAAACCTAAGAAAAGAAAATTCATATTTTCATAACCATTTAATTTAATAAAAGTGGTAAAAAAAAAAAAGAAAAAGTCATAAGATATTGTCATATTAATTTCAGTATCTTGATATTCAATTTAATTTGAAAACCTTTTCCTATTCTCCTTACAACTAAATTTAAGCAAAATGGTAGCGAAAAGTCACAAAATGTTATTAATTTAAATTTTTTATATTTCATTACTTAATTATTTAAAAAAAATATTTGAAAAATATTAAATCAATTTATTTGAATAAATAAAATGTGTTTATTCTACCAATTTTTTTATGATTTTTGTAACTACTATGCTAATTTTATGGTTATGGCTTTTGATCCCCCTTGTATAATCTAAATATAGATTCATTATTGTGGAAAAGATTTGAGATCTACTATATCATTTCATTTTTTCAGGATTTATGGTGATGCTACAATCATTTATGAGGTTAGGCTTTTCTTAATCTTTTTCAATACAATTGTTATTTTATTTTTATTTTCCTCTTTATTTTTTTCTTGAAATTTAGTTATTTTTTTATTTATAATCTTTTTGAATAAAGTAGCATGATAAAATCGTTTTTTAAAGAGAATCTCTTTGGAGTACTTTAAAAAGCTATTATATATAATATATATTATTTAATTATTTTTAAGAAAATAAAAGCTAACCATGCAAATTATGGAAAAAAGTATAGTTAAATTTAGATTTATCTTTATTCATCTTTTAATTGAGTTAATTAGTTTTGTTGGTTTAGATTTTTAAATTGGGTATTGAATGGGATGATGTTAAAGCTTAAGTGAGTTTATTATGGACTTTTCTACATATTATAGTTATAAATAATTATTGTAATTTTTTATTTAGCTTTATGCTTATTCATTTTTTAAAAATAATGTTTATTCATCTTTTTTAAATTGGGTTGATTTGGTTTTTGGGATTTGATTTTTTTTTATTTAATTTGGGCTTTGGATTGTATAAAACTTTTAATGTTTTGGATTTGGTTTAGGTGGATTTGTTATTGTAGATTTTTATAGATTATAATAAAACTTATTATTATACAACTATATTAAAGTTCTATTATATCATTATATTTGTATTATACAATATATAAAATATAATTTTATTTAATTTTAATTCTCAAATAAATTTAAAAATATATTAAAATATAAATATAAATATATTTTTACATTTTAAATAATAAATACAACATAAATAGGCAGGCCAGGCTCGAGACTTGATTAAGCTGACTCGACTCATATACACTTCTGATGGTGAGTTAGTAAATGAAGGTTGACTTTTATGAATTTTGTTTTGTTGACTTACGTTTCTATATGTTTTTATGAGTATATACACGGAGCAATTTAGCATGAAAAAAGGGATAAATTTGTAAGTTTGTGCGTTTATGGGTTTTGTTACTCCATATTTATTTGTTTTGATTACCTAAATGGTTGGTAGTTGTCAACTTAGGAAAATTTGTTAAAAATGTATCTTTTTTTTTTTTTTTTTACTTATATGAAGTTTTATTGCTATTTGTTAATTTCAATTATACAAAGATAATCTTAAAACTGTGAACCTAAGTTCCCTGCATAAGATCATTTGAATAAGTTTCATTGTGCTCATAGGGTTGTGTCTAGAGATGTAATCAAGTCGAGTCGAATCGATACAATGAAAAGTTCGAACTCGACTCACAATTCGAGACTCGATACTCGGTTCGAACTTGATCGAGTTTTATTTGTCAAGCTCAAGTTCGATTCGTAATCGAATTCGAGCTCGCTCGGTTAAGCTCGATTAATATTTAAAAATAAGCTCGATTCGTATACTTGACAAAAGTTTGATTATTTATGCTCGAACTCGAACTCAAAATATTTTATTAATTAAAATAATAAAAATATATTTAAATATAAAAATTCGATTAGGCTCGCAAACTACTCGAGCCGGATATAAAAATATTCGAATTTAGCTCGATCGATAAGTTGAGCTACTCGAGCTTGACTCGATAATAATCGAACCGAATTCAAGTTTTTTTCTAATCAAACTTGAATAGCTTACGAGTACTAATGTATCATTTACACCCCTAATTGTGTCATTAATTTTACATGATAAAATTATGAAGACACCCTTAAGCATGAAAATTGAAAATAAGAGAACTTTTGAACGGAGTGTATTTTGATAATTTTATTAAGTAAAATTATCTCTTCCGTGAATGGAATTTAATCACATAACCCTAATTAGATAAAACAAATCATAGTACGTTATGTGAAAAAAAATTGAAACGACAAGAGTAGGTGTAGTTACGATTTTTTTTTTATGTCGTAAAAATATTGCAAAAATGGCAAACATACCTTTAATGTTATTTTTATTTAAAATCTTAATGTTATATTCTTTTATTTATAAACCGCATTACATTAATAAAATGCTATACATGAGAAAATAATATTAATTAGGAAAGTGATATATAGATGCCATTTTTCTACAACATGATGATTAAGTTTAAACCTTTATTTTTTAATTTGGAATAATGCTACGAATGATGCTGAACTATAATGAAATGTTAATATAATATTTAAATTTTAAATTTTTTTAATATGTGATACATAAATTATAAATTTATTAATTAATATGATATTTGAAGATTTGTTTATCAATCAAATGTCATCATTTAGAATTAATCACATTAAGGTTGAAATCATATTAATTAACAAATTCATAATTTAAATATAATGTTAAAAATTTTTAAAAATTAAATATTATATTAAATATTTCATTATCATTTAAAAATCATTTATAACATTAATCATTTTTATTTAATTGGTAAAACAAGGTAAAACCATTGTAAAATTAAAATTCAAACAAGATAGAGTAAAATTAA
Source organism: Durio zibethinus (assembly GCF_047325235.1). Lineage (NCBI taxonomy): Eukaryota > Viridiplantae > Streptophyta > Magnoliopsida > Malvales > Malvaceae > Durio > Durio zibethinus. The sequence continues at coordinate 8,072,010 of NC_143167.1, read as the reverse complement.
AATCAGAATCCATGCATGTGGATCAATGATCCTTTTTCCTTACTCAAAGAACTAGGTACAAATCCTTCACATCCATCCAAATTATATAATCCCCAATTAATTAAATCATGGTTCATAAAACTAGGTTTGACACATGGAAATCTCCCTTCTTATTTTCACGCAGTTCTAAAAACGAATCCCCTAAAAGGAGGTATTGGATCTGATGTGGCACAAATCACAAGAAAAACAAAAGAAAATGAAAGTTTATATATAGTATTACTGAAACAAGAGTATAACGTACGTAGATGGAAAAGGAAGGAAACATCCGCGGAAATCAGCATGCTTTTTTTTCTACACACCTTCATAAATATGATTATATGCTTAAAACAAGAAAGATGAACATTTGATATTGTCTATAATCTATATATCTACCACTTCTTTTCCAAACTAGGAAAATAGTAGTAACAGAATAAGAAGATGAAGAAATTAAAGGCACTTCCACACAATTATTTAGTGGTAGCCACAACCACTTTTCAACTTTCAAACTTTCTCTTATAAAATAATACCTAGAAAAAAAATAAATTTCTGAAATTTATTCTATCATTCTTGATTCTTTACAACAAATATATATATAAAGAAAAAAAAACATATACTAAACATAGCTTGTGAGTTTCTGACAAAATAATAATATCATTTTTTACAAAAGATATCACTGAAACAAAAAAAAGAAAGAGGCACTGCAGATATTATAAGAAACTCAGATTTGTTAGATGTCATTTTTTATATAAGAATAGCTGTAATATCAAGTGTTTGATCTTTGTGTTCACGCATTGGTTGTTCAAATCGTGTGCTATACAGTGTCTTTGTACTTTGGGATTGTGATCACACCTACAATTCATTGTACCAATTGACTTTCTTCATCTAGAAAACCAACAATTTGCATTTTTTTTTTAAGAAAAAGCTTTTAAAATACTTCTGAGAAACATTTGATACTCTTCAAGTTCAATGTATTAAACATATATGACTATATATAGTATTTATGAATGAAAATTTACTGCTACTAAATACAACGATATATATGGGTAAAAGATTTTCACGGCGAGGGGCCAAAGACCCGAAGTCATAATAGAATATATCCAATGCTATATAAGATGCTGGAAGAAAATGAGAATTCAATGCTCAATAATTAAATCATATAAGATGGAACAAATAATGTTATAATATTATCTATCATAATTAATTTGCTACCCATACAATATATGAATTATTTTTATTTATCTAAATGTGTGTAAAAATATAAATTAATACTATTTAATCACTTACATATTTAAAAAATATATAATACAAATATTTAATTAAGACATCAAATTATAATAAATTGATTATAAATATTTTAGATACACATTTTGTCCACCAAAAAATATATAATAGAATAAATAAAATAAAAAATAAAAAAAAAGTCAAATTTTGGTTTCAACTATGGGAACTGAAATCAAGCTGTCAAAGCGTTGTTTTTTCTCTCTTGACACTGCTTAATTTTGTAGCATGAAATCCAGTGATCTCAAATTTTTTCACAACAAAAATTTTAGGAAATTTGGGATTTGAATCTCAAAAATTCTATAAATAAAACTGATTCCTACAAAAAAAAAAATGAAGAGAAAATAGAGGAACACTACAAAAATAAAAAACCAAAAAAAAAAGAAAAAAAACAACACAAACATAGAGGGGTTAGGCTAGAGGGTTCTACAAAAAAAAAAAGTCACAATCCTCTATGAACAGAGGAACCAGCAAAAAAAAAAACAAACAAAACTGTAAGTCTTGATTGAGACATTTCTAGATTTTTTTTTTTTTATGAAACTAGTTTAAGAAAGTTGTTGAGGAGGTCAAGAGGATTTGATTAAGAATTTTTCAGATTTTTTTTAATGTTTTTTAGTTGAACGAAATATGAAAAAGATGAATTTTTCAGCAACTGTTTGATTTTTTGGGTCACCAAAATCTGAAAAATAAGCTGAAATCTAGGGAGAGTTTGATTATTTTGGTGCCAATTGAATTTTTCGAAGAAGGCACAGTGGAGGTCGACCAGAATCTGAGTTGCCATGGCGACCAATAGAGGAGGTTTGGGTTTTAAAAGGAGAGGCTCTGAAGGGTAGAGATAGAGAGAGAAAAGAAAAATTTTAAAAAAAATAGAAAAGGCATATTTATAAACCTCCAAAACGGTGTCGTTTTAAGGTCCTAGATCCACACCCGACCCGCATAAGATTCGCACATGACTTGCTAGGCAACCCAACTCGATTAGCAGGTTTTCGCTTTTCTTTTTGTTTTTATTTTTTGTTTTGATTTTCGTTTTTATTTATTTTGTGTTGATTTTTATTATATATATATGATATTATTGTTATTATTGTTATTATTATTATTATTTGTTCTTTTGGAAATAAGTTAAATAAATAAGTTAAAATAAAATGCAGATTTGTTAAAATAAAAAATAATATGCATAAATCTTAAAAAATCCTTAAAATATTAACTATTTAAGAAAAATTAAATTTTGTTGCAAGCAAAATATTATTTAAATTTCACCAAAGTGTTGGAAAAATTTTAAAAATAATTTTTGCTAAAAAATAATAAAAAGATAAAAAATAAATATGAAAATTAATGAATTGTTTAAGTTTTTTTTTAATGTAATTTTTAGAAAAAATTGAAAGAGTTTGATTTTCCTTAATTATTACAAGTAAAAATATTTTTCAGATTTCACCATAAAATTAGGATAATCTTAAAATTATTTTTACTAGGATAAATATTTATTTAAGCAATATAAAAATAATAAATAATAAATCAAAATGTTTATTTAAATAAATCCCTTAATTACTACAAAAAGTATTTTTTTTTATTTCATCAACGAATTAGATAATCCAAAACAAAAAAAAACAAAAAAAATATTTTTTTACTAAATAAATTATTCATTTAAATAATAAAAAAGATAAAAATAATGAGTAAATAATAACAAAAAATTAAAATAATCACAATAAAAATTAATTAATTAATTAAATCTTTTAATTATCATAAATAAAAATATATTCTATTTAGGATTTTTTCATAAAGTTGAGATATCCTAAAATCTATTTAAAATTTTTAGGATTTCGTCAATGAGTCAGAATAATCTTAAAATCTGTTTAATAATTTTGAGATCTCGTCAAAGAATCGGGATGGTCCTAAAGTTTTTTTAATAAATAAATAAATAAAATATTTTATGACAAAATTTCAAAAAAAATTTTAGTGGTCAATTTTTTTGAAATATTTTTTAAATAACGATTTTCTATAAATTCCACCAAAGTGTTACAGAATTTATAGAATACGTAGTAATAATAATAATATTGGTTTCATAACAAACAATGTTTTTCATAAATGAATTTTAAAAAATTAAATTTAAATATAAAAAAGTCTACATCATTAAGATTAAAGAATCACACATATTTAATTGGTATCATTATTCGAACGGGCAACGTGAAGGTGCTAAAACCTTTTTTCACTCATAACTATACTCCTAGACTCAATTCTAATTTCACAGATCTAAATTTTTTTTAGTAAATCTTAATTAATTTTAAGATGTTTATTAAGAGATGAAAATTTTGGGTGGCCAATTACACCTTACCAAAAAAAAAAAAATTAGTGGCAACTCCAAAAATTTTCACCAAGTCTAGTGATCGAGTCCCCCTGAAAGAAAAATTGTTATGAAAACTTTGCGACTCCACTAGGGACGCTAGAGAGTCAAGCCAAAAATTAAACATGTGTCATCCAAACTTTAATTTTATGTCTTTTCGATATTTAATTTTAATTTCTTATCTCATCTTAGAATAAAAATAAGGAAAAGGAAAAAAGGTAAAAGTTTGATGAATTCATTTAGTTTTATTATGTTATTTTATTTGTCTTATATTATTGCTAATTATATTGTTAATTTTATTTTGATTAGTAATCTTTAAATTCCCTCACAAATGTGCACATTTGCATTAATGCACAAGCCTTATACTCAGGCTCTCAAATCTATCCTTTTTTAGAAGGGAGTAGAGTTCCTATGCTTTCATGAGGTTAGAATGCCTCCGTTTGAGCTATTGAAATACTTCCATTCAAGTTAAACCCTTTCCGTCAGCAACCCGTTATGGGTGAGGATCGGGGGTCTTATTAGTCCAAAGTGGATGATACTAAAGATCAATTTGGGAACCTTTTTAGCCTATGTTAATTACCAAACCTTGCATATAGTGAACCTTAAAATGACAACCTTTGAGCCATATCATTTTCGTAGATTGTACCTTAAATTAGGACACATGAGAGAATATTTATTTTAACACGATTATTAACCCTGATCTATTATGCTTTCCTTTTGTTTCATAATCATACTTCATCATAAACACTTGCATAAAAGATGTGCTTGTCAATGTGCCAATATCAGTCAAAAGATTTTTAGTCTTGCTTTAGAAACACCATCATGATGTTTTCAGCTTCGAAGCTCACCATGTGCGAAGAGACCAATGTGACAATAACTCTATCTTTAGAAGCTCAACATAGAATGAGAAACTATTTAAAAGAATCTGAACAAAAAATTTTACTTGAAGAAATCAAACTGGGACTTCAACAAAATGACATCTTTGAGTTGGTCGAGATTTAGTGCTATGTAACAACTCTTAGAAAGATGGCTTTTAAGGAAAAGTATAGTCATATTACTTCACTCCTTAACGTGCCTATGAAAATCAGTTGATAAGAGTTCTAGTTCACTTTTGGGACCCTGCTTATAAATGTTTCATATTCAATGAAATAAGTGTGACTCCGACAATCAAAGAGTATACTACATTGCTATGGTTGCCTCTCTCTAATCCAGATAAAATCTATTGGCAAGGTTAAAAACTTGGATCTTGAAAGAAATTTGCTTGTATGATGGAGGTTTTCAAAATGTGAATCATATATCTAAACAAAAGGCAAAAATGATTGTATCCCATGAGAAATCTTGTGTGATTACATCATCAAACACTTAGAGGATGAATGAGGTATAAGAATGATAGCTTTGGTAATTTATGGCTTGATCATTTTCCTAAAGGTCATAGGGCACATTGAGTTATTAGTAATTGACTTCTTCGGTACACAACAAAATTAATCATGTTCCTTTTATATTGGCAAAAACTTTTAGATCATTGAATCACTATCAAAGAAGAAGATGACGTTTCATAAGGTGTGCACAGTTACTCTACATTTGGGTAAAAAGTCATCTTTAGCATTCTGTGAGTAAATTTCATCCTACTTATAGTAATAAAAATAAGCTAATTGAAGAATGCTACAATGTTAAGTGGCCAAAATCAAAGTCCAAGGAAGAGTGAGTATTGATTTTGCAAAATCTCACCAGTACTCAAGTTATATGAAAAACTCCATAGATTCCATGAAATGCTATATTGTACAAGTGTGGTGACAAGTCGTGGGTTCCACTCTTAAAGTCATAAGGTGGTATAAACTCTGCTCCGACAATGGTTCATCAACTAAGGTTAGAATAGTTTGTTTTTAAGACTCATAGGCTTCAAAAATTAGAATTCTCTTTTGAGGAGCAAAGATTTCTTCAAAACATAAAAGAATGGAAATAGAACTACAGAGTGGATAGTGGGGGTATAAATAAAGCCCTACCTAAATATATGATATGGAGAAGTCAATGCATCACAAGCAAAGTTGGTCCTAAAGAAGAGAGACCATGCCACCAAAAAGATGCCCGTTGTGAAACGATCCCTGAAGACATAAAGTTTATAAAGCATAAATTTGAAAAAGAAAATAAATATGGGAGCTTGAAAAAAAAGGTTATAAGATTAATAAGTGAAAAGATTAGATTGATAAGAATGAAGCAAAATCTTGAATGCTTGAAAGAGAACAAGAAAAGATTTTTGAAAGCTCGCATAAGTCCATCACTTCAATTACCACAAAGCTTGAAGAATTAAAAAAAAAAAAAAACAGAACAACTTTGATATAATTTATTGTCTAAGAAAGAAGAGCTTAGTTAGTCTGTGAAAAAAAAAATACTATAAGGTCTCATAAATGACTTAAAACAGCAAATGTAATATCAACATGAAAAGTTTTGAAAAAAGAACGAGATCAATTTAAACATAGAGCACAATATTGGGAAAAAAATGTCTGTTGAAAGAATCTCAAGTCACTCGCTTGATAGAACAAATAAGAGAAGTTAGCTATAAAGTAAAAGAAATGGCCTAAGAAGCTAAACAAGTAAAAAAAAAAATTTACCCAAGACAACATAGTCAACACTTGACCTATTTTTTAGATAGTGCTTATGAACAATACAAGCATGCAAGACACTTCTTTTGAAAATTTTAATATTGTAATGAAAGAAATATTCAGTAAGAATAATGTGATGTTATGATGTGATAGTTCAAGTTTAGACTTAAAATATTTTACAAATATTGGATATATCCTAAGCACATCCTTTGCATTATACATTCATGCATCATACATGTGTTTCATTAATGCTAAATCCTAAAAAAAAAAAAATCATGACTAAAAGAAAGAGTCCTTGAAATAACAAATCTCAAAGAGTTTCCTTTAACTCGATCAAGTGCAAAGATAATTAGGCAATTAAAAAACATAGATCAAACCACTCATCATCATTACAACACTTGTTCACAAATCAGAATCATGAAAAATGAGCAAGCATCTAGAATGGAAATGATGAAAAAAGATAAATTCGATATGCAAGAACAAATGATTACGTCTTAATAAGAGTTGATAAAACAAATTACTATGTGTCAAAAAGAGACTCGAAAAGAAATGGTTGTAATGATAGACATGATAAAGAAAATGACCAAGGGAAAAAAGGTAACTAAAGAAGTGACCACTAAAAAAGAGCTTTAAGCCTAAGAAAATACTAGTGACAAGAAAGATCCATTGTATCCACTATGGTTTATCCCATCTTATGCTCAAACCTCTTATCAAGTGTATCCACAAATGAAACAACCTGAAAGGTAACCATATGCCCAATTTAATTTACCTCCCTACACGATTTGACCACGAAGTCAAGGACACATTCATTTAAACACTGGGGCAAGTCATGTTGAGCCTATTACGGTCCCAGATTTAGATGACCTAAAAGAATAAGAGAGACCAAAAAAAGGTACATTTAAACAATCTGAGAATATAAAAACACAATAGAAGTTGAATCTCTTGGAATAAAGGTTGCAAGCTATTGAAGGTGTGAATATTTTCGACACAATTGATGTAAGTGAACTTAGTTTGGTTTCAAATTTGGTAATCCTACCAAAGTTTAAAGTACCAAAATTTAAAAAATATGATGGAACCAAATACCCCTTAGCATATATCACCATGTTCTACTAAAAACTGACAGGGTATACAAACAATAATAAGTTACTTATCCGTTGTTTTTAAGATAGTCTTACCAAATCAACTGCCAGATAGTATATTCAATTATACAGGAGTCGTATTCATTCATGAAAAGATCTGACCAAAGAATTTATTATTCAATACAAGTATGTTAGAAGACATGACTCCAGATAAACTATCTTTACAAAACATGGAAAAGAAGGCCAACAAAAAAGTTAAAGAATATATCCAAAAATGGCAAGATGTTGTCACTCAAGTTTAGCCTCTTCTCATTGAAAAAAATAACTATTCTATTCATCAATACCCTTCAAGCTCTATATTATGACAGGCTCATTCATCATGCCATAAAAAACTTTGCTAATATGGTGATTATGATTGAGATAATAAAAAAATGTCATTAAAAATAGAAAGATTGAAAAAGATAATGTTTCTAGATAAAAAAAAAAAAGGACTACCTAAGAAGAAAGAAGCAGAAGTGCAAGCCATCACTATTGAAAAATCAAAATTGAGACCTTTTACCCTGTGCCACTCATAACCTGTGTACCAATCTTCTTACCAAATAATTTCCAACATTTCCCAAAACCCATACCATTACTAACTAGTGCAAACCCAAATACCTACCTTCCAAACCAGTTCTCATCCTTGAGCACCTTTACCTCGACTTTTCCCTAAATCAAACGCCACAAACTTTATCCTCAAAATAATTAAGAATAACAATGATTTGATCTAATTCCCATTACTTACATGAAATTGTTCCCTCATTTATTCTAAAAATACGTGGTAATCTGATAACCCATAAAGTCTTTAAAACCTCTTTATCCGTAATAATATGATCTTGAAATTTTTTATGATTATCATTATAAGATTCAAGACCACTTTTTGAAAAATTGTATAGCTTTCAAACGTAAGGTGCAAAGCTTGATTGATAACGAAAATTTGAATTTCACAACAAAGGTCGAACCAAGTGTGGAGGCTAATTCATTACCTAATCATGGTGGATGACCAATAAATGCTCTAAGTATTGAGAAAACTCAAAACATAAAAAAAGAAATAAGCGATATCAAAACCTTTATGGATTAAATATTTGTTGCCCTAGTGAATACCAATATGATTCACCCAATACCTATAAACTCAGATAATAAAAATTTCACATATAATTCAGATCAAACTTATGAATTCCATATGAAAGAGGTTGGTTATTCACTTTATGATTGTGAAGCATTTCGACAAGAATTGTAGAGGATGATTGATTCTTTCCTAGTCAAATTTTATGATAAACATAAAAAAAGTTCAATCAATGTTGTGACGAGAGATTCATCTAAAAGTAGTCCTTATCGAATGAATTTTGAGCTTGTTACCATCTATTATGCAGAGAAACAACATGTTAAAGTTGATAAGCCAATTCATATGAATTTTGAGCTTGTCACCATCTTTTATAATGAGAAATTAATTGTTACAATTGATGAACCAATTTGAACAACTATGTCAAAGGTGACAATTAAGGTCCTTAGCCCATTTTCGTGCAAAACTGATAAGGCAATCCCTTGGAAATATGATTGTAATATCATATCACAAGTTTTGGATAATGGTTCCCTTTATTGTGGCTTATGTGATGCAAGCATAGCAAACATAACTAGTGTAGATGGCATAACTCAAAGTGGGCAATGCTATACTTCAAAAGCACTTGAAAGAGCACAAAAAGAAAAAGTAAAGGAAGGGGAAACGAGCTTAAAAAAAAAATAAACCATGCAATGATCAAAAGATTCACCAGGCTGTAGTCTTAGACCGAGAATGTAAGAATTCGGTTACAGAAAAAGAGGCTTGTGAGTTCTTAAAACTTATTAAGCATAGTGAGTATAGTATGGAAAAGTAATTAAATCACTTATAGCTTAAATTTTTAGGCTCTCATTGTTGCTAAATTTTAAGGCTCATAGAAATACCTTGCTCAAAGTACTCAATAAGGCTTATATAGCTTACAATATATCTATAAAGAAACTTAATCACATAATAAGAAATATCATAGTAGAATATATCATTTAGCGATGACAAGATTCTACCTAGTGGTAGGGACGATGCTAAAGTTTTACATATCTTTACCAAATATAAAGATCACACACTGGCCAAAGTGTTTATTGATAATGGATTTTCTTTGAATGTCATGCCTATAACTACACTATTTAGATAGCCGATTGACATATCTTACAGAAAGATGAGTCATATGATAGTAAGGGCTTTTCACAGGACTCGTCATAAAGTGATAGGTAATATCAAGTTGCCAATTCAAATTTGCTCATGTACTTTTGATATAATTTTTTAGGTTATTGATATCGCTGTTTCCTATAGCTGTCTTTTAAGAAAACCATGGATTCACAAGACAGGAGCTATCATTTTCACTCTGCATCAGAAGGTGAAATTCATAATTAATGAAAATGTGGTCATTGTTGCTAGTGAAAAAGATCTATTGGTGACTAAACTATCTATTACATTATATGCTAAAGCAACTGGAAAGCCCTAGAATGTTCTTTCATATCCTTTGAATTTGTTAATGCAACCTATATGGGTGAAGGATTAAAAGTGCCCATTTCATGTCTATCCAAAGCTTTTAAGATGGCCTTTAAAGAAGTGGCAGGAAAAAGACAATAGGTATAGGCTGACTTATAAGGGTTGCAACAATCGTGGATGATGCCTAAAAAAAATGATCGATTTGGTCTGAGGTACAAGCCAACTCGAAAAGAAAGAATGAAGTTTATAGAGAAAAAAAAAAGAAAAAAAGTTGGCTCATTTTTTAGGGCAAAAGGTAGAAACTGAAGGCTTGTCTTTTTTTTCCCCTCTACGAAACTTTCATCTCAGTTGGCTATATCATCCAAATATAGCAGGAAATATAAAGAAAGAGCCTATACCATTATTGGAGGATATCTTTGTTGAATTTTTAATACAAATGATGGGTGAAGAAGAGGTGAACAAAGATCTAGATTGTCCATAGGTGTATCTTACTTTTTTTGGTGCAGAGCTAAAAAAATTGGCACGTTAAGGAGCTGTATGTTATTTTAAAAATTTTTTCAAAGTAATATGTTAAACTTAATCTAAATGCTTTTGTTAAAAGCATTAAGTGTCTTATGTGTGTTTCTTTATTTTTAATTGAATAAATGACAAGCATAGCACATTTGTCCATTTTTTTTGCCTCTTTCATTTCAATTCCTCGCATTACTATACATCCCTCTACATTTTGCCTATTTCATTCACTTACAAGTACTCAAATAATGAATATGAAAATCATCATAACAATAGTCCAGGATTTGGTTTTGAAAAGTCTATTTATATTGGTGAACTCATTGATGAAGAGAATGCGAAAGACCATACAATATCCTCAAAACTATTAAGATTAATGGAACAAGAAGCGAAACAAATCATGCCTCATTAAAATCCCACTGAAGTTGTCAATTTGAGGGATGAAGAAACTAAAAAGGATATTAAGATTGGTGTAGACACATATTTTTTCCATACAAGAAAAAAAAATATAATAATAAAATAAAATAATAAAAAAGTCAAAAAAGTCCAGAAAAAGGTTTCAACTCTGACAGCTAAAATCAAATTGCCAAAATGGTTGTTTTTTTTCTCTGACATTAACCTACTTTTTGCAACATGAAGGTCATCGGACAAATTTTTCCACAAACCCAAAAAAAGTCATCAAAAATCTTAGATTTTCTGAGATTTTGATATCCTAATTAGCTCTATAAATAGAACCAAGTTTTGGAATATAGGGCTAGGAAAAAAACCAAACAATCGAAGAGAGAACACAAAAAAAAAAAAAAAACACAAAGAGTGCAATCTTGGGGAGAGCCTACTATTATAAAAAAAAAATCACATATAATGACCTCACATAAAAAAAAAAAAAACTTAAAAAAGAAATCTACCATAGTCCCTTTCAGGAACTAACAAAGAAAATTTTCTAGAAAAAATTTTTTTTTATATAGGCATTTCTAGATTTTTTTTTTTTTTTGGTAAAACTAGTTTAGTAAAGGTAATTGGAAAGCTATAAAGGTTGTTTTCTGAATTTTAAGGATTTTTTGAAAAATTTTTTAGGTTGCTAGAATTTGGAAAAATTCAAATTTTTTGACAACCGATTAAATTTTTTGGCCACCGAAAACTAAAAAATTTGCCAAATCTAAAATTTTTTTAATTTTCCAACCACGTTTGAAGATTTCGACCATCGATACACAGTGACAGCCGACCAAAATCTAGAAACAATGGTAGCTAACGAAAGGGATAAATTTTTAAAGAGTGAGGCTCTAAGGGGTTGAGAGAAAGAGGAGAAAAAAATAAAAAAAATATATGATTTTAGACCTTTTATAGCCCTTGCAAAACAACAACATCGTTTTGGCATCCAGATCCACGCCCAGTCCGCACCTCGACCTGCGCCTAACCCAACCCATTTAGTATATTTTCCTGTTCATTTTCTTTTTTATTATCTATTTTACTTTTAATTTTATTTATTTTATGTTATTTTTTTATTTTTTATGATTTATTATTATTATTATTATTATTATTATTCACTCATTTAAAAACAAGTAAAACATAAAAATAGAATTAAAATAAAATGTAGATTTGTAAAATAAAAAATACATAAATCCTTAAAACATCATTATTAAAAGAAAATTGAAATTTTTCAAGCAACATATTACTTAAATTTCCTCAAACATTGGGATAATTTAAAAATAATTTTTGCTAAAAATAATAATAATCATCAAATAAGAAATAAGAAAACTAGTGAATTGTTTAAGCTAATTTTTTAAATGTAATTTTTAAAGAAAATTGAAAGAGTTTGATTTTCTTTAATTATTATGAGTAAAAATATTTTTTGGATTTCACCATAGAGTTGTGATAATTTTAAAATCATTTTTTACAAGAATAAATGTTTATTTAAACAATAAAAAATAAAAAATAAATCAAAGTGTTTCTTTAAGCAAATCTCTTAAGTACTACAAAAGTTTTTTTTTTTTTGAATTTCACCAAAGAATTGGGATAATCCAAAACAAAAAAAAACAAAAAAATTTATTTTTACTAAATAAATTAGTCATTTAAATAATAAAAAAGGATAAAAAAAATAAATAGGAAATAACAACAAAAAATTAAAATAATTACAATAAAATTTAATTAATTAAATCACTTAATTATCTTTAATAAAAAATGATTTCATTTAGGATATCGTCAAAAAATTGAAATGATCCTAAAATTTATTTAAAAATTTTAGAATTTAGTCAAAGAGTCTAGATCATTCTAAAATCAGTTTAATAAAATTTTGAAATTTTACCAATGAGTCAAGATCATTCTAAAATCATTTTTAATAAAAAAATAAAATATTTTATAATGAAATTTCAAGAATTTTGTGAATGATCAATTTTCTCGAAATATTTTTCAAATAAAGATTTTTTATAAATTCTATCAAAGCGTTGAAGAATTTGTATAATATAAAATAATATTATTATTATTTTCATAACAAAAAATATTTTTCATAAATAAATTTTAGGAAATTAAATTTAAACATAAAAAAGACCATATCATTAAAATCAAAGGGGTACATATATTTAATTGGTACCACTCTTCAAACGGGCAATGTAAGGGTCCTATTACCTTTCTCACTCGTAACCGTACTCTCGAACTCAACCTTGATTTCACAAACCTAAACTTCTTTTAGTAAATTTTATTTAGTTTTAAAGATTTTTATTAAAAGATGATATTTTTGGGTGGCCAATCGCACCCTATAAAAAAATTGGTGGCAACTCCGTAAATTTTCATCAAGTCTAGCGATCGAGTGCCCCACAAAGGAAAAATTGTTATGACAGCTTAACAACTCCACTTTGGACACTTGAGAGTAAATCCAAAAATTAAACATGTGTCATCCAAACTTTGATTTTACGATCTTTTTGTTATTTAATTTTTATTTCTTATCTCATCTTAAAATAAAGGGTAAAATATTGGTGAATTTATTTAGTTTTATTATGTCATTTTGTATGTCTTGTATTGTTGCTAATTATATTGTTGATTTTATTTTGATTAATAATTGTAAGATTCCCTCACACAATGCACATTTGCATTCATACACGAGCTCTATACCCAGGCTCTCAAATCTATCTTTTTTTAAGAGGGAATAGAGTACCTATGCTTTCGTGAGGTTACAATAACTCTACTTAGGCTAGCAAAATAGTTTCACTCAAGTTGAACCCTTTTTGTCGGTAGCCAGTTATGGTTGAGGATCAGAGACTTTACTAGTCTAGAGTGGATGATAGTGAGGATCAATTTGGAACACTTTTAGCCTGTGTTAATTACCAAACCTTGTATTTAGTGAACCTTAAGAAACCAACCTTAAATAAAGCCATACCATTTTGGTAAATTATATCTTAAATTAGGACACATTAGGAAATATTTATTTTAGTACAATTACTAACCTTAATCTATTCTGCTTTTCTTTTGTTTCATGATCATGCATCATTATAAACACTTGCATATGGGATGTCCTTGTCAATGCGTCAATATCAGTGTGAAGATTTTCAATCTTGCTTCGAAAACACCATCATGATGTTCTCAGCTACGAAGCCTACCATGTGTGAAGAGACTAATGTGGTAATAACTTTATCATTAAAAACCCAAAGAAAAATGGGAAACTGTCTAAAAAAATCTAAATGGAAAATTTTGCTTGAAAAAATAAATTAGGGCTTCAATAAAATAACATCTCTGAGTTCATTGAGATCTGGTGCCTTGTAACAACTCCTAGGAAAATGGCTTTTGAGAAAAACTATGGTCATATTACTTCACTCCTTGAGGTGTCTATGAAAAATCAATTTATAAGAGCTCTAGTTCAGATAGATATGATCCTAACGATCAAAAAATATACTACATTACTATGGTTGCATCTCCCCAACCCAGATAAAATCTATTAATGAAGTTAAAAACTTGAGTCTCGAAACAAACTTACCTATTAATGGAGGTCCCTATTCAGAATGTGAACTCATATATTGAAACAAAAAGCAAAAATGATCGCATCCCACAAGAAATCTTACATGATTACATCATCAAACACTTAGAGGATGAATGAGGCATGAGAATGATAGCTTTGGCCATTTATGGCTTGATCATTTTTCTAAAGGTCTTGAGGCAAATTAAGTTATTAGTAATTGACTTCTTCGAGTAGATGAACAACAAAATCAATCATGTTCCTTCTATACTAGCAAAAACTTTTAGATCATTGAATCACTATTGCAAAAAAAGAAGACACTTCATAGGGTGTGCACAGTTACTTTACATTTGGGCAAAAAGTTATCTTCAACATCCTGTGCATAATTCCATCCTACTTATAGTAATAAAAGTAGGTCAATTGAAGAATGTTGTAATGTTGAGTTGCCAGAATCAAAGTCCAAGGAAAAATGGGTATTGATTTTGCAAAATCCCACCAGTACTCAAGTTATATGAAAAGCTCCATGGATGCCACGAGAAGCCATGTTGTACAAGTGTGGTGACAAGCTGTGGGATCCACTATTAAGGCCATGGTGAGGCATAAGCTATGCTCCAACAATGTTTCATCGAAGCAGTTGTTCCTATGATTCATAGGCTTCAAGAATTAGAATTTTTTTTTTAGTTAAGATTTCTTGAAAAGGTAAAAGAGATAATCAAAGAATAAAAACAAACCCAGAGAATAGATCGTGAGGGGTATACAAACAAAGCCATACGTGAATATTTGTTATGGAGGAGTTAATGCATCATAATCAAAGTTGGTCTCAAAAAAGAGAGACCATGCCACCAAAAAGACACCCATTATGAAAAGATCCCTAAAGACATGAAGATTATGAAGCGTAAATTTGAAGAAGAAAAAGAAATATGAAAGCTTGAAAAGAAAAAGCTTTAGCATAAGATTAATAAGTGGAAAGATAATACTGATAAGAGTGAAACAAAATCCCAAAAACTTGAAAGAGAACAAAAAAAAATTTTTGAAAGCTGACATAGATCCATCACTTTAATTACCACAAAGCTTAAAGAATTTAGAAAGAATGTAAAATAATATTGGTCCAATTTGTTGACTGAAAAAGAAGAGCTTAGTCAGTTTATGGAAGAAAAGAAGATCTTGTAAGATCTTGTAAAGGACTTGAAATAGCACATGCACTATTGACATGAAGCCATTCAAGTTTTGAGAAAGGAACGGGATCAATTTGAACATAGAGCACAGTATTGGAAGGAAGAATGTCTATTAAAAGAAACTCAAGCCACTTGTCTAGTAGAATAGAGAAGAAAAGTCAGCTTCAAAGTAAGAAACATGGCCCAAGAAGCTAAACAAATAAACGAAGAAGTTTATCCAGGATAGCACTGTCAACACTTGACCAATTTTCTAGATAATGCTTATGAGCAATACAGCATGTAGGGTATTTTTTAAAAAAATTTTATTGTCGTAATGAAGTATCCAGTAAGAATAATGTGACGTTATGATGTGGTAGTTCAAGTTTAGACTTAAAATCTTTTACAAATATTAGATATATAACAAGCACACATTTGCATTCATGCATCATACGTGTGTTTCATTCATTGCTAAATCTTAAAAAAATAAAAAAAAAGCATACATCTTGACTAAAAGAAAAAGGCCTTAAAATAATAAATTTTAAAGAGTTTCCATTAACTCGACCAGATGCAAGGATAGTTAGGCCATCAAAAAACATAGATCAAACCATTCATCATCATTACAACACTTGCTCACAAGTTAGAATCATGAAAAATGAGCAAGCATCTACAATGAAAAGGATTGAGTAAGCTCAATTTGATATATAGGAATAGATGATAAGGTCTCAATAAGAGTTGATAGAACAAATGACTAGGTAAAAAAAGACTCGAAAAAAAATGACTACAATAATGGACATGATAAGGAAAATGACCAAAAAAAGAGGCGTAACTGAAAAAGTGACCACTAAAAAATAGCTTCAAGCCCAATAAAATACCAATAATAGGGAAGTCCATTGTATCCACCTTATATTCAAGCCTCTCATCAAGTGCATTCACAAATGACATAACCTGAAAGGCAACCACATGCTCAGTTTAATTTATCTTTTTTCACAGTTCAATCACATAGTTAAAGACACGTTGGTCTAAATATTGAAGCAAGTCATGTTAAGCCCATTATGGTCCTAGATTTAGATGACCTAAAAAAATAAGAAAGACTAAAGAAATACATATTCGAATAATCTGAGAATATAAAGGCTCAACAGAAGTTAGATCTCTTGAAAAAAATACTACAAGTTGTTAAAGGTGTGAATATTTTTGGTATAATTGATACAAATGAACTCATTTTGGTTCCAAATTTAGTAATCCCACCAAAGTTTAAAGTATCAAAATTTGAAAAATATGATGGAACCAAATGCTTTATAGCATATATCACCATATTTTGCCCAAAAATGATTAGACATACAGATAATGACAAGTTTTTTATCCATTGCTTTTAAGATAGTCTTATCAGATCAATTGTCATATAGTATATTCAATTAGATAAGAACCGTATTCATTCATGAAAATATCTGACTACAAAATTTATTATTCAATACAAGCATGTCATAGACATGGCTCCAAATAGATTATTTTTACAAAACATGAAAAAAAAGACTAACAAAAACTTTAAAGAATATGCCTAAATATGGCAAGATGTTACCAACAAAGTTTAGCTTTCTCTCACTAAAAAAAAAAATAACTATTATGTTCAGCAATACCCTTTGAGCTCATATGATAGGCTCTTTCGTCATGACATAAAAAACTTTGCTAATATGGTGATTATGAATGAATGCAATTAAAAATAAAAAGATCAAAGGGGGTGATGGTCCAAGATCAAATAAATGAGGACCACCTAAGAAGAAAGAAGCAAAAGTGCAAGCTATCACCACTGAAAACCAAAACCAAGACCTTTTACTCCATACCACTCATATCTTGTATACCAGCCTTCTTTCTCAACCATTTTCAATATTCTTAAAACCTATACCATTATCAACCAGAACAAACATAAACACCTACCTTTCAAACCAATGTTTATCCCTGAGTACCTCTACCATGACCTTTTTTTTAGTCAAACACTACAGATTTTAATCAAAAGAAACCTCCAAAATAATCAAGAACAATAACAATTTGATCTAATTCTTGTGACTTACATGAAATTGTTCTCTTAGTTATTCTAGAAACATTTGGTGGCTTGACAACCCATAGATCCTTTAAAACTTTTATATTCGAAGTGGTATGATCTTGAAACTTTTTGTGACTATCATTATAGGATTCAGGGCCACTCTTTTGGTAATTGTACAGCTTTCAAATGTAAGTGCAAAGCTTGACTGATAACAAAATTTTGAATTTCACAACAAAGGCCAGATTAAGTTTGAAGGCCAATCTATTGCCCAATCATAGTGAGGATTAGTAAATGTTTTAAGTAGCAAGATAACTAGAAATATCAAAATAGAAGTAACTAAGATCAGAGCCCTCATGGACCAAATATTTGTTGTCCTATTGAAAGCCAATATGATTCGCCTAATACTTGAAAACACAAAAAATAGAAATTTCACACATAATCCTTATCACACTTGTGAATTTCATATGGATAGCTGGTCATTTACTTCAGGATTGTGAAGCTTTTGGATAAAAATTACAAAGAATGATGGATTCTTTTCTAGATGAAGAACATGAAAAGAGTTCAATCAATATTGTAACTGGTGCTTCTTCTAAAAGTAAGCCTTATCGAATGAATTTTGAATCTATTACCAGCTTTTATGAAAAGAAATAGCATGTCAAGGTTGATAAGCCAATTCATATAAATTTTAAACTTGTCACCATCTTTTATGAAGAGAAATTAAGTGTTAAAACTGATGAACTAGTTTGTACAACCATGTCAAAGGTGACAATTAAGGTTTTTAGCCCATTTTCATACAAAACTGATAAGGTAATCCCTTGAAAATATGATTGTAATATCATATCACAAGGTTTGGATAATGGTTCCCTTCAATGTGGCTCGTATGATGCAAACACAATGAACATAATTGGTGTAGAGGCATATCTCAAAGTAAACAGTGTTATACCCCAGAAGCACTTGAAAGAGCACGAAAAGAAAAAGTAAAAGAATCAGAGACAAGCTTTGGAAAAAAAGATAGATCATCTAATGATCAAGAGATTCACCAGGTTCTAGTCCTAGACTGAGAATGTAAGAATTTGATTACAAAAAAAGAGGCTTGTGAGTTCTTGAAAGTTATTAAACACAGTGAGTATAGTATGGTAGAGCAATTAAATCACTTACCAGCTTAGATTTTTATGCTCTCATTGTTGCTAAATTTTGAGTTTCATAGAAATGCCTTAGTCAAAGTACTCAATAAGGCTTATGTACTTATAATATATATGTGAAAAAACTAGATCGCATAGTAAAAAATATCACAGTAGGAAATTTTATATCGTTTAATGATGACAAAATTCCACCTTGTGGTAAGGGTGACGTCGAGGCTTTATATATCTCCACAAGATACAAGGATTACATACTGGCCAAAATGCTTATTGATAATGGATCTTCTTTTAATGTCATGCCTATGACTACACTATCTAGATTGCTAGTTGACATGTCTTACATGAAGACAAGTCACATGATAGTGAGAGCTTTTGATGGGACTCATCATGAAGTAATAGGCGGTATCGAATTACCAATTAAAATTGACCCATATACTTTTGATATAATCTTTTAGGTCATGGATATCACTCCTCTTTATAGCTATTTTTAAAGATGATCGTGGATTCATATGGCAAGAGTTATCCCTTCCATTTTACATCAGAAGGTGAAATTCATAATTGATGAAAAGGTGGTCATTGTTACTGGTGAAGAATATCTACTGGTGACTAAATTATCTATTGTATTATATGTTGAAGTAGCTAAAGAAACCTTAGAATGTTCTTTCAAATCATTTGAATTCATTAATGCTACCTATGTATGTGAAGGATAAAAGTGCCTATTCCATGTCTATCCAGAGCTTCCAAGATAGCCCATAAAGAAATGACAGGAAAAAGATAACAAGTGTGGGCTGACTTGCAAAGGATACAAAGACCATAGATGATACCTAAAAAAGATGATTGATTTGGTCTAGGGTATAAGCCAACTTGAAAATGAAAAATGAAGTTCATAGATAAGAAAAGAGAAAAAAAAAGGTTGGCTCATTTTTTAAGGCAAGAGGTAGAAACCGAAGCCTTATATTTTTTCCCCTCTACGAGACTTTTATCTCAGCTAGTTATATTTATCCAAATGTAGCAGAAAATATAGAGAAGGGCCCTATATTATTATTTGAGGATATCTTCACTGAACTTTCAATACAAATGATAGGTGATAAAAAGGTGAATGAAGATCTAGGAACTTTATGGGTGTATCTTACTCCTCTTGACATAGAATTAAAAAAATTGGCATGTCAATGAGCTTCCTGTTGTTTTTAAATTTTCTTCAAAGTAATATGTTAAACTTAATCTAAATGCTTTTATTGAAAACATTAAATGTCTTATGTGTGTTTGTTTCTTTATTTTCATTCAAATAAATGACAAGTATAGTGCATTTATCACATTCCCTTTACCCATTTCATTTCAATTTCTTACATTACTATACATCCCTCTACATATTTCCCATTTCATTCACTTTTAGGTACTCAAATAATGAATGCAAAAATCATCATGACAATATTTTAGAATTTGATTTTGAAAATTTTAT
The DNA here is from genome assembly GCF_047325235.1 of Durio zibethinus. Classification (NCBI taxonomy): domain Eukaryota; kingdom Viridiplantae; phylum Streptophyta; class Magnoliopsida; order Malvales; family Malvaceae; genus Durio; species Durio zibethinus. The sequence goes on along the minus strand of NC_143167.1, from coordinate 8,051,915 downwards.
TTATATTGGTAAACTTGATAATGAAGAGAATATGAAAGTCCATGTAATATCCCTAGAACTGTTAAGATTAATGGAGCAAGAAGAAAAGTAAATCATGCCTCATCAAGAAGCCACTAAAGTTGTTAATTTAAGAGACAAAAAAACTAAAAAGAATGTTAAGATTGGTACTTCAATGTCATCACCAATAAAGCAGAAACTAATAAAATTACTACATGAATATGTAGATGTATTTGCTTAGTCATACCAAGACATGCCATGGCTTAATACTATAATTGTAATGCATTAGCTACCTCTAAAGTCTAAGTGCAAACCAATTAAGTAGAAGTTGAAAAGGAGGAAACCTAAAATATTGATAAAAATAAAAAAAATAAGTGAAAAAATAATTTAATTCAGTATTCTTAGAAGTGGCCAAATTTCTGAATGGATGTCGAATATAGTTTCAGTACCCAAGAAAGATGGAAAAGTGAGGATATGTGTTAATTATCAGGATCTAAATAAAGTAAGTCCAAAAGATAATTTCCTACTACCCTACGTTGACACCTTAGTGGACAATACTGCTAAGCATTTCCTATTTTCATTCATGGATGGATTTTTCAGGCTATAATTAAATCAAAATGGCACAAGAAGATATGGAGAAGACTTCTTTTATGACATTATAGGGAACATTTTGCTATAAAGTTATGCCTTTCAATTTAAAAAATGCTAAGGCAATTTATCAAAGAGCCATGTTAACTCTATTCCATGATATGATGCATAAAAAAATAGAAGTGTATGTGGATGACATGATTGCCAAATCCTATGAAAAAGAAAATCATATGACTAATCTTAGAAAATAATTTAAGAGATTAAGAAAGTTTCAGCTCAAGCTCAATCCAACTAAATGCATTTTTTACGTAACCTCAAGAAAATTACTTAGATTTATTGCCAGTAAAAGAGGAATTAAAGTGAATTCAGATAAGATACGCACCATCCAAGTGCTACCACCTCTGTGCACACAAAAAAATGAGGGGATTTATAAGGAGGTTGAACTATATTGCTCATTTCATTTCTTAACTTATAACTAAATGTGATCCCATATTCAAGATTCTTTAAAAACATGAGTCAGGCAAATGGGATAAAAATTATCAAATGGCATTGGAAAAAGTTAAAAACCTATCAAAGCCACTAATATTATGTTGCCTATCTTTGAAAGACCCTTCATCTTGTATGTAATGATGCATGAAAAATCAATGAGATGTGTTTTGGGGTAACATGATGAAACAGGAAGGAAAGAACAAGCCATTTATTACCTGAGCAAAAAGTTCACTAATTACGAGTTCAAGTATTTACCATTGGAAAAGATGTGTTGTGAACTAGTTAAGCAACTTGTTAGTTTAGATAATACATGTTGTATCATACCACTTAACTCATTGTGAAGCTGGATCCAATCAAATACACCTTTGAAAAGCCTTTGTTATCAAGAAAAATAGCAAAATGGCAAGTGCTACTTTTTAAAAATAACATCGTATATGTGTCCCAAAAGCCAATCAAAAGAAGTGTTGTTACTAAATTTCTTATAGAATATGCTCACAAAAATTATGTGCCTGTGGCATTCAATTTTTCAGATAAAAACTTAATGTCTATATTACACATAGATGAAAAAGAGCCTAATGAAGATACGTGGAATATGTATTTTGATAGTATATCAAATACTTTAGAGCATGGTATAAAAGTAGTTTTGATATTTTCAAAAGGAGATTACTACTCAATCATTGTGAAATTAAGCTTTGATTGCACCAATAATGTGACAGAATATGAGGTATGTGTTATGGGTCTTTAAGCTACTCTTAAAAAGAAAGCCCATACATTAAAAGTTTATGAAAATTCTACCTTCATCATATATCAGTTACGAGAAGAATGGGAAACTCGAGACTCAAAGTTGGTTCTATTTTAAAAGTACATATCAGAGTTGATAAAAAATTTTTAAAATATTTAGTTTTATCATTTATCTCGAGAAGAGGATCAAATGGCTGATGCTTTAGCTACATTAGCAATAATATTCAAGCTAAATGAAAATGCTAAAATCCAACGTATCAAGTTGAGCTTGTAAGGAAAACAAGCTCACTATTCAAATATTAAAAAAAAAATTGATGAGAAACCATGGTATTCTAATATATTACAATATGTCAAGTATCAACAATACCTAAAGCACATATCAAAGAACTTTGAGAAGACTGGCAATAGGTTTCTTTCTAGATGGAGAAATTTTATATAAGAAAATTTGAGACCAAACACTATTGAGATGTGTGAATGCTACTGAAGCTAAAACGTTGCTAAAAGAAATCCATGAAAGTGTTTGTGAAACTTATGCAAATTGCTACATGATGACTAAGCAAATAATGAAAGTAGGATACTATTGGTTAATAATGAGAAAAGATTGCATCGACTATGCTAGAAAATATCATAAATATCAAATTTATGCTAACAATATGCAAGTTCCTCTAATATCCTTACATGTCATGTCAATACATTGGCCTTTCTTTATGTGAAGAAAGGATGTGATAAGGCCTATTACACCAAAAGCTTCAAATGGACATCGATTCATTTTAATGGTGATTGATTACTTCACAAAATGGGCAGAGGTGACTTCATACTAATGTGACAAGAATGGTGGTTTTGCAAGTTTATCAAAAAAGAGATCATATACTGGTATAGACTTTTAGAATGATCATTTTGGATAATGCTCTTAATTTGAATAATAAAATGATGAATGGGTCTATGCTCAATTTAAAATCAAACATCATAAATCGATGTCTTTTCGTCCAAAGATAAATAGGGCAGTTGAAGCAGCTAATAAGAACATAAAAAAAAATTTTGAAAAAATGATAGATGTATATAAAAGTTGGCATAAAAAGCTACTATTTGCATTATATGCTTATCGAACTTTGATTCGCACATCTACAGGAGCTACACCATTTTCATTGGTATATGAGATAGAAGCAATGTTGCCCATTGAAGTTGAAATTCTTTCTTTGTGCATTCTCATAAAAGTCAAGTTGGAAAAAGCTAAATGAGTTCGCGCTCTTATGAGTAGTTAAATCTCATTAAAGATAATAGACTAGTTGCACTTTACCATAGTCAACTATATCAAAGAAAAATGATGTGAGCTCATGACAAGAAAGTTCACCTTCAATAATTTCAAGAAAAAGAATTAGTATTGAAGAAGATTCTTTTTAACCAATAGGATTCTCGAAAAAAATATACTCTTAATTGGAAAGGCCCATATGTGGTGAAAAAGGCTTTTTCTGGTAGGGCACTAATCTTGGCAAGAATGCATGGGCTTGATTTGCCAAATCCAGCCAATGCTAATGTAGTAAAAAAATACTATATTTAAAAAAAAGGGAAAAAGGTGAAAAAGCAAAATAAACCAAAAACATATCTAAGTTGAAAACCTGAAAAGGTGACCTAGATAAAGAAGCATTGAATGGAATGGGCCAATTCTCAATACGTACCAAAAGATCTCATTGATTTTGGGCTAACTTAGTTTATTTCATTTTAGAAAAGTCAAAAGGCATCAATCAAGGTTTTTCACAAAAAAAAATCCATGATGAGTTAGTTCATGATGATCTAAACATTCATTATGTGATTACTTGTTTTCATTATTATATCTTTTTGGATAATGCATGAAACATTTTTCCCTTTTACTGAAATAAAATACCCTTTTGTTTATTTTTCCTTTGTCGCTTTCATTAAAAAAAGAAATGTGCAATATGTTATAATTATCATAAAATTCAAAAGATGATGAAGGAACAATAATTACCATGAAAGACACACACCTTATTTTGAAAGAGATTTAAAATGATAAGCAAAATAGTAAAGAACAAAAATCAATAAGAATGAAGGCCTATAAGTTATAAAAATGGTAGACAATGAATTTAGAAATATAAAGAGAAATCTTCTTATTCGAACTTAATTAGCTACTGGAATGCGTGAGATTCAAGAGAAAGAGAAAGGAAACAAACATTAAGAAATTTTAAAGATTAAAAAAATGACAAAAAACCTAAGAAAGAATATAGTCTCATCATTTGCATCATAAGTGCATTTGCATTATGATCAACATTCATTGCATGACATTGCAAAAACATAAAAATGTCATTCATGCACGCATGTGACACAATAGATATACAACAGATATATGTGTCTAGGACAATCTAAGACCAACAAAAAGAAAGTCAAAAGCATAAAAAATGTAAACCCTTTGTTTAGAGGAATTTTTCAAATACCATTGCCTCTCAGACTTTTAAATTTAAAGTTTCATTGCCTTTGGTCAAATGAGTCTTTTAAATTTAAAGTTTCATAGCCTTTAGTTAACTAAGCCTTTTAAATTTAAAGTGTCGTAGCTTCTGGTCAGATGAGTCATTTAAAGTTTCATAGCCTTTGGTTAGAGAAGCTTTTTAATTTTAAGAGCCTTTGGTTAGAGGACTCCATCAAAATTAGGTATGATTTGTAAGACCAAATGGCATAATCTATAAGTCTTCTCAGACTTTTAAATTTAAAGTTTCATTACCTCTGGTTAGATGAGCCTTTTGAATTTAAAGTTTCATTGTCTCTAGTTAGAAAAACATATTAAATTTAAAGTTTTGTTGCCTATGGTCAGAAGAGCCTTTTCAATTTAAAGTTTCATAGCATCTAGTCAGAAAAGCTTTTTAAATTTTCAAAAGTTATATAACCTCTAGTTAAAAGAGCTTTTAAATTTTTAAAAGTCGTTAAGTCTCTACTTAGAGGAGCCTTTCATAAAAAATAAAAAATAAAAAAAAGAGAGAAAAAGGTGTTTGTATTTATAACATCATCTAAACAAAATAGTCATCTTTTTATTTTTACCCAATTCTTAATTCTCAGCAATATGCAAAAGGAGCAACTGTAGATACACATTTTATCCACCAAAATATATATAATAATAAAATAAATAAAATAAAAAATGAAGAAAAAAAGTCAAATTTTGGTATCAACTTTGGCAACTGAAATCAAGCTACCAAAGTATTGTTTTTTCTCCTCTGACACTACTTAATTTGGCAGCATGAAATTTAGTGACCAAAAGTTACCGAACAAATTTTTCCACAAAAAGATCCCAAGAAATATGGGATTTGAATCCTAAAAGCTCTATAAATAGAGTCGATTCCTACAAAAAAAATAAAAAATAATATACATAAATTTTAAAAAATCCTTTAAAATAACTATTTAAAAAAATTAAAATTTTATTGCAAGCAAAATATTATTTAAATTTCACGAAAGTATTTGGATAATTTAAAAAATAATTTTTTTCTAAAAAATAATAAAATGATAAAAAAATAAATATGAAAACTAATGAATTTTTTAAGTTTTTTTTAAAGTAATTTTTAGAGAAAATTGAAAAAGTTTAATTTTCTTTAATTATTACAAGTAAAAATATTTTACAGATTTCACCATAAAGTTAGGATAATCCTAAAATTATAGTTACTAAAATAAATATTTTTTTAAGCAATATAAAAATAAAAAAATAAAAAATAAATCAAAGTGTTTCTTTAAATAAATCTCTTAATTACTACAAAAAATATTTTTTTGGATTTCACCATTGGGATAATCCAAAACAAAAAAAAAAAAAGAATTTATTTTTTTACTAAATAAATTATTCATTTAAATAATAAAAAAGATAAAAATAATAACAAAAAATTAAAATAATCATAATAAAAATTAATTAATTAATTAAATCTCTTAATTATCATAAATAAAAAATGATTTTGCTTAGGATCTCATCAAAAAGTTAAGATGATCTTAAAATCTATTTAAAATTTTTAAGATTTTGCTAAAGAGTCCGGACAATCCTAAAATCTATTTAATAAATTTTGGGATCTCATCAACCAATCGAAATGTTCCTAAAATCATTTTAATAAATAAATAAATAAAATATTCTATGATGAAATTTCAAAAATTTTGTGAATGGTCAATTTTTTTGAAATATTTTCTAAATAAAGATTTTTTATAAATTTCGCTAAAGGAAAATTTATAAAATACAAAATAATAATAATATTAGTTCCATAACAAAAAATGTTTTTCATAAATGAATTTTAGGAAATTAAATTTAAATATAAAAGAGACCATATCATCAAGATTAAATGATTACATATGTTTAATTGGTATTGTTCTTCGAACGGATGACGTCAGAGTGCTAATTTCTTCCTTACTCGTAACTGTATTGCCAGACCCAACTCTAATTTCGTAGACTTAAATTTATTTTAGTAAATCTTAATTAATTTTAAGATGTTTATTAAGAGATGAAAATTTTGGGTGGTCAATCACACCCTATAAAAAAAAGATTTGTGGCAATTTAAAAAAATTTCATCAAGTTTAGCGATCGAGTTCTCTCATACGAAAAATTGTTATGACAAATATCTTTTGAGTTAAAATATATATAATAAGTGCTATTTGTGTTTGTGAATTTAAAAAAAAAAAAGACTAAAAGATTATAAAGAAAGTTACCAAAGTAAAAAATCCATTTGAAAATTTTAAATTTAAAAAAAGATATCTTTAGGTGAAATTTTAATCAAATAAGAGTAATTTTTTAAGTTTTATATTTTTATTACAATCTATTGAGATTTTTAAAAAAAAAAAAATCATAAATTATTAATCATAAATAATTTGGGTAAGATTTTATTTTTAAAAATTTTGATATTTAAATTTAAATCATATATAATACCTATTATTTGTGTCAAAAAAAAAAAAAAGATATCCATCTAAGCATCACGTGGTAAATTTTATCAAGTATCCTTGTATGTTGTAATATAATATATATACATATGATTATATAAAACTTGATAATTACTAATGTGATTGCATGTATACAACATTAAACCATAGAAGGCAAAAGTTTGATATCTCCATCAATCAATAAAAAATTTGTTTAGAAAAATTAACTAAACTCTAATTTAATTTATGCTACAAATATGATATAATAAAAAACTCTAATAATTAAACAAGAAATACTGTTAATAAAAAATTATTTTTAATTTAATTTAAAAATATATTTAAATAAATTAAAATATTAAATTTTATTTTTTAAATATTTTAATTTTTAAAAAATCGAGCTTTTCAATCTCAACAAGTCGAGCCAAACCAATGTCAAGCTGAGTCGGCCATAGGTCTACCTCAAATTTTGTCATTGGATATTTACATAAAAAGGAATGTGTAACCTTTGAATTATAGTTCCCCTAACCTAACCAAATGGATAGTTGCACTTTAGTTGGAGCCTTTTGAGGGAAGTTGCATTTTTTTTTTTAAGTCCTAGCACTAGCAATGCCATATTAGGGAAATACCTCACAATTTTAGGCATGGTCCCCTCCTCAATATCCTCTTGGTTCCTTAATATCCTCTACTGAACATATATATATATATATTGTAGTTAGACTAGATGTAAAAAACTAGAAACTTTTTCCACATCTATAAAACTATAGCCTTCTTTTTAGTATAGTCTTAAACATAATTGTTCATCATTATGCAAAATACTATTTCACATATATAAATATACCCAAAAACATTAATTTAACAAAATTAGAATATAGAGGGGTCATAAACTTTTACACCATTGTAACTACATTTGCATGATAGGGGTTTTGCTTATTAGTGATAGTACCCTTTGCTTAAAGCTAAAAGCACTGACAATAAAGTTTTTTTTTCTTGTACATAGGAGATCATAATCTAGAAATAAGAGAAAGGATTGTATATGTCAAAATTCGAACTTTAAATTTGTTAAATATCATCTTTTAAAAATAATTGAATAAACCTACTGAGTTAAATTTTGAATTTCAATGTTAATTGTAAAGTTATTATACAAAATAATATTTTCACTTTAACAAATCCAAAATTATTATGATATTGATAGTCAACTATCATATTTAATGTAGGAACGGCCATAAATAACTCTTTAAAAAGTGTTATTAAGGCACTCTTTAGCTTGAAAAAACCCATACTTCTTGCATTTAGGTCTTGTGAATAATATTTGAGATCGAGGCACTCGTGATTATACAAAAAAGATAAATAATTTAGTTATAGTAAAGAGAGTGATATTGAGTGGTTGATGTTTGAACTACCATATGCTTTTAACCCTAATAAAGTTTTTAGAGTTGAAAGTTTAAATTAAAGATAAAATTTGCTATAATTGTTAAATTTATCTACCTTTTTTCGTATTATTCATTTAAAATGTGAAGATGACATTGACAATTAATTGCACTCAGATGGCCCATCTGCTTTAACTAGTATTTGGTTATTAAAACAATATTCCATGTAACAATAACTTGTTTTTTACTTTAATGAATTTTATGGCCTAGCTACTAGATTTTATTGTATTTTTCTTTCTTTCTTTTTCCCTTAACTATACAATTAGTTCAATATGAGAAAAAATACTAAAAGTCTAACAAGACCTAAGTTTTTGCATTATTTCAACATTATATATATTTTAGTTGAGAAATTATTCCTTTTTCTTTTATCAAAATTAATTTAGGTACTTTAGGTTGTGGACAAAAAAATATAAAAAATATAAAAAATATAAAAAAGAGAAAAGAGTCAAAGAGAGAGAAATGAGAAGAAATGAAAGAAAAAAGAAAGGGTAATGGGAATTAGGGATGGGGATGGTCAGCCCAAGGATAGATTAACCTAATTTGCATGCATAGTCCAAGACAAGTCAAGTGAAGCTACACCTAGGTCAACCTTACTCATCACAGACCAATCATCCCCTCTTTTTTAATTAGTCTTTCTCTCTATCTCTCTTCTTTTTCCTTAATCTTTTTTCCTCTTTTTTTTTTTTAGATTTTTAATTTTTCCTTTTTTAGTTTCAAATTTTAAAAAATACACAAAAATATCAATAATAAAATAAATGAATTAGATTTAAATTTATTTGCATAAATTTTTTTTATTATTGAATTCTATACCATTCAAATAATATCCATAATAAAAGCAATTCCTTAAAGAAATCAATTTTAAAACTTTTTGTATTATTCATTATGACAAAATAGGCAAATTCATTATGAGAAATTATCCATAAAATTTTTGTATTATTGGATTTTATATTCTCATTTTCAGTGTTGTAATTGATATATAAAATTAATTGAACAAGTTACATAAAAACAATGTTCAAAATATATATTGAAAAACCAAACTAATTATTTCAAAAAGAGTATTGTTAAGAGTTTTAAAAAATGTATATGTCAAATACATACAAAAGTTTTTAAGAATTTGTTTGATAAAAACAACACTTAAAGACTTAATGAAAGGTTTGAAAAACTTAATTATAAATTAAAAAATTTGTAAAATTAAGGAATAGTATTAATACAAAATTAAAAGGAAATTTAATGGAAAAATGATAATTTTAAAATTTTAAAGGGCCAAATGAAAGTTTATAAAAAAATAAATGACAATTTTATATGTTAAACTTTATAAAGGTAATTTAGTAATTGATCCATGTATGTTAACACTGTTTGTGGTTTTGGGGCGACATGTTCTTTTCAACTAATTGACTGCAGCTACATTATTACAAAATATTAAGGATCTCAATGAAATTTTTCCAAGAGAAAAAGGAAGGGAAAGCAAATAAGAAGAGATTTTAGACATAGGCCAAAAACTTTTGAAATGGGCCGAAACCAACACTATCCAAAGATTAACCCAATAACTTTATTTTTTACGTAAATTTCACAATTTAAAATACATAAATATAATATAAAATTAAAACACGTAAGATATTATTTAAAATTTTAATAATTATTATATATAAATTAAATAAAATTAAAATATATTTTTTTATATTTTTATATTAACAAATAAATTTTATGTAAAAGATAACACAAATGCATTAATAAAATTCAGTATTTTATGGTACACAAATTCAACTACGAAGTCTAATTCTATGCTATACAAGAATCCACCACCCTGTTATCCTCAATCTTGTTAATTTTCTCTACCTCTCTGAAAAATCCCCAAACTCTTCTCTCCATTTGCCTTTTTTTCTCATACAATTCTCAATGACCATAATCAATCTCCGCAAGGGAAACACCGGACTTCCCTTGGAAGTATTGGGATCTCTATATTCGAAACCTTCCATTCAACAAATCCAGCGAGGAGATGTATGATATCTTAAAAAAATATGAAGCCATTCACCATATATGCATTGGAACTAGCAAAGAAACACGCGACACCGCCTTCGTCATCTACGAGGACATGTACGATGCCAAAACGACGGTCGATCATCTCTCCAGTTTCAACGTCACTAATAGGTATTTGATTGTGTTGTACTATCAACAAGCCAAGATGAGCAAGAAATTTGATAAGAAGAAGAAGGAAGAAGAAATAGCTAGGATGCAAGAGAAATACGGTGTTTCTACTATAGATAAGTAATACATAAGGGTTTTGTTCTTTTGATGATTTCAAATTTTAGGTTTTGTATGAACATTTGAATTAATGGCTTAATTATGATCGTATATGTTTGCTACTTTATGTTTGTTTAACAATCATATGTTGTTTATAGTTGTGTTGGGAGAAGTTGACAAATGATTTCGAATTTTTAGGTTTTATGGCTTTGTTTTAGGCATATTGAAAAGTAACATTTACTAAATTTTTGCTTATTGATGGTTTTTGGTATTTTTATTTAAATTAGCTTTAGATTTGTTTCAATCTGGAACCCTACTCGTATTATATCTTATCCTATTGATTTATGCTGTACCTTTATGGAATTATACTTTACCTCTGGGATTAGGTTCAAGCATAGCAAAAAAAAAAAACAGAGTAGTGATCCACATGACTTTTGTGAACTCAAATTGTCTACTTGTTCACACCTTTTTTTTTGCTAATTTTAATTTTTAACAATTATTCATTATATTTGGCAAATAATTACAGAATCAACACAAACTCACTCTTATACCAAAATTGGCCTATGCACTACAAAATAGAAATTTATAAGAACATAAAATTATTGTACTACAAATGAAAACTCAGAGTGCTATGAACGAAATTGATAACAAATTATATCTACAATCACATTTGAGCAGTTGGCACTTAAACTAACAAAATATACAAGTAGCTATTATTCTCCTTTATGACCCTTTAGGATCATAGGCACATCAAAAGCACATTGACACTGAAACAAAGTACACTGCGTATCTTACAATCACACACTACAAATCTTACAGTCACACTTGAGCAGCTAAGCTCACTCAAAAAGTATTTATGGAGGCAAAGAAAGTAGAAGGAAACGTGGGGATATTTTGAAAGGTAAGTAAAGGCTTGAAAGGATGCTAGGTGCTCTTTCAAGTTTGTTTTCAACTCTGATTTTAAGAAGTAAGAAACCTCATTAAGCAGAGAATGGAGAAAGAAAGATGTTATAGGTTTCTTAATAAGATGAGTGGTATCTTGTTGGAATTGCTTTGTAAAAGCACATTCTAAAACAAGGTCTTATAGATTATGGTGAAAGGACCATTATATATTCTGGCATCCACTTATTTTCTATTGTTTTGAAGGTTTAGGTATTTTGAATTATTATTCATTGTTTTCTCTACTACACTTTCAAATGGCTTTAGCTTTTGTTGAAATTACTCAAAGATGGCATCTTTTCTAGCATATTTAAGGGATGAAATTACAGGCTAAAGGTGGAAACAAAAGCAAAGAAACAATCTAGTGTCAATCAAACAAAAAGTAAAAGCTACACCTTTAAAGGTAATGGTCTTAGGGGGTAAGACAGGCCAATAATCTTAGACATTATAGAAATTTTAAATCAAAAATAGAAAATCAATTGATGAGGTTAGAAGGAATTTTAGAGATGAATAAAAATAAGAAAAAGATTTTTACAAATGCTAATTAAAGAAATATACTTCTAATTAGGAGAACCATGTATAATAGATGTATAGGGAACCCTTTTAACAACTCTAGATGTCTCGAGAAAAGAAACACAAAAACAACGAAACACGCATACAAATAAAGAGGAAGAAACTGATGAATAAAAGAAATAAGCGAGATGAACTCTGATAATTTTGAAACAAAGTGGCAAAAAGAAACCTAACATGTGTTCATAATATACCTTACTACTAATAAACACTTACTACTATCATAGAGTTAAAACTAATGCCAAATCCTTATCAAGTGTTTGCCAAATATGATGGACATAAAATAAGAGAATGGAACATAGATCAAGAGTGATAATGTAAGATATAGACTTTCAAAACAATTATAGAAGACAGATGAACTAATAATACATAAAACATAATCCTCTTATCTATAAAGAATTTCACTACAGTAAAAGCAAAACATCTCTTTTCCTCTATTTTCTACTTAAGGAGGATTATTTTCCTTATTCAAGCTAGGGCTGAATATAATATTTTCCTTATCCTTTCAAGTATTGCTGATTGCTTCTTGAAAATCTCCAAGCTTTCCTTTCTCTTCCTTGACTAATATTGAAAAGCAACATTTTAGCGTGCTTAAATGTGATCGTAAAATTTTTTTCCCAAAGTAGTCACGCTGTAATTTCTTTATATATAAAGAGAGAAATTCGAACGTTGTTCTTTGAGCAAGAGGAACAATACATACAAGCTTGTAATATCTTTAAACATTTAGTTGAGTTGTTATTGGAAAAAAAATATATATGTGTTGTCGTTGTAGTATTGTGTAAAGACTTTATGCCTTTAGTATTGTATATGGTTTAGAGTGATGTAATTTTATGTTTGTAGTGCTTAAGTTAATATTGGAAGTAAAGCCAAATTTGCATTGAATCTATATTAACTTGCCAAAGTTAATCAATAAACAAGAATTGAAATAGAGAAACGCAATGCAAGCCAAGCCAAACGTGCAGTAGTATATAAGAGTTTACTATTTGAATAATATTGGCATTGAATTTTGATAAACAATTTGAACAATAGTAAAATGTTCGAATTGGTACTCAATTTTGAAATATATATTATTTGAATTAATAAATTGTCAATAAATTTGGTATTTGTAGCGAAAATTGTTGAATTGGTTTTCATTCAATAAAACATATAATATTTTATTTATGAAGAAAAACAGCACTTCATGCCCGCATAGACATGTATACCTTCATAGGTTAAAAGTATTTGAGGGGTAATTATCCTAATTTTCTAACCAAGAAAAAATAACCTTTTTTTTCCAAAGAAAAACATTTAACCAAAAGATACTTTTAACCTATTTTTGGTTAAATGTTACTTTATTTTGTAAAAAAAATAATTGAAAAAAAATAAATAACCAATTAGAGAATAAATGAATAATAGCCCTTGAAATAAATATTACTTGGAGCTAAAGTAGAAGCCAAAGGTGTCAACCAGTTGAATCAAGCCAAATAAGGTTTGATTGGCTCTTTCGAAACATTAGAAATGCCTAGAGATTGAGACGAGTTAGATGAGGTTCGATTGATACTTTAAAAACCTTACTCAAGATCCAACCCCATTTGACCAATTAAATTCGATTATCATTCAAAAATATTAAATATATTTTAAAATTAAATTTAAATAAAAAATAGTTTTTTATTAATAAGATAATAATTCAAGTTGAATGGACATTAAAATCCATGCTTATCCTCAAGCCTAATCATGCTTAACCTACGAGTTAGACGAGTAACTCTACAGATGGATAAGTTTAATAGAAATTTATTTTACTAAATTAATCTATTTATTACCTTTGGGTTTTCAATTACGCTTTTAATTTAGTGAAGAAAATAATTAAATAACATTTAATCAAAAACAAAGTTAAAAGGGTTTAAATGTTTTATAAATTTCATTTATGAGGTGTTAGCCAGTCCTCACGATGTTGCTATGAAATTCATAGAAAAAATATTTTAAGAGTTTTAAGGCATAGAGCTTGTAGGTTGTAAGTGGGCTTGCCAACTCTTTTGCAAAAAAATAAATAAATAAATAAAATAAAAGTAAAAGAGTTAAAAAGTTAAAAAGTTTTTTTGTTAAATATTTTTTATTGAAAAAACATATTTTTTATAAGATAACTATTACCCAAAACTTTTGGACCAATGATAGCATGTCATATGTATGTACACATGAAAATTTTTTCCATGAGTTGGACATTAAATTTTTCACATGATATTACACGTATCAGAGTTCTTATTCTGTACTTAATACATGATATTACACAAATCAAAGTTTTCAGTTGGTGATGTGGCATGATTCTTATCATGATGTTGTACCAATTAGTGATGTGGCATGATTCTTATCATGTCACATCGAGAGCTTTTTGGAAACTCACCAGTCAGGCGCTTACCACCGAAGCACCCGCAAGTTTTTCATTCTTTCTATTTTGTTTTTGTTTTGGGGCAAATTTGCAAACAAAAGAATTGAAGGCATTGCCAGAGAATTATTATAGAAGCAATAAAACACTTGAATGCAGAATAATTTTTCTTAATGGAAATCCAAGACAGAGTAATTTATAATACAAATTTAATTCAAGTAATATCTGGAAAATTAAGGTTTACTTTAAGCAGAAATTTGTCCTTCGTAAGGGATATTAAGATCAAAATCTACGAACCTCTTAGGACGTTCTTGATAAGATTCTTCAGACGAATCAGCTTCTTCTGCGGACAATACCCCTGGCAACAGCATTCTGGTGATGTACTCTCTGACTTGACCACTTTCTTCAGACAATTCTTCTTTGGCTTTTCTCTTGACTAACTCGACCCTCAATGGATCAACAACTGGCTTCACCCGATGATACGTTTTGTGGCCACCAAGTGCCTGACCGGTTTGGAAAATCTTGCCACATATCTCACATTGGTGAACACTTTTCACCGCCTTTGCACGTTTAGGGTTCTTCAATCTTCTTTGGCTGGAGCTGGATTTGAACTTGTTAGAAACATGATTTTCAAACCCTTGAGGCATCATTGAGGTCTTTTCCGTACTATTGCCTAATAGGTCTAGTGTACTCTCGCTATCAGCAGCAGCTCCCACTTCAGACTCCATTAAGGCATCTTGATAGGACATGGTCTCTTCAGTCTTCTGCTTCTTCCTTGTAAACAAACTTTGGTTGATATCCTTTGAGTCTTCAAGTCTCCTTTCTGTCAGAGGAACAGCAAGTCCATAATAGACCCTCAAAGGCACCGCATGGTAAATTATGTTATCAATCTTGTCACTGACAGTTCTCTTCCGCCCTCTCTTACCAGTTTGAGACCAGCTGGGTATATCTTTCAGCAAATCTATGGAAGACCCCTGATGCAGATCATTCCTTGGAGAGATTGTGTCAATCCCTTCTTCGGCTTTAGCGGTCTCAGGTTCACTTAAAGAATTGCTTTCTTGGGACGGTATAGGCTGCTGAATACAATTGGAATCCATCTCACGATGGTTTCTCATATGCTGACACAATAACTTCATTGTTGAGAAACTGTCATCGCAAATAAAACAAGCGAAGCTATCGTCTTCTTCTTGGGGAGAGTGTTTCCTGGAAAGTTTCGTACTCTTCATGTGGTGAATTCCAGCTTTTGACTTAGCCTTATGCTGACTATGGATCCGAAGATGCCCTCCCAAGTCCTTGTCCGAGTTGAACTCTCGGCCGCAGTATCTAGTCCTTGAATCTTGGTATTGATGTAGGGCTTCATCACCTTTTTCTGTAAGCTTAATTTCCTTGGTGTTCAACTTTTGAGCCAAGAAATCTAAGGAAGCATCAGCAGGCACCATGGCCATGCTCTCAGTCTCACTCCAATCAGTTGGATCAAGCTCGTCTTCCTGACGATGATACATATGGAAAGAAAAGGAAAAGAAGATGAAAAGCAAACAACACTAATATCAGAAAGACGGCAGAGGTCGCAGAGGCAAGGGCAGAAGGAGTTGGTTTGGACTTCAGAGAAGCAAAAAGACTGACAGTGCGTATATATATACACAGAGTAGCATGCAGTAGAAGAGAAACCCTAAGCTGGTACAGAATTTTGACGATGGAAATTCGAGTTATTGTAGGATTTGGGTTTTCTATTTTGATTGGAGTTTGATGAAACCTTGAGTGACAAGTAACTCAATTAAGTATTTTCTTAAAAACTTTACTTGTGTGTGAAGTAATCCAAAAATTAGTAAATCAAAAAATCAAGAGATTGATAAAGTGCTATGTATGGTTTTTAATCTCTAGATTTTTTTTTTTTTCAAATTCCAGTCGGTTTTTAACAATTACTTTTATTACTTGTGTTTTTTTCTTTTATATTTTATAAAAAATTGTTGTTAAATAAAAGCAAATCCAAATTTTTGAACAAATAATTAAAATGTAAAGTCACTTCTAAATGTAACTAATTTAAATGTATATGAGTAAAATGGAATTATATTTTGTTTTTAATAATAATTCAAAAAATAAAATTAAAGCTAAAAAATTAATTAAAAATAATTATTCATAAAATATATAATTTATATCATAAATATACTTGCATATGTAATTGATAAATTTTTATTTTGTAAAATAGTTAAATTTTATCATAATCGTATATTAATCTTTATGTTATCAAAAATATATTAATAACTTGAATTCTCTTTCCATTATATCAAAATATATATTATCTCCGGGTTTAAAATTTTCATCTTGTTATTATATATGTATAGGCATCTCCCTTCTTCGATTTCGTTTCCTTTTTTTTTTCTTCTTTTTTTTTTCACTTAATAATAATAATAATAATCCCTCAAAGTAAAATTTTTTTGTTGTTTTGAAGTTTATCATTTTGTATTTATATTTAAATTAGTGCATGTTTGATAATGCATTGATTATGTATGGCTGTATTTGATATACATGAAAAACAAAACTAATGTATTTTTTATTTATAAAAAGTTTAAATTTTTAACTTTTTTAAAAATATATTTATGTTAACACATTTTGTTAAATAAAAAACTAACAATCAATTTAATTGATCCTAATTATAGAAAAAAAATTTTAATGTTTAAGGTTGCTACAGTTTGAACTTTAATTACTAAAATTAAAAACCTAACATTCTTCCAATAGATTACATGATTATTTATATAAAATTTTCTTTTATCTCATGATTTAGATGTTGTTATTGTACCATTAACAACTAATCAAATTTAATTTCATGGCCAAGCCCTACTCATGCCAATCACTAAGACAAGCTTGTTTGATTCAAAGCAATTGATCTTAACAAGTAATAAGACTCTAAAATTTTCAAGTTATGTTTTCTAGAAATGATAAATCTTGGGGAAAAAAAAGTAGAATTGAAAAATAATAAAAAGGTAGTGAAATAGGCATATCCAAATATTTAATGTAATGATAGGAATACGTATATCTGAACCTCAAAAAGTTTTAAAACTTCATACAGAATGGATATTATGAGGATATAAACGTGATAAAATCTCATCAACTAATCCTACTGAGATTAGAGTTTCTAAATTCTTTTCTGCTAGGGACATTCATTAACAACAGTTCATTTTTTATCTTGGTGAAATACTAATTAATCTAATTTAGTCAGATTATATTATTACCACCAATTTCTAACTGCAAATGGTTTAATTAGTTTTAACCAATTTTCTTGCATGGTTGGAAAACAAAATGTTAATGTATCCAAATGATGCAGCAGCTGCAGCTAACAAAGGCAATCTTTAATTGCCATAACCTACACATATATTTAATTCGGGGGGACTAATTAATTAATTATCATCTTAATTATTCCTGCTCCCACCATCTCCAACAATACTTTGTCACCATGGCCAACCGGACAGAGGTAATAAGCCTGAACATCTCGTCATTTTGGTTTACGGCCAAGCATTGTCTAATTTTCCCGATGATGTCGATATGTTGGTTTTCATTTTTATCAGCAAGATTTCATTGAGCATTCCATAAAATTTCATTGTCGATTTATAAAATAATAATTTCTCATAAAGTATCATTGAATTCATCAAAAATAATAATCATTCTATCACGCATGCAATTCATCAAAACATTTTGTTTTTTTTTTCCTTAATCATGGTTTCAATCTGATTTATGAGAGTCAGAATCTCGCGGACAAAATTTTGAAAAAATAAGCCATATTATTAGCTGTTAAATCTACGTATAGTTGAACTCAGAACGAGAAGATATTAAACATTTGGTAAGTTATTTCACATTGACAGAACAATGCATGGATGTCTGTTCCTCAATTTGGAGGGTGGGATCAGAAAGGTCCAGGGGCCACGGATTATTCAATGGTTTTCTCGCGAGCTCGTGCCAACAGGAAGCAACATAAGAGTGATGTTAGGTTTAGCCTTGGGAACGAGCAGGAGTTCGTTGCTGCTGATTCATTACCTCGACGACAAGAGGAAGAAGATTCTGTTACGGTAAGATTTTCATTTCACTAAAAGAATCCTGCTTTTGATCCTAAATCATCCATTAATTGCGCTACATACAACAGTTTAATACCAAGGATATAAGCCACCAAAATGCTTTACCACCAATTCATTAATAATTTTTTGTTAAGTGCAACAAACAATCATAATCATAAATAATATTTCAGATTCGTTAATTAAACAAATAAATCATGAATATAGCAAAATTTGTTTATATTTAATTTATATATATATATATATATATATATATATATATTGAGGAATGTGAATGAAGAAAGCATTAAATGAATAATTTGTCAATTGACTCGATTTCTGTAGCAAAATTTGTTTATATTTAATTTATATATATATATATATATATTGAGGAATGTGAATGAAGAAAGCATTAAATGAATAATTTGTCAATTGACTCGATTTCTGTTTATTTATATTTATTTATTAAACTTAATAACCGATTACAGATAATAACAAAATTCATTCATATTCAATTCGTTTGTATTCATAATTTTGACTCTGATTAATTTGTAGTCCATAGAATGAATACCCAAATTCTGATTTATAATGTCATGCAGAAGAAAAAGAAGATCTTGACCTACATTAACTGCTGCATCAGGCCTTGATTCCCATATACCTGCCAGCCATGCAATCTCCAGATTTCCAGTCAATTTGAGCTGTAAATTTAAATATAAGGCATCTATCGGTGGGGGAAAAAGACAGGTGTTTAAGCTTTAAGCATGATTGCCCGTGTAAATATCCTTATTAGTATGTATAATTTCTTCTTCATACCGGATTGTAACCTGATTAAGAGCAATAGCACATGATAACTATATCAACTGGCTTCCAAAAGTTACCTACTCGTATGTTAGACCAGCTGTTGTCTTATGGTCGTATCTATTTTCTTCCCTTAAGCAAAAGAGAGTATCATTTCAATCTAAGTTGTGGACTTGAAGCACTTGAGTGAATAAGCAGCAATTAATTAATTAATTAAAGTAAAGAAAAACTATTAAATTGAATAATCCAAAAGCACCTGCTCCAATATTCATGATATATAATATAGGCCAATCATAAAGGAGGTGATTTCATCCTCATAACCAAAATGTAAAAGGAAAAAAAGAAATATAATAGTTCATTCAACTTCTAGCAGTTAATAATTCAATAATGGCTAAAAGTAGAGTTTTTATATGGAAAGAGCCGAATAAAGATTGAGTCATGCACCATACCTTTCTTTTTTCTTCTTATTGTACATTATTCCTATGTATTGAAATCCATATCACTTGATTAACATGCAAGGGTTTTCAATTGGAGAACTATGCCTTTACAAGGAATTCTATGTGCTACTGCTTGAATTAGAGGAAAACAATAATAATATTGGTAATCCAATGAAACTTAAAATAGTGAAATATCCATTCCTAAATTTATTTTCTACAGATGCGAAAAATCATGACTAGCATTAATTGCTGTACTAGGAACCTGATGCCCAGTAAACCACCATTCTCCAAACTTTCTAACATTTAATGCTATAATCAGATTTCAGATTCTGGCTTGTAAATTGATAAATTTAGACTTTCTGTGATGAACTACAGAACACTTTAATATTTGAATATGATTATCATGTAACTGCACTCAGTGCACTTTTCTTTGTCATGCATATATTCTTTCTTCTAGAGTGGCAAAAAATGCATAAGTTAAACACATCTTGATTACTACATAGAAATACAAAGTTGCATTTATGTATGTTAATACAAACTGTTTCTGCATGAGCTATTTCATTTTCTTAGTTCAAACTCAAGAAGAGTAATTTTCCTTCTAATTTTATTTAAAATACAGTCAAATACTAGTACCTGCTATTTAAGATGCCAAAAAGCGTTTTACTGGAGCTTGGAGGGAAGATAGGTACTTAGCATCAGCCTTATCAACTCCACTGAAAAGATAACTGAAGGGAGGCATTTCTATATACCTTCCAGAACCAGGGACAACTTTTAGCTCATCATCTTGCCAAACAACTCTTCCTCCAGCTATTGTTACTTCAACCTTTCCCTGAGAAACCATATGAAAACCTTTCAACACCTAACATCACCCGTGTGCATACACAGAGAATCTTGGAATATAGATAATCCTAAAGTTTTATATATGGAGTATTGGAGAAATAAGTGGATAGGAAAATTTAAGGGGGAGAGAAAGAAGACAGTTAGGACCAAGTATCACTGCTAACATGACAAAAACCACAACTCAACATATCTTAGTTTACGAAGAGTGATCCTAAGCCATATGTAAAGCCTTCTTTCACCTTATAAGAACTAAAACAGTTGCAGTAAATGTATCACCATTTAGCATTATCATTCTGACAAGCTGATTTTACAATCAAGATGTCAACAAAATCTTAATTTTATGGTCATTATTTGATGTTGGACTGATTAAGGACCTTATCAGGGTTGAAATAATTTATTAACATGTTTCAAGGAAAATTTTTTCTTTCACTTGATTAATAGATAACTTTATCATGTATGATTCTTTGAAGCTCTAAGGTTAACTTGGGTCTCTTATTAGTGTTATTAAGCTTTTATTTATAGATGTTAACCTTAATTTAAGTCTCCTATGTTTTTATCGGCAATTATGCTTTCTTTAGGATTCTCTTATGCCCTAACCATGACTTGGGTATTAGTATTACTCCTATATGTTCTTTCCTATTTTTCCTTTTATAAAAAATTCCAGCACTATTACAGACATAAAATAGGCCACAAATAATTCCCTTTGAACCACAAAAAATTCAACTAGCAAATCCCTGGCACAACCCTTTCTAGCTGTCCTAAATCATAAGAACACCAGCAGTGTATAATCCACTTTTAGGATCTTTGAATGAGTTATATCTATTTTAACCCAAGCATGAAAATACAATAAATTACTATTTTATATTCAATAACAACACAAATTAGTGAACATCAGGAACAGTAAATGTTGAAGAAATAGGATTTGCTTGGAGAATTTTAAAAAATTATGCACAAAAGAGAGTGAAAACACCAAGGCCATAAAGGATAAATTAATCACCAACGTATGATTTAACCAACTTTGCCTTTACAAATGCAAGAACAAATCCCATCAAACTAAACTAAACTAAACAAGGCTCTTCTAACATTATAGTTGAAAACAAAAAATGAGGTTACTGGTCTCAGCAGATGCAATAAATTAGAAAGATTGAGATTACCTTTCCTTTCCTACCATCATAGACATTTGTATCAGTTCTAGAGTGGTGGGAGTTCACGCTTATTTCAAAGCTAGAGTTAGGATTAAATATAATGATATCTGCATCAGATCCAGCAAGAATCGCTCCCTTTCTTGGAAAGATATTGAAGATCCTGGCACTGGAAAATCTTGGATATTAAAATTAGCTTCATATGCTTTTATTCAGGCAGCTAAAAGAACAGACTAAGTTATTGAAAACAGAATCAACAAATGCCCTTTGTAATGCTATGGATTCAAAAACAAGCAAACATAGTGGTTATTATAAACAAAAATGCTCCAGTGAAATCATACCATTCAGTGCTTGTTATTCGGACATAATCAGTGGGAGAAATTTGGCCAGATTCCTGAAAAATACAGTCACATTTGAGAAAACAAATCATTTGTAGAATTTGATTCTAGATACAGTTGTTTAATTTAAAAAATTGAGGTAAAAGTCTACTAAAGCTTACCACCATCGTATCCCAAACCAGGTGCATCCTCTCCTCAATCCCTGATTTCCAAAGCCACCACCTTGTGAGATGGCTTAAATAGCATCAACATAAGAATGTAAATTCAGAAATGCCAGAGACCATTTTATATTACCATTGACACCATTGGGAATTTTCCGGAAATCATCAATTCCAAAAGCTTTTTGTGTAGAATTAAAGGGACAATGATCAGTTCCAACAAGCTGCAAGCAAGTAGTGAAAAACACCTTGAGAAAAGCTCTTTCACCTTTGCTAATATCAGTTATTATTTTTCTTTAAAGATGAAAATTAGAATTTCAACCAGAATCCTGCAAAGCTTATACAGTTGCACAATAAATTCAACAGACTGACATTAGAGGGAAGAATTATCACAAATCAAGTCACTATAACACTCATACAGTAGGCTTTGCAAACCTTTTGATTAATGGTTATAGGAACTAGAATCCAGAATATGGGCTCTCGTGTCCCTAAAGTCTGGTGGTTATGTTTTAACTACATAAATCAATAATGAAAGATAAACCTGCAAAACTCCAGTTGAAAGGGCAGCTTGCAGAGCCTTGTCATGTCCCGATTCCCTTATAGGAGGACTCATGACATACCTGAAATGTGGGAAGAACATAACACCTCAAAATACTTGTATAATTGATAGAATGTGATTGAAGAGAAAATGATGAGGGAAGGTTCTTGCTTTGCTGCAGTAATGAAGTCAGGATCCCAAAGCCCAGAATCATCAAGGACCAACCCAGAAACCACAGGCTCTCCAATAACCTTCTGCCCTGTAAAAGCAAAAGAAGTTATTAACCATTCCAGTCCAGAAATCTACTTCCCAAAAAGGTCATTACCCAGTTATGGCCCCATTTATGGTACCGTTTACTTTCCAAAAAAGATGGCCATCTCAAAACTTGAAAAAGAAAATCCCTAGACACAGAATAATCTATCTATTTATAAACTTTTACAGCAAGTAGAGTGACTTTTAACTCTATGAAATTTCAATCAGAACATGTAAAAACATAATAGATTTTAACCAGTGCACAACCAGCTAAGAAAATTACAATACCTGAGAACCCCTAGATTTCCAGAAGAACTGAAACATCAATCATACATCCCTTATGATTGATCCTTCTATGTCCTGCTTTCAGTAACTAGCATATTCAGTATTGAAACACAATTGAAAGGTTATGATCTCTTATGACTACCCTCAAGGATTAAATTTTACTATATGGCCAATAAATAATTATTGGGAGCCATCATGCACGAAATCCTGTCTTGGTGAATAGCATGTCAATTAAATAAAAAACTTATAGCTTTCAAAAGATAATATTTCTCATTTTTTATGGGGCACCAATTCTGTTGTTTTATCTCCCTGAAGGATGTTTCCAAATTCAGTCTCCAGAATACCTCTATATATTTGAGCATGATAAGGATCTTCAATCAACTCGGTGTATAGGAAATAGTTCTTTCTGCTTAATTATGGGAATTTTTGGTTAATAGTGCATGATTTCGATTCTCTACCCTAATTCATTTAGTCACACCACCTTAAAAGTATAAGGGGTGTCTGACAAGAGGCAGCCACACCAAAATTAGCAGCAATATGCTCCTCAGTCATGTGGACAACATGTTTGATAAGACTTGGTGATCCTAGATCACCAGTCAGTAAGAGATCAGATCACTGTCTAAGGAATGATCCAAATCCCAATAAAAAAGGCAATACAAGATTAACAAGCCATGAGATAAAGATTTCAGGACAAGTTTGTCCTTATGTGACTTTGATTCCCATGTGACTCCATAATTGCAAACCACACAAGACAATCCAAGATCAGCAACAATAACAATCTTGGATCACAATGATGATTGGATGATCAGAATGATCCTGAAGGTGATAGCAAGAAATACCATAATGTATGCATGGACCCCGCTATGTAGTTACCAACATGCATCAAAAGTTAAATGCACAGGAGGTAAAAAAGAAAAACAAAATATGGAAGAATCATATTACTTTTGGTAATTCATCTATTTGAACATTTTACAATATGGTTGTGAAAGAATCAAGTTTTTTTTGCACAAACCTTGCCAAACAAATTGCCCATTAGATGGATAATATAGAGGCATATTAACAAAAATGTAAATAAATTAAGATATTAGAGAACTTAAAACCTGATTTTCTAGCTTTAGCTATTTCTTCCATGGCATCAATGCTCATCACATGGACAACATAGAGAGGCGTATTCACAAAACTTGCCAAGCGAATTGCTCGTGCAGTTGCCTCTCCTTCTAGCTGCATGGAAGTTAAAATGGAAGCTTAATTTATGAGTAAAACATATGCTCAACAATTAATAAAGCATTCTTATGGAAATGGACAACGAACGGAAAGAAACATCTATAGATAAGAGTTTTTCAGATTATAAACAAACAGCTTGATGCAATCTGCTAAAATAGTGAACATTGAACCATAATTTATCCTTTAAGTTCCCTTCTTGAAGGGAAAAGGGGGCAGATGCTAGAAGTTTTGTCTCCTACTATCTAGCTGTGATTACCTGATAATATTGTGAGGAAAATAGGGTAGAAAAGTACTACACACATACAAGCATCTCTAAGTACAATCTAGTAGACTATGTTTACCAATTAGTACATGAATAAATAAAAGGTTAAAAGGAGGGAAATGTAATTGATAAGTTTGATTGATCTCTGAAGTTGCATATCATTTTAAGTTCATCCTTGGACATGCCAGCCTCTGCTGATCTTTGCTATCAGGGATTAAGGTAGGAAAAAAGCTTTCCCCACCTGTAATTGGAAATTATATTGAGATTCACTAAAAAGTGTAAAGCAACTGACCCATGAATCACATATACGATCAGAGAAGTTGAACAATCAAAAGAAATTAACCAATCATCAAGATTTAACAAACAGCAGAATATTTCAAAGTGCCGCTATTAAGAGCAGCAACATAGAATATGATAGCAGAGCAAGCACTACCTGCTGAAAATACAAATTAACAAAATTAGAAAACACATTTGATACTTACCACTGCAGGCCTAGAAAGAGCATGTCCTTCTGGACCAGTAATACCAAGCTCAATCATTCTTTTCTGTCCTTCAAATACAGCATCTCCATTTTCAGCATGGACCATAGCCAAGGCACCAAGCAACTTACACCTCCTGAGGCCTTGCAGTAGAAGCTCATCATTGATCATAAGAGCCCCCTTGTATGCCATGAAAAATTTGAAAGAGTTGATACCTACAAGTTGGAAATCTTGCATCAGTACAGTATTAGATTTCATTCAAGTATCTAATACAAAATTGGTAATAAATACAGATTATGGAGTCTGAAACGCCAAAGCAGCTAGCATCATAGATGCTACAACACATCAACTAAAAGATAAAAAGGCTTACCTTTCTCCTTAACCATTATTTCCATCTCCCTTGAAACTGACTCATCCCATTTTGTGATTGCCATATGGAAACCATAATCCATACAAGACTTCTTTGCTTTCTTTTCATAGGCTTCAAAACCTGCTACCAGGCTACCATTAACAGGTATAACAAAGTCAATATGCATTGTTGTTCCACCTGCTAAAGCTGCAGCCTGACCACTAAAGAAGTCATCAATTGTCTCAGTACCCATAAACTCCATCGATAGGTGCGTATGAGGATCAATTCCTCCTGTATCATAACAAGAGCTAGTGAAGTGACGGAACATGATAAGACATATTTAGCTACTACAGTTTCAGGAAATATGATGAGGTTACAATTAAACAATAGAGTTCAATTACGTATATAAGTATGAAATTATAAATTCATGTAGATATTATGTTACAGAAAAAGGAATACATGAAAAACATGAACACTAAAAAATATTTAACATAAACAATATTATGAGGGGCAAGAATTCAACATAATAAGCCGGCCAAGATCTATTCCACACCAAAAAAGAAAAGATATAAATGACAAATTGTTAATTTGTACACATAAATATGGGCCTTATCACATATGTAGGCCCATATCCTCCACAAGTACAACTCTAAAATTAACAAATCTTGTCATTTATGAAAGCATCCAGATGCCACATCAAACTTACTCAATGGATGGATCATTCATGCTTTATAAGATTGTAATTTAAAAAAAAAAAGTAGGAAATATGAACACAATAGTCAGACAGAGAAGGCAGAGAATGTTCCTTGCATTTAGATTCCAGAAAATTCATTTAACTGCAATGAGATTAATGGCATAAAATGTATATAAATCGATGATACATAATTATTCTTTAAAAGTTATCCTCTTAAAGCTTTCAAGAGCATGTCTCTTGTCAATTGCTTCAATTATATTCACAGTTAAAATTCCACAAGAATCCATCATTTATTCAGAGTCATAATACAAGGAGCAACCTGGCATGACGTATTTTCCAGAGGCATCAAGCAATGTAACATCATCACCAACCTGCGAAAAACAGTTCAGAATAGAGATAGAATCATATAAAGTAATCATTAAATTACAATAATAAAATTAAACATCAAGAGCAAAAAAGCATAAGTTGAAGTACGAACTTTACTTAGGAACATTTTTAAACTGCTACAAAGATAAGAGCTAATTTGCACATATTCATGAAATGAAAAAGCAGGGTTAGATTTAACGAAATTCCTAATGGTTTAAGAATCTCTTAGAAGATGTTACAACTTAAAATAACAAAATCATAAGCAAATGGGTTTGTCTCTTGTAGAGAATTCAAAAAAGCAGGTTAAATTCTATAATTGACACGACCAATCCCAGCACTGGGTATATTCACAAATCTGCATTTAGTATGTAGACGTATGAAAATCTTACCTTGATATTAGGCTTGACAGCAACAATAATGCCATCTTCAACATAAACATCAGCAATCTCCTGCTGGTAAGCATTCACCACAGTCCCTCCCTTAATCAACAGCTTTGAGGACGAAGCCGATGAAACCCCACAAGTTGACTCACTGTATCCAGTCCCAGCATCACAAAACTGAAACAATTTCAACAAATACAGTCACTTTAATCAATTTCGTCACGCTTAGACTTATTTGTCAGTTAAATACCAGTTAGACGGATACTATCGAAATCATCCCCAAAAACATTAATACGACGGGAAATTCGATCAAAAATGTAAGCACCTGGTTTGATTGGGAGAGGGGGAGAGAGACGAAGAGGAGTAAAAGGAGAGAAATTAAGAAATGAGCCATGAAATTGAAATGTGTGGCGATGAGATGAGGCTAAGCTTGCTTCAGTCTCGTAGTTGTAGATATGGATGAATATCTCATCGGCTTGGTTAACTTTGACCGCAGTTTGGATCAGATTCTTTGTCTGTTTTCATTTTTTTCAAAGCCATGACGAATTTCTATGGTGTTTTATTATGGAAACAAACTTTTATGCGAAAGGTCCAATCAGACTTTCTTTCTTTTTAATTATAATCTCTTCTAAACTCAAAAAAAATACTACTATATTTCTTCTCCCGTTCCTGCCCATGCTGTTATAGGCCGTACCCCTCTAGGTCCGGTTGCCCATTAAAAATCCCCGTCCAACTTCTGTCCAGTCCATGAAAAAAAAAAAAGAAAAAAGGTGAGATTAATTCTTACTTGTGTTGCTCCTCTCGCATATTAAAAATAATTGTTTATTTAAATAATATTTATTTTTTATACTTTAATTATGAATTGATATTAATATAATTATATTTTATTAATTATAAAATTAAATATGTTAAAATTAACTATTTGTAAATTATGCATTACAAACACATTTGAAAGTTTAATTTATATGATTTTTTTTAAATATCTATATTTTATTATATAGTTTATCATATATTTTTATTTATGATATAAAAATATTTACTTTTTATGTTATCGAAAAAAGTTTTTTTTAATATTTTTTAATATTTAATTTATTTAATAAATTATTATATTTAGTTTTTATTTTGACTCTATTATTTTTAAAAATAATTGATAAATTTAATTCATATAAAAAAATTAAATAAACAAAAAAAGAATGAGCAAGTAAATATTTAATTTGTTGTTGAGATGCAATCCAAAATTTCTAAGTACAAATAATAAATGTAAAATGTTAAGACATTATTATATGTGGGCCAATATTTTTAAAAAATTAGACTTAAATCCCCAATTTACCGGTCCTATTTTAAATAGGTCAACATCTCAAAAATTTTCAAAACCTTAACCCCAAACTTATATTAAAAATACTTTTGAGATTTTTCCATTAAGAGTCAAAATAATCATTTTTGTGATATTGAATAGCTATCAATTATTAAGATATTCGAGAATTTTTTTTAATATAGATAGGAATTATAGACTATTGCCAATAGATAGTCAGAGCATTTACTCTTAAAGTTTTTCATTATTAAATATCACAACTACCCTGTTCAAACAAAGCATCTAAAACAAAAACATAGACATGACCCTCTTAAATAAAAAATAACGTATAAAACAATCCCTCACATACTCGAAAATGCATCATTTGATAATTTTTTTAAACTGTTGGATTTAGATATAAATTTTTATCTATAAAAAATTATGGATTTATTTTTAAAAATTTTTATTATTTATATTTTAAGTTATTTTAGTTTCATTGAAAGATAAAATGATCATTTTACAATGTTGGATGTGTCAAAAAATTACTTTTTGGGAGTTTATTTAATATATATTTTTTATTATTTACATTTTAAGTTATTTTATTTTGATTAAAAAGTAAAATGATTAATTTTTAATTTTGGAAAGGGAGGTGTCACAATATAATACTTTAGGGATTCTAAAATTTGTAGATTTTTTTTTTTTTTTAATTTTAGTATTTTTAATTTTTTATTATTTACATTTTAAATTATTTTATTTTCATTAAAGAGTAAAATAAACATTTTATAAAGTTGAAAATGATAAAATAATCATTTTATAATGTTAAACAGGTGTCAAACTATAACCTCTTTGGAAATTCTTTTTAACTTATTTTTAAATTTTTGTTATTAACATTTTAGGTGTTTTATAAAGGGTAAAATAATTATTTTATATTATTAAAAAGGGTAAAATGATCATTTTACAATATTGAATAAGTATCAAAATATAATCCTTTGAAAACTCTTTTAATATATTTTTAATTTTTATTATTTTATTTTTTATTGAAAGATAAAATAATCATTTTATAATATTGAAAATGATATAATGATCATTTTATAATTTTGGACAGCTATCACACATTAATCCTTTAAAGGATTCTTTTAATATTATGCTTTAGATATAGATTAGTAGGAACTACTCAACTATGCCCCTAACCACAAAAGATCACATGAGAGAAAATATGAACAAATTTTAAGGTATTTAACAAAAAAAGACACTATTTTTTTAGTATTTCAAGTTGTCAAAATTTATGTTGGAGCAAACACTAAAAAATTGAAATTACTGCTTTTGGTAAATTTGAAATTTTGATGAAAAGCTCGAAGACATGTAATAGTACCACTTTTCTTAAAGTTTTATTTACCCTTACCATATTATTTAATTATTATATTGCAAAAAGGTTGCAAGCAATAAACTTTAAGATTATAATGAAACCTAGTGACTGATTATGTTTTACACTAACAAAATCAATTTATCGAACAATCATCAACATATCACAAGATCATTGAAGTTCTATAAAGGTTTTCTGCAACAAAATTTTTATAAAAGAAATCTGGAGTTTGAAAAAAGATGGAGAGTTCCAAATTTTATTTTTATATATTTTTAAAAAATCAAAAGAGTTTTTTATAAACAGATAAGTATCTTTTTCTACAAACATGACTATTTATTTTGAATAAATAAAAATTGTCTATTTTTGAACAGTTGAAACTGTTTATTTTAAACAAACTTATCTTTCTATTTTAAACAAACTTAACTAACTGTCTTTATTTTTTTCTTTTTCAATACGAGATTATTTCTCATATGTTATTTTGAAAATCTCTAACAATCCTCCACCATTTTCAAAATAATCTAAATTTATGATGACCTTGGAAATCAATTACGTAAATGAAGGTATCTTTCAATTTGAACATTCACTTAGAGAAAAACAAGTTAAAGTTAACTAAAATCACATTGTAGACTATACTTTGAACCAATTATTCTATTTAGTTAACCGAACTTGTCTCACACAATGATTTCAACATCCAATGAATGTTTGTTATCTGATAACACATTTATAGCCATATGTCTACATCCTCTTTTTATGAGAGTTGTTAAAGCTAAGCTTTTAAATTTCTAGAAGCGGCCACACTTCACACTTCACACTCACATAAGTAGCTTCCATCAAGAGTATTCTTGTAACTATAACATTCTAACATATTTATGTTATGGGTCTATTAAGAGTATATTACTCATCATTCCTTTACCATTACGGGTACCTAACAATTTACCTAGGATGACATTAAACATTACTATAGTGCTAGCAGTCATATACAAATGATTTAATTTGTCTTATTGAACTCAAAACGTTATGCCAAGCGTTGAGTCGAGTTTCCATCATGAGTGACTTTACTTCATGAGCTTAAACTCCATCCCTATTAAGATCTTTTTTACCAACTCTCTAGCAAGACTTTTGGTTAAAAGATATGTCAAGTTTTCACTTGATCTCACATAATTTATAGTGATCACTACATCTAAAATTAGTTGTCAAACATAGCTATGTCTTAATCTAATATGTCTAGACTTTTCATTATATACTTGGCTATATGTCTATACTAGAGTTGTTTTACTATCACATCATATAGAAATTGAAAAAATTGGTTTAGGCCATAAAGGTATTTCATATAATAAATTTCTTAGCCATTCAGCTTCTTTAGCCATTACTACTAATGCAATAAACTCGGTTACCATGGTGGAATCCGTTATACATGTTTATTTCTTGGGTTGAAACCCCAAAAAATGATACCCCCACCAAGTACAAAGATTCATCCACTTGTACGAACATGATTTTCCATATTAGTAATCCAACTAACATCATAATATTTTTTTATAATTGAAGGATATCCACTATAACACAATCCATAATTGATTGTTTTCTTCAAATATCGAAGTACTCTTTTAACTGTTTGCCAATGCAAGCTACTTAGATTACTTATGTACTTACTCAAGTTTTCAACAACAAATGCTATGTCTGGCCTTGTACAAGTCATTGCATACATCAAACAACCAATTACTCTTGCATATTGCAATTGATCGATTGTTCTACTAGTATTAGATATTAATTTCAATTGAGAATCCATGGGTATAGATATTGGAATACAATCGAATAAATCAAACTTTTTAAGTATTTTTTCAACATAATGTGATTGTGACAAGGTTATGCCATTATCATTCTGAATTATTCTGATTCCAAGAATAACATCCGCTACACCCATATCTTTCATTAAAAAGTTATTTGATAAAATTTTTTTTGTTTCTTTAACTTGTTCTAAATCAATGCTAAATATTAGCATATCATCCACATATAAGCAAATTTTAACTCCTTTGCAATTTTTAAATTTAGTATATATGTAGTTATCTGACTCATTAATTCTAAAATCATTAGCAAGAACAATTTCATCGAACTTTTGGTGTCATTGTTTTAGTGCTTGCTTAAGTCCATACAAGGACTTTACAAGTTTACAAACCTTATGCTCTTGACCTAGAATAATAAATCCTTTTGGTTGTTCCATATAAACTTCTTTTTCTAATTCACCATTTAAAAATGCTTTCTTTACATCCATTTGATGTATAATCAAATTATAAATCAAGGCAAGTGAAATTAAAAGCCTAATTGTAGCAATTCTAGCTACTGAAGCATAAGTATCAAAGTAATTTATCCCTTACTTTTGTGTAAAGCCCTTGGCTATCAACCTTGCTTTAAATTTATCTATGATTCCATCCACCTTTATTTTTTTTTTTTGAAAATCCATTTATACCCTATTGGATTAAAACCTGGTGGAAAATTAATTAAAATCCCAGTGTTATTTCCCATTATTGAGTCCATTTCATCATTTATTACTTTTTTTCGAAAAGTAAAATCTTGAGACTTCATTGCCTTTTCATATATAACAAGATCAGACTCCTTATTAAAATAATAAAAAATTTTATTATTTATGCTTTCACTAGTCCTTTTAATAAAGAACATAAACAAAATCTTATCCAAAATCTTTTGCCTTCCTAACTTTTTTACTTTCCTTATTTATTGACAAAATTCATCACTAACTTTAATTTGTTCCAATGGATTTGGAATTTCTTTTCCATTTGTAGGATGAATTGCTTGTAGTTGTCTTGAAATATATTTAAATCTATTTTCATCAAACATTGCATCTCTTGATTCAATAATAGCATTAACTGAAATTGAATCATTTAGTTCAATAACCATAAACTTATATGCTTTACTATTTTGTGCATATCCTATAAATATACATTCTATTCCTCTTTCACCTAACCTTTTTTCTTTTTGGGTTCTTGAATTTTTACTACAACTCTATATCCCTAAACCTTTAAATAATTTAGATTTTGTTTTATTTTCTTCTATTGCTCATTTGAGGTTATTTTTGTTTCTTTGTTAGAAATTCTATTTAGTATAAAACAAGCTGTTAACAAAGCTTCACCCCAAAATCCTTGTCCAAGACCAAAATATGATAACATTGCATTTACTATTTTTGTTAAGACCTTATTCTTCCTTTTAGCTACACCATTTTGTTGTGGTTTATAAGGAGCAATAACTTAGTGAATTGTTCCAATGGATTCAAAATAACTTGGACTATAATATTCTCCAACCTTATCCGACCTCAAGCACTTGATAAAAGATTTACACTGAAATTTAACTTCATATTTATATATTTTAAACTTATCAAGTATTTTATTTTTGAAATATAATAGATAAACATAATAATATCTAGTACAATCTTCTATAAATGTGATAAAATATTTTTTTTCTAAATAATGTAGGAATGCTATGCATATCACAAACATCACTGTAAATTAACTCAAATAACTTTGTATTTCTTTTAACCTTAGGAAAAGAATTTATGGTAATCTTAGTCGACATGCATGTATTACATTTATTAATGTCTTGACTAAATTCAAGAATTAACAGAAACTTACTTATATCATGCAATTTTCTAAAATTTAAATGACCTCATCTATAATGTCATAAATATAAAGATTCAACCATGTAAGTAGAAATAGCATTCTTATTTCTATTAATAATATTGAATTTGAACATTTCGTCATACATATACCATTTTCCAACAAAAATTTATTCCTTAGATAGAATAAATTTACCCACCTAAAATACAAGTTTAAAGCTAAACTTGTTTAGTAGACTTCCAAACACTAAGTTCTTCCTATTTTCTGGCACATAATAAACATCATTTAAAGTTAGAGCTTTTTCAGAAGTGAATTTAAGATCAACGGTCTTTTTTCCTTTGATTGTTGCTATAAGAAATTTTCTCATGTAGAGGACACAGCCATATTCACTTGGTTTGAATGTTGTAAACATGCTTTTGTCCTTACACATTTGTTTTGTTACCCTAAAATCAACCCACCAAGATTCATCATGTTCAAGCATGTTGATCTTAAAAATTATGGCAACAAATTTTCTATAAGTATCTCTTTTTGAGAAATTATTTTTCTTCTGTAGCAACCGATATTCTTTTCTGAAATGTCATGGCTTATCACAATGGTAACATGAACCTTTCTTATTCTTCTTGAATTTAAGCCCATTAGCAGTCTGCTTGAACTTGAACTTCTTTTTATCAAGCTTTGTAGTATGTCTTTCCTCCAAAACATGAACTTTAGCATCACCAGAACCAAAATTTGATTCTTGCTTTCTGTATACCTCTTTAATTCAAAGATGATTAGCCAAAGCCTGAAGAGCGATTTACTCTTTTTTATGTTTCAAACTTCTTTTAAAGTCTTTTCATGATGGAGCAAAGAACACAATAATTGTTTTATTTATACGCATATTATATTGTTTAAACTGATTAAATATTCTTTCAATTTCACACAATTGTTTAATCATAAAACATCCATCAACCATAATATTATTATTAAAATGACTAACGAGAAATTTTTTACTTGTTGCATCTTTGGTCATACACCTAATCTCCAATTTGTCCCATAACTCCTTTGCAATAGCCTTGTTTTGGTAGGTATTAAACAAGCTATCGACAAACTATTTAGAATATGACTTTTACACATGTAATCCTCATTATCCCATTTCTACATCTCTCTTATGTAGCAACAAATTCTTCTATTTCATTTTCTTCTAGCATGAAAATAATCAGAACATATACACCCTTCAAGTTTGAAAGCAAGAAATACATCTTCTTTATCATCTTCGAAATTTACCACCATCAAAATGATCCAATTTGATAAAACTAGAAGCCAATTCCCTAAGCGTTGCTCCAATAGCCAATGTTGAAATGAATAAAACTTTAAGATTGTTGGAGCAAACACTGAAAAACTAGAATTACTGCTTCTAGTAAATATGAAATTTTGACGAAAGGCTTTAAGACGTGTAATGGTGTCACTTTTTTTATTATTTAATTAGTAGGTGTGTAAAAGAATTACAGATAATAAACTTTAATGAAATTCAATGATTGATTGCGTTTTATGCTGATGAAATCAATCCACCGAGTAATCACCAATGTATCACAAGGTCACTGAACTTTTATAAATATTTTCTGCAGCAAAATTTTTATAAAAAAAAAATCTTAAGATTGAAGAAAGAGAGAGAATTTCAAGTATTGTTTTTGTCTATTTTCAAAAAATTAGAGGAGCTTTTTATAAACAGATAAGTATCTTTTTCTACAGACATGATTGTTTATTTTGAATAGATAAAAACTATATTTTAAAACAGTTGAAACTGTTCATTTTGAACCAAATTTATCTTTCTATTTTGAACATATTTAACTATCTGTCTTTTTTTTTTTTCAATGTGAGATTATTTTTCATATTTTATTTTAAAAATCTCTAACAATTTAAGCTATAAACATTAAAATTAAAATTTTAAAGTTTTTTTTGTCAATGGATATATATTTCAAACGTGACAATTAGTGACTGATAGTGGTTTTTTTAAAGAACTGTTTATCAACCCTAGTATGTTGTTTTATTTTACTTATTTTTCCTGAAATAGTAACATCACTTAAGATAGGCTGAGTGTTTTTTTTTTCACCATAGCTTAAACTTAGAATACATCTGTTTCTCCTCGCTCCCGTTCAACCTGAACCTTCACTTATACCTGGCGACTTCTTTAGCGAGGACTAAACATGGCATGTGCAGGGGCGGGTGCGGACAAAGCTGGATACTAATTAGTATATGGCATTGATGCCAATTTCTTGAGTCAAGGAAACAATTAATATCAGGATTTTACTGCTTTTAAAATGGCTTCGACGTTTCGTGATCTTTGATGAACGCCAAGTAAGTGATGTATTGTTGGAGGAACATAAGATGCAGTTCGAGTGTATACTTTGTGGCCTTTCCTAGCAAAAGCTTAGCCGATAGGTCAAGATAGGGGATGAAATAGCCGCAGGCAAACCAAAGAAACATGCTATGAGAAGGATTTTTTCTTTTTGGCCAACAGGCTATGAGAAAGATGAGAACTTGGATTTGTTCATAATTGAAAATGTACAATAATTTGCTGGGGCTGATACAGGTGTTGGTGTAGGAAATAAAAAAAAAAAAAATTTAAGGCCATTTCTCCTAGATATTTTTGGTAAATAATTATTTAATTATATATATTAAGAAAGATATATTTGATGGTATTAATTATGATAAATGATGCAATTATATTTTTTTACGATATAAAAACCCATTGTGTATAATTGTAATAATATAACAATATATTATTTTACATTTTTATTTATAATTTTTTATATATTATAAATAAACGCCTTCTAAAAATCCTAAATCCGCCTGATAATTTGTTGTGATAATGTTAGGGGAATGGGAATAGGCTCAAAGAGTAACCCAGTTATATATATATTTTACTCCTTGTAATGTCACAAGGAGGTTCGTACATATAATATTCCTTGTTTAATTCCAATAAACACAGCCATGAGGCAATGAGCTTGCTTTCCAGCTCACAAAAATATATGTTCTAATCAAATCTGTTGAATGATCTATTATTTTTGCAGTTCAGCAAAGATTTATAATAGAGAAAACTGAGAACAAAAGATTAAAAAAGAAAACCGAAAAGTGACTTATATAAGCCCACCAAAAAATTGTATGACGAAATATGGAAAATTTTTGGAAACATCATCAAAATGGCATGCAAGCCTTTCTGCAGAAGCTTCCGCTTATCTAATGCAAACAGACTCTATATTCTGGAAAAAAATAACAATTCTAACATCCTGAAAAAGAATTTCATACCAACAAAAGTACACCACCAAATATAACTTAGTAACTGATACGAGCTTGGTTTATTCCTAGCTTACAACGCCAAATTCCTAGGCTCTGAATTTCTAACAAATCTGCAATACAGGTGGACACATTTTTTTCCAGAAAAATTAATATGAAGAAAATTGCAGGTCTTAATTCATTTATATAGCTAAATATAAATATTATGGAAAATTCAATACATACATTAACTGCCGCATCACTCATCAACTTCTGCTCTAATCTCTCTTAGCAGCTCGTCTTTGTAGTCTTCAAAAGTACCAGGGAAAGTGTCCACAGTCCCATTATCTACCACCCAAATTTGACTCTTCTCTTCATCCTCACAGACACGTGATATGAGCCGAGAGTCATGACTTACGAGGACAACTCCACCAGTAAACTCATCTAGTGCATCAGCCAAAGCATCTATGCTTTGCATGTCCAAATGGTTTGTGGGCTCATCCAATAGCAATATGTGAGGTTTTGACATGGAAATTGAAGTAAAAACAACTCGAGCTTTCTGTCCTCCAGATAATTTTGCAATTGGAGTGAGGTGATTATGGCTGGGAAGTCCAAATTTCCCAAGTTTCGCTCGTACTGCCTCCTGCTTGCTAAGTCCTTCTTGATCTGGATGAAGACGAAGAAGATACTGCACTGGTGTCTCCTCCATAGTTAGTAGATCTACAAAGTGTTGTGAATACCTCCCAATCCTCAACTTCTGACTCCTTCGTACTTCACCTTCTGTTGGAACCAGATCACCAGCAATAAGGTTCAAGAGAGTAGATTTACCAGCTCCATTGGGCCCAACAATGGCAACTCGAGTACCCATATCAATGCCCAAATCAACATCTGAGAGCCTGAAATCGTCCCGATTAGGATAACTGAAGCTTACATTTATTATCTGCAAAAGAGGCGGTGTTAGTTCAGTAGGCTCAGGGAAGTGGAACTCCACACTGTAATCTCTCCACTTCTTTGGGGCCTCAGCTGGAGTTTCATCCTCGTCAATCTTGCCCTTTCCCTTGTTCTTTGCTGCTTCTTTTGCTGCCACAAACTTTGCTCGATCTTTTACCTTCTCCTGCTGAACTCGGTTCCCTGACCTTTTTGCAGCTTTTACCTGCTTCTCATAAATTTCAAACTTCTTATTCATCTCTTTACGACGCTGTTCATACCCTGATTCAAAATCATCAAAGTTTCCACGGTAAAACTGGAGCTTGAGATCATGGAGATGAATAATTTCAGTGCAAACAGTATTAAGAAAATCTCGATCATGAGAAACAACCACCAATGTTTTCTTCCAGCGGTATAAATATTCCTCCAACCAAAGAACAGCCCTAAGGTCAAGGTGGTTAGTCGGTTCATCTAACAGCAAAAGAGTTGGTTGCACAAAAAGTGCCCTAGCTAGAGATATTCTCATCCTCCAGCCACCACTAAACGACCGGGTGGGACGACCTTGCATTTCTTTGGTGAAACCCAACCCAGCAAGAATCTTTGATGCCTGAGCTTCAGCAGCATCTGAACCCAAGATCTGCAACTTCTCATACAATTCTGCAAGCCTTTCTCCTGCATCATCCCCATTAAGATCACTGTCATCCTCTCCTCCAGGAGCTGAAGATGAATTTTGTAAAACTGAAACTTCTTCTCGAAGCCTAAGTAGCTCTTCATTTGCAGAAACAACTGCCTGAAGGGCAGTTCTATCATCACCAACCACCTCCTGTTCAACCAAAAGCACATCAATATTTTTTGGCACTGGAATCTTCCTCCAAGCAAGAAGCTTTAACAAGGTAGACTTGCCCATCCCATTTGGTCCAACCAAACCATATCTTTTACCATGTGATATCTTAAGTGAGGTATTCTTTAGAAGCTCTTTCCCACGAGCTGATACAGAGAAATTGTCTATGGTTATATCTTTGACATTAGCATCAGCTTCATCCTCACCATCAAGGACAGAAGCCCGACTACCAATAACCACTGTGAAAGCATCATGATCATCTTTAAGGGCCTCCTGTTTCGCCAGCTCGGAAGCTTGAGCGGAAAGCATTTCCTTCTTTTCACGTTTCTTTAGTTCCTTTTCACTTATGGAGGTATCAAGTGGCCTCAAGCCCTGCCTCTGGTGTCTGTTAGACTGAGTTTGTTCTTCCTCAGAGGCATACTCATCCTCCTCCTCATCTGACGGTGGGAGATCAATTCCATCAGTATAAGATGAAACCTTTGGACCCTTTGCCTTTGGTTTAGCTGAAGAAGCGCTAAAAGAAGACACCCCCTTCTTTGTTTTCTCAGGTTTCTGGTCCATGCTAGCAAGCATAGCTGAAACAGAGAGTTTCTCCTTTTTCACATCTTTGCTGCTTCCCTTAACTTTAGCAGTAGCAGCACTCTCCTCTTGTTTTTTCTTTCCCATTGCAACAATTACTCTGCTCAAATCAACATATCAAAAAACAATTATCAAATAAGCTCAATTTGAATGTTGCTTTGTCATTGTTTTTATCAATTTTATGCCTTTTACTATTTTCATTTGGTTCCTTAAAAGTTGCTAAAAAGCAGAAGCAATTAACAAAAAGTGAAACGATATTTGATTAGAATTGAATAAATAAGTATATAAACGAAT
Organism: Durio zibethinus; assembly: GCF_047325235.1. Classification (NCBI taxonomy): domain Eukaryota; kingdom Viridiplantae; phylum Streptophyta; class Magnoliopsida; order Malvales; family Malvaceae; genus Durio; species Durio zibethinus. The sequence goes on along the minus strand of NC_143167.1, from coordinate 8,012,922 downwards.
GCAGCACTGCTGACTAATCTATGCTTGTTGGGCTGCTTTTCTCCTTCTTTCTAGTAATGACTTGTATGATGTTTCACTACTAAAAGTACAAGAACAAAATTCGAATTTTTATCATTCAAAAGCTATAATCTTAATCTTGTTATTTACTATTGAGTTACTAAAGGAATCATAGGACCTTCAAAACTTATAGTATATATATATTTTTTTAATTCTAACAGGTTGATTAAAAAAATTCCCCTAAAATTTTATAGCTTCTGGTATTCCTAAATCCCAATTAGGATCAACAATTGCAAAGTCTCCTAATCGGCACAAATGGATTAATTAATTTTCTTTCAAAAATATTCCAAGATGAAATTCCACAACCATAATACATACACACCTACAGGTTAAATTAAAGTATTAGATCATATAATAATTAATCAATTGAAAAACGGAATAATTAGGGATTAGAAAAAACCTAACCTAAAATCAAACTCTGTTTCGGTTCAAATCTATCAGTATTAATCATAGTTTTGAAAGTACGAGCAAGAATTAAACAAAATCATCTCAAACTTTTTTTTTTCTTTCTGAGAAGCCAAACATCATATAGCTTAAAAAAGCAGATACCCTAAATTTGTCGAATCAACAAAAAATTAAAATAAATAAATGTATCGATTGAAGAAAGTTCAATTAGAAGTTTAAATCATCGGCCAAAAATTCCATAAATATATACCTGGGTTTCTAGTTACGCACCTATTAGCTGAATCGGAAAGAAAACCAAACTGAATCTTCAAAATCTGAAGAGAGAAACGGAATAAAACCAAAACTGAAGTGAAGAGATCTTCAAAAATAATAGAAGAACAGTGAGAAAAGGAATAAATAGGTTTTTTTTTTTTTTTTTTTTTTTGCGGTCTCTGGGTAGGAATAAGAGAAAGAGAGCATCGACCTATGTTTCTTTTTATTTTTCCTTCTCCCCTTTAAATTCCAAAATTAAAAATAAAATGAAAAATAGTATGGGATGGAAATTAAAAAGTGAGAAGAATTTTTTTTCTTATTAAAGATTTGTTCTTTGTAAGAGCGCTCCAAAAATAAACTTCTGAATGCACAACAGAGAAATAGTATTTTTCAATTAATGAACTTTTTTTACAAATTATAAAAAAAATACAGTACATTGATTTTTCGGATCCAATTAATAAAACCTCAGATACTCTGTCCTTGGCAATTGATTTATTGATAATAGTTTTTTTTCTTTAAATTTCAAAAAATCTTCAGATGTCCAATTCTTTGCCTTACTCCTTTTTGTTTTTTTTTTTTTTGTCATTTTTCTGGACCAAATCTTTTTATCAATATTTGCTAAAAATATATAAATATTTCAAAAAATATCAAAATATTTTCTAATTCTTACATAAAAAGTTATCCCTCAGCATCGTTTGTGCATTTATTTAATTAAAATATAAAAATATGCAATGATGGATGAGTTTGCCAAATCACCCCAGTTAAAAATACTCTGTTTTCATTTGAAAAATGAACATTCAAGCTTTTTCTTTTTTACACGGAATACTAAAACGAATAAACAATTTACAAATACGGAACGGAGAGTCAAATCTTATCGCAAAAGTAATGATTACTTTGTTTTTCCTTTTTCTATTTTGAGTCATTAATTGTGCTTCACCACGGAGGACATCATATGCATTCATAGATCAGTTATAATTAAAATTATATAAAAATAATCATAAGTGTAAATTTTATATAATATTTTTTAAAATTTATAGTAAAATTTGTTAAATTTAATAAACGAAATTAAAATAATAACACATATTTTTTAACATATTTAAAAAAATAAAAAAAATTAATTTAAAATAATATTATTATTTTCATCCTACTTATAAGATTAAAAAATTTTACTATTAATTTATCAAATAATTTTTTTATTTTAATATATCTTGCGTAATTTTAAATTTTAATTAAGGAAAAACATATGATAGTTTTTAACACCTTTTATTAAGTTTAAAAAACCTTCATGAACAACTTAAAATTTAGTTCATTCTTTAAAAAACGAAGATTAAAGTTCAATCCTCGAAGCTCATAAATTCCCATTAGCTTCAACTTTTTTGTTAAAAAAAAAAAAAAATCATAAGAACGTGTAGAAAATGAACTCATAATATTGCTTCACGAAATCCATTCTTCCTAACATTCTGTTAAATGATACACTTCGATTTCCTATTTTTGTCAAACGACTAGAATTGATTAAGTCTCTACCTCTCACCAAATTTTACTTTCATTCCTTTTCTTCTTTTTTTTTTTTAGTTTTCTTTTTTCCCCTCCGCTTGAATATAGAGGTGCATGATGCACACTAAGGAACCAAGCATTTTACAACAAAGAAGAACGTTCTCCTTCCTCCTACCGTATTTCTGACGATTGGAGGGCCCGACATGCTCTAGTCACTATGACATTGATAATTATGATGATGACGATAATCACATTCTTGAAGGAGATAAGGCAATTGATGATAACAATGGATTATCACATTCTACCCAGAAGGTGAAGGTGAAGGTGAAGGTGAAGGCAAGGCACTGGTGGAACCAGATGGTGACCAAGCATAGATAAGCAACCCCATCACAAGGATGATTGCTCCTGCAACAAAACCGGTTGGAAGCGACGATGCAACACCAAGATATGGTAGCGGCAGTGTGAACACATAGACTGAAATAGGCACTGCAGTGCAGGTTCCGCAACAAAATTTCAATCATACAAACCAACAGCAGATTGTTATCTATTTAATTATGTATTCCTGGGAGAGAAAGGCTCCTATTTAGAGCAGCATACTGGCATTTATAGTAGCCAAATCAGATTTATCAAATTAACTTACAGCACATGAGCACTGTTAAAATGTTTGCACAGTGCAAGCTTCGGGTTCAAATCTTGCCACACAACTTGGCAGTGCCCAATTATGCATGCTTAACTTTAAAACTAATGTATATATATATATATATATATATATATTTATTTATTTATTTATTTATGTTTATGTTTATATTTATATTTATATATATATATATATATATTAATATATTAGAAGCATGGACACAGGCATATAGATAAAGTGGAGATTTGATCAAATCAGTCCCCTGCAACTAATAAACCGATATTGAAAAGGATAATGGAGGAAAAACAAAGACATACCTGAAAAAGTGGATGCAAGTGAAGAAACCACAGCAGAAGATATCTTTAGGAGATGCAGCAATGATATGTTAAACCCCATGTTGACAATAACAAACAGCAAAGGCAGTAGTGGTGCGCCATCACATCCTGCAGCCACCGAAATTTTGAAGTAACTAAATCACTCCATTCAAAACACAATCCAGTCACAACAGAGGTTAAAATGGAACGGTTAATCTGAGTAGCAAGCCAACTCTATAAGTAACAAATAGAACTTCCATCAATTCTTTTCTCTTATGGATGGATGTGCAACAATATCCCCCTTTCTTGATCTTTGGTTTTATCTAGGTATCCTGGATCTCTGTTTGAGAATTTTATTGGTGCAAAAGACTACAATTACTGATAGGACAAAATCAAATTTCTATCACTGTCAAAACATGCTTTGTTTTCAGAGGTGCTACTTTACTTTTTATGTCAAATCACAAACATTTTTTTCCTTATCCTTATCAACGTTTTTACTTCATATTTGATATTTCTAAGATGTTTAATACACAGTATTAAGAACTATAAAGCTTTTTCTCTCTCAGCCAAGGTCTGAATCTGATGATGAGCAAACTTTTATCTCATGTGTGCTCATCAGTTGGGATCCAAGCCCTCTACTAGTAAAATTTTCTAAAATATGTCTATTTCTTGCATGAGGTATGACGTGCAATTTATGGGCATATTCATGGCACACTATGCCTTCCATTTGAAATGCAATCATTGCCTACACTCCTCAGAATGGAATCGGTAGACGTTTACAGTAGATAGAAGATAATGAAACAATTATGATGGCTTACCACTTGATAAAGTACCACTAATGTTCAAGAAGCAAGCTGCACCGTCTTTAAGATAGTTTGGAAGCTGACTAAATGGAATGCCCCAAAGTTTTGATAAAAAGGGTAGAAGTAGGCAAATGAATAATGCCTGCACTAAACATGGTACAATCACATTAACATCCAACCAAGATCCAAAATAAAAAGACCATTAAAAGGAGACTTTTAAGTAAAAATTGCCACAGAACCTAGTACTGTAACTCAGTACACGGTACTTACTTGAAATGCAGAACCATAGGAATTTACAACAAATAGATCTACTGAACCACCCTGCAACAAATGCAAGAAAATATTCTTTAATACAATGCATGCTCTCACACAAAATTTTCTCAGCTGTTTATGTTCAATTTGACCAACAAAATACAGGGACTTTCCAACTGTAAACATCATACTTTTAATCGCTGTGCGGCATCCAAAAAGATTACTTCCTGCAAATGATTAAATATCACATGTTACATGAATGCGTTATATAGAACTTGGAAATTGTTAGCTACTCAGATTTCAGTAAGAAACCCAACAACCTTAAGAACAGTATCAGCTGCTTGCAACAAAAAAGAAACTATCATCAATAGACTCCAAAATATCCCAGCTTCCTTCATCGAATGACCACTGCTGGATCCACTGCAGAAGTAAACATAGGCAATAAATCTAATTCTCAGTCTCTGGAACTGGAAGAATCATTATAAGAAAACTGGTAAATTAGACATTATAAAAAGGTTGTGACTGTGTCTTAAATCACCACAATTAATTAAGGCTCCATTTGGATAGGTGGAGAGTGCAGCTCCTACCATACTGGCCACCCATCTAGAAGGAGCTTGAAACTAATAAAAGTATATCTGTATTATTTGAATTAAATCTAAATAATGTTAGCAACTATAATACAGATTTGCCTTCAAAATTAGTAGATTCATACAGAATATGACACTAAAATAATATGAATTAGCTATGATGCTAAAAGAAAGATCAATGACTGGTTCAGCTGGCCTTACAAATGGAGGAAGAAGGTAGTCAACATCGATGCCACCAGGAAAATATCATCTTAAATATTTCTTTTTCTGACATATATCAAGCAATTGGTTTAATGCTCTTGTCAAAGGAATACAACAAGACTTTGCCCTCTAATTGAAACAAACCTTTAGGAACAAATTCACCAATCGGTAATGAACAATTCAATTTACCATTAAAAACAGAAAGTTATTCACAGAGTTATAAAGATTGGCATTGCAATTTGTAAGCTAAAACAGAGACCTTCAACTTCCAAGGTTGTCATACAAGAAGACAAAGAATGGTATTTCTAAAATTTCATTGCTACTCCTAAAATGTTTAAAGAAATAAATGGTCAACTAGTGTTTTCATTATTTTGTTTTAATCATCTTAAAGGAGATTTGAAGCCTTAGTTTTTATACCAACCTCTCCATCCAGCTATACCAGTAAGACTGTGCTACTTTTCATGAGACTGCAATTAAAATCCACTAAAAACTGCAATATTATCAGTTAAGTTTTGAGAATTCCAGGTAGTTTGAGGAGACACCTAGAAATTGCACCAACAAAATTAATAGATATATAAATTGAAGATTAGAATTCAAAATGGTTACAAGTTACCTTGCTACAGTTATGATTACGCCAACAGCTACAAGAAAGCATCCAAGTAGTTGATTTACTCTATATCTCCTCCCAAGAAAAATAATGGACAGGAGAATTTGCCACACAAGAAATGTCTGCAGAAGTCATAGACCACAAAGTAACTATTCAGTGCTTATGCATCAGAATGTTTAGTGTTACAAGCTCTAATGAACTTGACAACAAAACACTGAATGGAAATATGCTAAAAGGAACTTATCCAATCCCATGTATACCTGCATCAAGTATTGTTTCAGATTAATATAAATGAAAACATGCCTTCTTCCTTAAACATTTTCGTTTCTGACCAATAACTTTGGACAGGTTTTGCATTGCGTGATAATTGAGCTCATTCAGCTACATTCTTTATAAAATTGTCAAGTAAAAGCTTAGAGACTAAAACAACCTTACAAATCAACCAAACAGAAAAATCAACTAGCAGAATTATTCTGGTTCTTTACATGTATAATTCTACTTGGTTGTTTTCAAGATTATTTTAGCTATTATTGATCTCAAAAAGATTTTGGTTTACCATCTTCTCAAATTGTTCAACTTCTTTATATGTATAAATCTACTTTTTTTAAAGATAATTCTAGCTATTATTTATCTCAAAAAGCTTTTGTTTTACGATATTATTATTCCTCTGTCATTAAGGCATAGAGGTGGAATTGGCCTTCAAATCAAGAACTTTTGGCTTTAGCAATTCATATTTGAAAGCAACATTTGTGGCCAATAAAGGCACTAGTGCATTAGTGAAATGGGGGTTCTTCTAGTTGATGCTGAACATAAGCAGTGAATGTTTCTTACCTGAGACAAAATTGGAATAGATGCCCCAGATAGAATTGCTGAACAAAGATAGAGAAAAATGTATATTAGGATTTACTGCACCAACAAAATTATAAACTCTATTATTTACTCCCACAAAATTCATGTTTACTTAAACATGAATTAAGAAAATAAATATTGCGGCCAAAAAAAGATGAAAATAAATATAGGGAACTAGTTTTAGACAGGGTGGTGCAAGTCTGAAAGCCATTGAACTAAAGGCATTTCACAAATACGTGAATATTCAATGAAAACTGACGTTACCGACCAGAACTAAGAAACATAAACATTCATATTATATTAAGAAATCAGCAAGGAGTATTTAGAATTTTGAAAACTCAAATAGCTAGCTTCTAACACCTACATTAGCATAGAAACTGTCTCCACCAAGATGCTAAGACCCCAGCAAAAAGGGATCTCATCTCAAATAGTAACAAAATAAAATAGATGACCCTCCCATATTTGGAGTCTCATTTTTCTAAATAGAAAGAGTAGACATTCTATACACACAAAACATATTCCAAAATCACCCTGCAAAGATGTTCTAGAAACATTAATTTGTGAAGTAGACATCCGAAGACATCTGAGCATGAGCTAACCTCCAGCTGCCATTCCAGTCACAGCAGCAAGTGCCTCCAAAAGGCCAACAGCAAGAAATGGAGCTTTTGGCATGGCAAGCATCTCATCTGTAACTATACCAGCTCGATACCGGAGATACAATATGGAAAAGTATACAAGTACATACCTGGAAAGCAACAAATCCAGAGTGACAGAGGTATTAGCCTAGAATAAAGTTTCCACCTAACTGATATTATGTTGTTAAGTTAATAGAATCAATTGGTTGTAAAATATCAGCAGCTTTAATATTCATTTAGCATATAAGAAACAAGAAAATTTTGAGTGAATACTCTCTTTCTCTTTAAACTCCTGAACAAACTTTTTAAATTACAAGAGGAAATTTTCAATTTTTTCTTCAAAAACAGTTCATTTTGAGTAAAATAAGAGAGGGTTTTTCACAAAACAGAAGTTTCAGAGGTAGAGTCAAACCTACTCAACCTCAATATATTCACTTTCAAATTGAGTTTGAGTAACAATTATAGACCTTTTGTCTAGGAAGGCATCAGATTCTTTGACAGTTAATAGAAATTGAAACTTTATGCTAGTAACAATATAGAGTCTTTATCCAACATATGGAAGGACTAATGAAGAATTAATTATATTTTTTCCTTTGAATATGTAAGAATAAGTATTTATTAAATTCATGTTCAAAGAAAAGGAATTTATTGCATTCATTAATTTCTAAATTATGTAAAGAATGTCAAGATTTTCAATTCAATAGTTAATTTAGGATTTCATATAAGAGATATAATAAGATTTATTTACAAATATCATGGCAAAATTGAATGCAATTTTAACATTTTGCTCAGTATTTTCTGTTTCATAGTTATATTTCTCTGTATATATTAATTTGTCTTCTTTTAATCTTAAGAAAATATATTTCAAAAAAAAAAAGGGGTGAAATAATTTATGTGTAGTAAAGATCCCAAATAAGAGCTTAACATTGTCAATAGCCTAGGATTTAAGGTTTTAACAACAATTTGTAACTATCATCAAACTATAAGGCTTTTCACATAATTTACTCAAAACTTTTTCAAAATTCTAACACATTTTGCATTCAATATTTTCCATTTGAAACTTATAAACGATGTACTAAAGAAAATCAAAACTTATAAACCTTAAAAAATTAATAATATAATACTGTGTTTGCATGTTTTCAAAAATGTATTTGTGTGCATATAATTCTTGAATGATGGAATTGGTAACTATATTGAGGTTTTAAAATATAGATATGTTTATATCAGATATAAAAACAATATCTAAGATATTTTTTGAAAATTTAATACTAAAATATTAGTATGAATAAGACACTAACACTGAGATCCACAAAACATTAACATACTCAAAGTTGTTGAATAAATTTAATATCATCATTCATTCATTGATATAAGATGCACATCCACAATAATAATTGTTGTGACCACGCATACACATATAAATTTATTTTGACAATAATTATAAAAATTTTATAAGAATATGTTTTCTTTTCATTACAAACAAAAATATATATATGCTTAGAACCATAATTCAGACGAAAGTTAATAAAAGGACTAATTGTACATGAACAATATGTGACTAGTTTCAATAAAAATTTAACATTTATTTAAGTATAATACAGTTTACACTGCTATATTTTTTGAAAAAAAAAAATAGAAACTGCCATATAAAATGCCAAAAAAGAAAAGGTGCTCCAAGAGGACCAAGACCACAAACCAAAATCAAGGACAAATGCTACTCTAGAGGGGACAGTGTCTAAACATAAAGGCAAAGCTACCACCTTGACCCACCACAAGTGTAGTAAGTCCTGGTGATGATATCATATCAATCCCTTTCTCTATAATAGAAATCAATGCATGGCACCGCACAACCGTCTTTCGATTCCCTCATCTCTTTTGTTTTTGGCTAATTATTATACCTTTTCTCATCTATGGATTTTGTTTCATTCGAACCCACCACTTGTAAAGATCAATATGACCTTAATATTTCCATGTCGATTCTATTTTGTTCCTTTTCTCATTTTTATGGATTTTTTTTTCTCCTATTAACCTTAATATCTAAATGCAATAAGAAGATTAGCAATAAGAATCTTTAAATAATGCGCAAAAGATGCTATGAAGAGCAGAACACTGGTATTCTAAAATAACATTCGCCTTATGAAAGTCATATATATAAATATAAATCATATTAGTTTCAAATGAGTAAAGCTTAGAAAATCTGCTAAAAGTAGTAAGACTACCTGTTAGGCTGTAACATTTTTCTTATGCACAAACCAAAGCTGAGCACAAGCAGGTCAATCATGCAACCCTCTATAACTTTACACATAATTTATATTCCAAAGCAAAAATCAACATTGGTCTTAAAAAATTCCCCTAATGAATTTAAGTGGGTATAACAGGCCTCACCGCAATGATTTACCCATAGAGTGTTTAAGTCACCATCGATGGTTGTTGAAACAAAATTCTAGGTTATATAATTTGACAACATCTCTTAAGCATGTAGTGAATATGAAAGAATAAGAAGTCATAACACAAACTATCTAAAGCTCAAATATTTATCCTTTTATCCAAGCAAAAGCTTAGACTAAGATGTTCAACTATGATATTATATATCTAATAATATATATATTATATAATAATATATATAAACAAGTTTGTCACATGGGCGCATATCTAACTCTCTTAAATAACATATAGAATAGTTTTTTAAAAAAATAAGATAGTTTCTTTTAATTACAAATTAAATAATTTTAAATTTACTCAAATATCAAAATTATTCAAATTATAATTAAAAATTAAATCAATTTAAGGAGATATTTTTTAAAATTAAAAATATAGAATATGGATTTTATTTTTTTAATAAATAATTTTAGTTGTTTATCAAATAACTTTATTTAAAAAATTATTTAATTATTAAAATCTTTCAAACATATTTAAAAATTACAAAAATTAAGTTTATCTAAATCTTTCAACAATTTTTTTATCTTGATTTAAAAAATTAATTTTTAAAAAAATTTACGTAAGACATTAAAAATTGAAGAAACTTTATGTAAGATTTTGAAAATTCAAAAAATTTTCATCCTAAATTTTTAAATAATAAAATCATCAAAACAATTATATGCATTTAAACTCTAATTATTAAATTTATATTTTAAATAACTGTGAAAATTTTAATATTATCTTTATCACTTATTATATCCATTTTAAATTTTAAAAAATTAATTTAAAAATTATCTATTTAATCCTAATTGCCACTAAAGAATTCTTAGATTACAAATGTAATATGTTATACATCATTCTTTTAAAATTTTTTCAATAATTCTTTTTCAAGATATATTCTATTACTATTTAAATTTTTTTTGTTTATAATTTTTTTCAAGATATATTTTATTGTTATTATAGTTCCATTTTTATGAAAAATAACATTTTTTTCAATTTATTTTTTCTTCTTTCACATATTTTGTAATATTTTTCATATTTTACATAATAATTTAGTCAAAATTACTAAAATGAAATATGTTAATATTTCTTTTATTATTTAATTTATCATTTAGTAATACACCTTTTTTATTTTTTTTAAGAAATGCATAATTTATTTTTATTTGATATAATCTTACAAGTGTATAAATATTATTGTAAACAAATATATCTAAAAGAAAGACATAATTTTTTTCTTACTATTTTCAAAAAATTTATTTTTTAATGATTAGTCAATATATATAAATTTTATATATGCTATGAGTTTTAAGATTTAAATATAATTTTGAAAAAAAAATAATATATATATATCTATATTAAATAAGTAAAATTATTTCGTGTATCACACAGATTATAATCTAGTGAACATATATAATTACTAACATATACCTAATTCAGTATTGACATTGTAAAGATGGTTTTCTATTCAACTATTTGAAGATTTTAAGAAACAAATTTGATTGATCCCATTCAAAGCGGAGTAAGTTAGTACTTGGTAGAATGGTTTAATAGTACTAGTAGTAAAATAGGAAAATTATAAGAGAATCTCTGGTTTTTATACTGTCATATATCTTTCGAGGGGTGGAAGATCTTTCTTACTTGAGGTAAAAAGTAAGAAATGGGCATTGAAAATTGGCCATAAAAAGGAACACATGGACCACGAAAAGTGGATGAATTGGTAATGGTCATTTGGGGACGGCACACTTCACCATACAACGATTCCATTAAAACTTTTGGCTGCTTCTCACCAAGCAGCCAAGTTTGGCTTTAAAATGTTCGTTAAAAATTTTTTTTTAATTTCTCAAACAGAATTTCCCCATTGCCGTCGAAGGAGAAATAGACAAGGAACAAAACATACAAAAAATTTATATTTGATGCATCTGTGAATGACGTTGACACCTCTTCAAAAAACTATAGTAGTGCATAACACCTCTCTCTCTCTCTCTCTCTCTCTCTCTCTCTCTCTATATATATATATATATATATATCAAATCTATATATCAAGAGCATCGAATATAAACTAAGAAAAAAAAAACATTTTTTTCACATGCTCTGTTGTTGATAAAAAATCTTAAGCATTGGAAGTTCACGAGAAGGCTAGGCATGGAATAAAAATAAAAAAATTGGGGATAAAAATTTTACCACTATAAGTTTTTAAAGGTTAATTTTGAATTATAATAAAATATTTAATATAATATTTAAATTATAAATTTATTAATTAATATAATATTTAAAAAATTATTTTTAACTATATATTATCATTTAATATTTATTTTTAATGTGATTAATTTTAAATGATAATATATGATTAAAATTTTTTAATATTATATTAATTAATAAATTTATAATTTAAATATTATATTAAAAAATTTTAAATTTTACATTTAATATTTTAATATAATTTAATTCCGAGAAGATTGATAACATTAACTCCTTTTTAACCACTTTTTTACCACTATATTAACAGTAACGTGGAAACAGCAAACAAAGCTATGCCAGAAATAAAAATCCACATGAAAAAAATTAGTGTCGTCGCCCCCTCCCCCCCCCCCCCCCCATTATAATAAAATATTTAACATCGTATTCAAATTTTAAAAAATTTTAAATGTGATGTCTCAAAATTTTAATTTATTAATTAAAATAATATTTACTTAATATAACTAAATGATGATAATAAAAAACCTTTTAAATACCTCATCAATTAACAAATTTATAATTCATAAATTATATTAAATATTTTTAAAATTTAAATATAATATTAAATATTCTATTATAATTTCACAGTATATCATATTATTATGCCGTATTATTATCCTTAAGAAAAAGAAATTCTAAAAATACGTGCACACTAATAAAGATCAAGGAACAATTTTTTTTTAAATAAATTAAAAAAAAAAAAAAACAAATCAATAATGCAGAGATTTTGGGTACCCGAATGTGGCGAGCTGAGCCAGAAAGAAAGGGTAGTGCTTGAGAGGAATCAAAGCCAGCTTATACAGCACTCGATTCCCAACTCCCAACAACACAGTCACCGCCGCTGCAACCACCATCTCCACCTCCCGATTCCTCTCTCTCCTCCCAACCTCTGCCGTCCGATCTCCCACAGAGTAAGAACACGGGCCTGGTCTCGCTTCCGTCTTCTTCGCGCCATCTCCTCCCTTCGATCTTCCTACTGGCCCCACAGCCTCCACTCTCCAATACTTTCTCGATTGTAAAGCGATTCCTCCAAGCAGTTGGTTATTGTAAGGCACGAGAGGGAAGACAGGAATCTTGACCGTTGGTTTTAACTTCGGCGGTTGAACCGGAATGTTTGGTAACACTGGATCGACCGTTAAACGACGGTAACATGAAGCCATCTCGACTACTTTTTATTTAAACAAAGAAATTAAATGTGAAAAAGAACACTTAAAATTAAGAATAAAAAAATTCAAAGAGAGCGAAGGAGTTTTTGGAGAGATGAATTTGAGCAGTTCTGTTCTATAAATGTATTTACAGTACGACAATGACATAGTTGTCAGATTAAAATTTTCTTCTGCAACTCTTTGGTACTTTATTATTCTTATTCTGTTTTTTTAATTAATAAAAATCTCCAGAACTCATCATGAGTGGAGGTGTGAAGTGAGTCGTTCCTGGACTTAACCCATTTTTTTTCCCTTGAATTAGAAAACAGGGGGAAAAACGGATTGAAAAGGTCAAGCAATTTAGGCAGAATCTAAATTGGAGTCACGAGACATGCAGGCCTAGTGAGCCCATTACAAGGTATACCGCGACAGTAGGAAGGAGAGGAACCCAAACCCTTTGTATAGACCGGCCTGAGGCCATGCACAATAGAAATGCCATGGTATCAGTCCATAGAAAAGCATCTTGTTGTTGATAATTGCGAATTGCAGAGAGTTTAGACGAGTAATATTTTTTTCAATTAAATATGTAGTAGTTGGATAGAGAAGATTTAAGGATAAATTAATAACTTAAAAAAAAAAAAAAAGAGGGCTGTTGATCAACAGCACCGGAAGATTCTCTGAAGAATAGTTAGCAATGGCCAAGGCAAGTGAAGAAATTTGACCATTAACCTTAACGCAAAACAATACTGAATAATTATTTTTCAGATGATCACAACCATGTAAGTATAAACAATATAAAGGAGGATAATGTATTGCAGCAAATTTGAATATTAATTGTAACACCCATTTGAAGAAACAGATGCAAAGGTAAACTACCATAATTTTAAAAGCTGCAATTGGTATTGGAATGTTCAGACTGTATATCAATTCGTTCAAAAATGCATACTGCAGTATTGCCCCAATTCTTGGTTAGAGAAATAATTCCCCAGATACAAAGGCCTAAGACCTTTCAAAATGCTTCACAAATCATAACATCAAAAGAGAGGAGTACTCAACAGGTTCTCTCTTACCTGCCATCAGCATTGACCCAAACCCCTTTTAAACCCGAGGACTAGCATCATCCCTTGTTAAGCAAACCTAGGTAATAACCAGCAAACGCTACTCACTTTCACTCTCCCTTTGGGACTCTTGATCTCCAAACAAATCTTCAGGTGGGTCATACACAATCATGTTTGGGAAAAGCTCCAAGAAATCATCTTTGACCTTCTCTCTCAGTTCTGGGTAAGGAAGGAGCCCCTTCAGAATTACTCGAAAAGGCAAAGACAAAGGAGGATCAGGGGATCGTCTCATTTCATCGTATATGTCCATGGCCTCTGATGGTAGTCCACTATCTAAGTATGCTCTGACAAGGTCTCCAAAGGTATGCTGATCAAACAAAACTTCCTCTCTTTTCAAATCTTCCCAAACCCGCCTTGATTCATCTACCTTTTTGTTTCTAGCAAGCATCATAAGCATATCCCTGAAAAAGAACATATCTGGCCGGTACCATATTTCTTTACGAACCACATCATATAACTGAAAAAAATATATATCTTAGAAATAAAGATGTAACAGAATAATTTACAAGCATCTATTTTTGAATCTACTAAGGAGTAATGACATTTTCAGTATAATGCAGCTAGCATTTCGATGGAAGCACATCAGTTGCAACTGATAACAAATTTTACCTTAGATGGCTATTAAGCATCAGAATCAAGATTCACAACTTTTTTCTTGATGAAATTACATGTACCAGTAGTCCAGTAATTACAATCACTGTCAAATACCCTTTAACGTACACCAAGTAGAATAAATCAATAAACAAGTCAAATTAACAAAACAACAACAAACTCAGATGGTGGGACCTGAATATGTGATATGTTGAAGTATAGTGTAAAGATTGAATTCACCTTCATTATCTCTCAAACTAAACGGGAGTATATAAGAATAAATCAGTATAATTTGCTACTTCTTTAGTCCATGGAGTCAGGAAATCCAAATTTAAAACTAGTAAGAAACATTGAAGCATATGGTAGTATTTGATTTGTAATCTTCTTTTCTTGCTTAGTTGTCTTTATAACTGGGAAAAGATCATCATGTTTACCTTAAGCCAATTTATCCATTATCCCACAAACTAAACCTAGAAAATTTTGATAACTTAATTTTATTATGCATCCTTCTCCAGGGGATATTTCTACAAAAACAAAAAGAGTACCTTCATGGAGAGAAAAACCTGGTCTTGTCTTTGGAACTCGGCGAGAACAGATAAGAGATCGGATTTGAGCAAGCGAGAGATGTGGGATCGGATGAAGCGGTCCAGTCGTATGTGGTTGGATTGGAGGCGCTTGAGCTCCTTGGCTGCAATCAAGCCCTCTTTGGTCATTTCTTTCTTCCGCCTCCATATCGATAAGCTTGGGCTGGAGGAGGTTGAACCTGATGTGTAGAAGCGAAACAAGGCAAGGCTTTGGTTTTCCGTTGAAGTATCATGTAAAAGCAACCGAATCGTTGCAGAAGTTTTGCCTAGAAAGCTGCAAGTTAAACGCCGCATAGAACAAAGAAGCTCTACAAGAAATTAGTCTTTTACTGAAGGGGCCAACATGTCAATAATAGTATATAACCTCATAAGTAGTATATAACCGTATATGAGAAATTATAAAATATATTATCTTTTATCTGTTTAAAAATTTTAATTGAAAAAATAAAAGATATATCTTTATTTTAATTTCATTTGTAAAATGAAAAAATTTATTGACAATGTAACTAATAATTTTTCATAATATATAATCTCATAAAAATACAAATCAAAATCTATATATCTATGCCAATAGATTAAAATTATCCCTAATTTTAATTTATTACCACATCATCAATTTTACTATTTTTGTAATTATCAAATTAATAAATAATTAGCGTTCAGTTGCATATATCTCTCAGATCCACCATTCTCAATTTCATCCTCAATGCCAATATCATCTTCCACAGTGTCACTATTATCCTATTGTAATAGACAATAAGTAGAAAATTATCAGAATTTAGCAAAGATATCTAACCTTCCACTAAAACATTAAGTAAAGGTTATATATTTTTAATTCAAACATATAGAGATAAATAAAAAACAAATTTAAGTCTGGAATCGAGATGTTATCCTCTTTTTTTTTTTTTAAGTTTAATTGGTTGAAAGCTGAAAAAGAAAAAAAAAAAAAAAAAACAGATTTTTTCAAAACTAAGTCAATTTATAAAAAAAAAAAAAAAAAAGTTTTTTTTTATTTTTTATTTTCAGTTAATTCATCAACATGAAACAAACAATATTGCTTTAGAAAATTTCAAATACCTATGAAACATGGAAACGTTATCAACAAAAGAAAACTACAAAAAAAAAAAAAAAAAAGACCACACCATAATGACGATTAAAGCATTGATTTTAACCAGGAAAATAAGAGTTATCTGGATATCGAAGGTGCAATCTGTTTAACCGGAAAGTTTATTTAGAAGAGCTTTTAATCAAATTGCTGTAAAGTAGCGGCTGCTTCTAAAGATGATTAAGTCGGTTAGGTTTAGATGCTCGACAAGTAACAACAGAAAGAAAATAAAAATAACTATACCGTTAGGGCAAGTTAGTTGGGCTGGGTCTAATAAATTTAAATCCTATTGGGCCAATTTAATAATGTTTTGAAAATTTGAATCTTGCACTTACTATTTAATTACCATAAAAGCCCAAATTTGAAGGGCTAAACTATACTTTAAATTTACAGGACAAGCGGCCAATTTAAAACGACAAGGCTTACTTGCTTGAGTTTTAAAAAAAAGCAATTCTTAATAAATCCAAATGTTTAGGGAATAATACTCCTTTTCCAAGACAAAAAAAAAAGTTTAGGGAATAATAAAAACAAAGAAGTATGAATAATAACTTCATTTTTTTTAAATCATAAAATTACTTGCTCTTAGAAATGTTCATAGGTCCGGTCGATTAGGCTTGAATTGAATTTATATTTGATATATATATTTAATTAAATTTGATCTGACTCAAAATTTTAGATTTAAAAAAAATTTTAAGCTTAACCCAAATTAAAAAAAAAAAATTTTCAAACCCACCTATTAAACTAATATATGTAATAAAAATTTTAAAAAAGTGTGATTAAATTAAATTTAATGAAATTATATTTAATTCATATATATATATATTAAAAATAAAAATTAAGTATAATAAAATATTTTTTATTATTTATTTTTATATATGTAAATTAATTTATATATAATTTACATATATATACAAATAAAAATAAAATTTATAGATATATAAATTCAGGTCGAGTCAAGCCTCGCTTGAGCTTTAAATTTTTTGTCTAAAAATCAATCTAAAATTTAAATAAACCTAAAATTTGTATCCAAATTTATTTAACAAATTTTAATTTTTTTATCTAAATTATCTCAAAACTTAATCAAGTAACCCAACCCTCGAAGAGGTTTACTTGCTCTAATGTCAATCTAAATTTTTAAAATCAATTTATTTACTACTTTATTTACTTTTGAACAATTTCTTGCACGCTGATTCCAATAAATTTTTTATGCATAACCATAAAACTAGAGAAAAAGAGTTTAAAAGATAACTTTTCTATAATATAATAGGGATTCACACTATTTTTTAATTTTCACAAATATATGTGTATATTTGTATAATGCATATTATAATCTTATTATGAATATATAAATTTATAAAATTATGTTTGGTATATAAGATGATAATTATTAAATATTTATGTTTGGTTTGTACTTAAAAAAATAGATAGGATTACAAGAAAAATTGAATCATCTTCTACCAATAAAGTAATTAATCCTTTCAAAATAGAAAAGATTATTTTTAATCCATGAGATTAAATTTATATTTTTTATTATACCCTTAAAATTATAATAATAAAAATTTAAATTATATAAACTTAAAAAAATAATTTTGATTAAAAAATAAATTATTTTATCTTAATTTTTGTAAATTATTCTATCATAATTTTTGTATGCATCAAACACAAAATATAATTATTTTATTTTATTTTATTTTATTCGTAATATTATCTTATTATATCTTATCATAATATTATTTACCAAATACATGCTAATAATATAGTCGTACAATCCTATTAAAAATAAAATTTTAACTTAATTCATATTACAAGTTAAGCCATGTGTAGGGACGGCAATCAAGCCCGTCCCCGACGGGTTTTGGCCCGACCCTACCCTATAGGGTCGGGTTTTTTTTTTGAATTTCGGGTTTCAGGTCGGGGTCGGATCGGATAAATTTAGGTAATAGTCAGGGTCGGGTCAGGTTCGGGTATGCCTAAAACCCGATCCTACCCGACCCGACATTATTAAAAAATTATTTTTTAATTAATTAATTATTTATTTATTTATATATATATTTATATAATAATATTTTTAAATATTTATATTTAAAAATAATATTTTATATTTTAAAAAATAATATTTTATTAATTTCGGATTGGGTCGGATCGAGTACGATTTACATATTGTCGGGTCGGATCGGGTCGGGTCGGGGTTGAGTTTGATGATCAAAAAATCGGGTCGGATTCGGGGCGAGTAAAACCGACCCCGAACCCGAACCGATGCCATCTCTAGTCATGTGCCTATGATAAACTAATGGGCTTAGATCCACTTTTTATGCGATCCATATTTTAACAAAAACATGAACGTTACTTTAAAAAATAAAAAATAAAACCAATAATATACTTACAATGAAAATTTTAAACTTTATTTACAAGATTATAAAATTATCACATGTCTATGTGTTGTAGTTAACATAATTATCAAATAGACATATGCTAACATTTGAATTCATTGAATTAACCCTGGCTACACTTGATGGACTATTATTTATTAGTTTTTAATTGTTTTGAATATATTTATAATTATTTTAATATAAAAAATAATAGTTAACAAATACTTTTATAAGTATAAATATGTATAATATTTATTTTCTCTTTTTTATTGATTAATGTATGACTTTTTTCAACCATTCACGTTTAACACAAATACATTTTTTACTTTGATTTTGTAGTTTGTTCAGTTTATTAATTTAATTTTTTTATATTGAATATAATAATATCTTATATCTATTGAAAATTGTTTTATTAAGATGAAGTTACGATTGAAAATTGTTTTACGAGTGAAAGTTGGTTGGAAGTAAGGCCGATGATAATTTTTTTTTTAAAAAAAAAGTCGTAATAAAAAATAAAAAAATAAATTATAAATTTTAATATTTAAATTTTAAATTTATTAAATATTATTTTTTAAGATAACTATACGAACTAACTTAATTAAAATTTTGAATTAAATAGATGATGCCTTTATGATAAGTTGATGCATCTGTAATAACCAGCCTTAAATCTTTTTCAAACTCCAGGCCTGGGTTCTTTGTCTTCAATGATGAATCGTTTTGTCCTTTCTCTTTCAAAAAACTTCTTGATTTCTGTAAGTGCTAATATAAATATTAAGCTTCGAAATCTCCAAAAATTAGGAAGGAAATAATAGTAAATAGGGCCAAATACACTGCAAACAATGGTGCTAAACCTAACTGATGAGACTTCAAATGTATAACCCTTGAGATGCACTATTGGCCATATTGGAAACAATAAAAAAGGTAGGTAAAATGAACCAACTTCACCTTACATTGGTGGGAATAAACTGGCAACAATCCATAATTAAATGGTACAAGGAGAAAACTCACTATTAAAACATGGTTACTTAAAGGTTAAATTAGAATAAAATGGAAACTAGTGTTACTAAACTCAATTAAGAAAAAGAGGAGCTGCAACTTAGCACAAAAAGAGTTAAGGATATCCACTCCAATGAAACAACTCGCAAAGTGAAATTTCACCAAGTGGAATAGTCATCAGCTAGCATGCATAGGAAAGGCATTTCTTACAAAGACTCACTCCTTGGTGCTTTCTATAGAGCTTACGAACAACATTTCTAGGAGAATGAGGTTGACAACATGGAGGCAGACACTATGATGAGTCCTAGGAGCAAGAAGCAAGTGTGGGGTTAAAGGAGATCAATATTACCCTCTCCAAGGAAGAAAAAAAGAGAATTTGATCAAAATGGATCAAGACCTTGATTGTTAAAGTATTTGGGAAGAACGTTGGTCACCAGTATTTGATATTTAAGCTTAATCAGATTTGAAAAACCCAAGGTAAGCTTTATCCCGTGATCTAGGAAGTCATTTCTTTATCATAAAGTTTCAAAACATGGAAGATTATAACTATGTAAGCAAGGAGAAACCGTGGTTTGTGGGTAGATGGTTTCTTGCCAATAGGAAATAGTCTCCAAACTTAAGAGCTTTTGAAGCTTCATTCTCATCTATGGCAGTTTGGGCAAGACTACCAGAGTTACCCATTGAATATTATGATTATGAGATTTTAACAAAAATAGGAAGCCGTATAAGTGGACTTTTCAAGATTGACAGTCACACTCTTTCAGAAGGGCAAGGGAGATTCACTCGTTTATGTGTCCAAGTTAACTTAGACAGACCGTTAAAGAGCTTTGTTAATATGGAAGGAAAAAGCAAATCAAACAATCCATTGTTTATGAAAAAATGGTATGTTTCCGTTATGGTAAGATAAGATATAGGAAAGAGTTTTGTCTTAATAAACCATTAGTCTACATAATCCAGTCTTAGGAGGGAGAGTTAGAGACCATACAAACTAAGCAACCAGCAATTCTACAAGAGGAATAAGGGAGGGGGCAATGGCTATGGACCATGGATGCTAGTACCAGAGGAAAAAAGCTAGGAGCAAAATCAAGTCAACAATAACACTTAAAGCTAACTTGCATGGGATAATCCCCACTTTCATAGTTAATTAGTACTTATTTTGAAATGATAAGACATTAAAGTTAAAACTTACGATAAATTGCTTTGAACTCAAAAACAAAATTTTGCTAATAGTTTTTCTAATGAAAAATATTTAAAAACCAAAATAAACTTATTTCTCTGTTAAAGACATGTTTTATACAAAATTAAGAAAAAAAGATAGATCTCCCTGTAGATAGGATCAATCCTTCTTGGACAAAAACTAAGAATTTTGCTTAAAATCCAAAAGCAATCGATCTATTTAAAAATAAATCGATTGATTTTTCTTGTAGAAATATCTCAAACTTGAAAACTATAAAAATGGATTGATCCACCCTAAGAATGGATCGATTGATTTTTGTTACAAAAAAATGGATCGATCTCCTCTAAACATGGATTGAATGAATTTTTTTTTATAAACATGTTTTAGCTCAAAAGACTATTCGATCTCTTTCAAAAAATGGATTGATTGGTTCAACCTTGATAGCTTCAAACAATCACATTTTTTATATTTTTTATAGAGCATTCAATGTATTAAATGAAGTCAACAAATCTTTTTTCATTTCTACCTATATAAAGAGATTTGCCACCATATTATAAGCTATCAAGAGCTAAAAGAATTTTATTGCTACCTATTCTTCATCTTTTTCAAGCATTAAAAGCAAACTGAAGTATGAAAGAGCATAACTTCTCATCTTATATTCAAATCTTCTTCTTATTATTCATATCTTTTATTTGTACATTAAATTAACAAACACCCAACTATAGAGAAGTTTTTAAGTTTGCAAAACACTTACACTTAGCTTTGAGAATGTAAGCTTAAGGTGGAGTATAGCTTTTAAGTGGTTTTCTAAAAAACTTAAAAAACCATTGAGAGGTTTATTGGTTGACTATATTAATAGCTTCGGAATGGTTAGTTGTAACATTCAACATATATAGTAGGTTAAGTTCTTTGGCAAGTAAGGTTAAGGAAGAGGACATAAATGCCTTATGTAAGGATCGAAACTCTATAATTTTGGGTGATTGATTTTTCATCTCTGCTCATTTACTTTTTAAGTTATTTTGCTATGTATATATATTGCCCCAATTTGCTTAGAAATTTATATTTGTGATCATTGTTTAATATGGTATTCAAATTGTCAAAATTTTTAATTAACTAGTTGACCTCCATCTTGGTTTATTCAACATTTTAAGCTAATAATTAAAGATGAAAGATGTTAGTCAAGAAAATAATAACAAAGACAAGAGTCCTTTGGGAACATCAAAGAGGGATTATTATAATCCAAAAGGAAGGTGGGTTTAATAAGGACAAAAGCAAGGTTTTGAATTTGACTATAAAAGATAAGACAGCTGTTGGCTTGGGCAGGGAGTTAGGTAAAGCACCTAAAAGTGATGCTTCCATTTTCGTGCAAGTTTCGAACCCCATGCAAGGTAACATGCAGGTTAATAAGATTGTAACCAGGGACGTTACCAATCAGGGTCTCAAATACTCCGAAAGAGACCGTTGTTCATCATCACAAAATAATTAGCTAATACAAACAAAAGTTTAGGAATAAGTCACTAGCCACCACGACCACCTTATGGAATCATCATTGGTTTCGGATGGCAGAGTTCAAGGGGCTTAATACCAGTGAACGAATATGGATTTGCATGGAAAGATGACTAAGAAGGGCGAAGGGCCAGTAGGGAACTAGCAGATTTTCGCCACAAATTTCCTCAACTTTTCCTTTGGCCTATCTAGGGGTGAACCAAGACCCTCTACGAGAAGCTTTGAACAATATAAGACTGAGGGATGGCTACGTAAATCAAATTTACCAAAAGAATGAATTTACTCAGAACAAAGGGAAGGAGAGGAGGATCCTTGCAGCTTTTATCAAGACTGTGGAACATCCCACCACTACTGATTTCTCCTCTGCCTGTCATTTCTTCATCAAAGCTCACACATCTCCTAGATGTCATTCTACCCAAATAGGCAGGTCATGGTGAACACATAGGTGCCATCGCAATGGTTAATCGACATCCCAACTTCCCCACTTTCAGGAAAAACTTTAGAGGTGCACATAAAGAACAACAAAGTGTCAACTTTGAAGATTATGGTAGACAGAATGTTACATCAGTTCAAGATATATGCCAGTTCACTAGTAGTCCAAGGGATAGAGTCCTTACTACACAAAATAGAGATTATTCCGAGAATGGGTTAGAGCATGGCACTAGAGTGGAACATGGACATATTCATAAAGTATCTGAAACCAAAACTCTTTAAAACAATGTCAATTGTCATTTGGAATAGCAAAGGGGCTAGACATCCCGTGTTTGTATGAACGGTCAAGGACTTGGTTAATCTGCTTCAACCACAAATGATGGTTATCATTGAAAAAAGAGTCCCATGAAAAGATGTCCCATAAATAATAGAATGTCTTCCTTTTGATGCGTGGAAAGATATAGAGACCATTGGCTTCTAAGAAGGAATTTGAATGCGATGAAGATTAGACCTAGTCATTGTGCAGAAGCTTTGTCAAGTCGAACAAAAAGTTCATGCAATAGTAACGGTATTGTTTTCTAACTTACCTTAGATTTTTTCTGCTGTTTGCGATAGTCCTAGGTTAAAGGAAAGGAAAATATTATGGGATATTCTTAAAATGGTTGCTTCAAAACATTACCTGCTTTGGCTTCTTGCGGGAGATTTCAACGAGGTTTTATCCGCAATTGACAAAAGATAAGGATTACTTGTGGCTGGTAATAGGCTACGCAGCTTCCACAATTATTTAAATGTTTGTAATCTTCTAGGTCTTAGTTTCAAGGGACCTAAATTCCTATGGTCAAATTTGAGAGATGCATAACACCTAATTCAAGAAAGAATTGACCACGTGTTTGGAAATCTTACATGAAAAATCCTTTATCCTGAAGTGTCCATATAACATCTTGCTAAAGCCGGATCAAACCACTACTTGGTCCTTATCAGCCATAAAAGAAACCATCCATCCTTCGAGAAAAACACTTTAGGCTACAAAGAATGTGGGTGGACCACCCTAATTTCATTAAGGTGCTGGATGCTCATTGGTCTCTAACAACTCAGCCTTTTGTGCAAACGAGTATGTTTTTTACGAGTGATCTTCAAATTTGAAACAAAGAGATGTTTAGGAATGTCTTGAAAAAGAAGCGAAAAATTATGGCTATGTTCAATGGTATTGAAAAAGTTTTGACAATTAAACCAAATGGCTTTCTGTTAAACTCTAGAAAACTTTAATTTGAGATTACCAGGATATTTTTAAACAAGAGGAGCTGTTGTTGGCCATGAAGTCAAGAGTCAATTGGATGGTGGAAGGTGAAAGAAATACAAGGTTTTTCCACCTAACAACTCTTGTAAAGAGATATAGAAATAAAATTGGAGGGATTCATGACACTGATGGAAACTAGATCACTCAAAAGGATAAAGTAAAAAATATTATCATGAATTATTTTAGCAGTTTGTTTTCAATTTCGAAACAACAATGTCATAACATATAGATTCATAAATCTATAACTAGACTTAACAAAATGAATGAAGTCGCCACCAATCTTTTTTTACTATGTGTGATTGGTCACTTACGGACTCTATTCTTTTAAGGAATTCCTAAGCTTAACTAAAGGTCCTTAAAATAATAAGTTCGGATCTACTAACCAGAACAGAATTTGGAAATTAATTACATGTGAAGAAGGTTATAGCACCCCACATGTTCATTCGAAGGATGGTACCATATTATTTTAAATTTATCATATGGTCTTGATCTAATAGTTTCATCATTTAATGTTTAATATTGAAAATAATTCTTAAGATTCTTCCAACAATCTGATAAAATTCTTAAAAATATTTTCTCATATCAATAGTATTCAAGAATCCTATTTGATTACTTGAAGAGGCTCGTCATAGGAAAAAAATTTTTGTTAGTTTTATTTTTTGTTGAAAATATATCTAATTATTTTATCATTTGGGTCAAATTAAAAATATTTTCTTGTTTTAAATTTCTAAATTTTTTCACCATTTGAGCCTATTTAAAAAAATTTTTTAATTTTTTTCTAGGAAAAAAAATAATATGACAATTATTTTTATTGAAATTTCGTCTAAATTATTCTACCATTTGGGCTAAATTTAGAGAAAATTTTTTACCTAAAGATTTCTTAAAAATTTATCATTTGAAATTCCTAATAAGCTCATCATTGGGTAATTATCACATATTTTCAACCAAAATTTTTTATTTGAAAAAAAATACAATTACTTATTTCATCTAAATCATTCCACCATTTGGGCAAAATTTAGAGAAAATTTCTCACCTAAAGATTTCTTAAGAACTTAACATTTGAAATTTCTAAGAATCTTATCATTGGTTAATTTGTATTTAATTCAAAAGATTTTTATATTTTTATATTTTATATTTTTTTGTTTGAAAATAAATATTAATTATTGTTATTGAAATTTTATCTAAATTATTCCACCATTTGGGATAAATTTAGATAAAATTTCTCACCTAAGAATTTTATAAAAATTTATCATTTGAAATTTCTATAAATTTTATCATTGGATATTTAATATTTATTTCCAAAATTTATTTTTTTTATTTTTTTATTTTTTCCTAAATTTAATCATGAAAAAAAATAAGAAAAAAGAATACCAAGAAAATACTAAATAAATAAATAATATTAAAGAAAAACAAAAAAACGGCTCGGCTGGCAGCTGGATCGGCTCGGTTGCAGACACAGGAAGCTGCTAGAAAGCGCTGCTCGGGGTTCACGGCTCGACTCGATTCAATAACAGCGTCTGGGGAGTAGGTTGAAAGGTGGGTCGACGTTCGAGTAGGGTGGCCCGCTAGAAAACGCTCGAATCTTGACTAAATAAAATACCCAAAACGATGTCGTTTTTGGACGGTATAAAAGGCTCTAATTTCTATTTTTTCGTAAATTGCTTCTTTTCCCATCTCTCTCATATTCCTTTTTCCTCTCTATCTCTCTCTACCCATCCGGAATCAGGTTGAATATTCACCGAAAACTAAAAAAAAGCCATCGAAATATATAAATATCGTCGGAAAACTCACCGAAATCTGAAATTTCTAAAAAAATTTCAGAAAAAAATGCCAAAAATTTTGAGAAAAATCCTAAAAATTCTATGATTCCTTCTAGCTCTCCTAACACGTCTATCTTTGCTTCTACTTGCTATCTTTGATTTTTTTTTGCTCTATGCTTCTGATTTTTGTCTTCGTATCTTCTTGATCTGTGTGCAAGCCTATATTTATAGGCATTGAACAGAAGAGTTTATGATCAATATTGATTCTTTCTTTGACTGAGATTCAATCATTGAGTCCAATTTCAACTCTATCAACCCTATTCACAGTAGAATTTGTACAAAATTAAATCTATTATCTCTTAAAAAAATAATGATAAATCCAAAAATAAATAAATAAATAATCAACAATAAATAAGAGATCCAAAAATAATAAAATAAAAAAATTAAATTAAAAATAAAAAAATCAATTGGGCCTGATAATTTGAACCTATTAAATTGGATCCAATGGCGTAGGCCCAAATCCAATAAGGTGTCTACAAACAGGAAAACAGAATCTACGATTATCACTAGTTCACAACTTCAATTGGTCGGCACTTACAAGCGAAGAAGTAAATTGCTTGTTATCCCGATCATCGAAGCTGATATCCCGAGGGCACTTTGGTCCCTTCAACCTTTCAAGGCACCAGGACCAGATGGATTATACTTTTTTTTCTATAAAAAATTCTGGCCTAGGTGAAATATAAAATGTACACATCCATCATTGAGATCTGCAGAAGTGGACAACTTTATGAGGATATGAATGACACCTTAATTACCCTCACACCAAAGATGTAGACACCCATGTCCATGAACCACTTCAGGTCGAGTACTCTTCTAAATATTACTTATAAAAGTATGACAAAGATTCTTGTGTAGTGATTGAGAAAAAGCTTATACCCCCTTTTCAAGGGAGTTTCATCCAAGGGAGACAAATTGTCGATAGTGTCATTATCGTGTAAAAAGTCCTCCATTCAATGCAGAGGAAAAAAGAAAAGTATGGAACTGACTTTAGCATTGCTAGGACAGTGTCCCACCTGGTAAGCGCGTAACCATACTAACATGTCCAAAGAATACTGGAGGTACGTCAACCATATCGGCACGAGTTGTCCCACATTAGACCAACCGTTATTCCACCCGATTGGGTCCTTCCTTCCCGACCATTCCCTCTAATAGGTATAAATTACCCTTTTTCCTTCCAGGTAAGGGGATTGAATCCTAAGATGTCCTCCTCTAGCATTTCCTTTTTCTCATCTAATCTTTCTCTCTCTTCTAATTTCAAGTATTGATTTGTGTGTCGAAACATAAATATCGAAGATACCTCTGATTTTTACTTCTAATCAACTTTTATATCTGTGATTTCAAGTTTTCATCCCTTACATCAAGTTTAGCATAAACAAGTTAATTTAACCAAAAGAAATAAAACAAAAGCATTAAACATGACATAACTATTAATAATAATCAAATTGACTTACAATATTTATTATAAAATGTAATGCAAACAACGTATATCAGTAATTGTTTGGTAAGAGGCCTAAATTGGTTGTTCAAACAATGCATTTCCATACAAATGTTACATGTAAACTCTAAAAAGTATATTCAAATGAACTTAAAATGTTTATTATCAAAAGTAATGACAAAAATTCTTATACTTAATTCTTTAGTTATATAGGATGCCTAAATTGATTGCTAAAAATATTAATCGCCATACAACCTTTTGGATTTGCCTCTAAACAATATACAAATATGATTTTACACCTATTGATATAAGATGATTGTCTGCAATTCAAATGGATTGAAACTAACTAAAAATACCAAAGAAAAGCTAAATTATAATTGACGTGTTCTAAAGCATTAAGATTACTTCAATCAAAGATAAACACAACAAACAGTCACATTTAATCAATTGAAAGGAGGCATTTAGAACTTTTTTTTTGTAAGGCAAAAAAAGAAAGAACTCTAATGTCAAGAAAACAACAAATTTAAAAGTTTAAAAGGGTAGAAAGCAATATATTTACACGTCTGAGGCACTTCAATTGGATCTTATTGCCAACCTGTTTATTCGATTTATAATAAAGATCTTATTGCTAGCCAAAAACAGATTTGAAAATCTAAAAAGGATAAAAAACAATAAACTTATACGGCTGAGGCAGTTCAATTGGATATGAGATTGGAATTTTCTACCCAAATTCCTTGCCTATTTGTTCATTGACAATTAAAATATGTTCAATTTTTAAACAGCTTCTTCAAATCAAGTAATAATTTTCTTGTGCTTGAGTTTGACTAGAATAGGAAGTATTTTAGATTTGTAGCAAACGATAACAATGCTTGATAATAAAGCAAAAAATTTTTGAAATCATTTAACAATTCAATTGTAAAATACATGAAAATTATAGGAAACTTACTTCATCAAGTGTAATGGTTTTGCTCTGTCTGAGATTCAAAATTTTCTTTTTGTTTTTTTTTCTTAATCAAACTACAGACTGGTTTTCAAGAAGGTTGGTTCAAACATTCGATTGAGGGAATTTCCTTTATATTATGTATTTTGAAAGAGCGGGATTAAAAAATGGTTCTAGGGAGACTAGAGAAGATTAAAAGATTTTAGGAATTTGAAAAGGATTTTGGGCATTAAACCGTTTTGTTTTCTAAAATAAATGTTCATTAGATTTGTGTTTTCAAGAGTACGAAAGAACATTTGAGAAATTAATTGAAGAATAATGAAAAACTATTGGATTTTGAGAGATTGAGGAATGAACTTCCCTTTTGGAGTCCATACTAACAGTTTTTTCCTTGTAAAATAGACATTTAGGAAGTGCAATAATCAAAAAATGCAAAGGGCAAAAAATTGATGAAAGAGAGATGAGTTAGCATGTCAGCATTGGAAGAAGCTCCATCATCTTTTCATGAATAGAACAACAATATTTTTGAAATAAATGAAAAAGAAACAAAGGAGAAGAGAAGTCAAAGGGTCGGGGAAAAAATGAAACATTTTTTGTAGTTTAAAATGAACGACACAATCCTAATGGCACGATTTGTTGACGAAATTTTAAATTCTTTTAAAAAAATGTGATGTAAGGTGAAATGTAATTTTTTATGATATATTATTTTTAAATTTTTGAGTTTGATTGGGAGATATATGATATTATTTAATCATATATTTTTATTATAATATCTTTGTTATACGACAGACACAATAATTTATCAAATAAAAATAATTGATAAATAATGCATTTTAAATCGTAAAAACACATTATTCAACTAATCAATTACAAAAAAAAATGATTTAGTCATCAATTATTACATTAATTTCATGGAGTAAGTGATTATACATGTGTTTTAAAAAAAATTATAATGAATAATTACTGTGTTTAGCTTCATAAAAATGTAATAATTAATTATTTTCAAAAAATTATAATAAATAATTATTGCATTTAATTTAAAAAATAGCAATAATTAATTATTTTAAATAAATTACAATGATAAATTATTATATTTATCTTGAAAAAAACACAATAATTGAGCTTTTTACATCTTTTAAAAAAATTACACTGATCAATTAATGTATTTACCTTTCAAGAAACACAATAAATAATCCATAATTACTTCATTACTGCCTCAAAACATTTGTTTCGAGTGAAAAAAAAAAGTATTCAAATACAGCGTTTCTATGAATAAAAAAACAGTAAAGAAGGTCAACTCACTTGAATCACTCAATCTAATGATCCCATTAAAGTAGCAGTTAATCACCTTTATCGGAGAAAACAATTAAAAAATTTTGTTTAAAATGGAAAAAGGGCCTTTTCTGTGAGTGTTCACTTCACTTTTCCACTCAAATGAACAAAAACACTTTTTTTTTTGTTTTAATCGTACAAAGACAAGTGAGTGGAGATGACAAATAACTATTAAACAAATGCAAGCGGAAGATGATGAAGAGACGCAATAGTCAAAAACTGCAATTTTTTATAAAAAATAAAAAATAATCATAATTACTGTGCTTTAAACCATACAAACGTAATTTTTGAATTGAAAAATATAAAAAAATAAATAAATTGTCAAATATTACATTTTTATCAAAGAAACGTAATAAATGATTATAATTATTATATTTTAAAGCTTATAAATGCAATATTAAAGTGAGAAAATAAAAAAAATACTTAATTAAAAAAAAACTCAAATACTACATTAAAACTTCTAAAATTGTATTTATGCTATTTGTTTTTAATACAATATTTGTAAAAACAAAAAAAAATTATTATACATTGATTTTCAAAATTGTAAAATAAAAAAAAAATTTATTTATGGCAAAATGGGACAAAAGTAAGTTTTCTCTCAAAATTTTAAAAAATCATAAAAAGAGATGAGTTTTTTATTCCGAAATTATAAGTATTATGAAAATTTAAGATTATCCCCATAAATCAAATACTTATGAATCAAATGTAAGAATTTGAATATTCAACAGTAATATTATGAGAGAAAATCTCATATTTTCTCGAATCAAATATCTCTTAAAAAATTAAAAATGACATAAATAATTAAAACATACTGACTTGACAAATAAATAATGCTTATGTGACAAATGGAGATTGCTTATATGTTAGTCCCCATAATATAATTTTAGCATAGGGGATGAAAATATCCGTATGTAAGATATGACCATAAACAAAAGTAATGGTTCTTACAAATGTATTAAGTTTGAGTGTTTAATGCTGAATGTTGTTAACGGGTGAAATGATATTTAATGCTTAATTAATTTTCACATTGATTATAATTGCAAAATATTACAAAACTAAAGTATAAGGTTTTTTTTTAATTGAAAGTATATTTATGACAATTGAGATTTTCTATTGTAAATTAAAAATTTAAGGTTTTAAATTTATATTTTATTATCAGGAGTTTCTTCCAATTTTCTATCTTAAGTTCTTTATTTTTTGTTGGTTGGTTGATCAATTTACTTGTTTAATTTATTTTATTAATTTTTATATAAAATTTAATATTTTATTGATTTTTAAATGAGTTTATGTTTGATAAAATATATAAAACACAATCAGCAAATTATATTTTATTATATCATTAATAATTAAACATAATTTTTATAAGTTTATAAAATAAATTAATTAATTTTTTGGAGCATATCATTTAAATTTTTTTTATTACAATGCTACAGTTGTTCAATTAAAATGAAAATTTATATGGAGATCCATTATTTATAAATATAAGTTTCATATAAATTTTGATGAATTGTATCCAATTTTAAATTATGATTTATTAATTATATTATAATTATTATAAATAATATACATTTAATTATTTAATTAATAAAATAATATCATCTAATTTATTTATAATTATATATATAAACACTTTTTAAATTAATAAAAAATTACAAATTATGAAATTTATAATTCCACTTGAATTTAACTAGACCTCGAATTGCCTCAAACTTCTGTCAAGAGCTGGACCAGGGCCACCGGTAAGCTCGTTTGACAGGTGTGACCGGCAATAAACCGTCCCCAACAGCAGCAGGTAAGGTAGTCAAACATAACTTTTTTCCGATTAACCTTAGAGGACAAAAGTACAGAACATCACTTCACCGGCTACCGCTTTCTCCGATTAAACACGAGTAAAAAACCTCCCACGCTCTTTTCTTTCGCATGTTCCCGCTACACGAGTGATAATTGCACCAAATCTGGGTCACCCTGCCTGTTTGTTTCCACGCTAGTGACTTTTACCCGTGAGTGCGTGACCATCGAGCGTGGTTCTCGGAATTAACTGAAATGCAGTTTTTTTTTTTGTTTTTTTCTTTAACCGAGGCTGTAACAAATTATCTTTTGTGCTCATATGCGGTGAACTCGGTTTAATTATATGGGGTGGGCCCAATGATATGATGCCGAATCAGCATTTAACTCAACGGGTGGGCCTAATTAATTACCTCTGTTGTGCGCTTTTATTTTGGGGTCCATTAACATAAATTAACATAATTAATCACAATGACTCCATGCTTTTTATTTTAGGAACAACCAAAAGAAAATGAGCCTTAAATCACAATAACTTTGTGTATTCTCTTTTCTCGACCATGGAAATAAAATAAAATTTTGCCTTTTGTAATATAATGTACCAAATCTCGCATTTAATAACATCATTTACTTTTTATTTTTAATAGAACTAGTATTTGTTGTAATGTGTATTATTGTACGTGACGTGATTAATTATTTTTAAATGATAATTATATATTAAATATATAATTATATATTCACAAATAATTAAAATTAAAAAATGCATAACAACACATAATGAATATCCTAATGTAAAATACATCACATAAAGATGTAGGAATTCAATGTAAACATTATTTTTATTTATCAAATAAATTTATCTAATGGAAGTTTTTCAAAGGAAGTAGAATTTTTAGTGATAAATTGATAAATAAAATTTTATTTATATTTATACTAAAAATATTTTAAAATGAAATTTCAAAAATATAACACACGTAAATGCTTACTTCTTTAATCAAAAGTTTTATAAATATTTTTGCTTTTATATAAAAATATAACTTCCTTTATCCAAAAATAATTGCCCACTATTAATTCTTTTGTCAAAGTAATTTTACTTTAATTTTATTTTTTGAAATATAATATTAAATTAAAATTTTAAAAAATGTATGTTTTAAAAATTTTGAAACTCAAAATTTACAAATTTTATTTTTATTTTTTTATTTTATTATTTTATTAAAAATAATGATCAAATTTTAGTTAATTTGATAAAAAAATCAATAAGAGACAATAATTTTGAGATAAAGAGGCTATTATAGATAGATTATAGATTATTTATATAAATTATAGATACAAATAAAATATTGTGTATTATCTCTACTATTTAGTCGATAGTAACATCTATATACATATATATATATATATAAAAGAAAATTAAATACCTAGTAAAGAAAAAATACATGAAGTTCTAATTGAAAATACTCTTTGACTCAGTATTTTTGTCCCATCATTGGTCAACTTTTTTTTTCTTCTATTTATTAGTGGACTTACTGACTCTTGAATTAATAGACTATTTATGAATATATCCAATAATAATATATATTTGTGATGAAATTGTCGGGACAAATAGAATGAGTGGTTATAATTTTTTTATTTTGTTTTACTATTTTTTAAAGATTTTATTATACATTTTAACAAATGCAAATATTAAGATTTTGATTAAAAGAAAAGAAATTATATGTTTTATTGTACTTTAACTTTAAAATAAGTAAATAAAAATGTTTTAATGATAGAATTTTGTTTAAATTATTAAGCAACGCCTAAGTCCAAATAAAATTTGAACAGACTAAGATGTCCAAAAAAAGTAAAATTTGTAAAAAATTTTCCTTTTTGCTAACAAATATTTAATAAACTAAATGATAATTATTTGTTAAACATTTTCATTGTTGCTCATTTGTAGGCCCAAACTAAAAATGCTAAACCTTGAAAAAGGGAACAAAGAAGGTATTGTTTTTTTCTATCATGTTATTATTTTAGTTTATGTTTAACTTTAGACTTGTTTTTCAATTGAATTTATTAGTTAATGTTGTAAGGTTGTGGTTAAGGTTTTTGACTTAGTGTAAAGAAATCTAATGAAAAATCTACAACCACTAACAAAGAGGTACTTTTCAATTTGTGTCAAAATTTAGTCTTTTATAGTTTGGCTAATTATTAATACCAAAACAATGTGCTACCATCTACTAAACAGACTATTGACCTTTCAGAAAAAGGTCGAAATAAAATGAAAAAAACACATGTGGACTATGATAATGGATTATCTATTATCAATGTAAGAAATATATAAATCCTATTTCTATTCATAAAACCTATAATAGTGTGATATTAGTAACTGAATCTATTCTATCCATAAAATCTAATAGACCTAGTTAGATAATTATTGGAAAGGGAATGAGAAACCTACTTCATGCATTACCAAAAATCAATTATTGGTAACTAATTTAATGCACACTAGTTATTTTCATTCAATATTGTTGTTTAGATTGGCAATATTATATTTTCATTTGTTTACTGTTAGGCACAAAGAAATTAGAAACAAACATAAAAGTTAAGACAAAAGGGAATCCATGGAGGTTTCCATAAGAGTTCTAGGGTTGTCTACACTTTCTACATAAGAAAATGTTGCAACTACATCCAAGAAAGGAAAAGAAAAACTTCTAGAATGATAGATAAATGTTGTTAGGAATGTGAGTAATGTTTTTAAGAATTTGTTGCTAGTGATGAAATTTTTTTATGTAACATCTGTCGCCATTATTTTTTGTATGTAATTGCTAGTATAAGCTTTTGAATGATAACTGATGGAATTTTTTGTATGTAACTTGTAAGCATTTTGTGACATTTTGCAAATGAAATGAATGAAATTATACTTTTCCAAATATGTTATAATATGCTTTATAATGTTTCCAAAGTATGAAATTATGCTTTATATTGTTTGAGTGTAAATGTTAAAAATAAGTATGCCAAAAAAAAGTTATATTAAACAAAATCATTATATAGCTTAGAAACAAGCAAGGTCTATTAAGCTGTTACATTCTTGTTCAAATCTCTAAACCACTATAGCAAGCCTAACAAATCATTTTGGATCATATCATCACTGCCATGTCTTATTACTAAAAAAAAATAATATTACCTAACTAAATATCAAAGCATATTTATAAAAAAAATTTCTCTTTACTTCCCTTCTTCTATCAAACTTGGAATTCTTTAGACTTCTTTAGAAAACCTCAATTTCAGCTTTTAATGTAGCAATTTCATCTATCAAGTCTTTAGTGTTGATTCCATAAAACATATTCATCCTTACACATCCATATTCACTCTTTAGCTCAGCTCTTTCAATACTTTGTTATCCTCCATCAATTTAAAATTCTCTTATTGCAACCTTTTTATTGGCATCTCTTAACTCAATTATAACTGCTTTTACATATTTTTCATTTAATTTCACATCATGCCAAAGAAAAAAATTCACTACATTTAACTTGCACACAACCAACAAATTCTATCCATGAGTTATCCTAAGCTGTCTTGAAATGTAACATAACCAAACAAACTAAAACCAAAGTTGTCCTAACAACAAAATTGCATAACCAAGTAGTATTCATTCAATTTAATTAAGAAAACCCTTAGTTGTCCTCTTAATACCCTATTCAAATTAACCAAAGAAATCCTAAGCTTTTTTAAATGTTTATCATAAGACAATTGTCCATTTCATCAATTATAGCAAAATCAAGTACCATTCCATCCATCGTAGCAAAATCAATTACCTGATAGTTTCTGCAACCAAAAAACCTTTTTCGAAGGTTGTCATCACTAGTTGATGTCGCTAATGGAGTTTTAAGTCCACAATTGTAGTACACAATATCACTTTCATAATTATAGGTGAAGGTTGCATGTCCTAACATAAAATGAGCAGAATGAATTTATTAACAAATTAATAACTAGTATTCATAATTATAATTATAAATGTTGGGTTCATCTAATTATGAACCATACCTATTTTGTTATTTTAATTATTGTAAACAAAAATTAGCAAAAAATTTCAAACTTATCAAACTTTTCTTTTGTTTTTGACATTTTTATATTTCACTCTTTCAGATTTCAATCGATCTCAATGATGTGCTCTATTCATTCAAACCTCAATCGTATCTCCCTAGTAACCTAAATTTCAATATGGTACTATACTCTAGCAACCCTTAAAGCCCATTTGTTACTCAACGCTTGAACTTCAATTGTATGCAAGATCAGTTTAAGTTAGATGAAATTAAAAAATTATAGTTAGATAGAAGCCTTTGATTTGAAAAAATCATAGAAAACAAATGAAGAAGAAAAATTTTAAGCATAATGAGATTTTGGGTTTGAAATTAGAATAATTGGGCATTGAAAAAAGAGAGAAAATAATCATGGTGGAAAAAAAATACTAACATGATGCTAAAAATTTTACACCTATACAAAAAAAAATTATAAATCAATTATTTTATGTGAATGGATAAAAAAATTATCACGTTAGCATTTAATGATCAAATAAATAAAAAAGTTTATCATATATACAATTTAATTATGACATCGAAAAAGTCAACCACCATTTAGCTACAGTAATAGCTACAGTAACCCCGTAATCAATTTTAGTAAAATTTACGGTTTGTTATTGTATAAAAATCCAATTTCCATAGTTTTCAGTGGAAGGCTAATTCAATCATTTCAATAAAAGCACAGGAGCCTCCTAGCAATTTGACCTTCTTATTATTAATCTTTGGGAGCTTTGTCCACCAGCGTAAAAAATGTTGGAATTTGGAATTTTTGTAAATTTTTTAGTATAAAAGGAAAATTGTATTCCCCTGTCAGCTTGTGATGACGTGGCTTGTTGTAAGTGGTGAAGGAGTAGACTTTGGACAAAAACTTACTGTAGATGACTTCATCCGCCGCTCTTTTTCTCTCTCCAAAACCAATGAAATGGCTGAAAAATTAACCCTCTCTCTCTCTTGTCTCTCATATTTCTGTGTTACTACGACAGCTACTATTGCTTTCTACCTAATCCAAATATTATATAAATTAAAAAATATCTATATATATATATATATATCAGAAAAAAATGAGAGAAAAAAATTTATCCAAAAAAAATGACAGAAAAAAAAATAGAGATAAAGGTGTTGTTTGGGTAAATAATTTAAGTATATTTATAGAGAGAGTGTGGTAGTTCTGGTTGGTGATTGTTGTTCGTTGTCTCTATTAATCTTCCTTCTTTCAAAAAAAAAAAAAAAGAAAAACCTTGAGCTCAAATATTTGCTTATTATTTGCTCTAAGCTTTTAGATCTTGCCTCGGTTCTACTTTACTTTCTGATCTACTGTGTTGACTCAATGTCGAACACCGAGCGATTCGCTGAGAAGATGAAATGCTGAGGAATTTTGTTCCTTTGATTGATTGAATATTTCAATGTTAATCTGCGAAAATGTCGGCTTCGTTAACGGCATTCGAGCGGCCCAGAGGGGGAGCCTCAAACACGGTAACATCCATTTATTCAAAATTTCTTCTTTCTTCTACTTTTTTTTTTAGTTTATTTTTGTTTGGTTCCTGAGAAAATGGAATGTGAATTACAATAAAGTTTTTGGATCTTTATATTGTGCATTTTTTGGATTGATTATGTGATGTTATAGATAATGAACTTTTGATTAAACATTTAAATGTTATTTTTGGTAGAAGTTAAAAGATTTTGCGATTTTTAAATTGAAGTTCAACTTATTTTTTAGTAATATTATTATCATTCAATTTGAACGAAAGAAAGGCATTTAAGAAAGCGAAAATTTTGAAAACTGAAAATAAAATAAATTGTTTGGATCAAATAAGGCATTGTAATCGGGAATTTTAATACTAGGGAATTTAATTTTTGAAATTGGATAAGTAAATAGTTAAAACATATTTCCTGCTTTGCTTGTTTCCATATAAAGCTTTTTCTTTAGGTTAAGAATTTGTTTCCTTACAAAAAAGCATATCAGCAAGCATAGAGCCAAACAGAATTTTATCTCAAACAAGTAGATTGATTAGTTAAGTTTCAATAAAATGGCCTGCATACCAGTCTTTTTCCTCCAACCCCTTAATTCTAGGGTTTGGAGAAATTGTACAAAATCAACTTTTGATTGTGTTTTAATGAGAAAGTTGTCTCGGTATTCAGTATATGTTTTGGTGACTTAAAAAGCATTGGTTCATGTTGAAACATAAATTTTAAGGAAATCAAGATGGGTAGATTACATAAAAAAAAGGAAAAAAAGATATGTGGAGGAAGCTAGGAAATTCGAGAACACTTTTGTGACATCAATGAATTTACACTTCATTCCATTCCCTTTGCTACAAAATTTTTTTAATTTAAAAGTTGTAATCTGTTCTTCCATTGTGTCCTATAGATCTCAGTGTCCTATGGATGTTGAATGCCTTAGTTTATGGTCCACAATCTGATATGGTTTCCTTGCTGCTTGGTATGACATTGAATTGATTTGGTGTCTATACTCACATTTTAATGTCAATTGGTAAACTGGTAAACCCATGCAGTGCCACAGCTCGGAGGTAGTTAATAATTCTTGAGAAAAACAACCTAATCCATTATGTAAATAATCAGTGTTTAATTAATTCAATGGGCGCTTTGTTAATCTTGAGAAAACAGCCTAGTCCATTATGTAAATACTCATTGCTTCAATCATTAATTGATTGATTTGCATAGCATTAACTGACAGTGTGACATTAAAAATTTTGGTATCCAATGATACATTTGCTGTATATGCTCCATTGAATTGATTAAAAGCTCCTTTTGGAAGAGTATAATTAGTTTTATGCTAGGCAGTTGGTGCTTGTTTATGGCTTCTGAAATGTGACAGTTTCACAGGTTTTCAAGAGTGGCCCTCTGTTCATATCCTCAAAAGGTTCGTAAAGTTTTTTATCACTGTTTGCTTTCTTCCCCACTTTTAAATTATTTTCTTAGATATAACTCTCATAAACAGTTTTCCTATCTATCCATGTCTTGTTCGTATAAATAATGCTTATATCTATTTATTTTAATTAATGAAAGAATAATTGTCCTTATTTACAATGATAAGTAAAAAACAATTTGTTTATTTGTCATAACTTTATGTGTATAAATCGCATCACATTTTGTGTATGCACATTTCCATATCTATATCTTTAAATTTGTTCTCCTTCTATGTGTGAGTGTTTATTTATTGTATCTGTATATGAACAATACTTCCCTTGTTTGTCTCCTTGGTAAACCATGTTTTAGTATTTGCTCTTTATTGATGGTGTCAGTATTAATTTTGCACAAAGCATTCTTGAAGTGAAGAATCACATTTACCCATCAGTTATTGTCTTCAATTCTTAGAGAATGTGCATCTTTTGTATTACTATTTGTTAAAAATCAAGAGCAGGATTGAGATCTGCTGCATTACCTTTTTTCCAATACACCTTTAATCACCTCATACATATGGGTACTAGTCATATCATTATGTTTTTTAAATACTACTTTGATTCAATTATCAATATAGCTAATCTAAAATTATTTTATAAGTTTTTTTTGAACTTCTGCAGGGATTGGTTGGAAGTCTTGGAAGAAGAGGTGGTTTATCCTCACACGCACTTCCTTGGTGTTCTTTAAAAATGATCCTGTTAGTACTTATCTTCCTTTCCATTATTAGAGTAATTATAGTAGGGCTTATTTATTTTTCCAAATTTTCTTATGTGCTGCCAAAGACATGCTAGTATCAGTAATCTGTTGCCTGATCATTAAGTTCATAGTTGTGTGATGTTTATCGGCTGTATAAAACAGGAATTGAGGAAATGGTTGTAGACTTTTCATTTTAAAAACAACAATGTTCTGTTGTATCGTATTCAATTTGTTAATTGTTTTTTTCCTCATTTTCTTATACTTTTATGTACATACCATGTCTTTTCAGTGCTTTAGCTGCTGCAATGGTTTAATAGTATATTTTAAATCATTTAGAATTGTTGTAAACGGATTAGGAAGATTGCGATAATCATTGACCATATGTGACACAATACTACACAGTCATCACATGAATTTGGAGAGTGGTTCTAGACTATTATGTCATCAATATGCTACTAATTTTAGATTTTCTCACTTCTTGATGTGCTATGCTATATAAATGCCTTTGAACTTTTTGGCCATAAGCATGATTTGATGGTACATTTTATATCATTGAACATTGTTATAGGTAGAGGATAATAGCAATTTAATACCAATGCACTTATATGGCTTTGTTTGGTTGTAAAGTATGTGCAACCAACATATTGGGGACTGTTGATGCTTTCTGTATCACCCTCTTAACATATGAAGTTACAATGTTGGAAAAATATGTAATAGTGAGGGCTTTGTATCTTCATTGCTTTGAAGGAAACAATTTCTGGAAGAAATTTTCCATTTGATGATCAAATATAAAATCAGTTATTGTGAACAACTGTTGACATTTGGATACCATCAATATTAAATTTTGCATGGAATTAAAGAATCCAAATTCTTAGAGAGGATCTTAGAGACTGAAGGATTCCTGCTAAGGTGTATTCCTTGGATACAAAAGGAGAAAAAAAAATGCAAATTTCTGTTTATAAAAGCCAAATGTGAATGTTAACTCTGATTTGAGAAGGATCAGTGCTTGTAGTGCTATTTTTTATTCAAACTTTCAGTTATACAAGTTACTCTCATGTGCAAACTGTGAAAACTTGTTAAGAATAGCATATCATAAAAGTAACCTTTGCAAATCAATCAGCTATACAGAAAGGATTTGGGATAGTCATCTTAGATTTAATGAATCCTCATTGTATCAGATCTTAATTTGTTGAAGATTGTCATTTCTACTTATCCATATCATATCATAATTATATCTTATAGTTATATTTGTGCTTCACTGGGTATCACCTATGTCATTGGTGGCTAAATTTGGAACACATGTTAGGCATGATATGTGTTGATTACCTCGATCCTTGAATTTAAGGGATTACTATCAATACTGATGGTCTTCTTGAACTTCTTAAAGATCTTTGACTTAGGATATGGGGATCTTTCATTATTGGAGAATCCTTATTATGGTATTATATGAACTGGAACTCCTTTTCTGTGGCATATCTTTTAAGTTGGGATTGATAGTGGCTGTGGAGAGTCTTCTCCTGTGTTAACATGCTGATGTGCTCTGTCTATTTCTAACTTATATTGGCATGTCATTGGCAACTCAAATTTGGGAGTACAACTGATCAATGCATTATGATGATATAAAGGATAACTTTAGTGCTTTATCTTGGTATGGTAAATGCCTATATGTCCTTCCAGTTGGAGATGCCTGCCTTTGTCACCTCGGAGAGAACAGGCATGTACTTTGCTACACATTGCAAGGGGTGAATCCTTATAACATCTTTTGCTGATAAGAGGGTTGCTTCCTGTTATCTTCTCTCTGACACTCTAAGGGCTCTGCATCCACATTGATGGTTTCTTTTGATAGTTAGCTGAATTTTAAGCTTAGAATTGGACCCAATGAGGCAGCATTAATACCCAGAATGAGTTGAAGGTCTTCACTTGATTGCAAGGGAAGGAACGCTGGCTCAGAAGAGAATGTGGCTTTCTGACCTTGCAACCACATGTACCACCTTTGCCCTATGTGAGAGGGTGGGGTACTTTATGACTGGTCACTGTTACCATGATGCACTTGCTTGTTTGCTTTGCAGCATATCTTAGGGTCTACCGTTTGGTAAGGTTATCAAGATTTGCTCTATAGGATCTAGTTACGAACAAGTGTGGTACTTTCCTATTAAGGTCTTGAAACACACTCTGCAGACGTTATCAGTGAATC
This sequence comes from Durio zibethinus, assembly GCF_047325235.1. Lineage (NCBI taxonomy): Eukaryota > Viridiplantae > Streptophyta > Magnoliopsida > Malvales > Malvaceae > Durio > Durio zibethinus. The sequence continues at coordinate 7,971,677 of NC_143167.1, read as the reverse complement.
AAGTTTCTATATTGGTTGTAAGAACGGTCCTTGTTGTTTGGGTAGGAGTTTTGGTTACCCTCTGCAAAAGTTATTAGGATAGGAGTTTCCGTCTTGATGCAACTTCAAAATAGTGGTTTGCATGGAAATAATGTAATATTTCACAACTTTAGCATGTGCTTTTAGAGAAGGTGAAATGTTTGAACATGCAAGTGGTATTGTGATTTTATCTTTCTATGTATTCCTCACCTCTCCTCAGCTCCATTTCTTTTAATAGAGAGGGAAAGGGGAGAGGCTGATAATTTTCATGGTTCACTTTTTAACACATTGGTTAGAGGTCTTATTTCCGGGACTTAATTGAAACAAATTCTTATTGTTTTAATTTTCTTGCAGAGTGCCATACCACAAAGAGGTGGTGAAATTAATTTGACTTTGGGGGGTATTGACTTGAACAATTCTGGAAGGTGAGGGATAGTCATTGTATGTTTTCTATGATAGTTGTTACAATAGTCTTGCTTATAGTTCCTCTTGTTTGCAGTGTCGTTGTTAGAGAAGATAAAAAGTTGTTGACTGTACTGTTTCCTGATGGGCGTGATGGACGGGCTTTCACTCTTAAGGTGCATCATCTGTGGTTGACTATTGTTTCAACTATTATTTATGGATTTGCTTTTTTTTTTTTTTAACATATTTGAATGATTTATTTGTTAAGCATCCAACTTTCTACCAATTGGCAATAAGTGGAAGGGCCCAACTTGAATATAAGACTACAGGAAATTGAATATTTATTAGATGTGGGATAATCCACTTTAATAGGCCCCCATCACGCGTAGGTGAAGATGCCTACCATGTGACAGATTTGGAAAGGGCAACAGAAAGAAATCCTGGCTCTGATACCATGTTAAGCATCCAACTTACTACCAATTGGCAGTAAGTGAAGGGGCTCAACTTGAATATAAGATTGCAGAAAATTAAATATTTATTAGATGTGGGATAACCAACTTTAATATTATTGTTTGATTTTCCTGAAGAAAATCTTCAACAAGCTAATACCTTCCTTGTTGCTTTCTAAATTCAGGCAGAGACATCAGAGGATTTGTATGAGTGGAAGACAGCTTTAGAACATGCCCTTGCACTAGCGCCAAGTGCTGCACTTGTCATGGGACACAATGGGATCTTCCGAAATGACACAACTGATACAGTTGAAGGGTCATTCTATCAATGTTTGTTCCTCATAGTTTTTTTATAAATTTATTTGATGATTATCATTACTTATCTACAGATTCTTCTGCATTTTTTTTTTACTTATTTTTATTTGGTTTTTGGATTCTTCTTAGGGAGAGACAAACGCACTGCTAAATCATTGCTTGGAAGACCGATTTTGCTTGCACTTGAAGATATTGATGGGAGCCCTTCATTCCTAGAGAAAGCTCTGCGATTTCTCGAGAAATATGGTAAGTGGTGTTTTTAGATTGTGATTATTACTTATGTTACTTGAGCTATTCTTTCTGTTGTGTTAGGTCTAATGGAAAGTGAAGTCTTTCTGACATACAATCGTCTTGTATAGAAATTTGTAGTCTTAATCTTTGGAATTGGTTTTATTCTTGTGATCATAACAGTAGGGAAGATTTGTGTCTGTCCATTTGTTTAGAGCATAGGAATCCATATTTTTACGTAGTAAAACAGTATGCTGCTGTAAGGATCTCTGGGTTGTTTAAGTTTTCTCGTTGTATGCTATAGATGGGGAGTGGTCTAGAAGAAGCAGGTGGGTGGGGGGTTTTATGTTGACCTTACACACACCCACACACCCACACACCCGCACACCCACACACAGACAAATGATCAGATTGCATAGCAGCCAACTGTAAGATTGTTGTTGCTTCAAGTAAAATTATTAAGGATTAAATAAAACTGGCAATACAAATTCTTTTTACTCCTTTTTCTTCTGCTCTTGTAGCTGCTGATATTTCGATTCTGTAGCATGGGTTCCTATGCTTTCCGTCTTGCAAATTAAGTTCCTTTGCTAGGCTAGCAGTTTGCTTTTTCAGTTGTAATATTTTCACGAACTTAGGTGAAAATTTCCATGCACAGCCATCCTTTTGATCATATCTTATTTTTTTTACCTTACTTTAGGTCTGAATTTCTGAGCCATCATCTTGGCTAGAGTGCTCAATCCCACTAGCAGTTGCTTTTCTGGTATTCCATTAATTTAGGATAGTTAGGATATGTAGTAAGCTTAACGATCTGGTTGAGTTTGTAAAATTAACTAGTAGCAAGCCTATTTTGGAAGAACAATCTGGGAAATTTCAGTGGTTACATTAGGAGACTTGAGGGGATAAAGTGAAGAAAATGTTTTCTTGCTTCTTCTATTACTAATTTTTTTACTCACCGAGTCATGTTTCTACGACAGGAACAAAAGTTGAGGGAATTCTACGTCAGTCTGCAGATGTTGAGGAGGTTGATCGCAAAGTTCAAGAATATGAACAGGGTATCTTTTCATTTCAAATTGATGATTATTTTAGCACACCCACATATTTGCTTAGCTGGATTTCTCAACTGTTTTTTAGGTTCCTCTGGATAAATTGCGTTGTTTATATGCGAACCAAATTAAGGCTGTCTTACTTGTCTTGCTTTTTTGTAATGTAGGCAAGAATGAATTTGGTTCTGACGAGGATGCTCATGTTGTGGGAGACTGTGTTAAGGTAATTTTGTTGGTACATAATGCCATTTGTGTTATCAGATTAATGTTCATGTTCCTTGATCATCAAAGGTGTTTGATCCACAGCATGTTCTGAGGGAGCTACCCTCGTCCCCAGTTCCTGCATCCTGCTGTACTGCATTGCTGGAGGCTTACAGTATGTTTAACATTTTTCTTTTCTATTTCCCATGTTTTCTCTCAAGTTTTTTCACTTTGAAGTTTGATAGGACCTCTTGAAGGTGTTAAAAGATATTTATTGTTTTTATAAATCCTCAGTACATATTATTGGGACAATTTGGTATATTATATCTATATATATATATTTAAAACAAAAAATAAAACCTTGCCTTATGAAATTATGATGCTTTACATGCTCGCTTCATCCTGTACCTGTGAGTTTCGGCATGCTGAGTTGATATTGCAGGTGCAGCATATATTGACATGGCAAACCTACAATGAATAGAAGAATACGGCACTTAGAGCTTGAACATCCCTCAATTTTTGGGCAATTTATGGATGTAAATAAAGGAATATTTTACCCAGGGGATATACTTAAAATATGGTAAATGAAGCTATAAAGTTGCCCATTTAATACCCATGATTGTATAATTATTGTCAAACATATAATTATTTTATATAAATATTTATTGGAAACACAAACATCAGTATTTAAGGGGAATAATAGAATCTTTGCTGTTTTTTGACGGTTTTTTCTGTTTATTCCTTAGTATTTTCAATTTCATAATTGATAAAGTGGTCCATTTTTGTGGTCACTGGAATTGAAAGAAAATGAAACATATAAATAAAGTTGGCAAAAAAGAAGATATTAGCTAATATTTCTGTCATGATGATTTAACCATGGTGCTTAATTATCATTTTTTTTTGGGGGGGGGGGGTTGTTGTGATGTCAGCTCATTTATTAAAATGTAGGAGGTATGCTCCTAGTTGGTTTGACATGGTTCCGCTCATGTGTATTTGAATCGCTTGTCAGGGGTCTTGAATCTGCTACTGCTATTGTTGCATTGGGATTGCCACTTTCTAATTCTTTTTGTGTGTATAAAATGATTAGACTTGAATGAATAGGCTTTTTGTGCCTTTGAACTTTATGCCCTGGAGCAAATCCATATATTACTTTTACCAAGTTTAACATTTTCATGAGTTTTTTGTGGATTCTGTTTTATTTCTGTCTGCTGCAACTGGTACAATTTTTTTGCGGGTAAAAGTCCAACTGGTTCAATTATAATATATCATCTTGATTATGTTAAGATTTTGGTTAACTGTCAATAGCATCAAGTTCTGTCCCAACAGTTTTTTTAATTCTTTTTGTTTCGTTTTAATTTTTTCACAAGTTTTCCATTATTTTTTAAAAAATATTTTTGCATTTTATTGAAATAATTGTTCCATGTGTCTGTAAAAGTTAATACTGTTGCTCTACGTATTTATTGGATAAGAAATTGATGGGAAGGAAGCTCGGATAAGTGCAATGCGGTCTGCGATATTAGAGACATTTCCTGAACCAAACCGGCGTCTGTTACAAAGGTAAACTCACTATCTCTTTCTAACATGACATGTTTTATTTTTTTCCCTCCATTTCCATATATTGTAACTTATGATTAAAAACTTTTATGGATGAGTTTTTAATATTTTAAAAACTATGCATTTGATACAATAAATATTTGTTTCTATTATATTTTTATTTTATAACTTTAACACTGCATAAGTAGTAGACATCTTGTTGACACAAAAGTAGATGCTAAATTATGATTTATTGAAAAGAAAGTATAGGATTAAGCATCTAGTTATCTCACTTGGTTGTGCTCTATTTGCGGATGACATTTGTGGGAAGGGTTCAACCAATATTAAGTGTTTAGACTACAGAAAGTAGAAGAGAAGCTACTTGACCCACATGCACTTCCATTCATGGGGAGCTTTGAATTGATAGAAGGGCTTTTCCTAACATTGTACTTTTATTACTGTTGTCTCTTAAACATGCTTCAAATCTTTCCGTTTCGTAGGTGAAGATACGTGGAAGTTGTTATAAATATTTATTGATTTATACAACTTGACATGCATCATGTTGTGTAGGATTCTGAAGATGATGCATACAATCTCATCTCATTCTCATGAGAATCGAATGACTCCATCTGCTGTAGCTGCTTGCATGGCACCCTTGCTTTTACGCCCCCTATTAGCTGGTGAATGTGATTTGGAGGATGACTTTGATGTTAATGGTGATAATTCTGCCCAGCTTCTTGCTGCTGCAAATGCTGCTAATAATGCTCAAGCCATTGTTACAACTCTTTTGGAGGAGTATGAGAATATTTTTGCTGTAAGATGCTCCCAGCCTCATTGTTATTTGATAGCATATCGATGTAAATGCTTTCTCTATGATTTATTATGCTACATGATAAACCCTGAGTGATTGTTTAAAAATATTTTTAGAATAATTCATACCCAAGTTTGTATTAAAAGGCTATATCATAAAAAATAAGTTATATAAACTTAGATGCTTGAAATTATATCGTATCATTTATAGCCATTTACCTCTTAGCATTAATTAAGCATAAAGTTATTTAGAACTCTTTTAATTTGAATGAATTTAGTAATAGGCTAGTACTGCCATTGTCAATGTGATGACAATGTCATTTTTTGTGTTATTATTGAGCAATGGCAAACTTGAGTTGATCATGCTGTAACTAACTATTGAAAGCTTGTTCGTTGTAATGTTTCTAATGATTGTGGATCTTTCTTTCTCATAATTCTAGTTTCAAAATATTGTTAACCTTTGCTTTATCAAAGCCCTATGTTTGTGGTCTTCTTTAGTATACTGCTATTTGTGGTGATTATTTGTGTTGTTTCAGGATGAAAATCTACAAAGATGTTCTATTTCAGCTGATTCTAGGATTGATAATAGTGCTAGTGAAGATTCGACTGATGATGAAAATCCAGATATGAAAGACAATGGCTACCATGATGCAGAAAATGAAGCTGATCCAGACACGGATGAAGATCCTGAACGCGTTCTCAGTGGGAAATTAAGTGAAAGCAGTGGTTATGCAGGCAGTGATCTGTATGACTATAAGGTTCTTTGTCACCCCTTTTCTCTAAATATACAAACATAAAGCTTATACATCCATGATTGCCCAGGCGTCCACAGGCTGGAGGCCTGGCTAGATTTGGGCTGGGCTTGGAAATGGAAATCTTTAGGTCTGAGCCTGGCCCAAGGATATTATTATGTTAATAAATAATATTTTTTATTAATTTTAAAGTATAATTAAAAATGTATAAAATATTTTTAATGTTTTAATAATAAGCGTAATATGAATGATCAGGCCGGGTCCAGTGCAGGTTTAGATTAGGTTTTCTATACGTCAAATGAGCCTGGCCTGGCCCATTGAAACCTTTGCACACGCACCTACACATACGATGACTTTGCATGAGAATTTTATGATGTCTGTTGTGATGATAAATGTTCAGAAATGACATCAGGATATCTTGGACGTGGGAAGTGGTTAAAAGATTCTTTGATTGTTGGCATGGTACTCTTGTATTGAACTTGAGAAGTTGATGAGCTTCATACAAAATAATAGTCCACCTTCTTGCTCTTTTGTGCATATTCTGCTGTGGGCAATCATATGTTTTGATTCTTTCAGAGTGTTGTTTTAGTGATTATACAACTAGAACAATCATGTCCTACGAACATGAAGTATCTAGGCTGGTGACTATCCATAAAGGAGATATGGAAGAGCATACTAACCATAGAATTTGAGTGATTTCAGTTGAAATGTGTAGGTTTGAGATGCATTTGTCATTTGATGGTAATATAAAAGAGGATAAATGAAAAAGAAATTATCTGTATGTTATGAAAAAGCAGTGAGGATTAATAAGGAGAACCTCAGCGTGGATAGTTTTATTATGTGTACAACTGATTTGCTGCCGCAAGAAGGAAAAAGAAAAGAGTTGAGTTTAAAGTCGTATGGATTGGAAATTGAAATAGTAAAGCAAAATTTCACTCTAAGTATCCTATTAAGAACATGCTTTTATACATGTAATTACCCCATCTAGTTTAGTCTTACTGCTGCAAGCTAGGCAATAGCTTGTTAAAGGACTGGAGATTGAATGAATGAAACCTTCTTGTTTTTGTATTGTAAGTTGTTTGAGGTTCCATTATTTTCTCAATAACACTAGCACCCTTTGAAATCATCCATGCAAACTTTGTTCACAATGTGGATGCTAAGTTTAATGCTGATTTGTTCATTCCTTCTTACTCAAACCATCGCAGATCTTGAGTGGTAATCCCTTTAACTGATTGGTAAATTCTTTTTTTTTTTTTTTTGTGTGTGTGTACAGGCATTTGGAGATGATGGTTCAGATGTTGAATCCCCTAGAGACAATCATACTCAGGCTGAGAGTTCAATCTTAGCTGTAGATCCTCTACAGATGAGAGATCCTGATCCTCGGCTAGAGGAACAATGTAAGCAAAATAAAGGAAATGAAAATCCAATTAATGAGATAGATGTCCCAAATGTGCTACCTACCAGTGAATCTTACCGATCAATAGGTGAGATTCTGTCTTCAATGGATCCTGGTCGTCCTATATCTGCACCTGGACTTGAATCTTCCACTGAGATGCCAGTTGGTAAAGCTAAAGGCTCCAGTCTTAATGCAAAGAGATCAACATTTTGGGGAAGAAGCAATGTGAGTTACCATTTTATGATGCATTTTCTAATTGTGAGGAACTCTCAAATTACATGCATTGGACACATCACACTGATTCAAGCAATTCCTTAATGGATTTTAGATATGGTTGATTAACTTAGACGAGATCTATGTCTCGATAAACTTTCCAGCCATGGAGAAAAGAAAAATTTATCTTTGAAATGAGTCTTAAGAATTAAGTTAAAAGCTTTATTTATTCTTGCATCTTTGCATTGTGTTTCATTGCTGCTGCCTAGGATTTTCCATTCCACAGTTTTATTTATTATTATTATTATTATTATTATCATTATTATTATTTTTGCTTTTATTTTAATAAACCCAGCATGCAAAGTTCAAGAAACAAACTTGGTGCTACAACTGCAAGACCAGAAGTATTCCATCATTTAATAGATAATACTCCACACCATCCATAGATTGCATTTATTATTTTCAATTTGATTTTTGTGAGTGATATAGCTTCAACTCGTAAGGATCTGTCTTCCTCAGTACACCAGTTTCTTTGCATGGATAAATTCTCTTATCTACTTTCTTCCTTGTGTAGTAACTCTTGACAAAATCTTTTGGCCCTGAACTTATTTGGAGCGTTGCTCTTTTTCACGCAATAGAACAAAAAATGGAAAATATGATAGCTGCATCAACTAGCTAAGAATGTCCTTCTTAAAGAAAATCCTGTGTTTTCTAAGAATTGCATAATTTACATATCTGAGTGCTTGATAACATGCAATCTTTTTCTCCCTTTGTAATTATACTTTGTAAGGGAACAAGTATATCTCTACAAACTATTACTGCACTCCTATTAATGCATCTATGCAACTTAAACGTTATTCCTTATTTTGTTGGACATACATGTGCTGTGGTTTCACACATGGAAACACAATGAGGTGTTTTACTCTCATGTTTACAGTTTTTATTGACAGAGTAAACCCATCCTCATTTGAATCTTCATTTACTTTTTTATACAGGCCAGAAAGACACCGTCAATGGAATCTGTTGATTCTTCTGGCGAAGAAGAGTAAGATACTCATTACATCTCATAGCTTTCAGCTTTACTATTTGTATTCCTTTTAACTCGTGTGTCTTCATTTAAAAACTATTACTCAGGCTTTGTGCTTTTGCAGCTCCTGCTTAGCACAAGATTGACTTTCAGTATCCATTTAAAAGTCTATCTACTTCTGATTTTGACTTGATAGTATTGTGAGATGCCCATATATTGAAACAGTGTGCAGTTTAGTTCTTATATTAAAACTGTCTAAATATTGCTTAGATCTGATGTATGCCATATTATAATGATAAAATTAATTTGTTGAATTGTTTTCAAGGCTTGCCATACAAAGGCTTGAGTTCACAAAGAATGACCTGCAACATTGTATTGCTAAAGAGGTAGCACTACTTTTTTGAATCATTCTTTGCTGTACTGAAGAAATATTTTGTATCCACGGACAGTTTGCTCACTACCTGTTGTAGGCTAGGGGCAATGCAATTTTACAAGCTAGCTTGGAAAGAAGAAAACAAGCATTGCATGAACGTCGCTTGGCACTTGAACATGATGTATTTCTTTCTTACCAATTGAACACTTATTTTTCCTCAGAGATTTTTATCTCTAAATCTGTTTGCTGATTTTTTATCTACATGTTTAGCAATGAATTGAGCTTAGGAACTTTTACTTTGCAATAATTTTGTATTAGTAGTACATGCTTTACTTAGGCCTGTTTCTATATATTTCTTGTTTTTTACTGTAATGAGGAGTTAGTTTCTAAACTATATTTTATTGAAATAATTAGGATTCATCCTTGGATTCTAAATTCAATCCAATCATCAAGAACCACACTGTGTCGTGCTTGTGTTGCCTGCTTCTCATTGTTCTATTGGGCCTTACTCTTCAATTTGATATTGAAGATGTTAGATTTCTGAACTTTCTTAGACCTTTTTGAAAGAGAAAGGGTTTTACAAATTTCTGGACACTAATACCCCAATAGGATCATGCAGTTGTAAATATCTTTCTTCTGCTGTTTCTTAAGTACATCCAATATAAACACCTTTGATAAGTGAACGATTTTGAACTGATGATGCCCGCATAGATGATTGGATGAAGTTCAATCTCCAGGGAGCCATGCTAACTTGAAGATTTTGTGGCTTGCTTTTGTCAATATAAAGTTATAAACAAGTAACACTTGGAGAGTTGATTTTTTTTTTTTCTTTTTTGCTACTTTTGCGGACTATAGAACAACTAAGTAATAATCGTGATACCATATGAACTAAAGTTGTTGTGCAGAATCTCTAACAGAGAACATATATGTATCTTCTTTCTTGTTAAGAAAACTATTTTTGTTATACAATTATCTAACCTTTTGTTGAAGAATTATATTCCTGAAGTTGTCTTCGTACTTACCTGTAAATAACTCTATAGGTCTCTAGATTGCAAGAACAGCTACAAGCTGAAAGGGATCTTCGAGCGGCACTTGAAGTTGGATTGAGCATGTCATCTGGACAAATTTCTAGTTCACGTGGAATGGATTCCAAGGTTTGTACAGATGTCAAGAGAATCACTTTTCTTTATAGATCTAGCATCCCTCATTCTTATAACTTAAATTGATGTAAAGACAAGGACTGAGCTTGAGGAGATTGCTCTTGCCGAAGCTGATGTGGCTAGATTGAAGCAGAAAGTTGCAGAACTACATCATCAGCTGAATCAGCAACGGCAGCATCATTACGGTTCTCTCTCTGATGCATGTGACCGTTATCAACATGTCCAAAATCATAATTCTCAACTGTGAGTTTATGGAATTCCTTTTGTTCATTTGATTCCTAAGCTTTCTATGTCTAAACTTAGTAGGCAGTTGCATGTCTGATTAAATGAGGTCAAAATGATTGTTCTCAAGGAACCAATTTCTGGAAAAACTAAAAAATAAAACTGTGTGGAAAACTAAGAGCAAAACTGAATTCCTATTGAAAAACTGCCCTTTAGAATTATACAAGCACCTTAGGTTTATATACAACTAACAAGTGGGTAAACTGGGAAACTAAATCTTCCTAAATTAATCCTATAATTGAGAGATTGTCTATCTTAATTTTCTATCTTTAATTCTAGGGATACGAATACTTAATTCTAAAGATACAAATATAAATATACAAATTACAATATTACAACCAGCTATAAATAAGTGTTTTCCCACACTCCCCCTCAAGTTGGTGAATAGGTGTTTTTCATTTCCAGCTTGGAAATAATTTCCTGAAATGTTGCACTATTGAGACCTTTAGTCAACACATCTACGAGTTGACCCTTGGTTGATTCGTATGGTGTAAAAATCAACCCACTATCTACTTTCTCCTTTATGAAGTGCCGGTCTACTTCAATGTGTTTTGTTTTGTTATGTTGCACAAGATTGTGTGCAATGCTTATTGCAAACTTGTTATCACAGTAGAGTCTTATTGGTCATCCAACTTGATCTTCAAGTCTTCTAGGATAATCTTTTAACCATAGTAGTTCATAAATTCCTTAAGCCATTGCTTTGAACTCAGCTTTATCACTTGATCTTGCCACCACATTCTGTTTTTTACTTCTCCAAGTTATAAGATTATCACCTAGGAAAGTGCACTAGCCTGAGGTGGATCTTTTATCAGTTACTGAACTTACATAATACACATCTATATATGCCATTAGAATCAGCCCCAAATTTCTTTTGAAGAAGATACCTCTCCCAGGATTGGCTTTCAAATAGTGTAATACACGGTAGACAGCTTGTAGGTGCCAAATATTGTTTTAGATATTATCTCTTTTTCATCATCTCTGGTTACAATTAGATCATCAACATACACTAATAGAACTGTAACTCTCCCTGAATTCAAGTGCTTGATAAACAGTGTGTGATCTCCTTAACTCTATTTATATCCCATTGTTAGCATTACTTTGGCAAATCTCTCGAACTAAGCTCTAGGAGATTGTTTAAGGCCATAGAAAACCTTTTTCAGCTTGCATGCTTTGTTTGCTTCTAGATGACCTCCAAATCCTTGTGGAACCTTTATATATATTTCTTCTTCCAAATCACCTTATAGAAAAACATTCTTTACATCAAATTGTTGAAGCTGCCAATTGTAATTTGCGGCCAAGGATAACAAAATTCTAACTATATTCATCTTGGCAACTGGAACAAAAGTTTCCTGATAATCTATTCCATATGTTTGAGTGTGGCTTTAAGCCACCAACCTGGCCTTATACCTTACAACAGTACCATTGGCCTTGTATTTTGCGATGAAAATCCATTTACACCAAACTGGAATTTTCCTTTAGGCAACTCTACCAGTTCCCATGTCTTATTTTTCTCTAAGGCCTTCATTTCTATTTTCATGGCTTGCTTTCATTTCTTACTGGATAATGTCTCGGATAATATAGTTGGAATAGAAATAGTGTTTAGGTTGATGGTTAGAATTTTTCAAATGACACAAAATTAGAGATTGGGTATAGTGGATGCTTAGTACATTCTCTGGTTCCTTTCTTAATGGCAATAGGCAGATCATAATCACTAGTTATAGTTTTACGAGATTTATTCTCATTTTGAGAAATAAAGTTAGAGATTGTAGTTACCTTAATTCCAGAGTTAAGATCAGGTTATTGGACTTGCACCGGCTGAGGAGTTGGAACTTTCCTTCTTGAGTACACTTGTAATTCCTTCATAGAATCAAGAATAATTTTATCATTTGTCACAATTATTGTGTTTGGAATAGATTTAGACTCAAATTTAGTGTTTGACTTTGACTTAGAAAAAACAGGTTTAGACTCAAAAGAATTAATAGGTGAAAATGTTGAGGAGGGGGACAAGTCAAGCAAAAAGAAGTCTTTATCCTTATCTTCCACAAATGAAGTCTCCCCCTGAAGATAAGATTGAGTAAAAAATGGTTTACTTTATTCAAAAGTGGCATCTGCAAACAGAATTTTTTTGTAGGAGAATAACAGCACTTATACCCTTTCTAAGTTGATGAATACCCCACAAAAATGCATTTAACTGCTCTAGGATCCAACTTACCCCTATTATGACTGTGAACATGAACAAATGATGTACAACCAAATATCCTAGGTGTGAGGTTGTTTGTGATATTAAAGTTGGGATAGAATTGTTATAGTAGATCCATAGGAGTTTTAAATCCCAAAACCCTTGAAAGTAACCTATTTATAATGTGTGTGGCAGTGAGAACTGCTTCCCTCCAGTAGGATTTGGGTACGTTTGCTTGAAAAAGTAAGGCTTGGGTTATGGCTAGTAAATGGTTGTTTTTCCTCTCCCACTCCATTCTGTTATGGAGTATTAACATAAGATGACTCATGGATAACTTTTTTTTTTCTGGAAATAGGTAGATAGACTCTGGTTGGAATAGTCTCTTGCATTATCATACCTAAATCTCTTGATTTTCACTCCAAATTGATTTTGGATCATATTTTGAAAGCTTAAAAATGCACTATTCATATTAGATTTGGATTTAAGTAAAAATATCCTAGAGAACCTAGTACAATCATCTATGAAAGAAATAAACCACCTTACACCAAAAATATTAAGAATTATAGAGGGACCAGTTATGTCACAATGAATCAAGTAAAAAGGAGTAGAACTTCTTTTGTTACTAATTGAAAAAGACACGTCTATGCTTTGCAAGTTCACAAACATTACAATGAAATTTTCAACATTTTATCCTTTGAACAAAGAAGGAAACATGTTTTTCAAAGTTCCAAAAGAAGCTTGTCCAAGATGAAAATGATAAAGCTAAAATTTGTCTTTATTGGTAGATTTTTCAAAAAAAAATGGCAAAGGTAAATTATTCTTGATATTACTTGTATTGTTTGATATCTCAAGAAAATATAGTCCATCCTTTTCCCTTTGATCCTGAAATTCACGATAGGAGGTATAAAAAGTTACTTTGTAATTTATGTCTCTAGTAAGTTTTTGTATAGATATTAGATTAGTAGATTGTGGAAAAACTAAGAAATAAATCAGTGTGAAAACTGAATGTATGTTGAAAAACTACTTATTGAGAATTATACAAGAATCTTAGGTTTATATACAACTAACTAGGGGTTAAACTAGGAAACTAAATCTTCCTTAAAAACTAATCCTATAAATGAGGGATTGTCTATCCTAATTTCAGGGATACAAATACTTAATTCTAGAGATACAAATATAAATATACAGATTACAAGATTACAACCAGCTGTAAATAAGTGTTTTCCCACACTCCCTCTCAAGCTGGTGAATAGGTGTTTTTCATTCCCAGTTTGGAAATAATTTCTTGAAATGTTGCACTACTGAGACTTTTAGTCAACACATCTACAAGTTGACCCTTGGTTGATACACAAGGTGTACAAATCAATCTACTGTCTAGTTTTTTCTTTATGAAATGCCGGTCTACTTTAATGTATTTTGTTCTATCATGTTGCACAGGATTGTGTGCAATGCTTATTGCAGACTTGTTATCACAGTAGAGTCTCATTGGTCTATCTCACTTGATCTTCAAGTCTTCTAGGATAATCTTTAACCATAGTAGTTCACAAATTCCTTGAGCCATTGCTCTGAACTCTGCTTCAGCACTTGATCTTGCCACCACATTCTATTTTTTACTCCTCCAAGTCATAAGATTATCACCTAAGAAAGTGCAGTAGCCTGAGGTGGATCTTCTAACAGTTACTGAACCTGCATAATTAGCATCTGTATATGCTTCTAGAACTAACCCCGAATTTCTTTTGAATAAGATACCTCTCCCAAGATTGGCCTTCAAATAGTGCAAAATACGGTAGAGAGTCTGTAGGTACACTTTTTTAGGACTATGCATAAATTGACTTACCACACTCACAGCATATGCTATATCAGGTCTAGTATGTGAGAGATAAATGAGTTTCCAACTAATCTTTGGTACATCTCTCTATTTACAGCAGCATCTTCATTAGCTTCTCAAATTTTATGATTAAGATCTATAGGGGTATTTACAGGTTTACATGCAAGCTTTCCAGTTTCCTTCAGAAGATCCATCACATATTTCTGTCGTAAGATGAAAATACCATGCCGTGAGTGAGCTACTTCAATTCCTAGGAAGTACTTCACACTCTCTAGCTCTTTTATCTCAAATTCTCTAGCCAAACACTGTTTTAGAGATTCTCTCTCTTTTTCATCATCTCCAGTTACAATTATATCAACATACACTAATAGAACTGTGACTCTCCCTGAATCAGAGTGCTTGATAAACAATGTGTGATCTCATTGACTCTGTTTATATCCCATTGCTAGCATCACTTTGGCAAATCTCCCGAACCAAGCTCTAGGAGACTGTTTAAGGCCATATAAAGCTTTTTTCAGCCTGCATACTTTGTTTGCTTCTAGATGACCTCCAAATCTCGGGGGAACCTTCATATATATTTCTTCTTTCAAATCACCATGTAGAAAAGCATTCTTTACATCAAATTGTTGAAGCTGCCAATTGTAATTTACGGCCAATGATAACAAAATCCTAACTCTATTCATCTTGGCAACTGGAGCAAAGGTTTCCTGGTAATCCACTTCATAGGTTTGAATGTAGCCTTCAGCCACTAACCTGACTTTATACCTTTCAATAGTACCATCTGCCTTGTATTTTACAGTGAAAGCCCATTTACACCCCACTGGATTTTTTCTTTTAGGCAACTCTACCAGTTTTCATGTCTGATTTTTTTCTAAGGCCTTCATTTTATTTTCATGGCCTGCCTCCATTTCTCACTGGATAATGCCTCGGATAATGTAGTTAATGCAGTTGGAACAGAAATAGTGTTTAGGCTCACAAGAAAATTTTTGTGGGATTGTGAGAATTTTTCAAATGACACAAAATTAGAGATTGGGTATAGTGGATGCTTGGTACATTCTCTGGTTTCTTTCCTAATGGCAATTGGCAGATCATAATCACTAGTTATAGTTTTAAGAGATTCATGCTCATTTTGAGAAACAAAGTCAAAAACTGTAGTTACTTCATTTTCAGAGTTAGGATCAGGTTCTTGGACTGACACTGGTTCAGGATCTGAAACTTTCCTTTTTGAGTATACCTATAATTCCTTCATAGAACCAAGAACAATATTATCCTTTGTCACATCTTCCGCATTTGGAATGGGTTCAGACTCAAATTCAGTGTTTGACTTGGGCTCAGCAGAAATAGGTTTCGACTCAGAAGAATTGATGGGTGTAAATGTTGAAGAATGGGGCAAATCAAGCAAAAAGAAGTCTTTATCCTTATCTTCCATGAATGAAGTCTCCCCCTGAAGATAAGGTTGAGTAAAAAATGGTTTATTTTCTTCAAAAGTGACACCTGCAGACATATAAAATTTTTTAGTAGGAGGATGATAGCACTTATATCCTTTTTGAGTTGAAGAATACCCCATAAAAATACACTTAATTGCTCTTGGATCCAACTTTCTCCTGTTATGACTGTGAACATAAACAAATGATGTACAACCAAATATCCTAGGTGTGAGATTGTTTGTGGTATTGAGGTTGGGATAAAATTGTGAGAGTAGTTTCATAGGAGTTTTAAATCCCAAAACCCTTGAAGGTAACCTATTTATAATATGTGTGGCAGTGAGAACAACTTTCCCCCAGTAAAATTTAGGTACATTTGCTTGAAAAAGAAAGGCTCGGGTTGTGGCTAGTAAATGGCTGTTTTTCCTCTCTATCACTCCATTCTGCAGTGGAGTATTAACATAAGATGACTCATGGATAATCCTCTCTTTTTGGAAATAGGTAGATAGACTCTGGTTGAAGTAGTCTCTTGCATTATCAGACCTAAATCTCTTGATTCTTACTCCAAATTGATTTTGGATCATGTTTTGGAAGCTTAAAAACACACTATTCACATCTGATTTGGATTTAAGTAAAAAAAACCCAAGAGATCCTGGTACAATCATCTATGAATGAAACAAATCATCTCGCACCAGAAATATTAAGAATTGTAGAGGGACCCTAAATGTCATTATGAATCAAGTAAAAGGAAGTAGAACTTCTTTTGTTACTGATTAGAAAAGACACACGTCTATGCTTTGCAAGTTCGCAAACATCACAATGAAAATTTTCAACATTTAATCCTTTGAACAAAGAAGGAAACATTTTTCTCAAGGTTCTAAAAGAAAGATGTCCAAGACGAAAATGATAAAGCCAGATTTTGTCTTTATTGGAAGATTTTTCAGAAAGAAATGACAAAGGTAAACTATTCTTGATACTACTTGTGTTATTTGATGTCTCAAGATAGTATAATCCATCATTTTTCTTAGCAAGTCCAATCATCTTCTCCGAACTCTGGTCCTGAAATTCACATAAGAGGGATAAAAAGTTACTTTGCAATTCATATCTCTGGTAAGTTTTTGTATAGATATTAGATTAGTAGATAATCTAGGAACATGAAGAATATTTTTGAGAACAAACGAGGGATTAACTTGAACATCTCCTAATCCTGTCACTGTGGTAAGTGAACCATCTGCAACAACAATTTTCTTATTACTAGGACATAGGTTATATGTACTAAACTTTTGTAAGGAATGTGTCATGTGGTCTGTGGCTCCTGAGTCAATGACCTAAGAACTCGTAATAAGCTTAACCGAGACATTTAATTAATGAGAACCGAAAGCTTTACCTGAACTAGAAACCTTACCCAAAGAACATACCACAGTAGGCTTTTCAAGGATTTTCAATAAGTTTCTTAGCTTTTCAATCTCTTCCTTGTCGAACTTTCCTTATTTCTGAGACATCTGTAGTACTCCAGTGATTTTTTCAGTTAACATTTCCTCAAATTGAGTGGTAGTGATATCTTTCTTTGAAAGGGTTCGGCAATGAAGGCCTAAATAGGATTCGGCAATGAAGGCTTAAAAAAGTCAGCAATGAAGGCTGAAAATTTTGCTTCCCTAGAAGAGCCTAAGGCTCTGATACCATGTGGAAAAACTAAGAAATAAATTAGTGTGAAAACTGAATGTATGTTGAAAAGCTGCTTATTGAGAATTATACAAGAATCTTAGGTTTATATACAACTAACTAGGGGTTAAACTAGGAAACTAAATCTTCCTAAAAAATTAATCCTATAATTGAGGGATTGTTTATCCTAATTTTAGGGATACAAATACTTAATTCTAGAGATACAAATATAAATATACAGATTACAAAATTACAACCAGCTATAAATAAGTGTTTTCCCACATAGACAATCGAGGAAGAACAAACGAGGGATTAATTTGAATATCTCTTAATCTTACTACTGTAGTAAGTGAACCATTTGCAACAACAATTTTCTTATTACTAAAACACATGGTATGTGTACTAAACTTCTATGAGGAATATGTCATGTAGACTGTGGCTCTTGAGTCAATGACCCAAGAACTCATGATAGGCTTAATGAAGACATTTAATCCATGAGAATCAGAGACTTTACTTGAACTTGAGACCTTACCCAAGTAACATACCTCAGTAGGCTTTTTAAGGGTTTTCAATAGGCTTCTTAGTTTCTCAATCTCTTCTCTATCCGATTTCCTTCACTCCCGAGACTTGTGTAGTGCCCCAGTGATTTTACCAGTTAAAACTTCCTAAAATCGGGTGGTAGTAACAACAGATTCTGTTATCTTTGAGATTTTTATTTTTCTTTGAATTGAAACAAGTTTTAAGATATAACCAGAAATGACTCTTAGCAATGAAGGCTAAAGAAGGGAAAAATAAAATGGCTATGAAGGCCTTAATAGGGTTTGGCTATGAAGGCTTAAAATAAAAGTCAGCAATAAAGACTGAAAATTTTGCTTCCGAAGAAGAGCTTTAGGCTCTAATACCATGCAGAAAATCTAAAAAATAAAACTATGTAAAACTAAGAGTAAAACTGAATCTGTATTGAAAAATTGCTCGAGAATTATATAAGCATCTTAAGTTTATATGCAACTAACTAGTGGATAAACTAGGAAACTAAATCTTCCTAAAACTGATCCTATAATTGAGGGATTGTCTATCCTAATTTTCTGTCCTTAATTCTAGGGATACAAATACTTAATTCTAAAGATACAAATATAAATATATAGATTACAAGATTACAACCAATTGTAAATAAGTGTTTTCCCACACAATTACAAGAATTCGTTTCAGTACTGCATTAAGCTTTCGAATTGCCTTTTGTCAGATGCATTTTTATCTTTGCACATTGCATGAAACCATCATGTGACTTTTTCCCATCCTCTTGGTCCCTTGCATTAGGAGTTATCTTTCAAGCTCCCTCTCCCTCTTGAGGATTCTGAAATCCATCAGTATCATTTTAGCCTAAATATAATATGCATTGATATTGTACTTTTCTGTTGTCATGCTAGAATGCAACAGTTACTCTTCTGCATGATATAGTAACTCAAGACTTGGGCTCCCGCAAGGGACCTTGACAAATATCTTTTAAATACTAAGGTCTTTTGAAGTTCTTTGGTTATTAAGGTAAATTCAAGCCCTTAAGAAGATGAAGTTCTTACATTTTGTCTTGAAAAACAGGCTTTCTTATAGGCGGATTTTGTTGAGTGGAGTGTGGGAGGGGAGACATCTTTTTAGTAGCTTCTGAATCATTAAAGCCAAAAGCCTCAGCTAATTAGGATCGGGTTTGATGTTTGGAAGGGAATGTGGTTGATACCTAATTTAAAAAAACAAAAAAAAAAAAAAACAACAACAACAGCAACAATTGCATCCCATAGAGGAAAGAACTTTTGCTACATTGTTATGAAGAGTTTTTATTGTTTCGCAGTGGTTTACATGAAATATGGTGATTTTGAAGGAATTCTAATGATTGATAATTTGCACATTATTTTATCATTTTTATGCACTTTTTACTAGGCACTCTTTGACTACCCAAAAATGGTAAAGAATAGATGTCTATGAAATTTGTCCGCTAAAGAGTCCATACTTGTTAATTTTTTTTATGCTTGAGGCTGTCAGGATTTAAACCTGATTACTGGAACTAAGAGTCTACTATTCTACAAACAGACGACACGGCTATTAGCCAAACTCATTAATTTTAGTCAACTTTTTCTTCCCTGTGCTTAAATTATATATATATATATATATATATGTATTTTTTGTCTGTAGGAGGTTTCTTCAGCAAGATTTTGACACAACCCTTGCTTTTTGTAATCATGAGAGGAAACAAAGAACAGAGGTATGTCTTCAACATATTTGTTTAAACAATCTATGTATCTTGGTTTATTAAATCGAACTTTAAAATTTCATTAAGGAAAATTTCTAAGAATTTGATCTTGCTGGCTTTCATCATTTTATTATTTTGTTTTTCCTAGTGTTTTTAGAACCAGCCTAGTCCTGTCATTTGACCCAGTTTAATTGGGACATTGAAGGCTGTCCAGGCTCGAAAAGCCCTAAGCCCAAACTGGTTTATAACCTGGTCAAACCCTGATGGTCCACTTCCCTTGAATTATTTAGATGGCCCACTACTAGTTGGGTTTCTTTTCTTTTTGGGCTTTTAATCCAAAAAGGACAAGGAAAGAGGTTTGTTGGTTGGGGCTTTAAGATTTTAGGCCTGAAATGAGAATGTTTTATGGAACAAGATACGAGGAAAAACTAAAAAAGAGCTACAAAAAATGTAGAAAAATAAAAAGGGGGTGATTTTGGAAAATATTAAAATACTAGAAAAGTATCTAACACAATCTCTCAGCTAATTTCCAACCAAAAAACACAAATCCATCTGCCCAAAATAACCGCCAAAGGAGCTGAAATCATATGACCTGAAATCCTAATCAGTCAATGTAATTGACCTAATATTTCAAACAAAAAAAAAAAAAACCCAACATCAGAATGAGGTGAAGCTGCTCTAAACTTTGGGGTGTGTTTTTGCCTGATCAAGATTTGGTGAAAAGTTTGAAGAAAGAGAGGGGTTGGCTGAGGGGAAGAAATAGGAAAGAAAAAGAAAGGAGGAAAGAGAGGAGGCTGCCATTGTGCGTAGTGGCTGTTGTTCAGATGTGATGTGCTCTGACGTAAGAGTGGCGGGAAGAAATCTAGATAGAGAATCCCAAGCTGTGAGAAGGAATCTACAGGGGAAAGAAAGGCTAGAGAGAAAAAAAATTCAGCCCATCTCTGGAAATGAACAGAAGAAGGGTACTGTATGTAAAAGGATGCTGAAATGCACCATGTGTTGGGCACCTGGGTCGGTCAAGCAGTTGACTAATGATCACACCTCTTGGTAGGCAGGCTCTGTACTTGTTAAAAAGTCCCTGGTCTTTTGCTGTGCCTTTAATTTTGTTTTGAGGAGAGAGGCCTAATAGGTATTTTTACAGACACTTGATGCACTTAACATAAAGCTCCTTCAGTTAACTTTCAGCCTTTTCATAACAAGCATAAATTTCGGCCATATGTATTCCACAAGAACTATACCAACTAAGTTCGAGGCTCAAAATCAATACAAACTTATTCTCAAGCAAATAAACAAGAACTAAGTATTATTTTGGACTTTAAATGCATCAAACATTATTATTGAGACCAGAATAAGAGTTCTTACACATAAAGTTTGAAACTTTTCTCACCAAGCACTTACGAAAAAATGCTTTCTTTTTGCTCTAGCATTTCCTCGCTATGTTTTTTGCCTCTGCTTTCTATTCTGTTTCTAGCTACTATGCAACCATTTAGTTTTGTTTTTGTTTACTTTTTACCTATATTTTTACAACCTAAATTGGCTTAAAGCCCACCAATTCAAGTTCAACATATATAAAAACAAAATAGGCCAACTAGAAAAGTTAAATCCAAAGTAAATACCAAACAAAATTGGTTCTGCAATCCCCTTAAACCCATTTTCTATTTGTCATTACCAACATCACCTTCAATCCTCTAAAGACATCAATCTTCACTTGGGTGAAAGATTTGCAAACCAAGTGAACTTCTTTCTTCTCAAATTGCTAATTATTCTGCATCTTGGGTGGTCTGCCATGTTTATACATTGACTCCTCACTAAACTCACTCTCCTGCTTCCAGCTTAACTGCTCTCTTCTCAAATCCGCCATTGCTACTGGTATCACAGGTATCATCATTTGGGTCTTCACCACAAAAATTTACAAAATGGAAGCCCTTACACTTGGATTGCTATTATTTGTTCCATGCATCTAAAAAGCATTGCAAGAGGGGAGTTCCTGTTTTTAAACCTGTATTCACAAAAGGCTGATCAAGTTTGCTCCATGCTAAAATTCTGCAACAGTGAAGACATCACTATGATAGTTGCATCGAATTTATTCCTGGTTATCCTAAGAAACTAGCCTCTTGTGTTTGTTTGTCTTCTTCTATTGCTCAAATATTGCACCTTCCCATCCAGAGGCACAGTGCCCAAACCAATCATCCAATCCAAGCAAGTGTAGTACTCTTTCATTCATACAATTTATAGCCGTCGTTCTCAGATTCAGTTCTATTCACTGAGTTGCAGACTGAGAAAGCATACCACTTTCTATTTTTTGTCTAACTAGCTTATACTTCCTGCCTTACATTGGTGTTCCCTTTTGTAATGTACCAACTGAATTATCCTCTTCATGAAGAAAAAATTCCTTTTCAGCAACTTCTGCCTTTCTTTACATCCTCATTGTCCCCATTGCCCTTCCATGTCTAGGTTGTTTTTTCGTTTTCTTTTCAACTTCTTGGTCTTTTGGTTTCTTTTCCCTTATTTCTTCTGAACTATAATTTTATTGGGTATTTCCTTTGGTTTGTACTTTATGAGTTGGTCCATTTGGTTTATATATATGTTGGACTTGAGTTGGTGGGCCTTAGGCCAATTCTAAGTTACATGGACTCAGGTATGGGTGTCTTATACGAGTACATATCTAAATGTTTGACTTGCTTTTTGCTCAAAATCTTGGACGCGCAGACCCTGCTAAGAAGGATCCAAAAGTATGATATGGACGTTTGGATACCTTATGATAAAATTTCTTTTCATTTTCCCTTGATGAAAAAACGAAAATTAATGTTCTCTTAAACCATTTTTCATCAATCAAATTCATTTTTTTTACTTATTAATAATTTTGTTCCATAAAAGATTAATTAGATCGTTTGTTTTAATAATCTCAAACCCATAAAATCAAGAATCGGGCAAGCCCAAAACATAATTACTCTGCTTTTAGACTGAACTAAGACATTAGCCTTTTTAACCCTAATTTGAAGAAGGCTTATTGGATGGGCCAAGGTGTTAATTCCTCTGTTAAGCTCAAATTGTAATAAAAACAAAAGCCCTAACAAAAGCCCCATTAGCTACAATATCTCGTCTTCTTTTGTCTGACCAGCCTCAGCAAAAGACTTGAATTCCCTTCCACCCTCCACCCTCTCCCTTTCTTTTTATTCTCCCATAGTTGCTGCAGCTAGCCAAAGAGAGGAGGCGTGTCTGTACTTCCAATACTGCGTCAGGCACATATATTTTACCTGCATCTGTGTCATGTTGATACCAGAATGATGATCTAAGAGAGGGCCTATTTAGAGTGTAAGTAGAGAAGTAAAAACAAAAACAAGGCTTATAATGGCTATGTACTGGCTGGAAACAGAACAGAAAGCCTAGGCAGAAAAAGTAGTAAAGAAAAAATAGAGCAAAAAGAGAGCTTTTTGAGTGAGTGCTTGTGATGAGAAAATCTTTGAATTTTATGTGTAAGAACTCTTATTCTAGTCTCCATGATGATGTTTGATGCATTTTAAAGTCCAAAAATCAGATTTATAATCTTGTTTGTTCGCATGGGTACAACTCATGCTTGGTAATTAGTTTGTGTTGATTTTGAGCCTTAATTTAGTTGATTGAAGATAGTTTTGTGGAATATATTTTCAGGAATTTATGCTTGTTATTGTGGTGATAATTGTGACTTTGGTGGATTATGAGAATGTTGAAATTTATTTTGTTTGAAGAAGCTTTATGTTATGTGCACATAGTGTTTGTGAAATGTCTCTTAGGCCTCTCCCTTATTTGTTTTCTTGAAAATGGTCATCAACTTTTGCTTGTCCTTTTCCCTTTACATTTATGTCTATCTTAATATTTCTCCTTAATTACTGTCGTAATGCTGAATGAGCCAATAATGCCGAATTGCACAGGTGTTGTACATGAATGCCTGTATTCTCATCTTAGGTAGGATACCCCTTTATGTAGGAGAATATACAATAAACAAATCAAAGCAACTCATAAGTATATTATAATCCAGTTAAATAGTTTGAACATATGTAGTAACCCATTAATACCTCATATATTGCTGATGCTTTAGAAAACTAAGTGGCTCCAAATTGTGATATCTTAGAAGTATGGCTAGTCAAGGGCTTTAGTGGTTTTACTATGTTCTGCTGTTTTGAAACATGGCCTTAGGTTGATGCACATAAGTAGCATGAAATAAATTCTCTCGTGGTGTCTTTGTAAACCTAATGTTATTATAATTTTCTTTGCCTACATTGACAAATTTGTTAATTCAATTTGAATTTTTTAAAAATCCTTTTTGAGGAGCCATCTATAAACCAAACGCCTACAAACAAAGAAACTAGCTCCGCTGCCCTGTGTATTCTTGTGCCATTTGCCCACTTAACCAAACTTGTAGCATGTGCTAAGTGATTACATCCTCTTAAGGAAAGTTATGTGCAGATTGTCCATTTTTGTTTCCTTAATTGGGTCAATTCCCTTCGTTTTGTGTGGTTTTTTCAACAGATTTTTTACTGTTGGAGGATACCTAAGTGGAGGGAATGAATTTCTAGATTGTATGGTTTTTCAAGTTTTGGAACATGCCAAAAAAGGCAAAGTAACCATCCAGAGGAATTTCACAAATATCCAAGTATGCTCTATTGAGTACTTGTTATAAATCAGTGAGCCATTCGCTCCAGAGAAACGTCCTTTGCATATGAAATTGACTGATGTTTATTCTGCCTTCCTGATGCCATAAATCATTGGTAATGACGACTAAAGTAAATTGATGATGAGCACCGATCAGTTAATGCTTTTAATTTTTCTGCATCAATTCCTCTCAAGCTGATACTCTCCCATTTGAACTTATTCTTTTTTTCTTTATCCTGCAAATTATGTCTTCTTTTTTGTTCTCTTCTTTCAGATATTCATTTTCATTCCTCCTTTTATCCACTCTAAATATGCCTTTTTAAAACTATCTGCAGGAGAGTTTGTCAGGGCCAGACTGGAGGAATGTTAAAGGACAGGGATTGGCAGTTGGCAACAGCAGCAGGCAGCCTACTCGAAAGCAATTTATGGATTTGACAAGCTCGAGTGACTCAAAAAGTACTGAGGTATCAGCAAATATGTCTGTGGATGAGCTTTGTGTTGTTGATTCTGCCTCTATCCCATCCGCTTCAAGAGCAGTAGAGGTAAGACTGTTTGCCTGTTTCTATTCTGCAGGTGACCGAGATTATTTCCTTCTTTTTTTTTTTCTTTCAGTCTTGGCCACTGAAAGATGTGCATCAGAATCTAATTATGCGAAACTTGACTATCACTTGAAACCTTCTAACTGGCAGATCAGCGAACTCTTACCTGAGTAATTCTTGGATGAAATAGTTAGTAGATACTGATACTGATGCTGTTGTCAAATGCAGGTAATTGATTATCCAAGACATCCATCAGCAGCAACTTCTGCTCTGGTAGAATTAACAACCCGTCTTGATTTTTTCAAGGAGAGGCGTTCCCAACTAATGGAACAGCTCCACAACCTTGATCTGAACTATGGCGCATCCTCTCAGGATTTTGTATACAGACCATCGACATCACCCCCATGGAACTAACCGGGAATGGAATATAGTGAATCTGGAGGAACAATGTTTGTCTTGACGTACATCCTAAATTGTTGCTTATAAATTTATTTCTTTTCTTTTCCTTTTTTTTTGGGGGGGGGGGGGGGGGGGGGTTGTGAGAAGTGATTGAAGTTGTAACCATGTTGTAATTTTTGTCAGACATTGTAAAGAAAACCAGTGATACTGTCAATATCAGGTGGAGCTTGGAGGTATGTATTTGAACGAATGTCATTGAAGAGAAACTCTTTTCATTTTGTGCACGATATCGTATGATCATCTCTGCACTGCTAATATATAAAGTGATTGAAGGTCTATTTGGGAGGTGGAGCTCTGCATGGGAAGGTGCGTTTTATGGCTTAGAATGCTAAGGGCACACACATCAACAGGCCTTTGGACAGTTGAGCTCTTAAAGAACATTAATTGAAGTCAATGATTATGAGATATTAAACTTATTCTTTGAAGATTTATTTGTTTGTAATCATTATTGGATCACAAAAAAATTAGTAAGCCTATTTGCAATTCAGCATTCAACGTACAAAAATATTCCATAGAAATATTTTTAATAACTTAAGAAAAAAAGAAAGATATATTAGTTTAAAACACCAATTGTTGCAAAAAAAAACTCTTAAGACAAAAGCAAGTACTTCATAGATTAAGAGAGCAAAAAGCTTGTAAGCTTTTAGAGGAAAACTTTATTTTTATACAGCTAAAACTTATATATGGCTAATATCAATATGCTTTACAACATCTTATAAAAAATCCTCAAATTTCTCTATGCTCAGGTCATTAAGTGATTTTAGAAGTCATTAATATAAAGGTAAAGTCTCAAATAGAGGTCCACTTCAATCCCCACGCACATGGTTGTACACACAAGTTATGTTAACCAAAATGTAATAGCAGTATCTATATATATATATATACATCTACTGTCCTTTAATCTAAAGTGGGCCTAGGCTTTTTTGTTTTGTTTTCCTTTCTGCCAGACATCACCTATCTTCTATCGCTTCTTTTGATCTAGCTTATAAATTTCACTTGAACTCGAGCATGTCTAAAATGTCGTGCCAAAAATACCTCAAAATAATTAGGTCAATAATTAAACTTATAAACCAAACTGCAATAAATGATTATAAAATAAAGCTTAATAATTTTAGTAAATTACGTGTATTCATCAGGGTGTGAATGTGAACATAATAACAACAACATCCATCTAAATCTAGTGTGTCTGGCATTCACACCATAATGCCAAACTAAGGCTAAATATGCCAAATAAAATTTACTTGAGCTACAATGTATCGTTTAAGGTTAACCGAAGTTTCACGAAGTGGCATACCTTCTCTTTAAGCTCTTTACTTTCTGACAACCACGCATGACACGTAAAGATATCAATTTACCTCCTTGTAAGTATCTGCCAACTAACATAACAATTAGAAAAAGTAGATGCATCAGCACCTAAACTTCTACAATTGCATTTTAGTGATGAAAATCTATGGTTAAATAAGGCTTCAATTGGAGGATTATTTGTATAATTTGGAAAGTAATTTCTTAAAAAGATATAAATACTATTGCTTTGGGGAAAGGGGGTTGTCCTTTTATTAGAAAATTAATACCATAAGCTTCTTACAATAACAAATAGGAACCACAATAGTTCAGTGCCTAAGCGGGAAAATAAACCACAGGGATCAAAATTTAATTCACCCAACACTAACTCTTATGGACAATAGATTTATACCCTCATTCTTGAATGATAAACAATTATTTTAAATGGATACGTAAAATACCTCAATTATATCATGTGGAAGGCTTATTAAGCATATAAGAAAATTTAAACCAAACTATGCAAGTTGTATGTAAACAGGTCATTTAGCATGTAAGAGTTGGCAAAGGTAAATGAAAATTAAAGTAGATTTGTTAAATACAAAGAGAAGATTCAACTTTTTGCATTAAAAAAATATATTGCTTTTTGAGTTGAAGTTAACTTCTTTTGTAGTAAACAAAAAGATCATAACAAATTGTCAAGTAAAAACTCGAAAATTTTAAGAGCTATCAACTTCAAGAGTAGAAAAATTACTCTATAAAAGGCATGTCCTTTGTATTTTGCACTTTTAATTTAGTTACAAAAGTGATCGTATCTGTTAACATTCTATTAACCTTAATAACATCTAGAAAGTCTCCTTTGTATTTGCTTGATACAATCTTAGGACTTCCAAATGAAAGGTTCAGAATATGAGATACAAACAACTACAAGACCAAAAAAGAGTAAAAGATAGTATATTTGGACAAGCATATAAAAGCACTTCATAGCAAATAAATAGTAAAACTGAGACAAACATATAGTAGCTAATATATTTGACATTAAGGGTTAGCAAGGAAATTTGCAAACAGCTCTGATGTACCTTATCATAACATATAAATCTGTAGACCTACCACTAGATATGGATTAAAGGGAGTCACCATCAATTTTTTTGTTGAAGTATGATTGGCCACCTAATCGAATCTGCCCTATTTAAAGAAGAGTCTTAAGATTGACTTAGGTATATTTAAATAGTAGATTCTAATCCACACAACCAGATTTTAGGTTCAATAGTATGGTTACGTATAAAGAAAGTTATACCACCTCACAATGGCCATCCAAAAGATAATACTAGTTTGATTTCAAATTATTCAAGCCTTAAACATGTTTATAATTTATCAAAATATTTATTATAGAAAATTGATTTTAAGATTACTTCAATAGTTTGGTAGTAATTTAAGATAATTTTCTCACTTTAGGAGTATTCATGGAGACTAATGTCTCACTCTGAAGATGCTTCATCATTGGATTTATTAATGTATTTTACTCAAAAAATAATTAGTAAAGTCCTCCAATAATTTGATAAGATTTATTTTGATGCAGATCCCTAATAGTTTGGTAAGATTTTATTGTAAAAATATTTATAAAATTTTATTTTTGAGAAAATTCATAAAATCTTCCAATAGTTTGATAAGATTTAACTTAAGATGCAATCCTCAAATAGTTTAGTAGGATAAAATATAAAACTTTATTAAAAAATTAATTTTCTTTTGAAAATTGATTTATGAAATTTTTCAATAATTTAGTAGAATCTATAAATTTTAAACTTATGAAAAATCCTCTAATAGTTTGGTAAGATTTATGAAATTATTTAAAAAGAGAAATTTTCATTTTTAAAAAATTTTTAGGTTGTTTTCCAAAGATAAAATACTAAAATGGAATTTTACAAATTATTTAATAAATAATAAATTACTTAATTTAAAAAAAATCAACAAAGTAAAATAAAAAAACTTAAAAAATAAAATGGTAAAAATAAATATCAAACAATAAAAATAAAAATAAAATGAAAAAAGAAAAACTTGTGATTGGATCGGGTCGGACACATAGGTCATACGAGGGTTAATGGGTTGATGCACGGATCTTAAGTTAGTTAAAATAGTGTCGTTTAGCACTGGTATAAAAGCCAACTCCTCAGTCTTTTCTTTAAAAACTCTCGATCTTCTTTCTTTAGCCAAATTTCTCTATGCTTTCTCTTTAAAAAACCCAAGAACAAGTTACCAAAAACTGGTTAATCCATCAGTTTCTAACAAATATCACTAGAATCTTGTTGGAAAATTCAAAGCCCTTTAAAAAATTTAATAGAAAATTCAAACATTTAAATAAAAAACCTAATTTTCTAGAAATTTCCCAAAAATTTTCAAATTTTTTCAAAAATTCAAACTTAAATCCCAGAACTTTTAATCCAAACCTAGAAATTCAACCTCTAAATCCTTAAACCCAAAAATCCAAACCCAGAATCCTAGAAACTCAAATCTAAAATCCTAGAAACATATAACGCTAGAACTTTTTACCCAAAATTTAAAATCCAGAGTCTTTCCTCCAAAAATCAATTTGTCTTTTTTCCAAAAATTCCCTCGTGAATTGTTCTATGATCTTGTGTTGAATTTATAGCGAGCCTAACTTTAAGGCTTAAATAGAACCAATCCAAGCTTGAATCTTGGGATTAGATTCTGCTTAAACATGATTTTAGGCATGTTGTCTAATTGATTTGATTTTAGATTAAAAGTCTTTTGATTATGCAAATCGATTTCCCTTTGTTTCGGTTGATTCCAGATTCAATTTCCTTATTCAATCACAGATTAATAAAAAAAGAAAGCAAATAATAATAATAATAATAATAATAATAATAATAATAATAGTTGACCCTAAACATAGATGGGTGTCTACAGCTGTCTCTCTTTACATATCCCTGATAGACAGGAAAGATATAAAAACCTAGACATTCACTTTGTCCAGGCCCAAAAATCAATAGGCAAAAATGACCAAAACTAAGCCGTAAGTCAAAATGATGATTGGATTGAGCCAAGATCGAAAATGAGTGATTGGGATTAAACCACAAATTAAAGAGATGATCTAGATCTAAGTCGAGATCAAAATGAATGATCGGGTTTGAACCATCGATCAGAAAAAAATGATTTAGACTAAGTTAAGATCGAATGACCAAGATTAAACCATAAGTTAGAAAAATAATCTGGACCGAGCTGAGATTGATCAAACAATCGAGGTTGAGTCATTCGTCAAAAAAATGATCTGGACTAAATCAAAATCAAAACAAGTGATCGGGATCGAACTGTCAGTTAGACACATGATCTAGACTGAGCCGAGATTGAAAGCAAGTGACTGGGATCAAATCTCAAGTCAGAAAGATGATTTGAACTGAGTTAAGATCAAAATAAGTGATCAAGATTGAACCGTAGGTTAGAAAAATAAAATGATCTAGACTAAGTTGAGATCGAAACGAGTGATCGAGATTAAACCGCAAGTCTAAAAAATAAAAGTCAAAATTTTTAGCCTAAAATCCAAAGATTCACAATTTGAAAATTTAAAGATTTGCAAGGTTCCATAACAGAAGTTGAAAGATTCCAATACTCCAAGTTTCGTAAAAGATTCGCAAAGATTTTAAAATTTACAAAAGTCAAGATTCACAAAGGTTTACAAGAATTCTAACTTTTGCAATAATTTTTGTTTCGTAAGAATTTTCAAGTTTGTCAGGATTTGCAAACTGTATTTAAAAATTCACATTCAAAATATTTAAAGTTTTAGATAAACAAATTCATAGATTCATATAAAAAATTTCAATGCTTACTTTCAAAATTCAAAGATTCTTATTCGAAAAATTTTGGGATTCATATTTTAAAAAAGACTCATTTAAACCAAGGCTCTAGAACTTTAGAAGTCCAAAAATAAAAGATCTTCCTCATTCAAGAAATCAAAAGTCAAATATTTTCTTCCAACAAAAACTAACGTCATGCTAATAAAGCAAATGCCTTCTAAATGTAACATTCCAAATTCTCACTAAATGATGCAAATGTAAATGTCATACAATGATTCAAATGTGCTTCACATGCATACCCTAATCATGATGTAAATATGATTATCATGGATTTAACAAAATGCATAATGATACTACATCAATACCATGAAATTACAATTGTGGTAATAAAGTTCTCAAGACTCTACCATTTCATATATTCCTTTTCAGCATTAACGATCTCAAAATACATCTCATCTTTTGATCCATGTTATTTTTTTCATCTGGTCCTAGCTCACAAGTTATGTTAATCAACCTATTATTGTATTCATTACTAAGTCATCCCATTTGTCCTTTTCAAACCACCTCTTCAGGCTTCTTTTAGTTTTTTCATCTTAGATTTCTTTCAAAAGAATGGAAAATCTTTATGAACATTATCATTCATTTATTTATCATCATTCTAATTCATGACAAATATGATGCATTTTCTTGATTCATTCAGGAGATGTACATTTGGTTAAGAATAAAAAAAATGAGTTTTTATTATTAAAAGAAAAAGAAACAGAAAAAGAGAATGGTTAGGAACAACTTAAAGATAAATGAAAGTAAAATATTGTGACTGTGTGAATAGGATATTAACATCCAAAATAATGACTGTTCAGATAATTTTGAACCCCAACTTCATAATTCTTTTTCAAAAACACATTTCATTAATATCTTCGATCTTTTAGCCAATCATCATCTTCATACCTGGGATCCTCACATAAAATTATTCTTCCAAGTTTCCAACTTTACTTAAACTACTATTTCGGGTTTTCAGTTTAAGTATTTCTTTTTTTTCTTTTTTTTATGTTTTTTTTTTCATTTTTTAGTTTTTTTTCCACACCTCTTTCTCATTTTTTTTCATTTTTTTTTCCTTTTTATCCACCAGTGACACTTTGATCAAAATCTTAAACAATTCAATGGCAAATTTACCTTAGTTTAATTTATGATTATTCAATTCGAGTATTCACATTTAATCAAAATGGACTTTTAAAGGACGTAATGTAGGATAGGATAAAGAGTTATAAAAAAAATTGATAAAATAAGCTCAAATTATATTTAAAAGGTTATCAAATTAAGGGTCATTTTTTCATGCAGAGGACCTTGATATTTTACCCTATCAAATTTTTTTTTATTATTTTTCAAAAAAAATTTGAGTACAGCAGGGTTCTGCCCTTGAAATCACTAAAGATAAATAAATTTCTCAAACTTTGTCCCTAATGTAAGGGTGATCCTTAGTTAGGGTTCCTAAAAAAAAATTCAAAAGACTCAAATTGGGTAGCAAAGGATAATTTTACTTTTTATCTTTTTTTTGAAAGATAGAAGAAAGATAGCCATTTCTCATATCAAACATGAATATTCTCAATGAAAAATATTTATTGATCAAGAGCAGACTTGTGAATGAATAATTATAAAGATCATATGTTGCATCACTTTTGAAACTTTTCACTAGATTTATCTTCTTTTTATTCAACAGTCTCAATGAATTAATAATCTTTATCTATCAATCAGATCATCATGAATGATATTTTAAAAATTGAATCCTAAATTATCGTTATGACTATCTGAGCATTCATTATTTAGAATCAAATAATGGATATAGGAAAAAGGTATAAAAATGTAAAAGTAAATAATGGTCATTCATATAAAAAAATGTCATGAAAATGTATTAAATCTATCACTTTTATTAAAATGATGAAAAATAAAATGAAATCTAAGTACATAAAAGAGATCTATATTATCAAAAAATCCTAATATAATAATCAATTTCAATCAACCTTTCTAAAATAATGCCCTTGAAAGCTTGGGCAAAGAGTCTTTATTGATATTCAATTCTCTTGATTCGTTGAAACTCATCGAGCCTGCTTGGATTAAACTTTACACTTTATGCTTGAAAGTAGGGTATGTTTCTATAAAGTGACCCACATTTTCATTATGGTAATTGTATACACCTATTTGTGTTCAAGGTTGATTAGAGTCATTTTTATTTTGAATATTATATAATCTGGTACATTACCATATATTATTATATTATAGTATAACTATTACCATTATTATTATATTATATTATATTTCTATTATTATTATATTATTATTGTTATTATTATTATTACTGTTATTATTTTTTTTATTTTCTTTGTTTTTTTCCTTTTTTTCTTCTAATTTGCCATTGAACGTGAGAACTGAAATTTAGAACTTAATCCACATGGTCAAAAGCTTTAATTTGTAATAAAGGAATTCTTAGTTTTAAATTAGACAAACTACTTAAACCTAGCATAAAATCGAGTTAGGGCAAAATCCAATCCTAGGATTTAAGCCTTGATTGATTCTGTCCACTTTTTAAAAATCCTCTTAAGGATGCTTATAAATTGAACGAAGAATCAAAAGAATAGGGAATTAATGGGAGATGGAGGAAAGTTGGTGAAAATTTTTAATTGTTGCAAAAATTGGTCAGACAGTAGGGTTTTTTTGGGGGTTTTGATTTTTAGGATTCCAGGATTGATTTGAGGTTTCTGGGATTAGATTTAGGTTTCTAGGATTAGGTTGAAGGTTCTGGAAGATTTTTAGAGAGATCTAGAAAAAGCTGGGGAAATTTGGAATTTTTTTGGGATTTTTTGAAAAAAACTGGGTTTTTGGATGAATGTTTGAAGTTTTCGATGAATTTTTCAGCAGAAGGTTGAATTTTTCGATCACATTTCGATCAGTTTTCCAAAAACTGAAAGGGTATGTTTGAAGTTTTCGATGAATTTTTCAGCAGAAGGTTGAATTTTTCGATCACATTTCGATCAGTTTTCCAAAAACTGAAAGGGTTTTTCAGTTTTTGGTTGACGTTTCTAGTGAGTATCATAGGATTTTTAGAGAGAAGGTACAGAAAACTAATCTTAAAAAGAGAGAGAATAAGAGCTTCTGAAGCCTAGAGCGCAAAAGGTGGCTTATATAGTGGTCTAGAATGACATAATTTTGGGACAGCCTAAGATCCGCGCTTCACCCGTTGACTCACACGTCTACCCACGCTCTAACCTGACCTAAATCGCAGGTTTTGCTTTTCTATTTTCATTTTATTTTTTGATTTCATTATTTATTTATTTTATTATCTTATTTATTTATTTTATTTTTAGTTTTTTATTTACTTTTGTTTTTTATTTAATTTTTTTCTTTTTGGAAAACAAAATAAGCAAAGAAAAAATCTTTTCAAATAAGTTTTAAAAAACAAAAAAGAAAAAAAATATTTTCAAATAGGTCCATAGAATCTACCAAACTATTGAAAAATTTTATGAATCATTTTTTCCAAAAAATAATAATAGTGAAAAAATAAAAAAATAATTTTATCCTCAAAACAATTAGAGGATTGCTTCCTAAATTAAGTTTTACCAAACATTGGGAAACTTACAAAAATTTTTATAAATCTTTTTATAATAAAATCTCATCAAACTATTGGAAGATCTACTTTAAAGTAAGTCTTACCAAACTATTGAAAGATTTTATTGATTTTTTTTAATAACAAATAATAAATAAATATTAATAAATCTGACGATGAAACCTTTTCAAGGTAAGACATTAGTCCCTATGAATATTCATGAAATGAAAGAATTATCTTGTATTGCTACCAAACTATTGGGATAATTTTAAGATTAATTTTTAATATTTAACATTTTGGTAAAAGCATAAACATTTTTTAAAGATTAGATAATCTAAATCAAATTAGTACCATCATTTGGATGGGTGTTGTAGAGGTGTTGTGAAGGTGCTATAACCTTTCCCACACGTAACTGCACTCTCAAACCTAAACTCTGGTTTCGTAGATCAGAATTTACTATTTAAATATACATAAGTCAATCTTGAGACTCTTCTTTAAATAGGACATATTCAATCAGATGGTCAAT
This sequence comes from Durio zibethinus, assembly GCF_047325235.1. NCBI lineage: Eukaryota > Viridiplantae > Streptophyta > Magnoliopsida > Malvales > Malvaceae > Durio > Durio zibethinus. Next base: position 7,937,299 of record NC_143167.1, on the reverse strand, counting down.
CACACCTAAGTAAAAAAGATTGGTAGCGACTTCTCTAATCTATGTCTAGCGATATGTCCATGGATCAATACATTATGATAGTTTAACGACTCCATTAAGGACAACAAGAATCAGGCCAGTAAACGATTTCTTATTACCCAAGCCTTGCCTAATAAATTTGAAATTTATTTTTTTTATTTCTTTTCATTATTTATGTTTGTTTTAGTTATTCGTTTATTGTATATATTTGTCATTTATTTGTATGTACATATAACATAAAGCTCTCCACTCGAGCTCTACCCTTAGGAGAAAGTGAAGTACCTATGCCCTCGTGACATTTCATGTCTCCGTATGGGCCTACGAAATACTCTCACTTAAACTGAATTATTTTTGCTCAAAACCTATGATGGGTGAGGATCGGAATGCCTTACTAGTCTGTAATGGACAATGATGTAAGAAATAATTTGGGAACTTTTTAAAATTTATCTATACCATATGTAGTTAACCTTAAGAGCCCAACCATAGGTAGAACCATGCCTCCCCTTTGTGTTAGAAAATCCCAAATAAGACCCATGATTGGATGTTCATTTGTAAGCTTATGTATTATCTTTTTATATATTTTTTACTAACCTTGTATGTTGATCTATGTATTTATGTATTTTTGACTAACCTTTTTCTTTTATCGCACATTCATATTATTAGATTCATCATAAGGAATATTTGTCACAAAATAATTTTTAACAAGGAAGATCTCAGTTACATCTATGGAAAGCTTAGGCAAATCTTTTGCTGGTCTAAAAAAAGAGTTTGACGAGTTGAAACTTGTAAACAAAAGGCTAAAAATAGAAGTCCAAACACGAGAGCACGGAAAGGATGGATAAAAGAGTTTATGCATTGACCTTAATACAACACGATCATCCATTCACCAAGAAGTGACCCAACTTTTGCAAGAAAATAGATAATTGTAAGCGAAACTGCAAGAAAAGGACACAATACTCTTTGAAACAAAAAAGCATATCCAGATGCTAAATGGGATAGTGATGGGAATCAAAGCATAAATGAAGGCCATGACTGAAAAATGTGAGCAAGTGAAGGAAGCATATGCGTAAAAACATAACCAATTGAAGTCCCTACTTGACTAAATCATTATGACTATTCACAAAGCCAAAGGTATGATAGACATGATTGAAAAATGAAAAGCAAGGGTGCCACTAATGGGAACACATGGTCAAAAGTTGATAGATTTCCTTAGTAAAGTTCAAAGCCAGTATCGATTAGTCATGGGTTTCTTTTCTCAGTAGTTCTAGACTTTTCATGGATGTAATAAAAATGACTTTTAATAAAGATTTTCTTTGATAACAATTGCTATGTGATAAATTTTTCTTATTGCATTCATGCATTTTAATACTCATTCTCATGCATAATTTGAGAGTTTCATGGACATCATTTTAAATTTACACATTGTAGGAAATTAAGGTTCAAAGATAGCTTAACACCAGTACTAAATTTAGGCTAGAGCTAAAAAGATGGAGTAAAACAATGTGAACTAGTTTGAAAGGTTAAAAAAGGCCTAAGGAGTAATTGAGGGGAAGCTAAGTAAGATTTTCAAAACTTTAAAAAAGATAAATAGACGGAAAGCAGTAGAAGAAGACATCTCACATAAAGATACTGAGCCAATGTATCTTTCAGGTTTCACTCTGCATCAAACCTAAACTATTCCACATCTTCAGCTATAGCAAACTACATTCCCGAGTTATAGAATACCTTATGCACCCAATCAAAGGAATGTTCATAGTTATACCAATCTTGTTTTCACTGAAAAGACAAATAAGCCCATCAAAATTCCTAAAATGGATAAGAGCAAAGAAGAAGTAAAATTACAAATGACTATGTCCTTGAAAGACTCTAAGATTGATCAAGCTATAAACATGATTAAAGAAAGATTGTGAGCTATAAAAGGCATTGATTTCTATGGATCCATGGATGTTGCCAACCTTTGTTTGATTTTAGATGTTATGATTCTTTCAAAATTCAAAGTACCAAAATTTGATAAGTATGATGGTACCAAGTGTCTCATTACACATATCACCATGTATTGTTATAAGATGATGACACATACCAATAATAAGAAGTTACTCATCCTCATTTTTCAAGATAGTTTAATCAGGTCTGCTGTAATATGGTATGTTTAATTGGATAGAACTTACATAAAATCATGGAAAAATCTAACATGGTCTTTCATTAACCAGTACCGCTACATTATAAATATGGTTTTTAATCGTCTTTCATTATAAGTGATTGAAAAAAAAAACATCTGAGTCTTTCAAAGAATATGCCCAAAGATGATAAGATACCGTTACTCAAGTACAACTTCCTTAAATAAAAAAAATAACAGTATTGTTTGTAAACACTCTGAAGTCACCATACTATAAGAAGATGATAGAAAACGTGACTAAGAATTTTATGGATATGGTAATTTTAAAAGAGATCATAAAAGACACAATCAAAAGTAGCAAACTGAAAGAAAAAGAATCATCTACCGTTAAAAAAAATACCCAAAAAAAAGGAAAGTAAGACTTAAGCTATGAGTTTCAACATGCAGCAATCTAAAAACTACCTTTAGCCAACTTATCCCATATATCATCCTCTTGTAAGTTATATTTATGTTGTACTCTACTAATCAACTCCATGACCTTCTTATCTATCCCCTCTTAAGCCCTCAATTCATCCCACTATTCCAACAAGTGGTGCGTAAAAATCACAAAATAGGAAAAAACCTACATTTGACGTTATTTCTATGAGCTATATCGAACTATATCAAGAGCTTTACAAGAACTATTTGATTGCTTCCATTCCTATAAAATAAATTGAACATTCCTATCCCAAATGGTATAACTCTATTGCTCATTGTAACTATCATTTTGGGGTAACGAGTCATTCCATAAAAAATTGTATCCTTTTGAAATGTATAGTGCAAAGTCTGATCAAAGAAAGATTGATAAATTTTAATACCGATGAAAATGTTATATCCAATGCCAGTGGTAACTTGTCGCCCAATCATTCAGAGGTATAATTTTGAAAGAGGTTGATTAGAATTACTTATCATCTTGAACTACTTGAGAACATAAATATTCTTTTATGTATTTGGATTTCATCTTGTTTTTCACCATTTTAATAAAGTGACATGCTTGATGCATTTTCTTTATATTTTTCTTTTGTGTGAATACCCATTATTTACTTTCACCTTCTTATACCTTTTTTTATTTTAAATAATAAATGTTCAGACAGTTATAACAATAATTTAGGATTTGACTTTGAAAATACTATTTGATTGATAAATTTAAAATTGTTGGTCTATTGGGATTGCTGAATAAAAGGATAAATTTGGAGAAGATTTTCTAATCCAACATATGATTCTTGCAATTGTCTATTTATAAATTTACTCTTAATCAATAAATATTTTTTACTGAGTGTATTCATGTTCAAAATGATAAATGATCATCTTTATTCTATCCTTCAAAAAATAAAATTATCCCTTGCTACCGCATTTGAGCCTGTTAAAATTTTTTTTTGAGAAACCCTAACCAAGGATCACCTTACATTAGGGGGCAAAGTTTGAGAAACTTGTTCATCCTTAATGATTTTAAGGGCAAAATCCCTTCGTGACTAAGTCTTATTGACAAATGAAGAAAATAAAAAAAAATTGATGAGGCAAAATACCAATTTGCTCAAAAAAAAAAAGCAAAAAGAAAAATAAAAATGAAGAGAAATCGTTGGGGCAAAACTCCAATGCGCTTCACATAAAGAAATGATCCTTGGTTTGATTACCCCTCAAATACAATTTGGGCCTACTTTTTCCCTTTCTTTGGCACCCTTTACCCTAGCCTATATTACATCACTTAAAAGTCTATTTTGATCAAATGTGAATACTCGATTTGAAGAATAATGAGTTAAATTAAAGCAGATTTGTTATTAGATTGAAACTTTGATAAAAATGTCATTGATGAATAAAGAAAAAAAAGGTGTGCAAAAAAAAGTGAAAAAAAAAAAGACAAAAGAAAAAGAAGAAAAAAATACTTAAGCTATAAACCCAAAAGGGCAGTTTAAATTAAAAAAATGAAAACTTGAAAAAATAACTTTATGTGAAGATCTCAGGAATTAGGATGATGATTAGCTCGATGATTGAAGATATTAATAAAATGTGTTTTTAAAAAATGATAATGAGTTTGAGTTTAAAATTATTCAAACAATAATTTTTTTAGATGTTAATGTCTTATTTGAATAATCACAACATTTCACTTTTGTTCACCTTTGGTTTGTCCTTAACCATACCTGTTGTTCTTTCAATAATAAAAACCCATTTTTCTTATCTTTTCTTAAATGAGCACTCCCTGAATGAACCAAAGATGTATCATGGCTGTCATTGATTTGAATAATGGTAAATAAATGAATGACATTTGTCATAAAAAGTTTTTCATTCTTTTGAAAGAAATCCAAGATGAGATAAATATAAAAAGCATGAGAAAATTAGTTACAATGGGGCAAACAAGGTGACCCAATGATGAATTCAGTGATAGATTGGTGAACACAACCTATGAATCATAACTAAATGAGAAGAATGACATGGATCAGCTGACAAAATTTGCTCTAAAACCATTAACATTGAAAAGCTAAGAAGAATTGATGAAGTCTTAAAAACCTTGTCAACATAAGTGAAATTTTATGACATCAGCATTGTTTGTATTATATTCACATTTGCATTTTAGATAGGACATGCATTTGCATTGTTGCATAATCAATTATCACTTATGTCGATCTCGCCTTAGTCCAGATTATTTTCTTGACTCGTGATTTTATCTTGGTCATTCATCTTCGACCTCGACTCGATCTTGATCACTTTATCTTTAGACTTGTGGTTTCGTCTCCTTTGTTTGATCTCGACTTCGTCTAGATCATTTTTTTGACTCGTGATTTTGTCTTTGTCATTCATCTTTAACCTCGACTCGGTCTTGGTTGCTTTATCTTTTAGACTTACAATTTTGTCTTGATCATTCGATCTCAGCTCAGTTCAAATCATTTTCTTGACTCATGATTTCATTTTGGTCATTCGTTTTTGACCTTGACTCAATCTTAGTCACTTTATCTGTTAGACTAACAGTTTCATCCCGATTGCTTTATCTCAACTCATGGTTTCATCTTGATCATTCAATCTCGGTTCCTTTCAGATCATTTTTTGACTCATAATTTCATCCTGATCATTTATCTTCGACCTTGACTCGTCCTGTTTGCTTTATCTCGAATCAACATTTTCATCTCAATCATTCAATCTCGGCTCTGTCTAGATCATTTTTTTTACTCACAATTTCATCCCCGTCATTTGTTTTCGACCTCGATTCGATCTTGGTCGCTTATCTTTTATACTCACGTTTCATTCAGGTCATTCGATCTTGGCTCAGTCTATATCATTTTTTTGACTCACGATTTCGTTCTGGTTATTCGATCTCAGCTCAGTCCAAATTATTTTTCTGACCTGTGGCTCAGTCCTGGTTATTCCAACTTGTTGCCTTGATTCTTAGAACAAAGTGAGTCTAGGTCTTTGCATCATCCTTATCTAATATGAATGTGCAAAAAGGGACAGCTGTAGACATCCATTTATGTCAGAGGTTGATTGGATTCATTTTTATTTCGTAATATTATATAGTCTGTTACATTACCATATATTATTATATTATAGTATAACTATTACCATTATTATTATTATTATTATTATTATTATATTACTCTTATTGTATTATATTTCTATTGTTATTATTATTATTATATTATAATTGTTATTATTATTATTATTACTTTTTTTATTTTATTTTATTTTTCTAATCTGTGATTGAACGTGGAAATTGAAATTTGAAACTTAATCTACACGGTCAAAGGCTTTCATTTGTAATCAAGGAATTCTCGATTTTAAATTGGACAAACTGCTGAAACCTAGCCTAAAATAGGGTTAGGACAAAATCAAATCCCAGGATTCAAGTTTAGATTGATTCTGTCCATTTCCTAAAAATCCTCATAATGATGCTTGTAAATTGAACGAAGAATCAAAAGAACATGGAATTAATGGGAGATAGAGTCAAGTTGGTGAAAAACTTTGATTGTTGCAAAAATTGGCCGGATAGTAAGGTTTTTTTTTTTATTTCAATTTTTAGGATTCCAAGATTGATTTGAAGTTTCTAGGATTAGATTTTGGTTTCTATGATCAGGTTTAAAGTTCTGAAAGATTTTTAGAGAGATCTGGGAAAAGCTGGAGAAATTTGGAAATTTTTTGGGATTTTTCTAGAAACAACTGGGTTTTTGGATGAATGTTTGAAGTTTTCGATGAATTTTTCGGTAGAAGGTTGAATTTTTTGGCCACATTTCGACTAGTTTTCCACAAATCGATAGGTTTTCAATTTTTGGTTGAATGTTTTGGTAACTTTTTCAGAAATCGATGAATTTTTTAATTTTTGGTTGGTATCATAGGATTTTTAGAGAGAAGGTAGAGAAAATTAATCCTAGAGAAAGAGAGAGCAGGAACTTCTCAAGCCTAAAACACAGGAGGTGGCTTATATAGCGACCCAAAATGATGTCATTTTGGGACAGCCCAGGATCCGCATTTAACCAGTTGACCCGTGTGCCAACCTACGCTCTGACCCGACCCGAATCATAAGTTTTCTTTTTTCATTTTCATTTTATTTTTTGATTTTTTGATTTATTTATTTTATTATCTTAATTTTTTATTTTATTTTCAATTTTTTATTTAATTTTACTATTTTTTTATAAAAAAAATCTTTTCTTTCTGGTAAATAAAATAAGCAAAAAAAAATCTTTTCAAATAAGCTTAAAAAAATAAAAAAGAAAAAAAATCTTTCAAATAGGTTCATGGAATCCAATAAACTATTGAGAAATTCCATGAATCATTTTTTTTCAAAAAATAATAATAGTGAAAGAAAAATAAAAAGATAATTTTATCCTCCAAATGATTGAAGGATTGCTTCCCAAATTAAGTCTTACCAAACTATTGAGAGACTTAATGAAATTCACAAAAATTTTTACAAATTTTTTACAATAAAATCTCACCAAACTATTGAGAGATTTACTTCAAAGTAAATCCTAACAAACTACTGGGAGACTAGACTGATTTTTTTAATAAATAATAATAAATAAATATTAATAAATTCGATGATGTCGCCTCTTCAAGGTAAGACACTAGTCCCTATGAATACTCTTGAGGTGAAAGAATTGTCTTAGATTGCTATCAAACTATTGAGATAATTTTAAGACTAATTTTTAATATTTAACATATTCATAAAAGCATAAACATTTTTTAAGGCTTGGATAATTTGAAATCAAACTAGTACTATCTTTTGGATGGGTGCTGTAGGGGTACTATAACATTTTTCATACGTAACCGTACTTTTGAACCTAAACTCTAGTTTTGGAGATCAGGATCTACTATTTAAAGGTACTAAGTCAATCTTAGAACTTCTCTTTAAATAAGATAAATTTAATCAGATGGCCAATTATACTTGAACAAAAAAAAATTAGTGGCAACTCCTCTAATCTATGTCTAATGGTAGGTCCACGGATCTATACGTTATAACAGTAGTCACATATGGCATTAACATTGTACCATTTGGGATAAGGTGATTTCAATGGTTCCAAAAGGATTAAAGATACCATATTATTCTTAACCAACTTTAAAAATAGTTCAGCATAAGTTATGGGGATAAGATCAATATGTGCTCTCTCTTGGTTACCTCTAGATCTTCTCAAACTACTCATTTGATTGTAATGCCTTGAAATTGACATATTGAAAAAACTAGGCTCATATGCGAGTGCTTGAAAAGTTGATTGATAAAAACTTAGAGCAATGTTGTTCACAACTAGACATAAGCAGGATGAACATATGGTAGATATAGAGTATAAATTTTAGATTACTGTCTCTCAAAACTCATCACTTAGGCTTTATCTTATTCTTTTTCAGGCACCTCATCTTTCTTGTCACTGTTGACCTTTTTTTTCTTAAGCTTGCCACTCTTGATAGCACTTTCAATAATCTCCCTTAAGATCACCATAGTAACAAAGTTTTTTATTGTGTTTTCTATCATCTTCTCATAATATGGCACTTTTAAAGTGCTAATAAACAATATGGTCATTTTTTCTCAGTTAGAGGAGGTTAAACTTGAGCAGCTATATCTCTCAATTATTAAGCATATTCTTTGAAGGACTCTGTTACTTTTTTTCTTCATGTTTTGTAAAAAAAGGCAATTAGGGACTAAGTTTATGATGTAATAGTACTGATTAATAAATGAACAGATCAAATCTTTTTATGTTTGAATATGAATCTTGTCCAACTAAACATATCATCTTGTAGTAGACCTAGTAAGGTTGTCTTGGAATACATGTATAAGTAGCTTTTCTTCACTAACGTGGGTAATCATTTTTCGACAATACATAGTGACATGTATGATTGGGCACTTAGTATCATTATACTTCTCAAACTCAAAGACCTTGAACTTTGGCAGGATTATAACATTTTAGATCAAGCAAAGGCCAGTTGCATCTATGGAGCCATAAAAGTCTATACCTTCGATGGCTCGTAGTCTCTCATCTAGTAAGTTCATCTTATGTTTAGATCTTGAGTCTTCTAAACTTTTAACAACCTTCAATTTTAGCTTTTCATTCTTTTTGAAGGTATTTAAGTTAAGGACTGTGACTAGCTCTATTACCTTTTTATTAAAGACAGGATTAGCAAAACTTTGAAATTACCTCTGAATTGGGGCAAATGGTATTCTTATATAAGTGTACCCTATAAGAAATGTAAACTACTATAGTGATGTGCCTTGAATGGATTGGGCATGATATAGGTTGTAGTCGGAGGGTACAAAGGGTTAATAACATCTTGTAAATGATGGTCTTGAGGTCTAGCCTTTTCTTTTACAATCTTTTCTTTATTCAGCTTGCTTAGCTCTTCTAATATTTTGCTCAACTCCTTTTTAAGCTTTTATTGGGCACTCTCTAACTTTTTAATATATATTGCATTATCTTGTTCCATTCTTCTAGCTTGAGCTCAGGTATTGTACTTGTGATGAGCATCTTTAAACTTTGACTTTACACAATGTGCAAATTTAGAATGATGTATATAAAACCATCAAATTATGAATGAGAATAAATGCAAAAATAAAATGCATGAATGCAACAAGAAGAATTTATCACATAACAATTGTTATAAAAAAAAATTCTTTGTTGAATCCAACATTACATCCACGAAAAGTCTAGAATTTATTGAGAAAAAAATCCATAACTCGTCAATACTGGCTTCGCACTTCATTAAGGAAATCTATCAATTCTTAACCATGTGCTTCCATTGGTGGCACCCTTGCCTTTCATTTTTTAATCTTTTTTACCATGTCCTTAGCTTTGTAAATAATTACAGTGATTCGGTTAAGTAGAGACTCCAACTGGTCATGTTTTCTCACATATGCTTCTCTCATTTACTTACATTCTTTAGTCATATCCTACATCTGTGCTCTAATTTCCATGTTAAAATAATTTTATGGCAAATATTCCTTATGATAAATCTAATTATATGAATGCATAGTAAAAGAAAAGGGTTAGTAGGCATAAAAAAATAATATATAAATACAAAGACCTATATATAGGGTTAGTATGAAAAAAAATACAAAAAAGATAATACATAAGCTTACAAGTAAAATAAACATTCAATCATGTATCCTATTTAAGATTTTCTAACACAAGAAGTGACATGGTTCTAACCTAGGTTTGGACCCTTAAGGTTTATTTACATGTCAGGTTCAAAGGTTTGACAATCTAAAGGTTCCCAATTTATTCCTTATATCATTGTCCTTCATAGATTAGTAAGTCACTCCAATCCTTACCCATTATAGGTTACAAGCAGAAAAAGTTCAATTTGAGTGGGGGTATTTTGCTAGCCCATGCAAAGACATGAAATCTGACGAAGGCGTAGGTATTTTACTTCCTCTTAAGGGATAAAACTCGGGTGTAGAGCTCATATTATGCATATGTAAGTGAATGACAGATATATGTAAACGAATAAATGAATAACTAAATAAAATATAAGTAAGGAAAAAATAAAAAAAAAAATCTCAAATTTATTATGTTAGGCTTGGATAATAAGAGGTCATTTACTGGCCTAACAGTGTCCCCAGTGAAGTTGTCAAACGATCATAACGTATAGATCCGTTGACCTACCATTAAGCATGGATTGAAAAAAGTTACCATCAATTTTTTTGTTAAGGTGTGATTGACCACCTAATTAAATATGTCTTATTTTTTAAAAAATCTCAAGATTGACTTAGGTATTTTTAAATCATAGATTTTGATCCATGAAACTAGATTTTAGGTTTAAAAATACGATTACGTACGAAGAAAGTTATAGCATCTTTACAGTGCCCATCTGAAGGATGGTACTAGTTTGATTTCAAATTATCCAAGCCTTAAACATGTTTATAATTTTTCAAAATATTTATTATTGAAAATTGATCTTAAGATTACTCTAATAGTTTAATAGCAATTTAAGACAATTTTCTCACCTCAGAAGTATTCATGGAGACTAGTGTCTCACCTTGAAGAGGCTTCATCGTCGGATTTGTTAATTTATTTTACTCAAAAAAATAATTAGTAAAGTCCTTCAATAGTTTAGTAAGATTTATTTTGATGCAGATTCTCCAATAGTTTAGTGAGATTTTATTGTAAAAATATTTATAGAATTTTATTTTGAAAAAAATTCATTAAATCTTATAATAGTTTGGTAAGATTTAACTTAAGATGCAATCTTCCAATAGTTTGGTAGGATAAAATACAAAACTTTATTAAAATTTTTTTTTGAAAATTGATTTATGAAATTCTCTAACAATTTGGTAGAATCTATAAAATTTAAACTCATAAAAAATCCTCCAATAGTTTGATAGGATTCATAAATTTATTTAAAAAGAGAACTTTTCATTTTTTAAAATATTTTTTAGGCTATTTTCTAAAAATAAAATAATAAAATGAAATTTTATAAAATATTTAATAAATAATAAATTGCTCAATTTTTTTAAAAAATTAATAAAGTAAAATAAAAAAACTGAAAACAAAAAAAACTTAAAAATTAAAAATGGTAAAATAAAAATAAAATGAAAAAAAAATTTGTGATCGGGTTGAGTCGGACATGCAAGTTATGTGTGGGTCAGTGGGTTGATACGTAAATCCTAGGTTGGTTGAAACAATACCGTTTGGCACTGGTATAAAAGTCAACTCCTCAATCTTTTCTTCATAAGCTCTTGGTCCTCTCTCTTTTTAGTCAAAATTTTCTCTAATTTCTCTTTAAAAAACCCAAGAACAAGCAATCGAAAACTAGGTAATCCATCAGTTTCTGGAAAATATCGTTGGAATCTCGTCAAAAAATTCAAGGCCCACCAGAAAATTCAACGAAAAATTCAAACTTTGAAATGAAAAAACTCAATTTTCCAGAAATTTCTCAAATTTTTTTAGATTTTTCTATAAATTCAAACTTCAAGCCTAAAACTTCTAATCTAAACCCAGAAATTCAACCTATGAATCCTTAAACCAAAAATCCAAACCTAAAATCCTAAAAACTCAAACCTAAAATCCCATAAACGTATAACCCAAAAACTTTTTGCCCAAAATTTAAAACTCAAAGCCTTTCTTTTAGAAACTAGTTTGTCCTTTCACCAAAAATTCCCTTGTGAATTGTTCTGTAATCTTATGTCCAATTTATAGCAAGCCTAAGTGCTAACATTAAGGCTTGAACAGAACCAATCCAAATTTGAATCTTAGGATTGGATTTTGCTTAAACATGATTTTAGGCACATTGTCTAATTGATTTTATTCTGGATTAAAAGTCCTTTAATTATGCAAATCGATTTCCTTTTGTTTTGGTTGATTTTAGTTCAATTTCCTTATTCAATCACAGATTGAGAAAAAAAGAAAAAAAATAATAATAATAACAAGAAAAATAATAATAATAGTAACGATAAACACCAGTTGATCCCGAACATAGATGGGTATCTACATACCTCAAGAGAATCAACGCCTAAAAGTAAACGTCTCAAGCTTCCTAATTTGATGAATTAGCAGAAGATAATTGCTAGAGGCAGTTAAGGTAGCAAATTCTCCTGCATTAAACAATTTGAATTGACAATGCATGACATATGAAATAGACAAAGATAGGGAAAAAAAAAGATAGCATAAATGGAGGAAATGACCAAACATTGATGATAGAGATAAAGATTCTATAGCAACTTACGTTGCATTAACTTTCTCCTTCTAGCATTTGCCCTCAAGCTACCTTAAGTTCCCATTTTCCTTGATAAGTTGACCATGTGGTGTTTGCAGTAAAATTGGCCTTCATTATATGCTTAATGACTATCAACAAAGGAAAAAATGCCCGAATTCCAATTGTTTGCATACACCATTTTATAGGTACAATTCTTTCTAATCCATGGGTAAAATATACTTCGAAAGAAAGAAAAAAAAAATAGACAAACAATGTAAAAAAATCTAAAAAAGGATTTAAAAAGTTATCTTTTTCCTAAAATTCCTAGAAAATCTTCTTTTTTTGTTACAACCATCATGAAATCTTACAACTTGTGAGAAAAATCCACATGAATCTAAAATACTAGAATAAATTTATATTTAAATATAAATTAATTATATTATAAACAAATCCATTGAAAAAAAAAGAAAAAATTGCATATCTGAGCCAAAAAAGTATGAAAATATGCTAACTTTAAATAAAAGAATCATAAATAAAAAAATTGCAAATATGAGCTAAAAGACATGAAAAATATGTTAACTTTGCATAATAGAATTATAAATTGAAAACCTTAAACATACTAAAAAAAAAAAGAAGATTTGCCAAGAGCAAATTAAAGAACGAATCAAAAGTTTAATCGAAGAAAACAAGAGATACCTTAGGTGGCAACTAAATTACGTTCCAGCCCAATCATGGTCGCTTTTTAAACCGCATTGGCTAGTACCACTAATATTGATACGATATTGATAACTATAAATGCATTGTTAGTAAATAAATTTTATATATTATTAATTATTCACATAATTTTTATTTTTCACCTATATTGTCAATGTATGCCAAAATTTATTTATTATTAGTTTATGATCCGTGCGATGTGTGGATTAGTTTTATTTATTTAAATATATATGCATAAACATAAAATAGATTTATTCTTATTTTTATTATTATAAATATCATAATAAATAAGTAAAATAAAAAGATAATAAATTAAATTGGATTTGTTTTGGATTTTATCATAGAGTGTGTCGGTGAACCATATCACCATTAGAGTTTTTGGAAAGTCATTTTTTGTGCTAATTTTTTTCTTAAAAATTTTGAATAAAAAGGTAATGAAATTATAAAAAAAATTGTTTGACAAATCATACCATTATAATCTTAATCAAAATTTTGGAAAAAAATATGCATAAATAATTAACATACATAAAATTGTTTTTTAGAAAGAAAAAAGTATATTATTTTTAAAAAGAACAAAATATATTCATAAAAAATATTTACATACTTTCATGATTTTGATTAAATTGATGAATAAAACATGTAAATGTTTAGCAAATGCATGTCAAAATAAAAAATAAATTGAAAAAAACGATCTTTTAAAAGAAAATCACAAAATGAATATACTTTAAAAGAAAAGTTACAAATTAAAAATTAAATAATGAAGTATAAGTGATTTATATATGGGAATTTTGAATGACAAACAGGAGGTGTGAAGACCCGCACCTAACTTATGGGGTATTGTTCGTTTTGACTTGAAGGTCTCATAGTTTTATCTCACAAAAGATGCATCACAAGTTTGTGATTAAGTCTCAACTTATATATCATATCATATCTACACATTCTTCCAATGTAAGATTGAGGCACTACAATCTCTCCATATTTAATGTTTGATGTTTCTGTTTTACCGAGTCCAACCACAAAATCAAGATTACATTAGACATTAAGATTTTAAAGGTAGTTATTCACCGTATAGCACTTAATGACCCTCACGATGAAGCATTTAGTTCCTGTCAACTGGTGACTACTCTGATACCATTTCTGGAGACTCATATCAAACTTGTGAGGTATTATTTACTTTGATCTGAAAGTCTCACGGTTTGTATAACAAACGATACCTCACAAGTTTCAAATTAAGTCTTAATTTATATATCATATTATATCCGCACATTCTTTCAATAAGAGATTAGTGCATTACAAGAGGCATAGATGACTTTAGAATTGTTAACTATCTTTAGAATTTAAAAGTAGTACAATAAGTGATATTTGTAATTTTGAATTTAAAAAATCAAATAATAAAAGATAATATGAGGAAATTTATGAAGATAAAATTTATATTTGAGATTTTTAAATTTTAAAAAAAGTTATTTGCAAATTAATTTGTGATTATAATGTGTACTAGATAAGATATCTATTTTAGATATTTTTAAATTTTAAGAATAAATATTAACTATTTAATTGAATTAAAAAATATATCCTACATGTCATAAAAATAAATTATCCATTTAAACATTCACATCAGCATATTTATCTAGTAACATACCTTGTAATATATAAATAAATATATATACTTGTTTTAAGCACATATTATATATGAGTCAGCAATCGATTATAATTTTTGTTATATATAACATTATTGGCATTAAAAGAATTATTTGAATAAAATATTGAAAGGTCTGTATTAACATAATAAATACATAGGTATATTTAACATACCCACATTTTTTTACAATGTTGAAAAGTTCAATTTTGATTTCTATAAAATATTTAAGAGTATTATTTAATTTCAAAAAATTAGGATAAAGAAAATTTCTAATTTTTTTTTCAATTCAAAAAATTAATTATCAAATATTACATATTTAAAAATTTAAAGTTTTTTGTAATATAATACCATTTCAAAATTTAATATAATTTCAATTTTAGAGGACAATTTAAATTTTATTTTCATGATTACAAATATATTGATAATGGTTAATAAAAAAACATAAGTCACCTAAAATAACTTTTTATCATCATTTTGTTTACAATTTAAGAGATAACCTTGATTTAATTATTAAAAATAAAGTTATAAAAGTAAAAATCTAAAAATGTATTATATACATATTTTTTCTCAATAAAAAAGATAATTTCATTTATAAAACAAAAAGATTATAGAACTTAGGAATCTCATCGGAGAATGCTCCAATACATAAATAGAAAAACAATTGTAATAACACATAATAATATGCACAATCTAATTTCTCAAAAAAAAAAAAAAATGCACAGAATCTAACTCCCTTTAAGTCTACTACCAAGAGGCATAAAATAATTATATTTTTTTTCACTCTCATCTTTGGTAAAGAATTAGCAATGTAGTTTGCTTCCCTAAAGGAATGGTCAAAACCAACAATTCTATTTTTGCTTATAACGATTAAAAACTCTCTACTTCTTTCAATGTTATAAATTTGTGTTGAATATTTAAGATATGATTACCACTTTAAATCAAATACCATATATATTCACCTAATTTTAAGGGAATATAGAAATAATTAATTAGATAAAGTTACATGTTTTAAAAAATCAATATAAAAATAAATTTTGATATTAATTGTATAACTTTTTTTGTAATATTAATATATTAAATTTAGAACTTAAATGTGCATATGTTTTCTTTCAATTGATGAAAGAGTTGTATTAATATATATATATATATATATCTTATATTCAAATGAGTTAAATTTACATTAAAACTAAACCATTGGCATTTTTATTTTAATATTTTGTGTGTTTTTGTTATGAATTAGTGCTATATCAATATGGCATTTTGAAGTCTCTATCTATTTAAAAAAGGAATTGAATCAAGAATGTCTATCTAAACAAGAAAATATAAAAGAATATAACAAAATTAAATATAAGACTTTCAATTGTAGTTTGAATATTTCTAAAATTTTAGGACTTGTTAAATGAAATAAGTGGTAAATTTCACAAAATTAAAGAATTTGTTCCATTTTTATAATA
This sequence comes from Durio zibethinus, assembly GCF_047325235.1. Classification (NCBI taxonomy): domain Eukaryota; kingdom Viridiplantae; phylum Streptophyta; class Magnoliopsida; order Malvales; family Malvaceae; genus Durio; species Durio zibethinus. Next base: position 7,921,215 of record NC_143167.1, on the reverse strand, counting down.
TTAGTAAAAATTAGAAACTAGCACCATTTACATCATCTAAAGCTTCATTCATAAAAACTTAGAAATATGTTCTGTTTGGTTATAGAAAATATTTTTTAATTTTATTTTCTATTTTCATTTTTTGAAAATAATTTTCATTTTGTATTTTTTAAATTTTAAAAAACATGTTGCATACACAAAAATAAAAAATTATTTTCAAAAATAAAAATTATAAAAATGTGTTTGATATTTACATTTTCAAAACAAAAAATAATATTAGACCCTACAAGTTACATAATGTATATCTAAGGCTACATTAGACTTTAAAAGACTGCGAAAAAGCATATCCATGCTTGTGCTCAAATAAATAAAATTCTTATAAGCTACAACTTTCATAACATGATCATAGATAACCTCACCCTATGCAAATTGATTATAGCAACCAATAGTTCATGTTTGATTTAAATTTATACCTTTGATTTGTAAACTACATTTGAGATGCTCTGTGAAAAGAAAATGAATGCTTTGTGAAAAAAAATGAACTAAACAAAAAAAAAATGAAGTTGCTTGTATGAGATTTTCTAAAATCCCAAAACCATCAACATGGACTCTGCATTTGTTTTTCGGGTGCTTAGCAACTCTTGCAAGTTTGATACCTTAATCGGTCAGCTTGCAGGGCCACAGAGGAAAATAAAATAATAATTATTGTCAATGCTAGTATGGGCACATGATCGAGGTAAAAGAAGAAGAGAGAAAAAGAAGATAAAAGCAAGGAAAGAGAATATGCTTGTTTTAGCTTTTACCCAAAATAACAATAATTTTGGGTCTATTATGAATCGAACTTGGGTGTGAAGGAATCATTGAGTGAATAGTAAAAAATATTTTAAAAGACCCATGTTTTCATTTTCTCTATTTATTCTCCATATTTTCTTCGAAAACACTAAAAACATCTTTTTTTATGTTCATTTTGGCCTATTTTCATTTTCATTTTTCAAAAAATATTTTTTATTTTTTCCAACCAAACATGTTTTCACCCACATTTTCTATTTCCTATAAAAATGAAAATGAAAAACAATTATATTTTCTTAAACTAAACGCTACCTAATTTTTTCATTTTGAATTGAAACTAAGACATATTTAACTAAGTCATAATTATCTATATCATTTTAAGTTAACTTGGCTTACAGTACAATATTTGAAAATTTTTATGATTTGACTCTTAACCAATGTATAGTTGCCAAGTATGGTAGCATTCAAACTAATTAATTGTCATTGGCATTTGATTGTAAACTCTTGCAAATCAACATAATCTTATCAAGTAATCGTTCAAATTAAAACAAATTTGTTAAACCTCTGTTGACTAATACCTGGCTAAAGAAAAGAATTCTCTAGCAATATCACATTCAACATATATATAGCAAATATTAAAAATTAGCCTTTAAATTATAAATTATGAAAGAAAAAATTGTACTAAAATATATGGTTGATAAAATTGCTATTCTAAAAATCAAACCTAACAATTGCACAAACAAAAAATGAGTAATAAATTTACAAAAAAATAGTAAACAAGACTACAAAACAAATTTCTTATAAGTTAATTAAGACAAAATTGTAGTAAAACAAAGTTGAAAAATAGCCAAATTGGATTTCTTTATTTTTTTTTGGAAGAATATTTGTATTTATGTTGCTATCAAGAGACATTATAGTAAATGTACTAAATGTAACAAGTAATAAAAGATATGAAATTAATATGATTTTTCTTTTAAAATTATAAATTATAAATTCTTGCCTAATTTGTATTGAAAAAATAATCTTCCTTAATTTAATGCTATAATTATTGTCAACCTTGGCTAATTTTTATTTCCTTTTTTACTACATTAAATTTCATTTAATTTTTCATGAGTAATTAGAAGATATGAAAAAATATTCACGATTAATTAGTTTTTATTTAATTTTTATTTTTATTTGTATTATTAACCAAATTAATTGTAATTTATTTATATTAAAGGGTAATAAATATAATTAATTTTGTTTAACTAATTATTTTTTAGGTAATGAAAACGTTATTATAAAAAATAATAAAAATATTTTAAACAAATAAAATTGCATTTATTAAAAAACATATGATAATTTTTTAAATTTATCTACATGTTAAAAATACAAGTAATCCACAATAAATTATTTTTTTATCAAAAACTTTAACATTTATTTGTTTATACAAGATTAAGTTGTCTCATTGAGTTAGATGTCACGTATCATTTTATTAACAAAAATACAAAATTTAGAGTATTTGTATCTTTTTATTTATAATACAAAATTTTTTCCTTCACATGTAATAAAAAAAACTACCGCAAATCTCTTATATATAAGAACTTATACGGAATTGAATTTCTTGCTGGAAAAACAGAGTGAGTCACTTTCACTCGACTTCCGTAGCGCGACAACGACAAGGACTCCTAACTGGGAGTGAAACCAAGAATAATTATAGTACACGAAAAGGTTTAAAAAATGCAGCACCGAAGCAATGGAAACGGTGTCGTTCCACAAATCGCCGCCCCCAGTCTGTCGATTAAAAAAATATATAAAAGGAAAATGGGAAAAGAAATGAAAAGAAAACACATTGAAATATTGAAATTCTAACCCCATCCCAAATTAGACCAAAACCGAGCCACCCCCCTTCTCTCTCTCTCTTTCTCTCTCTCTCTCTCCTTCATTTCTCTCTCTCCGAACGACCAAACCCTAACCGATCCCTCTTTATTTATCTCTAATTCTTTTCCCGGTACTTTAATTCGAGGTTTCTCTTCAGATCTGTTCCACCTCAGGTGAGTTCTTTTTTTCTTTTCTTTTCTTTTTGATTTTGATTTATTTTTTCTGATTTGATTTTTTCTGGTGACTTTGGGTGATTGATTGATGTAATTATTGTAATCATCTTCTTGTTATCTTCGGATCCGATGCTGTTTCTTTTTCTTTTTTTTTTTTTTGTGTTATGAAATCAAATTTTTGTGTGTAATTAATGTTTTATTATTTATTAGAAATAATTAAAAGAAAAAAGAAAGAAAACCTGAAAGTGTAAATGTAACACAATATAAATAATTTTTTTTTGCTTTTTTCTTCTTTGATTTTCTTTTTAAAAATTCAGAAAAAAAGGGTAAAAATACGTTCGAAGTTGATTTGAGATAGTAAGAGAGAGGGTTTGATTTTCCTTTGTTTTTTCTTCTTTTTGAATTTTTTCTTTTTAATTATTCGATGTTTTTAAAAATTTCTGGAAATATTATTATTGATTTATAAAATTTGTGGCTGTTAATGTATGCAAGAAAAGAAACAATGTCCGTGTTGGGTAATTTTTAGTGTGTGAGTCTGAGACAAATATTAGTTTCAGGATGTTAAGGGTGGAGCGATTGCCAGTTAGAAGAAGCTAGGGCATTATCTTTTCCAGAAGTTCTGCAATAATTTTAAATTATTGTTTAAGTGATCACAAGAGGATAAGCAACACATGTCTTGGGAAGGGTTTTGAACTCATGGCTGTTTTGGGACTGAATGAAGCTTCCATTTGAGGGCTGGATACTTGTGGAAGGCTACATTCAAGGGAGGAAGTCATTCTGGATTAGAGATATTAATTGTGCTTTTTGGAGCATTTTTATGTTTTGAGAGTTAATCCCAGAGTAATGATTTTGGCAATCTTGGTCTTAGGGTTTCTGTTGGTTGAATGGTTTAATAAATATTTTTTCATTTGAGATGGGCACTGTGATTGTCTTCTTATTTATTTCTTGAGCGTTGGACATTTGAATGGCTATAAGGTTTCTTCTATTTAATTCGAGTTTGTTAAAGTTTGATTAACATAGAAAGTGATTCACTATTTTTACGATCAGATTCTTTCTCACCAATCCTTTAATACAACTTAGTTGTAATAATTTGAATTCACTTTAGCCAATGATATATGGCATAGTTGTTGTTGATGACGATGTGTGCATTCTGCAGATTTAATTCATTTTGACGAAGTATTTTAGATGGATGATGATAGAGCAGATGGATAAAATGTCTGCTCCTTCATCCAAGGAGCGCGCACAGCATCTTTATGAGAAGGTATCTTTTTCCTTCTTTAGAAAATGAGGTCCCATTTGAGTTTCTGATAATGGATGTTAATATTTGGTACTCTCTGCAGAATATAGAGTTAGAAAGTAATCGTAGGAGATCAGCTCAGGCACGAGTACCTTCAGATCCCAATGCCTGGCAGCAGATGCGTGAGAACTATGAGGCAATAATTCTTGAGGACCATGCTTTTTCTGAGCAGCACAATATTGAATATTCTTTGTGGCAGTTACATTATAAGCGGATTGAGGAACTAAGGGCACATTATACCACTGCCATAGCTTCTGTAGGAGTGAACGCCTCTCAGGGTGTGAAAGTTCCTCAACGACCTGACCGGCTTACAAAAATAAGACTGCAGTTTAAGACTTTCCTTTCAGAGGCGACAGGATTTTATCATGATCTGATTTTGAAAATCAGAGCAAAGTATGGACTTCCATTTGGGTACTTTTCTGATGATTCAGAAAGCCAGATTGTTATGGACAAAGATGGGAAGAAATCTGCTGACATAAAAAAGGGTTTGGTGTCTTGTCACCGTTGTTTGATATACCTGGGAGACCTAGCACGGTACAAAGGATTATATGGAGATGGAGACTCTAAATCACGCGAATATGCAGCAGCTTCAAGTTACTACTTGCAAGCTGCATCAATTTGGCCATCAAGTGGGAACCCACATCATCAGGTTTTTCTTTATTTCTCATTTCCTTGTTAATAGATTATCCTTAACTTTTATACCCCAATAATCATTTCGCACCTGCCTTGAATTTCTCCTATTCAACAATATTCTGATTTTTTATGTGGGTAATTATCTCCTTATTTCAGCTAGCTATATTGGCTTCCTATTCAGGAGATGAGCTGGTGGCTGTTTATCAATATTTCCGGAGTTTGGCAGTTGATAATCCCTTTTCAACTGCAAGGGATAACTTGATCGTGGCATTTGAGAAGGTATAACTGCAAATTTTAGTCTTTATTTTGGCAGTTGGGTTCATTTACTTACGTATTTCAGCTAGCAATTTTTTCACTGCGTGGCCTTCGGTATGTATTAAAGGTGATGCATTAATGCTAATGCGTGCTTTTGTAGCTAACTAGGACATTAAGTGGCTTGCTTGGTTGAACATCTTGATGCGTTCATTACCTTCTTAAACAGTATTTATAGGTTTTTGAAAAATGTAGATAGTTGCAAACTTTAACTTTGTCTTGAGTATTTTTGCGTTGCTGTTTCTTACTATAACCAATGGCTGCTACTTTCCACTCTAATGGGAAGAAACTATCAATCCATTCTTTCTAGGTTTAGTGGTTAATTACTATGCTTATGAAGATCAGATATGGGGTATCGTGGATTGCACATACAAAATGTTGGCTATTATTTTAACATAAGAAATTGTGTTATTTCTTGTCTTATATATTTACACATAGATAAACATAGATTAGCAGAAGCTACAATATGACATGATGTCAAACAGTTATCCTATTATTTCCATTATGGAGTTTTGGGAGGATTTAACTGTGTTTCAAGGACATTTTACCTTTTTTCTTTGAGGATGCAGCAAGATTCTGACATGGCAATCCAACTTTGAGAATTCACTACTTTTAATTGTTAAGAGTGTGTAATAATTGTATATTAAATGTTACCAATTTGAAAACTGAGTTTGAGTGGGTTTCTTATTTATATGCTTGTATTGGAATATGTATATGACTATGGAAATTGTATTAAATGTAAGCATTTTTGTTTGCAGAATCGTCATAATTACTCACAGCTACCTGGGGATGTTAAATTGGTCAAGGAGCCTGCTGTGCGTTTATCGGGAAAAGGCAGAGGGAAAGTGGTAGCAAAACTTGCATCTAAAGATGCCAGCAAGGAACCAGGCCCTGCTAAGGAGAAAGTATCTGGTTTCCAGGATACTTTTAAGTCCTTTTGCATTCGATTTGTGCGTCTAAATGGTATTCTTTTTACACGCACAAGGTATACTTTCTCTGAAACTTATTCACTTTTGTTATTGACCAAGTTTATTGTGGGGTTGTGTTCTTATCAAAGCTTCCTTTATGCAGCCTGGAGACTTTTGCTGATGTTCTTACTCTGGTTAGCCGTGATTTATGTGAACTTCTCTCTTCTGGGCCAGAAGAGGAACTTAATTTTGGCACAGATGCTGCTGAGAATGCACTTCTCCTTGTTAGGCTGGTTTCCATTCTCGTGTTTACAGTTTACAATCTGAAGAGGGAGGGTGAAGGTCAAACATATGCTGAAATTGTACAGCGTGCTGCCCTACTTCAGAATGCATTCACTGCCATTTTTGAGTTGATGGGACATATAGTAGAGAGATGTTCACAGCTCCAGGATGTTTCTTCAAGCTATACCTTACCTGCTGTTCTAGTTTTTGTAGAATGGCTGGCTTGCTGCCCGGATGTTGCAGCAGCTGGCAGTGATGTGGATGAGAAACAGTCAATCACTAGATCACTTTTCTGGAAACGCTGCATATCATTTCTGAATAAGATCTTGTCAATTAGGCCAATGTGCATAGATGATGGTGAAGATGAGACCTGCTTTTTCAATATGAGTAGGTATGAAGAAGGAGAAACTGAAAACCGTCTTGCATTGTGGGAGGACTTTGAGTTGCGAGGGTTCTTGCCTCTTGTTCCAGCACATACCATTTTGGACTTCTCAAGGAAACGTTCCTTTGTTAGCGATGGCGATAAGGAAAGGAAAGCCCGTGTCAAGAGAATTTTAGCAGCTGGGAAAGCTCTAGCTAATGTCATTAGGGTTGATCAGGAAACTGTTTGTTTTGATTCGAAAGCCAAGAAATTTCGTATTGGTGTTGAGCCTTCCGAAGATGTGACATTCAGCTCTTCTACCCCACTGGAAACAAATGGTGTGGGGCATGAAACTCCCTCTGAGAAGACAATTAATATTGGAAATGTTCAGCCAACTCCACAGCCTATAATGTTTGGTGAAGAGGATGATGATGATGAAGTGATTGTTTTCCAGCCAGCTGTGAGTGAGAAGAGAACTGAGGTAATTGGTCCAAACTGGCGCCCCTCTGACACTTTGAAGCTTGATCAAAGTAGTTCTACAGGTGATCTCATATTTTATGGCAGTACCATGTCTGCTCCTTTTGATAGTCTTCGCCAGCATAATACATTTGATGCTAATCCTCCACTGCCTGTATCTGTTGGTAGCATTCTCCCACAGCATCTACAGCCTGTTCAGATGCACGCATCTAGGTGGTCAGCTGAAGAAGCTACTTCTCTGGCTAATAGCTTGAAAGGTTTGACAATGTTGGAGAATGGGCATTTAAGAAAATGTGAGATGCAAGATAATGGTGGTGTTTCTCATCCTGCTGCTCGTTCTGTTGCTATCCAACAACCCATCAGTCCTTTTGCAGGTGGTATGTATTACAGTCAGACAAAAGGGCCAGAAACTGTGATGCCATCCAGAATTGATGCTATGGTGTCATCTGGAGTTACTACTGATGCTTTGGCTGGTAAAACTACCTCAGCTTTGCAAGTCGGGATGCGGAAGAATCCAGTTTGCCGCCCAGTTAGGCATCTTGGTCCCCCACCAGGTTTTAGCCCTGTTCCTCCAAAGCCACTGAGTGGATCTGTTTCTGCTTCAGATTTGGAGAACCCGCTGATGGATGATTATAGATGGTTGGATGGATATCAGTTGACATCATCATTGAAAGGCTCTGGCCTTGATGGTTCTCTCAATTATGCATCTCATGCAGATCCCCAGTATGTCAATAACAGCAGCAATGTCTCGACTGGAATGGTAAGCTTTCCTTTCCCTGGAAAACAAGTTGCAGCAGTGCAGTTTCAAACGGAAAAGCAGAAAGGCTGGCAGGATTACAATACTCTTGAGCATCTGAAAATTCAACATCAACAGAAATTGCAGCAACAGCAACTCATGAATGGAAACCAGCAGTTCACCTCACTGCCTGAGCAGTATCAAGGACAGTCAGTCTGGACGGGTCGTTATTTTGTGTGAGATCAAAATAAAAGTGTAGCTGGTAAGTGATAACTTCTCTTTTTATCTGTCTGTAGGTTTTGTAGGTGATATAATTGTTACTAAAGTTCTTTCCAAGTAACCTGTTCATCTACATTTGTGTTTGTTCTTGAGGTTCTTTGAGAATGATTACCATGAATGTACTGCATCCATTTGCTGCCGAATTCAACTCCAACTTTGAAGCATTGTCAGTGTTGAGTTTTTGTTGGAGCATAGTTGGCCTTGGCTTCTGGCGGGCACTTGCTGCTAAACAAGTGAGTATGCACTCAATTATTTTACTTAGATCATTTCAATGCTCTCTTTTTTCGTTGAATTCCAAAAACCCCAACACTAACACCCCTCCACGTCAAAGTTTGCTAGTCAAACCATTATCTCTTTAAGATGCCACAGCCACATAATGCTTAAATTCCAGGTGAATGGTTATCTTACAAAAATGCCCATCTTCTTCTGTAAGCCATATTTCTTTTCCTTCTCTGGTTTTTTCCCTATAGCTTTCACTCTTAGTTATGGTGTCAAACTAGTGTTAAATATGGATATAATCATGATTGAAAGGAGAATTTAATTTAATTAAAAAACAATAAACCAAAAGCAACATATGGAGTTTCAAGACACCAAAAGCATATGGAGCTTGAACCAGCTTTGACATTCAAATACAAAAGCCTCCAATATCAAGGTACTAAAATCAATTCCAAGCATATTAGAATTTAACAAGGTGACGTGAAGTCCTTGTCAATCACCCAACCATCATGCCACCGGATTGGAATTTAATTCAGTCATCATCTTCATCAATGGTTCATGAGAAATTAAATATATAACTAATAAATTAAAAAATAGTAATAAACGATTTAAGGGCATTTTGTTTTAAGTAATTTCAAAGGAAAAAAAAGGGAAAGAGTGGAGTAGAGAAATAATAATGGTGAGGGAATTGATAGACTATTAAGTGGAAGATCAGCTATAATGCAGTCCATTAATTTAAAAAGTTTCATGTGATGCACATTTTTTAGGGATAGAAAGAGAATGATAGCTGAATACTGAAACAAAAGGGGAAAAATAGAGAAGAGAAGAGGGTGCTTGTCATACAAAGTTGGTGACTGTGAAGCAATGAAAAGTGAAAGTAAAGGAGAATGAAAACAAGCCATTTGTTGTAATATGGTACCGTTGATTTTTTTGGATGATGTGGCTGTGGGGTCTCAAATACTTAATGGTTTGACTCACAGACTTTGAAGTCAAGGGGTAAAGAGTTGTTTTGAAACAAGAGGTGGGTTAGTGGCTTTTTGAATTTATTGTCGGGGTATTTTGGAGTTCATCCCTCTTTTCTTGCTCTTTTGTGTGTTTGTTTCTATGCACTTAGTGATTTTCTCTTAGATCATTTTTTATACACACACAAACACTCTCTCTCCTCTCTCTCTTTATGTATCGGTGTATATGCACTTAGTGATTTTATCCTAGATCCTAATGAGTAATTCTTATTCTTATAAGCCATTCTATATTCTGTACCAAAAAAAATGCCTTTCTGTATGGAAGGTCTGATTATGTTGGTTTGAATTTGGTGCACATTTTGATGCCTGTTCTCTGCAGTGAAAAGTGGGAATCACATGCCTGCAGAATTAGTAATGTGGGGGGTTCTGGGTTGCAGGTGGTTTAGAGATGTTTTGTCATGAATGCATGTGTTTCTGTTTATCTCAACGTAAGTGGCTCTTAATGTTAATTTTGCAGATTTCGCCATATTTGTGGAGGAAGATTTGACCAAACTATCTTTAAGATGCGAAACTTGTAAGGAGTAAATGCCTTAACTGGTTACTTGGGCTGGAGATAGAACGTGTTAATAAGATCATCTGTTGGTTTTGGGGGCTATATCTTCAAGGAGTTGGTCGATTAAAAACTTGATTTACTATCCTATTAACTTTCGAATGGTCTGCCTAGATTGCTGTTAAAATTCAGCAGCCGGCAGTTGGTAATATTTGATGTGCTCGACCAGCTCTCTATAGAAGCTTCAGAGCTCTGGTCAAGAGGTCTACTAGGTACGATCTGCATATTAGTGGTTGGACGGTGGGATTGGGATTATTGTGGTGCGTTTGAGTAGCAGAATGTGTTGGTGAGTATTGAGTGATGTGGACGTTTGATATCTGGGTCAAAGACTTATTTATGTTATTATGCTTAATATGTTACCGGCTATGATGAGTGATGTGGAACAGCAGAAACTAGAGGGGGTTGTTGAAGTTGGGGGTTCACTCAAACTTCTTCTGTAATCAAATAAATTAAATCTATGGAGAATTTTCTTTCTTAGTCATTGCAGACGCAGATTTTCTTTCTCTTGCTTGTGGTTAGTTTGCCGTGTAAGTTGGCAGGCAATACAGTACTCATGAATCGTTATTTAATTCTTCGGTTCCTGTTTTTACTTGGGTCAGCGACTTATGAAGAAATGGCCAGTATCAGTAGCATGTTCTATCATTTTTTTCTTCCGTTTCTATTTTACTCTTACTATCTAAAGGAACTTACCACATCCGACCTAACTATCTAAAGGAACTTACCTGATTAGCTACAGTAACTTTGGCAGGGTGGGGATTACGTCTTGATCCTCACTGACCTCGCTAGCTACAGGAATTTACCATGGTGGGATTTGATTACACATCAAACTTAGGCGGTCCTTCAATGCCTAAGCACCTTCATTCCGCTGGGTTAAATGCTCATTGGCTATTAAGTTTGTTTATAATATGGCAAGACGTTCCAAATATTATGTCTTGGAGGTGTGTGTTTATTTAGCCATACCTTGATCGACATTAATAATGTGTTTGATAAGAAAAGGGGTAAAAAAAAAGTAAAATATGTTCTGCGAATTGTTTGTGTTTAATTTACTTACCTGTAATAATAAAACAAATTAAGAAACCATCTAATAGAAGAACCGATTGGGACCAACTAGTTGATCGGGCTGGTCTCCCAATCAACAGATGAGAAACCCTAGAAGAACCGATTGAAGAACAATATAAAGATGGAAATAGAACGACTCTCCCATCAAATTCTTATTTCAATATTGTATATGTCATGGTAAATCTTTTATTTTAAACTATATTTCCTTGTTTGATAAAATACTAAATAGAATACAATGAGCAGTGATACGACTTACGAGGTATATTCAAAATTGTACTTTCCGGAAGAACACCTTTGCGAGCAAATTATGGGTGTCATGGGTCCACGTTTTTAACCTAAAAAATAATCTATTAAGTAGCGAAAAACTCATTTATTATAAGTTCAAAATCATTTTTTATTTTATTTTATTTGAAATTTGTGCACTTTTTGTCATTCCATTATGTAACATTCTCGCTACATTGATTCTTTACTTATAAAGAATGACTCACTTTGATTCAGATCTATTTTAATTTTAATATTTTTTTATTGAAATTCATATTAATAAAAAATTAGATGAATTTTAACACTATTTGACATAAGTTTACTTTTTCATGAAAAAAGGAAAGTGGAAATAACACAAATTTTTTTATATCTGTAAACACTCTAATTGGTTCAGGCCCAAGTTTATTGGGTTTGGTTTAACAGGATCTGGACCTAAATCCATCGGGCTTGACTTAATGAGATCCAAGCAGTTATGGCTAATTGTTTATTTTTTTATTTATTTATGGGCTTATTTTATTTTTATTTTATTTTTAGTTGATAATAAGATAATAGCTAAAAAAATCAAAAATACAAATTCTGTCGTGTATGGGTTATTGGTAGAATTGTAATTGGTTTTAATTTCTTTAGGTTCGAGGATAATACGAAAATCCAATTAAAAGTGGAACTTAGAGTTGATCAAAAACTCTTTTGATTAAGCCTATAAATACCTACTGATCAAAAGCCTGATAACACATAGAGAATACAAAAACAAAAACTTAGAAAAGCAAAAAGCAATAAAAAAATTTTTAAAGTTTTTTTAGGTTAAAAAAAAAGGATTTTTTTGAAAATTTTTCTAGAAATTTCAAATTCCAACGAAATTTTTCGACGCAGGTTGAATTTTTTGGTGACTTTTTGACACTAATTGAATTTTTCGGCAAGCATCCCAGAATTAGTTGAAGATTTCGACAAGCTTGAATTTTTCGGTGAATATTCGACAAATCTACCTAGATTTCGATGATTTTTTTTTCAAAATCCAGTGAAGATTCAACCAAAGTTCTTTAGTTTCTAGAGAGAGAGGGAGAGAAAATAAAGGGAAAGAGAGAGAAGGGGAGCAAAAATCTGAGGGAAAAAGGCTAGAACTTGGGCTTTTATACCATTGTAAAACAATATCGTTTTGGCCTTATAATATCCCAAGATTCGCGCATTTTGCTAGTGGGTGACCCGATCCGAACGTTAACCCACCTTTGTCGACCTGCTTTTCAACCGATTCCCTTAGCTAAGTCGAGCTGCACCGACTCTTCAAGCCGTGTCCTCGAGTCGCTGTCTGTGTCTGAAGTCGAGCCGCGCTTAAGCCAACTAACCGAACCGTTTTTATTTTTTGGTTATTTATTTATTTAGTATTTTATTTATGTGTTTATTAAATTTTGAAAATTTTAAAAAAAAATAGAGAAAATAAACTATTTTTTGAGAATAAATAATAATTATCCAATGATGAAATTTATAAAAATTTTAAATGATAAATTTTTATAAAATTCTTAGGTAAAAAATTTTATCTGAATTTATCCCAAATGGTGGAGTAATTTAGATAAAGTTTCAATAACAATAAAAAAACCAAAAAAATAAAAAAAAAATTGGTTGAAAATATTTGACAATTATCCAAGAATGAGAATCTTAAAAATTTCAAATGGTGAATTCTTAAAAAATCTCTAAATGAGAAATTTCTTTAAATTTGTCCCAAATGGTGAAAAAATTAAATGAAATTTTGATAAAAAATAATTGTCATATTATTTTCTTTTTGAAAACAAAAAAAAAGAAGAAAAAAAATTCTAAATAGACTCAAATGGTAAAAAATTTAGAAATCTAACAAAAAATAAAAAAAATATTTCTAAATTGACCCAAATTGTGAAAATTTTAGAAATTCAAAAAGAAAATATTTCTAATTTGGCCCAAATGGTGGAATAATTAGATATATTTTTGACAAATAAAAAAATCAGAATAAATATTTTTTTCCAACGACGGAGCTTCTTCAAGAAATCAAATGGGATTCTTGAATACTATTGAGGTGAAAAAATATTTTTAAGAGTTCATTAGATTGATGGAAGAATCTTAAAAGTTATTTTCAATATTTATAAAATTTAAAACTATTAGAATGAAGACCTTAGGATAAATTTAAAATAATATGGTACCATCCTTTGGATAGGTATGTGGGGGAGTTATAACATTTTTCACATGTAACCGAACTCTCAAATCTCGTTTTGGTTTGTAAACCTAAACCCATTCTTTTCGAGATCTTGAGTCAAGCTTAAGAGCTCCTTAAGATGATAGATTCATTAGGTGATTAATCACACCTAATTAAAAAAAATTGGTAATGACTCTTTAATTTGTTAAGTTTAGTTATAGATTTTCGGATCTATATGTTATGATAGTTTGACGACTCCACTAGGGATGCCATAGAGAGTCAAGCCATAACAATTTTAAATTTATCATATTCTTTGGTTTAATAGTTTTAAATTATAATTATTTGTGTTATCTGTTTACTAACGCTTTTGTGTCTTTTGTCCTTGTATTTTTGGGGCATGAAAACCTATATGTTCTTTCACACACATTATCATATACATTTGCATTACATAGGCTCTATACCCGGGCTCCGTGCCTCTTAGGAAGGAGTAAAGTACTTACACTCTCATGAGATGATAATCTCTGTAATGGCTAGCGAAATACTCCCACTCAAATTGAATCATTTTCGTTAGTAGCCTGTGATGGGTGAGGATTAGATTGCCTTACTAGTCTGTGATGAACAATGATGTAAGAAATAATTTGAGAACCTTTAGTGGTCAAAGTCACTTAACCATGCATATAGTTTACATTTAAGAGGCCAGCCTTAGGATAGAGCCATTCCTACCCATTAATAGATGTAACCCGAAGTTAAGACACAAAAAGGAACAGTTTGTGATCTAACATTTTGTTTGTTTGACTTTGTGCATTATCATGTCATGCATTTTTTTCATACTTATATGTAACATTGCACATCTGCATCATTTTCATATTAGATTTCATCCATGAAAATACACATTTCATTCATACATCAACGTATCATGCATAAAGCATAGCATTTTTAATAACATAATTATGGTGCTCAAGGTTCAAGGATAGCTTCACCAAGCAAAAACCTCACTCACCAATACAATACAAGGGCTTGAGCTAGACAGATGGAACAAAAAAATTTCAACCATCTCAAGAGAATAGAGAAAGCTTAAGAGAAGCTTAAAGGAAAATTAAACAGGATTCTAGAGGCTTTGAATAAGTTAAACAAGGGGAAGAATGTAGAGGAAAATACTAGCCAGCATGATCATTCATCACAAATGGTGACTAATCCTCTGTATCCTCTTAGTTTCGGGCCTCATCAAGCCTAGTCCACTCAAAATGCACCATCCCAGTAGTTTATATACCCTGTAGGGTATACATACCCTAGAATGCCATCAGTTTCAAATCTGAGGTAGTATCAAAGTTATGTAAATCTTGTCTTTATTGAGAAGGCAATAGAACTAATACCAATCCCCAACTTAGATGATCCAAAAGAGAAAGAGAAATTAAGGCCTAAGGAGAAAGAGATTTTAGAAACCTCAAAAGCTAAATAAAAAATGAACTTATTAAAAGAAAGGTTATGGGCCACAGAGGGCATTAGTTTTTATGGTTATGTAAATGCTGCTGGGCTCTATTTAGTCTCAGATGTGATTATTCCTCCAAAGTTCAAGATACCAGAGTTTGAAAAGTATGATGGTACGAAGTGCCTAAAGACCCACATTACTATGTACTATCAAAATATTGCTATTCATGCCCATAATAAAAAACTCTTGATGCACGTTTTTCAAGATAACCTTATGAGCTTTGCTGTTAAATGGTATGTTCAGCTGGATAAAATTCGCATTTGTTCTTGGAGTGATATGGTCCATGACTTTATTAATTAGTACCGACATATCATAGAGTTAGCTCCTGATTGCCTGTTTTTACAGAATATGAAAAAAAAGGTAAATGAATCATTTAAAGAATATACTTAAAGGTGGACAGACATAGCTACTCAGGTGCAGCCTCCTCTAACTGAGAAAGAGACCACAATATTATTTATCGACACTTTAAAATCTCTCTATTATGAAAAGATGATAAGAAATACGATAAAAAATTTCGTTGATATGGTAATCTTAGGCGAAATTATTAAAAATGCCATTAAAAATGACAAGTTAAAAAGAAGAAAAACCAAGAGGGCGCCAAAAAAAAAAGAGACCAAAGTTCAAATTATGAGCTTTGATAGATAGTTTAGGGGTTATCAACCTTATCCATCATAAGATTATTCCTCATACTATCCTACTATGAACAATACCTTATCTTACCCATACCAGCCAAACCTATTGCCATCTTATCCATCCACATACCAGCTTATTTTTAGCCCTTAAACTCTTATGCACAGTCTTAATATTCAACCTTCTGTAAGATCCCAGATTTGTTTTACTAGCCCAGCAAGTGGTTCACGAGAGCAACGAACTACCTGAGAAAAACTCGTATTTAACCCAATCTCCATGACTTATACGGAGTTATATCGAGAGCTCTATAATAACCACTTGATTGCTTTCAACCGTTTGAAGCCACTTAAGCCACCCTATCCCAAGTGGTATAATCCTATAGCCTATTGTGACTATCACTATGGAATTTTCGATCATTCTATAGAGAATTACACTACCCTAAAGCATAAAGTGCAATGATTGATCAAGGATGAAATGATAAACTTTGATCAAGGAGGGGCAACAATACCTAATGTTAGTGACAATCCATTACCCAATCACAATGTCAATGCTTCAAGTGAAGATTAAGAATGAGTGTAACTTGAAAAGGTTTGGCAACTTCGATGAATCAGAGAGCAAGATGTCAATAAAGATCATTCACCTGATTGCATAAAGGTATAATTTTGGATAAGGATAGTAAGGCTGATTGAAAGTTATTTGTTATGTTAAGATTTTTTTTAGAGTAATGTTAGGATTTCTTTTATGTAATAGGATTTCATTTGTTATCATTTTAATAAAAGGCAAGGATAATGCATTTCATTACATTTTCTCTTTCATTCAACCATTGTTCCATGCTTTGTTACCTTTCATAACTTTTCATTCCCATTCTCAAAATTTAAATGATGAATGTTTAGATGAGGACAACAATAATTCTAAAATTTAATTTTGAGAACTCATTCACATTGATCTGAAGAGATTATTTGAGCAAAAGAAGCCAACTACTAGTAAATGTAGAATATATATGTCTTGAAGATATGCAATCTTTTATAAAGATCCATGAGCTTGTTCAATAGATGATCTTCAAAGAAAGCATTCACATGTGAGATGAAAAATAACCTTCATTTACTATTTAAAAAATCATTCATTGCTATCTCTTTGAGCTTATTATGATTTTTTTTATAAAACACCCTTACCAAGGATCACCTTCCACATTGGGGGACCATTTTTGAAAAAGAAAAGAGGTAAAAGATTGTAAAGGGTCTCAAATAGAAAGAAAAAAAAGAAAAAAAAGAAAAATAAAAGAAAAAAAATGAATGTCACACATAATTTAGGCAAAGTAATGAGAGTCATTTTGTGAGGAATGAGATGAAAAAAAAGGTAGTGAAATAAAGTGAAATTGAGCAAAATGCCAAGTTGTATCAAATGATGAGAGATGATCTTTTGGTTTTAAACCCTTTAAACACATGTTTTGAGTCTATTTTATCAATTTTTTTCATGACCCCTTACCATGGCCTATATTACAACCTTTAAAAGTTCATTTGGATCAAGTGTGAATGCTTAAATTGAATGATCATATATTGAGCTAAGGCATGCTCATATGGAACAACAAAATTATGCTACGTTGTTCTAAAGATTGATATTACCAATAGATGGAAAAAAAGATAGAAAAAATGGGAAAAAATAAAAAAGAGAGAAAAAAAAGACTCAAATTGAAAACCCAAAAGGGCGATTTGGGTAAAAAACTTTGAGTTAAGAGTTGGATAAATAGTTCACATGAAGGAAAAACAAAGATATCTGAAGATTTCTCAAAACTGGGGCAAAATTTACCAAGCTCAAAATGACTTCGAAAGTCAATGAAATGATTTTTTGAAAAAAATCTTGGATTAATGTTTAGAATTGTTTGACTATTCATTGTTTGGATATTGTTACTCCATTTGTTCAATACCATTCCTAAAGGCATGCTTTGAATTTGTTCCTTTACCCATTTATTTTTGTACTAGACTTACTTTTCATTGATTACCTTTCTTTAAATTTGCCTTATGCTATCTTATTTTTACATCCCCAGAATAAATTAAAAAAATGTATGGTTGTATTACATTTGTCATGATTTGAAATGATAATGAATGAATGACAATGTGCATAAAAGAGTTTTGCATTCTTTTGGAAAAAAAATCTAAGATGATAAAAGAAAAAATGAAGAGAGTGCAGAAACCTGAAAAAATTATTTGAAAGGACACATGGTGTGATCAAATGATGAATATAGTGATGGATTGACCAACAAAATAAAAAGAGGGCAAAATTTAAAAAGATGATATAACAAAGTGATGAATATGGGAATGAATTGATTGACATAACATGTGAGTTGTTATCGAATAATAAAAATAATGTGGATCAGTGGGCAAAATTTGTTCTGAAATGGCTAGTGCTGAAAAACCTATGACTGGTGACCAAGTGATGAAGGACAAAATTTATTTTGAAATGGCCAATGCTGAGAAGCCTATGAGTGGTGATCAAGTGATAGATGACAGAATTTGTTTTAAAATTGCTAGTGCTAAAAAGCTCAAAATGGTGAAGTCTTGAGATCCATGTTACCACATTAATTAGAATTTCATGACATAGGCATTTGCATTACATGCATTATGTTTACATTGTTGTTTGGAGAATATTTAAAACTTTGGTTTGGCTATGCATTTGCATTATGCAGTAAACATTTAAATCATGGTTGAAAATATGGTATTATGAGAATCTAGATTGTTGCATTTACAGCATTAAGAAAGCATTTGCATCATTGATCATGACATTCAGTCCATACAAAATTTTTACTTTGGTAAAAGTTTGAAAGTTATCTAAAAAAAATTTTGAATATTTTGATGAAGTCTTGAATCCTCAAATGAGAATCTTTGAATCTTAAATAAGAATCTTTAAGATATTTTCAAATGAGAACCTTTGAGTTTTTTAAATAAGAATCTTTGATAATCTTTGAGTTTTTCAAATGAGAATCTTTAAAAAGAATTCAAATAAGAACTTTTGAGATTTTAAATGTGAAACTCTAAGATTTATTACATGTGAGTCTTTGAACTTGAATGAGAAGCTTTGAACTTTTGGATGTGAATCTCTAAAATTTGAATGAAAAAACTTAAACTTTTTGGATATAAACCCCAAATTCGTCAAATGTGAACATTTGAACTCAAATGAAAAGCTTTGAATTTTTGGATGTGAATCTCCAAAATTCAAATGAGAATATTTAAATGTTGGATACGAGTCTTGCAATTTGTAAATGCGAATCTTAAGATCTTGCAAATTTGAATTCTTATGAAACTAAAATTTTGATAATCAAAATTCAGTGAATTCATGTGAAGCTGAAAGGTTCTTGCGAATCTGAACCTTTGGAATTTTGAACTCAAATTGTGAATCTTTGAGTTTTCAATACAAATTTCATCAGACTTAATCTATGACTCCTCTGGATATGATTGTCGATGAGCTTTTTATTTTTCAAAGTTATTATGCCTCTATTTAAAGGAGCTTTTTATTTTCTAAAGCTGTTGCGCCTCTGTTTAAAGGAACTTTTTATTTTTTAGAGTTGTTATACCTTTATTTAGAGGAACATTTTGTTTTTCAGAGTTATTGTGCCTCTATTTATAGCAGCCTTTTATTTTTCAAAGTTATTGAGCCTCTATTTAGAGGAACATTATTTATTTTTCAAAGTCGTTGAGCCTCTGTTTAGAGGAGCTTGATTTATTTTCCAAAGTTGTTGTGCCTTTGTTTAGAGGAACCTTTTATTTTTCAAAGTCGTTGAGTCTTTGTTTAGAGAAGCCTTTTATTTTTCAAAAGTTGTTGAGCTTCTGTTTAAAGGAGTCTTTCATTTATTTTTCCAATGTTGTTGAGCCTCTGCTTAGAGAAACGTTATATGTTTTCCCAAAAGTTGTGAGCCTCTGCTTAAGGGAGTCTTGTGTCATTCAGTCAGTTCGAGTGTCCAGTTATTTAAAAAAAAAAAGAAAAGGATGAATGTGTTGGGATGATCAATGCATGGTGTTTATGTTTTTGCACAATTCTTGTTGCATAAGAAATGGGCAAAGAGGGGCAACTATAGATACCTTAATTGGTATGGACTCCAGTCCATTGGGCCTGGTTCAACAGGGTCTGAACCTAAGCCCATCGGACCTAGCTCAATAGGGTCTAAGCAGTTAGGCCCAACTGTTTATTTTTTTGTTTATTTTTTTTAATTTTATTTTGATTTTTTATTTATTTTATTTTTAATTGATAATCGGATAATAGCTAAAAAAATAAAAAAATACAAATTCTGTCGTGTATAGGGTGCTGGCAGAATTGCAATTAGTTTTAATTTCCTTAGGTTCAGAAATAATGTGAAATCCAGTTAATAGTGAAACTTAGAGTTGATCAAAAACTCTTTTGATTAAGCCTAAAAATACCTACTGATCAGAAGCCTGAGAACACACAGAGAACATAGAAACAAAAACACAGAAAAAACAGAAAGTAATCAAAAAAATTTTGGAGTTTTTTTTGGGTTTAAAACAAAAAGGATTTTTCTGAAAATTTCAAATTCTGGTGAAATTTTTTGATGTCGGTTGAATTTTTCGATGATTTTTTTAACGCTGGTTAAAATTTTTGGCAAGCATCCTAAAATTCGATTAAAGATTTTGACAAGCTTGAATTTTTTTGTGAACGTTTGACGAACCTACCCAGATTCTAATGACTTTTTTTTAGAATCCAGTGAAGATTTAACAAGAGTTCTTTGGTTTCTAAAGAAAGAGGAAAAGAAAAGAAGGAGGAAGAGAGAGGGGGAGTAAAAATCTGAAGGAAAAAGGTTAGAACTTGGGCTTTTATATCGTTGTAAAACGATGTCATTTTGGCTTTAATAATACCACAGGATTCACGCGTTTTGCCAGTAAGTGACTGTACTAGAGCGCTAAACCTCCTTTGCTGACCCGTTTTCCAATCGATTCCCTTAGTCGAGCTGTGCCGCGTCGAGTCTTTGAATTGTTTCCCCGAACTGCTATCTGTGTCTGAAGCCGACCCATGCCTAAGCCTCCTAGTCGAGCTGTTTTTTTTTTTTTTTTGGTATTTATTTATTTATTTTATTTAGTTTTTTATTTATGTGTTTATTTTTCTTAGTATTTTTGCATGATTAAATGTTGAAAATTTTTTAAAAAATAGGGAAAATAAAATATTTTTTTAAGAATAAATAATAATTATATAATAATGAAATTTATAAAAATTTCAAATGGTAAATTTCTATAAAATTTTTAGGTGAGAAATTTTATCTAAATTCGTCCTAAATGGTGAAATAATTTAGATAAAGTTTCAATAAAATTAATTAATATTTATTTTCAATAAAAAATCAAAAAAATAAAAAATAAAAATTTGGTTGAAAATATTTGACAATTATCCAATTATGAGAATATTAGAAATTTCAAATGGTGAATTCCTAAAAAATCTCTAGGTGAAAAATTTCTTTAAATTTGTCTCAAATGGTGAAAGAATTTAAATGAAATTTTGATAAAAAAATAATTGTCATATTATTTTCTTTTTGAAAACAAAAGAAAAGAAAAAAAAAATTTCTAAATAGACTAAAATGATGAAAAATTTAAAAATTCAAAAAAAGAATATTTTTAATTTGACACTAATGGTGGAATAATTAAATTTATTTTTGACAAACAAAAAAATCAAAATAAAATTTTTTTTTTTGACGATAAGACTTCTTCAAGAAATCAAATAGAATTTTTAAATACTCTTGACGTAAGATAATATTTTTAAAAGTTCTACCAGATTGATGGAAGAATCTTAAAAGTTATTTTTAATATTTATAAAATTCAAGACCATTAGAATCAAAACGTTGGAATGAATTTAAAATAATATGATACTATCCTTTAGATGGGCATGTGAGAGTGCTTTCACATGTAACCGAACTCTCGAATCTCGTTATGATTTATAGATCCGAAACTATTCTTTTAAAAACCCTTAATCAAGCTTAAAAGCTTTTTAAAAAAATAGATTTATTAAGTGATCAATCACACCTAATTAAAAAAGATTGATATTGACTTCTTAATTTGTTAAATTTAACTATAAATTTTCATATCTATAAATTATGACAATATCATTAGAATTCAATTTATTCTAATTTTAGCATCTCTCTTCAAAGCACACATTACTAAAAAAAATTAGATAAATTTTGTACCATTTGTGACGAGTTCACTTTTCAAAAAATGGTGGAGATGACTTAAACTTCTTTGTACCATTCCAATTCCGAAAGGGTGTCATTTGCATGAGCTTGAATTCTATTTAAGTTGAATATGCAAAACATAAATTTTATGAGCACCCACCAGCTTAGGCCCGGCAAAGTATTGTGCATCAAAGCACGCATCGGTATATAACAAAAATTATTATTTTGTGAAGGAATTGATGAAGTCGCATCCTGGCATGAAAAGAGGAGATTTTTCTAGCAAAATATATATATATATATATATATATATATAAAGTTTAATGTATAGTTAATTCATAGAATTTTCAAGTTTAGATGCCCTGACCATGTTGAGGTACTCACTGAAATTTATAGAAAAAAGTGGTGGGAGGGGTAGAGAGATAATATAAGCATATAACTCCAACAAGGCATTTTTTACTGTGCAGCAAAGCATCCATGAAATATGCCATAAACATTCTATAGTATCTGAAACATCTTACGTTGGAATGGAAGTGCAACCAAAATTCATCTGAACACTGAACATATATGGCTGTCATAAAAAATTTCACGATGCGATCATATATGCATAAAGCTTTACCTAAGTGGCACTAGGTGACTGAAAATGACCATTTTCAACCAAAGAGGTATCTACAAAAGCGCTGCCATGCCTGTTAGTTATGCAGGTGTAGGTGATTGCTATGCTTGCTAGCCCGGTGAAAGCAATGCCTCATTTAACTTGTTTGTATTGCCAACATTTCTAGTTAAAATTTCAAGAGGAATATTTGATTTACAGTCCACAAAACTTCACAAGCAAATCAACAAATAGATGTCAGACTTCAAGAGATGCGTGAAAAAAGAAATTAAGGGCATTTATGGTTATATTAACAAGTGTAAAAATGATATATCCCTCATTTAACTTGTAAAACATATCCTTCTCAATGTATGCTGCTGTCTCGTTACCTGTATTTTCTGTTGATAGTTCTCTTTTCAAGGAGATTGATATCAGAAAGAGAATGGAGGCACAAGCTAATTAGATTAAATATCAGCCACGATTAAACGTGTCCCAATTGGGAATATTGGCAGTAGCCTCATTCACCATCTTCACAAGTCTCACCTGCAGAAATTGCAATGATTATGTTTTTAACTGGAGAAAGAAAGATAAAAATTACATAAATTGCAACGCAAAAGTCCATGTCAAGAAACTATTTAATTTGCAGAGTTTATATAAATACGCTTCAGGGATAGGGAAAACTGTCCTAATGTTAAAGCGAATGGCAAAATCTAAGGGTGATTGACTGATTACGCTATTGCTTCTAAAGGCAATGGCAGAATATGAGTTCCAACCCGCTAGTTGGTAGTAATTATGGCATTGATTATCACCAACTTAATGTCATCAATTACCACTCGCATTGAGTTGATAACTAAAGTTAGTAGTGAGGGGGAAATCAAGCTGAAATTTAGAATTTTTAATTTCCCAAATAATGTTCTGTCTACACAATGAAGATTGAAGCATCCGCAACATAATTTCAACTGAGTATAAAAATACAAAGCTGTTTGATTAACCAGTAATGATTCAGACACTAATTACAGCCCCCAAGTACATCCTGCTTTTGGGCACAGTAACTGATAAAAATTCACTCTAGGGTGTGGTTCTAGTTATGTTTACTCAGATGATCAATCTATCAACTTGTTATGGGATATAAAGCTTAGTTTTTTGTTGTTTGTTGTTGATCAATCTATCAACTTCTATTTTTACCAGGGGGCCTGTATTTATATTTTCCCAAAGGATCCCTAGAAAATGAAACTTATAGATGAACTTACCACGCTTTCAGGAACACCTGGAGGAGGCAAAGAGAGGTTTCTTGGTGGAGGCCCACTAAGATATGATCTCTTGTCAAAACGCCATTCTCCAATCTTTCCATATGTTAATTCTCCCTGTAATGCAAATGCAGAGTGAAGAACTTGTATAAAATATGGCTAGGAAGGCAAAATTCATCTTAAAGAGGTAAAATATCACAGCTTACACATTTAGTCTTCAAATACAACAAATTAGAGAGAGAGACATCCTTTTACCTTTAAATTGTAGTCACATCCATAAGTATAATGTATTATAAACTTCTTCCCCACTTCCAAATCCCAAGGTGGCTGATAACAAATAGAGATTGAAGTTAAATTTCAACTGGTGGTTAAAGGTCATTAAGGAAAAAAAAAGGGCCCATAACGTATTGCTAGAACCTGGACCATGAAGTCTTTACGAAGTATATGGCGCACACCATGCAGTGCTGATGCCACAGCATATGCATACCTAAGTTCAATCAAATGATCACCCATGTGAAAGGCCATATCAGGAAAAAGAATAAAATAAAGACAAAATTAATAAAAAGTTTCTCACATTTCTAACACCCATCCAAATTCCTTATCAGTTTCTGGGTCATCTTTCATTCTTAAAGAAACATTCATCCATGTAGGTGAAATTTCTTCCAGCACAGACTGAATCATATAAAACAAACAAACATATAAAACCATAAGGGATGCAACCAAAGAGGAAAATGAGGCAGATCACAAGAAATGGTGCTTTAAAATTTTAAAATTAACCAAGGAAATTTATAATTTCAAAAGTAATAAAATAGTAATTTACACTCAGATCAAATGTGCCACACATGCTACCGCAATCATAATGTTCTACCTTTCTAATAATCACAGGAGAATTGCCAATTGGATCAATATCTGTCACAGGACCCTTATCCTTGGGATAATACTTCCTAATAATATGTTCATGTTCAGCTGGCTTAATGTAGAAAAAAGGGAACCCTGCTGGATGGTTTCCATGAGCCAAGTTAGGTAAAGAGTTTACAAATACATGGTCAGGTTCAGCCATTAGAATGTATCTGCATCAGTCACAAAATGCAGTAACTTTCAGATCACACAAAGTTAGAGCAGAAAACACAAATGGTCTTATCGGTTAAAGTAACTCACTCTTCGTCAATTGTTGCTTTTTCCAACCACTGTACAAAAGCCCACGGTCTATTTAAGACAATATAACCCTAAATATGACATTGACACAGAATAAGAATATTTAGTCAAAACAAGGAGGTGCTTTAGTTTAATTTGTTTCTTTCAACTAATGCTGATGGAGGATTTACTTTAAAAAATATGATTCAAGTTTAAAATGATATAAAATATCTTCAACTCACACTAAAACATTTTGAACGAGCGTGATTTATATATATAGATTTGACAGAAGTATTTTGTATGTCCATCATTTTAGTTGCTTGTTCCCGGCCCTCCAATGTTCTAATATGATGCTAAGCTTGTAAGTGAACCATTGCTGAAATATCCAATTACTAAATCCATTTAAATAAAAGTCAATAATTAACATATTACAAAAAATTGAAGCAAAAGTGGTTGTAGCTTTCCTCCATGCTCTAGCTCAGGTATCATAATTGATGGAGAGAGTGAAAGTTGTCCTTCATCTTTTAATTAATATTTTAGAGCATCAAAACACATCCCATAGCCTTTCCTAAGTCTATTATCCTCCTTACTGAACACAAAATATCATCAGAGTTTCCCCTGAGAAGTCATGCAGACTACTCAGTAAATTATACATGCTCATATATACAAATGGGAAATGAAGAACTGAAACACTAAACGGCAGAAGACTTACCCGATCTAAACCCTCTGGAAGAGGATCAACAACAACAGTTGGAATCTCCTCCATCAAATTGTCAGGCTTCCCTGAATGCAAAATTCGAGTAAACTTTCCCATATCTGATCTGGGCATATCTTGTACCTTCTTATACCAATAATACATAATCCTACACTGCCATTGGCTATACGGAGCATCTGTTGCTGTGAGAGCAACATGGTACTTTGAATTAGAACCCCCACCTTCCTTCAAGTTCTCAGGCATTCGAATAATAGGATCTGACAAATCCCAATTCTCTGAACTAGACGTCTTATAGTGTATTATCATAGTCAACAGGTTATACGCCGCAAACAAAGATCCTAGGACTAAAAGTACCAAAAAGAGTGGCGAAACACGCTTCATCTTTTACCATAGAGTACAAAATCCTGCCTTCTCACAGCCACAACTCAACTAATTAAAATTATGCTATCTAGAGCAACATTTGAAGAGAAAATTCACAACAATTGCATTTAACCGCAAGTTTGTTGCTATAGAGTACAGAATTGCAGCGAGTAAAGAATACCCTTTATTGGAAACCTCAGTCAATGGATCATAAGTTCCTCAGAAATCCAAAGAATGAATCTGCATCAGTGTATTGCAAGCAACAATACACTAAGATATGAGTCAACGATGCATGAAAACGGCACTGTTTAAAAGAGAAGAATGAAAAAATAATATTAATAATAATAACAATAGTAATACAATCTAAAAACAAAAGGGTAAATCTGGGTATTAATCAGAATTCACAATTGAAAAAGAACAGATCTGATATTCTACTTAAAATATATATACTAAAAAAATACAAGCAAATGGAGCATAACCCAGAAGTCAAAAAATACAGAAACAACAAAAAGCAAGGAAAAGAAAACAATTTAATAGAGGAAGAGAGATGAATGCAGTACCTGAAGAGAGTTTAGGAGAAGTTGCAGAGTGGATAGAGATTTTGGGTTTCTGTTCAACGCCAATGGTGGAAGACGCGTAAGTCAAAGTTGGAAAGGTTGAATGCTTCTAAATTCTAATTATTATTATTTTTAAAGATAGTAGATCTTGGCCTTGGCTTGCCAATTTTTGGTTTGGTTTAAATTGTTTTTTCACATGTGACGACAAAGCTTGGTTGGATTTTGGCATATCACTTCACTTCTTTGCCTTTGTCTTATTTAATGTTATCCACGTCAATTTTTTTTTCCACTTTTGTGAAGTGTATGGATAATTTTATAGTTTAGGGCATTAGCATTTAGCACCCAAATATTTAGTTTAATTAATTTTTGTTGTCATGTACCTTGCACGCGAATATTTTTATTTATTTTTAAATAATAATCATATATTAAACATATAATTTAAATTATATTTAATGTATAAAATTGCTAATACAATAAAATAATAATTATCTTATATTATATTTAATTTATATCTGAAAAAAGAGATAAAAAAATATAATTCGGATTAATATTCACTTGGTATAAAATTATTTAATTTTTTTAAGTGGAGAGGATTATTTTTAATTTATATGTTAAACTTATACGTCTAATTATACCTTTAAAAATTATATCAATAATTTAAATTGTAAAAATTTTTTTAAAAAATAATTTTAACAAATAAATAAATTATCTTATTTTAATTTTTACAAATATCAAACACAAAAATAAAATGATATTATTTAATTTAACTTTATTTATAATTTTATTTTATTTTATTCTATCATAATCTTATATACCAAATATGACCTTAGTATATTATGTATAAATAATTAAAGTTAATGCCAATCCTTTTAAATATTAAATAGAGATTGTTGCTGCTTTCCATGAATTATTCATTATCGTCAATCTTTTATATTTCAAGTATGAAATTTGCAAATCTTTTTATTTTTAATTTTTTTAGCCAAATTTTAATCATATAGAAGAAAAGAAATCAAATAATCAAATGAAAACTCCAAGGCCAGAAATCAAATGGGAATTTAGAATTGAAAGGAAAATAGTTGTGTGAAATTATTGAGAAAAGGAACAAAAAATGAATCAATAAAAGAAAATCTAATCATCTTCTTTTACAATAATAGAGATAGATCACATTTATCTATGAAGTTAAAACTGTAGTGATATAAATCCAAAGAGGTTGTGCATAATTATATTGTTGTTCTTGAGGCCTTTCGAGCAAGAATGATCCAACAAAGCACACGATAGAACAGAAAGAAACCAAACATGATCCCAACATTCATCCACCTTGTATCCTTATCAAGCCCTCTACTCTTCAGGACATCATTTCCTGTTAGAAAACAATGGGAATAATCCGGAGGATGCCATGAAAAACACTGACTTCTCGCACTCCAATATTCATTTGTAAGCAGGGTATCCAATGGATACCTGTAAAGGGAGACATAGTACATGAAAAGCCAATACTTTGGGATGCTGTCTTTTGGAATGAAGTAGCCAGAGAAGAGAAAAAAGGCTCCAAGAACAGTGCAGATGAGAGAATTCCCTGCTATAAAATCAGGGGAGACTGCACTCAGGAAGAGAACCAGGGAACTTGCCATCAGGATTATGAGCCAAACCACAAAAATGAAAAATGTGAAAGCTGCAATGGAAGGATTAAGCCCCACAATCCAATAGACAGGAACAGCAAAAAGAATGGCTACTGCCATCAAGAAGGGCATGAAGACAATGGTGTTGGCAATCATGTACGAGGAAATTCTGTAGGCTCCCCTTGAGGCTTCCTTCATTAAAACTCGCCGTTCTTGGAGGTATATTGGAAGTGCTTCAACTGTTGAAGAAAGGAGGAAACTTAGACTAAATGCAAATAGACTTAATCTTTCAACGACCCCTTCTTCGTCTTGCCTTACCTTCACATAAACGCTTCCCAATCCGAATCCACCAACAACAGCTTGCATTGTCCTTGCCAAGAACAGCTGCTTAGTTCTATAAATGATCTTCCAGAATCTTGAGCAGAGAAACATAATTTCAAGCAAATTCGAAAACCAAAAATTTCCCATCTGTTTGTCATCGTTTTGTTGTTGAATTCTGTTGCATTCTTCGTCTGACCATACCAGATAGGAATCGGAGTCCCTGTCTTCTACAACAGAAATTTTGGAGCTTGACGCCTCCAGCGCAGGCATGATTTCCATTGCAAATTCTAGTGCATTCAATTGATTTGGAATTTGAAAGCCTAATTTCTGTATGTTTTCCTCAAGCAATTCAAGACTACCATGGTGGACAACAGAACCATGAGAAAGGACTAAGAATTTAGAAATATATCTAATAATTCTGTAGCTCGGTTGATGGATAGAAAGTAGAACTGTTCTTCCCCTAGCTTTGGCCATGGAAGCAAGAAGTTCAATCACTTGAAGAGCTGAAGTACTATCGAGGCCTGAAGTCGGTTCATCCAGGAATAAAATTGGAGGGTCATGGATCATATCAACACCAATTGAAACCCTTTTTCTTTCGCCACCAGAAATTCCTCTGTTCTCTTGATCGCCAACAAAACTGTTAGCAACATGTAAAAGGCCAAGCTCTTGCATCAAGCTCTCGACCCTCTCTTCCTTCTCTTTTGAACTCATTTCTTTGAGCCTGAACTTGGCACTGAACATCAGTGTCTCTCTTACAGTAAGTAGAGGAAGCAAATTATCCTCTTGTGCCACAAATCCACATATCTTCCTCAACTGAGCTGGACTAGTCATCCGATAATCATTGATGGAGATGCAGCACGGATCGAAGTCTTTATCATTTATTCTTCCTGATATTATCCTGAGAAGACTAGATTTCCCAGTGCCACTTGGACCAACAATGGCAAGGATTTCGGAGCTTCTAGCAGCAAAGCTGACCGATTTAAGTATCTCAACAGGCTTAGGCTTTTGCACCAAGTGGAAAAACGAACCAAGAATTGATCTTTCGAGGTGAATTGTATAGGAAAGGTTTCTCACTGTTAGTTTGTGAGAAGTACTTTTGGATTGGTCAGCTGAAGGTGGTGAGTGGTACAAAGAAGAGGAAGGGCTGGTGGATCCTTCAGGGGAATTGGAAGTTGAGAAGAGAATGACCGACTCATCTTCAGCATTGCTGGGTTTGTGCTGGAAGCAAGTTGCCATTGTTAGAGCTAGATTTTCAGTGTGGAGTGCATTTTGCGGAAGATGGTTGAGGGCTTTGAAGTGGGAATATAGAATTGGAGGTTGGAACAACCAAGTTTAATTGTAGAGCAAGTTTTTTTTCAGTGCTGGTGAAGGAGGTGAAATCTTTGGCAGGGGTTGGTGAACTGAAAAGATGAGAAAAAAAAAATATATATATATATATATCGAAACGTATATAGTAAGTATTATTTTTTGTAGACATGACTCGTTCCACTTTACATCTCTATTTCTTTTAGTCAAGTTCTTCCATAAATGGATTGCCAAATTGATCTAAGCTACATCTAAATGATGCTTCCAGTTGCAGGAGTTTCAAAAGCAGGTTTGAAAAATTGTGCAGCCAGGAAAAACAGCAGAGAAAGTAGACAACTCCTGTTCGGAAATTCTTTGGGATCAATGGAAAGATCTCCTAGTCCATGTTTGGCTACTTGATTCAAGCGGAGATCAATTTGATCTGTCATTGAAGAGCGAAAATCACATTTGTTAATTGTTATTTAATCTGATGATAGAATACCAAACTCTTAATTCAAGTCGTAAAAAATCTATGATTAACTAAAATACAAAAAAAAAAAGAAAAGTTGACATCTTAATCTAATAAAGAGAAATTAAAAAAAGATAATAGTAATAATAAATGAATTTACATGATGCTACACAACATTTTGATTTTTTTTTAATCGAACACTACGAATGGAATTCTCCCCCCCCCCCCCCCCCCCCCTTCCTCTTTTTTTTTTTTGCTTTCTAAGGTTTTCATAGTACTTGTATATGCACAATGTTAAAACTGTTGTATTTAGTGTATCAAAAAAATTAGTTGACTCCATTCACACTTTAAGGAATCATGGTGGAATAAAATAAAAGATAAAAGTTGCACAACAAAAATACAAAAGAGAAGCCAGGGGAATTGATATGGGCGTTAAAAGAAAATATTCTGTTTGTTCTATTTATTTGTTTATCTTTTTATTTGGGGATATCTCAAAATTATATATATTTTTTGGAATATCTAAAATTTTTATTTTTTATATTTTAAAATTATATTTTATTTTATTTTTTTACTTTTTGACATTAAAATTTATAAAATTTATAATTTTATAAAAGTTTTAATATTAAATATATTAAAATCAAAACTTTTTTAAAAATTTCGTAAAAATAAATGCATCTCAAATATTTTGAAACGAAGAAAATAATTAAATATTTAATAAATGAAATTAAAAATGTGCATGAGTAAAATTGAGCCAAATTCTGTAATACATAGAAATCCTAGATTTGGGTTCGAAGTCGACCTGTTCCACCCATTTTATTTTTGTAATTAAAATTTTACTTTTTTAAAAGTATATTTAAAGATAAAATAAGATTTAAAAAATATTTAAATATATGATTTGATCCAACGATTTGAACCCGGTTCATAAAATTGTGATTTTGTGGCTTTTTGTTGTCAAATAGACCTGCCTAGGGTCGGACCGGGCCCGTGGACAGATCACATCACTAACCCGTAAAATAACAATTACATGTATTGGGCAATGTCTCTCCGAGAGTCCAACACCAATTAAAAGAACGAAAAGTCCAAGAGTTATTCAGAAATTGCCATAACACAAATACTTGCTCTATCTTTTGCTCTCTTTTTTTTTTTTTTTTAAAATTTTAGTGGCCGATTTAAGATTTTTGGGTATTTACTTATATAATATATATATATATATAAATTTTAATAAATTTATCAATTTTATGGATAAAAAGTGTATTCAAAGAAAATTCTCTTAAAAAAATTTTTGTTTTTCAATTTTTAAAGATGTACAATGCACCTTATTTTTTAATATAGGTCCGCCCCTAAATGTTAAACTATATTTAGAATAGCAACTTCGTGAAAGAATATTAAAAATATCATTGTTCAAAAAACAATGTTAGCATACTCACTGGGAGCATGTTACATGCATCTTTTTATTATAATATTATAATTATTCAATTACAACAAAAAATTATATAAGGGTGCACTATTTATAGTTTGAGCTTCTTGTAATATTTAGATAGATTCTATTTTTATAAAATTTTAAATTATGATTAATTAATATAGTGCAATAATTGTATATGATATACTTTTATATTATAATAATAACTTTATTAGAAATAAGATATATTTATAAAAAAATTATCTATTAAATTAACTTATAACTTCAAAATTTAATCTCATCAATCAATTTTAAAATTTATGAGTTTTTCATATAAATAAAATTTTATTACATTTTGAATTACAAAATATGAAATATTATTCTTTTATTTTTAAATTTTATTTCTTAAAACTAAAATTTAGAATCCAAAACCTTTTAAGTACTACTCACTTTGACATATAGATATTTGACTTAATAAAAAGTGCATCTATTTCTTGCTCAAGGAATCGATTCGAATTTTATTCAAGTGATGATAAAAGTAAATCCCTTTTAAGTTAAAAGTATCTAAACACGTAAATATAACAAAATTTTGTTCACCTATAAATAATTAATTTTAAATTGAATACTCATCTAAAATTTAAGAGATTTCTTACTCGAAATCTTTTGTTTAACAATAAGGTTCCAAGTTCAATCCATATTGGACTAAAACTTAATGACAACCTCCATATCATGGGAGGTTACTTTATATATAATAAGAAATTATTCACTTCCATTTAGTGTAAACTTTATATATAACTAGATTAGTGCTCTGCACTTCGTTGCGAGAACATTACCAACGTTGAAAAAAATACAATGTAACTCTATTTAAAGATTGTTAATACTATAAATTTTAAAAAAATGAAAATAAAAAAGAAAAAGAAATAAAAATATTGAATTGCAATATTCTAAATTCTTTAAGATTTAGATCAATGGATTAAAATGATATTAGATATCAATTTAATTTATTTATAAATTACAAAAAGTAATTAAAGTTCTATATCATTGTGTAACTTTATTTGGGGAGGACGTATGAGTATGGCTTCATCTAGTTTGGATAGGCGATTTGTTGCAACAAGAACCATAACTTGTGCATTATCTGCATAATAATATATAATTATTAAATCATATAATATATAATATTATATTGTAACGTACATAAAAATTTGTTTATATGAAAGCTTGGGTGGATGATTTTTCTTTTTGACACATAAAAAAATTCTTAAAATTATTCTTTTTATAATGACATGTAAGATATTTTCTAATTTTAAGATATTTATTTAAAAATTATATATTTAAAAATTATTTAATTATCCTAAATTCAAATTTTAGTAAAAGACCACGTGAGAAATCTGTAGCCACTAGCTTATTTAAAAACTTCGTTTTGTCCGAGAATTTTTTTTAGAATTAAAAAAAGACCTTCGACTTTAAAATGGGCCTGATCGAAAAATTTTAAGCCTAAAATTTTAATTTCAATTTTAGTTTTAATTTTAGTTTTTATCTTTGTTTGTATTTTTTGTTTTTATTATTTTTAGTCAAAGATATAAAAAAAAAGAGTAAAAAGAAAAAGGGAGGAAAATAAAAAACGAGAATTATTGTTAAAGAAACCATAGATTCATCAAATTCCATAAATTAATAGCACAATTAAATCAAATCATAATAAAATCACAAAGTTAATTCACATCAAATCTCAGATCCAATTGAAATTGATATACTTTCTAAATTGAAAGGGATTCAATCCTTAAAAAGCAAGCACACCCATGAAAAATTCTTAGGGGAGGGAAAGCAAATCGCCTATCAATTTGGGCATTAAAAAAATTATGGGTACTGGATTATGGAATTCTAGAATATGAGAGAAGGTTTTCTAGTTTTGGTTTTTTTAGGTTTTAGATTTTTTTTTTTAGTTTTTGTTGTTTGGTTTTTGGAATCAAGTTGGGTTTTCTTAGATTTGTTTAATTTCGAGTCTTCTGTATGTAAGTTCTGAGTTTTCTAGGAATTTTGAGCTTGCTAGAATTTTTTGGATCTTTTTTAGGAATTTCTAGTTTTTTGGGTTTTTGTATGAATTTTTCATTGAACATTTGAAGTTTTTGGCGTGGCACATGGCAGTCAAAAGGTTTTCACAGTGGCTGGGTTTTGGAAATTAGGATATTTTTTTAGTAAAGTTTAAACTTTCTAATGGCTGGTTGAATTTCCCAACGTTGGAATCTAGGCTTAGAGTGGCCTGTTGATTTTCACATTTGGATTTTTAGAGAAAAGGCAGAGATCTTTTTTTATAAAGAGAGAGAGAAAGAGAACCAAGGCCTTTTGAAGAAAAATCTTTTTTTTTTTTTGCTTTTATATGAAAGTGAAATGACACCGTTTTGAAGGGTTCCTGACTCACATGTGACTTGGCGCGTTATAAATCTGACCTGATTGCAGGTTTTTTTTTTTTTTTTGCTTTGAATTTTTTTATTTATTTTTTTGTTTTATTTTTTATATTTATATTTTAATAATTATATAGTTGTTTGAATTAATGTGGTAAGAAAAGAAAGAGAAAAAATAGTTTACTATATTATTGCATGATATTATTTGCATGATAATTTTTGTTTATTCTAATTAATTTTTTTAAATTTAAAAAAGGGTTTTAAAAAAATATTTTTCAATCCTACCAAACTATTGGGAGATTTGAATTTTGAATTAAGTTTTACCAAACTATTGGAAGACTTAATGAATTTTCTTGAAAAAAAGTATTTTTTTTAAATCTCAGAAACATATTGGAGGACAAATTTTGACGAAAAATTTTACTAACATATTGGAAGATATTTCTAAAAAAAAAAATTATTTTACAAACAAATAAATTTTCAATCCTACCAACATATTTGAGGATAATCTTTGACATAAAGTTTTACCAACATATTGGAAGATATTTCTGAAAATAAATTATTTTCATAAATAAAAATTTTTTTTACAATAAAAAAATTAAATGAATCCAATGACAGAGCCTTTTCAGAGTGATACATTAGTCTTCATGAATACTTTTAAGGTGAGAAAATTATCTTAAATTGCTATCAAACTATTGGAGTAATTTTAAGATCAATTTTTAAAAATTAAATTATTTAGTAAAATTACAAATAGATTTTATGGCTTGGATAATTTGAAATCAAACTAATACCATATTTTGGATTGGCACTGTGAACTTGTTATAACTTTTGTCACACGTAATTACACTCTTAAACCTAAAATATAGTTTCATATACTAGAATATATCTTTTAAAGATACCCAAATCAAGTTTGGGACTCTTTTTTAAAATATGACAAATTTAGTTAGGTGACCAATCACACATAGACAGAAAAAAATTAGTGCTAACTTTAAAAGTATATGTCTAGTGGTAAGTCTATAAATTTATATGTTATGACAATTTGACAACTCTATTAGAGTGATCGAAAGTCAGACAAGTAAATAATTTCTCGTTATCAAAGCCTAACCCAATAAATTTAAGAAGTTTTTTCTTTGTTTGTATTTTATTTATTTATTGATTCATTTTATATATCTATCATTCATTTGCACATGCATAATATAAGCTTTATACCCAAGTTTTATTTCTTAAGAAAGAGTAAAATACCTACGCCTTCATAAGATTTTATGTTTCTGCATGGGTTAGTGAAAAACTTTCACTTAAATTGAATCATTTCCGCTTGTAGACTATAATGGGTGAGGATTAGGGTGCTTTATTAGTCTATAATGGACAATAATGTAAGGAACAATTTAGGAACTCTTAGATTGTCAAACCTTTGAACCCAACATGTAAATAAACCCTAAGGGTCCGAACCTAAGTTATAGCTATGCCTTTTCTTATGTTAAAATATCCTAAATAAGAAATATGATGTGATGTTTATTCTACTTGTAAATTTATATTTTTTTTATATATTATTTGCATAATAACCTTTTATGTTGTTCTTTGTAGTTATATGTATTATGTTGTTCTTTGTATATATTATGTGCCTACTAATCCTTTTCTTTTACTATACATACATTCATATCATTAGATTTATCATAAGGAGCAATTACTACAAAATAATTTTAATTAGAAAAATCTTAGCTACATCCATGAAGAGTCTAGTGAAGTTCTTTACTGGCCTGAAAAGGGAGTTTGAATAGTTAAAGCTTACAAATAAGAGACTAAAATAGGAAGTTCAAGCACTCAAATAAAAAAAGAATGACTAAAAAAATATATTTATTGACTTGAACACAACACAATCATCTATCTATCGAGAGCTGGGCCAATTTTTAAAGGAAAATAGGTAGTTGTAAGTAAAGCTATAAGAAAGGGATAAGGCTCTTTCTGAGGCACAAGGGCATATCTAAATGCTGAATGAAATGGTGGTTGAAATTGAAACATAAATGGGGGCTATGAATGAAAAATGTGAGCAAATAAATGAAGCGTATGTGAAAAAGCATGACTAGTTGGAGTCCCTCCTTAACAAAGTCACTGTGGTTGCTTAAAAAACCAAAGACATGGTAGAAAATGTTAAAAAATGAAAGATAAGGGTGCCACCAATAGGAGCACATGGCTAAGAATTATTAGATTTTTTTAATGAAGTGCACAGCCAATATCGACAAATTAAGAATTTCTTTCCTTAATAAATTCTAAACTTTTCATGGATCTAATATTGGTTTTAGGTAGAAACAACTTTAAATTCAATAAAGCTTTTTTTTTAATAATTATTATGTGGTAAATCCTCCTTATTGCATTCATGCATTTTTTGCATTCATTCTTATGCATAATTTGATGGTTCCATAAACATCACTCTAAATCTACACCTTAATTGTGAAAAATTAAAGTTCAAAGATAGCTAGACCTACTCACCATCAATATAATATTGGAGCTTAAGCTAGAAGAATAGAGTAAGACAATGCAAGCCATGCTGAGAAATTAAAAAAGTCTCAAAAGTAAATCAAGGGAGAACTAAGCAAAATCCTTAAAACATTGTGTAAGTTGAATAAAGGAAATGTGTTAAAAAAAATGTTTCACATAAAATTTTGATCCTCTGTATCCACTGAGTTATGGCTCATATCAAGCCCAATCTACTCAAAGTTTTTCACCATAACAGCCTAAATTTGTTACAAGCTATACTTATTCAGTAATGCCACCTACATTTAGCCAAGAGAATGTCCAAAGTTATATCAACCCTATATTCACTGAAAAGACAGTTGAACCGGTCTAAGTTCTCAATTTGGATGACAAAAAAAAAAACTAAAATTAAAGGTGGTTGAGTTCTTGTAGGACTCTAAAGTTTATTACAAGATGAACATGCTCGAAGAGAGATTGTGAGCTGTGAAAGGTATTAATATTTATGGCTCCATGGATACTATTGGCATTTATTTAGTTTTAGATGTGAATATACCTTCAAAGTTTAAGGTACTGGAGTTTGAAAAATATAATGGTACAAAATATCTCATCATGCATGTTATAATGTATTATCGTAAGATAATAGCTTACACCAATAATGACAAACTACTTATACATATATTTCAAGATAGTTTAACTAGTTATACTATAAGGTGATATGTCCAGTTAGATAAAACTTGCACTCAATCATGAAAGGATTTGACTTGTTCTTTCATCAAGCAATACCATCATATCATACATCTAGCCATTGATTGCCTTTTTTTATAAAATATGAAGAAAAAAGTAATAGAGTCCTTCAAAGAATATGCCCGCTGATGAAGGGATATAGCTGTTCAAGTTCAACCTCTTATGACTGAGAAAAAAATAACTATTTTGTTTATAAACACCTTGAAAATTCTATATTATAAGAAGATGATAGGAAACACAATAAAAAACTTAACTGATATGCTGATTTTATGAGAGATTATTGAAAATGCCATCAAGAGTGGTAAGCTTGAGAAAGAAAATGCTAGTAGTATAAAAAAAGGTGGGATGCTTAAGAAGAAAAAAGTTGAAACCCAAGCTATGAGTTTTGAAGGGCAACAATTTAGAGGTTATACTCCATATCCACCATTTGTTAATCTCGTTTACTACCCTATAATCAATAATATTGCACAAGTCTCTTACCAACCTCATTACCCAACCATGAATAATAACTCCTTAAGTTCTCATCAACTAGTTTTTCAAGCACCTACACATTGGCCTAGTCTTGTCACTACACTAGTTTCGAGGTCTAACAATCAAGCGAACAATTTGAGAAGATCTATGGGCAACCAAAAAAGAGCTCACATTAATCCTATCCCTATAACATATACTGAGCTATTCTCAAAATTGGTTAAGAATGACTTAGTATCTTTAGTTCTTTTGAAATCATTGAAGCCATGCTATCCTAAATGGTATAATATTACTGTCACATGTGATTACCATAATAGGAATATGGGTCACTCTAGAGAAACCTATCTTACTTTCAAGTATAAGATGCAAAATTTGATTCAAGCAAGCTTGGTGACCTTTAACAAATTAAAGGAATAAAATGTTTATAAAGACCCTTTGCTTGATTACCCAATGTCATAATTTTAGAAAAGATATGAAAAAGTTAATTGAAACTGCTTGTCATTTCATGATTTCTTTGGAATAATAGACTTCTTTTATTGTACTAGGATTTCATTTTATTTTTCATCACTTTAATAAAAGTAAAAATATGATGAATTTTCAAGACATTTCTTTTTTCATGTGAATCATTATTTTATGCTTTTATCTTTTCACATCTTTTCTTTGATTTCAAATAATGAATGTTCAGATGGTCATGACAACAATTCACAATTCAATTTTAAAAGCATTATTCATGTTGGTATGATTGATAAGCTAAATAAAAAAAATCTGAAAAAAATTTTTTACTCATTGAAGGATGAAACCGATGCAGTACGTGATCTTTGTTATTGATCAATAAATGTTTTCCATTGAGAGTATTTATGTTTGAGATAAGAAATGGCCATATTTCTTCTACCCTTTCACAAAAAAAAAAAAAAAATTATCCTTTGCAATCCTATTTGAGCCTATTAAATTTTTTTTTTAGGAACCCTCACCAAGGATCATCCTTACACTGGGGCAAAGTTTGAGAAGATTAAAAAATGAAGATCCTTAGTGATTTTAAGGGCAAAGCCCTTTTGTGCTTAAATTTTTCTTGGAAATGATAAAAAAAATATAAAAAAAAATTAATAGGGCAAAATGTTAAGATGATTTATATGAAAAAAAATGATTCTTAGTTTGATTATCTTTCAAATATAGTTTGGGCTTATTTTATCCATTTCTTTTATAACTCTCACCCTAGCCTAAATTACATCCCTTAAAAGTTCATTTTTATCAAATGTAAATACTCGAATTGAATAATTATAAATTGAATTAAAACAGATTTGCTATTGGATTGTTTGAGATTTTAATCAAAATGTCACCGATGGATCAATAGGAAAAAGAAATGAGAAGATGAAAGATGAAAGAAAGATGTGCAAAAAAAATGAATGAGAAAATGAAAAAAAAAAAAAAAAGAAAAAAGAGGACTTAAACTAAAAACTTGAAAAAATGATTTAAGTAAAAAAATAGAGACTCAAAAAAATAGTTTCATTTAAGGATCCTAGAAATATGGATGATGATTGGCTTAAAAATTGAGAAGATCAATGGAATGTGTTTTTGAGAAAGAATTCTGAGTTAAAGTTTAAAATTGTCTAAATAGTCATTATTTTAGATGTTAATATTTTATTTCCATAGTATTTTACTTTTGTTCACCTTTGATTTGTTATTGACAAGATTTTTTTATAATAAATACCCTTTTTTTTATTTGCATCTCCTAAATGAATTGAGAAAATATTTGTCATGAATTAGAATGATAATAAATAAATGAATGACAAGGTCCATAAAAGATTTTTCCATTTCTTTGAAAGAAATCCAAGATGACATCAGTGAAAAGAGCCTAAAAAGATTATTTGAAAAGGGCAAATGAGATAATCCAGTGATGAATACAATAATGGATTGGTCAACATAACCTATGAGTTATAACCAAATGAGAAAAATAACATGGATTGACTAATGGAATTTGTTTCGAGATCATTAGTGCTAAAAAGCTAAGAAGGAATATATGAGATGATGAAGTCTTGAGAATCTTATTACCACAAATGGAAATAACATTAATTTAGTGATATCTATATTCTGTTTGCATTGTTGTTTGAGCAAATCATCGATGAATAGTTAAATCCTTGATAATTGCATTTGCATCATAATTGAGGCAAGCATTTACATCATGTAAAGAACATTTGAATCATAGTATGACACTTGCATTATTATTTAAGACATGCATTTGCATCATTTAGTGAGAATCTAGATTGTTGCATTTGTATCATTTAGAAGGCATTTACATTATTATGATGACATTTGTCGCATACAAAAATTTAACTTTGATTAGAGAAAATTTTTTACTTTTGAATCCTTGAATGAAGAAAATCTTTAATGATGAGATTTTTTTAGATAAGGAGAACTTTTCAATTTTTTTTGAACTTATAAAGCCTTTGTTTAAATGAGCCTTTTTTAAAAAATAATCATGATTTATAAGACCTCCAGATATAGTCACTAAAATCTTTCGAATGAGAATATTTAAAATTTTGTTTAGGAATCTCTAAAATTTTTTGCGTGTGAATCTTTAAAATTTTAGATGTGAAACTTTAAAATTTTTTGAATAAGAATCTTTAAAATTTTGGATGTGAATCTCTAAATTTTTTTCGAATGAAAATCTTTAACTTTTAAGTGCGAACCTCTAAAATTTTTTGAATAACAATCTTTGAATTCTGGATGTGAGCCCTTAAATCACTGATGTGAATCCATAAAATTTTCAAATATGAAGATTTAAATCTTGGATGTCAATCACTAATAAAAAAATCTTTTGAATGAGAATCTTTTCATCTAGGAATTTTGGCAATGATGAAGTTTAAATCCTAGCGAACCTAAAATTCTTGTAAATATGAATTCTTGTGAATCTAAAAATTCTTGTGAATCTAAAAATTCTTGTGAATATGAAGTTTTTATGAATTTTTCATCTGAAGTTTTTACAAATCTGAAATTCTTGCGAATCTAAATTCTTACGAATTTTTAAAATTCTTGTGAATTTGAAGTTTTTATGAATCTTCCATCAAAGTTCTTGTGAACCCAAAGTTTGCGAACCTGAAATTCTTGCAAATATGAGTTCTTGCGAATTTAAAAATTCTTGTGAATTTGAAAATCTTTGCGAATATGAAACCTTTGTGAATATAGAACTTTTATGAAACTCGAAACCTTGCGAATCTGAAATCTCTGTGAAACTTGAAATTTTTGTGAATCTGGAACCTTTGAAAATCTTGAATCATTTACAAAATTTTGGAATCTTTGTGAAACTTGAAATTCTTGCAAACCTTTGCAAATCTTAACTTTTGGCGAATTTTGAAAACTTTCCAAATTTTTTGCAAAACTTGGAGCCTTGGAATATTTCAATTTCTATTATGGAACCTTGCAAATCTTTAAAGTTTTAAAACAAATAGTTAAATTTTCAAATTGTGAATCTTTGGATTTCAAGCTAAAAATTTTGAATTTTCAATATTTCTAAACCCGATCAAAGTGGATGTTTTTTAACATTTCCTAACTAAAGTTTTTAAAGTTGTTTAGCCTCTATATAGAGAAGCACATTTTTTTAATTTTAAGTTGTTGAGTTTCTGTTTAGAGAAGTTCTTTAAAAGTTTCTAAAAATTACATGCCTTTATTTAGAGGATTAAAAAAAAAAGTGGACTGATTTGGGCTCAAACATAATGGATGTCTATGTCTTTGTGCAATTCCTGTTTCATAGAAACTGTGCAAAGAGATATAGTTATAGACGTCCCATTTTATTAGAAATTTTTTCATAATAAAAAATAGACCTTTGACCATAAAATGGGCTTGATTGGAAAATTTTGGGCTCAAAAATTTTAATTCCAGTTTAGTTTTAATTTTAGTTATTATTATTTTTAGTCAAAGGTTAAAAAAAGTCAAAAAAAGAGAAAAAAATCTGAAACAGGGATTATTGTTAAGGAAACCATAGATTCATCAAAGTCCAAAAATTAATAACACAATCAAATTAAGTCATAATTAAATCACAGAACTAATTCACATCAAATCCCAAACCCAATTAAAATTGATATACTTTTCAAATTGAAAAGGATTCAATCCCTATAAAACAAGCACACCCACGAGGAATTTTTGGGAGGGAAGAAGCAAATTGCTTATAAATTTAGGCATTAAAAAAATTTTGGGTATTAGATTTTGGAATTTTGGCATTTGAAAAGAGGTTTTCTAGTTTTTTTTTTTTTTTTTTTTGGGTTTTAGATTTGGAGTTTCTATTTTTGGTTTTTGGAAGTAGTTCGGTGTTTTTGGGATTTACTTGATTTTGAATCTTTTGTATGAAAGTTCTGAGTTTTTTAAGAATTTTGGGATTGCTAAAATTTTTAGATTTTTTTTTGGAATTTTTTGGTTTTTTAAGTTTTTATATGAATTTTTTGTTGAACATTTGAAGTTTGTGGCAAGGCACACGATGGCTGAAAGGTGTAAACACCCCATTTTGTCCAAAATTTTTTTGGAATAAAAAATGGACATTCAACGGTAAAATGGGTTCGATTGAAAAATTTTGCGCTTAAAAATTTTAATTTTGATTTTAGTTTTAATTTTGGTTTTTAATTTTGGTTTTTATTATTTTTAGTCAAAGGTTAAAAAAAGGGAAAAAAAATAAGAAATGGGGATTATTGTAAAGGAAACCACAAATTCATCAAATTTTAGAAATTAATAGCACAATCAAATCAAATCAAATCACAATAAAATCACAGAGTTAAATCACATTAAATCCTAGATCTAATTGAAATTGATATACTTTCCAAATTGAAAAGGATTCATTCTTTATAGAGCAAGCATACCCATGGGGAATTCTTGGGGAAAAAAAGAAGCAAATCGCTCATCAATTTGGGAGTTAAAAAATTTTTGGGTATTAGATTCTTGAATTCTGGAATTTGAAAGGGGGCTTTCTAGTTTTGGTTTTTTTGGGTTTTAGATTTTTTTTTTGTAGAGTTTTTAGTTTTTGGTTTTTGGAATCAAGTTGGGATTTCTGAGATTTTCTTGATTTTGAGTCTTCTGTATGTAAGTTTTGAATTTTCTTAGAATTTTGGGTTTGCTAGAATTTTTTAATTTTTTTTCTAGGAATTTTTAGGTTTTTTGGGTTTTTGTATGAATTTTTCATTGAACATTTAAACTTTTTGGCGAGGCACACGATGGTCGGAAAGTTTTCATCGTAGCCAAGTTTTGAAAATAAAGGTTTTTTTAGAAAGTTTAAAATTTTTGACAACCTATTGAATTTTTTAATGTTGGAATCTGGGCTTAGAGTGCTCGATTGATTTTTATGTTTAGGTTTTTAGAGAGAAGGCAGAGTTTTCTCTTACAGAGAGAGGGAGCCAAGGCCTTATGAAGAAAAACTATATATTTTTGCTTTTATATGCAAGTGAAATGACATCATTTTGAAGGGTTTTTGACCTCCGTGCGACCCGACGACCCGCACGTTAACTCGCAGTTCAAATTCGACCCGATCACAAGTTTTTTCTTTTTTTTTTAATGCTTTGATTTTCTTTTACGTTTGATTTTTATTTTCTTATTTTATTTCTTTGCTTTATTTTTTATATATTATATTTATATTTATATTTTAATAATTATTATAGTTATTTGAATTAATGTGGTAAGAAAAGAAAGAGAAAAAAATAGTTCACTATACTATTGCATGATAATATTTGCTTGATAATTTTTGTTTATTTTCATTGATTTTTTTTATATTTAAAAAAAGGTTTTTAAAAAAATATATTTTCAATCCTACCAAACTATCAAAGGATTTAGATCTTAAATTAAGTCTTATCAAACTATTCAAAAACTTAATGAATTTTCTTGAAAAAAAATATTTTTTTAAAATCTTACAAACATATTAGAGAATAATTCTTGACAAAAAATCTTACCAACATATTAAAATATATTTATGAAAATAAATTATTTTCACAAACAAATAAATTTTCAATCCTACCAACATATTAGAGGATAATTTTTTATAAAAAATCTTACCAACATGTTGAAAGATATTTCTGAAAATAAATTATTTTCATAAATAAAAAATTTTTTTACAACAAAAAAATTAAACCAATCCAACGATGGAGCCTTTTTAAAGTGGGACACTAATCGTTATAAATACTCCTAAGGTGAGAAAATTATCTTAAATTGCTACCAAACTATTGAAGTAATTTTAAGATCAATTTTCAAAAATTAAATTACTTGGTAAAATTACAAAGAGACTTTATGGCTTGGATAGTTTAAAATCAAACTAGTACCATCTTCTAGATGGCCATGTGAGGATGCTATAATCTTTTTCTTGCTAATTGCATTCTCGAACCTAAAATCTGATTTCATATACTAGAATATACCTATTAAAGATACTTGAATCAAGTTTGGGACTCATCTTTAAAATAAAACAAATTCAATTAGGTGACCAATCACACATAGACAAAACAAATTGGTGGTGACTCATAAATCTATATCTAGCAATAAGTTTATGAATCTATACGTTATGACAGCTTAAACTATAAATTAAATTAAAAATTAAACTGAGCCATTTCAAACCAATATGGCTTTATTCTAATAGATGAAGTCACCTAGATGTGAGCATGTGTGGTTGGATAAAAAAGAGAAAAATGCAAAGAAAGGAAAAGCAAACCATTTTTGTGCCTACCCATGCTATTCACCCTTTTAGAGTCGATTCACTTTGGCCTTTATAGTAGAAGGAAAATCATATGTCAACCAATTAGGAACCTACCTAATTACAAAGTTAATTAGATGTACAACAGCAATTGGGGAAAGAAAGAAGTGGTAGAGAATGGTGGAAATTATATTAAACTGAACTTTTACGTAGAAATTTAAGAATATAGCTTGAATGCTTTATACATTTAGTAGGAATTATTGTTTCCAATACCTTTATTCAAGTGAATCTAAATTTGAAATAACCGTATGTATTCGATTTCTCTTATAGACAATACATGAAGAGAGAAAATATTTGATTCGTTCTCTTTTGCTTTAGCTTGTTCCCAAATTTATTTACTTTTTGAAAATCAGACTTCAAATATACCATGCATGTTATGGCTGAGTAAACAGTGACTTTGGTATTAATAATTTTACACTGGATCCATCATATTTACATTTAATACTTAAATCTATGAGGTTTTGAAAGAATTACAAAAATTATCACATAATAAAATTATATTTGTGAAGTGCCATTACCAACCATGTATAAAAGTCCTATGG
Source organism: Durio zibethinus (assembly GCF_047325235.1). NCBI lineage: Eukaryota > Viridiplantae > Streptophyta > Magnoliopsida > Malvales > Malvaceae > Durio > Durio zibethinus. Next base: position 7,876,556 of record NC_143167.1, on the reverse strand, counting down.
AAAAAACTATAGCAAATAAGATAATTTTTTATTAACAAACCTCAACAATAAATTTAGCACACACTACTCACGTTTTTTCTCATAATTTCCTAATAGTTGCATATCTTTGCTCCTTACCATCTTCAATACCCCATGGGTTGGTAAAATCCTTAAATTATAATCAATGAAGCTAGCCCAAACATATGTGTGCTCTTTAAGAGATGAGGCCATCACAGGTGAAAGCAAACAAAAAAAGCTTTTGAATGTCCCAAAAAAAAAAAAAGATTGCAATAAGATATGTATGAAGTCCTTTATTCTACTATCATCAAATACCTGAAAGACATTCAAATATGAAAAAAAAAAAAATAGCTGACTAGCAAATCATTTCTTTTAATTACTCATGTTTACATTCACAAAAAACTATAAATACACTTGGGAAAAACATGTATAAGCATATAATTATGAAACTGAACATAAACAAAAAGGCTTCGGTTAGGTGGCAACAAAGTTATAGTCAACAATACAGTGACAATTTTCAGCCATTAGGGTCTAGGAAGACTAATACTATGGATATAAATTATGTAATTACTTGGAACAACTAACAAAAAATAAGAAAAAGAAACGTGGTCCATTTCTAACATAATTAATAGCCAGCTAACAATAAGACATACAAAGAATAGATAATTTAACAGGAATAATACCCCAAGCATCTGCTAGGCTCTTGAAACATTCAATCTAGAATCTACAAAAAACTACAAATAGAAAAATAAAGTATTTTTCAGCTTTCTTTACTCATGTATATGAAGAACAAACCTCAAACAACCATTAAAAAACATAAGTTTTCACCAAAAAATGCAAATTTTAACTTGACTTAATTCAAACTTCATATTTTATTTGGAAAAGACATATAAGTATGACCAACACTTGTTGACCCGAGTGGCAAGGAGCTCGATTCTCTTTAAGTAAGATCTCAGTTTTGAGTCTTGTAAATGAAAAAAATAGGCTTGAGAGAGCTTACCCCTTATAAGGTCTAACTCAGCTTGACTTCGGATTAGTCGGGGCTCAAAGTGGCTACCGAACATCGAGGGGTCCCAGATAAAAAAAAAAGACGTATAAGTATGACTTCATTTAGTTTGGATGGATGGTTCATTGCAGCAAGAACCATAACTGGCTTCATTTAGTTTGGATGGATAATTCATTACAACAAGAACCATAACTCGTACATTCTTTGCACAACAATATACAATCATTAAATTATTTATTATAATTTAAAAATAAAACCTAGAACATTATTCAAACATCCTTTCATCCTAAAACTCAAAAGATGATACTTTGTTAGGGAATGATAATAGCATATAATAGCTTTTAGGTATAAAAATACTCACGATTAATGGAAACCCATCCCATAAAGCCGTGGACTCGATCTTTTTGTTCATCATTGCTTATGATCATAAACATGCAGATATGTATACTCATGAATAGTCAAAATAGATAATGTTTTAAATAGTTTAATTGTGTTTACTTATCCCTTTACTTTTGCATTGCAAATATACAACAATTTAATGAAAGCAACAAATGAAAAAAAGATTTAAAAAGAAAGAAAAGTAAGTTCATGAGAAGCTAAGATTTTTTATGATTAAAACAATTCAAGATCTATACACTCTTAATACCAAACTTGAATAATCAAAATTAAGACATTCCCCCCTGCCTTTTAACTCATTTCAATGAGTAATTTCAAAAGATTTGATCCATTCATGAGTAGTTGGAACTAACAAATTACAAATCTTTTAAAATGAAAGCAAAAATAACAAAAATAAAAAGAAAATAAAATCATAATCATAAACAAAAAAACAACTAAACACTTTTCATATTAGTACCTTTTCATATGAAAGTTGCGTAATTATCTAAGTATTAATTATTCTTAATATCCAAAGTTAATCTATGTAGTAGAGCCTCTATTTCCAAAAATTATTTTTTTTAATTTTTATAATAAATCAACAAGTAGACATTCCAGTCTAAAGGTTTTCTAAACTTTGAAAAACATTTATAGAGTTTAGTAATCAAATCACTTACCAAAAAAGAAAAGGAATACATTTTTTACATCCTGTTTACATGTGAATTTGACAAAAACAAAACCTTTAGATAACCTTAAAAAAAAGTACAAAACCATTACATGAATAAAATAAATACAAAATTTAATTCAAAATTTTAAATGGTTATATCTGATGAATAAAATAAATACAAAGATAAAGATTTTATGAACATACCAAAGTTCTTCAATCTGCTAACCTTTGTCAAAACAATTAAAGAGAAATTTAAAAAAAAAAAAACATACAAGGTAGAGATTTACACAAAAAAATTCATAATACTATGTCATGCAACAACTTACCCCAAATCTAAAAAGATTGTGAGTAACCTTTTTTGCAAGACATAGGATTGATACATCATGAACCGTCAACAACATGAGTTCGATTAGGGTTGAAACCCATACCAATTGGAATGCTAGATTGGGACTAATCTTTTGAACCCATTCAAGCCATTGTTGATCTTCGATTTTCCTTTTCCTTTCTTTTTTTCTTTGATTTTCTTGACCATCTCTCTCCACCAACATTAAAACCCATGCCACCTAGGATGTATACATCCAGTCGAGACTGATCTTTTGGTCTTCAAAAAATTCAGAATACTCCAATTTACTAAGCATCACATGTCATAACGTCTAGATCCGGGGATCTATCGCTAGACATTAACTTTTAGGGAGTCGCCACCAATCTTTTTTTATCTAGGTGCGATTGGCCACCTATAGAATCTGTCCTTTCAGGGAACACCTAAGCTTAAGGGTCCCTAAAAGAATAGGTTCAGGTCTGCTAACCAGAACAGGGTTCGGGAGTTCGATTACGTGTGAGGAAGGTTATAACACCCTCACAAAGCCCATCAAAAGTTGGTACCAGCTTAAATTTATGTTATCCAATAAGCCTTAAAATTTTATCATGTAATTAATTATTGAAAATTATTCTCAATTGACTCTAATACTTTTAGCAAAAAATTGAGAAAATTCTCTCACCTCAAGAGTATGCAAGAAAAACTACTGTTTCACTTGCAGAGGCTCCGTCGTCGGCTTAATTAAGGAAAAATCAAAATCAAAATCAAAATAAAAAGGAAAGAAAGGATAATTGTTCTTGTGTAGGAAAAATTGATACTTTCTACTTTTCCCCAAAAATTATTTTTTTTGAAATTTATTTTTAAGGAAAATTGATACTTTCAACTTTTCCCTAAAAATCCCTTTTTTGAAAATTTATTTTGTAAGGAAAATTGATACTTTCAACTTTTCCCTAAAAATATTTTTTGGAAATTTCGATTTTCAAGGGAAATTGATACTTTCAACTTTTCCTCAAAAATCCTTTTTTTGAAAATTTACTTTTAAGGAAAATTGATACTTTCAACTTTTTCCTAAAAATATTTTTTGGAAATTTTGATTTTTAAGGGAAATTGATACTTTCAACTTTTCCTCAAAAACCCTTTTTGAAATTTATTTTTAAGGAAAATTGATACTTTCAACTTTTGCTCAAAAATATATTTTTTTGAAAGCTTGATTTCCAAGGAAAATTGATACTTTTAACTTTTCCTCAAAGACCCTTTTTTGAAATTTATTTTTAAGAAAATTGATACTTTCAACTTTTTCCTAAAAATATTTTTTTTTGAAAATTTTGATTTTTTTATTTAAAGAAAATAGAATAATAAAAAAATAAATAAAAATAAAAAATAAAGAGAAGTAAAACAAAAATAAAAATAAAATAAAGATAAAAAGAATATTAAATAAACCTAATCTAATAAATAAAAAAATAAAAAAAATAAACAAATAAATGAAAATAAAAAAATTCAAAAAAAAAAACCTGGAGCAGCTCGGCTCGGCTCGGCTCGGCTTAGAGGGGTAGACACACGCGCAGGTCAGGAAGCGGGTCGACGCTCGGGTCGGGTCGGGTCTCGACAAAACGCGCGGATCCTCCGGGTTACTTAAAGCAAAAACGACATCGTTTTGGGAGGATATAAAAGGCACTTCCCTCTGTTTTTCGACAGAAACCTTCTCGCCCCCTCTCTCTTTTCCTTTCCTTTTCTCTCTCTTCTCTCTAAAAGACCGAAGAACTTCGATTGAAGATTCACCAGATTCTAAAAATTTTCATCGGAATCTGGGTTTTTTCGTCGAAAGTTCACCAAAAGGTGGTCGGAAAGTTGGTCGATTTCTGGATCCTCGTCGAAAACTGGGCAGCTCGTCGAAAACTTCAAAATTTGCCAGAATTTTGGTCGAAAAATTCAACCCTCGCCGAAAAATTCACCGAAATCTGAAAATTTCCAAGAAATTTCCAGAAAATTTTTTTGCAAAAAATTTCTAAAAAATTATTTTCGATCCCTACAGCTATCCTAACACTTCTCAACCTTCTTTAGCCTTCGAAAACTCTTCTACACACCTTTTTTCTCTCAAATTCAGTAGCTTTGCTCGATGTTTTCTCTGTTCCAGAAGGTCCCTTTTATAGGGATTGATCAGGAGTTCCTGATCAATCTTAATTCTTCCTTGGACAGGAATTCAATCTTTGAGTCCAATCTGGACTCTTCTGATTGAATTCTCATTCATAATGGGATTCTTCAACTTTCAATCACAGCCCTCCAAAATCAAATAAAAAAAAATAGATAATTAGAAAAGATAGGATAAAAAGGAAAAAAAATAATAATCAGATAATAAAAAAGAATCAGATAAAATTAACAGATAATTTAAAAAATAAAAGAAGATAAACCCAAAAATATATTACAAAAAAAATAAATAAATAAATCATAATAATAATATAATAATAAATATATAACTATATACATATAAATCTACTCTAAATAAAAATAAATAAATACAAATATACAAAAGAAAAAAGAAAAAAAAATACAGGACAAAAAATTCAATTGTGCCTTACCCATTTGGGCCTGGACCCAATTCGGTGTCTACAGCTGCCCCTCTTTGCACATTTTCTGTGAAACAGAATTGTGCAAAGATGTAGACACCCAATCCAAACTCAACTCAACATTGTCATTTTTTGTTTTTTGTATTTTTTTTTGTTTTTTTGTTTTTTTATTTTTTTTACCAAAGCTCCTCTAAACGGAGGCTCAACGATTTTGAAAAGTAAATTGCTCCTCTAAACAGAGGCATCGCAACTTTGAAAAATAAATTGCTCCTCTAAATAGAGGCACCACGACTTTGAAAAATTAAATTGCTCCTCTAAACAGAGGCACCATTGAAAAATTAAATTGCTCCTCTAAACAGAGGCACCACGACTTTGGAAAATAAATTGCTCCTCTAAACAGAGGCACCACGACTTTGAAAAAGTAAATTGCTCCTCTAAACAGAGGCACCACAACTTTGAAAAATAAATTGCTCCTCTAAACAGTGGCACCACGACTTTTGAAAAGTAAATTGCTCCTCTAAACAGAGGTACCACGACTTTTGGAAAGTAAATTGCTTCTCTAAACAGTGGCACCACGACTTTTGAAAAGTAAATTGCTCCTCTAAACAGAGGTACCACGACTTTTGAAAAGTAAATTGCTCCTCTAAACAGAGGCACCACGACTTTGAAAAAGTAAATTGCTCCTCTAAACAGAGGTACCACGACTTTGAAAAATAAATTACTCTTCTAAACAGAGGCACCACGACTTTTGGAAAGTAAATTGCTCCTCTAAACAGAGGCATCACGACTTTGAAAAATAAATTGCTCCTCTAAACAGAGGCACCACGACTTTGGAAAAGTAAATTGCTCCTTGACAATCATGTCCGAAGGAGTTGAAAGTTGTGTTTGAAGGAATTTCAGGGGATTATGCCCAAAGGTCTTATAAATCAACCCTGATACCAAAAGACATCCTATTTCAAGGATTAGGAACTTACCTGACAAGCTTTTTCTTTTTCAATTCTGTAAAATATCTTCATATCTATCTTCTCCATATGGGATGTTGGAACACCCTTGCTTCTTGAATTTATACACTATACTTTCCTGAAAGTAGTGTATGCTATGCAAATGCATATGAATTTCAATGCATGCTATGCAAATATTGGCCAAATAATTCCTATTCAATGTATGGTACTCAAGTTTCTCAAGCTCTTTTTTCCTTTATTGGGTGTCAAGTCCTTTGATTCTTCAAGGATCCAATTGCACTGCTCTTCTAAGATCGAACCAGTGTAGCTTTTAATTATTACTTCCATTCATATTCTTCCTGTAACAAAAAATCTCTTCCCAAATTCAATGTCTTAACCAGGAGCTGAACATCTCGATTCTGCATTTATCACTCTTGATTTATTCCATGTAATGTAAAGATCTTTTTATGTTGTTATTCATTCATCAATCATTATTTCAAACTCAAAAAGTGAGAATGCATTTGCACATTTCTTTCATGATGGGGTATTAAGAAGAAAGAGATATGAATGGTAGGGAAACAAGTCATAAAAAAAAGGCACAAAAAATGAAATAAAAATGTTTTTTTATTAGCAAATGTTGGCAAACTTTGGCTAAGAAAGAATTACAGGGATAGGTATGGGGACAAAGCCTAAAATGAACAATCAGATAATCATGATAACACATCTCAAAGTTTTCTCTAAAAACTCAACCCTCTGATGTATTTAACAACTTGAAACTCATCCGAATTTGCTAGTCTCCATATCAGTGGACTTTCAGATTCGATGTTGTATTCTCCTTATCTAAGCCGCCTTTTCAGGTTTTCAACTTAGACAAACCCCCTATGACTCAAACAGCCCTTTTAGGGTTTTCGCCTTGAGTCCTCATTTTTTAATCACTTTTTCATTTTTTTCATTTTTTTTATTTTTTTTCTTCATTTTTCATTTTTTCATTTTTTTCTTTTTTTTTTATTTTTTTCAAGCATAGCACTTCTTCACAGCATCAAAATTTATAAGATGGGGTAAATCATTTCCATCCATCTCGGTCAGTATCAACGTTCCACCCGAAAAAGCTCGTTTCACCACATACGGCCCTTCCCAATTCGGAGTCCATTTTCCTCTACTATCGTGCTGGATTGAGAGAATTCTTTTCAAAACCAACTCTCCTTCTCGAAAACAACGGGATCGAATCTTCTTATCATGAGCCTTCATCATTCTCTTTTGATATAGCTGACCATGGCACAGTGCAGTTAATCTCTTCTTTTCTATGAAATTTAACTGCTCATAACTTTCTCAAATCCATTCACCTTCTTCCAACTCGACTTCTTTTAAGACTCTCAAAGAAAAGATCTCTACTTCCACTGGTAGTACAACCTCCATCCCATAAATAAAAAAAAATGGGGTTACCCTAGTAAAGGTGCGAACTGACGTTCAATATGCATGCAATGCGAATGGTAACTTCTCATACCAATCTTTATAAGTCTCGATTATTTTCTCTAAAATCCTTTTTATGTTCTTATTGGCCGCCTCAACTGCCCCATTTATTTTCGGACGGTATGGTACCGAGTTATGATGCTTGATTTTGTATTGAGCACATATTTCTTGCATCATCTTACTATTTAAATTCTTAGCATTATCTGAAATGATTCTCTTCGGAAGTCCATATCTACAGATGATCTCTTTCTTTATGAACTTGCAAACCACGAAGCGTGTCACATTTACATACGATGCTGCCTCTACCCATTTTGTGAAGTAATCTATCATCACAAAAATGAATCTGTACCTGTTAGAAGCCTTTGGGTTGATTGGACTAATAACATCCATGCCCCACATTGAAAATGGGTTGGTGGTGCCATAACATGTAAAACAGATGGCGGAGCACGAATCCTATCAGCATATATCTGGCATTTATGACATTTATGAGCATAATCAATGCAATCGTTCTCCATAGTCAACCAATAATATCCCGTTCTCATGATCTGTCTTGCCATCATATGTCTACTAGTATGTGCCTTATATATTCCATCATGCACCTCTTTAATGATTTTCTTCACTTCAGTCTCATTTACGCACCTCAATAATATTTGATCCTTGTTTTTTTTGTACAGGACATCCCTATCTAGGAAAAAACTCATAGCCAATCTTTGGATGACCCTTTTATCATTTTCTATTGCATGAACTGGATACTGTTGATCCTTGATATACTGTAAGATGTCATAATACCAGGGTTTTCCATCTTCTTCCCCCTCTATATTAGAACAATACGCTGGTCTATCCTTAACATCTAACTTGATAGGCTGAATGTCGGTATTATCATTAATTCGAATTATTACAGCCAGAGTAGTCAATGCATCAGCAATCACATTCTCTTCTCGAGGTAGGTGATCAAACTGGACATCTTCAAATTGTTTCATCAGCTCTAGAATATACTTATGATATGGAATGAGTTTTGAGTCTCTCGTCTCTCATTCTCCTTTCAACTGATATATGACTAGAGCTGAGTCTCCAAACACTTTCAGTACTTTCACTCTTCTATCTATAGTAGCTTGCAGGCCCATGACACATGCCTCATACTCAGCGATATTATTTGTGCAATTGAAATTTAACCTTGCTGTTACAGGGTAGTATTGTTCTTTCGGAAAAATCAAAATTACCTCAATTCCATGTCCCAAGACATTAACAGCTCCATCAAAGTACATTCTCCAACATTTATGCTCCCCTTCCTCCAGTTGAGAAATAGTCATTAAGTCTTCATAAAAAAATTCTAGCTTTATCAGCTCATACTCTTTAGTAGCACGATCTATAAGAAATTTTGCTATAGCGCCCCCTTTTATTACTTTTTGGCTCACGTATATGATATCGTATTTCGAGAGCATTACTTGCCATCTAGCGATTCTCCCAAACAAAGAAGGCTTCTCGAAGATATACTTAATGGGATCCAGTTTCGCTATGAGCCACGTAGTATGGTAGAGCATGTACTGTCTGAATCTTTTGACGGTCCATGCTAATGCACAACACATTTTCTCCAATGAAAAATACTTGGATTCATACTCCGTGAACTTTTTACTCAGATAGTAAATAGCTCTCTCCTTTCGACTAGCCTCGTCTTGCTACCCCAGCACACATCTCATCAAATTTTTACATACAATTAAGTATAAGATTAAAGGTTTCCCTGGAACAGGTGGCACCAATACTGGAGGGTTTGATAAATATTGCTTAATTTTATCAAACGCCTTTTAACATTCTTCATTCCATTTTCCAGGATTATCTTTACGGAGAAACTTAAAGATGGGATCACATTTGTAAGTAAGCTGAGAGATGAACCGAGAAATGTAGTTCAATCTTCCCAAAAAACCTCAAACTTCTTTTGGTGTGCTAGGAGGTGACAAATTCTGAATGGCCCATATCTTATCGGGATCGACTTCAATTCCTCTTTCACTGACTACGAAGCCTAGCAATTTTCCTGACTTTATCCCAAAGGTGCACTTGGCTGGGTTTAATTTTAGTTGAAATTTTTTCAACCTCTCAAATAACTTTCTGAGGCTGGTGACATGATCTTCATCCCCACAAGACTTTGCAATCATATCATCTACATATACTTCAATCTCTTTGTGCATCATGTCATGGAAGAGTGTTACCATGGCTCTTTGATAGGTTACCCCAGTATTCTTTAACCCAAAAGGCATGACTTTGTAACAGAAGGTTCCCCATATGGTCACAAAAGTAGTCTTTTCCATATCATCTGCAGCCATCTTTATCTGATTATATCCTGAGAAACCATCTATAAAAGAGAAAATTGAATGCTTAGCTGTGTTATTTACCAGTGTGTCAATATGAGGTAAATGAATGTTATCCTTTGGGCTAGCCTTATTCAAGTCTCGATTGTCCACACACATTCGTACTTTTCCATTTTTTTTAAGAACCGAGACTATATTGACTACCCATTCTGGGTACTTAGCCACTTGTAGAAAACCTGCATCAAATTGTTTCTTCACCTCCTCTTTAATCTTTAGTAGCATTTTGGGCTTCATCCGTCTCAATTTCTACTGAGCTGGCTTACATTCTAACTTTAAGGGCAATTTATGCTCCACTATCTCTGTGCTCAACCCTGACATATCCTGATAAGACTAAGTGAATATATCTACAAATTCTTGAAGTAGGTCTGTCAATCGTTGTCTATCTTCAGATGAAAGTGAAGTGCCTACTCTGACCTCTTTCTTATTTTCTTCATTTCCCAGATTCATTAAGTCCACTACCTCTTGATGAGGCTCAATTGGCTTATTTTCTTGTTCAATCATCCTCATTAGGTCCGGAGGCATAACATATTCTTCAAAATTCTCTTCATTATCAAGTTCATCAGTATTAATCAAATTCTCAAAGCTAACCTCTTTATTGTTATCATGATTATCTTCATGTTCATTTTAAAGACCTGAAATTGAATGAAATGGGATATGTTGGCAAGATGTGCTTGGAAAGATGGAAATAATGAAGACATAAAAAGAAATGAATGAAAATGCATCCTTTTTATTTTTTATTAAAAATAATAAATGATGAATGGCCCAAACAAAAAAAGATCATCCCATAACCTTGGGCAAAAGCTATTGAGATGTTACAATTACATTGTATCAAAATTAAAAGTCAAAGGCATTTTGATGGCACTCCAATTGTTCAGCTCATAATCTGGTGGACAAAGGCGAACCCACTCCTCTTGATTAACCTTCACTTCATCTTCAACAGCATTAATGGCTAATTGGGCAAAATCGTCTTCCACACTATTTCTTGCATCTGGGTTCATGAATCCTCCAAGTCTGAAGGTTTCATATAAATATGGGATAAACATCAATCTTGGTGTCTTTCTTGATGGCCTTCTTTTGACTTCTCACTCTGTCATCTCATAGCCTAGGCCCATCCTATCACTATTGTCCGTTATTGTCAGAGGTTCTTTAATTCCTTATAAATTTTTGCCTAGCCCAAGTCCTGGATACCAGCCTTTGTTGATGATTTAGCTCACCACTATCTTTGAAAAAGGTTGACTTTGAAATCTTTCACCTACAGTATTGACCAATTCAAAAGACCAATAGGAGCATTCCAATGCTTCTTCGGTAGCCTTTACATATGGAGTGTTCAATGGTTGGGTCACTAGCATATCTTCTTCCCCAACTACCACTACTAATTGACCTTCCACATTGAACTTGATCTTCTGATGCAAAGTAGAGGGCACAGCTCCTGCCATATGAATCCATGGCTTTTCTAATAGACAGCTGTAGGATAGAGAGATATCCATCACTTGAAATTTTATATTAAAAGTGCATGACCCAATTTGTAAGGGCATTTCAATATCCCCCAGGACTTCTTTTCTGGTTTCATCAAAGGCTCTCACAATCATCTGACTATCTTTTATATGAGAGTAATCAATGGGTAACCTTGCCAAAGTTGACATAGGCATGACATTGATGGCAGAACCATTATCGATAAGGACTTTGGCTATGATATGGTTCTTGCACTTGACTGTGATATGCAGAGCCTTGGCATTTCCTTTTCCCTCCAAAGGAATCTCATCGTCATTGAATGAAATGTGATTTGGCATAACTAGATTTTCAGCCAAGTGGTTCACATATTCAACAGACACGTTATGTGCCACGTATGCCTGATTCAACACTTTCAACAAGGTATTTCGGTGTGGCTCTGAGTTCAGCAACAGTGATAATAATGATATTTGAGCTGGTATTTTATTCAACTGTTCCACAACTGAATAGTCACTATGTTTTATCAACTTCAGGAATTCACAAACTTCTATTTCTGATACTGGTTTTGGCTGATCTTCTTCAGGCTCTATCTCTGGATTATTTCATCTTTCTCTTTTTTTAGCCTTCTTCCTTCTAGCCTTATCTAGCATTTCTGAGGTGTAACATCTCTCACTTCGAGTAATGCCTCCTACACCAGTAATATTGGAAGCATCGACTTTAGAGACCTCTTTTTTCTATCCCTGAACTACAGTGTCACAGCCATATCTCCAGGGTACAGTTTTATCATCTTTATATAGGAAAGGAGTTGAGACTTTAAAAGTTACTGGCCTAGGGAGGAGTTTGTCTATGACTGACTTTGGTTTGTTCCCACACTGAATTGTCACTGGTTTAGGAAATAACTTTTCAAGCTTATCAGTCATGCACACCTCAGCATTTGTCAAGCTTTCTTTTTTTTCATAGACCTCCATCTGATATGAATCCAAGAGTTTTTGTACCTCTTGGTGAAACAGCTCACAAGTCTCAATGGAATGGCCCATTGCCCCACTATGATACTTACAACTGGTGCCAGCTATATATGTTTCATGATAGTTATGCGGGCTTATCAGTTGTATCATGTCTACTCTTCGTAAAGTATCGAACAGTTGATCGAGATGTGTCTTAATATCTGCCACTTTCGTCTTCACCTGACGCTCCTGTTCTTCACCTATAGCATTCACATTGTGATTTGGCAAAGGATTGCCACTAACATTTGGTGCAGTTATCCCTCCAGTGTTAAAGCAGATCATCCCATCCTTGATCAATCGTTGCACTTTGTATTTCAGGGTAGTGTAATTTTCAGTGGAGTGACCAGCAATCCCATAATGGTAGTCACAGTGGGCAGTGGGATCATACCACTTGGGGTAAGGTGGCTTGAGGGGTTCTAATTTACTTGGAGCAATCAGGTGACTGTTGTAGAGCTCCTTATATAATTCCATATAAGTCATGGGAATAGGGTCAAAAATAGGCTTTTCACGAGTGGTTCGTTGCTCTCACGAGCCACCAGCAGGGTTAGTTAGGCGATTTTGTGGTCTTGAGGTAGGTTGAATGTTAGGACTATACATGGTATTTTGGGGTTTATGAGAGGTTTGATAGGTTTGGGGGTATGATGGTTGTGTAAATGGTTGGTATGGGTGAAAGGAAGTATTATTTACAACAGGGTGATATGGCTGATATTCTGGTGACGGGTAGGGTGAATAACCTCTAAGTTGTTGTCTATCAAAGCTCACAGCCTGAGCTTCAGTTTTTTTTTCTTTGGGACTATTTTGCTAGTTGCTTCATTTCCTTCTAGCTTGCCATTCTTGATGGCGCTTTCAATGATTTCTCTCGAGATTACCATATCGGTAAAATTTTTTGTTGCATTCTCTATCATCTTTTCATAATAGGGAGATTTTAAAGTGCTAACAAATAGCACTGTAGTTTCTTTCTCTGTCAGAGAAGGCTATACCTGAGAAGCAATATCTCTCCACCTCTGGGCATACTCTTTAAAGGACTCGTTTGACTTTTTCTCTAAATTTTACAAAGACAAACGATCTGGGGCCAAATCGATGATATGTCGATATTGACTGATAAAGTCATGTGCCATATCGCTCCAAGAGCGAATGTGAGTCCTGTCCAGCTGAACATACCATCTGGCCGCAGAGCCAGTAAGACTGTCTTGGAAAACATGCATCAAGAGTTTCTCATCATGAGCATGAGCTGCCATCTTCCTGTAATACATGGTGATGTGGGTTTTGGGGTACTTTGTATCGTCATATTTTTTAAATTTCGATACTTTGAACTTATAGGAGATAACCACATCGGGAACTAGGCAGAGTCCAGCAGCATCAACTGACCCATAAAAGCTAAATCTTTCCACAGCCCTTAGCATTTGCTCTAGCATGCTAATCTTAGAACTTTTCTCAGTTTCCACTCTCATCTTTTCCTTTTCCTTTTCTTTTAAATCATCTAGATCAAGAATTGGTTCTGTTACCTTTTCAGTGAAGATAGGATTTATATAGCTGTTATACTGCCCTGGATTGAAAGTTGATGGCATTCCAAGATATGTTGGCCTTTTCAGTGAAGACAAGATTTATATAGCTGTTATACTGCCCTGGGTTGAAAGTTGATGGCATTCTAGGATATGTTGGATATGCGAAGTGTTGTGGCAGGATTTCTTGGGTAGACTGGGCTTAAAGTGGGCCAAAACCTAGAGGGTACAAAAAGTCAACCACTTCTTGCTGGCTTGTACTTCCTTCAACTCTTTTTTCTTTATTCATGTTATTAAGAGCTTCCAGAATCTTGTTTAACTCACTTTCAATCTTCTCCTGGGCTTTTTTTATCTTTTCAAATCTTTGGTAATTTTCTTACTCCATTTGTCTTACTTTGAATCTTGTGTGGAATCGATGGGCAGGGTTTTCGTTAGATGGAGCTATCCTGAGACCTTGAGTACCATATCTCAGAATTAGTAAATTTACATGATCATCATATGGTTACTTTGTTAAATGTAATGAATAAGAATGCAATGAATGAAAAATGCATGTATGCAAAGAATATTTGCCTTAAAACGGTATTCAACTAAAAAAAAATTTCATTTATACCAAAAAACTTTGATTTACATTGAGTTTATCATCCTAGAATTATAGCCATAAAATTGTTTGATCTATTTATACTGGGCATTGGCTTCTTCTATGAAGTTCAAGAGACGTTGTCCATGTTTTCCTACTGGAGCCACCACTTGTCTTAATGCCTCTGCCTCTTCCACCATCTCTCTTGCCTTACACACCCCTTTATGAATTTGGGTTGTTAAGTGCTCAATGTATTTTTACCTCCCTAGGTTCTCTCTTTTACCACACCAGACTTGGTATGATAATTCTCTATGTTCTCTAAGCAATGCAGCGATGTGGTCTCCTTGTTCTTCCAACCTTTGACTTAGCCCACTCAAATAACTGTTTAGCATGTTAATTTTTGCCTGTGCTTCGGTACTTTCTTCTTCCAACTCGGTATACTCTTGTCTTAGTCTTGTATTTTCCTCAGTCAGCTCGGCAATGGTTATCTCTTTGGCTCTTTCTCTCACACATAGCCTCTTATGCTCCTGGTGTAACCTTGCTAGATCTTCTGTAGCTGTATCTCGTTCTCTAGCAATCTTATGAACTTTAACTTCATAATTTTCGGCTCTACCTTTCCACTGGGCTTTTTTTTCTTGAAGTTCTTGAATCTCTTTCTTTAACTTGATCTTTTCAAACTCAAATTCTTTCATTGCCAGCTCTAACTCTGATGGTGTCTTTTCAAATTTTTCTTCTGTTGGTGGTTGAGAGATTTCATAAGTGAATACCATTTCTTGTCTTCTCTTTGTTCTCCAAACCAAGTAACCTGGGGTGACTTTTTCAGTGAATGGTCCAAAACTCACTCTTTGGGGATTTTTCCATGCTTTGATCATCTCATTCATCTTCTGAAATGCTTTAGGCTCACTGTAAAAGAAATCCAACTGATGAAGCCCATAAGTCATAGGAATGAACTGTTCTCCCTCCAATTACCTTCTCACTAGGAGTGGTGCATAATTCGTCACTCCCCATAAACCCAAAAGTGGAACCACTGTACTATCCCCATATTGGTATAACATAGGCTCACGATTCATCCATGGGGCTAACCATCTCACCCTAGCACTTTCTAATTTTTGCAAGAAAGTTATCCATTCTTATTTAGGCTTTCGTTTTGACCATCCACTTTCACAGAATTCCTTGATTGAAAAATGATTACGGATGTAAATCTTCGAGAAAGCACCATTTCCTTGTTCAAAATGGCTTTTTATCCACATGTATAATAACTGTATGCATCTTATGAAGTGTCTTCCATTTCGACGATAATAACTCAAAGATCTGATAGTCTCTACTAATATTACCGTTGAAGGATTGCAGCCATTAATCACACTTTCAAAGAAATCAACCACCGCTATCTCAATATGTCCCAAAACCTTTGGAAAGATTACTAGTCCATATATAGCCAAGGCAAATATGTCTAACCCTCGTTCTTCATTGATGTGTTGCATCAGAAACTCATGAAAGAACTTTCAAGGTAGGCAAACCTATTCTTGTTTCTTCTTTGTATGAGAATCCATAACTTTCTTGTCTATCCCCATGAATTGAGCCAAACTTTTACGAAACCCTGACTTATGCTTTTTGACATATATCTTGTCAGGAGTCTTGAGATGCAAACCCAACAAGATCGAATATTCTTCTATGGTGGGGGTCATATCAGTTTCATTAAAAATGAAACACCTGTATGCAGGATCCCAGAATTATGTTACAGCTTTAATTAGTTGATCATCAACAGCTACTGCTAGAAGGTGTGCTATATGCCCATGTTTCTGACAAAACTGCTCTTGTTTTGACGGACTCATCTTCTTTCAGATATCCACCAAATCTTCTAAATTGTTCTGTTTGAGGAGGATAGATGTTTCTTGAGACAGAGTAGACTCATACCCAATTGGCAAGCAATCTCCCATCTTTAGTTGAGTCTTTTCTGACAGGGCCCTTACTTCATTAGGTGTCCCACAAGGTGCTAATACTGATGAAGAGTAAACTAAGCATTCATTGGTGTCCATAAAAAAATTTGTTGAAGACCATTTTTCAGGCAAATGTTCTTTATGCAACTTTATGATATGCGCATGAACCAATGCAAAAGGAAAAAAAAAGGTTAGTATACCCAGAAAAAGAATAAATAACTAAATAAATTTAAACATCACACAAAGTAAAAGGGATGAATCCTATGCTTTTGGTTAATTCTATCAGGGAAGAGTGATGGCTCTATCTATGGGTTAGGCACTCTTAAGGTTCACTATATGTGGTTTTAAGGGTCAAAGTCTAAAGGTCCTCAAATTGTTCCTTACATCCTTGTCCATCACAGACTAGTAAGGCACCCTAATCCTCACCCATTACAGGCTACAAGCGGAAAAGGTTCAATTTGAGTGGTAGTATTTCGCTAGCCACTGCGTAGGCATTAGACCTCACGAAAGCAATAGGTACTTTACTCCATCCTAGAGGGACAAAGCTCGGGTATAGAGCTCATGTTATGCACATGCACATGAATGACATAATTAACAATGTAAATAGACATGAATGAATAATAACACATATATACATAAGGGTTCAATTTTATTAGGCTTTTGGATAACATAAATTATTTGCTGGCCTGACTCTCAAAGTCCCCAGCGGAGTCGCCAAGCTGTCATAACGTCTAGATCCAGGGATCTATCGCTAGACATTAACTTTTAGGGAGTCGCCACCAATCTTTTTTTATCTAGGTGCGATTGGCCACCTATGGAATCTATCCTTTCAGGGAACACCTAAGCTTAAGGGTCCCTAAAAGAATAGGTTCAGGTCTGCTAACCAGAACAGGGTTCGGGAGTTCGATTACGTGTGAGGAAGGTTATAACACCCTTACAACGCCCATCAAAAGATGGTACCAGCTTAAATTTGTGTTATCCAATAAGCCTTAAAATTTTATCAAGTAATTAATTATTGAAAATTATTCTCAATTGACTCTAATACTTTTAGCAGAAAATTGAAAAAAATTCTCTCACCTCAAGAGTATGCAAGAAAAACTACTGTTTCACTTGCAGAGGTTCCGTCGTCGGATTAATTAAGGAAAAATGAAAATCAAAATCAAAATAGAAAGAAAGGAAAGGATGATTGTTCTTGTGTAGGGAAAATTGATACTTTCTACTTTTCCTCAAAAATTATTTTTTTTGAAATTTATTTTTAAGGAAAATTGATACTTTCAACTTTTCCTCAAAAATCTTTTTTTTGAAAATTTACTTTTAAGGAAAATTGATACTTTCAACTTTTCCCCAAAAATATTTTTTGAAAATTTTGATTTTTAAGGGAAATTGATACTTTCAACTTTTCCTCAAAAACCCTTTTTGAAATTTATTTTTAAGGAAAAATGATACTTTCAACTTTTCCTCAAAGACCCTTTTTTGAAATTTATTTTTAAGAAAAATTGATACTTTCAACTTTTCCCTAAAAATATTTTTTTTTGAAAATTTTGATTTTTTTATTTAAAGAAAATAGAATAATAAAAATAAAAAATAAAGAAAAGTAAAACAAAAATAAAAATAAAAAGAATATTAAATAAACCTAATCTAATAAATAAACAAATAAAAAAAACAAATAAACAAATAAACAAATAAAAAAAAAAAAAAAACCAGGAGCGGCTCGGATCGGCTCGGCTCAAGGAAGAGAAAATGGCTCGGAGAAACGGCTTTGGAGCTCGGCTCGGCTCGGCTCGGCTTAGAGGGGTAGACACACGCGTGGGTCAGGAAGCGGATCGACGCTGGGGTCGGGTCGGGTCTCGACAAAACACGCAGATCCTCCGGGTTACTTAAAGCAAAAACGACGTCGTTTTGGGAGGGTATAAAAGGCACTTCCCTCTGTTTTTCGACAGAAATCTTCTCGTCCCCTCTCTCTCTTCCTTTCCTTTTCTCTCCCTTCTCTCTAAAAGACCGAAGAACTCCGATTGAAGATTCACCGGATTCTAGAAATTTTCGTCGGAATCTGGATTTTTTCGCTGGAAGTTCGCTGGAAGTTCGTCGGAAGGTGGTCGAAAAGTTGGTCGGTTTCTGGATCCTCGTCGAAAACTGGGTAGCTTGCCGGAAACTTTAAAATTTGCTAAAATTTTGGTCGAAAAATTCAACCCTCGCCGAAAAATTCACCGAAATCTGAAAATTTTCCAGAAATTTTCAAAAAAAAATTTTCGCCAAAAATTTTTAAAAAATTATTTTCGATCCCTGCTAGGGTTGGCATCGGGTCGGGTTCGGGGCGGGTTTTGCTCGCCCCGAACCCGACCCGACTTTATCATCAATAAACCCGACTCCCGACCCGACCCGAAAATTTTTTTATTTTTTCATACCCAACCCTGACCCGAACCCGATATTATATAATCCGTACCCGACCCGACCCGAAATTAATAAAAATATTATTTTTTAAATATAAATATTTAAAAATATCATTATATAAATATATATAAATAAATAATTAAAAAATAATTTTTTAAATAATATCGGGTCGGGTCGGGTACGAAATTAATAAAAATATTATTTTTTAAATATAAATATTTAAAAATATCATTATATAAATATATATAATTAATTAAAAAATTAATTAAAAAATAATTTTTTAAATAATATCGGGTCGGGTAGGGTCGGGTATGCCTAAAACCCGACCTCGATTATTTCCTAACATTACCCGACCCGACCCGAAACCCGAAATTAAAAAAAAAAAACCCGACCTCATAGGGTTGGGTCAGGTCGAAACCCGTCGGGGTCGGGTTGAATTCCCATCCCTAATCCCTGTAGCTATCCTAACACTTCTCAACCTTCTTTAGCCTTCGAAAACTCTTCTATACACCTCTTTTCTCTCAATTCAGTAGCTTTGCTCGATGTTTTCTCTGTTCCAGGAGGTCTCTTTTATAGGGATTGATCAGGAGTTCCTGATCAATCCCAATTCCTCCTTGGACGGGAATTCAATCTTTGAGTCCAATCTGAACTCTTCTGATTGAATTCCCATTCACAATGGGATTCTTCAACTTTCAATCCCAGTCCTCCAAAATCAAATAAAAAAAATAATAATAGATAATTAGAAAAGATAGGATAAAAAGGAAAAAAAATAATAATCAGATAATAAAAAAGAATCAGATAAAATTAACAAATAATTTAAAAAATAAAAGAAGATAAACCCAAAAATATATTACAAAAAATAAATAAATAATAATAATATAATAATAATAAATATATAACTATATACATATAAATCTATTCTAAATAAAAATAAATAAATACAAATATACAAAAAAAAAATACAGGATAAAAAATTCAATTAGACCTTATCCATTTGGACCAGGCCCAATTGATTTGAGCCTGGACCTAATTGGGTGTCTACATCACAAAAAACACAAAAAAAAAGTAAAAACCACAATCCTCACAAATTGTGAAGAATCCAATAAAAAAGAGAATAAAAAAAAAAAGGTTTTGGATGAACATTTAAAAGCTTGGACTATTGAGGCAAAGATTTGACCAACGAAAAAGGAATGAAAAAAGAAAAGAAAAGAAAGTAAATGAGAAGTAAGAAGAGAAAAAAGATTAGCCAAGCTCTGGTTTTTTATCATAATCTCTAATCTCTAATGTCGTCTATAAAGCTTCTAGAATCCAAAGTTATCTAAAATTACCCCCATTTTATTTGTATTTACATTGGTGAGCTATCTCTTTTAACACAAATAGGAGACAACTTTTATGTTAAGGTATAGATAAGAAAAAATTTATTTTTATATATGTACGTAAAATCAATTTAGTTTTATATCTTTCATAATTTTTATACAATTTGTTTTTATTTAATTTGATAGTTTTATTTCATATTTATTCATGTAGATCATACACGTTAAATTTCAAGTTAATTAAAATTTTTTAATTGTTTGTTAGATATAAAAAATTTCAACCATAAAATATATATTAAAAAGTAGTATTCTCAATCAATACGACATAGATATTTTATTGATTTAAAATTTTATATGCACAATAAATACAATTATATTGTTAAATCTAACTGTTAACTTGTTAAACTACTAATCACACATGAAAGTATAAAAAGGTGTAATACTAATTTTCATTTTTTGTTCAATTTATATTTTATTAATCCAATCGTTAAATTTTAAGCTCTACTCATATAAATCATTCATCCTAAATTTTAAATTAATTAAAAACTTCCAATTATTTTTGTGATAATAATAAAATTTCAATCCATACATACTGAAAATGATACTAAGATATTGGATTAACTTAAATTTTTACGTGCATTACAAATATATCGGTCGATTTATAAATATTAATCATACACAAAATTATAAAAATGAAGCAAAACAAATTAATTTTAATTTTATATAGGTGCGACTTTATCTTGTTTCTGTATATATTAACATTAATGCATTTTGTTGCAGACCTATCCAACACATGAGCTCGTGGCCATCAAACCATTTGGCTCCACCAAACTTCACATCATACACAAAAAATCTTGCAATTACCACAATCGGATAATGTACTTTTCAACATACTTTTGACAAATACACCAAATATTTATTCTGTTACATATGAAAAACAAATTAACAAGTTTTATTGTCCATGCATTTCCTCCATTTGTCTAACACTTTTTTTTAATTGATGAGAAATATTAAAATAATCGATATTTATTGTTCGATTAATTTTTTATATTAATATTTTTTTTTGTCTAAAATTATTTTTTTATTTTATAAAATATAGGGTTAAAATTTTGATTTTAATTTATTTAATATCAAATTTTAAAATTTTTATGAAATTGATGTTTAATAATTTTAAAACCAAAAAAGAAAAACATATATGAAAATTAATTTTAAAAAATTAAAAAAATTTTAGGTGCTCAAGAAAAGGAAAAAAGAAACTTAAATTTAAAATATTTAAAAAATAAATAAAATAAAACAAAAAAAAGTATTATTTATAATAATTCGAAATAAAATATATACGGCGTAAACAACGACTGACCGTAATGCAAGCCTGAGGTGCCTTGGCCCCCAAGTTTGAGAACCTTTAATATATATGTATATATTTATGTTAAAGAAATTTAAATCGGTGGCTCCAAACTATAATTATTATTATTATTTTGTTTTATATTTTGATTTTATGTATTGTAATTTGAGAGGAATTAAAATAAAATTACTATTTGTCTATTTATCATACTTACTAATCATTATTTATAAATCCTTAAATAAAAAATTTATCATAAATTTTAAATTTTAATCATTTAATTTCAACAAAAATTAAATTAACGTTCTAATTAGCTCTCTTAAAGATACTTTAAGTATCCGTACCAACTTTTTTTGTATTTAAAATTATTAGAATAAACTCTACACTAACAAACCATACAATTATTTTTTTTTTGTCTTTTTCTTTTTTAACTTATACAACTTCTTCTCTCTTTATCATTTTTCACTTTTAAGTTTACCTTAGATCTCTATCTTATGTTTCATGAAATATATTTTCAACATAAAAATCATATTAAAACCACTTTATAAACAGTTAGAAAAACATTGTATCTTTTAATATCAAATTTTCAACTTAATTCTTTTAAAGATATAATTATTTTTCATGTTTTAATAAAATATTTAATGATAAATTCATTTGTACTTCTTAAATTCATTTTTAAATTGTCTAAAGCATCAAGAAAATTCTCATAATTCATTGTAGAAATTGTAATTAGTAATTTTACCATTAATCTGAAAGTTTTGTTATTCTATAATAATAGTGATGATGATGATAATTATGATGATGTTTTATAATTTTATGATCTTGTTATTTTTTATTATTTTATTATTCACATACATATATTTATATTAATAAATATTATAAAATACATCTTATGAAAAAAATAAAATAAAGTATAATATATTAATTGATCATTTCAAAATTAACTATTAAAATCTATCGCTGTGGGATAAAATAACATTATTTCTATTCACCTTGCTCCCAACTAATTTCAACCGCTAGTTTTCAAAACATATGCATTTTTTTTTCCGTTTCAAATCTTTTGATTTATAATAGTTTAAAGATTGGTTCGATGTCATATAATTGTTCAGAAATAAAAGTTTGATGTAACGTACTAATAACTTGAGACAAACCAACATTTTGTTTTATTATATGATTGAAGCATGTCTTGTTTGACCATATCATCATTCATAAAGAAATTTTTACACTTCAATTCTTCTCTCCGCTGTATGGAAATGAAAATATCAAATTACATACATTTCCTTGATTTTTTTATTTTATAATTGAGGCGTAAAAAAATTAAATTTTAATTACTAAAATTAAAAAATTTGTACTCTATCATCATAATACGTAGTTGTTAGACCTGCTCATGGGATTGATAGCCTGTTTGAACCTTAAAATTCGTTTAAAATTTTAAAAGATTTGAATATAAATATTAAGCATATTAAAAAGGTCTAAACAATAAATGAGGTCTGATTAAAAAATAAGATTGAACTTATGTTTCATCATTTAAAATTCAGACCTGATTCAATCTGATTCAAAAATTCAAAAAACATTATTATTATAATGAAATACAGTTCATTTGCTTTTTTTTTTATAATAGAAAACATACATTTGTTTTATTACTTATAATATAATAAAATATAATTTTTTTTCTTTATATAAAACATTAAAATAATAATATAATTTTAAATTGCATTCAACAAAATTAAATTGGATCCAAACCCAACTGACTCGTAAATTTGAGTAAAATTAATTAAATTAGTTAAATAAATAATTTTTAAAAAATAAAAAATTAATTTTATTAATTTTAAATACTAATACTGTGGACGGATTTAAATTTTATCATTACATATAAAAATGAATTTAAACAAAAAATTAAGTCAAAAAAATCAGACCGAACCTAAACTTACTTAAAATGATGAAAAAATATACTAAACTTGACCTAACCCATGAGCAGCTCTAATTATTATTGACATGTCATTGAATTTTATTCTATCTGGCATGTAAGAAATTCAGAAAGTATGAAGAACAACCAGTAACTACTTCAGATATTTGTTAGCATTTTTGAAATAATAATAAGATGCACGATTAACTACTCAAACTTGATCTGGTTGATGATTATTAACTATTTCTAAAAGAGTTGAGATTTAAGGTTCTTATCTCGTTTTGTCAAAGTTGGAAAGCTCTTGTTATTCGTTTTGCTGCAAATTGTGGAGTTCTTATCTGGTAGTGATGTAGATCTTCTTTTTTTTTGCATTGTATCTTGTGTTTATCTTTTGTTTTAGATGTTAAAGGATTTTGTGCGATCTTCTCTTTTTGTGGTATTGTTTGTATTCCTTTATTACTTTTATTAATATTAATCAAATTCATCTATGATTTCAAAAGAAAAAAAAAGAAATCACTTTAAAAATTTTAATTGAAGTCATCTTAATCTATTTCCCTTTTTATTTAATTGAATTATATAAGTTTTATTTAATAATTGAGATTGGTAACATTGAATTCTGATAATTAAAATTAAAAATTTAATACTTTATTAATAGATTGTATGATTATTGACTGAATTATATAAGTTGGGATCCAATATTATAAATCTATGATTTGTCATACATAATTTTTCTTAAATAATAATGTATTTTTTTTAAAATTTTTCCGTCACTGGCCACAAGTGGCTGCAAAATATAAATATAAATATAAATATAAATATATATATATATATATATGTTTTTGTTGAAGGTTTACTTTTCTAGTTTGCACGATTTGCAAGGGGTGTTAACAAAATGAAACTATCAAAAATTGGACAGGCAGCGGTTAGGTCTACCAGTAATGTTGACAGATGAGAGTGCAAGCATTTGACAGAAAAAAACAAAGAAATTTAAGCAACGAAAATGACAATGCTTCAAAACAAACCAAAGAGTCCAAAATTTCTTCTATCGGTTCGTTAGGTAGCTAGCCAACAAATATGCATGCACCAAGTAATCCTGGCTAGCTAGTTGAGTACGAATTTGGTTGGACCATTAATTTCCCTGGGCTGTTTTATATTGTTCGAAAATCTAATCCACAATAGAGCACTGAATTTTTAATTTTGATAAATTTAAATATATAAAAGAAAATCTAATTCAAAATTATAGAAATGTCAAAACTAATTATTCAAATTTTTCTGGAGGGAATTCAAAAATTTTAGATTAATTTATACGTTAAGTTAAGATATGAACCATTACGTTTCCAGGGAAATCCGTTATTGGATTTGACATAGAAATTTAATCTCGAATCTGGGGATGAGATTCGTGAGATAATAAAAGATTACCTTCCATTATATCACCTAAAGTTATATATATTATATGGAAAAGATTTAAGTAAGGTTTTTGGTTAAATTCATGAGATTTTTGTGTTAAAATGGTTAAATAAAATTAAATTTGAAAATCCAAAATGATGGATTAAAAAATTTTATTGCATAGATAAAATATATAAAATTTCAAATAATTTGAATACATTTTAATATTTTATTTAAATAGATATTTTATTAAAATTTTTTGTAAAAATTTCATTGTTAAATAGACATGGATCAAAATTTATAGGTGAATGTCATTTTTAATTAATTTTTTTACATATTATTATCGTTCTTGTTGAATTTTTTTATTTATTGATTTTAATTTTCAAATTTATTTTTTATTTAATGGATTTTAACAAAATGAATTTACAACCTTGACCTAATCAATCTTACCGAAGTCCTCTCCTGATCCATTGGGCATCGACTGACAGTTCATTTTTGTTTTTCATGTTATTGTTTCAGTTACTTGCAATACTTTTTCACATTATGTTCGGTCTTCAGTTAAAGTGTAAAGTTTGCTGTTAAGTTGAGATTTTGCCTTTTGAATGTTTTTATGTTTAAATTTAATTTGTTTTTTACATAAAAAAGTTATAGTATAAGATATTAAAAAAGATATATTTTAAATTTAAATTAAATTTTAATATTTTACACAAAAATATAATTATAATTGATTAGATAAGGGGTGGTCATCATCATCATCAAACTTAATCATGAGTTACTTAATAAATATTCAGTAAACATAACAATCAAATTATTATTAAATATACAGTAGTCTTGTTTAGTTATAAATTCGTTTTGATGAATTTTTTTAATATTTGTTATTATTATTAGTTATGTATTACTATAACTCAAAGCTAAAGGAACAGAAATATATGTATATAATGAATGCATATATCTATAAAAAAGGCTTTTTAAAATATATATTTTTTGCCACATTCAAACATAGATTAAATGCTCCTCTTCAATATATTTTATATAGCATGTATATGTGATCAACACTTATTGATCCAAATGGTAAGGAATTCAATTTTTTTAAAATAAAATTTCGATTTCGAATATTATAAATAATGAAAACAAGTTTAATGAAACTTATTCTTTTGTGAGATTTAATCCGACTCGATTTTGTATTAGTTAATTTTAAATGATTATCAAATATTAAAATATTTCAAATAAAAAAATAGCATTTACACGTTATATGCTTTACATTAAATACTATTCATTATCATTATATACTTATTATAATATTATTTTATAATTAAAATATTTTTTTTGAAACTCTATACTTTGAATTTTGATTAATTTTGAATTAAACTGAATCAAATCTTATAAAAAATAAATTTTTTCGAATATGTTTTTTTATTTATAAAACTTTAAATCAAAATTTTATTTAAAAAATTAAATTTTTTATAACTGAATCAATATATTTTAATTAAAAAATTATATTATATACCTTTCTGATTTATCAATAGCAATCGAAGAACTTAAGGCTCAAAATATCTTATGGCAGAGGATATTGGTAAGAGATGGATGGTGACTTTTCAATCACAATTGACAAATTAATGTTGGGGGGTTCGGTTTTTTGTGTACAGAGCAGGGTGTCAGATGACTCGAGAGCTCCACCACGCAGTAACTTGCGCGTGCTAAATATCTTTCTTACAACTCTCTTCATATAATACTCTCCTCAAAGCTACTCCAAGGCAGCCAGCTGCAAAACAAAAAGACAGAAACACCAATGTCCCGCCATAGACGCCAACCCTCTCGAGTCCTCCCACCAGACCTAACATTGGAAGGGGAGGAGCAGCCACCTAAATCCACCGACTCAGCCCAAGCAATTGCTAGTCCTTATGGTCGTCATGGGTCTAATGGTTCAAGCATTGAGAGGTCTGCAAATCCATCCACAACTCATCATCATCAGCATCAGCATCAAGAGTATTCTTCAGGAAACCATTCCCTCCAGGGTCCTGAAAAGAAGCCTTCTGCAAGCACCAAACCTTCTTGAAATTTGAAAACTAAAGCAGAACCAAGTATTTATACATTTTTGTTGCTATGTTGAAGCTTGTCCTTTTCTTAATTTCTTCCCTGTTTCGGATTTTCAGTTTGTTTTTTGTTTGATCTGTTATCTCTCGTTAACATGAAAAGCTTTTTCTTTGACATATATATATATATATATATATATATGTTGTTGGAAATGGTGCTCAATTCTCTTGAAAATCTGCAATAGTTTTCTGTTTCTTTCTCACTCTATTTTCCAATAGTATGAAGAACATAACTATACAAGGGGATTCTGCAGCCTAAGAAACTAATGTATAGTTTATGCAATACCCATTTCCCCATTTCAGAAACAATCAAAGATTCATTTTGTTCTAAATTTATAACCTTCAATATATATATATATATATATATATATATATATATATAATTTAGGATAGTAATAAGATCCTTAAACCTTTTTGGGAATTGGTCATGGGAAATTTTTGTTGGTTAATATTATATACTCTATTATTCTTTTGTTTTTTTTAGAGGGGGGGGGGGTGTGGTATTGTAGAGCTTTTCCAATCAATTTTTAGTTGAGCAGTGTTTGGTTACTCCATAAATTCCATAAGATATTATCATTTTGATGTCATGTCTTGATAATAAATGCATAATTTTATAAGTATTTCTGATAGAATTTTTACTCATTTTAAAGTCTGAGATTAAGAACGAATAATATATATATATATATATATATTTTATTTTGGACTCTTCTATAAAAAAATTTTGACTTCTTTATAAAAAAACAAATATATATTATATAACAATGGTTTTCATATATATATATATATATATATATATATATATATATATATATATAACAATGATTTTCACTTGTGCTTATTTAGAAAATGAGGATAGAAAGGTCGATGGACAGGATATGGGGGAATAAAGTATTTTTTATAACTGATTTTTTATATTTTTTTTATGTTTAAGGAGTATTTTAAATTTATCATCATTTCTATTCACGGGAGTATTTAATAAGTTTTTTTAATTTTTATCTTGCAAATTTTATATAATTTTTTTAAGTATATATTTTTAAAATTGATATATATTAATTCTAATTAATCTAAAATAATAATTTATATAATTAAATAAAAAATTTTATTTATTAATATATATAAATATATAAAATATAAATAAGGGTATATGATGGATGCTATATTATTCATTTTCATATCCGTATTTAATAAAAAATTTAAAATCATATTTATTTTTAAAATTTAATAATTATATTTGTTTTTATTCAAATAAAAAATTAATTTTTTTTTTTCGAATTTGAATAAAATTGATCTCTAAACGGGGATGCATTACCTTTGGTCAATATAAAATATGACGAATGGCATATCTAGAGCTTATTTCCACAAAAGTGACATATACTACATAAAATCTAATTTTATGTCTCCCTTTTTTGTTTTTTCTTAATTCTAAAGTGATAGTGTTATTTTGAAGTAAAGTATCCTTTTAAGTAGATTTGATAATTTGTATTATCGTGTTATGTAAAATATTATATTTATATCATATTTTATATCAAAATTATATATCATAATTTATACTAACACGAAATATAAAATATAATTTTTTAATTTTATTAAATTAATTTGTAATTTTTTTAAAATTTTAAATCATATTATCATTATATCTTTTATTCATATTATTTCGTATCGTATCATTATATTGTATTTCAAATTATCAAATTTTCTTTTAAGCTAATATTTATAAAAAGAATTTTGTAATTTGCATTATATTTTTTTAAATTCCGTGAAAAAAGTGTATTAAATAAAAACATTTTTTAAAATAGTATTTTAATTAACTTTAATAAGTGTCAAGATACCTGTTAATCGAACCTTATTTTTCTTTATTTTTTTCTAAGTTCATTTACAATTAAAATAAAAGTAATATTAAATTTAAAGTTGAGCTCAATTAGTTTATACAATTATTTTTATGAGGTTGCATTTAACAAGTTTAAAATTAAAATCTCAATATTTGTAATTTTTTTTTTGAAGTTTTAGTCTGTTATAAAAAAATAAAAAATAAATATTTTATTCCACATTTTTATCCAACTACTCACAAATGACATGCATATACTAATAAAAAACAATTTTATCCATAAAAAAAATATATATAACAATTTTACAGGATCTATTTTTTTTTTGACTAACCAATGCATTTTAACATTTATATAAACTCAAATGTTTTTTCACATGTGACACAACTACTATTGTTAGTTTAGCTAATGAGATCTTAGCTTAGTGATAAAAATGAGGTTTTAAAATTCTTAAGTCCTAAGTTTGAGTCTTGTTGTGCATAGTTTGGTTCAATTTTATAGTAAAATTTGTTAGTTTATTAGATAATTTATTTATGTAATTATTCAGTAATTATAAATGTAATATTTGATTATTATTATTATTATTACTATTATTATTATTATTTGTACTCATAATTAAAAGAAAACTACTATTTGTTTAAGAAATAAATTAAATAAACTAATTAAATGAATCAACTATATTTGTGGCCAATGCAAAAATGAATGAACTATATATGAATTAATGCGTAGGTAGAACAAAATCTACATCTACAATATTTTTAGAAATATTTTTAAAAAATTACAATAATAATCAAATATTATATTCATATAATAAATCACTAAATAATAAACGAACTTAACTAAACAAATTTAATATAAAATTAAATCAAACTACGCATAATAAAGCATAAACTTAAGGTCTCCTTGTCACATGATTCAAAAATCTTCGTCTAAAACCCAATTTGAGTTGGGCCAAGCTCGTGGGCCGAGTGGACACGTCTATTAGTATTTAATTGACGTTAGAAGCTGTTGGCTTCTCAATTTCTCATTTTTTAAGAGCGCAGCTAAGAATGCCAAAAGCCCATCAGTTTTTGCCTAGTTTTTATTTAGCAGATATTTGCCTAGCTCCCTTCTTATTTTCTCTACAGTATGCGGAAGATTAAGTGAAAAAAAAAAAAAAAAAAAAAACCTTTTCAAATATTTCTAACAATTAAAAAAAAGAACATATTGTTCCACAAAATTAATATTTTCTTTTATGCGAGAATGCCTGTGGGAGATTCATCCAACACAATGTGTGTGGAATTCCATCCTTATAAGTAATGCTTACTTTTTAAAGAAAGTTTCAGTTTCATATATATATATATATATATATATATATATTAATGTGCTGTGGGATTTGATCGAGTCCTCTCTTACAATTTTTTTTAATTATTTCATTTTTACTGAAAGTTTCTTTTCTCGTAACAAATTGTTATGCTTGAAATGATGAAACTGAAGTAATAAATTTGGATTTTTTATATATCAATTATAAGGATAAAATGCACACATTATACATAAATCAGATAAGATATAATATAACTATATATATAGCTATAAAAAGATTAATTTCAAATTTACAAATACATATAGGTATTTCAAATTCACCTATAAATAGAGATCAAACAAGTTCATGAGTTTAAAATTAATTATAGAGATTTTATTTACATGTGTTTTATCATTCATCTTGTACTCTTTTAAAAATCTATATCTTGTCATATCTTAGTTACCAAACACATTTTTTTAATATTAATTTAACCTAGCTAAACATAGTTAACTATTAAGTGATGTTATCTCGCGTCTCTTAAATCTTTAATTTTTTTATAGTATTATATTCAATTTAAATCCATTTATGATCAATTAGTTTTGAATATTTAACATGATATTAAAATCTGATTTTTTTTTTAATTTTTTGATCCTATATATTACATTTTAAGTGATGTTATCTCGCGTCTCTTAAATCTTTAATTTTTTTTATAATATTATATTCAATTTAAATCCATTTATGATCAATTGGTTTTGAATATTTAACATGGTATCAAAATCTGATTTTTTTTTTTTAATTTTTTGATCCTATATATTACTTTTTTGAGTTTATCACATGGTAGGTATTTGTGTTTTGGACCTACATATTAAGGGGTTTGTTAAGTGTTGTTATTGTCCCACATCTCATTAAGTTTTGAATTTCTCGTGGTTTTATAATTCAGTTGAATTTTTTCATATATTATTAATTAATTTTAAGTTAAATATTTAATTTAATAAAATTTACAATTTTTCTTTCATTTTAAAATTTCTTATTTATGCTAGTATCATCTTTAAATATGTTTTATTGAAATTCATTATCTTTTCTTTTATTTCTAAGCATTTGGATTTTGGGGTCAATATGAGGTCATGGAATGGAATGGAATTATTTTGCTGCACAAAAATACACTGATCGGAATATTATTATATCATGGGAAATAAACATATGCATCATGAAAACCTAGTTCAACAAGGGGTATATTCTCTCTAATTAAAGCATTCTTTTCAAGTGAATTTAGCCTCTTATATTTTAAAAGTAATTATAATTTCACATAATTAGGATTAGATCAAACATTATTATTAATGAAATAAAATCATTACACGAACTTGAATTATTCATCTATATGTGGAAATTTAGCAAGAATTTATGCATACATTAAAATTAAATATAAGAGCTTTGCAATTACTATATGGAGCTTGTTTTGAATTATTATTATAGTTCCGACTAATAGCAAAATTTAAATTTGATTGCAAACATAATCCCAAAGAAAATATAATATGTGATAAAAAAGTTTATGGTGAATTTCTTCTCAATCACTACTTTTAAGTACAATGAGATTGCTTTCAACCTCAATTCCTTATTATAGTTGTTACTCATAATTGCAATACTAAATTAAACCTTACACATTTATAGCTAAAAAATCTAAACAGTATAATTATTTATTAACTAATTTCTTATTACTTATTATAAAAAAATATAAATATATTTAAAAAATAAAAATTAAAGATTAATTTTAGAGAAAGCTCTCTCAAAAAGCTTTAAGCGAGAAGCTTCCCCAAAAGCTTATGAAGGGTTAGGGTTCCTGTAAAACGATCATCCGAGTGACATACAACCTTGGAATCAGTTTTAGCTAGATTCTTGTGCAGCATCCAATGCCGACACCAGGAGAAAAGTCTCTACTCATCTGTTATACTTATAAGAGTCCAACTCCTTCTCCTCTTAAGTTTGATTCCTTTATGCATTTTGCTAATAAGGGTATGCGCTATTTTTTTAAGTTTTTTTTTTCTTTTTTTTAATATTAAAAAAGTAAAACTTTTATTGAATTGTTGTTGGATTGTTATTGGATGATAGTTGATTTGGACTTTCTTTTTAAAGGCTTTATTTGGATTTAAGATCTATTTTTGGGTGATATGGCTTTAAAGGATTTCTAATGTGAATAGTGATGGTGGTTTCTTTTACTAGTTTTTGATAAGTTTCTTTGGTTTTTAAATTTTTTGGTTTGTTTTTTCAGCATCCGTACTTCATTGGAATGTGAAATACTTTAGCTTGGATTTATAAAAAATATGTCTTTGTCTATGTATGTCATAGAAACTCAAAAGATCTCCCATACAAAAAGTCTTCAAGAAAACAAATCGATTCAAAATCCCTTTTACCATTCTCTTATATTTTGTTGGAAGAATTAATAGGTTTCAAAACATCCTTCAGGAAATTTTTAAAAATTTTGAAAAATTAAAAGCTATAAACTTTTTGTTTTGTTGAAGAAATTGTGATCACAACACACTAAATGCCAAGGATAAACCTTAGATAAAAATAATTTTAATAATTTATTTAAATACTCACTCAAGCTCTTTGTTTTGGTTTGATAATTGGTTGACTATTGTTTGTTATTTGTACTGATTCTCTTAATAGTTTTAGATTGAAAGAAATTGATTGTTTAGATAAACTTTTCTTTTGTTGTTTTACAATAATTTGTTTAAATTTGTTTATTTTCAATCAAATTTTCCAGCTTTTTATTTGTTCTATTTGTCTTTTACTTTGATGCAAGACACTTTTAATATTTGCAATCTGAAAATTAAAAATAATTTGAAAGATTGGAAGTAGCCATATTTGCTATTTGGCTGAAAAAATCCAACACAATGGCTGTTTAATCCCAAGTATAAACCCAAAATTAAAACAATCTCATTAGAGTTTTTAAGTACTCACAAGAGTTTTTTGTTTTAGTCAGATAATTGGATCATTATTTTTCTTTAAATAATAATTGGATGATTATTATTTGTTACACATATTGATCATATTAATATTGCTAAAAATAAACTATATTGATTGTTTTCCTAAACTTTTTATGTTGTTGTTTTACAATAAATTTTTTTAAATTTTTTCCTTTTCATTGTTGTTCATTTTTCTGCCTTCCACTTTAATGCAAGACACTCTTTACAATTGCAATTGAATATCTTGATTTGCTACTATGAGTAAAACACACCCATAACAGTTCTTTGTTTTGGTTTGCTAATTGGATGATTATTGGTTTGAAATCCTCCATTTACCCAAAAATCTTTAAATCATAGCATTTGTTTCTTGGTTTAAAGAACCCAATTGACCAAACAATGTATTTAACTGTTTCACAATTTATATTGCACCTTGATTTAAGTTTTTGTAGTCTTTTCCCAATGCAAATTACATTGTACCTTGATTTAAGTTTTTCGCCATTACAAATTCATTGCTTGCTTTTGTAAGTTGTGGCTTTTAACCTTAATGCAGTAGTAAAAAATAATGCACATAAAATTCATTGTTTTACATAAAAATGACTTGGTTTGCTTTGGAACCATTGTTGGTAACTTGGTATTAATCCATGGTTGGCTTTAAAATAAAGCAACATTAAGCCTTTCCAATCTAATTTTTCTACTGTAAGTATTTGGTAAACATTTTTAATATCTTTTTGTATTTTACATTTATTTGAATGTTACATTATAAAAATAGTTCCTATTTTTACATTTTTTTTATTGACAGATTATGAAAAATTAATAGAGTTATTTTGATTGTTTGCACTCTATATAAAAGTGGTTGTCACATGTAAAAACTAAGGGGTTGTTTGATATTGTTGTGTATTTTATATTTTATATTTTATGTTTTTGAAAATTTTGTTTTGTTATATTTTCAATTTATTGAATTTAAAAACATATTTGGATAGAATATTTTTGCTTTGGAAATGTAAAAACATAAATGTAATAGAAAGTGATTAAAGTTTTGAGGCTCAATTTGTTATTAATAATATAATAATATTTATTAATATATTATTTATTAATATAATATTTATATAATAAAATATTATTTTATTAATATAATAATTGCAGTGTCATTTTAGCGGTTTAATTTTAATTTTTGTGAATAATGCCTATGTAATAACAGTGATAAATTGTTTCGAAAAAACTAAAAACATAATTTTTCTGTTTTCAATAATTTTCAAAACTTTCCAAAACAACCTATCAATCATGTTTTTGTTTTCAAATTTAAAAAAACTAAAAACGAAAATGGAAAATAAAAAATGGAAACAAAAATAAATGACCCATAAATAAGAAGCAAGTCCATGCCTATTTGTTTCAATGGGCTTGGTCTATAATTATTATGATTGAAAAAAATACTTTTATTTGTTGTCTCCATGTAACTTATCTTTCCTTTATGTTAGGAAGAATTGAACTTCTAAAATGGCTTTTTCTTTTAATTGTTTATTTGATAAATTACCACAACTATTATTGTCATTATTGGAAACTTTTAGGTTTTTCCATTTGAGCGACGATGATGAAGTTGAAGGCACTAGATGGGCTATCCTAATTGCTGGATCTAATTATTATTGGAATTACAAGCATTAGGTCATAAATTTTTACTCAAATTTAAACTTTTTCTCTTTGACATGATTTTTGAAAATATTTTTGATCTATTTTTAATGTCCACTCAACTTTAAAAGAGTGAAATTTGTTAACAAAGTTAAAGTTTTTTTCTTTAATTTTTGGATTTGATCACTTTTTTATTTCTTTTCTTCTAGCATAACACAAAAAGAAAATCCATGAAAATGGTGAGAGAAAAACCAAAATAAATGCCACAAGTTTCAAAACAAGCAAACCTAATTGAAAATAGCCAAAATATTGATACCTTGTTTAGTCCCAAATTCAAACCGTTCTGATTTAATTTTTTAAGATTCTAACTTCCACCACTTTAAGAAAAACCTAATTAATGTTTGTTTCTTTTTATTTTTTTTATTTATTTCTTCATGGTTTTGTTTTCAAGAAAACGTAAAGCTCAGAGAAATCTTGTTTCAACCTCTATTGCTTTATTAAATCTTGATGAAAAAGAAACTTCAAGTAAAGGTAATTAATTATATGTTTGCTTCTTCAATTTTGTTTTTGTTGAAAAGTAAAATGAGGAAAAAATTGATTTTTATTGAATACTAGTGTTGCCTAGATAGTGAAAAAAAGTCAGTGGAACAAAGATTAGTTGATTTGGATGAGGATAAGAAAACACAAGTGAATGAAGCAACTAAAGTGTTTCTTGTTGCAGTCTAGCTCCTCATTGTATTTATAAACTTAGAAAAGAGCTTTTCTGTGTAGCAAAAATCTTTTAGATTTTGTCTCTGTTGTTAGCTTAGATTAATTGAAGCTCTTCTAATAATTTGATATTATTTGCTTGGCAAATTTGCTTGGATATCTACTTTGAACCAAGTGCCACTCCATGTGAGCATAGGTACAAAACCCAAGTTTGTTATCTTAAGTAAGTCTTTAATTAATTTTCACTTTAGTTGAAACTCTTTGTTTTTCTTTTTGATTTGTAGTTTTTAGTTTGTGATTGTTTTATGATCTTGTTCTAAAATTATTTTTGTTTGACTGGTTTGGAATTGAAAATGATAGGCCAATCTAGTTTTAATATTAGAGTTATGGAATGTAGGTGAGGATTCATAATGTAGCAAAAGAAAAAGATCATGACATTTATTTATCTGAAAACCTTTTCGATGCCCATCTCATGCCTTTGGCAACAAGTATTGTCATAAAATTCATTGGTCAAAATAAATTATTGGTTATTTATTTTAGTATTATATGTTGATCAAGATTCCCTAGAATCCTTCATTCATTACCTCTGTTTCTTGATCTATTTTTTTCTTTCAAAATATTTTATATCCCAAGCTCATCGACAAGGTAAGTTTTTACTTTTTTGGGCTTAAGTCCTTAAGTTAGATAATGCAAAAGTTATTGTATTTAAGCAGTATTTGTTTCTCGTTCAACCATCATAGCAATTTGTGTCATATTTTTCTATCTAAAGTAATTAATAAATGATCCACTGACACTTTAATTAGATAGGTGATCTGAAATATGAATATTATTGCAAAAAACCTAGATCAAAGAATCAACCATCACTTAATAATCTAACTCAAGCTAGCTTATAGTTTTATTCATCCCTTTAGTGATGGGGATAGTGGGAAGGGAAATTTATCAAGATTGCTCATCCTAACTTAATTAAAGCTTTGCCCATGCATTAAACTCAATTTGATGATTTGTCAAAAAGCATGATTACTTTTATTATAAATTCATAGAAAACAAAATTAAGAAAATAGTGTAATTGAAAGTAAGATTTGCCCATTTGTCATGATGATATCCTATGACATACATACAATCAAATGGTCAAAAAGCTTATGAATTCATACCAAAGCTGAAACATCTTTAATGGGTTTTTATATGACGATCTTCAAAACCAAATCCATACGAGACATTTAGCTTAGACAGATGTTTTTGTCAACACAATATATTCAATTTAATAAGTGATGCTTGTAGTATTGGGTATGAATAAGACATGTTAAACTTTTTGGGATGTTTATTCTATTCGATGAAATACCAAGTGATCATTCACTATTGGTTTCATGCAGTAAACCTATGTATGTTATTGGAACTGAGCTTTGTAAATGGAAATGATTAAACTTCCATAAATCTTTAAGGGAACAAAGAATGGTTTGGCCATTTATAGGTTCTGAAAATGTAAGTAAATATTCAATGGCATGTTTTGATTTCCTTTTATTTCATCCCCTTATTGTTTGACTAAGTTTCATAAAATTGGATAATTTCATATTTACACTTGAACACTAATCTAAATTGAAACTAATTTCTAATCTATTTTATAATCTTTTCACCATTTTAATTGGAGTGGATGAAGAAATGAAAGTATTTTAGGATTAATTATATGAATGATTTCTTTTGTTACTTTTTCAAATTGCAAAAAGCTAGAGTTATCCTCTCTTTAATGACACAGCAAAAGCATTATGTAAAATTCTATTAGTTATTGTATTGTTTTGTCTATTGATCTACTCTTATTAAAATTAAATATGTATCACATATTTGGTATGTGAAGGTGATTTTATAAAACTATTTATGACATTTTTGCTATCAATGAAAAGTTTTAAAGTCGATAATTAATTAATAATTTGTAATATTTTAGAGTTTTTTTTTTAGAGTTTTTTTTTAGCTTCACCTATTAGAATATTTTTATTTCATAAATGATGTTTCATATGATAATTTTTTTAACTTTTTTTTATTAAAGTTTACCTGAAGCATAAAATTTTATATGAATGAGTTGGAGAATTGAATTTATGTATTATCATTTGACAGTCAATCAAAAACTTATTTTGACCTATAAATAAAAAATAATTACAATATTAAAGCTTTTTATCTTATTGCATGTTAGCATAAAAAGATAAAATAATAAATTTATAAAATATAAAAAATTTGTGCCCTTAACGAAGCGAGGGCAGCCTGCTAGTATATATATAAAACTAAAATTTTTTATAATAAATGCTAAGTCTTTTTTACATAAATTATAAATTTATACATATTAATTTTATTACATAAAACACAATAAACTTTTTATTGTCTAATATTTATTTGGATTATTAACTTTTAATTTTCTTATATTCATTTTTTAAAACCATTAGCTTTAAAATACTTTGATCAACCCTTTAGTTATATAACATTTATATTTTTTATTTTTGATTTTCTTGTGACTTATATTTTTTTTATCTCTTTTAAGGATAAGAGGAATATGAGCATCATTTATATCTTTATTACACTTTTTTTTCTTCTAATTATTGTTTGTCATATTACTTTGATTATTGGCTTTTGATTTTCTTGTATTCATTTTATTTAAAACCATTATTTGTTAAAATTTATTGATCAAATCTTTGATTTTGTAATATTTATATTTTTTACTTTTGATTTTATTGTGATTTATAGTATTTTATCTCTTTTAAATGTGAGAGTTATATAAGTTTATTTCATGTATTTTTTACATTTTTTTTCAATTCTTATTTGTCATATTACTTGGATTTTAACTTTTGATTTTCTTGTATTCATTTTTTTTAAAACCATTATTTATTAAAATTTATTGTTGAAATCTTTGGTTTTGTAACATTTATATTTTTTACTTTTGATTTTCTTGTGATTTATGATTTTCCATCTCTTTTAAGGGTAAAAGTTATATGAATATCTTTTATGCCTCTATTACACTTTCTCTTAATTCTTGTTTCTTGTTTGTCTTATTACTAATTATGAGGTTTTGTTTTTTTTATTATGTTTTTGTGTTGATAATTTTTTAATTTTTTAATTTTTTAATTTTTTAATCATAATTTATATATATATATATATATTTACATTTCATGTTTGTTATTAGCCAATTGATGTATTTTTTATTGTTTTTATTTTTCTTATAATTTTTTACTTTTTTACCATGATCTTTTTTTATTTTTTACAATTTAAACTTCGCTATTAACAAATTAGAATACATCATGGTTCATGATTATCTCTTAAAAAGATGATTAAATTATCAAAATTTGTATTTGTCGATTATGAGATATTTATAATTTTAAGACTAAGCAACATATTAGTATAAATTGATGAAAATACTTTTGACTATCGAATATTTATTTGGATTATTGACTTTTGATTTTCTTGTATTCATTCTTTTTAAATCCATTATTTTTAAAATGTATTGATCAACTATTTAATTTTGTAACATTTATATTTTTAGTTTTTATTTTTCTTATAACTTATAATCTTGTATCTCTTTTAAGGGTGGAGTTATATGAGTATCTTTCATGTTTTTATTACACTTTTTTCTTTCAATTATTGTTTGTCATATTACTTTGATTATTGACTTTTGATTTTCTTGCATTCATTTTATTTAAAACTAGTATTGGTCAAAATTTATTGATCAAACCTTTAATTTTATAATATTTATATTTTTTACTTTTGATTTTCTTGCGATTTATGGTTTTCTATCTCTTTTAAGGGTTAAAGTTATATGAGTTTTTTTTATATCTCTTTTTCACTTTTTTCTCCCTATTCTTATGTCTCATATTACTTGGATTATTGATTTTTTATTTTCTTATATTCATTTTCTTTAAAACCATTATCTATTAAAATTTATTATTCAAATCTTTAGTTTTGTAACAGTTATATTTTTACTTTTGATTTTTTTGTAACTTATGGTTTTTCATCTCTTTTAAGGATAAGAAGTTATATGAGTATTTTTTATGCCTCTATTACACTTTCTCCTTTTAATTTTTGTTTGTTATGTTACTAATTATGGAGTTTTTTTTTAATTGTGTTTTAATTTCATTTTGATAATTTGATAATTTTTTAATCATGATCTATGACTTTTTTTTTTTACATTTCATGTTTGTTTATTAGTTAATTGATGTATTTTTTACTATTTTTATTTTTCTTATAATTTTTTACTTTTTAACCATGGTTTTTTTTTTTTTAGTAGTTTAAACTTGACTATTAACCATTACTAATAATGAGATTTGTTTATTATTATGTTTTCATTTTTTTAATTTTTAATCATGATTTATGATTTTTTTTTTGTATTTCAAGTTTGTTTCTTAGCCAATCGATGTAGTTTTTATTGTTTGTATTTTTTTTTACCATGTTTCTTTTTTTTTTCTTTTGCATTTTAAACTTCGCCATTAACAAATTAGAATATATCATAGTTGATGGTTATCTCTTAAAAAGAGGATTAAATGATCAAAATTTGTATTTGTTGATTGTGAGATATTTATTATTTTAAGACTAAACAACATGTTAGTACAAAAATGATGTTGATTAATGAAAAGATATATATGTTATTTTCTTTATTTTTGTCATGTTATTTTCTTATCTTTAATTTACTTTATTTATCTTCTAGTTAAATTGTAGGCATGGATATTATTTTTTATATTATTTATTTATGAGTTTTTTTTATTATGTAAATTCTTTCGATCTTTTATATATTTTATTTTTAAAATTTTGGTATATAGCATGTTACTAATCATGAGATTTGTAAGCATCCTCTTTATGTTTGCATCTTTATAATTTTTTGTTTTTTATATGATCCATTATCAACATTTTTACTGTTTAAATATGTCTATTTGGCATTTGAGACACGTTTAGAATATATTTTTACTTATTGCTTTTGAATTTTTTTTAAGCAATAAATAAATTATTGCAATGAAGATTGAAAGGTTTGATTTATCAACTGTATCATAATTTTTCATTTTATTTTGTAAGTACAAATTGATATTTTATTTGTGTTTTATTTTTAGGGAATCAAGTTAATATAAAATTTGCTTTTTTTTCTATTTTTTCATTGTGATTGATTTTTTTACAAAAATTTTAAATTTTTAATAATGTATGAGCTCATTGACAATGGAAGGTGATACTCAAGTTTCAATGTTTTCAATAAGATTTTGATTCCTTTTGTTATCCCATGTTTTTCTCTTAATCTATTTATTGATTTTTTTTCTTCATTTCTTTCTTTCCATAATTTTCATGTGATAATTAAATTATAAAAAATAGATATTTTATATTGTTAATAAATTTATATTTTCATTAGAAGATTTCCTTTTACTTTTAATGGTTTCTCTATGTGATTATAGTTTTATTTTTTAAAAGTTTGAGATCAATGTAGTTTTTTCTCAATAAAAAAGTATTATCCCTCTTTTCTGGTAAGTCATTTTCTTATTTATTTTTAAAATTTTTAAATTAATTAAAATGATAGATAAATGTTTACAAGAATAAAACTAATTAAACTAATTATAATATGACTAAAATAATCATATAATTTTATAATTTTATAATATATCATGTACAACATACTTATAAATTTGATAAGTTTTGTGAAATAAATGCATTTTGAAATAAAAACATTTTTTTAATTTATAGTATTTAAAAATGAAATATTACACTTGCAATTATATTTATGGTATAAATTTATATAGTTTATGGATAATTATTTTTAATATATTTACAGTTTTTTTAAACTTAAATTTAAAGTTATAATTTCTATTTTATTGATTTTT
Organism: Durio zibethinus; assembly: GCF_047325235.1. Taxonomy (NCBI): domain Eukaryota; kingdom Viridiplantae; phylum Streptophyta; class Magnoliopsida; order Malvales; family Malvaceae; genus Durio; species Durio zibethinus. The sequence continues at coordinate 7,835,733 of NC_143167.1, read as the reverse complement.
TTGTCTACCAAAAAAATCTATCAACAATCTAATCATTTTTATGAATGAAATGGCAAAAAAGATTAAAAAGATTTTATCTATTTTATTTGTGGTGAGTAAATAAAATCTTTTTGTACTTATTTGATTACTTATCATGCTATAATTTCAAGACATCTAAAAAAATAGCCTTCTTTGTGATTTGAGATTATGAATACTTAAAAATACATGTTATTTTCAAAATTTTCATCTATTTCTTTAGATTTTTTTTACATTAGATTATTACTAATAGTTAAATTTTTTTTTGGCATCAACATTAGATTTAATAATAATAATAATAATAATAATAATAAATTTTCAAGTAAAACAAATACTTATATGAAGTCTCCAAAAATATTCTAAAAGTTAAAACTTTTTTTCCTAATTAACAATTAGATCTTAACATTTTTATTTTGTAAGTCTTGATTTGAGTAGAATCAAAGAGATGAGTTTATTAAATAAAAAAATTATACCAAATATTTAGTTAAAATATTTATGGTTTTTTACTTCATTTCACTATACTCCTTTGTTAAACATAGGTACTGAGTAGTAATAATTTAGTTATAATAACACAATTTTTTTTATAGATTTTTCATTTTAAAAGGCACATACATTCATAAAAGGAAATGAAAATGTTAATATTAAATATATATATATATATATAAGGTTTATAAATCTTATAACTGAATTTATTTACTTTACTATTTTTAAATTTAATATTTTTATTAAAATAATAACTTAACTTGATTAATAAAAATGGATATATTTGTTTTCTTATATAATAATTGCTTAAAATATGGGTTACAATGGATAGAATTTTTATATAATTTTTTTTCTAAAAAGGTCAAATACACATAAAAATTATTTGGAAAAATATTGTATAAATTTGAATGGAAGCTACAAGTTTAATATAATATTGATAAATAATATAAAAACTGCAATAAATTTTATTTCTTTTATACATATTCTTTGCAATTTACTATTCATAAAACAACATATAACTTGGTTAATAAATATTTTTATTTCTCTTTTTATACATCCATTATTTAATTAAAACATAGGTTAGAGTGATAATTTATATAATAAAAACTTTTATACTAACACAAAAGGTGGATAGTGTTTATATTATATATATATATATATATATATATATATAAACTCGATTGAGTTTCAATTTTAAAAATTTCATAGTTAATTAAATTTATTTATTTATTGTCATATTTTATTTGTAAATTTATTCTTCTCAAAACAATAGCTTAAATATTTCTTTTATATTTTCATTCACATTCATAGTTAAAAACACGAATTAAGCAATTACTTATAATAATAGAACTTTCATCTGAATTCCTAATCTAACAATATTAATGCAAATTATTTGAAAATCTCATTAAATAAATAAAGAGTTTAAAAGTATATATGTGTACATACATGACTATATATTTTTAAGCCTATTAAAAGCCAAAAGGCAAAAAAAGAATACACAATTAATATAATATGTATCTTTTTAAAATGATGAAAGCATAACAATATAATAAATTATCACAATTAATAAACAGATATTATTTTTATTAAAATAAAAAAAAATAAAAAAGCAAATAAAGTTAAAAAAACACATTCAATGATCACATTTAATCCAATTTTAAATGAGTGTACTATATTTAAAATTTTAAAAAACTAAAAAACTAAAAAAATTCAAAAGACACAATCAATTATCACAATTAATAGATAAATATACTTTTTAAAGTTGAAGAAATGAAAAGGTAAAAAACAAAAAATGAACGATAAACTACCACAATTAATAGATAAATATTATTAAAAAATAAAAAAGTAAAGGTAAAAGGCAAAGAAAGTAATACATAATGAATTTAATATCTCTTTAAAATTATGAAAATCAAAAGATAAAAAAAAAAAACACAATCAATTTTTACAATTAATAAATATATATTATTTTTATTAAAATTAAAAAAAAAATTAAAAGGCAAATAAAGCCCAAAAAACATGATCAATTATCACAATTAATCTAATTTTAAATAAATAAATATTCTCTTCAATATCATAAAAAATCAAAAAATAATAAAACCCAAAATAGAACCAATTATCATAATTAATAGATAAATATTATTTTTAAAACTAAAGAAATCAAAAAAATAAAGAAAGCCAAAGATACACAATTAATTAATAAATATGACTCTTAAAATTGAAGAAAAAGAAAAGGTAAAAAAAGCCAAGAAAACACAATTAATATATAATTATTACTTTTAAATCGAAGAAAGCATAAAGAAAGCTCAAAAAACCAATTATAATAATTAATTATTAAAATTTATTATATATTATATAATCAAAATTTATGATTATTAACGAATATACTTGTTAGCAAATTCATTAATTAAAAGATATTATTTTCAAAAGTATAAATAATTTATTTGTCTCTTAAAATTTTAAAAATTTTATTTTGTGGAACAAGTTCATTTGAATTTTTATACAAGGTTAAAATAGTAAAAAGTTCTAATGTGTGGTAACAAAGTTTTAATTAAAATTTTTATATATTCTAAATTTATCATCTAATAATTCATAAAATTATAAAAAGAATTATATTGTTTTATATTTATTTTTTATTTTTAATTGGATAATCAAATTCAATATTTTTATTTGATTAATTTATTTACAAATAATGATAAATGCTCTTTGTACTATTTATTTTTTTCACTTTAAAACTTTTTACTAAATTTAATAAAGTTGAGTCTCATAAATTTTTAATTAAAAATAAAAATATTTTATCTAAGTTTTCCAACTAATTATTTAGTAACATGTCTTTTATGGTATTAGAATTACAAATTTGATTAATGTGATTCACAAGATCAATTTTTATGTAAGGAGTAGTGAATTTTTCTTTTAAATAAATTTTAAGATGCAATAATATTAAAACTTAAGAAAGTGTTATTCTTTTTATATCTTTGTATTTTTTTTTTTTTTATGTATAAGACGTAATTTGATTAAAAGTATCACAAAAAATATTTAGATTAAATATTAATAGAGCAAAATTACTTAAATATAATTAATATAAACCAATTTTAAAGAATTTTAGTCCTAACAATATTTTTATAATGAATTCAAATGCAATATGATTGGCATAGGTAAATTTTCTTGGGTTCAACTCCTTAAATATAAGTCTCTTAAGAAATATAAATTTTAGTGCAATTATAAATTGTAAAAATTCATAATACATCTTATTACTCAGATTAACAGTATAATGTGTGAGTACATGAGATTTTCACTAATATTTTTTACAATTAATTTTGCATTTGTACTTGTCAATATATAGTTTATAACGTTTGTAATGGTAATAAGATATTCTCCTCTTTTTAGATAAATAAAACACACCATTTATTGAAAAATAAAATTTAAATAGAATAAATTCATGATAAAAATAATATTTTTTATCATCAAATAACTAAAAAAAATAAAACTAACATTTATGTTCAACTTGTTAGGGCAAAGGGAACAATTATCGTTTATTGAAAAATAAAATATAAATAGAATAGATTTGTGATACAAATAATATTTTTTATCATCAAACAACTAAAAGAACAATAAAACTAGTATTGACATTCAAATTGTTAGGGCAAAGGGAACAATTTAATCCATCTTTACTATTGGGATTTTCATATTTATATTTAAAATTTAAGTACAATATTAAAAAAATAAATATGATATTGATCATAAATATAAAATCATATAATTATCATTTTATAAATTTGAATACTGTCTAATTATGAAATTAACCATGTAAAGCACAAGTGTAAAAAATCTAGTAATGTACAAACATGAATTATCATAATTTAAGTGACAAATTTATGGAAGTGGTTGAATTCACATTTTTCTCTATTGAATATTTAAGTGCAATATACACCAATGGCATAGTTTAAAATTTTCAATGCTTGTATCATCCTCCTTCAAAATGTTAAGCTCGAATCCTCCTTCTCTTCATATGAAATCAAAAATAAAATTTATTAATTATCATCTATTCATTTAAAAATAAATAATTAAAGAAGTCAACATTAGATTATGCCATGTCATTATTACCATCTCAAATACAAAAGCCACATAAATATCATGAATTGCCACATAAGCATAAGCATAATTTATAATTAATAAAAGGTCACATTAAAATTAGAATCTAAACTCTCTGCATATAGGAGTATTTTTTTTTCTTTTGTATTTATAGTAAGGTTGTTAATATCATACTTGATAATATTTCGATTTAAAAAAAAAGGAGTATGTTGGTATTAATTGCTTTGATAAATTATTTAGGATTTTTTTATTTAATACAAATATATTTATAAATATACTTGTATATAATACTACTATTACTAATAATCTACTAAATAACTATTTAATATCTTCAAAAACTAAATAAATAATGTTAAAAGTATAAAAAATAATATTATCAATTTATCATGATAGTTTTAAATATTTAATCTAATCATATGATATTTAAATGAGTATTTTTTTCATGTAAATATTAAAATAAAAACATAGAAATAAAAAAATTAACCTTAGCTTCATTATTATTAAACTTTAGAAAAATCGTACAATTATTTTCTTGAAAGAAATTAAAATACTTATAAACTTTAATTTGAAAAAATAAAATATAAAAAAATAAAAAAAAACTTTCAAGAATTATTTTGTTAATTAATTTTATTTTTATTAAGTTCAAAATAGTCAAACAACAAAAGACAAATTATAAAATTATAAAAAATTTCACATTCATGTATCAACTAAATAAGTTAATTCATTGAAATTCATTAAAATCAACAAAAATAATTAATATTATCTTATATTAAATTTAATAAAAAAATTATATTTAAGTGTATCGTATTTTGATATAATTAGAATATACAAAATAAAATTAACAATATTAATTTATAGATAAATATAAATACAATGTATAACTAATCAATTAAGATTTAATCTAATGATTATTATTTCTTCTTTAAAATGTTAAAATTTAAAATTCGAATTTTATCACTTCCACCTTTTCATACAAAACCCTCAAAAATCCAATCCAAAGAAAGTGAAGCAAAACAGGGGCCGATATATAAGTGATGTGAGACCAACAAACATGCCCTTATTTGAGTTTTGAGTTCTTTTGGTTTTGGGCAGCATACCTCCAGTGTCTAATTCCTCAGTCACTCATATTCTTCACCCTCGGCATTCAGGATGATAACATAATTTGTATATGATAAATTTTAATTTATTTATATTTTATAGAGTTGATTTTTATTTAAAATTAAATGTTAGATCAAGTGGAGTTTTTTCTTTAAAATCACGCTTGAATTTGAATTAGGTTTTAAGTGATATCGCCCCAACCTAGATATATATTATTTATTTAATTTTATATTTATATATTATATAAATAAAATTAATATTTAATATTTTAATTTAAAATATTAATTTAATAAAAATGTTATATTTATGTATAATTAAAATATAATTTATATTAACAAAATAAAATTTTATAAATATTATATTAACTTAAAATTATTAAATTAATTTTAAATCATAGAATACAATTTATGAATATATAAATCAGATTAAATATTAAAATTAATATTTTAATATCAAATTAATTTTTATCATAGATATTAAAAAATGGGACCGAACCAAAGCCTGTTCCGATTGCCATGTCTAAAAACTTCCTACCAAAACCAAAGTACCCCACAGACTATGTGGACCCCTGATACATGGTAGGTCCACATTTTAATAGGGTCCCACTAACTCTAATTTAACTCCTAGGACATTAATTTAATGCATATAAAAACCCTAAAAAGGCGTTACTGTCTACGTTTCTCACCATTCTCTCTTTCTACTCCTGTGGGGATCCGCACAATGGCGGATTATAGTGGAGCTATCTCTCTTTCTCATGCTCGCAACTCCGACGATGACTCATCTGAGCACAGCCCTCGAAGTGTCCCAACGCTCTCTGCCTCTGGAGGAGGCATTGGCTCTTCCAAATCTAAAACTCCTAGCAACAAAATTATTGCACTTGATCATCATCATCACCACCATCCTTCGTCATCCGAGAACACTGCTAGGAAGCCTAGAGGTAGGCCTCCAGGATCCAAAAACAAGCCCAAACCACCAATTGTTATAACCAGAGACAGTGATTCAGCTATGAAGCCAGTGATTCTCGAGATCTCTGCTGGTTCTGATATTATTGATACTATTATCAGCTTTGCTCGTAGAAACCATGTTGGTGTTAGCATTATCAGTGCTACTGGCTCTGTATCAAACCTCACGCTCCGCCATCCTGTTTCTCATGCTCCAGCACTCTCTCTACATGGACCCTTTGGCCTACTCTCTTTGTCTGGCTCATTCTTTGACTCTACTACTTTTTCTTCTTCTAGTAAAACACCCCAATCATCTTCATCATCAACTTCACCGTCTCCTTGTTCGTTGCCTTCTCCTCGGTCTTCTTTTTTTGGTGTAACTCTTGCAGGGGCACAAGGGCAAGTGTTTGGAGGGATAGTTGGAGGGAAAGTAATGGCAGCAACGCAGGTGATTGTGGTGGTTGCTACGTTTATAAGCCCAGCGTTTCACAGGCTGCCGTGTGAAGGTGATAATGAAGATCACCATCAGGATGCCAAGCCTTGTATTCGTGGTAGCGATGGTGGTGGTGGTGGTACTGTTGGTGCAACCGAGTCTTGCTCATCAACTGGCATGTCCATGTCTGTTTATGGCGTAGCAAGTCCTACTCCACTCAATTGCCAGATCTCTCCTCCTGATGTTATGCCTTGGGGCCCTTCCTCACGTCCTTATTGAGAAGAAAATGAACGATATGGGAGAATCCCGACATACCTTGTCTAGGTAGCTTATGGTTTTACACCATCATCGATCTTAAGCTCATAGGAACTGTTTTGGGTGTGAGCTTTTCGGCAATATTCATTTATCTTTCCTTGGCATATAATATTTGTGGTTGCAATTGGTTGTCTCATTGCACTTGCAAATTTAAACGATACCTAGCTTTTATATGTAGCTATTATTAATTATCCTCATGCTTATTGAATGATAAAAAAAAAAAAAAACTGTTTCAGCTTTCTATCGTCTTCATCTTGCTCCTCCTTCTTTATGCTTATACATGTTTATGGTGTTAAGATTTGTTTTTTTATGGATCACCAAGAAAAGGCTTGCAGGTTTTTTCACTTCTCGGCAAAGAAAGACTAGTATGGTATGGACGGTGGTGGTGGGGCTTCAGTTTCAGGATTTAGGCCTAGTTCACAAAGTTGAGTGCTGCTTTACAGAACCAATGGAAATGTCAGTTCTTGAGGAATTCAATGTCAGGATCTAACCTCCCCCCTCGGGAAGGGCCCATTTCTTTTGACACCTCCAAAGCAAAAGGGCTCAGATAATAGGCCAGAGTGCAGGAAAGATACTAACTATCCGAAGCGCTGTCGACCATGAAAGGCTAGACTCTATATACTGTTGCTGGTATCTGTCAATTCATTACTGAGCTCTTTCCTTTCTTGTCCTCACGTAGAGCAGATCAGACGCTTTATGTTTTAAATCATCTTTGTTTTCATTCGGCTTAAGTCTTTACTCATAGTAAATGATCAAATACAACATGGGTAGTTTCTAATCATTCTACTTTAAAATGATGTTTTTCTTTTTGTCAACCTCCATTCCAAGCTTAGAATGTTCTTACAATTAAGAGTAGTATATAATCCTACATTCAGTTCCTCTTGCAAGCACGAGACGTACTTCAAAGGTAGAAAGAGAATTTCATATTGGATAAGAAAGAAAAAGTACTTGGATATATAAATGGCACATTTAATAAGTCGATTTTATAATAAGATTGTAATGACCTAGTAATAAAACTACCTTGTGACGATCTGACTCCACTTCAAACGTTCGGACCGAATAAGCAGTGTGAACCAATGAGGACGACGAAAGTAAAGTGTTGTGAGATTGGATGGAAGAAAATATCACGCTATAGTATTATTTGCTAAGCGTTTCAAAGTATAATAAGCAAGTTGCATTCAATCTTATATGGCATAAGAAAATATTATGAAGGTAAGAGAGTCGTGATACACCCTTCTGCTTAAATGGGAATTACATCCAATGGGATATGGATATATATAACATTCTGATATCCCATACATTTAAATTATTATGTATCTGTTCTTTTGTATATGTGAAATGTACCCAAATATAGTATGCTAGATATTTGATAGTACCGTAGAATATAATAAAATGCTTCATGAATTAATATGATAATTAAATGTAGATCATATTATTATATATCTAATATTAGATAATTAGTTTGTGTAAGAAGAAATAGTTTATGAGTTTTGCCTTTTTTTTTAGCTGTTAACATTTGTGTAGCAGACCCCACTCGCTCCACTGTTAATGACAGATAATGGAATTGATCATCCAAAGGATAAAGAAAAAAAACCAACAAACATTTCGGTGTTTTGTTTTATTTTTTGTTTTGGAAGATAATCTTTCATTTTCAATCAGAAGAGAAGAGAGTCCAAAATCCAGTCAAAATGCGCAGAACATACATAGCTTTCATACGTACTATCAGAGAGCAGTAATTCGATCCCAAGTCCCAACCTTTCTTCTGTGCTCCCCATTTATTGCCCTTTTGTCCACTTCTTCCCCCTTTACAATTCACAACATGAAATGAGAAAGGGAGGGAAGAGAGAGGTAAATTTGTTCTGACTCATAAAAATGATGAAAACTACTGTGGTGGAAATGCATGGACTGTTCAATGGGCCTGGCTCCCTCGCTCATGGTCATGGATGGAAGTGACTGCAGACGACTGAGTAGGGTTGAGCAAGTGGGCGCACGCGGGTTCAAAGACAAGGCTGGGTCTGCACATGTGTCATTCATCTATTGGCCAATTATTTTCACGAGCAATCTAACAGTAAAAGTAAAAGCTGCTTTGACTTCGTCTTTTTGTAAAGGAAAAAAAAACGAGTCTTCGTTATAATAAAAAATAATATATTAATACTCATAAATTATTTAAATTTAATTTAAATAAAATTTAAATTTAAATTAATTATTATTAAATTAAACTTAAATTTAAATAATTTAATTTATCTATCGAATCAAATTTAAATATTTTTATATTTCATTCAAATTGTTTATGAATTTAATCAAATTTTATATTTTAATTATTTTAATTGATAAAATACTCAAATTCGAGTTTATATTCTAGTATAAATAATTAAATTTTTATCGAATATAAAAATTAAATTTATTTTTATATGTTAATTAAGTTTATTTTTTATATTAATTAAATTTAATTTAATGAGTTCGAATAATTTTATTTTTATTTCGAATGAATTCGAACTAAATAAATAAAATTTCATCGAATTTAAATTTATTTTAAATTTTAAAATTTAAAATCAAATTTAAATTTAAATTTAATATTATATGATCCTAATCTTCTTCGCTCGTACAGTCATATATACTTACTGGCTACCGGTACTTAAAAGTTAAATCTATAACTTTGAACTTACCTTCCCCTGGTCAAAACTCAAAAAACTTCAAAATCCCTCCAGCGCGATATTATTATTAAATTTTGATAACTTTAAATATTATACAGTGAGGTAGTATCGAAATATTATTATGATATAATTTGAATTTTTAATAAAAATTTTATATAAATTTAATAAAAAAATTATTTTATTTATAACACAAAATTTATATTAAAAAAACAAATATGATATAAATAACCCAACTGACAGAACCTATTGCCAGGTTCAGGTCTGACTGCTTTTTTTATGTTTAAAGGGTATATGAACTAGGGCTAAGCTAGTTTGTGAAAGTGAAAGTGAAAGGGAACCAGTGTTGGAATTTAGAAACTGGGAAAACCATACATTGGGAATTGGAATACTAGTTAATTTATTCATGGTGACTTGTCGCAAGAAATAGACTTCTCCTGACCATGAGTATCGGAGTGGCTCTTTGTTTCACTGGTTAGGTTTTAGCATCAAGAGCTAAGACTTGAAGGGAAGAGAAAGGCACCTAGCAGTTACTACTGGCCGCCTTGCTGGGGATGGAGAAGTGGGGGCCTATATGTTGGGTGACATTCTCCAATGCCGCGCTGACTCATTCTACCAAAATCCTTTTTTTTTGGCTAAATTTCTACTAGAGTCTTTCAGTACTTACAAATGTATTCCAGGTTTTATTTCCTTTGTGTGAGTACGTGGGGGACACATTGGAGACTTGATGGTATTCCTTGGTTTCTCTTGCTTCCCCACCTCAACTCCTAGCTAGGGGTTACGTTTCATGCTCATGCGTATTCTAGCTCAAATTTTTTCCTCCACTTTCATTCCCACAAAAGTAAAAATGGAAACTGTTAAATGAGTATAATGAGTGTGTTGGTAATATAAATTTTAAAAATAAATATTTTACTTTTTATTCAAATTATTTAAATTATGCCATATATGTTAAATTTTTTTTTTTGTAATTTTATGTTTAAGTTTAGCCTCAATCTTTATTATCCATTGATTTTACATTTGATGTTTGACATTATTTTGTCTCATGATATGTTTGCTTTTGTTTTTATTTTTAGTAACACATTTTATATTTCTTTCTTTCAAATGCTAATTATAAGTTTAGATCTGCCCTCAAACCTTTGACTTAATGATTAAAGACATTTAAGGGAACATCAAGGATCTGATTTCGAATCAAATTTTTTTTTTTCTCTTACTTATATTAAGATTTTGTCCTCCTAATGTAATAAAAAAAAAAAGTCTAGATTTAAATACAAGGCACATACAAAGGAGTGGAGTTAATTAACCTTACTTAACTCTAGAAAACCAAAGTTTATTAGGGATTAAAATAGATTTTTTTTTTTTTTTTGCATTTGTATCCCATTGAAATTAATTAAAAATATAAAGCAAGAGGAACAAAATAAGTAAATGACAATGTCTTTGAGTAATATATAGTTTTAAAAAGTGTTAAAAGGCTTTATATTAGTATTATAAATATGATCATTTTTTTTCAATTTAATTTTTACACTATTTGAGATTTTCAAATATTAAACTTTAATCATTGAAATTAAAGTGTAACAATATATTAACAAAGTACGAGGTTGTTGGCATTTTCTTCTATTTAATATGATCATTACATTAATAAAAATATTTGACTAAAATTGTAGAATATGTCATGCAGTCAAATATTATTATTTTTTATATATAAAAGTAAAATCATGATTTTGTATATTATCACCCAAAAATTAATTTTAATTTTAGTTATTCAAAAATATTACTATATATTATTTTTTATTTTTGTCTCTAAACATATCTCTTGCTTTTAGAATCAGTAGAAGATAAATAACAAAAAAAGGGCTAAACTCGTAAAATTCATAAATAATTATAAAATAGATTTGTATTAAAAAAAAATTGTGCAAAGATAGAGATATTGCTAGCGAGCCTCGTCATGAGTCAAGGAAGAAAGATGGCATTTATGGTTTTCTAAACTTCAAAATGGAAAAGTTGAAGGCTAACGTGAATTGCCGTTGCTTGATGCAAGGTAAAAGGTTGATAGAGAAATTAGGAAAAGGATCAAATTACACAAAGAAACAGAAGAATTGGAAAGAAAAAAATAAAAATTTAACTTTTTTCTTACTGCCACGTCAGAAAGAATAGAGTTGGCCGTGAAAATTAGATCTTACAATTATTAATATTAATATTTTAATATTAAATTATCATTAAAAATAAAAAAAAATCAACCAAACAAAATCTAATTTGGTAAATGCCTAGAATACAATACTTATTATTTCAAAACGAATACATATACATTTGTTTTTGGAGATATTCTAAAGTTATGATCTTTAATTATTTTAGACTGATTTTTTTTTGCCATTTATACTCATCAATTATTTATTAAATCAGTTGAAATTTTATTACAATTGGCATTTAAAGGTTGTAGATTCGATAAAATTTAGACATGTAATATTTTTTTCAACCGAGTATGTAATACTTTAAGGAATTTAAGAATAAATTAAAATTTTGAGAAAAAAAAAATCATTCCCAATATTCTATTTATTAAATTAGATATCTAAATGGCTCGACAAGTTTTTAGTCTAAACCGAAGAAGCAAGAAAGTTGGTCTCAAGCCTGAATTTCAAACCCAACAGCATCCATCAGTTTGAGATTTGAAGGAGGTTGGGCCAAACCGGCAGATTTCCTCAAACTGAACAACGGAGAATGGTTGAAAGCGCAGGGTTGGCCCAAAATCAAAACTAGTTATGTTTTCTATTTTCTACTAGAAAATGGTCCGTATTCAAAATTCTAACACCCAACTCTTGCGCTGTGCCATTGGAAAAGATTTTGTAATGTTATAATTCAATAGTTTAGTGATCTATTAATAAAATATTAAAACTTTAATTTTAATGATAAAAATAAATTTTTAACACCTTCAAATACAAAAAAATCAAATAAAAATTCAACACCTAAATTATAAAAAAAAGGTATTGAGGGATACTTATGTAAACATTTGGAGTGTGATTTTTTTTTTTTATCTTGAAAATAAGTGATTAATATAGTCAAATTTTAAAATCAAAGCAATATTTTAGATAAAAGATAGATAAGAGTTAAATAATACATTAATAATTAAGTGTTAATACTTACTAAATAAAAATAAATATATATAGTTGAGAAATATATATAACCCACTTGCTAAATTTAAAAACTTTATCGTCCACGACATCACTTCAAGGAAATAAATAGAATAAAACTCTGTTGTTGGTAAATAAAAGTTCAATGTTCCAATCGTTTAAAGACTTTGAGGATAAAAGTTGTGATCTACATTTTCTCAAGCATCACAAGGGCAATCTTTTTACATCATTCTAATCTCTCTACATAGGCTAATTTTTGTTTATAAAATTTTGAATACAACAAAGTTACAATCATTATTAAAGTTTTACATTCACATCGGATAAATCACTTAATTAAATCAAATAAATCAATCAACATAAAATTAGATAAATTTAACATAAAATCAAATTAATTCATATATAAGATTTAAATTTGATATCTCAAAGTTTCATACTCTACTCTTCGAACGATGAATTATGCACTAACTAATTAAACTAAATGTTTGAGTGCTATTTGATAGATTTATGATATAATAGCTTAAACTTTTGAAATGAAATATGATTTTAAAATTCAAATACAACTTTTACTTGTTTCACTTTTTTTTTTTATTATAATTAAAGTCAAAATAAATTATTTATCGATAAGTCTTAATTGCTAAGTCAATAAAATTAATCGTCACACTTATTAAGTTAATATACACTCGACTCTCACGTTACTGGTTTAAGATGATTAACATCTAAAATATTCGTATATCATAAATACGCATCTGTCTAAATCTGTTCAACAATCTATAGAAACATCTCATCAGTGGATTATCTCTTACCATGTCACTTACCCATAGATCATTAATTGTTAATGATCCCCGTAGACTCTTTATCAATTATCAACTACTTACATCACATCATTACAGACACACACACATATATATATATATATAAATATATATATAAAAGGCAAAGAAGAGATCCAAGTACAAGATCAGAACCCTTTTTCTCCAACCTTTCTCTCCTCCTTCCTCGACCCTTACTTTCTTCCTCCACCTTAACCTCCATCACTTAGCAAACTTAAGTATCAAAATGCGTCCCAAGGTCCTAATTCTAATGCACCCTAGTCATGCTTTCTTTGCTGAGGTCCAACTTATTTCCACCTCACTTTCCATTGAGCTCCATCTCATCACCATAAAAAATACCCTCAACACATATTTTTATATTTTTATCAGCAATAAAAGACTAAAAGTAAATTAAATTAGTAACAAATATTTACACTTAATATTATTCAAAAATGGGTCGATGAGATCTTGTAATAGTAAAAAAAAAAAAAATCTTAAAACTTTTACATCATAGATTCAAGTTTCACTAGATATGTAGATTTAGTATAAATTATATATTTGTTTGTTGATTGCTTGTTTTGCTTGTTTATTGGTTTTTTTAATGTATATTAAAAATTATTTTATTAGGATTATAATTTTTATTAATACATCTATATTTTATCCAAAAAAAAAAAATATTTTTCACACATGAATCACGTGTACTGGAATCATTGATGATAAATAGTGTCTGATACAAGTTGGATGCCCTACATTCAAACCATAGTTTGAATTAACAACTTCTATACTTAAAATCAATAATAGCTTCCGTACTTAAAACCAATAACAACTTTCACAAAATTATTATAAAAAAATACATCCGAGTATTTAATTCAATTATTATACATGTATCGGCCACTAATATAAAAGATTAGAATTTTTTAAATAATAATAAAAAAAATTATTATCACGAACGTTTTTTTATAACAGTAGGTCAAAATAATCAAAATTCTAACAGTGAAAAACTATATGATGGTAAGCCATGAAGTTAGGTAGGTAAAATAAATGGCTCTGTCAAAAACCAGTGAACAAAATGAAGCTTATAGCGTTAGCCAATAAACTGGGAGCAAAATTGAAAAAGCATAGCTGAGTTCCCCCATAGTCGGCAATAGGTGTGAGGGATTTTGCCATGACCTCAATTAATATCATCGATTTTCTTTTTATAAAAATATATTGGGAGATGATGTGTTAAAACATCATTAGCAATACACATTCAAACAAAAAACAATGTGTTGTCACTTGATGTTTTCAAGTGCTTCATTGGATTCCAAATTCTTCAATTTTTTTTCTTCTTTTCTGAAAAGGGGAGTGGCGTTTCCCTTAAGCTTTTGTTCTACATTTTCAAGGATGGGTGCACCACTTTGTGTTGAAGCTGCCCCCACCATCACAATGATATCCAGTTATCCACCAGAAGAATTTTGGTAGGGTTCAACAAAAATTTGTTTGGCCGCATTTTTCAACATATTGATCATGACTTGGGGGAACATTATTGATATTCCCTTCTCTTCACAAAGAAATACCCTCAAAAACATCAAGATATTTCAATAGCATGCTGAATCATGTGAATTTATTCGACGACTTTCAAAATAAATTTTTTAAAATTTTAATTTACTTTTAATCTCTCAATTTGTATGTAATTAATTCAAAGAAGATATTATACTTCTTAAGTATTTTCAAACTCGTAATCTCTAAAAATTTTATCTGTATGACATTTGAACTAATAATATATTTAATTAAAAGATATAAAGAGCACTAATTAACTAATTTAAAGTAGAGTTTGGGATGCGGAAATAATCAAATGTATGAGTAAGAAATTAAAATGTGGAGGGATTATTAATTTGTAAGGGCATAAGGTATCTTTAATTAGGCAATTCTAGTTGTTATATTGTTGGAAAAAATGGTACATTTAGAAAATATGTGGCCAACAAATAGTAAGAATAGTGGAGAAGGGGAAACGGAAGAGGGAGAGAAAAAGAGCAAGGGCTAGCAAAATTGCTTAAATAAGAAGATTATTCTTTTGTAATGATGTTCATGGGTTGGATTAGACCGTTCAAAGTTGATTGGTACAATCTTGTCTAAAGTTTGGTCTGCCATGAAAGTTTAAATAAGCTTGTTCTATTATAAACAATTTATTTTATATTAGTACTAAATTTAAAAAACTAGTGTAATCATTGTTACGACAAAACGAAACAAATCACTTGTTCAGATAAGATGGCTTACACCTCTATTTGTTTGATATCAGATTTTTTTACTATATTTGGACTATGATGCTGGAGATTTGTGTTTTTTAACAGGGAATGCAACTTTTACAAAGCAATCAAAACAAAATTTTCTTGTTGGGTATGGAAAGTTGTCCATTCATCATTGCAATCTAGGATATCTGAAAAAATTTTCTTTGAATTCTTGGAGAAGAAGAAATTCTAAAGCAATAAATTAAAAGAATGATTTCCATTTTTCTCCAGAGCAAAAACAGAAGGAAATCCATCAGTTATTCACATTGCCATGTTACAATTTATAACTTACAATCTCACATTTAAGTCAATACAAGGATTAGCAACTGAATTCCCGAGAAAACTATGCTCTAAAACAAAGAGAAGTTGATCAGGCAAAGGACTAAAAGGAATTAAAAATCGGTCAAAAATAATAGCTCTGAAACCCCCAAGTTTTGATAAGTTCAGATCATAAGTTTCAAGTTTTTTGCAGCAACGTTTGATTGATTAGAACTCAGAAGAATGCCCGGCTACCATAAAAAACCCGAGATCCATCTTTTTTCTCATGCTCTATCTTCTTGCTGTGGTTTTGAATCACATCACCACGATCTTCACATTCGGGTTTGTCAAGATCCATTGGGAGCTTCATCTTAGCCAAAGATTCAGTAAACTGTTGCATGCTCCTCATGTACATGTCGACTATTTGTTGCTGCATTGCTGACTGTTCTGCTTCAAGATTGATGTTTCCGAGTGGAGCTGAAAACACTTGTCCGAATTTAACAGAATTCATGCTTCCTTCTTTGTTGTTCTCTTCTTCCTTGCTGGAATAATTCGAGTCTTTCTCGTCTCTAGTTTCACCTCCTTTCTTTGAAGTTGGGGTATCCGGACAAGCACCCGAGCTTGGATTAGTCTCGGTAGTGACTGATGCGTTGAGGGAATTTGGTGACTCCCCACCAAGACTCTTCTTCTTCTCAGTAGAGTCAGCTGAGTTCCTATCATCGCTTAGGCTTGTTGTAGAAGAGCTAAAAAATCCAGAATTTTGAAGGCTTCCATTTGGAGAAATGAATCCACCATGATTTTCTTCGGCTGTCATTTCATAATCTTCAACATGCTGATGAGAGGCACCCAGGTGAAGAAATGAAGCAATTCCTGGCCTTGAGTTCAAACCATCAAAGTACTCTGACACCATTTGCTGGTTCTCCCTAACAACATTGATATCAGGAAATTCTATCCTGGAATATTCAACCGGGTCTAAAATGACTTGGGATATTTTTCTGTCAAGCAATACTACTTCTGCTGATATTGAAGAGCTGGTTGTGGTGGTTTCAGGAAAGGAATTGGTCTGGGAATTGACAGGTATAGAAGTGTTCAAAGAAAGACTCAATTTGACGGTACCAGCAGGAGAATGGAATAGATCAGTGGAAGTTAGGCTATAGTCATGAGTCACTTTTCCTTTGCCAACAACCTGTGAAATTGGAACCAGAGCAAATCCCAGTAGCTGATCTTCCATGTAGTTTCTAGCCCTACTAAGCATCCAAATCTCACATTTGAGGACAGCATCAATTTGATTGACTTTCATCATCAGGTTCTCATTGAATTCGGGATTCTTTCCTCCTCCATTGATGATTCTAGTTGAGTGGGTATCATCAGGGTTATAGGTGAGAGAGAATTTGGCATAAACATCTTGATTGTCATAGATACATATATTATGGATATTCCTAGCATGATGGACATAGATTTCAAGAATGCCCGAAAACTCAGAATCTCGGTCTGCATCATCAATGGTGTTTGAATTTGGGTTAAAATGGAAACCAGATGATCTACTGAAAGAATCCATCACTAGAAATAGGATCGCTCTTGAGAATTTCAAGGCTGATTGGCAACAAAGATCTGGCAAATAAGAAAGAACAAAACGAAAACAGAGATTGACGCAGAGAACAATCAGATAAAAAAAAATGACAACACTTGATGAACTTAACACAATGCAATTCTATCTCCCTGATGAACTTTAAGTTATTTAGGAGGTTTTAGAAGAACAATGCATGAACTGAAGGAAAAATCTTGAGAGCCGAAGGGAAACTTAGATGTAAAAATGAGAAAAAGCAGAGATCAGCTAGATTAACAGTAATGCATAGGAAGCTACAGTTTCTGGTTCTATATCATTTTTGCTTCAATGGTTGGTGAGGAAATTTTGCAAACCAATTCATGAATTCCAGGACAAGCATGGAAGGAAAGAAGAGAAGGAAAGGTGAGAGAGAAGAGAAGTCACAAGGTTGAGGAGGTTGATTTGTGCAAGTTGAGCAGGGTGGGTATGGTAGTAGGTGGAAATCAAGAGGGAAGAAAAGAAAATCTAAGATGTTGATGAAGATGATTATGAGATGTTACTTATGGTTGTTTTATTTTTGCATGCTGCTCTTGTCTTCTTGTTGGGGTGGGTGAGGGATAGTGATTTTTGGAGAGGGATTGCTTTGCTTGACATTGCAGCTTCCACTTCCAATGACTAAATTAGCTCCACTCAGGAAAATGGAGGTCCCACTTGGTACCCCCATCTTCATTATCAGCTTTTCCACCTCTCTTTTGGATGCACCCCTAAAGCTTGAAGACAGGATGATCCCACTCTATTCCATTTTCCTGTACACATTAAGATCAGAAGAAATGTCTCAATAGTGGCGTACCAACTTGTTTGAAAACAAGATAAATCATGATTACAAGGGAAAAGAAACTCTAAATTGATGAATACAACGAATGTAAAACTTGCTTAGATTTGCAGAGTTTTACAAATAGTTACTATTCTACCTATAGTTCTGACATGAATGCCCAAACCTCCATCATGCTATCTTGAATTCTATATCAGCCTCATAATTGTTAATAGAAATCAAATTTTCATTTCTCTTAGCATATTATGCCAAATTATATCAAAATGCTTGGCAAGGAAAAAAGTTATAACGAGTTCAGGATAACAATCCAAGTCATAAGAAAATCAATGATTTAAAAAAAAAAAAAAAACTTGTATATATATGAAATTAACTAAATAAAAAATCATTGACTTATTGACTAAGTTTTAGATTAATTACTATGGTATTGAAGTTAAAACTTAGAGGTTACAAGTTTAACGGAATTTATATGCATAATGTTTTTTTTAATCAAATAAATATAATTGTAAAGATTCAAGAGAACATTAGAATTAAAAAAAAAAAAAAAAAAACTAAAAGAAGTATGTATTGAGATATATATTAGAAATAGAGATAGAATGAGTATATTAAATTAGATAGAAATATGCTCCCAAAAAAATGCTTGGGACAATGATCAGTGATCGTTTAATTTATTTATTCGTTTGTTTTCTTCAGTCGTTAGCTTGACTTGAAACAAGAAGTTTGAGACAAAATGTCAACACTTTTTCCGCATTTAGCGAAATGGTAACATTAATTCAAGGACCAACTCTTTCTCGTGAGAAAATTGGTTTTGCGTCATTTACTGTCATTTGATAAGAAACATGTTCAGTAATTTCTCCAAAATCCCATTAAAATCAAGAACAGCTAGCATCCCCAAAAATCCCAGGTTCAGTCAACAGCACAAATTCCTGCTAGGAACCCAAAAATCCAACTCACTTTTTGAAATTAAGCGCCTCAGGAATAAGAACTTGCATTTCTTATATATTTTAAAAGTCAATTTATGAAGAATGGTAGGCTAGGATGACTATGACTCTGGACTAGCAAATAGCAATCCTCTAATTCTTATGCGGAAAATGGTAGTAATATTGGGTTGTTGGATTTAGTTGAAGAAAGAAATTGAAGAACACTTTGAGGGACAACAGGGTGAAACAAAGAAAATTAAGAGCAAAATGAAATGAAGAGGTAATAAATTTGACGTTATAAATATTGAACTAAGAGTATCGCAGCTTGATGGAAATACAAAAGACATAACATGATTCAAATCATCAAAATAATTTCTAATAAAAAAAACGTGTGCAATTTCAAGCCACTCCAATCTATCATCTAAGCCTTTTTTTTTTTTTTTTTTCTTTTTTCATTTTGAGAGAAGTCAATTTCCTTTGAAAAGATTATCTAGCAGGAGCTAAATAAATCCTTGATCTTCCAGCAAGAGCTTCGTGCCTTGACCAAATAATCACAAGTCACGGCACTTCCGAAAATCAAAATAAAATGCTGCATACCATAGTAAGCATAAAAAGATTACACAGAGACACTTCTTTTCTTTTTTCATTTTTTTGCCTTTTTTGGCTGAACCGCCATACAGGACACGGAATGTAATTTGTGAATTAATGGAATTAATTTGTGTCTCAGTTACAACAGATCCCCACCAAGTCACCAACCCGTGGTTCCACCGTCCATCCAATACCAAGGGGCAATCGCATTTATTTTGTCCCACAGAAAGAAAAGAATACTGTACAAAACGAGGATCAAATATACAGGCCTTCTGGTTTATCAAAGCACCTAATCCTTTGATACAATGTTTATTACACACTTTGCATCAAAGAAATCACTTCCGCCCCAGCCTCATCAAATGCTCTTGATGTTTCGCTGCGGCTGCCTTATCAGCTGCTTCACGCTTAAGTGCCCTCTTTGCACGTCGACCCATTGTACTTTTTGCTACCTCTTTCTTCTTAGGCTCAGTTGAGGACCCAGCACCGGAGTCATGGGTGTTGGATTGATGAACAGGTCTGGCTTCTAGGCGCCCTGATCTTACATATCCATTATCACCCCATCTCCGATTGCCAATGCGGAGACTATGTGAACTGGTGTAATAAACTTCATCTTCTTCTTCTTCATCATCCTCATCTTCATATGGATAATAATAATAATCTTCCAGATCATCATATACCTCTTCACGTTCCTCCACATTTAATGGTTTAAACCATGCAGCTCTAAGAAGCAGGCACACACTTTCCTCAAACATGTAGTCATTTATCCTGATAAAGCAAAAGGCGAAAAGTCAACTACTGGGATATCGCAACCAGAAATGAATCCCAATTAGGCAGAGGTCATGATTCAAGATTACCTGCCATCAAGAGAACGATGAACATTGAGGAACTCAAATGGGTGTTTACACTGAGGGCATGTAGGCACCTTACTGTATGTTGCCCATTGAAGGATGCAAGTCACACTACAAGAACAAAGATCAAATCACCCCTAAGAAATAAAATCCCATGCCAATCCACTGAAATATAAAATATGTAACAAATGTCAAATGTAAAGCATATTGCAGTACGGAAACAAAAGAAAAAATAAGTTGCCAACTTGATCCTGCACTGACAGAGTGAATAAGTCAATTGGTGAGTCTAAAAAACCATGATATATAACCCAATTTTTTCCAAACATTGATGCTCTGACAGGTTGAGAAGCAGAGCTCCGCGCATGAAAGTAAATAGCAAATCCTATCAAGTATCAACTAATTGACAATTCCAGCAGAAAATGATCTGAACAAATGAAGGCAAATAAACTGTTTTCCATTTCTTTTCTAAATACCCACAATAAGAGAAAGAAAACGTAGATCTCATCCACAAAGTTGAATGAAAAGAAACATGACAACCATGAGAGAAAAGTAGCAATGAGGGGTTCTAGATTGTGCAACTCACTCAGTTAATTTTAATAAAATAGTTAAACATATCACTTGCACCAAGTACCACCCACAGACTCACAATAGTCTGAAGGGTAATTAACCATTCTTTAGTCAGCTTTAGTGCTTGAACTCTTTAAATCAAATTTAGAATAAAATTGCAATAATGATTAACAGAGTTTCACAGAAAAGCAAGAACCACAAGCTTATCAAAATCTTCTATTATGATAATCTTCAAACAGTTTAAAGCTTATAAAACATGTAATAATACATCCAAATTAAATAACCATCCAAACTAGAATCAACACAATGTAAAATTGCCCTTTTCTCCCTCCCAAAACAGAGGACATGCTTCAACACAATAAAGTGTACAATAACTTGGATCCAATCTGTAGCCAACATCAAGGCACTTAACTACATGTTCCTTGAACACATCACAAATTAGATTTTTCTTACAAAATAGAACTTTTTTCTATATTAGATTTTTATTTCCTGAAATTTAAACTCACCCAGAATTAAGAAAGATTTCAACAAGGGTAAATGAGTGTTCATCATGGATTGTTTGGTTTCAAGATTGCTCTGTTGTTCGGACTCGACAAAAATCAAGAAGTATCCATGTTGACATGACACGACCCTGGATACAATCTGGGATCTACATCTGACACAACAAAACCTTCGGACTCATCTTCATCCCATGACCAGAACCCCAAAGCCAACAAGAGATCTCTAGATCAGTGTTACCATTGTGGTTAAAGAGAGAGAAATGTGAGAAAACATTGGAAATATTTCATAGAGAGAAAAATAAGAAACCAATGAATTAAGAAAAAGAAGGCAAAATAGAGAGAAAAGAAAGAAGGAAAAAAAACGTGGCTGGTCATGGCTTCCTCTTGGTTGCACATCTAGAAGAGAAAGAACCAGTTGCTGTGGTTTTTATTTTTTTTTTTTGGTACTTACCAGTTGCTGTGTTACGGAATAAGAGAAAAGAAACTATAGTTTTCAACAAGGTTGGGTTTTGGGCCTTAAGCCCACAAAGGTTTTATTTTTTTTATTTGAACTAAGCCTTCAACCTTTTATTTTCCTTGTTCTTTACCAGCAGAGCCTTCAACTAAAATGGGTGGACAATTGATTATAATCTTTATGCATTTTGATCTCAATAAAAATATCATGGCCCAATTCTACCCAAGAAGACTTGACCTTCTAATTTTCCTTAAATATGCAACCATAAAATTTCGTAGCTCCCCTTCAAAATAAGTCGACTTTACATTAACCATATGCAAGAAAACAGATCGATATGTTCACCATTCCTTATAATCATCACCTAAATTAAATCAACTCTCATAATCAAACACATAATTCATGTAACTATATTTGCATATATAAAAGTATATATTATACTTAAGTACATGTAACAGAGCACCCCACCCACATCCTCCTCTCGGACCATTTTATGCAGTATCCCAGTGTCTTAGGTTCAAGCCATTGACGAGTCAGACATCTAGACCCTTACAAACACCTGAAACTCGTACCCAAGTCCAAGCAACATAGGAGATTGTGATATCATTGGATGGGAGTTACAAACTCAAAGGCAAAGCAATGCCCAGTCTCTCTAATTTAAAACAATCTTAGTTCACAAGCAAAAAGAAAAGGAGGCAAATGGAATCCTCATGAAGCAGTAAAATTGAGAGTAGAGAATTGTAGTATAGTTGGAGAGAATAAGTTAATGGAACTAGCTACTTGTTCAGTGTTTTAAAAATGCTTCTTAACTTATAATCAATCCTAGTAACTTATTTCTTGAGTCTTAATTCCAAAACAGACTAGTTCAACACAACAAACCAACTTTTTGCAGTCAAAAGACACGTAGACAGCAAAGCATGCATTTAGAGATATAACATTAGCAGAATACTTAAACATTCAATGAGTTCCTGAGTGATCTAGCATAAACATGCAAATGACAGACTACAAATAATTTACCTCTTCTATTAAAGTTTGGCAATATTTAAGATTTCAAAAGACAGTATAAAAGCAAGGAATTTTTCAATTACTCCACTTTGAGGCACAAAGTATGCCTCACAGTATGCAAGCCATCCTAAAATTTTAAAACAAAAGAAACAATTGAAAAATTAGGAAAATGAGTAATAAAGGAAAGAACAATACATTCTTAATAAGAGCTGAAAATCTCAAATATGCACTCTTGACATCTCTTTTGCAAAATCTATACTACAAAGTCCAATCCTTTTATACGCTATTATCATTTCCTGACAAGATATAGAACCATATAAAACACAGAATTTAAATCATCAAAGATAATGCCATCTACCTCAAGGAACATGGAGAGAGTGAGATACACATATATTAAAGCATTCAATGTCTAGAATTTCTAACTTCAATCAAACAGCTATATTGTTTAGGAGCATGTTGTTAAGGGCACAGATGTTGAAGCTAACATATCTCCTCTATTCTAACGTTTTTGTTATATTTGTCGCACGTCATATACACAAATGTCTCACAAAGGAGGAGACATATTGGCTTCAACATATGTGCACCCAGCACTATCCATCATCAAATTAACAGGCCAGTTTTCAAAAACACAGAACTAGAGACCCACACATATTCCCATTT
Organism: Durio zibethinus; assembly: GCF_047325235.1. NCBI lineage: Eukaryota > Viridiplantae > Streptophyta > Magnoliopsida > Malvales > Malvaceae > Durio > Durio zibethinus. The sequence continues at coordinate 7,811,839 of NC_143167.1, read as the reverse complement.
GGATGATATCAGCATGAGCATTAGCTACCATGCCACCACATCTAAATCCTCCCCAATGTCCTAGGCTTCACTTCCCTTTTCACAAATGACAACAGCAAAGACCTCAACTCCTCCTGTGACCCTAACCTCCCTTAAAAGCAGTGCACCAACTCAAAAACTAAAGCACCAACGGTCACCAAAACTAAAGGGAAAAACTATAATGAACAAGATTCAGGACCAGTATAGAATTAAAGTGACGAACGAAAAAATGAATTATAGATAGTTGAGTAAATCTAAATCTATAGAATTGACTATCACTAAACAAAAAGTTAAATCCTTCAGAAAAGACTATCATGACAACGACAATAACAAAACAATACTTTGAAGTTTCCAGCCAAACAAAAAAAAAAACCTTAAAACTGTAAAGAAGCATGGAAACAGAACATAACCCAGGAAACCGCATAGAAATAAGTATGGGCAAGAGATACGTTAGACAAACCAGTAAGCATGCTCGCAACCTTTTACAAGAGCAGTTTCCTGCAGCACTATCTTATCTAAACATATCGCGCATATTCCACTATGGTTTTCGCAACCCTCCTCGCCAATAGGCCCTTTGTTCTTCGTCTCGTTCTAAACAAAAATTGAATAATCGAAACAAAAAATAAAATAAAATAGAGTTCTCATACAGGAACCTCCATTAATTTACCAAAAAAAAAAAAAGAGCAATATTTGAAAATTAATAAACTGTTTCATCAGCAAGACGAGGAAATTTTAACAGAAAAAAAAATCAAAATTTCTACTTAGTGCATAACCGTTAACCAACCATTTCTCCTTGTTTCCTTTCTTTTCTTTTCAGTTTTCTCAGCAACCAAACAACATTAAAAAAATTTTTTAAAATAATAATTACCCATGCGAAAAAATCAAATAGATCTGGTTCTAAAAACTGAAAAGAATAAAATAAAATTAGAATTAAACAGAAAGAAAGAAAGGAGAAGAAAAAGTACCTGATCTCGAAGGGAAAGATTGGGAAGAGCGTTGACTAGCTGTTCACCGTCCATCTCAATGACTGAATTCATGGTTTTGATTTTAAACTTTTTCCTTTTTTTCTTCAGAACTAATCTAAAATTTTGGTTATGATTTACAGTCCTAACCTAACCTAATAAACCAATTTTTTATTTTGCAGAAAAAAAGAAATAAAAGAAAAAGTGTTTGAGATGCCAAAGAATTATTCTGATTCCACAGAGAGAGGTAGAGAGCGGACCCTCTTTGCGAAAATTCATGCCCTAACAAAGAGGTGTCGAATGTGGATGACATAAAGTGTGCTATTTATTTTTATTTTCTTTTTTAACAGAAAAATAAAATAAAAGAATATGTTTAATTTTTAAAATTATTTTTGGGGCTACAGATAGTGGACACAAAGTCATTTGGTTGGAAGGTGGAATCATTTGGTCAGACCACGTGTGTTTTATTTCACTGTTTTGCCGAAAATCAAATTGAGCAAAATAATTTATTATTTTTTAATTTCTTAAAAACAATCGCACCCCTAAATTTGTTAAATTAAGCAACTTAATAGTTTAATTTTAAATTGAATCCAATAATTTAATAATCATATATATGTATATACACAAGGGCTAAAGCAATAAAAAAATTTATAAATTTTATCATTTTATTTAAATAATTTTTATATTTTATTACATTTAAATAAGAATTTAATTTTAATTTAAATCTAAATAAATTTTTAACATTTAATTTATATTCAAATAATCTATTAATATTTATTTTACATTTAAAAAAGTCTTTAATATAAATTAATTTTTTAAATAAAAATTTATTTAAATAGAAATCAAATAATAAAAATTTCTTAAATATAATAAAAATATAAAAATATATTTAAATAAAATGATTAACTTTTTAAAAAATTAGTATTTTAATAGTACATAATTAAAGTCATTTGACTTTTTAAATTAATAAAGAAAAATCCATTTTTGGCTTTTACGAATTTTTCTAGCACATTAAATTCAATTATTTACAGGAGGTATAAGATGATTAATGAAATTTTAATATTTTTACAACCAAAATATTTTATTTTTATTAAATGAATCAATCTCCATTAGCAGCAATCTTCTTTGGTAAATAATATATAAATTTTGGTTGAAGCTTGAATTTTTCAATTATGAAATAAAATAACTTTCTCTCATTTAATTTATTTTAAAAATATTTTTGATTTGGTAAGAGAAAGAATTTTGGTTTTAATTTTCTTTTTCTTAAGGAATTGTGCTTTGCTAAGAAAAGAAGATTTCGTGTTTGGCTAAAAATGAAAAAGGGTTCCATATATTGGGTCAAAAACATAGGGTTAATTAGAATTAAGCTTCCTTGACCTTTTCTTTTTTTTTTTTCTTTTCCCGGTAATAATTAAGGCCTACCCGTTAACTTGAGATTTGAGGCTGCTGCCGTATTCCTTCTTCCGTTTTTTTGCTGGATAAGCAAGAATGGCGTATCCTTGTTTGTAATTGTAACTGTCACGCAAATGCTTTTTGTTCTCGGAAATTTCGTGTTAAAAATGGTGTTCGGAAAGGAAAGTCTGCATTATAAGAGCTGCATAAATTTGATAACTTAAAATTTATAAAAATAATATAAATATAAATATAACACAAATTAAAATTTTAATAAAAATTATATAAAAATTATGAAATGTATTTTATATTTTTTTATATAGATAAGAATTATAAAATGCAATTTTTATAAAAAATATAATATAAAGATTTAAATATAAATTGAAAAAAATGAAGATTCCAGTCTTTCTCTCAAATACTCTCTAGTCTCCAAGTGGGTATCATCGTCACTATTATTATCATTTTGCATGTTCTTTTGCCAAAATACAATTTAATTTTTGCATAGTAATTTAATCTTTTTTTTTTATTTTATGAGACTATAAATTTTAATCTAAATGTTAACGAAATTAAAATTCTATCAAAATTTTAGTGTCATAATATGTAAATTTGAAAATTTATAACTAGAAATAACTTAAGGAGTTATGAAAAAAATATTTTTATCTAAGTGTGATTGACCACTTAATGAATTTAACATTTAAGGAGCTCTTAAACTTAACTAAAGATCTCTTAAAAAAATAAGTTTTGGTCTACTAATCAGAACAGAATTCGAAAGTTCGATTACATATAAAAAAAGTTATAGCACTCTCACATGTCTATTCAAAAGATGGTATCATTTTATTTTAAACTATCTTAAAGTCTTGATTCTAATAGTTTTAAATTTAATATCAGAAATAATTTTTAAAATTTCTCTATCAATCTAGCAAATTTTGTAAAAATATTTTCTTACCTCAAAAGTATTCAAGAATCACAATTATTTTCTTGAAAAGGCTCCGTCGTCGAAAAAACTTAATCATTTATTTTTTTGTTAAAATTTTGTTTTATTGAAAATATATCTATTTCTTTTGCTATTTGGGTTAAAATTAAAAATATTTTCTCACCTAAAAATATCTTAGATAATCATCCATTTATGATTATTAAGATTTCATCTTTGAAATTTATTTTTACAATTTTTATTTCTATTTCTAAATTTTTCACCATTTGGGACTAATTTAAAAAAAAAATTCTATAAATTTTATTCTAAATTTTTCATCATTTTAGTCTATTTAGAATTTAAACCCTTGTTAATTTCCTAATTCTTAAAAACAAAATAATATGACAACTATCTTTGAAGTCTCATTAAATTCTTCCATCATTTGAGTTGAATTTAAATAAATTTTTCACCTAAAAATTTCTTAGAAAATTTATCATTTAAAATTTTGAAGATTCTTATCATTGGATAATTGTCAAATATTTTAACCCAAAATTTTAAATTATATTGTAAATTTTTATTTAAAAGTAAATACAATTTTTTTATTGAAATTTTAATTAAATTATTCCACCATTTGGGTAAAATTTAGAGAAATTTATGACCTAAAGATTTCTTAAAAAATTTATCATTCAAAATTTCTAAAAATCTCATTATTAGATAATTAATATTTTAATTCCAAAATTTTTATTAAATTTATGGTTTTTATTTTTATTTTTTTTAAATTAAAAATAAATATTAATTATTATTATTGAAACTTTATCTAAAATTTCCTCCATTTAGATCAAATTTTAAAAAATTTCTCACCTAAAAATTATATAGAAATTAATCTTTTACAATTTCTAAAAATTTTATCATAGAATAATTATTATTTATTTTCAAAAGTATATTAATATTTTATTTTATGTTATAATTTTCTTCTCTAATTTTCCTACAAATTAATCATGCAAAATACTTTAAAGAATAATAAATAAAGAATAATCATAAAAAAAATACCCAAATAGGAATCGGCTTTACTTGGCTAACGTGATGCAACTTGGCTATAGAAAGGGAAGGCGGCTAGAACAGCTCGAATCCCGGCTCGGTTTGGCTAAAGCCAAAGCTTCTAGAACATAGGTCAAAGATGTGTTTACGACTGGGTCAGGCCAACCCAAATGAAAATGTGTGGATCTGACAAAAACTAAAACGTCAAAACGAAGTCATTTAACAAAGGTATAAAAGGGCCAAATTTCTTTTTTTCCTCAAATTTCTCCTACACCTTCTTTCTCTTCAATTTTTTCTCTCATTTTCTCTTTAAAAACCAATGAATGCTGACCGTCGTATCGTGGAATCCTCATCGAAATTTGAAAATATCGTCAAAAAGTTCAAAGTTCGTTAGAATCTTCACCAAAAACTAGAAAAGTTTGCCTAAATCTTCACTAGAATCTAGAAATTTCATCAAAAAGTCTAAATGTTGTCGAAATCTTCACCAAAAACTGGACAAGTTCATCAAAAAATTCAACAAATTCTAAAATTTTCTAGAATTTATGAAAACTCCTAAAAAATCACTAGTTGAACCTTAGAAAATAAATTGAACTTTTCCATAATTGAATCAAAACTTTTTGCCATAAGCTTTTCTAAAAATAAAAAATTAGACTTAACTGCTTGCCTCTCTAATTTCTATGTATTCCTTTTTTTGGTGATCTCTTTATGTATTCTATTACTTGATTTAGGTTTGTATTTTTAAAGATCTGATCATAAGAACCCAAACTAAAAAGAGTTTTAATTACTCTTCAATTATAGTTTCAAACTTTAAGTCCAGTTTAAACTTTACAATCCAAACAAACAATTTCATACAAACTCAAACACTTTATTTTTCTTTTTCTTTTTTATTATTTATTTATTTAAAAATTAAACTGTTACAACCTCAAATAAATTAGAGTATCTACAGTTGTCCTTTTTATGTGCACTTTCTGTGAAATAGGAACTGTGCAAAGACGTAGACAACCCTTATATCCAGATAATCAACTTGACACACTTATTCTTTTTTAAAAATTTTTTAAAAACATATACTCAAACTATTTGAATAACATAAAAACTCCTCTAAGCAGAGGCTCACAACTTTTGAAAAATATATAAGGCTCCTATAAATAGAGGCTCTACAACTTTTAAAAAATAAATAAAACTCCTTTAAATAGAGGCTCACAACTTTTGAAAAATAAATAAGGCTCCTCTAAATACAAGCTCAACGACTTTTTAAAAATAAATAAAACTCCTTTAAATAGAGGCTCATAACTTTTGAAAAATAAATAAGGCTATTCTAAACAGAGGCTCATAACTTTTGAAAAATAAATGAGGCTCTTCTAAATAGAGCTTCAATGACTTTTAAAAAATAATAAAGTTCCTCTAAACAAAGGCTCTTAATTTTTGAAAAATAAATAAGGCTTTTTCTAACAGAGGCTCAATCACTTTTGAAAAATAAATAAGGCTTTTTTTTAACAATCATGCCTAGAGGTCTTATAGATCATGTTTAAAAAAATTGTAGGAGATTATAACCAGAGGTATTACAAATCATTCCTAATATCGAAAAATACTCCTTTGAACAAAGGCTTCACAACTCTTTTTGAAAAATTTTTCTTATCCATGACTGATTTACTTGAAATATCTTTTTTAAGGATTAGAATCTTATCTCATAAATTTCTTTTCAAATGAGAATTTAAAATTCATTCACTAAAAAGTCTTTATATTTATCTTTTCCATGTTGGATCTTGTAATCCCTATTTCCTAGATTCATGCACTAAACATTCCTAAATGTAATGCATGCTATGCAAATATCAATTAATATATTTTCAATTGTAGTGCATAGGTTCTCAAGCCTCTTTTTTTTGGATCTCGAACTCTTCAATCTTCAAGCACTAAGACCAAATCGATTTAACTCTTAATCATCCCTCTCATTTAATTCTTATATTTTCCTTTTAATGAAATCTTTCTTCTCCAAATTCAATGTTCTTACCAGAAACTAAACATTTCATATTTGCCTTGATCACTCCCAACTTTTCCAAAGTAATGTAGAAATCTTTCATGCTATTATTCATTTATCAACCATTATTTTAATTTCAAAAAGTCAAAATGCAATCGTACATTTTTTTCACTGCAAGTTATTAACGGGAAAAGCCAAGGGATAGATTGGGAATGAATGGGAAATAGTTATCAAAAGAGAGACACAAGGAATGAAATGAAATATCTTTTATTTAAAAGAATAGTAGAACAACTTGGGCCATTAACAAAGAAGAATGGTTACAAAAATGGGTATAAGGTAACAATGCCTAAAATAAACAATCAAATAATCATGATAACACATCTTGAAGGCTTTTCAAAAACTCAACCACTTTATGCACCTAACAACTTAAAGATCATCAAAACATGCTAGCCTCTATGCTAGTGAATTCTTAAATTTGATTTTATATCCTCTTTATCTAAGCTACTTTTTCAGGTTTTTAACTTAGATAAACCATTTTTTACTCAAGCTGCCCTTTTAGGGTTTTCAATTTAAGTTCTTTTTTTTTTCATTTTTCATTTTTCTCATTTTTTTTATTTTTTTGAAGCGTAGTATTTCTTCATAGCATCAAAATTTATTGGATTGGGCAAATCATCTCCATCCATCTCTATTAATATTAATACTCTGCCCGAGAAAGCTTTTTTTATAACATATGGCTCTTTCCAATTTTGAGTCCACTTTCTTCTATTATCATTGCTAGCTTGGAAGAATTCTTTTCAAAACCAAATCTCTTTCTTGAAAACAATGAAGTAAGATATTTTTATCTTGAGCTCTCATCATTCTTTTTTAATATAGCTGACCATGACATAACGTAGTTAATCTATTCTCTTAAATAAAATGCAACTGTTCGTAACGCTTTCGAATTCATTCAGCTTCTTCTAGTCTAACTTTTTTTAAAACTCTTAAGGATAAAATTTTTACTTCTACCAGCAACACAGCTTCTATCCCATAAACCAAAAAAAATGAGATTGCCCCAGTAAAGGTATGCACTGATGTTTGATAAGATGTTTGATAACTTTTCATGCTAGTTTTTATAAGTCTCGATCATTTTTTCAAGAATTCTTTTTATGTTCTTATTTATTGCTTCAAATGTCCCATTCATTTTCGGGTGGTATGGCACCAAATTGTGATGCTTGATCTTGTACTGAGCACATATTTTCTACATCATCTTACTGTTCAGATTTTTTACATTATCTAAAATGATTCTTTTTGAAAGTTCATAACTATAAATGATCTCTCTTTTCATGAACTTACATACCATAGATTGTGTCACACTTCTAAATGAAACAACTTTCACCCATTTCGTAAAATAATCTATCATCACAAAAATGAACCTATGCCCATTAAAAACTTTAGAATAATAGGACCAATGACATCCATGTCCCACATTTAGAATGGTCAAAGTGGTGCCAAACATGTAAAGCAGTCAGTGAAACATAGATCTTATTAGCATAGATCTGGCACTTGTGATATTTTTTGCACAGTCAATGCAGTCGCTTTCCATTGTCAACCAATAGTACCTAGCTCTCATAATCTGTCTTGTCATCATATGTCCATTTGCATGTGCTCTATATATTCCATCATACACTTTCTTAATAATTTTTTTACCTCAATCACATTTACACATCTCAGTAATATTTGGTCATGGCTCTTTTTATACAAGACATCATCATCCATGAAGAAATTCATAGCTAGTCTTCCAATAACTCTTTTATCATTTTCAGTTTCTTAGTCTGGGTATTGCTAATTCTTAATATACTGTAAGATATCATAATACCATGACTTTTCATCTTTCTTCTCTTCTATATTAGAGTAATGAGCTGGCATATCCTTAACATCTAGCTTGATGGGCTAAATATCGATGTTATCATTAGTTCGAATCATTACTATTACAATAGCTAAGGCATTAGTAATCAAATTCTCTTTTCGAGGTAAATAATTAAATTGAATATCTTCAAATTGCTTGATTAACTCTAAGATATACTTATGATATAAAATGAGTTTCAAATCTCTCATCTCACATTCTCTTTTCAACTGATATATAACTAGGCTGAGTCTCTAAATACTTTTAATACTTTGGTTTTTCTATTTATAGCAGCTTGTAAACCTATGACACAAGCCTCATATTCAGTGATGTTATTTGTGCAGTTGAAATTCAACCTCACTATTATAGGATAATAACATTTTTCTAGATAAATAAAAATTATTCCAATTTCATGTCCCAAGGCATTGACAGCTCCATTAAAGGACATTTTCCAACACTTCTCATCATGCTATTCCTTCTCAAGTTAGGAAACAACCATTAAATCTTCATCTGAAAACTCCAACCTCCTTAGCTTATATTTTTTAATAGCATGATCTACAAGAAACTCGATTATAGCACTTTCATTTATTGCTTTTTAGCTCACATATACGATATCATATTTCAAGAGCATTATTTGCCATCTAGTAATTCTTTCAAATAATGAAAGCTTCTCAAAGATATATTTAATTGCATCTAGTTTCACTATAAGTCAGGTAATATGATGAGCATGTACTGTCTGAGTTTTTTAGCAATCCAAGCTAATGCACAGTATATTTTCTCTAAAAAGAAATAATTGGACTTATATTCTATTAACTTCTTACTTAGGTAGTAGATCACTCTCCCTTTTCTACTAGACTCATCTTACTACCCTAGCACATATCTTTTTGACTTTTCACACACTATCAGGTATAAGATTAAAGGTATCTTTGAAACAGGTGATACCAATACTAAAAGGTTTGACAAGTACTATTTAATTTTATCAAAAGCCTTTTAGCATTCATCGTTCTATTTTATAAAATTATTCTTAAGAAAAAGCTTAAAAATAGAATCACACTTATAAGTAAGCTGAAAAATGAACTGAAAAATATAGTTCAGTCTACCCAAAAAATCTTAAACTTCTTTCAGCGTGGTAGAAGATGACAAATTCTAGATAGCTCGTATTTTGTCTGGATCAATTTCAATCCCTCTTTCACTAATCACAAAGCCTAATAACTTTCCTAACTTAGCCGCAAATGTACATTTGGCTGGATTCAACTTGAGTTAGAATTTTTTTAACCTCTTAAATAATTTTCTGAGGTTAGTGACATGGTCTTCTCTTTTATGAGATTTTTCAATCATATTATCTACATACACCTCAATCTCTTTGTGCATCATATTGTGAAAGAGCGTCATCATGGCTCTTTGATAAGTTACTCCAATATTTTTTAAGCTAAAAGGTATAACTTTATAGTACCGCATGGGCACAAAAGTAGTTTTTTCCCTATCATCTTTAATCATTTTTATCTGATATACCTTAAAAACCAATCCATAAAGGAAAACATAGAATGCCTAGTCGTATTGTCCACCAGTGTGTCAATATGAGGCAAAAAAAAGTTATCTTTTGGGCTAGCCCTATTCAAGTCATAATAAGCCACACACATTTATATCTTTTCATCTTTTTTAGAAACTAGTACTATATTAGCTACCCATTCTGGATACTTAGCCACTTGTAGAAAACCTACATCAAATGACTTCTTCACCCTTCTTTAATCTTTAAAAGTATCTCAGGCTTCATTCACCTCAGTTTCTATTGGATTGATTTACATTTTGACTTTAGGGGTAATTTATGTTCCATTATTTTTATGCTAAGCCTAAGCATATCCTGATAAAACTAATCAAATACACTTATAAATTCTCAGAATAGATCTTTTAATTTTTGCCTATCTATTGATGAAAATGATGTACTGACCTTAACTTTTTTTTTATTCTCTTTATTTTTTAAGTTTATCAATTCAGTTATCTCTTGATGAGGCTCAGTTGGTTTATTTTTTTGCTCAATTAATCTCATTAAGTCTGAAGGTAGTATATCTTTCTCATAATCATCTTTGTTATTAAGTTCATCAACATCAATCAAATTTTTAAAATTAACCATTTAATCATTATCATGATTATCCTTATATTCATTTAAGGATCTAAAATTGAATAAAATTGGATATGTTGGCAAGATGTATTGGAAAAATAAAAAATGAAAGCAATAAAAGAAATGAATAAAAATGCATCATTTTTAATTTTTATTTAAATAATAATAGATCAATGGTCCATACATAAAAGATCATCCTAATACTTTTAGGCATAAGTTATTGGGATGTATAATTACATTGAAACAGTCTCAAAGATCTTGTCATTGTCGTAATGATTTTTGAGCCGCCCGACGAATTTGGAAATAAAAATAAAAAAACGGAGTCGCCACCAATATTTTTTTGACTAGGTGCGATGACCACTTATTAAAATTTATCCTTTTAATAAAATATTAAGGTTAATTAAAATTTACTAAAAAGATAATTTTATGGTCTACAAAACAGTCTAGGTTTGGGAGCTAGTTACGCGTGGAAAAGGATTAGCACCCACATAACACCTGTTTGAAATGGTACCAATTAACTATGTGTTATCCATTAATTTTTATAAAAATAGTCTTATTTTCAGTGTTTGAAAAATAATTTTTCTTGATTTTTTCATTTATTGAAATTTAATTTTTTTATCAAAAATTTATTATTCTAACTTTATTCGAGAAAAATAAATTAGACCATTTTTATTGAAATAATTCTTAAAATGTTCCAATACGTTGGTAACATTAAAAGAACTTTTTCTCATCTAGAGATTTCTTAGGCATCACTTCTCAGAATACCTTAGAATCTCATCCTCGAAGGCTCAAATTTATTTTTCGTAAAAAATTACGACATGCATGCAATGCAAACGATAATATGCTAATGCACACATTTTATTTTTTTATTTAGAAATTTTATTGATTTTTAATAATCTTTTTCATTTAACTTTGAAAAAAAGAGGAATTTTTATTATATTAAAGATTTTTTATAAATATTCCAATACACTGAAAATATTTAAAAAAATCTTCTCACTTAAGGATTTCTTAAAGCATCTTTACTTGAAATACTTTTAGAATCTCATCATCAGGTAAAATTTATTTTTCTCATTTTTATTGCTTATTTTTAATAAATTAGTTAATTTTTTTTATTATTTTATAACAAAAAGGAAATTTTTTTATTGTAGTGAAAATTTTTTATAAATACTCCAATACACCGATAGTACTTAAAAAAATCTTCTCACTTAGAGATTTCATGGGTATCACTACTTTGAGTACCTTTGAATCTTATCGTCGGATAAAAATTTTATTTTCTTACATTTTTTATTAATTTTGTATTATTAGGTTTATTTTAAAATTAACAAAATTATAAAAATTTTAAAATATATTTCGTTATTTATATTTATTTATTTATTATAACAAAAATTCATCCTAGCAAAATTGAACATTTTAACATGCATAAACATTAATAATAAAATTTAAAATAACAAGAAAACAAAAAATAAAAAAATTACCTGAATCGGACCAGTCAACGATCCGATCAATACAGGTTTAGGTCGATTCGGTGGTTCAACACTGGTTTGGTTTTGTCCGGGCCTGTTTGATTGGACCAGTTAGAGGTCAAAGGGTGAGTGGGTTGTCAGGTCTGGTGTGCGAATCTTAGGTCAAGTTATGGGCTGACGCGTGAATCCTTGAAGCTCAAAACAGCATCGTTTTGGTCTTTTAAATGAAACAACGTCGTTTTGGGGCTAACCTTCTATCTAAAAGTCAAATTTTTTTTTATTTCATTTCTCCCCATCTCCTAAAAAAAAACATTCTTCTTTTTTTTTTTCAAACAAACTTAGGGACGGTGGCCGTCGACCATGACGGTCGCTATGTTCTTCACCTTCAGTGAGCTCTGACCATTGTCACCGGTGTTAAAAAATTTTAAAAGAAAACCAAAATGCTCCCCACAGCCTCCAAAGTCTAGATTTGTGCCTGGTTTTACGAAAAAAAGGCTTCAAATGGTGCATATCTGGCTTAAAAGTTTTGGTCAAAATTTTTTTTTGTGTTTGTGTTTTTTTTTTATGCTGACGGAGGTTCCCTTACCTTGGGGACTGAGTTTTTTTGTTGATTTTTTTTATTTTTTTATAGAATTTTTTTTTGCAGGGTCTCTCCTTTTTTTTTCTCTCCATTTGGGGTCAGCCATGAGCTCTATTTATAGAGCCCCCATATGGCCTTATGCCTAGGCATGTGGCACAAGGCCTGGCAGAAGGGGGTACCATGTACAACACCCCAGCACCAACCTTTCTGCCCCTTCTTGTTTCTTCTATTTTGTTTGGCTTTGGCCCTATGCCTGAGTAGGTGAAACAGGGCCTAGCAAGGGTAGATGGTGCCAGTGGTGCCATGCACAGCACCAGGCACCTCCTGCCTCATTTATTTTTTTTTTCTTATGTTCTTCTGTTTGTCTTTTTTTTTCTTTCCTTTTTTTTGGTATTTTGTTTAATTTAACAAAAAATAAAATAAAAAGCAGGCTGAGCCTAAAAAATGAAATAGGCTTCGGGCCTAATCAAAATCGGGTCTTGAGCTTAGTTGAAATGAAATCGAGCCCAAAAATTGATATACCTAATAAATTTTAAACCGAAACTTGACTTATCAAACTTGGATAAATTTTGTGTCTACAGCTACCCCTCTTTGCACGTTGCTGAAAATAAAAAATAAGGCAAAGATAAAAACAATAATTTTGTCCAGAATCCAAAGAGTTTTTTTTTTTTTGTTTAAACTAATTCAAAGGCTTTTCTCATCAAAATGAAATGCTCATTTCACTCGAGGCTTGACAATAGCTCAACAACTTTAAAAATCTCATCTTAAAAAAGCTCATCTCAATAGAGGCTTAATAATTTTAAAAATTTTTATCTTGAAAAAGCTCTTCCTACCAAAGGCTCAATGACTTTAAAAATCTTATCTTGAAAAAAGTTCTTCTCAGCAGAGGCTCAACAACTTTAAGAATCTCATCTTGAAAATGCTCATCTAAGTAGAGGCTTAACAACTTTAGAAATTTTATCTTGAAAAAATTCCTCTAAGTAGAGAATCAACAATTTTAAAAATCTCATATTGGAAAATAAGATATCATTTTTGAAAAAGTAAATTTCTCTCTCTTTCTTTTTCTTTTGGGTTTTTTTTTTTTATCATTATCCTTATCCAAAAACCAAAATTTTGTTTTTTCATCAAGGAATGAAAAATCCTTATCCTTATTATAATCGTTCATGGATGCGTGTACTGAATGCTCTAGATGCAATGTATGTGATGCAATCAAAATTATTTATTTCCAATTATGATAAAAAGATTCTTGAAATTTCTCGTTTTCTTGCTTTTTTTTATCAAGATTCTTAGCAATTGCCATATCACTAATCTGTTATTAACATATAACTGTTGTATTCTTTCTCAACAATATTTTTTTTTTCAGAAATCTACAACATTAATGTCTTGCCATGCTTTTCTCATCTTTTTTCATCTGCCTTTGTCAACTTTTAAAAAAAGTAATGCTGAGATTTTTTGTGTTTGTTTTTTTCATCATTTTAAAGTTAAGACAAATAAAATGCAATCACACATTTCTCTCATTCATTTGTAAGATGAATAAAGATGTTAAATAAGGTAAAAAAATTGGATAGGTGTTATTTCCAAAGAAAAAGATAGCATATTATATTAGACTGATAATAAGTGCATGGCAACAAAAGTGTTTAAGTCAAAACAAAGGTGCCCAAATAATGATCACAACGTAATCATGAACAAAATATTCTCAGATTCTTTTTCTGAAACTCAATTAGATGACTTCCTTGATTTTTCAAAGTTCATCAAACTACACTTGTCCCCAGTATTGTAAGGTCATCTCTCAATGATGCATTCCCTTCACATTTAAGCTGTATTTTTAGGTTTTTAGCTTAGATAAGTCATCATTTTTTCATTTTTTTAACTTTTTTTATTTTTTTTCAAGCAAAATATTTTTTTACAGTATCTGAATTTATTGGAGTAGGTAAATCACTTGCGTCCATTTCTGCCAAAATCAATGCCCCACCAAAAAAGGCCTTTTTCACCACGTACGGGCCCTTCCAATTTGGTGTCCATTTTTTTCGATTATCATATTGATTTGAAAGGATCCTTTGCAACACTAAGTGTCATTCCCTAAAGCAACAAGGGCAAATTTTTTTATCATGTGCTTTCATCATCCTCTTTTGATATAATTGACTATGACAAAGTGCTGTAAGTTTTTTCTCTTCAATGAGGTTCAATTGCTCATAGCGATTCTAAACTCATTATGTTTTCTCTAACTCTACTTCTATCAGGACTTTCAATGAAGAAATTTTCATTCGACCTGCAACATAGCTTTCATACCATATACCAAAGAGAATGAGGTGGCCCAAGTAGATGTTCGAACTAATGTTCTATAAGCATGCAAAGCAAAAAATAACTTTTCATTCGAATTTTTATAAGTATCAATCAGTTTTTTCAAGATTCTTTTAATATTCTTGTTTGTAGCCTTTACTACCCCATTCATCTTTAGATGATATGGTATCGAATTACGATGATGGATCCTAAACTAAGAGCACATTTCATTCATCATTTTGCTATTTAAGTTTTTGGCATTATAAAAAATAATAGTCTTTAAAAGCCTATATCTGCATATTATCTCATTTTTTATGAACTTACATACCACAGATCAGGTCACCCTAGCATACGATGTAGCTTTTAGCCACTTCATAAAATAATCAATCATCATAAAGATAAATCTATACCCATTCAAAGTTTTTGGAGTAATAAGCCCAATGACATCTATGCTTCACATAAAGAATGGCCATGGAGAAGCCAAAATGTATAATACTGATGGAGTAGCATGAATCTTATCAGTATAAATCTAACACTTATGGCATCTTTTAGCATAATTAATACAGTCACTCCCCACTATCAACTAATAGTAACTGACCCTGATAATTTATCTAACCATTACATGACCATTCACATGTACCTTACAAACCCCGTCATGCACTTCTTCAATAATCTTTTTTTTTTTGGTTGCATTCACACACCTTAAGAGCATTTGATCTTGACTCATTTTATAGACGATATCTTTATCCAAAAAAAAACTCATAGCCAACCCTTTGATAGTTCTTCTATCATTTTTTGTTGCATGTTTTGGGTATTGTTGATTTTTTATGTATTGCATAAGATCATGATACCATGGCTTTCCATCGACTTTTTTTTTACACCTGAGCAATGTGCTAGTTCATCCTTCACATCTAGTTTGATAGGTTGCATCTCAGTATTTGTATATATTTTAATCATTACAGCTAAAGTAGCCAGTACATCAGTAATTTGGTGCTCCTCTCTAGATAGATTCTAAAACTGAACGTTTTTAAATTATTTGATCAACTCAAAGATGTATTTATGATATCGGATCAACTTAAAATCTTTTGTTTCCCATTCTTTTCATAACTAATAGATTACTAGAGCTAAATCTCTAAACACATCCAACACTTTCATCTTCTTTTTAATTGTTGCTTGTAAACCCATAACACAAGTCTCATATTTAGTCACATTATTTGTGCAATTAAAATTCAGCTTGGCCATGATGGGATAATAATACCTGTCGAGAGATATTAGAATTGCCCTAATACCATGACCTAAAGCATTTATGGCTCCATCAAAATACATTCTTCAAGACTCTTTAATAGGTTCATTTTTTTTAATGGTTATCACATCTTTATCAAGAAAATCTAAGTTCATTAGTTCATAATTTTCGACAGCGGATCAATAAAAATCTTGGCTACTACACTTTCTTTTATAGTCTTTTGAGTCACATAAACAATATCATATCCTGAAAGCATAACTTACCATCGTGTTATTTTTTCCATCAATGAGGGCTTATCGAAGATATACTTAATGGGATCCAACTTTACTATGAGCCAAGTAGTATGATAAAGCATGTATTATTTAAGCCTTCAAGCTATCTTAGCTAATGCATAACATATCTTCTCTAATGGTGAATACATAGACTCATAATTAGTGAATTTCTTACTCAAGTAGTAAATTGCTCGTTCTTTTCTATTAGTTTCATCTCTTTGCCCCAGCACACATCCTATTGATTTTTCATATACTATTAAGTATAAAATCAAAGGCTTCTCCATAACATGTGGCACCAATACGGGTAGATTTGATAAGTACTCTTTGATTTTATCAAAAGCTTCTTAGCATTCATCATTCTATTTTTTCAGATTATATTTTCTAATAAGCTTAAAACTAGGATCACACTTATAGGTGAGTTAAGAGATGAAATGAGTAATATAATTCAATCTTTCCAAAAAGCCTTACACTTTTTTTAGAGTACGAAGATAAGATAAGTTTTGGATGGCTTGTATCTGATCCAAGTCTACCTTAATTCCTCTTTCACTAACCACAAAACCCAATAATTTTTCTGATTTGGCACCAATGTACATTTGGCAAGATTTAACTTTAACTGAAACTTTCTCAAAATATCAAACAACTTTTTGAGATTGACTACATGATCTTTTTTTTTATGAAATTTTACAATCATATCATCCGCATACACTTCTATCTTTTTATGCATCATATCATGAAAGAGAGTCATCATTACACTTTGATAAGTAACACCAGTATTTTTAACCCAAAAGGCATAACTTTGTAATAGAACAACCCCCACATAGTCACAAATGTGATTTTTCCATATCATCTCGGGCTATCTTGATATAATTGTAGCCTGAGAAGCCAACCATAAAAAAAATATGGAATGCCTAGCAGTATTATCTACTAGGGTATCGATGTGAGGTAAAAAAAATTATCCTTAGAACTCATCTTATTCAGATCTCGATAGTTGACACATATTCTCACTTTTTCATCTTTCTTGAAAACTGGCACTATGTTAGCTACCCATTCAGGATATTTTGTCACCTCCAAAAATCCTGCATCAAATTATTTTTTTCATCTCTTTCTTAATTTTTACAGAATCTTCGACTTTATACGCCTTAACTTTTGCTGTACTAGCTTGCATTCTGGTTTCAAAAGTAACTTATGCTTTACAATATTAGTACTGAGTCCTGACATATCCTGATAAGACCACGCGAATACATCCACATATTACTGAAACAGCTCTCTTAGCTTCTGCCTTTCAGTTGGTAAAAGAGATGTACCAACTTTAACCTCTCTTCTATTTTCATCGTCCCTCAAATTCACTAATTCGATAATTTTTTGTTGGGGTTCAATTAGTTTATCTTCATTTCTATTAATCTTAACAAATCAGGTGGCAGTGTATAATTATTTAAATCTTTTTCATTATCAAGTTTGTCAACATGAATTGTGTTTTCAAAATCAAATCTGAGATTATTATCATGATTATCTCTGTGTTTATTATTTAAGACCCTGCAAAGGGTGAGATGAAAAGAATGTTGGCACATAAAAATGAAATGAAAAGAAGATGATTAAGGTAAAATGAAAAGATAAATGAATGTGAAAGCGAAGAAAAGAGATATGGATGCATCTTTTAAGTCTTTTATTAAAACAACAAACACAAACACGTCACAAAAGATCTCATAATGCTCGTAGAAAGAAATTAAGGATTTAAAGTTTAATAATACATTACTTTTTAAAAGTTTTAAAGACAACAAATAGCTTTATGACTTTTCAATTATCCAGTTCAAAATCTGAAGGATAAAGGTGCACGAACAGTTCTTCACTTCGATTCTTCTTTTCTCCATCATCCACTATTTGAATGGTTAACTCTGAAAACTCTTTCACAAATTCTACACTTACGACTTCAAGTGAATTTGGGTAGATGTATCCTTTCGAATGAAAAGAATTATAGAGGTATAAAATGACCATGGGCTCTGACTCCGACTCATATCCCCAGAGATTAGCCATTCACTTTTCTTTTTTCTCATTCACCATTTTCATTATATCTCTTATTGGTTTATAACCCAAGTCAAATCTATCTTTCTTTTCATATATGGCCAGCGGCTTGATGATTTCTTACAGATTTTTCCCAAGCCCAGCTTCAAGTTGTCATCCTATCTTGGTAAGCTATTTGACAACCATAAGTGCGATGAATATAATTTAGATCCTCCAATCGCATATGTTGCATTGGCAATCTCAAAAGATCTATAAGAGCATTCTAGTATTTCATCTATCGATTTTCCATAAAGAGTATTTACTAATTGAGTTACCAGTAAATCTTTTTTTTTGCCACACATGTTAACTTTTCTTTAATAATGAATCTGACTTTTTGATACAATGATGATGGAACAGCACCTACCATATGAATCCATGACCTATCCAATAAGTAACTGTATAAGGGAGAGATATCCATAACTTGGAATTTCAAGTTGAAAGTGCATTGACCAATTTGCAATGGCATTTTTATGTCTCCCAACACCTCTTTTCGGGTTTCATCGAAGGCTTACACTATCATATGACTAGGTTTCATATAAGATCCATCAATAGGTAGTTTTACCATAACAGTCATAGGTATAATATTGATGGATGAGCCATTATTAATCAAAACCTTAGCCATTATATGACTTTTGCATTTTACAGTAATATGGAGAGCCTTGATACTTTCTCAATCTTCTGAAGGAATTTTTTCATCATTAAAAGAGATATAGTTTTAAATTGTTAGATTGTCAACAAGTTATTTCATATATTCAATAGAAACATTGTGGGACACATATGCATAATTTAGCACTTTCAGCAAAGCATTACCATGTGACTCTAAGCTAAGCAATAATAATAATAACAAAATTCAAGTTGGCATCTTATTCAACTATTTACCACACTATACTCACTATGTTTTATTAGCTTTAAAAATTTACAAGTTTCACGCTCATAAACCTACTTCTGACATTCTTCATCTAGGGCTACAATAAGATTACTCTGACTTTTCTTTTTTTCTCACTTTTACTTTCTCTTTTTTAGCTTTTTTTAGAGCTTTTGAAGTATAACACCTCTCATTTCGGGTCATACCTCCTTGCCTATTATGTTCATAGTATCTGAATTGACAATGATATTATAATCATACTTTCATGATATTGTTTTATCATTTTGGTATAGAAAAAAGGCAAAAAACTTTAATTATCACTATTAGTTGAGAAATGAACCTTTCTGGCCTCGAGGTCAGCTCTTCATCATAGTAAATAGTTATCGATCTACACATAAACTTATTATTTGAATCAATGGTAGACACTTCAGCTTTCACCAAATCTTCTCTTTCTTCGTAAAACTCTATTTAACCCATATCCATCATCTTTTGTATCTCTTAAGAAAATTGGTCACAAATCTCGATAGAATGCTTCAAAGCACCTTAGTGATTGTCATATCTTTCAATTGAATTAACCATTCAGGAATAATTTTAAGGCTCTATTGATTTTAACATGTCAGCTTTGACTAAGGCTTTAAATACCTTAGTCGTCGAAGTTTTGACTTCTTCTATCTCTATTTTCACATAGCTCATTTACCTATCAATCAAAGCATTTATTGATGGTCTAGTATGGTCTGATAGAGGGTTCCCATTAACATTTAAAGTTCCTTATTGGCTAGTTTCAAAATTTAACACCCCTTCATTAATTAATCCCTGCATTTTACGTTTTAGGGCAATACAGTTCTTAGTAGAATGACCTGAGTTTCTATAATGATAATCACAATGTGTATTAGGGTCATACCATTTAAGAAATAAAAGTTTCAAAGTTCAACAATAACAGGGGCTAGTAAATGTTTCTCGACAAGCCAAAGGTATAAATCTATGTATGTCATAGGAATATAATCAAAATGGGTTTTTTAGGTATTTTTTAGAGCTTTAGGATCATTTCTTAGACTAGGTTTCCATTCTGGTTTGGTAGGTGTAGCAGGATGGTTGTAAGAATAGGTAGGTGCCTGAAAGAATGGTTGGAATTGAGGTGGATAAGCTGGATGTTGTAAAGCTTGGTATGGCTGATAAGGCTGAAGGATGGATGTAACATTGTTTATGGAATGGTAATGGGTTTGGTAGACTGATGAAGGGTATGACGGGAAGCCTTTGATATGTTATCCCAAATAGTTCACCACTTAGGCTTCATTCTCTTTGTTTTTGAGAGTTTCACCTTTCTTTGCTCTACTTGTCTCTCATGCATTGAGCTTGACATTTTTTATGATGCTTTCAATAATTTTACCTGATATCATCATATCTATAAAATTTTTTATTACATTGCCTATCAATCTCTCATAGTATGGTACTTTCAGAGATTCACAAACAAGATAGTTATTTCTTTCTCGATGAAAGGAGTTTAGACTTGTGCAGTCACATCTCTCCATCTTTATGTATATTTTTTAAAAGTTTTTGTTACCTTTTTTTCTATGCTATATAGAAATAGATGATTTGGAGCTAGATTTATGATATGTTGGTATTGTGTCAAGAATATTTTTGTAAAATCCTTTTAGTAATGAATACGAGTTCTGTCTAATTGAACATACCATCTGGCTACAGAACCCATAAGGCTATCCCAAAATACATACATTAATGGTTTCTCATCATGAGCATGTGCTACCATCTTTTAATAATACATGATGATATGGGTCATCAAGCATTTCGTGCCATCATTTTTTTCAAATTCAAAGGCCTTGAATTTAGGTGGAATGACCACGTTTGAGACCAAATAGAACTTGGCTGTGTCTATAGAGCTATAAAAATCCATTATCTCTACAGGCCTAAGTCTTTCTTTTAGTAATTTTATTTTTTATTGAGCACTAATATCTTTTACTTTCTCAAGTGTCTTTATCCCTAGCTTTTCTCTCTCATTAGGATCATCCAAGTTTGAAATCAAGATTGGCTCAGATGATTTTTTACCATGACAAGATTAGCAAAATTTTAAAATTAGCTTAGAGCAGGGTAGATGTTGTTCTTGGATAAGGATAGACATATCCTCTGAAGGTAAAAATTAGAATTCTAACTCTTTAAAAAGGTTGAGTTGGCTGTAACTCAAACCCTGAAGGGTATGTAGGATCCACTATGTCTGACGATCGCTCTTGGAGGCTAGGATTTCCTTCCATTACTTTTTTTTTATCCAAATTATTGAGCATGTCCATTATCCTATTAAGATCCTCTTTTAGTCCTTTTTGAGCCTTTTCAATCTTTTCAAATCAATTGGCCTATTCTTGTTCCATGATTTTTGTTTGAGCTTTAGTATTGTATGAATGGCGAGTAGGTTTAGTCAAAATTTTTGAAGGGAGAGCTATTTTTAAACCTTTATTACCATAAATTTTTTTAAAAAAAATTAGAATGCCATGTGTTGAAAATTTTATTTTTCATTTATTTTATTATTTTTTTTAACATTAATGAAAATGATGCACATGATGCATGAATGCAAGCATGAGGTATTTGCTTTTAGATAAATTTTTACACTAAAAATTTTCATTAATTTCATACAATTTTTATTACATGAGATTTATCATCTTAGAATTATATCCATAGAAGCGTTTGGCTTGTTCATAATGGTCCGTTGCCTTGTCTAAAAAATTTGCTAGGCACTATCCATATTCTTCTACAAGGTTGACTTCTTGTCTTACACCTCTATCTTTTCAACCATCTCTCATGCTTTCTTCACTGCCTTGTAAACTTGATTAGTCAGGTGTTCTATGTACTGTTGCCTCCCTAAGCTTTCTACTTTTCATCTCATACAAGTATCTCTTTCTGAATCATATGTGAAGATCCAATCTTTTTTCCTTTTATGTCACACATCTATTATTGCTGAAATATGGCTTTTGTGATCTTACAATTGCAGCTCCAACCTTTGGATCACCTAGTGAAGTGATTCTTTTTCATTCAGTACTTCAAAGTGTTTTTTTTCTCTTTTTTACATGCATAGCCTTTAACCTTTCCTTTTCTTTTAACATTCTATCAATCTTGCTGAAGCTGTAGTATATAATCCTTTCCAATTTTGACATTCTTAAGAAATTTCGGTGGTCTCCTCTTACTTTTCTTGAGCTTTACCCTTTCATTGATTCATTTCCTCTCGGAGCTTTTCTATTTCACATTATCAACTAAGGTAAGACTTGGTGACTTTTCTAGTTTTGAATTGGACTCACAATCTCTTGTTTTCCTATTACAGATCTTTTAAATCATTATTGGCCACATTCTATTCTTTTATGACCTTCTCCAATCTGCTCCATTGTATCTTTACTTCATATTTCAACTGTCTCACTTTTTCACGAAGTATCAAATTTTCTCTTCTTATTTCTTTTTTTTTCTGCTTGTAATTTTTTCTTGACAAGCTCAACTTCTGATAATTATATTTTTGTCAAAAAATTAATCGATTGATGTGAGTTGTCATCAAGAATGAGTACTATATCTTTGAGTTCTTTCACTCTCCAAATCTAATAATCATGAGTGACTTTGTCAATGAGAGGCCCTAATCTCATTCTTTATGTTTTCTTTCATGCTTAGATCAACTGTTTTGAGGTTCTTGATGGATTCGATTCCCCGTAAATGAATTCTATTTGGACCAGGCCATAAGTGGCAGAAATAAACTATTTTGCACCAAATTGCCTGAATACCATCAACGAAGCATAACTTACAACACCCTATAGTCCTAATAGCGATATCCATGGCTTGTTTTCTCCACGATAAAATAAGGGCACACGAGGCATCTAAGGCGCCATCCATTCAATTTCATCCCCGATAATATTTTTTATAGGAATATAACCCACTCTTCTTTGGTCTTTAATGTTGGCCATTGACTTAGCAAAACTTTTCGGTTGGTGCCTTATTTTGAAGATATGGCTTTGAGAATGCATTTTTCTCACACTTGAAATGACTTTTGATCCATACATACAATAGCATTATACATCCTATAAACCATATTTTTTCATTTCATTGACAGAAATTCAATAATCAAATGGTTTCTGCTAAGACTGCAGGCACAGGATTAATTGCTTGGGTTTTAATTTGCTTGAAAAAATCCACCATAGTTATCTCAATGTAACCCAAATTCTTTAAAAAAATTACCATGGCATATAATGCTAGAACAAACACAGACATGCCTTGATCATCATTTAATTGAATTAAGTTTCGAAGAAAGTCCCAATGAATGTCAAGATGTTCACATTTTAGCTTCACAAAGGAATCAATGGTTTCTATTTTAACCCCTATAAGCTTGGCCAACTTTTTGTGGTAACCTAATTTTGACTTTTGGGTAAACACTTTATCCGGACACTATAGTTTTATCCCAAGTAAAATCGAATACTCTTCAATAGTTGGCACCAAATCTTTCTAATTAAAAGTGAAGCATCTATAGGACAGATCCAAAAACTGTATAGCTACCTTAATCAACTATTCATCCGTCACTACCAAAATAAGGGATGTAATCTGTTTGTACTTCTTGCAAAAGCTTTCTTTTATTTTTTCATTTAATTGACCCTAAATGATAGCTAAGTCTTTTAAATCATTCTGTGTGAGATCCTAATGCACCTTCTCAGGTAACTGAGACACATAGTCGGTAGGTAAGCAATCTTCATTCTTTTGTTAGGCTTCTTTTGACCAAACATATACTTTATTATATGGCTCACATAGGACACTAACTGAGGATAAGCAAATATGTAGTTCTATGGGATCCATGAAGACTTTTCAGAAGAAAGATGTCCTAGAACAAATACCTTGATGCAAAACTATATGATATGATTAATGTAAAAAAATAAAAAAATAAAACAAAATTGAGTTAGTGTGAGGATGTGTTTTGAGATTTAAAAAAACATTTTTTTGTTTTGAAATTTTTTGTTTTGTTTTATTTTGTATTACACATAACTTTTATTCTTATACATTTTGGACTTAGGTATTTTCTACAAAATGGTGGTAAAGCTCTACCTAAGGTTAGCTTCCTAGGCTTATTACATGCTTGGTTTGGGTTGACATGCGTCTAAGGTTTTTAAATTGTTCCTTACTATCGTCTACGTTGGACTAGTAAGTCATATCGATCCTCACCCATTACAGGCTATGAATAGAAAGGGTTCAATTTGAGTGAAAGTATTTTGCTTGTCCTTGCGAAAGTTATCACCTCACGAGAGCATAAGTACTTTACTTTCTCTTATAAGGGACGAAGCTCGGGTATAGAGCTCATGCATGAGATGCATCATGTCAATGTGTGTGCATATGTTTCCTAATTTATTGAGAATAATACATATGAAAAAAATAATAAAAAAATACGAATGAAAATTTTTTCTTTTTCTTTTTTGGTTTGTTTTTTATTTGTTTGACTTTTTATTTATTGAAAGTAAAAAAAATCCAGGAATTAAAAATTAAATATCGATTAAGACTGTTTATATCAAAATTTGAAGATAACACATAGTTAATTTTAGCTTGACTCTCAAAAACAAATGGCATCCCCAATGGAGTCACCAAGCTTCGTAACAGTTTTGAAGTCGCCTAATGAATTTGAAAATAAAAATGAAAAAACAAAGTCACCATCAATCTTTTTTTTATTAGGTTTGATTAGCCACCTATTAAAATTTATCCTTTTAATAAAGTCTTAAGGTTAATTAAAATTTACTAAAAAGATAATTTTAAGGTCTATGAAACAGTTTAGGTTTGGAAGTTGGTTACGCATGAGGAAGAATTAGCACCCCCACAATGTCCGTTTGAAATGGTATCAATTAACTATGTGTTATCCATTAATTTTTATAAAAACAGTCTTATTTCAATTTTTGAAAAATAATTTTCTTGATTTTTTTATTTATTGGTATTTAGTTTTTTTATAAAAAATTTATTATTCTAATTTTATTCGAGAAAAATAAATTAAAATTTTTTTATTGAAATAATTATTAAAATATTTCAATACATTAGTAACATTAAAAGAATTCTTTCTCACCTAAAAATTTCTTAGGCATCACTTCTCGAGATACCTTAGAATCTCATCCTCGATGCTCAAATTTTTTTTCGTAAAAAACTATGCCATGTATGAAATGCAAATGATAATACGCTAATGCACATATTTTATTTTTTTATTTAGAAATTTTATTGATTTTTATTAATCTTTTTCATTTAACTTTGAAGAAAAGAGGAATTTTTATTATATTGAAGATTTTCTATAAATATTCTAATACACTGTTAATATTTAAAAAAATCTTCTCACCTAAGGATTTTTTAAAGCATATATACTCGGAATACTTTTAGAATCTCGTCGTCGAGTAAAATTTCCTTTTTCTTTATTTTTTATAACTTATTTTTAACAAATTAGTTAATTTTTATTTACTACCTTTAACAAAAAGAAAATTTTTTTATTGTATTAAAAATTTTTTATAAATACTTCAATACACTGGTAGTACTTTAAAAATCTTCTCACCTAGAGGTTTTGTAGGTATCACTACTCAGAGTACCTTTGAATCTCATCGTCGGATAAAAATTTCCTTTTCTTACATTTTTATTCATTTTGTATTATTAGGTTTATTTTAAAATTAATAGAATTATAAAAATTTTCACAATATATTTTGTTATTTTATTTTTATTTATTAATTAATTATTTATTACAACAAAAATTCATCGTAGCAAATTTAAATATTTTAACATGCATAAACATTAATAATAAAATTTAAAATAACAAAAAAGTAAAAAATTGAAAAAAAATTTATTTGAACCAAACCAGTCAACGGTTCGGTCAATATAGGTCTCGGTCAGTTCGATGGTTTGGCACTGGTTTGGTTCTGTCTGAGCTGGTTCGACTGGATCAGTTAGAGGTCAAAGAGTAAGCGGGTTGTCGGGTTGGGTGCCATGATCTCGGGTCAAGTCATGGGTTGATGCGTGGATCCTTGAAGCTCAAAACAGTGTCATTTTGGTCCTTTAAATGAAACGACGTCGTTTTAGGGCTAACCTTCTATATAAAAGTTAATTTTTTTATTTCATTTCTCCCCGTCTCTTAAAAAAAAAAACACACTCTTCTCCCCCTTTTTTTTTCAAACAGACCTAGGGACTGTGACTATCCACTATGACAGTTGCTGTGTTCTTCACTGCCTACGAGTTCTGATCACCGTCGTCAATGTCAAAAAATTCTGAAAGAAAACCAAAATGCTTTGCTTCAAACAGTGCAGATCTAGTCTAAAAATTTTGGTCAAAATTTTTTTTGTGTTTTTTTTTTTTATGCTAGCACCGGGTTCCCTTACCTTAGGGACTGAGTTTTTTTGTTGATTTTTTGTTTTGTTTTCTTATAAAATACTTTTTTGTAAGGTCTATCCTCCATTCTTTCTCTCTATTTGGGGTTAGCCATGAGTACTATTTATAGAGCTCCCGCCATGGCCCTATGCCTGAGTAGGTGGCATAGGGTCTGGTAAAAGGAGGTGTCATACAACACCAACCTCTCTTACCCCTCTTGTTTTTTCTATTTTGTATCGCTTTGGCCCTATGCCTAGGTAGATGGCACAAAGCCTAGCAGGGGTAGGTGGTGCTAATGGTGTTGTGCATGGCACCAGGCACCCATTGTTTCCTTTGTTTTTTCTTTTTCTTGTGATATTATATTTGTCTTTTTTTCTCTTTTTTTTTGTATTTTGTTTAATTTAACAAAAAAATAAATTAAATTAAAAATAAAATAAAAAGCAAACTGGGCCTAAAAAATGAAATAGGCTTCAAGCCTTATCAAAATCAGGTCTCGAGCCAAGTTGAAATGAAATCGGGCCTCAAGCCTAAAAATTTATGTACCCAATAAATTTTAAACCAAAACTTGACTTATAAAACTTAGACAAGTTTAGTGTCTACATCATCTTTTTTTTTTCTATTTACTTATATTCTTATTATCTTTCATCTTTTTACCTTATAGTCGAGGTTTAACCTCTCACTGTTATCAATTATTACTGGGGGTTCTCTTATTCTTTGTAAATTTCTACCCAGTCCCACTCCAAGATACCAACCCTTATTAATGATCTGACTTATCACTATCTTTGAAAAATAAGTTTGGTTTATTTTAAGTCTTTCACCCATAAAATCGACCAATTCAAAAGATTAATAAGAACATTCCAATTTTTCTTCAATAGCCTCCACATATGGGGTATTTAATGACTGAGTCACAAGCATATCTTTTTCTCCAAACACCACCAACAATTGGCTTTCCACATTAAACTTCATCTTTTTATGCAAGATAGAAGGAACAGTACCTACTATGTGAATTTGTGACTTTCCCAATAAACAACTATAAGATGAAGAGATATTTATCACTTAAAATTTTACATTAAACATGCACAACCCAATCTGTAAGGGCATATCTATATCTCCCAAAACTTTACACCTAGTCCTATCAAAAGCTCAGACAACCATATAGTTATTTTTCATATATGAATAATCAACAGGTAGCCTTGCCAAAGTTGACATAGGTATGACATTAATGGCAGAGCCATTATCAATGAAAACCTTAGTTATAATATGGCTCTTGCACTTAACAGTGATATACAGAGCCTTGGTGCTTCCTCTTCATTCTGAAAGAATCTCATCATTGTTAAATGCTATATAGTTTGGCATTATCAAGTTTTTAGCTAGGTGATTCACATATTTAATAGATACATAGTGTGCCACATATGCCTAGTTTAACACTTTCAACAAGGCATTCTGGTGCAGTTCAGAATTTCACAATAGTGATAGCAATGAGATTTGTGCTAGCATCTTATTTAATTGTTCAACCATAAAGTATTCATTATGCTTTATCAGCTTCAAGAATTTATAACATTTTTTTATACTAGCTTTTGATATTCTTTTTTGGGCATCATTTTTAGATTATTTTGTTCTTCCCTTACTTTGGTATTTTCCTTCTTTGCCCTCTTCAGCATTTTTGGAGTATAGCATTTCCCATTTTGGGTTATGCCGCCCACACCTACTATGTTGGCAGCATCAGTCTTAGGCATATTCTCTACTTACCCCTGGACTACTATATCATAATCGTATCTCCATGGCACAACTTTATCATCCTTGTAGGAAAATAAGGTAGGGACTTTAAAAGTCACTGACCTGGGGATGAGTTTGTCCATAATCAACTTTGGTTTCTCTCTATAGTAAAGTATCATTGGTTTTAGAACCAATTTTGATGGCTTGTCAGCCATGAACACTTTAACACTTCTTAAAGTCTCCCCATCTTCATAAAGCTCAATTTGGTAAGAATCCAAGAACTTTTATACCTCACGACGAAATTGCTCACAAGATTCAATAGAGTGGCTAATTCTTCCATTATGATATTTATAGCTTTTATCTGATACATATCCTCCATAATAATTACATGGATCCATCGACTGTATCATGCCAGCTTTATATAAAATATCAAATAGTTGACAAAAAGGAGTCTTGATCTTTTCCACTTTCTTTTTTATACAATACCCCTGGTCCTCATTTAGAGCATTCACATTGTGGTTAGGTAAAGGATTACCACTAACATTTGGCATTATTATCCTTTCTATATTAAAGTTTATCATTTTATCTTTGATCAATCATTGCACTTTATGCTTTAAAGCAGTGTAATTCTCAATGGAATGGCTAATAATTCTATAGTGGTAATCATAGTAAGCTATAAGATCATACCACTTGGGATAGGGTGGCTTGAGTAACTCTAAATGGTTAGAGGCAATTAAGTGGTTATTGTAGAGCTCTCAATATAACTCCACATAAGTTATACAAATTGGGTAAAATATAAGTTTTTTTCAAATATTTCATAACCTTCACGAACCATTTGTTAGGTTGACAGGACTAATCTAGGGTCTTGTAAGAGGTTAGGTGTTAGGATTATATACGAGAGTTTATGATCTAAAAGTGGGTTGATATGTTGGTGGGTAAGATGGTTGTAAGGTTGGCTGGTATGGAAAATGTGAGGTATTATTCATAGTAGGGTAGTATAGAGAGTAAGCTTATGGTGGATAGGGTTGATAACCTCGAACTATTATCTTTCAAAACTCATAGCTTGAACTTCAGTATCTTTTTTTTAGGCTTTTTTAGTGAGAGCTTCTCATATTTCCAACTTGCCATTCTTAATGGCATCTTCAATGATTTTGTTTGAGATCACCATGTCGATAAATTTTTTTATTGTATTTTCTATCATTTTTTCATAATAGAGAGATTTTAAAGTGCTCATAAATAACACTGTGGTCTCTTTTTCAATCAAAAAATGTTGAACTTGAGTAGCTATGTCCCTCAACTTCTGGGTATACTCCTTGAATGATTCAGTTACCTTCTTATCCATATTCTATAAAAAAGAATGATCAAGAGCTAGATCTATGATATACCAATACTAACTAATAAAGTCATGGGTCATATCACTCTAAAAATGAATGCAGGTCCTATCTAATTAGACATACCATCTAGCAGTAGAGCCAGTAAAATTATCTTGAAATACGTACATTAACATCTTTTTATTATTAGCATAGACAGTCATTTTTTAGTAGTACATGGTAATGTGGGTCTTTGAACACTTTGTACCATCAAATTTTTTAAACTTTGATATTTGAAACTTTAGAGGAATAATAAAATTTGTGACTAAATAGAGCCCAGCAATATCCATGGAATCATAAAAACCAATTTCCTTCACTTCTCGTAACCTTTCCTCAAGCATATTCATCTTTCTTTCAGCTATTGAATCCCCTAATGACTCGATAACTTTTATTTTCTCACTCTTTTTTGGATCATGCAGATCAATAACTTAGATTAGTTCTATTGCTTATTTAGTAAATATAGGATTTACATAACTCTAGTAATACTCTAGATTTGAAACCGATGGCATTTTAAGGTATGTATACCTTATAGGGTGTATGAACTGTTATGGTGTTATATTTTATGTGGACTGGGCTTGATGCAGCCCATAACTAGGAGGATATAGAGGGTCAGTCATCTTTTGTGATGGACGGTCTAGTTGACTAGTATTTTTTTCTATGCTCTTTCATTTATTCAATTTATTTAAAGCCTTTAAAATCTTACTTAACTCCCCTTTAAGCTTTTTTTGAGCTTTTTTTATCTTCTCAAAATGAATGAAATTTTCTTATTCTATTTATCTAGCTCAAGCTCTTGTGTTGTATTGGTGAGTTGATTGTATGGGTTCTTACTTGGTAGAGCTATCCTTAAATCTGGAGTACCACAATTGTATAATTTTTTTTAATGCTATGCTTTATGTTTGGTATTTTAATGCATGAATAGAATGTACTAATATTTGTCACATAACTATCATTGATAAAAGAAATCTCAGTTCGAAACTTTATTTAATAAAATTTCAAAACTACATCCTAACAAATCCAAAATAAAATTCTAAAGTTCTAATCATTAATGTAATATTTCCTATCATTATTCTAATGCCTCCTTATGAACATCCTAGCTTGCTTGTAATGATCTTGTGCCTCATGCAAGAAGTCAAGCAATCGCTACCCATGAGCTCTAACTGGTTGCACCACGACCTTCAATTTTTCCACTTTTTCTTTTATTTCTTATACTTTGTCTACAACCATGCATTACTGATTAAACAAGTGCGTTAAATGTTTCTATTTTTTTGTACACATGTCTTTCTATTGCTTATTTTTGTTAGCATGTTTCTTGCATTCCTTGTAGCATCTAGTTATGTCTGTGCACCTTAGTAGTGGCTTTTTGTCCTTCTTCCACTATTACTATCAATAATTTATTCTCTTTTAAGAGTTAGGCAAGCTCAGGTGTGATTGATGAGTGTGTCTTGTCTAGATCATAAAATAAGATTTTCGATTAGTTTTTTTGCTCACTGAGGCTTTGGATTTCTACTCTTGTAGTTTCAAACTTTCTCTCATTTCTTCCTTTAATCGTTTATTTTCTTGTTTAAGCTCATCTTTCTCAATTTAGAGCTTCTTTTTAACATTTTCCACCTTTAGTAAAGAATCTTAAGGAATTGGCTTTGAAGAATGGTCAACCCTTTATATTCTCTAGGAATCACAATGTCCTTACTACTTCTTACATACCAGACAAAATATTCTGGAGTAATATCAAAGGTGAGCATCTCTTGGTTAACTTTAATGATCTATTTCCATGCTTGTTTTATTATTTTAATCTTTTCATAAGGCCTTTTTTAAGTGAAAGAAAATTCTTACTAGTTAAGTTCATATGTTTTTGGAATGAATTGCTCACATCTAAACTGTCATCTAACCAAAGTTGGGGCATAAGTAATAGCACCCCATAGGCTTAATAAGAAAACCCAAGGTTGATTTTCAAAGCTATACAATACTATATCATGACACATCCAATGTGCTTTCCAAATTATCTTTTAGCTATCAAGCACACGAAAATATAAAACCCAATCCTCTTTCGACCTTGCTTTAGGCCATGTGCTACAACAAAACTCTTTGATTGGAATACTGGAATAAAGATATGGTTTGCGAAACTTGCTTTTTTCACATTCAATATGACTCTTTATCCATATATAAAGTAGTTGTAGGCACCCATTAAATTGACATTTACCATTTGTGCTACAGTAGTTCAAGGATCGGATGGTTTCTGCCAAAATAATTGGTATTGTGTTGACTTTATGTTTCAATTAATCAACAAAATCTTTCACTGCAACATCAACATATCCAATGATTTTTGAAAAGATCACCAATCCATATGAAGCTATAGCCATTGCTACTATTCCCTAATCATCATCCAAATGCTCCTAAATAAAGTCTCGCAGAAAATGCCATGGAATACCTTTACTCTCACCTTTTGTTTTAACATATGCATCAATTTGAGGCAAGCTGAGTCCAAGCATTTGCACAAGCTTTTTTCGATAACCCACTTTGTTTGACCAATAAATCTTGTCTGGGTTTGGCAAATCAAAGTGAAGTAAAACTGTCTGGGTTTGGCAAATCAAAATGAAGTAAAACTATGTACTTTTTAATCATAGGCACCATATTTGCTTCACTGAAGACAAAGCACCTATAAGAAGGATCCTAAATTTTCATGATAGCTCTAATTAAATTATTGTCCACATCTACTTAGAGTAGTGAAGCTATATCTTCATATTTGTTCTCAAATACCTCTTATTTTGTTCTACTCATGCATCCCAAAATACTATTTTAGTCAACCAAGTCATTTTGTTGAAGATCGAGATGAACTCTCTCAAGCAATAATGAGATAAAACCCTTAGGTAGACAGTTACCCTCTTTTTTTTTTACTTTTATCTGACTTTATTTTCAACTGATGAGCAGATTCATAATAAATTGATGTAGACTTTGATTGATTTGGCTTTTCATGGATGTAGATATGAGATCTGATTTATCAATAACTGATATGTGGTAAATATTCTCTATATAAGAATGATGCAAATGCAAACTGTTAAACATGATAACTAAAATAATGTATAAAATGCACAAAGTCAAACAAATAAAATGGTTAGATAATCAATATATCACACAAATTGTTCCTTCTTATATCCTAACTTCGGGTTACATCTATTAACGGATATAATGGCTTTATCTTAAAGCTAGCCTTTTAAGTGTAGATTATATGCTAAGCTAAGTGATTTTGACCACTAAAGGTTCCCAAATTATTTTTTACATCATTGTCTATCACAGACTAGTAAAGCATTTCAATCATCACCTATCATAGGCTACCAACGAAAAGGATTCAATTTAAGTGGGAGTATTTCTCTAGCCATTACAGTGATTATCATTTTATGAGAGCGTAGGTACTTTACTCCTTCCTAAGAGGGATGGAGCCTAGGTATAGAGCTCACGTAATGTAAAATACATGTGATAGTGTATGTGAAAAAACATATCAATGTCATCCCCCATAAATAAAAGACAAAAAAAGAAAAATGTTAGTAAGCAAATAATAAAATCCTTACATTTTGAAATCATTAGATCAAAGGATAGGATAAATTTAAAATGTTATGGCCTGACTCTCTATTAGTCCACAATGAAGTCGTCAAACTATTATAATATATAGATCCAAAAATCTATAGCTAGACTTAATATAAGGAGTCGCCACTAATCTTTTTTATATAGGTGTGATTGGCCATCTAATGAATCTATCATTTAAGGAACTCCTAAGCTTGACTAAGGGTCCCCTAAAAGAATATGTTCTAATTTACTAATCAGAACAAGATTTAGGAGTTGGTTACATATGAAGAAGATTATAGCACTCCCACATGTCCATCTAAAGGATGGTACCATTGTATTTTAAACTATCCTAAAGTCTTTATTCTAGTGATCTTAAATTTATATTGGAAATAATTTTCAGGATTTATACATCAATTTAGCAGAATTCGTAAAAATACTTCCTCACCTCAAGAGTATTCAAGAATCCTATTTATTTTCTTGAAAAAGCTCTATCGTTGGAAAAACTTAATCATTTATTTTTTATTAAATTTTTATTTTATTGAAAATATATCTATTTTTTCTGCCATTTAATTCAAAATTAGAAATATTTTCTCACATATAAATATCTTAGATAATCATCCATTTGCGATTACTACAAATTTCATCCTCATAATTTATTTTTACAATTTTTATTTCTATTTCTAAATTTTTCATCATTTGGACCTAATTTAAAAAATTTTCTTATAAGTTTAATTTCTAAATTTTTCACCATTTGGGTCTATTTAGAATTTAAACCCTTATTAATCTACTAATATTTAGAAATAACATAACATGACAGCTATTTTTTGAAGTCTCATTTAAATTCACAATTTGAGTTGAATTTAAAGAAATTTCTTTCGTAGATATTTCTTTAAAAATTTACCATTTGAAATTTTTAAGATTCTCATCTTTGGATAATTATCAAATATTTTCACCCAAAATTTTAAGTTAGATTGTAAATTTTTATTTGAAAAAAAATATAATTACTTTTATTAAAATTTCAACTAAATTATTTCACCACTTGGGTAAATTTTAAATAAATTCTTTACATAGAAATTTTTTAAAAAATTTACCATTTGAAAATTTTAAGAATCTCATCATTGGGTAATTAATATTTTAATTCCAAAATTTTTATTAAATTTGTGTTTTTATTATTTTTAAATTGAAAATAAATATTAATTATTATTATTAAAATTTTATCTAAATTTTCCTCCATTTTGGTCAAATTTAAAAAAATTTCTCACCTAGTAATTGTATAGAAATTAATCTTTTGCAATTTCTAAAAATTTTATTATTTGATAATTATTATTTATTTTTAAAAGTATATTAATATTTTATTTTATGTTATAATTTTATTTTCTAATTTCCCTAAAAATTAATCATGAATAGTACTTTAAAAAATAAATAAATAATAATCATAAAAAATAAAAAAATACCCAAATAGGAATCGGCTCGACTCAGTTGACATGATACAGCTCAGTTATAGAAAAAGAGGGTGGCTGGAACAGCTCAGCTCTCGACTTGGTTAACTGGAGCCAAGGGCTTTGGAGCACAGGTTAAGGACGAGTTTGCGACCAAATCGAGCTAACCCAAATGAAAACTAACAGATTTGGCAAAGACTAAAATGTCAGAGCGGCATTGTTTAACAAACGTATAAAAAGGTCAAATTTCCCTTGTTTTCTCAAATTTTTCCTGCACTCTCTCTCTTCAACTTTTTTCTCTCACACTCTCTCTAAAAACTAATGAACGCCAATCGCCGTATTCTGGAATCCTCATCGGAATTTAAAAATCTCATTGAATTGTTCAAACTTCATTGGAATCTTCACTAAAGACTAAAAAAGTTCATCGAAATCTTCACCAAAATCTGAAAATTTCATCGGAAAGTCCAAATGTAGTTGAAATGTTCACCGAAAACCAAAAAAGTTTGTCAACAAATTCAACAAATTCTGAAATTTTTCAAAATTTTCTAAAATTTATGAAAATTCCTCAAAAAATCACCAGTTGAGCCTCAAAAAACAAATCAAACTTTTCCAAAACTAAATCAAAACCTTTTGCCAAAAGCTTTTCTAAAAATAAAAAATTGGAGTTAACTGCTTTCTTCTCTGATTTCTAAGGATGCCTCTTTTTCCTGCTGATCTTTCTATGTGTCTTATTGCTTGATTTAGGTTTATATTTATAGGGATCTGATCATAAGAACCTTAAACTAAAACAAGTTTCAATTATTTTTCAATTTCAATTTCAAACTTTAAGTCCAACTCAAACTTTATATTCAAAAGAAACAATTTTATACAAACTTAAACACTTAATTTTTTTTATTATTTTATTATTTATTTATTTAATAAACTAAATAATTACAACTCCAGACAAATTGAGATATTACATTCATAATTATTTTCGTTACATTATCATTGGCTTGCCGTAACCTTGTGTTGATGTAACAACAAAATGACATTTTATACATTATTAATAAAATTTTTTAAACTTAATAAATGAAATTAAAAAATTATCATTTATTATTTTTTAAATGTACTTATGTAGCAACCAGCAACCCTCGAGTCCCACTACTGAAATAACTCTACGAATGTATTAGAAAATTCTTTTTACTAAAAATAATAATAATAATAATAATATTATTCAATTTAAATATGAATAAATAACTTTAAAAAAATACCTTATTTAAACGGGAGAATTATTTTACTTAATTTCAATGTTTTATGTCATTTTCATGGAAATACCTTAATGGGTAGAATTTGAGATTTTTTTGTGAAGTTATCGAATTCAAATATTAAAATAAGTGAAATGATATAGAATGGTAAAAGATAATCTCACATTATATCACTCAAAATCCTTTTGTTAAAAAAATAATTCCAGTGTTTTCTAATCAAGGCTATACTTATAAGTATTTTGTAATTTATTTGCATAATATAAGACTTGCATGCTTCCCTGTTTTATTTATGCTAAAATTTGATACAAGGACGAAAAAATGTTCTTTTTTTTTAATTATGTTTTACAATAAATCATACGTGAAAAAAATGGGTAGTTCTGTTTTATTTTTGAGCACCAAGTGGGTAATTGCGTTTAAAGTGGCTGATTACTATTTTTTAAAGCGATGAAAGTACATAAATATTTTTAACTTTATATTTTTTTATTTTAAATTGAATTGGTATCATTTAACTCTGTTAAAAATTTTAAGAATACTAAGTACAAATAAAAAGTTATAGTGTGTGTGTGTTTTTTTTTTTTTTTTTATATTTATTTCTCCACAAATTTTACCATCTAAATTCGCAAGTTCAAAACATATTTCATAATTACCTTTTTCTACTACTATTATTGTTATTACAAAATCATTATAATCCAACTATAAAAGCTAAAATAATAAAAGAAAGTTCTTAAATTTTATTATATTATGAATTTATATATTTTTGTTATATCTAAATAATTTTTTAAATTTTAATTTATATTTAAATAAAATTTTTATCTTTAATTTATATTAAATAAATTTTTAATATAAATTAATTTTTAAAATAAACTCTTAACATAAATTAATATTTTGTTTGAAATAAAAGTTTAATTGGACACAAATTAAAAAATAAAAATTTATTCAAGTATAATAAAAATATAAAATAAAATAATTTTAGAACTTTTTAATATTTTAGCCAATTATAAATATTAAAAAAATCAAAGAGATTAAAATAATCCTAATAATTTAAAATATAATGCAATAATATAATATGAATATAATGTGAAAATAAGATATAAAAATGATATGAATTAAAATTTTAACAATAATTATATATAAATTTAACAAAAAATAATATATTTTATATTTTTATATGATAAAAATTATAATACATAATTTTCATATAAAATATAATATAAATATATAAATTTTAATATTTTAACAATAGCTGAATCGCTGGTCTACTTTAAGATTTTGAAGTTGAAGTGCAAAATTAAGGGCCAAAATGAACCCACCTTTAAAGATTCAGGGCCAATGTATAAAACTATAATCACATGTTTAGATAAAAAAAAAATGAAAATCATCTCCTCCTCCCAATCAGCATATCGACTCCGCCGCCGCACAGAGCCCACAACCATCGATCACCACTCCGGCTATATTCTTTCCTAGCTCTTTCAGGTCTGCTCTGTCACTTTCACTTATTTAACAATACATTCTCTCTCTCTTTCATGTTTTTTGCTGCCATATAGTAAAATTTATCACTGCATTCGAACTGAACAATCAAATCCAACATTTTCTTTCATTATCTATAGGCTAAAACAAAGAGATGGGTGCGGAGGCAAACGGAGCAGAACAGACTCCTACAGAAACAACGCAGGAGACTGTTGAGGAACTACTCGAGGTTATTAACTTCGTCAATTGCTTCTTATTGCTTTGCCCTTTTTTTTTGGGTTGTTTTCTCGATTTTATGAGGTTTTGCTTGGTAGTAAAGATAGTTAGCTAGGAATGATAGAATATTGAAGGGAAAGGAAAAGAAATCTTATTACTAGCATTATGCTTCAAATTATAACTCTTCAGTATTTTCTTTCAATTAGCACTTCATAATCAAGTTAAGTTGTTATATGTTCTATGTTTGACAGGCTGCACGGTATGATGACATGGATGATCTTATAAGACTGGCTTCTAGGGGTGTCTCTCTTGATTCTAAGGATTCACAAGGCCGAACGGGTTCCTATTAATTTTATTGCTTTAATGCTCTTTAAATTTACTTTGATTATTGATTGTCTCTCACATCTTACTTGTTGCATGTTGCACTTAATTGTCTTGAATAAAGTTTTCTATCTTTATCATGATTGGTAAAATCTGGTTTATGCGGAGGAGATCGGATTCTACAATTTAGCTAAGAACTGTTTTACATGAGGGAAAAGGATATTGCAGCATGTCTTTGAGATCTAAAAATGACCTTTATAATACAGTTTTTTTTAAATTTTGGATAGTGGTATAAATGAGCCCTACTGAGCCGAATGTATAATTGCCTGATCCACAATTGCTATAGTTTAGTCGGTCAGACACAGTTCACTAGGTTTTAGGTTGTGTGGTTGAACACTGCTCGCTGAACTTGGACTGTCTTTGAACTTGACCAAAGCCTTGTTGGGTGCATGTCCCTAGAGTTTGAACTTGACTCAAGTCCAAGTTTAGACAATTGAGACCGTTTTGGCTTAATTATGACAAGTTGCAACATTTGTGTCTGATTATTTACTAACTATTATGAAGTCATATTTTGACTGCTCATTGGAAGGTCATTTTTCATTTTGAATTGATTCCTGACTAAAGGACAAATGAACATCTGCGGAGAAAAAGAAGCTTTGTGGCATTTAAACTATTAATCAAAATGAAAAATACAGTCTTCACATTATTAGTCTCCATCTTCTGCCAACTCTGCCATCATTGCCATGACCAACCATCAGGATTCAGGACTATTTCCTTGCTTTCAACCATTGCTTATATCACCCCAATATAACCAGCACAATATTCCCACCACACCAGCATTAAGATAACAATAAAATCAGTTTATAAGACACTATATTATTTATTATAAGCCTACTCATTAAAGCACAAGTCTACAATTCACATATTGCAGGATTTTAGTTGATGGACTTTTAAATTCCATCGCTTTGTCAACTTTTAGGAAAATAATATGTTTTTCATCCAAATGTAGGAATGTTGTGTTTCCTCCTTTTTGTTTTGTTGGTCGACCATTGTGCTAATTTAAAGAAATTTCTTGGCATTGTGATTTTCATTGGTGCTTATTAATTGCTGCTATTGTGTTTTATTTGCATTTTTTTTTAATTATCTTCGTATATTTCACTAAGTGACTGTGTTTTATATATTGCAGCACTTCATATGGCTGCGGCTAATGGACATCTTGATATTGTGGAATATCTCATTGGTAGTGGTGTGGTGAGAAAACTGTCATATGAGTATTTATTTTTGTGGTTATTTTAATATGTATCTCTCTATTTGCTAACTGCTGAGTTTTCTGAAAGACTTCAGCATTTTGACTGAATACTTGAATAGGCATGTGCCATATTTGCAAGGTTTAATTAGACCACAATAAGAAGAACGAAGTGTATTATTCAAATAATTTTAGACTTTCTTGGTTTGGAGGTTTTTCTTCATCTTTTACACAAGCTTGTGAGGACTTTTTGTTTTAAGTTTAAAAGGAAAAGAAAAGAAATGCTTGAAGTTACAGAAACAGAAGGAAGGAGAAGAAAGTCATTTGTTGTTTTGGAAAAAAGGGCAAAAAGTACACTATCCATACCAATAGGCATCCTGCCCAAGAGTTTCCTTCATAGGTGCTGAAAGGGGGGGGGGGGGGTAATGAAGCAATTTTCCTTCCATTTACACAGCATTAGACAAGCATGTTATGAGATAGCCTTGTTAGGACAGTTTCAACTCTCATTCCTTGGGTTTTTGGTGTGGCTGGTTAAAATTAAGCTGCAATCAATGACTTACTTGTAGGATGATCTTTCTTTCCAGGAAGGATGGAAGATTTTTGTTAGTCAATTCCTTCTTTAGCAATTTAATGCGAGAATTGTTTGAAATACCTGTGCGATTTTTTATGGTGGTTTGATAAGGTTCCATATTTGACCTCAAGAGGTCCAATGGTAAAATTCCTTATAGTTTTTTTCCTTTTCTTCTCTGTTGTCCGTCCAGTTCAAATGTCTCTCACTCTCCATAACTTTAGTTCTTAGCTTTTCCTCTCTTCTTCTTAACACTCTTGATTAAAAATTGTTTCTTTTTCCTTTTCTTCTAGCTACGAGATCTCTCTCAAACTCTTAAAGTCTTGCCTCGTGATCTATATTATCTTGGATGTTTCTCTCCATTGCCTTCTCTCACCCTTCTAGATACATCATTGATGAAAACCTGAGGATGGTGGGCTGTTCCTTTCAGTATTTCTTTTTCCCTTTTCTTTTTTGGTCTTTCTATGCAATCACTTTAATTGAGATTGGCTTCATTATGTTTAGTTCCTACAGACACACATGTCATTGGTGGAGACTCAACCTCCAGGCTTGTACGGCTTCAAGACCTGGACATGCACTCATTCGGCATCTAAAATCAGCCTAAAGTCCACACCCTTCTGAGGTATTGTCCCCTTCCTTGGTCTCATGGTTTTGTCCCACAAAAGGCGTCTCACAAGGAAAAGGTGGTGTGAACCCTTTTATACCCCAGTGACCCCCCCTTTCATGTCTGATGTGGGATTGGAGTACCTTGCCTACTTCCCCTTGGAGCGCTTGCTGTGACATTCTCCCCCACCCAACCTCGTGACGTCCTCGTCACGGAGGCTGGTCACCCTACCTACCTCCTTTAAGGCCCTTGGCATGGGTCGAATGGTCCAGAGCCTACTCTGATGCCACTTGTCACGAGTTGAAACTCAATCTCTAGGCTCGTGCGACTCCAGGTCTCAGGCATACACTCATCCGGTGTTCTAGATCATCCTAAGATCCACACCTTTGTGAGGTATTGTCCGTTCTAACCCTTCTTTGATCTCACGGTTTTGTCCCACAACAGGCGCCTCACAAAAAAGAAGTGGTGTGAATCCTTTTATACTCCAGTGACCTCCCTTTTATGTCCGATGTGGGATTGGAGTACCTTGCCGCCTCCCCCTTGGAGCGCTTAGCGTGACACACAAACATACATAGATGATGAGTATGAATGAATTATTGTTGATCCAGCCATTGTTTTGAAACCCTTTTTCATTATCTTTGTCTGCTTCTAGCCCTTTTATACCCATATTATGCAACTATTCTAGGTTGATCAAAGTAATTCTTTTTTTTTTTTCCTTGCCTAGACAATTCTGCTAATAAGGTATTTCTTATTTATATTTAGAGAAGGATAATTGTTCCTGCAAGCATATTGTTGGGTATGATTAAGTATTATGAAAAGTTACAAAACCCTCTTGACTAGCAACAATGTTAAGAATTTTCCATAATTGTGTAAATATCATACATGATATAGGTTTTATTTGCTTTCAAGATTGGATTAATTTTCCTGTGTTATGTAGTTTTGTTGGTTTTCTACAATTCTATGTTTTGCATTTCATTAATGTTTTCAACTATAGAATCCTACTTTGAAAAGCAATTATCCAAAGGTGAATTTTAAGAATTGCAGCATTAGAAAATTTTAAGAATTTTTCTCATATCTTATACAAGCTCAGTCTCTGGCCAAAAGAAAAAACCCCAAGCTCAGTTTAAGGGACTTTCAGGACTCTTGGTCATAGAACATAATTAGTGTGAATAATAACTAAAGTAGGGTTTGGTGAGGAGAATATTTAAGTTAATAGCTAAAGTTTAGGAGGAGAATTAAAGATGTGATTTTTTGGTAATTATAAATCCTCAAAATGCATTTGTTGGGGCTGAGAGATTTTGGATTCTAATGGTGGTTTTATGAAATGGACTTTTAGATTGTACTCTTTGATTTAGAGCTTTGAAAACTGGATACAATAGGAAGGCCCATGACCATTTACATTGGAGTTTCTACCACAACTTATTGGAGGATGTGGGCTTTGGAGCAAGGTGGTGTGGGTTAATGTAAAGAAACTGTGACTTTTGCAGTTGATAATGTTGAGGGTTTGGCAGCATTTGTCCAACAGAGGATCTTTCATTATTTATAAACATACTGTAGCTATCTAACCAAATAGCTTTTATGTCTCTTTGAAATTTCGATATGCACATGAGATGGAGAAGTTAAATACCATTTGGTTAATTGCATTGAAGATTGTTCTCCAATTCAAGTGGTTGGCATTAAGTGAGGTGATGTGTGTGGAAGATGAATATTCAAGGATTAATTTATAAAGGAGTTTAGTGTTCTTAGTCGAAGTGTGATTAAATGCAAACACCATTTATTGGAAACTATATGCTACAGGTAGAATTCTACCATTAATTGTCAATTGTTATCCATCCATGATTTTAGACTTTTTGTACCCATGTAGAGTCATGATGGAACCCTCTCTATAGATGGTCAATGTTCATGTAGTGTAGAAT
This sequence comes from Durio zibethinus, assembly GCF_047325235.1. Lineage (NCBI taxonomy): Eukaryota > Viridiplantae > Streptophyta > Magnoliopsida > Malvales > Malvaceae > Durio > Durio zibethinus. The sequence goes on along the minus strand of NC_143167.1, from coordinate 7,769,767 downwards.
TAAAGGGTTTTTTAATGGTAAACATAAACCACATTGTAGTCAGTCTTTTGTCATGCTTTCAAATTTTGATGTGGCAATACACTGACTACCTTTCCATCGAGGAAGATCCCAGAGGTCAGTCCCTGATAACATTTCTTCTTTGCTTGGATGGAAACAGTTTTTTCCTTGTATTTATTTGAGCTTATATTATTTAGTATTTTTGCCTCTATTTCTTGCTAAAGGTTACAACGAATTTTCCTACTTTAAAAGCTGCTTTTATGTATCTTTAGAGTTTATTAGTTATCTTTTGTGGAACATTTTGTTTACATTTGGAAGCTTCTACCTGATCAGGATGTTGATGCTTCTAATGTGGAGAAGAATACCCCTCTTCATTGGGCTTGTCTCAATGGTCATGTTGAGGTAATTATGCAACTCCTGTTTGATACAGGTTGTCATTTTAGCTATTCATGTGCAATGTTTGAATTCTTTTATAAATGCTGGTGACAGGTAGTTAAGAAATTAGTTTTATCAGGAGCACATGTAAACCTTTTAAATAGGTGAGTTATTTGTGATGGCAATATTGAGTTTAGTAATTCTTTGTTTGAGTTTTTTTTCCTCCTTTCAAATACATGATTATTTCTGGAACTGGGTAACGAGCAGCCATGAGCGGACCCCAATTGATGAAGCTGTGAGCATGGGAAAGATGGATGTTTTGGATGCAATTAATGCCACAAGTGCTGAATTGGAGCTTACTGGTGTCAATGTTTCCTAATGTTGGACCTTCATATTGGAAGCATTGTTTTATAGTTCGAGAAGTATGTATCTTTTCTCATACAAACTTATGAGTTACTTTATAATATAATCTTCTTCCCTTCGTTCCCATCCCTGATTGTACAAAATTTTGGTGATTGCCATAGTGGCCCTTTAGTGGCCTTCTTCTGACTTTGCCTAAACGCTTAATTGTTCTTTAATATGAAAGGTATATGTTTCAACAAGAATTTTGTCTTGCCCTTTGCTCCAAGGAGCATCCCATTTATGCTTGTCTAAACCGATGATGCTCGTGGAGGAATAAAGGGTAGAAAAGATCCTCATTTCTCCCCCTTTTCCCAGATTAATTGATTGATTAGCTATTATATATAAGATGAAAGTAGTTATAAAGTTTGTGCTTGAAGGTGCTGTTTTCTGCATCTCAGGTAAATAATCACATCCTCATTCTCTTTGCCTAAACATTTGTCAACGATCAACAGTGTGTACGTGTGTGTGTGTGTGTGTGTGTGTGTGTGTGTGTGTGTTTTCATATCTGGGACGAATCGGAATCAATCTAGTGGAATTTTACGACGTGGATGTGTTCTTGAGCTGTCATCCTTTTTTTTTAATGTTAAGGAAAGTAATGATGATTGAATCCCAACCATTATGAGCCTTGCTTATTGCTTATTTCCAACTCCTTCAACACCAAAAGAATGGTCTATCTTTACGAAAAGAAAGTTTATTCTGTTACTTGAAATGGCCATGTAATTTTGAGAATCAATTTCTTTTCTGTTTAGGAAAAAGAAATCCTCTTTTTGGCATTAATTTATTATTGCTATTTCCCTTTGAATTTCATTACATTTTCCTGGAATCCAAGTGATATTTTGGATGAACAGCAGGAGGATTTTTTTTTTTTTTTGTAACTTATTTGAGCTGTTCTAAATATATATGGGTTTCTTACGATGTGATCATTGGCCATGGACAAAAATTATTTGAAATGTCAAAAAAAAAAAAAAAAAAAAGAGACGGAGGAATAAAGTAAGGTATACTTGCCTCGCGATCTAACATTAATGATATTTTTCTTATGAAGATCTAAAAGCATATCATTTACAATTATTAAATTATAATTATTCAATCATAATATAAAATTGTATAACGTTCATTATAATTTTTCATGGAACTCGTAATTATTAGTGATGCGTTGGAAGCATATCGTTGTATCCTATCATTGCATGGGTTCAACAACATGCTTCTCAATGCTAACTATCATTCTTTTCTAGCTGCGAGAGGGCGTATATAAGTAGATAAAACCCTAAATTTCCTAATCCCCTCTCCTACTATAAGTGCAAGAGAGACCGTTTCTCAACAAGAAGAGCTTGTTTTGTGCTTCCATATTTTTTTTTGTTTAGAAAGGATTGTGATTTGAAAATTAAGAATAAAATTATAGGGGATGGAATTTGAATCGAGATATGATTAATTTAAAGAAGGTATTCAACACTAGTGACCCCACCTTGTGAAAATTCTATTCCTCCTTTCATGGGACATTAAACATGCTTTCAATGTTAGTGCATTGAGCAACAAGAATCAATAAGTAGTATAATAATAAATATGGAACTTTTACAACACTTTTTCCCACTTTGTTTATGAGTGTACTGGGAATGATTTAATAATAGCAGCATCACCAAAAGAGACTTTTGAAATGTTGTATCCCAAAACCTTTTAATCAAAATTAATTAAATATTATACAGAAACAGACAGCAAAGGCACCACTGTCTTTTTTTTTTTTTTTTTTTTTTGAGGAGGTTAAGGATTAAGAGAAATAAGAAAAAAAAATATTTGTAAATGTCAGGAATTAAAATTCAATTTTGTTAAAAATCAACTCTTAAATAAAGTAAATAAATCATCTTAATTAAATTCCAATTACAAAACCACCAACATTTGCCCACTGGAACAATAATAATAATAATAATAATAATAATATCTCATGGAGGACTGATTGGTTGGGAATATGACATGCTTCTTTGCTCATTATTTCTCAGCTACAAAAGGCTTAGATATATTGCTCATGCTCATTATCCCCTACAAAAGCTTAATCACCAACACTTTAATTAATTGAGTCGATAATCATGGGTTTTAAAGCAAATTATTTCAACGTTTCTTCTTTACTACACTGTGAAATTAATAATAATTACTTTTTAAGTTCTAAGGACTAAGCATAATAAGATCAACTACTAACCCACCATTAATTTTAACATTATTATCCCTAAATACATTTTATATTTCGTGATGGAACAATGAATAATTTCCCACTCATCAATGACAATCATAAGGAATGATGCAATGCTATAAATCACTTTAAATGGGAAGAAAATTCTTCCAAATTTTCAATAATTATTTTGTATAATAATTTTTATCTTCAAACATATTCAAATGATTACATATTTGTATTTGTATACGTGCGTATGCGAATGATAAAGATCAAGAGAAAGGGACAGCATCACATGCCAAGTGAGTGTAATTTGCAAGCTTCCAATATTATCAAATCTACTAGTACTGGCAAATAAATAATGTTGATTAGCTAAGAGCATTTGAAATAGGGGATATTCCAACCCTAATATTATGCAAAACAGGGGGAAAAAAACGCAAAATTAATCCTCTTTAGAAGCAATTGAACAAAATGCAAGGAATCAGTTCGTACGTGCAAGACAACATTGTGGTCGATCGTCCAATTGATGCTGCGATCACTTCTCCCCAACACCAAAGTCTTCGTCCTCCTTCCAGGCCCCATCATAAAGGACAAAGCTCTTCTCTCTTCCCTCCATGCAAGTACTGTTTCTTGTCTCTTCTTTTTCTTTTTCAGGATTAAAAAAAAAAATCTACTAGAACTATTAATTATAACTCCAATTTAACATAATTCCAGCATAACCTGATGAGCTGAATACTGTTAATACCATTTCTTTCTTTTAAGAGCCATTGTCTTGTTTACTAATAATTGACAAAGCAGACAACTTTGCTTACAAATGAAACTTATGAGAATATTATTTGGATATAAAAGTTTCACATTGCTCACAAGCAAGGCAAGACCCTGAAAATTTTACCTGAAAATTGCATGAGGTGTGTCTGACACACGAACATGATAACATGGACCAAAATGACTAGGAATAAACTTTAATGCAAAAAACGTAAAAACAAAGTCCTGCTGGTGCAATGATTTTTGTGTTGGTTGGCTGTGGCTGCACTTTGCAAGAGAGACAGACAGGGAAAGAAAGATTAGTTGACACGTTGCATTCTACTTGGCCAAGAACAAAGCCAACCCCACAACCACAACAAATTTGTACAGATTCTCACTTTTGTAAAAATAGGACACATAATTTGTTCGTTAGTTACAACTGAAACCCTCGCACAATGATTTCCTCCATCCCAATCCCAAATTGCACCAAAAAGTAAAATGAAGTTCACAGCCACTTGTGGAAACTGTCATTTTGGAAATGTGATGACTTTAATTTGCGTTCATTGGCATGGGAAAAACCCATTTCTTTGTACCATCAAAGCCCCTTTAGCACTAAACAGATTAGAGGCTGCTGTCAAGAAGCCAAGGAAAAAAAAATAAGAAAAGCAACCATTGTTGCCAACTTGTTAGATGGAATGGCTATACCTTCTTTTCCCTGGTACATTAAGAAGCATTTTTACTTTCCCATCTACAGTTTTCTTTCTTATGCAGTAACATTTTGTGCATCCATCGATTGCATTAAATTATAGGAGAAACATTCAATACTCGGAGGAAAACTTTGGCAAGGCTCCACGCCGAACCGCCGGTAACATAAATTTTACACATCTTAACCTACATAATACACATGCGCAAGCCATCATGTTCTTAAACATGTTGCAACTCGCTTGGCACTGTGATTTCTTGTAATTCATTTACATCTAGCTTAAGATACGCACAGACACTTGATTATATAATTCCATGAGTTAATGGATTTAATAGACGAGCTATTTAGATGAAAATTATTTCCTTAAATCAATCACGGGTGTAACAGGCCAGTAGCAGGATTCAGACCTTAATTTCAGAAAACATTTTTATCTCCACAGGCTCTGTCCAGAATGTTCAATCCACCTTTCATCATGGTGGTAATCAACAAGTAACTACCAATTATCATGCCCGAAGGGGCATGATATTTGAAGATGTGATCCAACATTCATAAATGCAAATTGCCCTAACGATTTGTAAACTGCACTTGAAAAATGCTTCAAGAGATCTACTGCTTGCTGCAAACAATTGACCCATACGACATGAGTCCTCAGGCTCTAAGCACTACAGGTGCTCAATTAATATATGAAAGAAGAAACTGCACTAGCTGAAACAACCATTCGTTTTATTAAATAGTATGTGGGAGCGGGGAAGATTTTTGCATTTGTACTTATAGATAGCTCATAGCAACATATATATAATAACAAAAATAATCATGATCAGTACTTTGGTAGAAGCATATAGTCAAGCAAATCCAGTTCAGATGCCAAGTAAACATATTTAACTCGAAAGTCTAACCATTTATGGGATTGACCAAGCTCTCAAGCTCTCAGCATACAACGCATCAAGTAATTTCAGTTTTTCTTTGAAATTATTTATTTTTGTTGTAGTTTTGGTTGTTCGAACAAGATGATGCCAAGTGCAAGCAGAATATCCCCATAAAATGTACCACCGTTGAGTTTTAAGGACCCTAAAACGAGTACCTTACTAGAAAGTTACAAGTACTGTAATCACCTGCTAGGAGTTGAATATGTTTGGGGTATAAATTTGAAAGCAATACAGATACAAAGAAAAAGCAGGAAAAAGAAATTATCTTATCATCATGAAGAAGAAACAAATCAGATGTGCACATTAATTATAAGTGACAAGGTAATGGGAGGCTCATGCCACTAAGATACAACTAGAGATATGGACCACATTTTGATTTATTATATTGAAAAAAATGGCAGATTCCAACACTTACAAACTTATCACTACTTTCATGAGTGGACAATGAAAAGACTGTTTGCATGTGAAATGAGCAATTAATTAATTTCAAATCACCAAACAATTCAAAGTGTCACTCGTCGTCATCTATAAGCAGGCTGAAATGAAGCAGATAATTGTAGCATACATCATGTGCTGTCTGCTGCAGTATTCATGCACGATTCATTTAGATTATACAAAAGCTCAACAACAGTTGCACCCAATCGTAATAATGTCAGCCATAGAAACTACTATCAGCATGACAACAAAAACAAAAGACAAACAGACACATTGAGACAAATGAAGAAAAGAAAACTTAAGGCCCAATAAAAGATAATTTCTAAGTAGAAGGGAGAATACAAACGCACACCCTAATACATACATGCTTTACTTTGATGCATTCAGAGGTGGAAAAAGGCAGTTTTTACTTATGCTTTTAAAGGTAGAAAACTCCTAAATCTTCTTGTTTTTGTCATCTGAACTCTCAAAAGATAACACTCTCTTTAAAGTAACTTGTAAAAGCTTTAACTTAGGTTTTTTAAGCCACTTTCTTTCCACAGCAAATAAGGAGAGACAAGAAAATTAACATTAATCATAAAAAATTTTTAGAGGAAAATAAGATGAAAGCCCTTCTCAATGCTTTCAGGGATTGATTAATAAGTATACTTACCAGATATCAATCAATAGCCAATCTTGATAATTTACTATGTGCAATAGCATGAAAAGCAATAAGGATTCCTACAAAGATAAGAAATCTGAAAGGAATATAACAGGTAAATTCATTCTCAATGCTTCATAGCAGTGAAAAACATGTCAGAAATAGTTCAAACAAGGGTACATTACCTAGATGATCACTTTTTAGAAACATAAAAAGAATTGGTAGATGGATACCAATCTCTAACTCGGTTGATAAGTCATGAAACTATAAAAGATGCAAATAATTAGTGGAAGCAGGAGTAAAACCCATTGTATATCCTAGCTAGGAGGATATTTAATAGCAAAATTCCAGAAACATATGCATAGTGCAAAAACAATTAATAAATCATCCAACTTGCAAAATCTTTCATTCTCAGCATCATCTACAGGGAGCAACCTAATTTGTCAAACGCCTTCAACCTGTAAGCTATAAGACATCTTGCAAATAAGTGACGGAAAACAGGTAATCCAATATGATTTTTTTTTTCCCATTTTTCTAAATCAATAATCCCATCTTCCTGGACACTTCAGCTTGAAGGTCATATGTAGAGACAAAGAAGCAAGTATCAAGCATGTCATAGGTTAGTTCTTGACATGGATAAAAAATATATATAGCAATATACCCTAGATTTCCAAAAGAAGCAAAATGCAAAATAAAAAGAGCAGAGAGGTGGATACTGTAAAGTGTCCTAGATATTTGGTGTCTGATAAAGCTAAGTAGTGCTTCAAACAACAATGAGACTGTCTTTTCTCAACACAAACGGTTTTAGATGCGGCCCACAGCATTTTAGATTAGTAATATAAAATACAGGTAAATATTGAAAGAAAGAATGCTAATGCAATCCACATGATGAAATCCACCAATTATTATAATATATACATATATATATATGCAAATATATAAAAGGAGGCAAGATGCCAATGAGCCAAAAGCAAGTGCCAACCAACAATATTTTTAAATAAATAGCTCATCTTATATTAATCTACAGTAGTCAACATTTATAAACAAGATTATAAGTTAAAAAGATAAGTTACATAAATTTGCAGCATCTTAGGGAATAAAGTACCATTAGAAGCCAAACAGATGTCTAAAAAATCCATTGTCCAGGTTTTCACAATTGACACGCATTAAAGCTAGAAGAAAACCAACATATTTATTGAATGTTGCACAAATATCCAAAACATTGCATATCACTAAATCACAACAAACACAAACAAATATTCAATTAATCGAAATGCAAGAACAGCTATATATAGCAATTTCACTCCATTAATCCTATAGTGCATGAAAATACAGAATCAATGTCTCCTGGGACAAGTGGGGCAATGGTTGCAAATTCAGCATCAATATTCTACAATGAGAAAAATTAGGCAAAGATTAAAATATAACATAAAAGGATTAGACACAAGTCTAGGTCCGAAACTTGGGTAGGGAACCTTTCTCATGCTAGAAGAACAGAAGAAGTAAGTACATTAAGCATTCATGAATGCATGCAATTGCAGGCTTGTCCATATTGCAGAAAAGCCACAGCAGTTAAGTGGGCCAACAGCGACATCCATGTAATGCTCTTTCTTCCTTTGCAATGAATGATGACGACACAACAACTACTTCTCAAACTAAAGTCTAAAGCAGCACGACAATCATGAATTCCACGTTTACTTCTGGTTTACAAACCAAAAACTAAACCATCAGAGCTGAAAGCTACTGGAATATTATGTTAGATCTCATGATGATAAGAATGATACAAGAGAGAGAGAGAGAGTAAGAAGGAAAAAAAAACAAAAAATAAATGATTTTTTCATGGAGAAATTTCCATAAGAAATTTGTCACTCAAGCTTTGCACGAGCTAAATAGTGTGCAAATACACAAAGTAATAAGGTTCATAACACAACGTTTTTTTATGATGAAAACCACTTTACACTGTAGATTTTACCTTAGCCAAACACAACTCTATTGAACAAAAAGAACAAGAAAAGAAAATAACGGCAACAACTTCAAGAAAGCAAACAGGTTTTATCATAAAAAATTTTCAAGAACTAATATTGTCTACTATTACAGGACCTCCTGTTCTTACCTTTATTTTCTGAGTTGTAATTCGGTACAAAACTTAACCTAACAGTGTAAGGAAATGTAGACTCGTAGACAGATGATGATTATGACCCGCTTAATGCAATTTCAAAGGTAAATAGACATGGAAAAACAAGAAAATTCAAAGAACAAAAACAGCTGAAATCGAAAGAAAAGAAATGAAAAACATATGTTAATAAAGATACAAGTCTACAAAAGAACAATTTACCAAAATTTTACGAATAATTAAAAGGCAGCAGAAAGACGAATTAGACTACAATTGATCCCCCGAGTCAATCAATCCACTACTTTTAACTCGGAAAGATGATCTCAGTTTATTGGATTACCATAACTTGAACCACCAAGCAAGCCACCTCCAGTGGCTCCCGCAAACACTTCAGAAGGATCAAGAACCGGTGATGATGACCCCCCATTTCTCCCACTCCCTCCACCACCATCACCACCACCATTACTACCGCCAACCCCAGAACCACCTAAATGCAATTCAGATATATTAGGAAACCCATCTCTTCCTTCAACTCCTTGGTCATAAAGGAACCCTTTGAACACATGTCCACCAATCTTAACAACTGCGTGATATGCATACTCATCGTCACCATCCTCCACTGCTGTCACTCTTACACACTTGAATACCGCCGATGCACGTACTTGCCCCGGCAATGTCTCTTTAAAACGTGCATCTGCATACACAAAATTCAGCATAAACCCTAGTCAAATTTCACTTCCCAAAAACAACCCTAATAAAAAACCAATTTTTTGAGGCTCCATCAAGAAACCAATACAGCTAAAAAGAAAGAACTACAAAAACAAGCACCGAAAGAGAAACAAAAACAAACCTTGGTGACTTGAGCTAGTGTCAAAGCTTCTAGGGGGAGTAGTGTTTGAAGTTGATGTATGAGAAGTAGTTGTAGTCTGTGAAGTTATAAGTCTTAGTTTCTTAGCCCCAGAATTTGACCCTGACGAGCCAGCACCAGCAGTAGTAGCTGCAGCCGGCATGAGTTGACGCTCTCTTCTCCTAGCAGCAGATACCCACGTGCTCTTCACGTGAGTAGGGCAATCAAAGCCCCGACTTTTACAACATGTTCTACATCTCCTATGCGTACAATCTTTCTTAGCTTGGTTCCCACAATCTTGACACGTGTTCCCTGAGCTTGAACCGGAACCACCACTCCCGCCTCCCATGCCACAGCCACCACCGCTTTGTATCAAATTCATGGAAGAAATATTGTTATCAGGGACAGAAGATGGTTTTTTAAGATAGTGAGAAGAGTTTTGATTCTGCCAAAACTGCATCCCGAGTTTGTTACGACCATTATTACTCAACAAATCAGGGTCTTCCATATTTTGTGGAGCTAGACATGGAGCTGCTGTAAGAAGTGGGATAACGCCAACGCCAAGTGTCGTGGCAGCATTTGGACCGTTGATTTGATCAGTTGCCATGATGGGATCTTGAGTATGGTGGTGATGATGATGATGATGGTTAAAAGACGCAGGAGTAACAACGACGAAATCGCGGAGACCAACCATCCCCATTTCAGGCGGAAGCCCGTAGTTGATAGGACGAGCCGAGGGCGGCCATTGAGCGTTGGTGGATCCAGGGGGAGCGGCAGCGACGGCGGCCGCAGCGTTAGCATTGAAGCCAAGCGAAAGGTCATCGGGGCCAGCTCGAATTGCTGTGGACGATGACGTCGCCCAATCTGCAAATGCTCCCGAGTCTGACGGTAGTTGCCTTCTTGTGGTAGCCACAATGACAATGATAATAACAAAATTATATATATAAAGATGTCTCCTTTGATTGCCAAAAACTCAATCTTTACAAACACAAAACATATATACGAGTAAAAGTTTAGTTTTTTTATGAATAAGAAAACAAAAAAAAAATTTAGAAGTGGAGAAAGAGGCAATCTAAGAAGATATCTATGTTGGTGCTATATAAGTTAGAGAGGAGGGGGGAAGGGTGGGGTCTAAATCTCTGAAATTGTTGCAGAAGAAGATAAAAAGAAAGGGAAGGTTTTCGAGAGAGAGAGAAAGAGAGATCTTGTTTGTTGGGTGGCTTTACAATTGGTGCAGCACAAGCACTAGTCTTTTTTTTCTTTGCCTTCTGCAATCTGCTGCTACTGAGAAAGAGAGTGTTTTTCTGTTAGCTCACTAGCAGCTGCTGCTACTGTCACTTTGGCTTTTATTAGGAAAAATAGAGTTTGGGATTTTGAGAGAGATGACTGAGCTTCCTTGTAGGCATATTATTAAAAATAAAATAAAATAAATGACAAGAAAGAAAAAGAAAGGAAAGTTTAGCTACAAGCTGATATATTACTGGCCTTCTGGCACCGGCTGCAGTCTTGTAACGAGAAAGAAAAAGAAAACTATATATATTTCTCTTTCTATATCGCTATCTTTCTTGTTGCCGACCTTTCTCTCCAAACCCTATCTCCCTCTCCATCATCATAATCATCATAGTCAGCTTCTTCTTCTCTGCTTTTCTTTCTGTTCTTTTATCACTACTCTTTCAATTTGGTTTCCTTCAATCCTAGAAAGCGAAACTGAGGGTGGGTTCCTCTCACACTCTTTGCTTTCACTCTCTCCAATAATTACATCACACACTCACTATGGAAGATGAGCGAAAGGAGGAGGGTATAAAGACTTTTGTTCTCTAGTTTTTTGTAATTTTTTGCCCTCTTTTGTTATTAAACACTCTCACTCAGTTCACTTTCCTTTCTTTTCCTTCCCTTTTGCTTGCTTACAATGTGTGTTTGATGTTCACTCTCCCTTCACTCGCGTCTATCTTGTTTCAACTACAAAACAAAGGAGTTTCGGTCCCACCCTCTTTTATCTCCTCACGTATTGTGTTCTCCTTAATTACCCAAAATTAATGTTTTTGTCAATTAATAAACATTGAGTTATCAGTTGAGTCCAAAAATACAAACTAAAAAATGGGTCCTCATTCATTATTCAATAAATCCATGTATGTATCCGATTTGCTCTGTCGTTTGGATTGGTTCTGTCAGAAGGAAACGGTAAGGAAGAGTGAACAAAGAAGACTTTTTCTTCTTCTTCTTCTTTACTGTGTTTTTTGGTACAAATAGAAATAGTAGAGAGACTTTAATCATGAAAAAACAAGTGCATAATTTTCATTCGCCGTTAATTTCAACTACTTCCTTTGAACACTTTGTCTTTGATTTTGTTTCTGCCACACACCGGCCAAAATTATGCTAATTTGTACGGCTATAAGGTATTCAAATATGTCTTCTTCCTCTCTCTGCCCTTTTTTTTCGAGTAGGAGACATATTGAAATTAAATTTATGAATATATATTTAACTAATTTAATTAATTAAACGTATCAACAAATAGAAAATAAATATGAAATAAATTTACAAATTATCGGAGTAAAAAAAGAAACAAATGATTAACCATACTTTTGCTTTTGTGATGATAGAATTTTGATCTTAATTAGTGTCACTTCGAACTCAAAGCCCCGTAGATTAGGTGGGGTTTACTTTTGTTGGTAAGATGGCGAAAAAGGCTTTGATGGTTAGGGCACGTGAATGCGAGATAAAGAAAAAGTTCTTCGGCCCCCTCTTTAACACCCTTTGGTTAGGCCTTTGGGGCCCCGAACTGAGGCCTCCTCTCCCGATCACTTCATCACTCCATTTCTCTTATACACACCTTCTGAGCGTGTGCCAAAGTCTTTTTTTTTTCAAGGCACGCCTCACCCCCGCCCTTTCTCTCTCAAAGTGTTAAAATATTTGGAAAGCACTTGATATTCATAATTTCAATATCTTATTGTAAAATTAAGAATCAAACTATTGATTGAATACCCGTTTAAGTACAATTCATGTTTTCTACATATATACATATGAATATTTAGTTGTATGGTTGTTTAGGTGGGAGCAAGCTTATGATTTAACTTAGATTCTTGGAAATTAATAATCACAACTCATAGTTATAATGAGATCTTTTGTTTCACTTTATGAGCACGTGGGAACATAAAAACCAAGGAAATGATTTCAGCATTGAACATGTCGAATCATGTTTCAATTTGTGTTTAATTAACTTAATTATACCCAATACAAAACTTGATTTGGAGAAAGTTGTCCAATCATTACATATTAGCACGTTAATTAATCATTTTTTGTGCTCAAATGCTAAGCTTCCTCAAAGAGATGTGACATCTTTCACTCGAGTATGTGTTAATTCAAGTTCCCTACACCTTAAACTACTGCTCCAATTCTGAAATTTTATGCGTTTCACTGTGAGAAAGTAATATTGATGGCTCTAATTAAAAATAATAATACATATCATGTTAGTTACACACACGAGTAAATATTCAATTATATTAGTATAGTTTTTATATTTTTTGAATTTTTTAATTAAAATAATATTTTTAAATTTAATAATTTTGATCTCATGATGGTAAAAAATATAAAAATTACACTTATATATAAGTGAATCCCTCTTTTATATATATATATATATATATGAAAGAAATCAAACTAAACAAACAAGAAATATTTGATTATGGACTTTGAACAATATTGTCAAATATATTTTCCTACAATCAATTGTGTATGTGATTTTTAGTTTTTTTTTTTTTTTACTAGTAAAAGTAAATGCATACAAGGGGTAAGAAAAAAACTGTTTTTTTTTTTTTTTTTATCAAGTTTGAATACATAGGTTTTAAAAAGGATATCTGTTAAGATCATTTTTTTAAGTGATGAGGTGGTGTTCTGCTAGGTGGTGAGTTGGAAAGAAATTGGACTTACGACGAGGAAAATACAGTTAAAGGGTCACAGTTTGCTCTTTGGAGTGCACTTCAACGTTGAAGTATTAAGTAAGGAAATAGGAGGTTAGGATTAAGGAGGAAGATGAGTTGTAGAGAACATCGGAAGAAACTTAAAGAATAAGGTTTAGAATAGTGCACCAAGGTCTCTTTTTACTTGACATATGGGATGTAAGCTACTGATAGTCAATGATAAATTCACAATGAGCTTGGGAGCAATTCTCGGAAAACAAGCTACTCATGTAGGCAAAGTGCTCTTGTAGGCAAGTACCGATCATAGGCGAGAAGCTCGAGTGTCAACTACCTTGGGCAAGTGACATGGTAGTTGATTATATGTTAAATTGATAAATATGGTAGTCAACTTTATTGATTTGATGATCAAACGTGCCAATTCCTAATAATTAAAAATTAAGAACCTTTATTGAGAGTTTTAATTTTATATTTTGAATTAATGAAATTGTAATATCATGTGAAAAAAAAAATTTTTATTTTTATTTTTTACATAGATTATCATTTGATCAAGATCGACTTATTATTTAAAAAGAATAATATCACTAATAATAGTTTTTGAATTATAATGAAATGTTTGTAATATTTAAATTTAAAAATTTTTTAATTAATATTTGAATTATAAATATATTAATTAATGTATTATTTTAAAAAATTATTTATCAATTAATTAGGTATCAATATTTGAAGTTAACCATGTAATGAATGGGTATCTCATTAGTTATTCGTAATTTATGTATTATATTGAATAATTGTAAAATTTAAGTATATTTGACATTAATATTACAACAGTTTAAGAATTATAAATGATATTAATCTTATTTAAAATATTAAAAATATTTTAATATCAATAATTTAATATATTAAATTCATTAAAACATTAATAAAATAATAAATCAAATCATATCAAACTTGAATTTAAAAATCTCTTCAATCTACAAGTTTAATTAATTAATTCAATCCAAAAAAAAATCTACTTTTCATTCACCTATTGAAATCCCAATTACATAAAAATTAAATTTTAATACAAATAAAATTTAGTATATTCAAAGAATTATCCCTTGATAATTTGATTTTGATATACAAAACAACAAAAAATATTAAAAACATGAAACTCATTTCAATATTGAATTTCAAATGATTTCAAAGTCTTATACAAAATACATCCATATCAAGGAAACAGCTATTTTTGAAAGATTTCCAGTCAAAAAGCAAAGGATTCCTCTGCATATGGCATTCTTCTTTGTTTGTTTTAGTAGTTAAGTAGGAAAAAAAATAATGGAGAGAAAAGAAAAGACGTAAACATTAATAAAAGGAGTCCAGCTTGCCAATCACATCAAATGCTAACCCCCAAATGTCAAACAAAATATCTCATCACCGTTCAATCGGCTGTTCATCGTTGACCATCAAACAGTTCCCACCATCAAACCAAATAAATAAATTAACAGGCTGAAGAGTCACCAGATTTCAGAAGAATATTTCACTTAACCCCCTCTGATTTGTTTTTCTTGGGATTTGTGACATTTTCGTCTCTTCGGAATTTGGGTTTTAATATCGATCACAAACGCTTTTAATTTTTTTAAATAAAGGAAAAAAAAAGTAAAACAAAAATTTTAATGAGTAACTAAAGACAATAATACAAAAAAAATCAAAAGTTTTCAAAATTTTATTTTATTTTTTAATTTTTCGATGTCTGAAATTAATTTTAAATTTTGATTAATTAAAAGTTAAATTGAATCAAATTTTATAAAAAATAATTTTTCTTAAATTTATTTTTTTATTTATAAATTTTAAAATAAAAATTTTATTTAAAAAAAATTAAAATTTTTATCACTTATATTAACAAATGACGATAAAATCTTATTTTATATCATTCTCAGTACCTTTTTAAAATCATAGATACTCTTTTGATTTAAAAAAAATACATATATTTATTATTGAGTTTAATGTATAGACATTAATGTAAAAACATATTTTTAGTGGCATAGAGTTTATAGTATTGTTGTTAACAAAATTAAGACAAATTTTGTAATACAAAAAAATTATATTGCTAGAAAACAGATAAAAATATACTAATAATTATTATTTTCTTTGATAATTTCTCATTGTCATATGAGCTTTCTTTCTTCTTGAATTAACAATAAATAAAGAAAGAAAGAAATGCCATTATAATTTGATGAGTGTGACTAAAAGTGAAGGGTTTTTTCAAAGGATAATTATATAATCTCAATTAAGGGTATAAATGATATATTAATACTTATAAATTATTCAGGTTTGATTCGAAGAAAATTCGAATTTGATTTGATTATTATCGAGTCAAGCTCGAATTCGAGTAGCTTGATTTATCGATCGAGTCTAATTTGAATATTTTTATATCCGACTCGAGTAATTCGCGAGTTTAATCGAGCTTTTATATTTAAATATATTTTTATTATTTTAATTAATATAATATTTCGAGTATGAGTTCGAGTTTAAATTCGAGTATAAATAATTAAACTTTTATCGAATTTACGAATCGAGTTTATTTTTACATATTAATCGAACTTAATCGAATGAGCACGAATAGTTCGACTTCAATCATAAATCAAACTCAAACTTAAAAAATAAAACTCGATCGAATTCAAATCAAATATCAAACTTTAAATTATGAATCAAATTCAAACTTAAAATTTTTATTATATTAATTCGACTCAATTCGATTATACCTTTAGTTCCGTCATGTCATTCATGGACTGAACTGTAGAATTTTAAGATTCTGGCAGCTCGGGTTTTGTGGGCACTGAAATGAGCAAATTCCTTCCTTTTCTTTTCACTGTACTATACCCTATCATTGGAACCAGTCAACCAGAGTTTTAGAATTTCTGTTTATTTTTTTAGTAGGTAAAATATTTTTTCTTCATTTTTTTTCTCTGTTACCTTAACCTCACTAAAATAATAAAACATAAATTTCGGGCTTTTAATTTATAATTAAAAATTCTATAATTAAATAAACAAAAATAGAGCATTTATATATATATATGAATTTTTTAAGTAAAAAATTTTAATTTGAAAATATAAAAAATGATTTGTAGATACTAATTTTATTTTTTTAGATTTATTAAATATTATATCTAAAAAATAATTTAATTAATTGAAAAAAATTGTTTTTATGAAATGTTTCTTTCCCCTAACAGGCTTATTGAAGGAATTTTAAATTTAATTGGGTGAAACAAGCAGCAAAAATGGGAAAGCTATAAGCTACGAAAGGGTAACAAAAAATGAAGAATTTTAGCAGGTAAAGAGTTGATCATGTCAGACCGGAGATAGCACATTTATGGAAAGAGAGTGTGACAGGCATTAATACCGAAGAAGCTAGATGAAGAATTATTAATTAGTCCAGCTTTGAAAGGAAAATTATAAATAAGCTCACGTCTGTTTGTTTTATAAAAATAATATTCACAGGATAAGTTCAGTAATTTCGTCATCTCTTGGATTTCCATAATCATACAACTATGTTTCTTATCTACCAATCTATTTCCTAAATCGCATATTTGATTAATTAACTCTTAAATTCCATCAAATCGAAAGTTTATTTGACAACCAAGTAAATTTTTTTTTACTATGCTGCTAAATGAACTTCAAATATAATTATTAATTCAAGATTTGGACATTCAGTTAAAATTCATGCCTGGCTTCACGACAACAACTTTTGTTTTGTACAAATTTACAGGGAACCAACGAAACCATCATAAAATATTTATCTTGACAAAATTTTTCATTCCTAAAAAATATCTGAACAGTTAATTGAAGTGTTAAATTTAAAAAATTATCAAATATATTACTAATAAAATTTTTTAATTTTATAAGTGAAATTAAAATAATAACATATGTTTTTTATATATTTTAAAAAAATAATTAAAAATCTTTTATATCATTATTTTAATCTTACTTATAAAATTAAAAAAATTTTACTATTAACATATTAAATAATTTTTTAATAAATTTTATGTTAAAATCTTCGAATTCAAATGCATTATTAATAAACTGAAAGCAAAGCAAAGCTGTGAGTATAGAAGCAAATGATGAGAAAATAGGAGAGATCTCAACAACTGACAACCGAGCCTCGAGGGAGTTGATCCTCTAAAACCCTAAAACCCTCCATATCGTTGAAATCTTTCTTTCCAACCAGTGTACAATTCGAAGATATAATTCAGGAATTGCTCCAAACTTCTGTTGTAAGGGATGGAATCATGGTCTGAAAAAGAGGTGTTTCGAACTGGCTCGACTCCTTCTAGCGGTCTCAAAGGAAGAGTAAAGCAGGCAATGTTACTTGCCTCTAATCAGCGTAACCTGAGATTTTACGTGACAAAAGGCCATTTGTGATTTTGGTAAAATTTTTAAATTTAAAGTAGTGAAATCCAATAATGAAATTTTTTATAAAAAAAGTTTGAATTTTAAATACGATAAATACTGTTATTTAAAGATAACTGCTTGTATCCGCTGAAATAATCCTTATTTTGCACTTGGTAAAGTGCAAAGAATGATGATAATTAAAATTGAGGGAGAAATGGGATTATTGGGGGGTAATTGTGGAGAGAAAAAGGAAAATAATTGGAGCCCGATCAATTTGTACGCCTAGGCTGAGGCAACACGCCACCTCCGTAATTTTAGGTAGGGTTGTCCCTCTATTATTAGTTTTATTAAATACTATTATAATGGGTATGGATGGGCATGTAAAGTAAACCTCTTCTCCTCGAGCACCGTGCCATGTCCTTGCCGTGGTCTTTACTCTCTCTCTCGCCTCTTCCTGTCCCTCTCTTCTTTTAAATATTAATTGTATTTTGTTTGGCTTTTAAGTTTGAAATAGCAGAAAGTTTATTGTGTCTGTGTCACGTGCAAATAGGTTCTTTTTACATCTCTCCCAAATCCCATTATTAGTTGTCGAATTATTTAATCACCGACCATGACGATTGTCTCTACACTTCACCTCAATTTATATTAATCAAAATTGCTAGTCCTAAATTCATGTTCTTTTCCCTCTAAAATAAGAAAGGTTGATGAAAACAGTTGCACTTGAAAATATGTGAAATCAAACGATCCTGATGCTATATCTTTTAGTTTGTGAGGCTAACGTGCCTATAAAAAATTAAGATTAAATAAAAATTATGGGAAAGAAAGATATTCGACAAATAAAATCCAGTTCCTAATAGGTGAGGGGTGACCCGATTTTTAGTGGAATCGTTGGAGAAATCTTCTGATCAATATGTGGCTGTCTGTTGGTCAAAATTTACCTGATATATCTTTGTCAGTTACCCAAAATGTAAGTACAAGGGCTAATTACGGGCTATACCTTATGCTAGGGTGACGGGCTTGGGCCCTTTTCCCGGATAAATTGTTGGATTCATGTTTGGAAGTCAAAATGATCCTTCGAGATGGACCATATCATTAAATAGATATTTTTTATGTTGAGTTTCTATTTGAGAATATTTTTTAAATAATAAAAAATTAAAAGATAATAGTTAGATGTAAAAGTAAGGAGGGTTTTTTGCATTTAAATTTTAACGTATAAGTCAGAAATCAAGATAAAAGATGTTGGAAAAAGAAAAAAAAAGTTTAAGATAAGATGGAACACAAGATAATATCGTATGGATGCCTATATTTATAAATAAGAAGGAGTGTGTCAATGAGAGACAATAATGACGTGATTGAGTTAATGTGAAACTGAATGTGTCAAGCCAATCCGACATGTTAGATCTGCATAAATATCTGAAATACTTTTATTTGTCTGTTAAGGGCTCCTAATGAAAAAAAAAAGGCCATTATGCCCTTTGGACCACTAAATACCTCCAGCATTTTGACTCCTTACCATGCAATTTGAATATCAAACTATTCGATGTGCTATTAGTTCATTTCACATAGGTTAGCCAACGAAAAATGAAGGAACGAGAGGTCTAATCTTTTGTGGCTGAGATCAACACAGAGGTTTGCATTAAGAGATAATTAGCCTTTTTTTATAGCCCGATGTGAGGCAATGTGAGTCGACTTAGCGTAAGTCCGATCTTGCATATGTGCATTGGGTTGAGTGTATGATTGGTTTGAAGGTTGTCGAAGTGCCATTTGTTTATAACGATATGAGATTATGATGGAAGCTCATTTGGTTGATGTGAGACTTACATATTTTTTCAAAAGTTTGGATTCAAGTCCTTGTTTTGAATTATGGTGATAAATCGACTATCGGTTCACCAGGCTAGTTTGGTTTGAGGAGTCATCTGGTCTGACCGAGTTTGATGGTTGAGGTCCTATTAAATGAGGAAAGAGGTAGTTTGAACCATAAAATTCAAAGTGGGAAAGGCAAAAATATGTTTTTCAATGATGCTCTGACACGTGACACAATCTAAACCGCTCATCTAACCTGAGGTACGACTATAGAAAAAACTGTTGGGGCCTGCTTTCTTGCTCTTCATTCGATCTAAGTTTTTTAACCACAAAAGCTTTTTTTCTTTTTAGCTTTACTGTTCTCTTCTTTTTATTTGCTCTTTTTATTTTTTTGGTACATTTTTTTTATTATATTTTCTAGTTTTAGTTTGAGGGACGCTGATAGTTTCAGGGTAGAACCTAAGGGGGTTTACTTCAACAAGATAATGATGACCTAGTCTTACCAATTATCGAAGGTCGAGACTATCACAAAAATGCTTATTGGCTCAACCCTATGTCTAAAGAAAGGTAATGACAAAATGATGAAAATGTTCAGATAAAAGTAGAGCAATTATTGAGCACGGAAGAGCTATGTGCTCAAATAAATTTTGATTTGGAAAATCCACCTCCTTTTCTGTTTTTCAAATCAGTCGACCTTCTCTCATCTTCAATTGCTTCCCCTTCTAGGGTTCAGTCTCATCAATTTTCTTATTCTTTTACTTTTTCGTCCATAAATACCCTCAAAATTTCTTATATTCCTCTTTGGTTAACTCTTATTAACATTACCTCTTCTCATTTCTTCCTTCGAGGTTATGGTGCTTTTAGTCACTGCTCTATCTTGGAATCATATTTCTGCTTAGAAGTTTGAGTATTTTGACAATGAAGATCCTGATGACAAAGAGGGTTCCGACGATGAGAAGTACGGTGCCCTTAATAGGAAAAATGATGACGAAGAGAGGAGTTCTTCGAGGCTGGACGAGTTCATCAAGGTTTTTATATATACTCCTTACGACCTCAGTATGACCCTTAATGACATAATCAGGGAACTGAATGACAGGACCAATCTTGAGAACTGCCATAATATATGTTTAGCTTATTACGTTCATGCTCTGGTGATAAACTTTCATTTTCCTAGATAGAGGTATAACATATTACTATCGAATTACTCAGATCAGGTGACTGATAAACTGTAACCATATCAGCTCTTGGTATATTAGGATTTATTCGTGATCGGTATGAGGTTTTCATTTCATTCTTTATTTGTTTTAATTTTTAATTTTTATAATTTAACTATCACTTAGCTTACCACTAACTCTATATAGTACATAGTAGGTTTTATCATTATTTGTCAACACTTAGATATTATTTTCGACCTTCCTATTTAGAGAATTTTTTTAATTAAAAAGCAACCCAGTGATAAAGAGCTGGTACGACGTCATAGCTCGGCCTAATAAGAAATTATTTGTTGATTGTTTAAGCTCTATCAAAAATTAAAAGCTGTTTTTCCTTTGCCTCCAAAAACAAAAACTAAATAAAAGTAATATGACTGAGGTCGACGTCGAGGGTGAGGTCAGGGTTAAAGCCTAGGAGATAATAAATAAGCTTTGCCAATTTGTAGATGTGCGTATTGCTCTCTCTGTCTTGGATCTATCAGATCAAGATTAAACCTGATAATCCATGTTTTCGTATCGTGTTTTGTGTCGTATTTGAAACATGTAATGACACAAACTATTAAAACACAAACATGACATAAATTCCAAAATATGTTTAAATCTTAAATGCGAATACGATACATTTAATATATGTGTTACATGTAACATGATATGATTAACATATATACATTTAATTAGTTTAAACATAATATAAATAAATATAAATATTACGAATATATATGAATTGACACAACTAAAATGAATATACATAAATAGACACGACTAACATGACTAAAATAATAAATAACTATAAGCTATTCATCACTTACAAATTAATAAGTTTGGCATATTAATAATATAACAAAGTACTTATATATTAAAAAAATAAAAAAAATTTAATACTCATTTAATATATATTTAACATATATGTATATATTTAAATTTAAATTTATATTATATAACTATATTAATTTTTAGTATCAAATTTAAAATGATAAACTATTAAAAATTAAAGAATAAAATAGTAATGTATAAAAATAATATTAATATTTATATTGTATTTATATTATTAATATAAAAATAATTTTATAATAATTATTAAATGAGTATCATAATAAAATATTTAAAATAATTTTTATATGATGTTAAATAGCTAAATAAGTATCATAATTAAATGATTAAAATTTAAACTAATCTTTATTTGTTTATAGTAAATTAAAATAAATATAAAAAATATTAAATGTGTTAAATATATTAAACATATACTCATATGACAAGATTAAATTAAATATATTATTTATATTGTGTCACATGTTTAGACTAGTCAACACATATATGACATAAATTGTATCGTCTCAAAATTCATCTCAACACGAATAAACATGAAATACGTTTGTTTAAAACATATATACGATTTTTTTCATATTTTTCATGTCGTGTTTGAAATTGTCAAGTCTAATCGGGATAAAATAATGAAGTACCTCCGTATGGGAAAGCTCATCATAGATGCCCATGAGTTGACCTTCCATGAAGTAACAAATAAAATAAAGTACTAAAGTAGGTGTGAGGTAACCTCGTAGGATATTTGTTTCATTTGACTTTTTATCTAACTTTTAGCTTGATTTTGTAGAAATATCTTCTTTTAAGAAAGACTTTAATTTCTCTTTCTTCAAACATGAGCCCAGGCCTAAGAAGGCCCACAGAAAAAAGATCCAACTCGAAGCCTCCTCTTAATAAGGTCATTAACCCTATAATGGGTAAGCCACCAAGCTTCCCAGCTTAGCACTCGTCCGTCAGAAAAAGCATAAAACCATAGCTTACTGGAAGCTTTTCTCAGCAGCTCTCTTACCTGCAAAGAAGTCAAGAATTGAGGCTTCCTCATCTACCTTAGAAAATTCAAAGTTTAAGGTACTAAGGCTCAACTCAAAAAATGTTTGTATGAGGCTAGTGTACACTCTAACTGATAACCTCTTTGAGAACTTTTGTGTGGCCAAGAGGTTTTGCAAAGTTATAGTTCTTCCCAACAGTAAGCGTTGTTTAACTTCAGCTTAATCCATCATTATTTCATTTTTTATTTTGCTAAGTCTGAGTTCATCTTATGTATTATTTCAAAAACTCCCCCTACATTTATGGACAACATCACCTAAGCCTTTCATCATACATATCTAGCTATAGCTCACTGTTTAAGATCGAAAATGATATGATCATCTTAAGCGAGGAACACTAAAAAAGCTTGGATGCTTTAAGCAGCGTGAGGTCTAGCTTTAACATGTCTCATAAGAAAGAGGTTGAGCAAAAAAAAAAGATTGATAAGCTGACAGCCAATTTAGAAAGTGTTCAAATTGAGAAGGCCTCAACGAAGTTATGAGGGAATAACCCCAGCTGAAACTTAGTGATGTTTAGGTTGAGATAACCAAGATGAGGTTTGAATTTGAGGCTGGAAAAAAAGAAAAAGAAAAAGCTGAAAAAGAAGGTCATTGAGGAATTCAAAGCCTCTAGTGAATTCTTTAAGCTCTAAGTATAGTTCTCTAAAAAAAACATGATCGATGCTTTCGAGCTGACGAAGAACGATATGTAGTTCAAATTTACTGAACTTAACCTTGATATCTTTGATACTGACCTAAACAATATCAAATTAAAACTTTATTTAAATCAATTTGACGAAAAGAAAGAAGAGGAAAAATATGATGATGCACTAGATATTGAGCTCAAAGCTGCCTTGGAAATTGAGGTTGAAGGGGTTACAGTTAAGGGGAAACAAGTTGATGTCGTTGCTATTGCTACTGCTGTTGGGGATGTTGGTGCCATTATTGCTGCTGCTGATGCTATTGATGCTTATCTCATTTTTTTTCTTTTTTATTAACTTTTGTAAATTTTTTATGAATTTTTTGTTGAAGTATGAGGTCAGGTTTTTATTGTCACCTTACTAAAAAATCACTCTGATCAACTTTTGTCAATGATAATTCTTTTCTATATTGACCTGAGATTACTAATGAAAAATTTATAACTTTTTATTCTAAAGTTTTAGCTTAGTTTTATTTCATTTAAATTTGCTAAGTTTACGCTCCAATAGCCATATACAAAATGACCTCACGACTTATAATTCGCTTAGACAGTGACTTCCAAGCTTAAATTTTCTAAGATAATTGATTTAATTAGAATAATTAAATATTATGAGTTTCAGCGTAACTTGAGTGAGCTTAGAATTAGGTCGGGCTTCATTAGGTCTGATAATTTAATGACTAAGATGGCTTAACTTTGAGGTTTGATACATCAAGTTAAAAACATTATTCTTGGGTTGATCAATGAATGAAATCATCATAATTTTATTTACTTTTATATTATAAGTGTTAGCTTAATTTAATCTAAGCTATTGATAATATACCTTCAAATTGTTCGCGTTTAATGTTCTCGGTAGGTAATTGTTGTTTATATTCTGTAGTCTGTAAGTTGCATCATGGATGATCTCATTAACCATATATGGTCCTTCTTAGGTCGAAGCTAACTTACCACTTTAGTTATCAACTCTTGAGGTTTTGACTTTCATAAGTACTAGATTTCCCTTCTTGATGTTCTTACGTCAGACTCTTTTGTTATAATAGCTAGATACCCTTTGTTGATAAACCTTTATTCATGTTAGTGTCATACTTTTTTATTCTTTAATTAGATGTAGATCGACCTTTAGAGCCTTTTCATTTTCTTTCTTTTACCTTAACTTAACTTTCAAGTTTGAAAGAATGAACTCGATGGGCACCACGATTTTTATTCTAAGTGTTAGGTGGAATGGGATTTCTCTTACGGGTACTTTGATGGTCATCTTTAGGGCCCATAGTAGCTTGAAAAGTTCATCAGGCCATTTTCCCTTTACCTCGTCCAATCTCTTTTATAGGACCTCCAATATTATCTTATTTACAGCCTTGGCTTATTCATTGGCCTGATGAAATCTTAGGTCAATGTGATGATTTAAACACCATTATTTGAATTTTAGATTTTTGAATTGTTTACCATTATCCGTTATTATGGATCAAGGTAGGTTGAACTCGTATTTTATGTTCTTTTATATAAATTTCTTGACCTGGGTCTCTGTTGTAGTGGCTAAGGCCTCAATTTCTAGCCATTTCATGAAGTAATCTACCTTTACTAGAATAAATCTCCTTTGACCTGTGGCTGGGGTAAATAGTCTAAGAACGTCTATTTCACATTGCATGAATGGTCAAGGGCTAATAATGAAAGTGAGCTTGGTCGACATAAGATGTTATATGTAGGCAAACCTCTAGCATTTGTCACATCATTTTACCAAGTCAGTTACATCATTCTAATAATGGATCAGTAATAACCTTGCTTGAGAACTTTGTAGGTAAGTGGTCAAGGTCCGAGGTAGTTCTCACATATTTCTTCACAGATTTCTTTTATGACGTAATTTATTTCTTTGTCATCCATACATATCAGATAAAGTAGGTTAAAAGATCTTTTGTATAACTTTTCATTGATCATCGTGTATCGAAAAATCTTTTTTGTTAATATTTTAGCTCAAACTTTATCTTGGAACAACTTTCTTATAGTTAGGTATACTGTAATCTAAGTCAACCAATTTTTTTCTATCTGTCCTGCAAGTTTTTTTTTTGATATTTTTTTTGTATCAATTCTTCCACTTTGACTTAGTCTAAATTCTAAGTTATTATTTCCAAGGCTAATTTAGACAAGGTATTTACCATCAAGTTTTCGAACCTCAGTATTTTTTTTACCTTAGCTTTTTAAAAACTGACGACGAAGACGAGTGCCTTGTCCAGATATCTCTGGATTTCTTCTTTTTGGGCTTCAAACTAACCATTTATTTTATCGACTACCAATTGGGAATCGCTATACAATGTGATATGCTAAACACTCAGTTCGACTAATAGTCTTAAACCAGCTATTAGTGTTTCATTTTCAACTTCATTTTTGGATGCCTTAAATCTAAACTTCAGGGTATATTGATCATGTAGTCCTTCCAAGCTAATTAGAATGAAGCTAGCTCCGTTGCCATGGCTTGTGGCTGATCTATTGATAAAAAGTTTTTAACTCTTTTTTATAGCTTTCTTATTATTTTTAGGCTATTTACAAGATGGGCCGATGTGAACTTTACAATGAAATATGCCAACACTTGAGACTTCATGATCGACTTGGAAAGTATATGTAGGTTGAATTCACTAAGCTTCACTGCCCACTTGATTAATCTTTTTGATAATTTTGACTTTTGTAAGACCTACTTTAATGGTTGATCGATCAGTACATGTACCGTGTGGGCTTAAAGATATGATTTGAGTTTTCTAATTAGCATGATAAATGTATAGGCTAATTTTTTTAATTTATTGTAATTTATCTTTAACCCCGTTAGTACCTTACTCATAAAGTAAATCGATCTTTATCTCTCTTCTTTTTCACGGATTAAGGTTGAACTGATGGCTTGGTCTGTGGTTGCCAGATATAAATACATGGTCTCACTAGACCTCAGTTTAGAGAAAATGGATGAAGAAGACAAAAACTTTTTGAGTTTGTCAAATACTTTCTGATATTAAGGGGTTTACGTGAAATAAAAGATATTTTTAAAAATTTCTAAAAATGATAGACATCATTTTATCGATCTGAACATGAACCTATTTAGGGTGACAATTCTTTCAGTTAGCCTTTATACGTTTTTTATTGAGGTTAGTGCTTTCATATCCAAGATCGTTTGAACTTTTTTTGGGTTCATTTTATCCTCTTTTTATTGATTATATAGCTAAGAAATTTGCCCAATGTGACTCTAAAAATGCACTTGCTTGGGTTAAGTCTCATGATGTATTTTTTCAAGGTGTCAAAGGTCTCCCTGAGGTCTTTCAAGTGCTCGATTAAGCTATTACTTTTAACTATCATATCGTCCATATACATTTTTATGTTGTGGTCAATCTAATTTTTAAAGATTTTATTAATCAATTTTTGATAGGTTGTCCTTGCATTTTTCAAGTAAAAAGGAATTACCTTATAGCAATAAAGGCCCTTCTTAGTGATGAAAGCCATTTTCTTCCCATCTTCTTTCAACATCTTGATTTGGTTATTGCTAGAGTAGGCATCAATAAAGCTAAAGAGACGATGCTCAACACTATCATTCATTAGTCGATCTATGCTAGGGAGAAAAAAATTATCTTTTAAGCATACTTTATTAAGGTAAAAAAAGTTAGCACACTTCTTTCATTTTTTGTTGTGCTTTTTTACCATGATCACATTGGCTATTCATTCAAGACAATAAACTTTTCTAATGAAGCCTGCTTGCAATAATCTGTTAACCTTTTTTTTGGTAGCTTTTTATCTTTTTAGGATAAAGGTTTTTTTTTTTATCAAACTGGTTTCATGTTCGAGTTAGTGTGTAGCTTATGGATCATCACCTTGGTATCTTTCCCAAGTAGGTCGAATGGTGCCATTGTAAATAGGTCGAAGTTATTTCTTAAAAGTTGAATTAATTGTTTGTTATGTTCAAGTTTAGTTTTAATCTGTACGTATTTTTCTAAAATATTTTCACAAAATGGTATAGTCACAAGGTCTTCTGCTGGTTCAGGTCAGTTTTCATTTGGATCAACTCTTTGGTCAATTATTTCTTTCTATTCAGTTAGGTCAGGATCATTTTTTACGA